>NC_133124.1:98279518-99492018 GCF_048418815.1 Hemitrygon akajei
TTTCTCCAATCGGGCAGGAGATACAAAAACCCTGAAAATACATACTACCAGTCACAAGGACAGTTTCTATCCCACTGTGTGGACTCTACAGTAGACCTCTGGTAAAATAAGAAGCTCTAGCGCCAGTGAGATTGTGTCTGCTGTAGACCTGTTTGGATAGTAGACAAGAGTTAATTCTAGCCATAACCAGCGTCTCAAAGCATTTCATTATGGTAGATGCGAGTGCTCCAGGCAAACGTCATTGAGGCAGCTTACCCTGTCCTTAGATTATAAAACATAGGAGCAGAATTGAGCCAATCTGCCCGTCGAGTCCACTCTGCCGTTTCATCATAAAAGTGCCATTTCCCTCTTGACCACATTCTCCTGCCTTCTCTCTGTAACATTTCACACCCTGACTAATCAAGACCCTATCAAGCTCCACCTTAAATACACACAGTGATCTGGCCTTCACAGCTGCCCTTGGCAACGAATTTTGCAAATTCACCACCCTCTGGCTACAGAATGTCCTCTTCATTTCTGTTCTAAATGGATGGTTGTGCCCTCTGTCCTAGGCTCCTCTACATCCTCCCCACATTCAGTCTTTATAGGTTTTTCAACATACAATGAGTTCACTGTCATTCTTCTAAATTCTAACAAATACAGGTCCAGAGGCATCAAACACTCCTCATATGATAATCTTTTCACTACCAGAAGGATTTTTGTGAACCTTCGTTGAAATCTCTCCAATCTCAGCACATCCTTTTTAGTTAAGAGGTCCAAAACTGTTCATAATACTACAAATGAGGCCTTACCAATACTTTCTAAAGCCTTATTATTACATTCTTTTTTTATATATTCTATTCCTCTTGAAATGAATTGCATTTGCCTTCCACACTACCAACTCAGCCTGTGAGTTAACCTTCAGGGAATACTGCAGAAAGACTCCAAAATCACCTTGGATTTTTGAATTTTCTCTCTGTTTAGAAGATAGTCTACCCATGACCATACACTTCCCAACCCTGTTTCCATCTGCCATTTCTTTGCCCATTATCCAAATCTGTCTAAGTCCTTCTACAGCCTCCCTGCTGCCTCACTACTACCTGCCTCTCCACCTATCTTCTTATCCACAAACTTGGTCACAAATCTATCAATTTCATCATCCAAATCATTGGCATATAATGTAATAAGAAGTTGTCTCAACACTGATACCTATGAAACATCACTAGTCAACTTCAGCCAATCAGAAAAGGCTCCCTTCATTCCCACTCTTTGCCTCCTGCCAACCAACCATTTCTCTATCCATAGTAATAACTTAACTGTAATTCCATGGGCTCTTATCTAACTAAGCAGCCTTGTGTGAAGAACCTTGTCAAAGGACTTCTGAAAATCCAATTACATAACATCTACCAATTCTCCTTTGGCTATCCTGCTTGTTATTTCCTTAAGGATTCCAATAGATTTGTTAGGCAATATTTTCCCTTCAGAAAATTATACTGACTTTGGCCTATTTCATCATGTGCCTCCAAGTATCTGGAAACTTTGTCCTTAATAATCGTCTCCAATATCTACCCAACCTCTCTACTCAGGGTAAATGGCCTATTATTTCCTTTTTTCTGCTTCCCTCCTTTCTTAAAGAGTAGAGTGACATTTGCAATATTTCAGTCCTCCAGAATCATGCCTGAATTTATTGATTCTTTGAAGATCATTACTAATGCCTCCACAAACTCTTCAGCTACCTCTTTGAAAAGCCAGGATGTAGTCCATCTGGTAGAGATGACATATCTACCTCCAGACCTTTCATCTTCCCAATTACCTTCTGCCTAGTAATAGCAACTGCACCCTCTTCTGCTTCTTGACACTCACAAACTTCTGGAATACTGCTATTTTCTTCTACAATGAAGACTGATGCAAAACACTTATTCAGTTTTTCCTCCACTTATTTATCTCCAATTACTACCTATCCTGCCATTGCCATCATCCCTGCTAGTGTTCCCTTCCAATTAACTTTCACCAGCTCCTCTCTCATGTCTCTGGAATTCCCTTTACTCCACTCTAACACTGATACATCTGACTTTATCTTCTCCCTCTCAAATTGCAGGGTGAATTCTATCATATTATGATCACTGCTTCCAAATGATTCCTTTATCATAAGCTCCCTAATCAAATTCAGTTCATTATGCAACACCTAATCAAGAATAGCTGATGTCCTAGTAGGCTCAAAGCCAAGCTGCCCTAAGCCATCTCGTAGGGATACTACAACTTCTCTCTCTTGGGATCCAAAATCAGCACCAACCTGATTTTCCAAATCTATCTGTATATTGAAATTTCCCATGACTATTGTAACATTGTCCTTTTGAAATGCATTTTCTATATGTCATTGTAATTTGTAGCCCTCATTCTGGCTATTGTACGAAGACCTGTTTATAACTCCCATCAGGGTCCTTTCTTCTATCCTCATAGTTTCTTAACTCTACCCACAGCAATCCTACATCTTTTGATCCTGGATTTGATTTCATTTTTTACCAACAGAGCCACGCCAACTGCTCTGCCTACCTTACTGCCCTTTTCATACAATGTGTATCCTTGAGTGTTAAGCTCCCAACTATAATCTTTTCTCAGCCACGACTCAGTGATGCCCACAATGTCATACCTGCCAGTGTCTAATTGCAGTACATGATCATCTTATTCCGTATATTGCATATATTCAAATATAGCAACTTCGATCTTGTATTCATTACCCTTGTCCCCCTGTAACACTGCAACTCTTCTCATTGTCTGCAATTTTGCCCTATCATCTGTCTGTCTTTCCTGACAGCCTCATTACACACTGCCTCTGCTTATATACCAACTGTGCCATCTTTAGTCCCATCACAGCTTCCCATCCCCCTGCCAAATTAGATTAAAGGTTCCCCAACAAGGATATTGGTCTACCTCCAGTTGAGGTATAACCTGTCCCTTTTGTACAGATCATAACTTCCCCAGAAAATATCTCAATGATTCAGAAATCTGAAATCCTATTCCCTTTGCCAGTTCCTCAACCATGTCTTCATCTTCCAAATCTTCCTATTCTTATCTTGGTAGGCACCTGTATAATTAATGCCCTTTTGAATCAGGGCGGAAGTTCAGACTGCAGCAATGGGTTGTTGAAGACGTCTTTGAATACTTCAAGTTGTTGGCCACATTGTACATCATTTGCCATTTTGCTGCTCAACAGATTAGGCTGTCTATAACTTCCTTTGAGCTAAAGCTTTCTTCTTTGTCAATGATAACACTAATTTTCATATTGTCATTAATTTGTTTATCATGGTTTTTAATTTAAATCTAAATCATGAATGCATGGGATAATGATTTCTTATGGTAGTGAATTTCATATGGGTGAGGAAGAATCTTACTAATTTCCTATTGAATGTATTTGTAATTATTATATACTTACATCAAACTTCATTCCCTCCTAAAACTAGAAACACTTTCCCAAAGTCTTCTCTATTAAATCCTTCCATGACTTTAAACTTTGCTACGATGGAAGTGTTTAAATTTTAATTTTTTTCAATCAGGTAATCTATTTATATAGTATTGAGTGAGAAAGAAATATTGTCTAAGACTCAGGAGAAAAAACCTATTTCTTCTTCAAAGAAATGCCTCGGGGGTAAGATTTCTATTTAACAAAACAGTAGACACTGTGCTCAGGATTCAGTCTAAGTTCTGTATTCAGGTCTCTGGCATGAGGCATACAAAGAGGCAAGAGTGCTACCACTATGTTTGGTGGATACCTTCTTCCATTTCACAACACAGCCTATAACAGAGAGACAGATTATTATTTGTGAACCGTTGAATAAGGTTCATTGCAAACAGTTCACTGCAAAGCAGAAAGGCTGTTGAATAATTACGTTTGACACTATAATTCTAGATTGTGTTCATTCATTCAATCTTGATTTAAGAGTCAACAAATCATACCAACATATAATTACTAGATAGTGTTCATAAATCTACCAGGCATCTGAACTGTTAACAAATCAGTCACATTATAACACAACTTCTACAATTAGCAGACCTGCAGATTTACTAGTTACAGCAGGAAAATCATTTTGGATTTTCCATAACTAGCCTAAAACTTGTATTTTATTGAAGTAACACATCCTGGAGGAACTCAGCCCACCAGGCAGTATCTATAGAAAAGAGTACAGTTGATGTTTCGCGCCGAGAGCCTTAAGCAGGACTGGAGAAAAAAAGATGAAGAAAGGTTTCGGTCTGTACTCTTTTCTTAGATGCCACCTGGCCTGCTGAGTTCCTCCAGCATTTTGTGTCTGTTGCTTGGATTTCCAGCATCTGCAAATTTGCTCTTGTTTGTAATGAGGAGTCAGAGATAGAAGGGAGGGGAGAAAGAAACACAATGTGATAGGTGAAACTGGGAGGGGGGGAAGGGTGAAGTAAAGAGTTGGGAAGTTGACTGGTGAAAGAGATACAGGGCTGAAGAAGGGGGAAGCTAATAGGAGAGGTTAGAGGGCCATGGAAGAAAGAAAAAGGGGGAGGAGCACCAGAGGGAACTGATGGGCAGGCAAGGAGATATGGTGAGAGAAAAAAGGGGATGGAGAATAGAGAAGGGGGGCATTACCAGAAGTTCAAGAAATTGGTGTTCATGCCATCAGGTTGGAACTACCCAGATGGGATATAAGAGGTTGCTCCTCCAACCTGAGTGTGGCCTCATCACATCAGTAGAGGAGGTCCCTCTCTGGCTGTTCCCTTCAATAATACGCATATCACTTTGGATACAGTTAGGGGCATGGCCTACAGGTCATGCAGCAACTGGTTCTCTGGCTCTGTAGCTCAGAAGGGAAGGGGAGTTCAGTAGTGATAGGGGTTTCCACAGTTAGAGGAGTAGGCAAGAGATTCTGTGGCTGCGATAGAGACACATGGTTGATATATTGCTTCTCAGATGCCAAGATCAGCAATGTCTTGAATGAGGTCTACAGTATTCTAAAAGGGGAGAGTAAGCAGCTAGAAGTCCTGGCACATATTGGTACCAAAGAGATAGGTAGCAAATAGGAAGAGCTCATAAAGAGAGAAGACAGTGAGTTAGGTAGAAAGGTGAAAAGAAGGACCTCCGCGGTAGTAATTTCTGAATTTCTGCCTGTGCCGCACATCAGTAAGGGTAAGAATAGGATGACTGTGCAGCTGAATGTGTAGCTGAAGAATCAGTGCAGAGGGCAAGATCATTGGGATCTCTTCCAGGGAAGGTATGGCCAGTTAAAAGAAATGATGGGTTACAGCTGAGTCCCAGGAAAAACAATATCCTTGTGGGCAGGTTTCCTATAGCTGTTGGGGAGGGTTTAAACTAATTTGGCAGTGGAAAGGGAACCAGATTGATAGGTTTATAGTGACCAATTTATAATGACCAATTAACCTACCTGGTACGTCACTGAACTGCTGACCTGCAGAAACTCATGTATTCCTTGGGGAGGACGTACAAAGACTCCTCACATAGGGCTCCGGGTTCAGACTCTGAACTTCAACGAGGCTGAGGATGGGCCTGTTGGTGTACAAGTAGATGCAATGTGTAGTGAGACTGAGGAAGGACAGGGAGATGATAGGGTAAACTTGCAGTCAGTGGGATGAGTTGAAGTGTAATATGGGGAAAAATTGAAAAGGGTAAAGGTATTATATTTGAATGCATGCAGTATATTCACTAAGGGAGATGATCTTGTATTGCAGTTAGAGGTTGGCAGATATGATGTTGCGGACATTACCGAGTCATAGCTGAATGAAGATCGTAGCTGGGAGCTTAAAATCCAAGGATGCACTTTGTATTGAAAGGACAGGCAGGTAGGCCGAGGGTGTGTCGCTGTGTTGGCAAAAGATTAAATCAAATCCTTAGCGTGAGATGACATAGGATTGGAAGATATGGAATCCTTGTGGGCAGAGTTAAGAAACTGCATGTTTAAAACAGCCACGATGTGACTTATATACAAGCCTCTGAAGTTGCCAGGATGCAAAATACAAATTACAACGTGAGATAGAAAGGGCATGTAAAAAGGGAAATGTTATGATAATAAGTGGGCATTTCACAATATACAGGTAGACTGGGAAAATCAGTTTGGTGCTGGAGCCCAAGAGACAAAGTTGTACAATATCTACAAGATGGCTTTTTAGAATATCTTATGGTTGACCCCACTAGTGGAAAGTTAATTCTGAATTGGGTTTTGTGTAGTGAGCCAGATTTGATTAGGGAGCTTAATGTAAAGGAACTCTGAGGAGAGTGATCGGTTTATTATAGAATTCAACATGCAATTTGAGTGGGAGAAGCTAAAACAGGACGTATCAGTTAATATTGGAAGTCAAGCATAAAATCAAATGAGAAGCTATACAATATGTCAAAAAAATGTGTGAAGCTAGAGAATTGGAAAGTTTTTTAAAAAAACACCAGAAACCAACTCCCTGCAGTTTGAGAGGGAGAAGATAAAAAGAGATGTATCAGTATTACAGTGGACTAAAGGGAATTAAAGAGGCATGAAAGAGGGGTCGGCCAAAGTTGTTTGGAAGGGGATACTAGCAGAGATGATGACAGAACACCAATGGCAGGATTTTCTGGGAGTAATAGGGAAGGCGCAGAATAGAAAGATCCAAAAATTGAAGTAGTCTATATGGAGGCATTTTTGTATGTGCTGCACTGGATGTTGTCATTTAGAGTTTCAGACGGCTTTTGGCGGAGTGTTGCACATGAGATTACTTTACAAGATCCCATTGTATTACATGGAAGTTACTAGAAAGGATAGAACATTAGCTGGCTGGCAGGAGGCAAAGAATTTTCTGGTTGGCTGCTAGTAGCTAGTAGTGTTCTGCAGGGGTCACTGTTGGGACTGCTTCTTTTCATGTTATATGTCGATGACTAGGATGATTGCTTTGCGGCTAAATTTGCAGATGATACGAAGGTAGGTGAAGAGGCAAGTATTGTTGAGGAAGCTCAGAATCTGCAGAAAGGCTTAGGCAGATTTGGAAAATGGGCAAAGAAGTGGCAGATGGAATATAATATCAGGAAGTGTACGGTCATGCACTTTGGTTGAAGGAATAAAGGCAAAAAATGTTTTATAAATGGGGAAAAATTCAAAAAGCAGAGGTGCGAAAGTATTTAGGAGACCTTATGAAGGATTCCCTAAAGGTTAACTTGCAGATTGAGTCAGTGGTGAGGAGGGCAAATGCAATATTAGCATTCATTTTGAAAGGACTAGAATATAAAAGCAAGATGTAGTGCTGAGGCTCTACAAGGCATTGGTCAAACCACACTTGGAGTAATGAGACCAGTTTTGGGCCCCTTATTATATTTCTTTACTTTGGAGATAGAGTACAGTATAGGTGCTCTCTGCTCTTCAAGTCACACCACCCAGCTACCCCTGTCAACCCCGATTTAACCCCAACCCAACCAAAGGACAATTTATAATGACCAATTAACCTACCCGGTACATCCCTGAACTGCTGACCAGGAAAAAATTCCATGGGGAGGACATAGACTCCTCACATAAGGCTCCGTGTTCAGACTCCGAACTTCGATGTCCTGACCTGTTATAATTTTGAGCTAGCCACACTACCGTAGCACCCAGGGACAGGTCAATTCATTTAAGTAATAAACATAATGAATTTACTGAATAATATGTCAATGGAATTAGTTAAAAATATAAAAACAAAGTATAAAAACAAATCAGTTCCCTGGATTTACCATATTATCCAGTTCAGTTACACTATTCAAATGCATGAAAATGCATAGAAAACCATAAGACATGGGAGCACGATTAGGGCATACAGCCCATCAAGTATGCTCCACCACTCCATCGTGGCCGGTTTATTATCCCTCTCAACTTTGTCTTTGGACCTTCTCCACATAACCTTTGACATCCTTACTAAGCAAGAATCTATCACCCTCCGCTTTAAATGTCCCCAAATCTCTGGCCTCCACAGCCATCTGTTGCAATGAATTCCACAGCTTCACCACCCTCTGTCTGGTTGCTATGTTTGTGTAAAAACTAAGGTATCACACATGAAGGACATATAGTTCCTTAACACAAGAGCTGCACTTTCGAGTGGGAGATCAGATAAGCTGACATCTGACATCCAGCTCCTCTCTGATTTTCAGTTATAATGCACAGGGATGGAAGTCAGAGATGAGCTGAGCTGCAAGAAAGTCACTTCTTGTACTGATATTGTCAAGAGATTGAATCATTTCCAACTCCTTTATTTGCTTTTGAATTTTCTGATAAAGCTGAAGTTTATCAATAACTTTATTGTACAAATAGAAACTCAGTTTCAAATGAACAGCAATTGAACTTTTTTCTTTAAAAATTAAGTGCTGTTGTGTCACATGATTGCACTCAATGATATTAAGTTCCATTTTATAGCAGGCTACAGTGAAATTTTATACTTTTTATGTATTACCTATGAGATTTGTGGTTATACATTAGAATTGCTACTCAATGTAAATTTTATCATTAGCCATGCCATGCAAACCTTCACATTGTGATTTTGTTCTTTCTATCCTACTGTCACAAACAGAATCAGTGCATCAGTGCTTTTGGAGCAAGGAAGGAGAATAGTTGTTGGCCATTCTTCATGTCCCTGGAGTTGTTTTACTGCTGTTGAAATACAGCAGTATCAATGGGATAATTTGAAATATTCACTTAAGCGAAAGCATAAAAATGAATCACAGACCCAGTTAATGTAAAACTAATTCTAATACAACAACAGATTATGATTATGATTTGCTCAATTCTCACAACTTCTTGATCTTCACCATAGTCTTGGTGAGAGATAGGAGCAGATGGTAAAGGAAAATATTTAATTGGTGGAGAATAAATTATGGCCCTCCTGGGCAGATACTTGGAAAGAAAACATCAGTATGGATGTACTCAGGGAAATGTGGATGTTTAGAGAGCACTTAGAGAGTACTGGTTTCTTTGACCATCCAGCCCTGCCAAGAAGAGGTGGACCAGGTATGATGACAAAACCAAAGTGATAAAGAAGGCTGAAGATGCAACACGATTACTTCTCAGGATGTCAGGGGTCAGAGTTTAATCCCAGCATCCACTCTAAGGCGTCTTTGCACATCCTCCCCATGGAATGCATGGGTTTTTTCCAGGTCCTCAGGTTCCCTCCCATAGTCTAAAGACGTACCAGGTAGGTTAATTAGTATTTGTAAGTAGTCTCTTCATTTGGTTAGGGTTAAACCGGGCATATCGGGGGTTTCTGAGCAATTCAATTAAAGTGCTGGAAGGGCCTAATCCATGCTGTATCATGAAATAAACTAAAATAAAAAATGGCTCTGGTTAGGATGGTTTATTCTGGACATAGATTTTGAGTGTCTCTCTTTTTATTTTAAATACCCAAGAAGCAATCCAGAGCTAATTTGTCTCATATTTTTAATTCTTTACAGAAACTTGATATTGCTGGCAAGAGTTACCTATATTGCACAGACTTTAGAGGGTGGTGGTGGAAATCTTGAACATTTACAATTCTTCTGGTGATGGGTTCTTGAGATTTTGAGGATTTAAAAGGAAATAGTGGCAGAGCTCTGTCACTTTCAGTAGATGGAACTCCAGCCACCTGCAGAGGTGAAGATCACTGTCACACTAGATTTCTTTGCATGTAGTGGTAGGTGGTATAAATCACATTTTCCATTCTGGGGGTCACTGCTGTCTAAATATTAGCATAATATCTTACTGAGGAGCAGGAAACCATGTCTTCTCTAAGTAAAGAGAAAGGGATGCTATTGACATGCAAATTTGTAAAGATTTATCACTCTGACCTTAACATTCCATTCCTGGGCGGTCAAACATGCATTGGAACACTGGCGTCATACAATTGCTCATTTTAAAGATCCTTTCTGTTTCCTCCAAATGCTGCTGTGTCATTTCTGCCTTTGATGTTTCCAAGGTTCTTGGCAGAAATTTCCTGCACTTGTCATCTCCTTCATTAATATTTCAGGGTCAGCTGCGAAAAGTGCTCCACAAAGTACCCAATAACATCCAGAGGCGGCTGGAGTCCCTGGGCGCAGAAATATATAGAAAACCTACAGCATAATACAGGCCCTTTGGCCCACAAAGCTGTGCTGAACATGTCCCTACCTGAGAAATTACCCAGGGTTACCCATAGCGCTCCATTTTTCTAAGCTCCGTGTTCCTATCCAGGAGTCTCTTAAAAGACCCTATTGTATCCGCCTCCACCACCATTACCAGCAGCCCATTCCATGTGCTCACCACTCTCGGTGTAAAAAACTTACCCCTGACATCTCCTCTGTATCTACGCCCCAGCACCTTGAACCTGTTCCCTTTCATGTTAGCCATTTCAGCCCTGGGAAAAAGCCTCTGACTATCCACAAGATCAATGCCTCTTATTATCTTATACACCTCTATCAAGTCACCTCTCATCCTCTGTCACTCCAAGGAGAAAAGGCCAAGTTCACTCAACCTATTCTCATAAGGCATGCTCCCCAATTCAGGCAACACCCTTGTAAAACTCCTCTGCACACTTTCTATGGTTTCACGTCCTTCCTGTAGTGAGGCAGCCAGAACTGAAAACAGTACTCAAAGTGGGGTCTAACCAGGGTCCTATATAGTTGCAACTTTACCTGCCAGCTCCTAAACTGAATCCCATGATTGATGAAGGCCAATGCACCGTATGCCTGTCACAAAGTCCACCACAAAGTCAACCTGCGCAGCAGCTTTGAGTGTCCTATGGACTCGAACCCCAAGATCCCTCTGATCCTCCACACTGCCAAGAGTCTTACCATTAATACTGTATTCTGCCATCACATTTGGTCTACCAAAATGAACCACTTCACAATTATCTGGATTGAGCTCCATCTGCCACTTCTCTGCCCAGTTTTGAATCCTATTGATGTCATGCTGTAACCTCTGACAGCCCGCCACACTATCCACAACATCCCCAACCTTTGTGTCATTGGGTTGTCATTACTAACCCATCCCTCCACTTCCTCATCGATGTAATTTATAAAAGTCACGAACAGTAGGGGTCCCAGAACAGATTCCTGAGGCACTCCACTGGTGACCGACCTCCATGCAGAATATGACCCATCTACAACCACCTTTGCTTTCTGTGGGCAAGCCAGTTCTGGATCCACAAAGCAAGGTCCCCTTGGATCCCATGCCTCCTTACTTTCTCAATAAGCTTTGAATGGGGTAACCTTATCAAATGCCTTGCTGAAATCCATAAACACTACATCTACTGCTCTACTTTCATCAATGTGTTTAGTCACATCCTCAAAAAATTCAAACAGGCTCGTAAAGCATGACCTGCTTTTGGCAAAGCCATGCTGACTATTCCTAATCATATTATACCTCTCCAAATGTTGATAAATCCTGCCTGTCAGGCTCTTCTCCATCAACTTACCAACCACTGAAGTATCTTCTCTTTAAAAAGGAGCATGCAAGATATTACTTTGGGATGTTCGAGGAATATTTCCTTTCTCCAAAATATTAACCAGGTTCTTCTAGTGTTATATTACAAAATAACGTGTTTCATGTGATTGGATGAACCCGAGTTGGTCCAAGTGGAAAGAGCGATGGAAAGTGACCTATCATGTTCGTGTGATTGAGGTGTTGCTCCTTGTGTCTCTCGATAACCTTAACCTTACCTTTCCACTGCAGGGTGAGCCCCACTTGACTTCTGTCACAAGCTACTTAGTTGCAGCCAGGCAGATAGTGAAATACCTGGCAGTAAACCTGCATTAACAATACAGGCTGCTCTAAGGGAAATACAACAGCCGTGCTTTTTAATGGGATTGTTTTTCTCAGTGGAGTGGAAAATAACCTCATCCCATCAGCAGCTAAAGGGCACCATGTCACACCTCAAAGACAGATAGAGCAGAGAAATATTTATTTTCTTTCGAAAATTACCTGCCTGAGTGTTTCACACACTGAAGCTAGCAGCTTGTGATACTCTCTAAAGGATTTTTTTTTATTGATTTGAGTATGTGTGCAGCAAATAATTTTTTATATATATCTCAGTCGATCTTGTCCAAGGTGTTGCCTACAAACCTGAATAAAGATAGTCCCGCTGTTCTTGTAGCTGTCCCGGCTTGTCTTTGTGCTCTCTTTATTGCAGCCTTTCTGTCAACACCATCTTCTATTGCTATTCATCTCAACTGGATCTCATGTTTAATTTCTTTCTCTCTGTTTTTATTGTTCAACAGTAAGATATTGGTGTTCCCATTAAGGGTATGATTTGTTGTCGACACTAATTGCCCTTAAGAAAATGACAGTGAGATAACTTCTTGGATTGCTGCAGCTCCTTTTAGTCCTATACTGTTATTGGGTGAGGAGTTCCTAGATTTGGACTCAGTGGCAGTCGAAGGACCACTAGGTCAAGGTGGTATGTGATATGGAGATGCTTCCCTAGCTGGCATAATGATATATTCTATTGTCATTGTCTTTGATGATACAGTCATGAAGTTAAATGGCATGGAAAACAAATGTTTCAACCCAATTTGTCGAAGCTCATACTATTTGCCAGCATTGGGCCTATTAACAATCTGAGTCTTCCCTATCCATGTACCAGTCTGGAGCTCCCATGTCTGGAAGGTGCAATGAAAAAAGACAGGTTAATATACTTCAGGTCATTTAATAGATGTACTCTCGTGTAGGCAATAAATGCTTGATGAATGGAGTAGCAGTCAAGTTAGTTGCTCTGCTTTGGACAATTCAAGTCCTTTTCAGTGTTGTTGGAGTTGCACTCATCCATTTCAGTGTCTTCCACGTGCTTATGTTGTGTTTTGTAGGTGATGAAAATGAGTCAGTGTCATTAAATGAATTAATTACTATGTAATACTCAGTTTCTGCCCTGTACTTTTATTTGTTGCATTAATATTTATTTAGCGATACAGTGTGGAGTCGTCCCTTCTGGGCCTTTGAGCCATGCTGCCCCAGTAACCCCATAACCCTGATTAACCCTAACCTAATCACAGGACAATTTACAATGACACATTAACCTACCTGGAGAAAACCTATGCATTCCATGGGGAAGATGTACAGAGACTTCTAACAGAACAAAATCAGAGATTTGTCTGGTTCTGTTGTGTTTCTGGTTTATAATAATTCCCAGGTTGTTAATAGTGGAGGATTCAATGATACTAATGCCTTTGCACTTTCATGGCTAGGTCATTAGACACTCTGTCATTGAAGAGAATTATTACCTGACATATGTGCAAAAAGTTATCAAGGTCTTGATACATGCAGGAATGGACATCTTTACTTTCCGAAGAGTTTTGAGTGGAACTGAACATAGGCTATAATCAGCAAGGACTGTTTTTCATGAAGTAACCAAGGATGGTTAGATCTAGGGACCTGGTAAAATCCCAGAATGAAGATTGGTGAACGAGCTTTTGGTGACTATATTTTATTTGATGAGATATTGATGAACTCTATATCTGATAGCTAAGATATACTGATGGTTGGTAGCTGAATTTAATTTGTTGAGAGTTGAGTATACTAGAAATACCTGGGCAAAGTTCCACGTTGTCAGATAGCTGCTAATTTTGTAGCTGTGTTGGAGTGTGTGTACTTATAATCTCTTACAGGAATTTAAGTATCACTAAGTTATTTGAAGTGCTCTATCATTTTAAGTATGCACAGGATGTGGATAACACACGCTCCCATTGACTGAACAATTGATAATAGTCTAAAATGGTGCAAGATTGGAGAACCATCTCAGCGAAGATGGCTCTACCATTTTACCTTGCAGGGAAATAAGCAGTGGAACAGACACATTTGACATATTTGATATTTTTTTGAAGATGGTTCTTGAGCATGGTGACTTGCTGCAAGATGCTCCCTGCAGTAACACTCATTATATCTTTTATAGTCATTGTGCACTCAAATCTAAATTCTCTGCCTTTAAGAGAGGATGGGCTCTTAGCTTCACAATCTACCTCACTAGGATCTTGCACTTTATCATTTGTCTGCACTGCACTTTTTTGGTAGGTTTGACATTTTATTCTACATTGTTATTGTTTAACATTATTCTGGCCCAATGCACTGCATAATGACTTGATCTTTGCAAACAGCATGCAAGACAAACATTTCCCTCTATCTTGGTACATGTGACAATAACAAACCAATATCAATACTTGTCCCAGAACTGGAAATATATTACCATCATAAGAAAACTTACTTTGTCTCTTCTGAGTTTACAATGAAGGCTCAGAAGAGGTTTATGAAAGAGCACCTTTGTATCAAATTATGTTTATTTTCTATATAACCATATTTTCTCTGACACAGGAATGTTTGTGAGGCCATCCAGTCTATGTCAACTCTCACCAATTTCTTCAATTCCATTTGCCTGTAATCTCTTTACTTTCTCTCTTTCACTTGCTTATCAACTCTCCACTAACTTTCTTTCCACTTAAATCACTAGGGGCAATTTATGGTAGCTAAATAACCTAGTGTGGCATCCTTGGGGTGAGGTAAGAATCTAGACCCCTGAAGGAAAACACATATAGTCACAAAACTTGTCAAGATGACGCCTACGTGCAGCACTCCTTTGGCCGACATCTTCTGGATGAAACCATATTTTCCACATATTTGTGTGCCTTATGCTTGTTTTTCATTTTGGATATGATTCTGGAACAGTTGGAGTCTGCGATTTACTGTTTAGAGATCATTTGGGTGCTTCAGCGCTCTGCAGTCTCTGTGAGGATTCCAGGAGGCAGAGGCAGCATGCGCGAGCCTTATGGCAGGCAGGTGACGAGCCGGTGTTTGACTCCATTTCACCAATCAAAGCTTTCGTTGTTTGCTGACTAAAGCAACAGGCGAATGGAGAAGGGGAGTGCCCACTGCCTGCCTTCTGACCGTTGAGGATCGCTCTGCTGTGCTACCAGGGAGGGGAGAGCCTGCCACTGTGCACGGAGAATGTTACCCAGGTTTTCTGTGTTTTGGATGTGGACTTGGAATGCAGTCTCTTTTTCAGTCTTATTGTTTCTATGTTTTTCGCTTGATTGTTCCTGTTTTATTTTTGTACAGGTCAGGGTTACATTTTGTATCATGGTCCGGTCTGCAAACTACTCATTTCAGTTAATTCCCTTCTCCCCATGTTCCACCGGGGCTCCTTGATTAGGGCACCTGATCCTCATTTGAATCAGCAGCATAAAGACTCCGGCTTACATCTATTGGCTGCTGGTTCATCACCGTAGCCAGTGTAGCTATGCTCGTCCCGGGGCAGTGGATAATTGTGGACTCTAAGTTGCTTCAGTGCCTGTGGCTGCTGAGTGAATTCAGTCAATTTCATGTCCAGCTGAGTTGCTGGCCGTTTTGCCACTTCTCCGAGCTAAGATGCGAATTCTGTTGTTTTCACGTTCGGCTGAGGTTTGCTGGCCATTTGCCGCCACTCTGAGCCGTCAAGAATAAGGGACCGTCTTCTGATCCACCTAGAATAGGGACTGTCTTCATGAGCTTCTCCATGTCTAGATACAAATGGACTGTCATTGTTTGGTTTCTGTCGCCTGATTTCCAGCTGAGTAGGTCCGGCTGTTTGTCGCTACTTCGAGTTGGGAATTCTGTCTCTTCGTGTCTGGCTGAGGATTGCTGGCTGTTTGCCACTCCTCCGAGCCAAGATTTGAATCGTCTGTCTTTGGCTACTGATTTCTTGTTTCATCACCTGTGTTTTATTAGGGTTTACCTTTAGTCCCAATGCATGTAATAATTGCAGCAGTTCTGACAATAGCTGATAATGTTCCTACTTAGTTTCAGTCTGCAGGAGTCTTCAGTCTTTATATACATATTAGACCAAGCACTCAAGCTTTGAAATCTGTTTTAACCCTTCCCCTAAATGCTGATGAAATATAGATGGGAAATTATGGAACCCCTGTGGTAGGGCAGTCCATGTATACTGCTGTCCCTGAAAGGTAAATGCAAACTTGTATTGACACTCTCTTTCTCATAGGATAGACCAAAATCCATTATTTATGTCTAAAACTGTGAACCATTGTGCTCTATCATTCTGTTTGATCACTTGTCTCTGGGTTAGTTGCTGCAGTTGGGACTGTGAACAGGGTTACTTTATTCAACTCTCGATAGTCTATTGTCAACCTCTAACTACCATCTGGTTTCCTTACTGGCCATATAGGTGAGTCATTAGTGGAGGCTACTGGCCGCAGTACCCCTTGTTGTACCAAACTCTGTATTACTTTACCCACATCTTCCTCAGATTTTTTTGGAAACCCATATCGCTTCTGTGGTTTGGGGTCTGGACCTTATATGCACATGCTGCTGGCTATCTTTCCGCAGTCATGCTTGTACTGTGCAAATGCCCCTGAGTTCTGTTCAATGATTTACTCTATGTGTGATCGTTGCTCATCTCCTCTGTTCTATTCACATTTCACCTATTGTGCACACATATTCTATTCTGATATTCACCTACTGGGATCTGTTTGTGGCATATGTCATTTGTACCAGTTCACATTCACCAAATCATACAGTTAACTGGGTCAAAACAAAGCCCCACTTTGGCCATGTAATCACTTCTTAGTATATGCTCCTGCTCCCAGGGTAATTCAACTAGCACTATAGAATGCTCCAATGCTATGTCTCCTATTCTAACTTCTAAGGGTGCACTCACATGTCCCACTTGTGAATCCACTTAAGATAATTTTACTTTGCGTTTCCCAATTTATGTTAGTTACATTAGTTGTGTTGATGGTCATTCGTGATCGTCCAGTGACCCATAAGAAGGTAACAGGGCAGCCTCTGACACTACCATTTACTAGTGGTCTTCCAGTCTTGTTCCACCTGGTGTCACACACCCATGTTGGTGAGGTGTGACACCATTGCTGAAGCTTGGGGTACAATCCCCTAGATGGAAATTTGTCCACCACATTGTTTTGTGGATTTGTTCTGTCTTCCCCTCCAAGGTCAGCCCTCCTTGCTCTACTCTCCCACTTCTCAGGTTTGGACATTCTTTCTTGATGTGTCCCTCTTGACCACAATTATAGCATTTAAACACTCCACCTCCAAGTCTCCCTGTTCTCAACACTGTTTCATTTCCTCTGGTTTTCCTGGTCACTTCATAGTGTGGTGGGGGTGACATTTGAGGTGGGTCCTCTACCCTCATATCTCAGGGCAGTTGCCTTACCTCCAACAGGCAGCAATTTCCCATTAGTGGGTTTATTTGGCCTTTATGTCTCCTTTTCCCATGCTCATTTGTTCCCCACCTCATTGTTGTATATCTGGCAAAGCTGAGTGTATACTTGGATGTAAACACATTATAACCAATTTCCTTTCCTCAGCATCATCTAGGCAGTGTATTATTCAATGATGACTAGTTGCTTGAAACAATTCCTGAGGGTCAACTCCGAACCCAGAAATCTCGATATCTTTGGCAATATCTCTCAGCTGCTGTACTCCAAATAGAGTGGTGTATGCTTTATTCTGGTTTTGATTCCCTGCTCAAGCTTCTCCCTCCCTCTCTAATAGTAACTAGGAGGGCCAGTGGTGCTGTTGGCACCAATGATTCCTTAGCATTGTATGAGGGCGGAGGATCCTCAGGATAAAAGCACTTTGTCATTATCACAAACATATCTAGTTGCATCCTCTGCTAAATCATTTCAATCTATACCTGCATACTCACTCTCCTCCCCTCTTTCAGAGCCAAAAGTACGTATTATTCATCTGTGCAGCAAGTTGGTCCTGCAGCTTTTGTATCTGTTTTAAACACTTTGTATGATCACTAGTATTACTTCTCTTTTCAGAAACTGATTTCTGTATCACATTTATAGCTGTTTTTAAATCGCTGCACTGCTTCTTTTATTCCTCCGCTTGGCTTTTGGCTAAATTAGCTTCTTCTTCCCGTTTACTTTGTTCTTTAAACAATTTCTTGCATTTCAGCTGAAATTGATTCATATGCACAAAATCCATACGTCTTTGTCCCTGTAAATCGGTAACATTTCCCTTGAGGATTTCCAACTCCTTTCGGAGTCTTCTGTTTTCGTCTTCTAACTTATCTGACTCGGCGTCAGCTTTCCTATTAACTCCTTAATCAGGCAGACAACTGCCTCCGGCTTCAGTAGCTGCTTAAATTCCTTGTCTGACTATTGGCAATTTTATAAAAAGCTTCGCCGCCTTCATTGCTGGTGTGTCCATCATACTCCCCATATTGTGGCCATCTCCCCAATACATACTTACGGAGGAATCCCCTCCGATCAAAACAATCCAAGTCCTTCAGACTTACAGAACTCCCTGAATTCTTCATCCTGGGTCAGTACTAACTAGCTACCCAGCCCCCCAATCTCTCTGTTTCTGACCCACATTGTCCGGCTCAAGCCTCTTGCTGACTCAACAGGAGATTTAACCTCGAGCCCACAACAGGGACACCAATTCTGTTGTTAAAAAGAACTTTTTATAACGCTGATTAGTGAGGCACAGAGTGATCTATATTTACTGACAAGTGCCTTCATTGTTTAAACTACCAAGTGTGTGAACTCATACTCAGAAACACAGAAACACAGAAAACCTACAGCACAATACAGGACCTACAACCCACAATGCTGTGCTGAACATGTACTTACTTTAGAAATTACATAGGGTTACCCATAGCCCGCTATTTTTCAGAGCTCCATGTATCTATCTAGGAGTCTCTTAAAAGACCCTATCGTATCCACCTCCACCACTGTTGCCGGCAGCTCATTCTACACACTCACCTCTCTGCATAAATAACTTATGCCTGACATCCACTAAATAACTTGTGTGCACACTCACGAGGTATCCCTGACTCTCCTGAATAGTCAAAGAATAACAAAGGTATTACCTGGGCAAAGGAGTTAGTGCTGGCCAAGCGTTCCTCATTAACCCAATTCATTTGCTACGTGTTTGATACAGGGTTGCTCACACTTGTATCTGTGATGGTTATTCCTCGAAGTTACCACTGCACACACTAAGCATCCACTTTTATATCCATTCCTTATCAATTCAAATATCACATTCCAGGGTTATTGGCCACAGGTCATGCATCTGTCCTTTAACACCTTGTTATTGGCTCTGCTCCCAAGCCAGTATCCAATCATTGCCTTCTTCCCATCAAGTGACAATCGATAATTTATGGCTCTTTGTTCCCAATCAGCAATGAGCTCGAATCACTCCAGGCAGGCACCAAAGGTTTCAAAGCAACATTTAATGTCAGAGAAATTTATACAATATACATCCTGAAATGCTTTTTTTTCGCAACCGTCCATGAAAACAGAGGAGTGCCTCAAAGAATGAACGACATTCAAATGTTAGAACCCTAAAGAACCCCCCCCCCCCCGGCTTACCCCCCACCCCCGCACGTAAGCAGCAGCAAGCAACAATCCTCCCTCCTCCCAATGGCAAAAGAAAAGCATCAGCACCCGCCACCCAGCACTCAAGTGTGAGCAAAGCAACAGCAAAGACACAGACTTGCAGTTACCCCAAAGTCTTTGTGTTTCACCTGATACTCGACATACCACAGGTTCTCTCTCTCCCTAATAAGGGAGAAAAAGCTGTCTTTGTTTTTCCAGCGAGCGGGGAGACATAACAAACAACTCATTGGTTTACGATGTTAAAAGTCCACCACATTGCTTTTATTGAGCTCTTTACCCAAAAAACTGGGTAGACAACCGCAGATATACCAACTCCCCCAACGACACATGGGTCTACTGTTATGACACGGATGCTCGATCTGCCTGCCTCTAGAGCACTGAGTTCCTAGGCTTCCAAATCTGAGCTGGACTCTTAGGCCGCACCCAATCCCGCAAAGAACAATAGTCATTGTGTAACTCCAGGTCAGGGTCTTCAAAAAACCCTGAAAAGGGAAAATAAAGGTATTAAAGATGGAAATAGAGCTGTTTCAGAAGACACAAGAAAATGAGTCGCCATTGCTATCATCACACTACTCCACCAACCCCAACATTCACAAACCTGCATGCTATATCCAACCAAAGAACATCTCACAAATTACTTCTTATTTGGAAATGATCTCCAGTTCAGCAGATTACCTGAAGTATCATTGTGTCTTTCTTTAACACATTGATCAAGCCCAGCCTGTCAAGCTCACAAAGAGGAGAATAGAGTGTCTTCACAAAATGGCAGCCTCCACTCCCAAGCACGAGACAAGAACAAAGACAATTAGTCTGTCTGCTTCCAGTGTCCTTGATTCATTTAAATTCACTGATTTGTAGACTGTCGTTTTTTCTGGCTAACAACTTAAAACTCAGAGGTTTTCTATATTATAAAAGATATCCAAATTACAGATAATTTTAAAACACATAGGGTTTTCAAAAGATAGGTACAGTTCCTATGCTAAAAAGACATACTGACTTTCAGATGATTGAGTCATCCATCACAGAAACTGAAAGCAGAGGAATAGAGTCTAGTTTACCCCATCTTTTTGTCATTCATTTTGACGTACCTTGGCCATTCCTAACAAACCTGACTGCTCTCTTACATTTATACAATATTTTGCCACTTCACTGACATGTGAATTTTTTCAATTACCTTTTCCTATAAATGGTCTAAAGGCTATTGGGTACAGATTTCTTAGATACCACAATTAATGCTGTGATTACTGACTCCCTAAGCACACAAATCTTTAAACCATCAATAGATCAGCTATTTGATCTGCTAAGTAATAGTATCAATCTGGTCTGCAATCTTTCTTGAGCTAAATAACTTATCCAGTATTGGCTGGTTTTAAACAAACCCAATAAACATAAACCCATTGTTTTACACTGCAACCATCCCTGTGCAGTGGGCTGGTATCCTGCGCTCTGTAGACAGTGCTGTTTGCTTGCAAAGCTGTCCTTTTAGCTTCAGACTGATTATTGCTTGCCATGTACATTAAGAACTGAAGACTGGCTCCCGTTTATGACATGAAGCCAGATGAAGAATATTTAATATTTAGTATTAAGAAGTTTAACTTGCTCAGAAACAACTCTTTGATCTCTAGAAATGTCATTTGTTGTCGTGTTAGAAAGCTGAGCTTGGCAAAAAGGCCCTCAGCCCTGGACAGTAAACATTCATCACAAAGTGCAATGCTGATACACTTAAGTACATCTTGTATAAGGTACTTAGTTATTTATTCATTTATTGAAATACTATGTGGAATAGGGCCCTCTAGCCCTTCAAGCCAAGCTGCCCAGCAATTCTCTGATTCAATCCTAGCCTAATCATGGAACAATTTACAATAACTAATTAACCTACCAACTGCTACATCTTTGGACCATGATAGAAAACCAGAACAGTTAGAGGAAACCCACACAGTGGCATGGAAAATATACAGGCAGTGGCAGGGACATGGGAGAAGAATTACCAACATTATTGTTTTTCATCATAAAAGTGTATAAAAAATTGAGATTTTCCTATTGTATGGTAATAGCATCAATACTGACAGAGCAGCAAGGAAGCCAGATGAAAACTAATGGGACATTTGACAGTTTATAAGCTTTTAGGTTTATTATTTCAAGCAGATATTACAGCTAGAGCATGTATGACAAATAAAACATTCATGTAAAGTGGATACATGATGAGAATTCTACATTATTTTTGAGGTGTAAATGATCCTGTTAAAAGCATGAGAAAAGTTTGTATTCCCTGGACCTACAGGAAGAAAGTGTTGTCATAACCTGGAAAAAATGCATAGTATTGGATTCACAACAATTTCTATGAAGGACAGCTTCAACAAAGCTAATTTTAATTTATCCTCAAGTAATTTCAACAAAATAAAGACATATCTACTGAGCCATCAGAAAGATTGAAAGTATTTACAGGACTTAAAAGTATATTCTTCTATTAACATTTCAAGAAATCTGACAGGCAACTTTTCACCCAGAGGGTACACAGTATAAACAATGAGCTGCCAAAGGAAGTGGTTGAGGCAGGTAGAACATCTCCTTCCAACTGACAATTTATACTGGTGCACCTCAAGGATGTGTGCTTAGTCCACTACTCTACTTTCTCTACACCTATGACTGTGTGAATCGGCACAGCTCAAATCCCATCTATAAATTTGCCAAGGACCTAGTTATTGTTGGCAGAATTTGAGATGGTGATGAGGAGACATGCAGGAGTGAGATAGATCAGTTGGTTGAATGATGTCACAACAACCACCTTGCACTCAGCATCAGTAAGACCAAGACTGTGGGAAGGGGATGTTAAGAGAACACACCTCAGTCCTCATCAAGGGATCAGCAGTCAAAAAGGTGAGGAGTTTCAAGTTCCTGCGTGTCAATGCTTCTGAAAATCTATCCTGATACAATTACAAAGAAGGTATGA
This sequence comes from Hemitrygon akajei, assembly GCF_048418815.1. Classification (NCBI taxonomy): domain Eukaryota; kingdom Metazoa; phylum Chordata; class Chondrichthyes; order Myliobatiformes; family Dasyatidae; genus Hemitrygon; species Hemitrygon akajei. The sequence goes on from NC_133124.1 coordinate 98,301,772, forward strand.
TGGTTGCTATATTTTGTTAGGAGTTTGAGAAGACATGTTTTGTTTTAATTGAGAATTTGTTGAAAATTTCAATATCTACTTTTTCCATATGATGGCAAAAGGGATGGTACCAAGGACTTTTGCTTTATATCATGGTTCGAGGACATCTTTAAAAGGCGATGCCTCAAATAGGCAGCATCCATCACCCAGGTCAGGCACCCTTCTCATTGCTACCGTCAAGGAGGCACAGCAGCCAAATTACACACACTTGACATTTTAGAAACAGTTTCATCCCTACCATGATCATATTTCTGATTGTAATTTATAGTTTTTAAAATATGTATTATAATGTAGTGCTGCCACAAACAACATATTTCACAGCATATGCCAGTGATATTAAACCATTAAACCTGATACTAATTTTGATTCTGGAGAGGTATATGGATAGGAAAATATTAGAGGGTTATATGTCAAATACGGGCAAATAGGATTAGTTAGTTGGGAATTTTGTCCGCATGGATCAGTTGGTCTGAAAGGGCTTTTTCTGTGCTGTATTGCTCTATGACTGTAATAAAACATTTTGAGTGTAGCGTTAAAGGAGTTCTAACTATATTGCCTTTTATTAGCTTACATGAGGACTAACAGATTAAGACTCTTCTGCACTTTAAGATTGAAATTAATGGCAAGATTTCTATTTGAAGCACTATTAATACAACAATTTGTTATTAATAGCAAGGGATAGTTCTATTAACATTTCTGATAGCTCCATATAAATCATGTTTGTTCCAATGTGATGTCATCAGCAGGGCATAACAGTTGACAGAGAGGTCAAGTTCCAGTGAATTTATTCAACAAATCACTTTTAAAAAGACTGTATTGTAAGACAAAAAGCATAATTGGGAAGTATAAAGCATGCAATGCTCTTTTCTGATTAAATGATAAAGTATGAAATATAAAATTTGAAATACAGTTAGGGCTAGAAATGCAGTATTTATGCAGTTCTTTTGAGGGAGTGGTTAGCGAAACTTGGACCTTTTTTAGGGGTCGAAAAGTAAGTCAATAGTCATCTCAGAATACCCACTCAAAAACCATTTGCTGTTGAATGCATCAACCTTAATATTTATAATCACCTTTCATGGGGAAGCAAGGGACATGACTCAAAATGCTAACAGTCCATTTCCCTCCACGTGTACTCGAGACCACTGAGACTCTCCAGCAGTTTTTTTCCCCTAAATTCCAGCATCCCAGTCACTTGGGTCTACAAGTGCTTCAGTTCCAAACTATTGCATTTGCACCACTATGGAGACTATTGGTGAGTGCTCCAATGCCCTACCTACTTCAATAAACTGATATCAGCTTCTAGATTTCTAGCAACTATAAACAACTACTGTCTAGTTTATGCCTTAAAAATATTAAGTACTACTGGCCTAACCGTTAGTATTACTGCAAAATCCATGTTCATATTTCAAAAGTGATACAGAAAAAATTAAAAGGGATTACCAAATTCAGGAGTCAGAAAGCTTAAACCCATCATCCACCAATTATCTCAGCAGAGTCTTACAAACTTATCTGGCAATAACCATGGGGTTTTAGCTACACTGTTTCCTGGAGTCAATTGCAGAACTGCAATTTGTGGCAAGCAGCCCATCAGACATCCTTTCTGTCAATACCCGATCTTATATTTTGTGTTACAATGATGATAGATACAAAGCTGTTTGAAGATATATAGTCTCCATTGAAAAATCTGCCTTTAAATGGCTTCAAACTTCAAAGAGAGCATCTGAAGATCTTTTCAGTTCAGTAATTGTCTGATGCATTTTCTGTATTGATAGCTTTTGGAACTGCTGCTCCATAGCATTTCTTCACACAGTTATGTTTACATTTGTTAGAAGATAAAACATCTTTGTACTAACTCTCAAGCCACACTCAAGTGGCAGAGGGGACTGCAAAATAGTAAATGGAATAGACATATGAGCAAAGTATGGATAAGCATGATTTGAAGGATACTATTAAAGAAAGATGTGCAGAAACTTTAGATGTAATATAATGACAGAAAGTATAAGATGAGTAAATGTGAGGATAGAGAGGCCATTGTACTAGCCTTTGTTAGTCATTCTGTTTAGAATTCTGATGAAATGAGTGCTGTAAAATAATACGCTTTTCTTTGTCCTGGTTGTTGGTCACTTGTGTTCTCTTGTTAATAGTTGACGGAATGATGTTACAAGACTAATTATCGTGTTTTGCACTGCCTGAGGAAAATTCAGCTGGTGAGACAGCACATCAGCATTTTAAATGCACACACTATGGGCAGTTTTCTATTATTTAGCTGACTGAAAATTGCGTGCCTAAGTTGTGCCCTTGGCTAGCTGTGTGAAGTCAGAAAGTTACGCTTTTTATTTAATTAGACTCTCAGCAACATACTCATAGGCATCAATAGCAAAAGCACTTGGTGAGATTCCAGTTTCAGTTCAAGACCAGCTACTAGAAAAAAGATAAACTAATTTTGGCTGAATGATGCATACATGACTAAATTAACCAACCTTGGTCCAGCAGATACTCATGAAATCTGATCCTTTAGCTGTTCTCCTCATACAAGTGTATAGGCAGAGATAGAAGAGCAAGACACAAGAGGTAAGGACAACAAAGAGGTGTTCATGAGAGGGAAAGGATTGGCTATGGACTGTTTCAAGTTGGTGGACTGGGGCAAGTTCAAGCACTCTTCAGAGAACCGGAATGAATATACCATAACTGTGATGGACTTTATGAAGACACTTGTGAGTGTGCACCCACAAAATCATTCAGAGTCTTCACCAACCAGAAGCCTAGCTGAACCAAGAGATCCACAGTGTGCTGAGAGCTAGATCAGGGGTGTTCAGGTCTAGCAACCAAGGAAAGTAAAGGAGGTCCAAGTCTGACCTCCAGACAGCCATCTCACATATAAAGTGACAATTCTGGACTAAATTTGAAGCAAAGGAATGGTCAACAACTGTGTTAGGGTTTGAATGTCATCACCTCCTACAAAGCAAAAACAAGCAACATAAATTACAGCACGGTTTTGCTCCCAGATGAGCTCAATGCCAGTTTTACTCCCTGTTTGCTGATGACACCACAGTTGTTGATTCATCACAACCAACATAGGTGGTGACTAATCAGCGTATAGAAGAGAGATTAAAAATATGTTTGAATGATGCCACAACACAACCTCTTACTCATCATTAGCAAAAGCAAAGAGCTGATTACCATCTACAGGAGGCTAAAAGTGGACGTCCATGAGCCAGTCCTTGTTATTGGAACTGGAACTGGACAGGGTCTTTAGCTTTAAATTCCTTGGCATTACTATGACAAAGGATCTGTCCTGGGACCAGGGCGTAAGTGCCATTACAAAGAAAGCACCGCAGCACCTCTACTTTCTTAGGAATTTGCATAGATTCAATATGTTATCAAAAACTTTGACAAACCTCTATGGAAGCACAGTGGAGAGTACCCGAACTGATTGCATCATTTCCTGGGATGGAAGCACCAATGCCCAGGAAGGCCTACTGAAAGTGGTGGATGCAGCCCAGTCCATAACAGGCAAAACCAGGAGCGCTGCTGCAGAAAGCAACATCCATCATCAAAGACCCCCTTGATCCAGGCCATGCTCTCTTCTCACTACTACCACCGGGGAGGAGCTATAGAACCATTATCAAGTTCAGGAACAGTTATTACCCTACAGCCATCAGGCTCCTGAAATAGCATGGATAACTTCACTCCCCTCACCACTGAGCTGATTCTACAACATACTTTCAACTTTCAAGGACTCTTTACAACTCGTGTTTTTTTTATTCATACACTTTGTCTTTTTTTGAACATTGGTTGTATATCAGTCTTTATGTATTGTTTATTTTCATAAATTCTATTGTATTTCTTTATTTTCCTCTAAATGCCTGCTAGAAGTAGAATATCATTCTTCAATAATAAGTTTTACTTACACTTTGACTTTGAGATAGTCAAATTCCTCTTTCTGTAAGTTGCTCTTGATCTGTCCCAATTTGTTTCAATAATAATATATTTGCAGCAGTTTATTAATAATAGAATGATTTTAAATGATAATAAGATGATTAATCAAACAACTTTTATCTTTCTCAAACCTGTCAGCTTACAGCTAGTATCATTAAGAATAGATATACATCATCCTTTTTTCTCTTAAAAGTTATAATTACCTTATCCTTCTACATTTTCCTTCTTGTTTGGTTTGTCAATTCATGCATCAATCAACACAGTAAGAACTGGTTGATGGAATATAGCATGATTTTTGGGAAACACAGAAGAAAAATAAACCCAGGAAGGAACACACACAAAATGCTTCAGGAACTCGGCAGGCCAGGCAGCATCCGTGGAAAAGAGTACAGTCGATGTTTCAGCCCAAGACCCTTCAGCAGGACTGGGAAAAAACGATGAGGAGTTAGAGTTGGAAGTTGGAGAGGAGACAAGAGAGAAACTCAGGGTGATAGGTGAAACCGGGAGGGTGGAATGGAGTGAAGTGAAAAGTTGGGGGAATCTAATAGGAGATGACAGAAGACTATGGAAGAAAAAAAAGGGGGAGGAACACCAGCGGGAAGCAATGGGGAGGCAAGGAGATAAGGTAAAAGAGAGAAAAGGAGATGGGTAATGGTAAAGGGGGGGCGGGGGTATTCCCAGAAGTTTGAGAAATTGATTTTCATGCCATCAGGTTGGAGGCTATACAGATGGAATATAAGGTGTTGCTCCTCCAACCTGAGTGTGTCCTCACTGTGACAGTAGAGGAGGCCATGGATTGACATGTTGGAATGTGAATGGGAAGTGAAAGATTCCATTTTTTTCTGGCAGACAGAGCATAGGTTCTTGGCAAAGTGGTCTCCCAAACATCGTCGGGTCTCACCAGTGTACAGGAGGCCACACTTGGGGCACCAGATACAGTAGATGACCCCAACAGACTCACAGGCGAAGTGTTGCCTCACTTGAAAGGACTGTTTAGGGCCCTGAATGGTAGTGAGTGAGGAGGTGTAGGGGTAGGTGTAGCACTTGTTCTGCTTGCAAGGATAAGTGCCAGGAGGGAGATCAGTGGGGAGGGATGAATGGACAAGGGAGTCGCATAGGGAGCAATTCCTGCGTAAAGCAAAAAGTGGGGGGTGGGGGGGGTGAGATGCGCTTGGTGGTAGGATCCTGTTGGCAATGGTGGAAGTTACGGAAATTTATGTGCTAGACATGGAGGCTTGTGGGGTGGTAGGTGAGGACAAGTGTAACCCTATCCCTGCTGGAGTGGCAGGAGGATGGGGTGAGGGCAAATATGCGTGAAATGGAGGAGATGCAGTTGAGGGTGGTGTTGATGGTAAAGGAAAGGAAGTTACTTTCTTTGAAGAAGGAAGACATCACCTTCTTTCTGGAGCGAAGCCTCATCCTGAGAGCAGATGGGGTGGAGACAGAGGAATTGAGAGAAGGGGATGACAATTTTACAAATACCTGTTGGGAAAAAGTATAGTCCAGGTAGCTGTGAAAATCAGTGGGTTTATAATAGACATCAGTAGATAATCTGTCTCTAGAGATAGAAGCAGAGAGATTGAGAAAGGGGAGGGAGGTGTTCAGAAATGGACCTTGTATATTTGAAGGCAGGGTTGAAGTTGGAGGCAAAGTTGATGAAGCTGACAAGCTCAGCATAGGTGCAGGAATCAGCAGCAATGCAGTCTTCGATGTAGCGTAGGAAAAGTGGGGCAGTGACACTAGTGTAGGCTTGGAACATAGACTGTTCCACGCAGCTGACAAAAAGACAGGCATAGCTGAGACCTATGAGAGTAACCATGGCTACACCTATTGATTGAAGGAAGTGGGAGGAGCCAAAGGAGAAATTATTGAGAGTGAGAACAAGTTCTGCTAGATGGAGAGGAGCGGTGGTGGAGGAGGGGAACTGGTTGGGTCTGGTGCCCAGAAAGGAATGGAGATCTTTGAGGCTTTCCAGGTGGGGGATGGAGATGTATAGGGACTGGACATCCATATTGAAAATGAGATGATGGGGGCCAGGGAACTTGAAATCATTGAAAAGATCCAAAGTGTGTGAAGTGTCATGGATGTAGGTAGGAAGAGGCTGAACCAGCGGGGATAAAACAGAGTCAAGGTATGCAGTTGAGTTCAGTGGGGCAGGAACATGGGTCTACCTGGACAGGTAAGATTGTGGATATTCCGTTGGAGGTAGAAACAAGAGGTGTGGGGTATAAGAACTATGAGGTTGGTGGCAGTGGATGGCAGATCCCCAGAGCTAATAAGGTCAATGATGGTGTGGGAGACAATGGCTTGCTGCGCCTTAATGGAATCATGTTCGAGGGGTATGTAAGAGGAGGTGTCTGACAGTTGATGTTGAGCTTCAGCAAGGTAGAGGTCAGTCCACTAGATGACTACAGTGCCCCCCCCCCTTAACTGCAGGTTTGATGGTGAGTTTAGGATTAGTGCAGAGGGAGTGGAGAGCAAAACATTCAGAAGGTGCGAGCTTAGAATTGGAGAGAGGACTGGTGAAGTCAAGACAGCTGATGTCCCTTCAGCAGTTGGCATTGAAATGATCCAGAGCAGCCAGAAGACCAGGGTGAGATGTTCAGGGAGAGGAAGAGGGTGGAAGACAAGAGATGGGGTCATTGGTACAAGGTGGAGAGTTCTTGCAAAAGAAGTAGGCGCAGAGATGAATCCAGGAAGGTACTAATTGCTATCTTGAATAATTCAGCATTTTGATAACAGAACAAGTTATTCAAACATCCTTCTCCTGTATAATGTAATCACTGTATTGTTTTTCAAATTGAAGGAAGTATTGGGCCCTATAACAGAGCCCTTCAACCTGTAAATGGGAGATGTATTTTGTAACTACATACGATGGCAGAAAGTTTGAGTTAATTAATAGACATGATCAGATAACTTTGCTTGATATGCTAGTATAGTGTTGAAAAGAGTATTGTATTTTATGCAACTTATTAGGAGCTTATCTTATCTTATGCAACTTATCTTGATTTGGATGAATCACTAATCAGACATACATTAAAGATCATAAGACATCACAAAATAAAGTGAAGAGAGTCCCGCTGTTCTAATAAAATCATTCCCTCAAGCAACTTTGATCATCAAGTCACCAACTCTTTTGTAATCTTGTGGGATATAGTTTTCACCTTGTATTTTCTATATAACAATGGGGCCTACACTTTCAAAAACAATTTTGAGATGAGCTGTGGATGTGAAGGGTAGGTTGATAATAGATGTTTCTGCCCTTTATATTCTAGACATTTACACCTGAAACTGGATTGATCAGCACTTGTATTTTTGGTGCTTGCCATCAGGAAGGAAGTACAGAAGCCTAAAGGCACATCCTCAGCGAGTCAGGAACAGCTTCTTCCACACTCCTATCCAATTTCTCAATGGGTACTGAACCCATGACGCAACCTCACTATTTTTAATTTCTGTTTTGTACTACTTACCTCAAATTAATTATGTAATATGCATATATATATACTTACTGTAATTCAGGTTTTTTCTATATTTATCATGTATTGCATAATGCTGCTGTAACACAGTTAACAAGTTTCATGACATATGCTGACATAAGCCTAATTATGATTCTGATAAAAATGTTGTGTTACTGGAGTGTACAGCATGTATCACAACACTGGTGCAGCCACTTCCACTTGCAAACCCCAGGAGACCACAACACTTTCCATCAACAGATATGCATGTGATAATGGCACAGCACTGCTTTCATTATTTCATTCATAAATTGGACTTCAAACATGAAATCTTTGATTACTGTGGTGCAGTCCTCTTAAAAAATCGACTGCTTTCTACTAGTTTGTTCCTTAACTTGATATTTAAGGGAATACTATTGACATTTGAAAACCTGTCCAGACTGTTCAGAACTCACAGATACCTCCCAAACTCCACAAAAGTGCTATAATTAACAGTGAGTGCTTCCTGCAGCATTTAGCTGTTGAAGTACTCATTCATAATATACTTAGTGGTGACAAAATTAACAGCACTCCATTACTAAAAGACATTATTATGGCCATAATTGATCACTCAGTATGGGTCAGGTACTTTAGGGCAGGAAGCATTTACGTCCATTGGTGAACAGTCTATTCCATCGAGTCATCCAAGACCCACATGATAGATAGATAGATAGATAGATAGATAGATAGATACTTTATTCATCCCCATGGGGAAATTCAACATTTTTTCCAATGTCCCATACACTTGTTGTAGCAAAAACTCATTACATACAATACTTAACTCAGTAATAATATGATATGCATCTAAATCACTAACTCAAAAAGCATTAATAATAGCTTTAAAAAAAAGTTCTTAAGTCCTGGCAGTTGAATTGTAAAGCCTAATGGCATTGGGGAGTATTGACCTCTTCATCCTGTCTGAGGAGCATTGCATCGACAGTAACCTGTCGCTGAAACTGCTTCTCTGTCTCTGGATGGTGCTATGTAGAGGATGTTCAGGGTTTTCCATAATTGACCGTAGCCTACTCAGCGCCCTTCGCTCAGCTACCGATGTTAAACTCTCCAGTACTTTGCCCACGACAGAGCCCGCCTTCCTTATCAGCTTATTAAGACGTGAGGCGTCCTTCTTCTTAATGCTTCCTCCCCAACACGCCACCACAAAGAAGAGGGCGCTCTCAACAACTGACCTATAGAACATCTTCAGCATCTCACTGCAGACATTGAATGACGCCAACCTTCTAAGGAAGTACAGTCGACTCTGTGCCTTCCTGCACAAGGCATCTGTGTTGGCAGTCCAGTCTAGCTTCTCGTCCAACTGTACTCCCAGATACTTGTAGGTCTTAACCTGCTCCACACATTCTCCATTAATGATCACTGGCTCCATATGAGGCCTAGATCTCCTAAAGTCCACCACCATCTCCTTGGTCTTGGTGACATTGAGACGCAGGTAGTTTGAGTTGCACCATATCACAAAGTCCTGTATCAGTTTCCTATACTCCTCCTCCTGTCCATTCCTGACACACCCCACTATGGCCGTGTCATCAACTTCTTGATAAACAATATATTCAGAAGGTCGAGCACCTCCTTTCTATCCACCAAAAGTGGAAATTCCTGGTTCCTGAGTTATTTTAAAACCAATTCCCATTCCAACGTGTTGGTCCACGGCCTCATTTTGTGCCATGATGAGGCCACCTTCAGGGTGGAGGAGCAACACCTTATGTTCCGTCTGGGTATCCTTCAACTTGACGGCATGAATATCGATTCTCCTTCTGGTTAAAAAAAAATTTGTCCTCTCTTCTTCTGCTATTTCCTACTCTGTCCTCTTACCTCTCCTCACCTACCTGTCACCTCCCTCTGAGTCCTCTACTCCTTCCATTTCTCCTATGGTCCACTTTCCCCTCCTATAAGGTTTGTGCATCTCTAGCCCTTTACCTTTACTACTCACCTGGCTTCACCTATTACATTCAAACTGTTCTTCTTCCCCTCCACCCACCTTTTTATTTTGGCATCTTCCCCCTTCCTTTCCAGTTTAGAAGATGGGACTCGGTCAGAAACGCCGGCTGCTTGCTCTTTTCCATCAATGCTACCTGACCTGCTGTGTGTGTGTTCAGAAGCTGAGGCTTTCTGAGGCTCTGATCAGAGAAATAAGTGAAAATCTTCAGCAAAACTTTCAGTTACATTTTCATGACTGGACTGCTTACTTTGTGGAGATCAAGATTATATTGACACTCAGTGTCCACACCTGCAAAACTCCCAGGTATCTGCAGCAGACCTCTGCTGTGTATTCCATTTTGCTGCAGCAGAGAAGATACCCAGGCCTTTCTCACATGATACATATTGCAACATTTAAAGATACAGTAGTATTTCCACAATCAAACCACATGGAATAATGTCACATTTCAAGGATAAAAGTATGATTTATATCTATTCTGATTTCAGAGAGAAGCAGGTAGCATCTCAGGCACTGGTATCTACCAACATCAATGCTTCCCATAAATGCCTGCATCCATTGACTGTGCTAATGCGTTCATAATGGCTTCCTTTAATAAGACCATAAGACATTGGAGCAGAATTTGGCCATTTGGCCCATTGACTCTGCTCCGTCATTCAATCATGGCTGATGCTTTTTCTCCCCTCCTCAGCCCCACTTCCTGGCCTTCTTCCCATAAACTTTGATGCTGTGTTCAATCAAGAACATATCAATCTCTGCCTTAAATACACCCAATGACCTGGCCTCCACAACTGCCTGTGGTAAGAAATTCCACAAATTCACCACCTTCTGGCTAAAAGAATTTCTCCACTTCTCTATTTTAAATCGACGCCTCTCTGTCCTGAGGCTGTGCCATTTTGTCCTAGACTTCCACATCAGGGGAAACATCCTTTCCACATCTACTTTGTCCAGGCTTTTCAAGATTAGAAAGGTTTCAATGAGATTGCTCTCATCCTTCTAAATTCTAGTGAGTAAGAGCCAGAGCTATCAAACGTACCTTGTATGATAGCCCTTTCATTCCCGAATCATCCTTGTGAACCTTCTCTGAACCCTCTCCAATGCCAGCACATCTTTTCATAGATAAGGAGCCCAAAACTGTTCAGAATACTCAAGGTGAGGCCTCACCAGTGCTTTATAAAGCCTCAGCATCACATCCCTGCTCTTGTATTCTAGACTTCTTGAAATGAATGCTAACATTGCTTAACACTGACTCTACCTGCAAGGTCATCTTTAGGGTGTTCTGTACAAGTCTCTTTGCATCTCAGATTTTTGGGCTTTCTCTTGTTTAGAAAATAGTCTGCACATTTATTTCTACTACCAAAGTGCATGATCATGCATTTTCCAATATTGTATTCAATTGCCATTTTCTTGCCCAATCTCCTAATCTGTCTAAGTCCTTCTGCAGCCTACCTGTTTCCTCAACACTATTTGCCCTGCCACCAATCTTCGTATCATCTGAAAACTTGGCAACAAAACCATCTATTCCATCATCTAAATCATTTATATACAGCATAAAAAGAGGTAGTCTCAAAACTGACCCCTGCAGAACAGCACTACTCACTGGCAGCCAACCTGGAAAGGATCCTTTTATTCCCATTCACTGCCTCCTATCAATCAGCCAATTTTCTAAGCATGTCAGTAACTTTCCTGTAATATCATAGGCTTTCATGTGTGGCACCCTGCCAAGTGCCTTCTGAAAGTCCAAATATACATCATCCACTACACCCCCTTTATCTATCCTATGTGTAATCTCCTCAAAGAATTCCAACAGGTTCATCTGGCAAGATTTTCTCTTAATGAAATTCTTCCCTTTGTCCTATCTTGTTCTGTATCATCAAGTACTCCATAATCTGATCCTTAGCAACATCTTCCCAACTACTGAAGTCAGGCTAACTGGTCTATAATTTCTTTTCTGCTCCTTTCCTCCTTTCTTGAAGAGTGGAGTAACTTTTGCAATTTTCCAGTCTTCCAGCACCATGCAAAAGTTCAATAATTTTTGAAAGATCATTACTAATGCCTCCATAATTCCTACCACTTCTTCTTTCAGAATCCTAGGGTGCAGTTCATCTGGACCAGGTGACTTATTTACACTTAGGTCTTTCAGCTTTTTGAGCATCTTCTCTCTTGTAATAGTAACTGCACCCACTTCTCTTCCCTCACACACTACAACATCTGGTGCACTGCTAGTGTCTTCCACAGTAAAGACTGATGCAAAATGGTCATTTAGTTCATCTGCCTTCTCCTTGGCCCTCCTTATTATTTCTCTATTCTCATTTTCTAATGGTCCTATATCCACCCTCATCTCTCTTTTATTTTTACATACTTGGAAAAGTTTTCTTTTACTATCCACTTTGATATTGTTTGCTGCCTTTTCCTCCACAAAATTGCCCGATTGACACGCCTTTTCTGTTTTCTGTTGTAATCTATGGTCCACATCCCAGCTACTGTTGGGAGGCCGGTAAAGCTTTCTTCAGCTTTATTAATTGTATATATATATCAACTTGTTGAAGTTTTGTATCATTTTATAGCTGTAGAAAATTATGTATCAATAATTGCCATCAGGGTCCGTTTACTCTTGCAGTTTCTTAACTCAACTCAGAAGGATTCAATATCTTCTGATCTTATGTCACATCTTTCTACTGATTTGATGCCACTCTTTACCAGCAGAGCCACACCATCCTCTCTGCCTACCCTCCTATCCCTCTGATTCAATGAGTGACCTTGGGCATTTAACTCCCAACTACAACCATCCTTCAGCCACGAATCAGTGATGGTCCCAACATTATACGTGACAATCTGTAATAGTGCAACAAGAACATCCACGTTGTTTCTTATGCTCCGTACATTGAGGTATGTCACTTTGAGTGTTGCATTTGCTACCCTTTTTGATTCTGCATCCCTAATTCACTGATACTCACCCTGCTGGTTGCAATTTTGTCCTATCATCTGCCTGCCCTTCCTGACAATCTGACTGCACGCTATCTTTGCTTTTTTTATCATCCATCCTATCCTGAGTGTCTTCACTCTATTTCCCAAACCCCTGCCAAATTAGTTTAAACTCCCCCTCCCCCAACAGCTCTAACAAACCTGCCCGCTAGAATATTGGTTTCCTTTGGATTCATGTGCAACCCATCACTTTTGTACAAGTCATACTTCCCTCAGAAGAGATCCTAATAATCCAAGAACCTGAAGCCCTGCCCCCAGCACCAGCTTCGGGGTCACGCATTAATCTGCCAAATCATCCTGTTCCTACCCTCAATAGTTTGTGGCACAAGCAGCAATCCAGAAATTACTACCCTGAAGCTCCTGCTTCTCAGCTTTCTACCTAGCTCTCTAAATTCTCTTTTCAGGGCCTCTTTGCTTTTCCTTCCTATGTCATTCATACCAATCTGTTCCAAGACATCTGGCTGCTCTTCCTCCCTCTCAAAATGTTGTGGATGTGATGCAACACGTCCCTGACCCTGGCATTCGGGAGGCAACAAACCATGTGGTGTCCTGTTCATCAATAAATGGGAGCATTTCACCAACAGAAAAGATTACCACTCCTTACATGTACAGGTAGTTGTGGATGATTGGCCACACTATATTTCTGTGATGCACAACTGTCAGACTCTTCCTGGGACACAATAATGGCCCTCCTCTCACACAAGCGTGCACCCTTAACAGAGCAGCTGAGCACTAATTTACCAATAGACATACAAGTACTAGAGTCACTAAGGAAAAGTCAGAGTAATCGTAAAACTGCTGATCTTCTATGAGTAAGATTATCTTGTCTGCTACAGATCGGGTCTTGTAGTATACAGTCATTAGGTGCAAATATTTCCACATGGCAAAGAAAAAGAAAGCTACCGGAATGAAGTCTCCATCTTACTTCCTAGCTGAGAAGGATTAGGAATTATTTGTATGAAATGTGAAGGACTCCTTAATAGAAAGATGAGTCTTGTAAGCTGCCTTCAAGATTTAATGTTAATTTCAGGAGGTCAGATTGATCTTAGAGTAGGTTAAAGTGCCTGTGTGTTTTAATATCCTACATTCTATGTTCTAAAATTTAGCGTGCTTGCAAACTACTGTAAGATATCAATAAATCTGACAATGATCTAATGAAGCATAGCTTCCAATGATCTTCCTAATTGCCCCCTCCTTGCTGCAGTGTCCTCAAGGCAGTAAGGTCTTCATTTTAAGATAAAGCCGTTGAGTGGCTATTAGACACTACAGCGTGCTTAGAGGTTGTGTATTAATTCCTAATAGTTCCTGATGCCAGAATTCATCCAGTGTATGCTGCCATGTTCTTTTGATTAACTGTAAATGAACAAAATCAGTGCAAGCACCAAGCGCAGGTAATCTGTCTTCAAAAAATGCTTTCAATGATTGCATCCTCCAAATCATTATTTTCATTGTAACATTCAAGATGATTGTTGATACCTTCAAAGTCTTCATAGTTCTTGACTTGTTGAAGTAATGAAATCCATTTCATTTTCACTCCCAACTGTCCTGAGCATCTCCAAGCCTGAATACTTGAAACTGCAGTGAACAAAATAGGTCTGAATTGCTTTACTTATATTTCTCATCAGTTATCACTGTTTTTTGAACACAGATGCAACTGATGCTATTTAAGAACTGTTCCCTCTAAGCACGCTGTAGTGTCTAACAGCCACTCAACTGCAAATAACTGATGCCAGTTAGAAACAGTTTTGCAACAGTTTCCTCTACCAATTAAGTGGCATTGTATTCCAAATAAACAAAGGAAATCCTGGTCATTGTCTTGATTAGTTTTTGTTCTTTAAGAGTTGTCCCAAATAAGAGGCTACCCTGATTAACCAATGGATCAGTTAACAGGAATCCACTTCTCATAGTTTTATTGGGGGTGGAAAATACAAACTTCTATATTTCCCTGTACCTGTTATTGAAACCAGTTAACTGCCACACAGTATGAAATATCATGTGCAATCAAAGTTTTATATTTACAGCTTCAGTATTTACTGTATTGTGAATATTACAGTCCAATGGACAGTCAGAAAACAAATGAATTGATGGGATCTTATCTCCTGAATTTAATTTCATTTGTCCTACAGCAAGCATAGAGACAGAAGTTATATATTAATACTTCAAGTTTGGTATTACCAAGTCCCTGTATAACTGTAGTACATACTCTTGTATTTAAAGCATAAGTCAACAAATTATTTGCTTTGCTCACTGTCTGCTGTGGCTGCTATTTTGCAACTTCATCAAGGCTCACATTTCTGCTTATTTTTGTGTTAATCCGCACACTTTGTCCTCGAAACCAGATTATAGATACAGTGGATTTCGGTTAACTGAGCAATCGGTTAATTGGGGCTGTTGTTTATTTTAGACAACTCTTAAAGAACAAACACAAATCAATAAAATAGCTGGGATTCCTTTCATTTATTTGGGACATTATACCCCTTAACTGGGGCAAGAAATTGTTGCCAAACAGTTTCTAATTAGTGTCAGTCGAGTGTGTTTGAGTGGTCGTTAGACTCTACACTATGCTTAGAGTGGACAGTTTTTGAATAGCATCAGTTGCTTGTGTTTGTGTTCAAAAACCAGCAATTTTTGTCACTGATAGCTGGCAAAAAATAAGCAGTAAGACAATTCAGAACTGATTTGCTCTCTGCTGTTTCAAGTATTCATGCTTGGAGATGCCTGAAACAGTCAGGATTGAAAATAAAATGATTTCACTACTTCACCAAACTATAAACTAAGCAGAATTTGAAGTTACAGGCAATCATCCTGAATGTTATAATTTGGAGGAAGCAGCTGTCAACAGCAGTTTTGGTACTAGGTGTCTGCGCAGATCTTGTTCATTACAGTAAATGAACGCAATGCGGATGAATTCTGCCATTAGTAAGTATTAGGAATTAAAACACAATTTTATTTAATGCAGTAGTATTGGTAGTGTTCTCATTTGCTCTGTATTTCATTTAAATACATCAATTGTTTTTTATACCTTTTAACTATTTCCATAAATCTTCAGCGAATAGGAGTAGCCACTTAACTGGGCCAAAATGTACTGGTCCCAATGAGCCCAATTAACCGGAATCCACTGTAGATGAGTAGATGGGGTCAATCACTGAAGCCTGCAGCACTCCACTAGATACAGCCTGCCAACCTGATTAGCATTTGCTTATTACTACTCTTTATTTTCTATCAATTAACCAACTCTCAATCTATGAAAAATTTTATCCCAATTTCATATGCTCTGACTTTCTTCACCAGCCTCCTGTCTGGGAGATCCAAATACCTCACAGTAATTGGCTCCTCCCATCTACAAATAGATCCTTATGGGTTAATTAACATTATTTCCTTTCTAGCACATCTACATTGAATGCTGCCACAGGAAAGCAGCCCCCATCATCAAGGACCCCCATGCTCTCTTCTTGCTGTTCCCATCAGAAAAATGTACAGGAGAATTATGTCCCACAAAACCAGGTGCAGGAACAATTATTACCCTGGAACCACCAGGCTCCTGGACCAGTGTGGATAATGTCACTCACTTCAACACTGAACTGATCACTGAAGACAACCTATGGACACATTTACAAGCACTCTATGTTGTCAGTATTGTTTATTTACTGTTTTACCTTTTATTATTATTACTATTATTATTATTAATAATAATAATAATAATAATAATAATAATAATAATAATAATAATAATATTGTTATTGTGGGTTTTTTTCTCAGCTCAAGCTGGTAAAACCTGAGGTGTGGGCATAGCCAAATATGCTCATTTGTCAATTGCTAGGAACTTCCAGGCTATTTTAGTGGTGTTTAGTACTGTGGCTTTCTGAAGACTTACATAGATATTGCTGTGTAGCACTAATTATTTAATGCCATTGTGTAGTGATTTGATTTTAGATATTACTATAGATATTACTGTAGACATTATGTAGAAATACCCTGTTCATTTTCCATAGTCGTTCAATTTCCTCGCTAAATTCTGCATAATTCTGGTGTTTTTCACTTGTTGATTTATGTATGTTGTCTGTGTTTGGAATGACGATATCTATTAAATAAGTTGTCTGTGCTTGTTTATCCTACAATATTAAATCCAGACAGTTATGGATTATCCTATCTGTAAAAATAGATGTCGTAATATAATATGTAGGACTTTTACTCTAAAACTGAATAAGACCTGTGAGAAATAGTCATCTTACATGTATTTGTGTTTTAAAGCAAGATTTTGGTGAATGATGTTTGCCACTTGTTTGTGCTTGTGTAAATAATCAGATCATGTTAAACTGCTACAGGATCCTGTAATGTGTTGGATTATTTCTGGTTTATTTTGGTACTTACTGCATTTATCATCTTGAATTTATTGGTCTTTTACTATATACTTTTGATAGTTTTTTTGTGTTAACCAGCTGGTATTGCCACAAGGAACCTCATTCGTCTGTTTATGGGAAGAGATCTCCAACTCTGAGCCAGGCATTTGATGCTTCGTTGTCAATATCTAGTCTGCTCAGGTCATGGTGATTCCTTCCATGGAGTCGTGCTTTTCCATTGATTATCCTTTTCTTCTAAAGTGATAACTTCTTCATTTTTCTGGGTTACGCTTTCACTGTGTGCTGTGTCTGTGAGGCTGGGTTCGACAGAGCTTTCATTGTGTGCTGCGTCTGCGAGGCTGAGTCAGGCGGCACCTTGGAAGTCCATAGCGGGGGTATTCCCTTCTGCCACCGGTGTGCAATGGCGAGTCTGTCAGGACCCTGGGGACTTGTGGAAATTGTGTGGTGATTTCTTTTGAACTTATAGTCTTTTAACATCTTTGGACTATTTTTACTGTGCCCATGGTTTGTTTTTTTTTATCAATTGTGCTATTGTTTGCACTGTTGTAACTATATTTTGTAACTATGTGGTTTGGTGCAGGTCTTGTAGCTTTAGTTTTTGGTCTTGTTTTGTCTGGTGGGATTAGAGCTCCTTTCCAGGGCACGTGTGAAGATGGTAGCGCGATATTAATATGCAGCAACCTCTCTGGACTCTGGATTGGGGATTGTCAAACGTTATGTGGATTTTCTGGTGTAGTCTGTTTTGTCATATGCTTTTGTGATATCATTCTGGAGGAACGTTATCTCATTTTTTAACTGCATTGCATTTGTGGTTTCTAAATGACAATAAACTGAACTGAATCTGATCTGAATTTAAGTTTAGTGGTGTGTACTTCTTATCAGAATTGCATATGTTCACATGGAGTGTTAAATCTTGCTTTCATTGTTTTCATTGATGAAAATATAAACTGATGAAGATAAAAAGGTTAATCTGAATCTTGTGTAACTTCTACTATTCCTCTTCCTCTTTCTGTCCTAGGTAGTGTTAATCCAAGTGCATTTGAGTCTATATATTGTTTCCTAAAATTTTTCATTTCAGTCTTTATTATTCCTTGTAAATTTTGCATACCAGTTTTGGAGGACCAAGATGTTATGCCAAAAGAATACATTAATATGAGTATAGTAAAAGTGTTTATTGCCTTTTTTATATTTTTACTATTGCACTCTAGCAGATTTTCCAAAGCTTTGAAATAAATTCTGTTGAAAATTTTCCCTTTAGCACACTATGATCTATTTTCTTTACTTGTTGACATCTCGAATACTTAAATGTCTCATATTCTTCCATTGGTTGTATTATACCTTGTTCCTCTGTTTTATATTCTGTGAGCTCTATTCCACCGTTCTTTATGTTTAATGTTCTGCACTTATCTAGTCCAAAGTTCATGCCTATTTCTTTCAAAAGCTGTTCTACTATTTGAATTAATTGCTTTAGCTTTACTGATGAAAGAGCGTATAATTTCAAATCATCTATGTATAGAAGGGGTGTCAAGGTATAATTTGTTTGGTTGTTTCTGATTTGATATCCTTTTTTCAAC
This sequence comes from Hemitrygon akajei, assembly GCF_048418815.1. Lineage (NCBI taxonomy): Eukaryota > Metazoa > Chordata > Chondrichthyes > Myliobatiformes > Dasyatidae > Hemitrygon > Hemitrygon akajei. The sequence continues at coordinate 98,320,115 of NC_133124.1, forward strand.
TGATTCAGTAAATTAGAGAGCAAGTTTAAAGCTAAGCAAAGCCACAGTGGATAGTTAGTGTTCTTTTGCACATTGGTTGTTTGTCAGTCTTTGTGTGTAGTTTTCCATTGATTCTATTGTATTTCTTTCTTCTGCTATGAACTATTGCAAGAAAATTAAATTTGTGTATATGGTGACATATACATACTTTGATAATAAATTTACATTGAATTTTGAACTTTTAAATCTATGTAGACTCTATTCAATCACATTAATATTCTCTCAGACTCTCGATATCAAATACTCTATTATAGGTTTCTGTATTTTCCACATTATCAATGTCACAGGTTCTCTAGTGACTCATTCCTTCCTTTTTGAAATTACCAAGATTACTTCTGCTGTCCTTCACTCTGCAAGATTCATTCAGACTTCTGCTAATGTGCAGAACCGAACAGAGCTTGCTTTGGAAACTGAACAATGCTACTGTATTCAAAGGCACACGAGTGAATCTGCAGATGCTGGAAATAAGTAAAAACACAAAATTCTGGCAGAACTCAGCAGGCCAGACAGCATCTATGGGAGGAGGTAGTGATGACGTTTCGGGCCGAAACCCTTCATCAGGAGTGAAGTAACATGGGACGGTGGAGAGGGGATAAGAAGTGGGGGGAGGGATGAAGTAGAGAGCTGGGAAGTGATAGGCTGGAGGGAAATGGGCTAGGGGGAAGGTGGAGAATTATGGGAAATAAAAGAGAAAGAAAGGTAGGGCTGGGGGTAGATTATAGTGAGGGGGGGAAAGAGAGAGAAAGAGAACCAGACTAAAATAATAGATAGGGATGGGGGTATGGGGGGGCAAGGGTATCAATGGAGGTCTGTGAGTTGGATGTTCATGCCAGCAGGTAGGAGGCTACCTAGGCGGGAGATAAGGTATTGCTCCATCATCCTGCGTGTGGCCTCATCTTGACGGTAGAGGAGGCTATGGACAGACATGTCGGAGTGGGAGTGGTCTGTGGAAATTAAGTGTGTGGCCATTTCGGCCCGAAACACCGTCACTACCTCCTCCCATAGATGCTGTCTGGCCTGCTGAGTTCTGCCAGCATTTTGTGTTTTTATGCTACTGTATTGATTCTCTGCTTAAAAAATTGGAAAAATCTAAGCAGTTGGCTACAATATTCATTTGCATCTGATGTTAGCACTATAATCGAATCTGCAGTAATTGGTTGATGGTTAACTCGAATAGAAGCAGGTTTTCAAAAACATGTCCTGAAGCTTCCGTTGTGCATAATTTGAGTCCTTTGCTTGAAGAATAAGAAAAAAGCAAAAGGGAATGCTCTAGTGTATCGTTTGGAAAGACAAAAAAATCAGAAATCAATATTTTTATTGCAGTGCTGGTGACATCCTTGAAAGCATATTCAGGAGCCTGATAATTTTCAGAAGGCTGTCATCACTTTCAAGAACACTGTGCTAGCTTTCAGAAACACAACAATTATTTTCAGTAATCATTTCATAACATGCCACATATAAGAAGATTGTTACAATAAAATAAGCAAACCATGGTAACAAGAACAAGTTGTTTTTTTAAATGATTTTTATCACTGCGTTCTTACTATAAGGCATGTATAAGGCACACAGTAAATTTTATAATAACATTTCCTTCACTTTAACTTCAGTAGAAATTAAAGTTGGCCCTGGTTTCCAATAGTTACTGGTCATTTATGTTATTATTCCACAGGTTCATACTAAAAACCAACTTAATATGTGTTTTTAAACCAGATGGTGTTGAAATTTCAGGTGATGAATACATGACTTACAGATTGTAGGATAAAAATACTGGAGTGCACAAGAATTTAGGCTGCCAAAGGCTCTTCCGACATCAAATTATGTATGTTTTTTGGAGTTCGGTAACTGTTGATGAGAAACATCCACTTCCACACATTTTCCTCTGGTATCTATTTTAGCCCCCTCTTATATTTCATCTGTATGCTGTTCCATGTAAACACACTCAATATCCATAGCACTGATACATAGACCTACCCCACTATCGCTTCTCATAATTTCAATTATTTCAGATATGCGTAGCTTTGGTCGTCCTGTTATGGGAAAGATGGAAAGAGAGCAAAGAAGACTTACAAGGAAACTACCACAGTTGAGGGCTGGAGTTATAGGAAGAGGTCAGAAAGTCTAGAATTTTATTCCTTGGGGCATAAGACATTGAGTGGTGACATAATAGTGGTCTATAAAATTATGAAGGGCATTGACAGGAAAAGCAGTCTTTTGTACTGATGATGATCTGGATCCCGATATGTCAACAGTTTATTCCCCTGCATTAAAACTGCCTGACTTGCTGAGTTCCTACAGCACTTTGTGAGTGATTGGAAAGGATGGCTTTGATGTCAGAGAAAAAAGTATATAAGGAGGATGGGCATTGAATTCTTTGAGGTTTACAAATTAATGAGGGTATAGATAGGATAGATCTTCAGGATCTGTTTTTCACATAGGGAGTTCCAGAATTAAATGATACAGAGAGGGAAGAAATTTAGTAGAGATCTGAGAAACGGGTTTTTCATTCAGATGCTGGTTATCTAGAATGTGCTGTCAGAGGCGATGGTGGTGGAGGATACAATTAAAACACTTAAAAGCCATTTGGAAAGTTATGTGGATAGAAAAAACAAAGGTGATACAAAACGTCAGCAAATGGGATGAGCACAGAAAGGCATCACAGTTAGCATGGACAAAGACAAATAAGAGCCTATTTCTGTGCTACACATCTATTATGGTACAACAAAGATGCATGCTTGTCACAAATCATCATTGAGACAGAAATGAAATTGGGTGGTATTTGAAAGATGTAAGTTCAGAGAAAGTCCAGGGATATGATTAGAATAGATTGCCCTGATATAAGAGCTGCCCTGATAAGCAGAATTGCCATTTAACTTTGATCATAAAAGCAGAAAGTGATGGAAGTCCTTAGCAGTTCAGACAGCAGCTATGAAGAAAGAAAGTGTTTCTGGTAGATGACCATAGATCACCACTTTGTTCAAATTTCCTCTGAATTAGTCCAACTCAGATATCATATTTTGCTAGATGATGCCTTCCCAGGCCATGACTCATCCAATTGACCATGCTTTTCATAGATTTGTCTGAAAACTATACTTCGATATTTGACTGAAGGGAATAGCTTAGATGAGCCCCACTTAACATGCGCCACCAGCCCAACATACCTATCGTTTCATAATAGATAGGATTCAATTAAATAGCAAGTTACCTGGTTGATTGTTTCCTCCATTGAGGATAATTGCAGCATGCATCTCAGTATTGATAACAAGATCAGAACATTTAGAGTTTTGGTGACCCAGTAAATAAAAGGTTTATCTATTGTCTGATGAGAGACTGCTGTCTTTTATGTTAAATCTAATCCAACCAATCTGCAGTTCTTTTTCCTCTACAATCCTATTGTCTCATATTTTCTGAGAGTCATAAACTCTTTCCAGTTAATATATTTCACTGGGTACTGCAGAGCACTACAAGATTTTTATTGCATAAATGTTCATTTTGCAGAAATAATAGGGTAAATGATAGTGAAGATGTTTGTAACCAGATGGTAATAGATAAGGGATTAGACCTTAAGGCTGGTAATCTAATCTGTAGGGAGATGATTCATTGAAAAGAAACATCACTGTGAAAACATGAATTACCGTTTAAATTGCCACAGAGAACCATAAGTCAAACAGCTTATTGTAACACATAATGAATAGCCCATGGCTCATTTGCCTACGTGTATTAGAATTTATAGATTTGTATGCATCTTAATGGTAACCTACAGTTTGGCCTTAAAGACCATCAAAGATAAGCACAATGTCTCTTTGATTTCAATTAAAAGAAATTGTGATGTTAAAAACTATATCCACCTTGAAAAAGGATCTACTGCTTTCCCAGCATATGCGATGAATGAACTCTTCTTGGGGTTCCAGCCAAGGACGGATATCGATTATAACCGATTTTTTCCCCTCCAAAAATACTTTATTCAGGAATATTACAAAATAAAGTTATTTACATAGAAAAAAAATTTCGTTAAATCTGATTCTTTATATAATAAATAAAGTTATTTACAATAAATTATGCATTGGCTCTCTGTTCCTATTCAAATTAAACCATTTTTTGACTCTCAAACTTTAGGCAAGGATTAAAGACTTATTTACAATAAAATAAAAATTATTAACAATAAACATCCAGGCGTTGACTCTCATTCCTTTACCAAAGTTCCTTTATGGTCTATACATTTCCAGCCACTATGTTCACTCATCTATCCACACCGCTGATGAGGGGTATTCTCCTCCTCACCCGACTCCCTCACTCCCGCGGGTGATGAACCTTAATCGATTATAACTGATTTTTGATGAAAAACTCCACCACTTTCATCAGGGATGATGGTGGGCATGTCTGGTCCAGTGGTATTTATACCCCCATTGTTCATTCATCCTGATTGGTTAGTCCTCATCCAATCAGGTTCCACTCTCCCACCTTGTTTACAATCAAATTATATTGTCTTTGTTAAAATTATTTTACTCCCACTCGCTGCCTTCTGTCTGTTGGCCATTCTGCTTTCCTGGCCATTATCTTTCCTGTAATGCCATAGGAATTTACCTTGTTAAGCAGCTTCATGAGTGGCATGTTATCAAATGCCTTCTGAAAATCCAAGTAAATGACATCACTGCCTCTCCTTCGTCCCCCTATTTTCTATTTCCTCAAAAAACTCGAACAGATTTGTCAGACAAGATTTCCAATTACATAAACCATGCTGACATTCACTTATTTTAGCATTAGTACCTTGTAACCTCCTCTTTAATAACAGAATCCAACACTTTCCCAACCACTGAGGTTAGGCTAACTGGCCTATAATTTCCTTTCTTTTGCCATCCTTCCTTTTAAAGAATGGAGTGATATTTGCAATCATACACTCCTCCAAAATCATGCCAGAATCAAGTGATTCCTGAAAGATCATGACCAATGCATCCGTTATCTCTTCAGCTACCTCTCTCAGGACTCTGGAATGTAGTCCATCTGGCCCAGGTGACTTTTCCACCTTCAGTCCTTTGAGTTTGCCTAGCACTTCTTCCTTTATAATAGCAATCACACTGACTTGTTCTCCCAGACACTCACAGACCACTGGCACGCTGCTAGTGTCTTTCATAGTGAAGACTGATGCAAAGTACCTATTAAGTTCAAATGCCATTTCTTTGTCCTCCACTATTACCTCTCCGGCATCATTTTCCAGTGGTCCAATATCAAATTTCATCTCCCTTTACTCTTTATATAATTGAAACAACTTTTGGTATCCTGCTTATGTTATTGGCTAGATTGCCCTCATATTTGATCTTTTCCCTTTGTATAGCTTTTTTAGTTATCTTCTGTTGGATTTTAAAAGCTTCCCAATCATCAAAATTGCAATTCACTTTTGCTACCTTATATGCCCTTTCCTTGGCTTTTATACAGCCCTTAACTTACTTTATCAGCCTGCCCCTGTGTGGGTCATATCTACAATGTGCCTTCTGAGCTATTCCTAAAACTTGAGCTATCTCTTCTCTGCCATCATCCCTGCCAGTATTACCCTCCAATCCACCTGGGCAAGCTCCTCTCTCATGCCTCTGTAATTCCCTTTATTCAATTGTGATACTGATACTGGTGACTTATGCTTCTCCCTCTCAAATTGCAGTATGAGTGCAATCATGTTATGATTACTGTTTCCTAAGAGTACCTTTACCTTAAGCTCCCTAATAAGATCTGGGTTATTACACAGCACCCAATCTAAGTTAGCTTTTTCTCAAGTAGGCTGAAGCGCAAGCTGCTCTAAAAAGCCATTTCATAGATGTTCAACAAGTTTCCCCTCTTGCAATCCAACACCAAACTGATTTTCCCCTTATTACATGTATTTTCCAGCTCCCTTTGCAATCTCATCCCCACATCATGGCTACTATTTGGAGGCCTATATATAATTCCCATAGTTGTTTTTTCACCCTTGCTATTTCTTAACTCCACCCACAAAAAGTCAACATTCTCTAACCCTATGTCACCTCTTTCTAAAGATGTAATTCCATCTCTTACCAACAGAACCACAGTACCGCCTATGCCTTCCTGCCTGCCTTTTTGATACAAAATATAACCATTGATGTTAAACTCCCAACTAGGGCCTTCTTTCAGCCATGACTCAGTGATACCCACAATGCCATACTGTTCAATCTCTAATTGCACCATGAGTTCATCCTTCTTTTCCTGAATGCTATGGGCATTTAAATACAACACCTTCAGTCCTGCATTCTTTGCAATTTTGATTTTTTTTCCTCTGTGGTACAATTTAGCTCTTTGTACTTTGGTAAAAGAAATGAAAGGATTGACTACTTTCCAAATGGAGAGGGTGCAAAGAAGATTCAGAAAAATGATTTCGGGATTCAATGGTTTGTCAAATGAAGGGCATTAAGGGCTCTGGCCTGTATTCACTAGAATTCGGAAGAATGTGGGGTGACCTCATTGAAGCATATTAAACGGTGAAAGACCTTGACAGAGTGGGTGTGGAGAGGCTGTTTCCTCTGGTGAGAGAATCTAACACTAAAAGGCACAGCTTCTGAGTAGAAGGGCACCCTTTTAGAAGGGACATAAGGAAGAATTTCATTAACAAGAGAGTGGTGAATCCATGGAACTCTTTGCCACAGGCAGCTGTGGAAGCCAAGTCTTTATGAATATTTAAGGCAGAGGTTGATAGATTCTTGATTGCTGAGAGCATGAGGGGATATGGGGAGAAGGTAGAAGATTGGGGCAGAGAGGAAAATTGGATCAGCAAATTATGCAATGAGGAGCAGCTTGAATGGGACAAATGGCTTAATATTCTCCTATATCTTACATGTGGTTATGCCTCAGCAAAAACAGCCAATATCACACCTCCCAATGGAGAGTGATTCTTTCTACTTTGATTAAGCATGCAAATACTATTTCAGACCAGGAGAGTCTCCCTGAAGAAATAAGATGATTATGCACAATGTTTCTACAGAATGGCTGCAAGGTGAAGGAAGTCAATCGGGCTCTTTAAAGGTCGCATGGAAAAACCAGGAAGCCAAAGCATATTGGATTACTACCATGCACAAACCCTTAAGGAAGCTCAAATCACAGCTTGTGCTAGTCAATGATAAGCTAGGATTCAGTTCAGCTGGCGTTTACAGAATGGGCCTTAGTGATATGATTTATGAGTATTTAGAAAACCATGGCCTTACTTGGGATCATCAGCATGGTTTTGTATGAGGCAAGTCATGTCTTCCTAATTTGATTGAGTTTTTTGAGGAGATGACAAAGGTGATTGATGAAGGTAGAGCTGCTGATGTTGCCTTCATGGATTTTAGTGAGGCGTTTGATGGGAGAGGTTCATGCAGAAGATTAAGGTGCATGAGATCTATGGTGAAATACAACCTAGAGTAAAATTTGGCTTGCTTATAGAAAACAATGTAATGGTCGATGACATTTATTCTGGATGAAGGTCTGTAACTAGAGGCATTCAGCAGAGAACTGTATTGGGACTCTGCTGTTTGTTTTATATATGTCTATGTTGTACCTATAAAAAATACCCCCCCGCAGAAGTTTTTATATTTTATTGTGTTACAAGGTTGAATCATAGTGGATTTAATTTTTTGCTTGTTTTGACACAGATCAACAGAAAAAGATTCTTTCATGTCAAAGTGAAAACAGATCATTGCAAAGTGATCTAAATTAATTACAAATATAATTGATTGCAAAAGTATTCATCCCACTTTAATAGGACACACCGAATCATCACTAGTGCAGCCAATTGGTTTTAGAACTCACATGATCTGTTAAATAGAGATCCCTAGTGTACAGTCAAGTTGTTTCAATTGATTGTAGTAAAAATACCTGGAATGTCCAACTGCTGGTGACTCAGTGTCCTGGCAAAAAGAACACCATAAAGACAAAAGAACACACCTTGCAACTGCACAAAAAGGTTATTGAAAAGCACAAGTTGGGAGATGAATACAAGAAAGTTTCCAAGTCACTGAATATTCCTTTAAGTACAGTAAAGTCAATCATCAAGAAATGGAAAGAATATAGCACAGCTGTAAATGCATCTAGAACAGGCTATATTCAAAAACTGAGTGACCGTGCAAGAAGGGGACTAGTGAGGGAAGCTACCAAGAGATCTATGACAACTCTGGAGGAGTTACAAGCTTCAGTGGCTGAGATGGGAGAGACTGTGCATACTACAACTGTTGCCCAGGTGCTTCACCAGTCACAGCTTTATGGGAGAGTGGCAAAGAGAAAGCCATTGTTGGGGAAAAAAACTCACCTGAAATCTTGGCTAGAGTTTGGCAGAAGGAATGTAGGAAACTCTGAAGTCAGCTGGTAAAAGGTACTGTGGTCTGATGAAACCAAAATTGAGCTTTTTGGCCATCAGAGTAAATACTATTTTTGCATTACACCTCACATCATCAAACACTCACCATTCCCACCATGCAGCATGGTGGCGCCTGCCTCATGCTGTGGGGACACTTCACTGCAGCAGGTCCTGGAAGTCTTATGAAGGTAGAGGGTAAAATGAATGCAGCAAAGTACAGGGAAATTCTGAAAGAAAACTTGATGCAGTCTGCAAGAGAACTGCAACTTGGGAGAAGGTTTGTTTTCCAGCAAGACAATGACCCCAATCATATAGCCAAAGCTACACAGCAGTGGCTTAAAAACAACAAAGTTAATGTCCTGGAGTGCTAAATCAGAGTCCAGACCTCAATCCAACTGAGAATTTGTGGCTGGTCTTGAAAAGGGCTGTTCACTCACAATCCCCATGCCATCTGAAAGAGCTTGAGCAGTTTTGTAAAGAAGAATGGGGGAAAATTGTAGTGTCCAGATGTTTAAAGATGATAGAGACCTATCCACACAGACTCAAGACTCTAATTGCTACCAAAGGTGCATCTACTGAATAGACTTGAAGGGGGTGAATATTATGCAATCTGTTATTGTGTGTTTTCTATTTATAATTAATTAAAATCACTTTGTAGAGATCTGTTTTCACTTTTACACAAAAGAGTATTTTTCTGTTGATCAGTATCAAAAAAAAGCCAATTTAAATCTATTGTGATTCAATGGTGTAAATCAATAAAATGTGAAAACTTCTGGGGGGAGGTTAGTAAATTTACAGATGATATAAAATGTTTGGTGGTGTGGAGAGAATGGCAAGGCTTTTAACAGTGTTGATGAGTGGGGGCGGGCTTGGGGATCCAAGTTCATAACTCCCTGGAGGTGGTTATATTGGGTGATAGAGTAATAAAGGAGGCATATGGCACCCTTGCCTTTATTAGTCAAGTCAAGTCAAGTTTATTGTCATTTCGACCATAAGCTGCTGGTACAGTACACAGTAAAAATGAAACTTTTCTCCAGGACCCTGTTGCTATATGAAACAACACAAAACTACACTAGACTACGTAAAACAACATAAAAACTGCACTAGACTACAGACCTGCACAGGATTACATAAAGTGCACAAAACAGTGCAGGGCAGTACAATAATTAATAAACAAGACAATAGTTGATGGACTGAGTTCAAGCATCGAGAAGTTATGTTTCAGCTTTACAACACTAGTTAGATTGCATCTGGAGTATTGCATCCATATCTGGTCACCCATTTACAGGAAGGAGGAGGATAATTTGGACAGGGTGCAGAAGATGTCTACCAGGAAACTGCCTGGATTAGAGAGCATGTGGTACAAGGAAAGAATTGTCAAAGTTGTGTTGCTTTCTCTGGAGTGGCAGAGGGTGAGGGGTGATCTGATAAAGGTTTATAAAATTATGAGAAGCATGTTTCGAGTATGTGTCTGGTATCTTTATCCCAGAGACAAAATGCAAAATACCCGAGGGCATGCATTTAAGGTCAGACAGCTTAGGTTCAAGGGAAATATGTAAGGCAAGTTTTTTCACAGAGAATAATGAGTAACTGGAACGCTCTGACTGGGGTGGGTGTGGGCACAAATTCAGCAGAGGCATTCAAAAGCCTCTGAGACAGGCACATGAATGTGCAGAGAATGGAAAATCTGGACATTGTATAGGCAGACGGGATTAATTTAGCTGGGCTTCCTGATTACTGATTTAGTTAGTTAATCACAGCATTATACACTGATGGGTCTGTTCCTGTCCATAATGTGTGTATTGTGGCGACCCACTTCCCAGCACACTCGAACCGGCTCACAAAGTGGCGCGCACCGGCATTGAGGCAGGTCCCAAAGAGGGCGTCAAGCCTGCTTCACCAGCAAGGAGAAAAGCCCGCGCGCGGGACGGGACTGTGAATACGCGCCCCCTACAGCATTCCCACCCGGGGAGGGTGGGATCAGGAAGGCTTTAAAGCGAGACCGCGAGGTTTGAATAAACCTCTTTTGTAACTGCAGCTCACCGACTCCGTGTCGTTATTTCAGCGCTGCGTGTAGCACACCGCTACAATTGGTGACCCCGATGGCCCAAATGATATTTGGGCCGAAGATGAATGACGCCGCATCTGTTCATGCAGTTTCGTTAAAACTGCCAAGCTTCTGGACGCTGCGACCTCACCTATGGTTCCAGCAAGCAGAAGCCCAATTCCACATTCGGCAGATAACCTCGGATGCCACACGTTACTACTACGTGGTGAGCTCCCTCGACCAGGAGACAGCCACCCAGGTTGAGGAGTTCATACAGTCGCCCCCAGCGGATGGCAAATACACAGAACTCAAAGCCTTGCTCATAAGGATTTTCGGACTCTCACAGCACGAGCGAGCTGCCCGCTTACTGCACCTGGATGGTTTGGGGGACAGGCCACTGTCGGCTTTGGTGAACGAGATGCTGTCCCTGGCTGGAGGTCACAAGCCCTGCCTCATGTTTGAGCAGGCATTCCTGGAGCAACTGCCCGAGGACATACGCCTGCTGCTGTCTGACGCGGATTTCAGCGACCCCCGGAAGGTGGTGGCCCAGGCGGACATGCTGTGGAAAGCCAAGAAGGAGAGTGGGGCGTCCGTCGCACAGATCACCAGGCCGTGCTCCCAGCAGCAAACCAGACCAGGCCCGGCCGCACAGCCCGCTAACCCCAGAGGCAGGGATGAGGAGACCAACGAACAATGGTGCTTCTACCACCAGCGGTGGGGCGCAGAAGCCCACAGCTGTAGCCCGCCCTGCAAGTTCCCGGGAAACGCCAGGGCCAGCCGCCGCTGATGGCTACGGTGGCTGGCCTTCGGGATAGCCTCCTGTATGTCTGGGACAAGCAGTCGGGACGCCGCTTTTTGGTTGACACCAGAGCCGAGATCAGCGTCTTACCTCCAACGAGTTATGACACCCGCAACAGAGAACCAGGTCCCACCCTGAGGGCCGCGAACGGCAGCACAGTAAGGACCTACGGCACCCGTACAGTGCGGCTACAGTTGAGCTCCAGCCAGTTCATGTGGGACTTCACACTGGCCGCCATAGCCCAACCGCTCCTGGGAGCGGATTTTTTGCGAGCTCACAGCCTACTGGTCGACCTGCCCAGGAAGAGACTGGTCCACGCCGAGATCTTTTAGACGTTCTCCCTGGGTGAAGCCCTGTTGCCGGCTCCACACCTAGACTCCATCACGCTGTCCGACAACAACTTCACCAGAGTCCTGGCGGATTTCCCATCGGTTCTGGCACAGTAGTTCACGGCAGCCATACCCAGACATGGCGTACAGCACCACATCCCGACACAGGGACCACCCCTCCACGCCCGTGCTCGAAGGCTTCCCCCGGACAAGCTCCGGCTGGCGAAGGAGGAGTTCAAGAGGATGGAGGAATTGGGGATCATACAGCGGTCCGACAGCCCATGGGCCTCCCCCCTGCCCATGGTGCCCAAAGCAACAGGGGGCTGGAGACCATGCAGCGACTACCGCAGGCTGAACGAGGCTATAACACTGGACCACTACCCTGTGCCGCACATTCAGGACTTTGCAGCAAACCTGCACGGCGCACGGATCTTCTCCAGGGTGGACCTCGTCCGGAGATACCATCAAATCCTGATGCATCCGGACGACGTCCCCAAAACGGCACTCATCACCCCTTTCGGCCTTTTCGAGTTCCTCCGCATGCCGTTCGGCCTGAAGAATGCCGCACAGATGTTTCAGCGGTTAATGGATGTGGTGGGACGTGACCTGGACTTCACATTCATCTATTTGGACGACATCCTCATAGCCAGCAGCAGTCGTCAGGAGCATCTGTCCCACCTCCGTCAACTCTACGCCCGAGTAAGTGAATACGGCCTGACAATCAACCCGGCCAAATGCCAGTTCGGGCTCGACACCATCGACTTCCTGGGCCACAGGATTACTAAAAACGGGGCAACCTCTCTGCCCGCTAAGGTAGACGCGGTCTGCCAATTCCCCCGACCCAACACAATCAAAGGCCTTCAGGAATTCGTGGGTATGGTGAATTTCTACCACCGCTTCTTCCCTTCAGCTGCCCGAATCATGCGCCCCCTGTTTGCCCTGATGTCGGGTAAGGGCAAGGACATTACCTGGGACGAGGAGTCCGCCGCCGCTTTCATTAAAACCAAAGAAGCCTTAGCAAATGCCGCGATGCTAGTGTGCCCCAGAACGGACGTCCCTACCGCCCTCACAGTGGACGCATCCAACACGGCAGTCGGTGGAGTGCTGGAACAACTCATCGAGGGTCGCTGGCAACCCCTGGCGTTTTTCAGCAAACACCTACGACCACCCGAGCTCAAATACAGTGCTTTCGACCAGGAACTGTTGGCGCTATACCTGGCAATCCGACATTTCAGGTACTTCTTAGAAGGTAGGCCCTTCACCATGTTCACGGACCACAAACCGCTTACCTTTGCGTTCACGAAAGCATCCGACCCCTGGTCATCCCGCCAGCAGGGACATCTGTCCTACTTCTCCGAATACACGACGGATGTCCGGCATGTCTCGGGAAAGGACAATGTCGTGGCAGACGCACTCTCTCGCCCTACCATTCATGCCCTGTCCCAGGGGGCAGACTATGAAGAACTGGCGGAGGCACAGCAGGCAGATGAGGAGGTCCCTAGTTACAGAATGCAGTCTCCGGTTTGCAGCTCCAGGACCTCCCCGTAGGCCCAGGTGAGAGGACCCTACTCTGTGACGTCACCACCGGCCAACCCCGCCCCGTCGTTCCGGCAGCCTGGCGGTGGTGCGTTTTCAACTCCATTCACAACTTAGCACACCCCTCTATCAGGACAACCGTCCGGATGGTAGCCAACAGGTTCGTTTGGCACAGACTCCGCAAGCAGGTCAGTGAATGGGCCAAAACGTGCACGCACTGCCAAACAGCCAAGGTGCAGCGGCACACCAAAGCTCTGCCACAGCAGTTCCACCTCACCCACCGGCGTTTCGACCACATTCATGTGGATATCGTGGGCCCCCTGCCAGTGTCGCAAGGAGTGCGGCACCTCCTGACTATTGTGGACCGGTTCACAAGATGGCCAGAGGCGGTCCCGCTCACCAACACCATCTCCGAATCTTGCGCCTGGGCGCGGATCGCCACCTGGGTATCTCGCTTTGGTGTACCGGCCCACATTACCTCCGACAGAGGTGCCCAGTTCACCTCCAGCCTGTGGTCAGCTATGGTAGCCTTTTGAGGACACAGCTGCACCACACCACTGCCTACCACCCACAGTCGAACGGACTGGTGGAGCGTTTCCACCGTCACCTGAAGTCGGCTCTCATGGCACACCTGAGAGGACCTAACTGGGTGGACGAGCTTCCCTGGGTCCTGCTTGGAATCTGCACGGCACCCAAAGAGGATCTGCACACCTCGTCGGCCGAGTTGGTGTACGGCGCACCCCTGGACGTCCCAGGAGAGTTCATACCAGCCCCAAGGGGACAAGAGGAAGAACCCGTAGCAGTCCTGGGCAGACTACGCGGGAGGCTCGGTGACCTGGCCCCCATACCCACTTCACAGCATGGGCAGAACCCGAACTGCATACCCAAAGACCTGCTAAACTGTAAGTTCGTTTTTGTACGATGGGGCGGCCATTGGGCACAGCTACAGCAGCTCTACGAGGGGCCGTTTATGGTGATCAGAAACAATGGGTCCACATTTGTGCTGGACATTGAGGGGAGAGAGGAGGTTTTCACGGTGGACTGACTCAAACCGGCCCATGGGGACGTGGCACAGCCGGTCGAGATTCAGGCACCGCGGCGCAGAGGCAGACCTCCCAAACAGAGTCCGACCCAGACTGTGGACATTGGGGGGTGTATCGCCGGTTCTGGGGGGGGGTTATGTGGCGACCCACTTCCCAGCACACTCGAACCGGCTCACAAAGTGGCGCGCGCCGGCATTGAGGCAGGTCCCAAAGAGGGCGCCAAGCCTGCTTCACCAGCAAGGGGAAAAGCCTGCGCGTGGGATGGGACTGTGAATACACGCTCCCTACAGCATTCCTGCCTGGGGAGGGCTGGATCAGGAAGGCTTTAAAGTGAGGCCGCGAAGTTTGAATAAATCTCTTTTGTAACTGCAGCTCACCGACTCCGTGTCGTTATTGCAGCGCTGCGTGTAGCACACTGCTACAGTACTACCTTTTCTGGTGACGAACAAATCTCATCAGACTACTAACAAAGTAGAGCTACTGGAATGCCTTCTCTGTGATTGCATCAATGGGTAGTGATTCCTATGACTCCTATGAATCGAAAGCTGTTCAGCTTTCCACAATGAGCACTGGTGCAGGCTCTCCTAACTTCCCGTTCCTGAAGTCCAGAAGCAATTCCTTGATCTTGCTGATGTTGAGTGCATGATTGTTGTTCTGACACCCCTCGATCAGCTGATCTATCTCACTATTGTATGCCTCCTTGTGTAGATAGTAAGTGGTTAGTCAGCTTTTCAACCAGCAACAATGCCTATGAGTCTAGCATTCACTTTACACACACAGAAGTGAAACATTCAATAGACCATAAGACCAGAAGACATAGAAACAGAAATAGGCCATTCAGCATATCAAGTCTGCTCAACAATTCCATCATGTCTGATTTATTAACCCTCTCAACACCATTCTCCTGCCGTCAAACCATAACCTTTGAGTGAGTGAGGCCTCCATCGGTCAGAGTTGAACATAGATCTTACATCCTAGTGGTCTAGATATGCAAGCCTGGAAAGTACGATATGGAGAGCAAACTGTTGCCCATTCAGCAAGCTCCCCTCTCTCCACACATCTGATGAACCTAAAGGAATGGCAGAGACTGATACGGTTTGGTACCAGCAGTGTCGCAGGAGTTGCCAGTCAACATTGAACTCAATGTAGGACTGCCCTAGAGCTTGCAGCTCCAGATTTTTCCTTCAGGGTTTACTCCCAAAGTCTTCCCCATGAGTGGGTATGCCCACAAGACAGTGGAGGTTTGAGATCAGAGTTTTCCTTGAGATGAGCTGTCAATTACAGCTGATGAGCCACATCTGCCCAAAGCAACTGGTTTTAAGGCACCAGTAACTCGCCTTTCCCCTTTCACATGTCAGTAGAAACAGTACCGCCAGGGTTAGTAGCTAAGCCACACATGAAGGCCAGCTCTTGATTGTCAGTGGCTATTTGAAGCGCATGCCATTGGGAGCATTCAATAGGTAGTGGGAGTTTGTCCCCATTACCACCCCTGGCTATAATAACCTTAAGGAACCTTTGACACTCTGAATAATCAAGAACCTATCAACCTCCATTTTCAATATATCCATGACTTGGCCTGCCCAGCTATCTGCGGAAATAAATTCCACAGATTCACCACCCTCTGGCTAAAGACATTTTTCCTCATCTCTGTTCTAAATAGATGTCCCTCAATTCTGAGGCTGTGCCCTTAGGTCCTAGACTCCCCTACCATTGGAAACATCCTCTCCCCACCCACTCTTATCTAGGCCTTTCAATATTCAACAGGTTTCAATCACCCACTCATTCATCTAAACTCCAATGAGTTCAAGCTCAGAACCATCAGACGCTCCTCATTTTTAATCTTTTCTTTCCTGGGATCATTCTTGTCAACCTCCTCTGGACCCTCTCAAATGCCAGCTCATCAGTTCCTAGATAAGGGACCCAAAACTGCTTACACTACTCCAAGTGCAGTATTATCAATGCCTTATAGAACCTCAGCATTTGATCCTTGCTTTTGCATTCTAGTCCTTTCGAAATGAATGCGACCATTACATTTGCCTTCCTTATTACCAAATCAACCTGCAAGTTAACCTTTAGCAAATTCTACACAAGAACTCCTCAGTTCTTTTGCACCTCTGATTTTTGAATTTTCTCCCTGTTTAGAAAATGGACGATGCCTTTATTCCTTCTGTCAAAGTGCATGACCATGCATTTCCCTACACTATATTCCATCTGGCATCTCTTTGCCCATTCCTCCAGTCTATATAAGTTCTTCTGCAGACACTTTACTTCCTCAACACTATCTGCCTCTCCGCCTATCATTCTAATGTCTGCAAACTTGGGCACAATACAATCAAGTCCATCATCCAAATCACTGATATATAATGTGAAAAGAGGCAGTCTCTACACCAACCCCTGCAGCCCACCACTAGTCTCCGTCAACTAACCAGAATAGGCCCTTTTATTCCCATTTTTTGGCTCCTTCTAGTCAGCCAAACTTCCATCCAGGCTAGTACCTTTCCTGTAATACCATGATCTCTTATCTTGTGGCACCTTGTTAATGGCCTTCTGAAAATCCAAATAAACACCATCCACTGACACAACACACACACAAAATGCTGTCAGAACTCAGCAGGTCAGACAGTATCTATAGAAAAGAGTAAAAAAAATCAACATTTAGGGCCAAGACCCTTTTCAGGACACCCATTAACTCCTCTTTGTCTAACCTGCCTATTACTTCCTCAAAGAATTCCAAACACATTTGTCAGTTAAGATTTCCCCTTTAGGAAAGCAGGCCAATTGGCTTATAATTTCTGTTCTTCTGTCTCCCTCCCTTCTTAAAGAGTAGAGTGACATTTGCAATTTTCTGGACTTCAGAACTATTTCAGAATCTAGTGATTTTTTAAAGATCATTACTAATACCTCCATAATCTCTTTCAGTATCCTGGATTTCATTTGCCCAGGTGACTTATTTGCATTCAGACTTTTCAACTTCCAAAACACCTTCTCCTTAGTAAGGACAATACCCCTGCCCCCTGACAGAGTTGCTTTTCTGGCATTCTGCTAGTGTCTTCTGCAGTAAAGACTGAGGCAAGATACTTGGTCAGTTTGTTCACCGTTTCTTTGTCCCCCATACTACCTCTGCAGCGTCATTTTCCAGCAGTCTGATATCCAGTCTTGTCTCTCTTTTATTCTTTATCTAACCAGGTGACTGTTGAATAGAATTTTTTTTGTTAAACGGTACTTATGCATTCACCTAGGTAATGCTAAAATAGCTGCCTGTGCCTTTAAGAGAAAACGGTGATGTCATTTCGCATGGGTGGAGTAGAACGAAGAGTTACCATGTTCTAGAAAAGGCAATATTTGAATGTTTTTCCCAGGTTCAGTGAGGAAAGATTTTCGCAAGTAAATTGATCGGAACTGGATAGCCTGATTGCAAAGTTCTCTAATTGGCCTGCTAGGTTAGTCTGTTTAGTAATTCAACTACAAGGCAATATATCGTAAAAGTTTGTCTTTCTTTGTTGTTTCATGACCAAATATGAATGTAACAGAGTAATGTGAGTATGTTCATCTCTGTTCACATCACGAGAGCGAGGAGAATTCATTTCCAGGTCTAACCTATACGTGTTTGGAAGTTAAGCACGTGTGTGCCAAATAATTGCCATTACTGTACTGGTTTTGTATATTTTGTTTTAGTTATTTTCATACTGCATTCCTAACAAGGGTGTGGTCTGAAGTTAAACTGAGATTGTAATAGTGGGAACTGTTTCTAAAAATTTATTTTGTCGGTTTTATTTTGATATTTATTCTGCAATAAAACATCTAAAACAGATAATGGAATTTAAAACACGAAGAAGTATTTGTTGTCCTGCGTGTGTATTTTTCCCCAGGCTACAAAATTTATATACCCGAAAAAAAACATTTTATATCCTGCTTTATATAATTGACTAGCAAAAAGTACTCAAGAACATACAAACAGGATTAGGTCACCCGTCCCTTAAATCCTGTCCACCATTTTGTATGATTATGACTGATCTTCCCTAAGCCTCAATTCTGCTTCTGAGTCAATTTCCATTGGCTTTCAATCTGACAATCATGAAAAAATATATCTACTTTCACATTAAATTTTAGCTAGCCTCCATGACTCTTTGAAGTACAGAATTCCAAATGTTCACTAACATCTGTGAGTAAACCATCCCATGCTTCAGTTTTAAATTTTAAAAATATTGAGAGCCCCTTATCTTGAAACTATGCCCCCTTGTTCAAGACTCTACCACTAATGATCAGCCATTTACCCAGTCATGCCGCATTAGGATTTTAGCTGCTTCATTATGATTATCTCTCATTCTTCAGCTCTGTACAGAATTCAATTTCTTAGGCTAAAAAAGACAAGCTTTACATCTCAGGAAGGAATAAAGTCTGTAAGCATAATGTGTTTGAATTGAAGAATTCAAGATTCACAAACACTGTCAATTAGTGTGAGGCTGTTTATTAAATAAAATTTCAGCTGCTTAACCACGTTGAGTTTTCTGTCCCAGAATTTCAATGTGGGTATGAACCGTATGCAACTCTGAGATTTATTTTCTTAGAGGCATACTCGATAAATCTGTAAAATAATAACCATAACAGAATCAAAGAAAGTCTACCCAACTTGGGCATTCAACCAGTGTGTAGCAGACAACAAACTGTGTTACTACAAAAGAAGAAATAATAACAATAAATAATAAGCAATAAATCTCAAGAACATGAGATGAAGAGTCCTTGAGAATTAGTCCATTGGTTGTGCGAACATTTCAATAATGAGGCAAGGAGTGAAGTTATCCCCTTGGTTTAAAAGCCTGAGGATAGTAACAGTTCTTGAACCAGGTGATATATGAGTCCTATGGCTCCTATACCTTCTTTCTTTCTTTTTCAATCTTTTTATTAATATCAACATATTGAAAATAACAAATATTAATACACAATTATTGGGATTACATTGTTAATAGTTAACATACATGAATATATACTCAATTGATACAAGGGAATTAAGTCTCCCAAATCATACAAAATACAAATATGGTGTACACAAAGGAAAGAAAATTGGAATAACAATAAGAAAAAAAAGAAAAAAATAGAAGAAAATAATATATACCCCCCCAAAAAAACTAATCTATCCAAAACTAACCAATAACTAAGAAAAAGGAGAAGAAAGGGAAAAAGAAATGAGTTGTTTATAATATCTAAAAAAAACCGTAAGTGCCATCAGCTCTGATCCTCTCTACATGCATAAAACCAGAAGGAAAAAAAGAAATAGGCTTGGAAAAGGTCAAATTACACCATATGAAAATATTGAATAAATGGCCTCCAAGTCTTTTCAAATTTAATTGAAGGATCATATATAACACTTATAATTTTTTCTGAAATACATTCAGATGTATCTTATAAAATTAAACATGATTGGGAAAGGGAACTTAAGTTTACTGTACCTATTGAAAAATGGGAAAAAAATTCTTCATTTAGTTCATTCATCCTCTATATGTTCCAAACATTCGTTGATACAGTTTAAAGTAGTGCATGTGTCCAAGGATAAATTAGCTCATTATTATTCTCATATAAATCCTATATGTGACCGATGTCAGTATGAGATAGCCTCTCTAATTTGTATGTTTTGGTCATGTCCGTCTTTGAAAAAATACTGGAAAGATGTCTTCGATATTATTTCAGCAGTATTGAGAATTGATTTACAGCCTCACCCTATCACTGCAGTTTTTGGTTTACCAATGATAGAGCCAATTCATTTAACTCCCTCAGCTCATTGGATGATTTCATTTCTTACATTAATGGCTAAAAGATCTATTTTGTTGAATTGGAAAGAGATTAATCCCCCACAACATTTCATTGGTTCTCTCAAAATATGTTATGATTAAACTTAGAAAAAATTAGAAGCCTGTACCTTCTTTCTGATGGCTACAGCAAGAAGAGAGCTGATCTGGGTGGTGGTTCCCTAATGATGGATGCTGTTTTCCTGCAGCAATATTTCTTGTGAGGGCTTTACCCATGACAGACTGGGCTGTATCCATTACTTTATGTACATTTTTTTTTCCCATTCAGGGGCATTGTTCTTTCCACATCAGGCAGTGATGCAGTTAGTCAAACATGTAGTCCACTACATATCTATAGAAGTTTGTCAAAGCTTTCGATGTCATGCTGAATCTTCACAAAATCTTAAGGAAGTAGAATGCAGTATATCCTGCATCGATAGTTTCACAAACAGGTTTTCATAGGCTTATTCATGTGTCTGATTCAGAGGAAAAGTCAAATTGAATATTCTGCTTTGTCCTGGTAAAAGAAAAGAGTTGTAAAAACAGACCTCAACATTATTATTGGCATAATTCTGAGGCCTCCATCTGATGCTTAATTAAAGTCGTTAAATGACATGTAAGGGCCTCCATTAAATCTGCAGAAAAAGGGTCTTCTTTGTGAATGCATTCATATCTCATGGCCTGATTAAGTGATCAATATCCTTCCAACACTGAAGTGTAAAGAAAATGTATTTCATCACACTAGACAAATACTACAAAAGGAGGAAATCAGAAATAACCACATAAATAATGGAAACACTCAAGTAGTTTGATACTGAAAAGAAAAAGTATTTTGTCTTTTATTTGAAGCATCTCATAACTCAAAAAAGGGTATGCAGGAAAAAAACTGGAAAATTGCAGGAAGACCTCACACCTTAATAGATCAATTTAACAGATTTATATTTTCTCCAGAACAGCAATGACAATTGGAGCTCATTGGACCAAAGGCACTGGAAGTGCTTTCTATATCTACACACCAATGTAGTCATCCCTGTGGGATTTAGTTGGTTTTCTTTCATTTCATTTCAGCCTGCATGTCTTCGCGTTTCATGCTCTACTATACAGCCAAAGCTGGTTGACGTTCCTCTGGAGTTATTGTTTATTTATTTATTGTTCTATGTTCACAACATTTTGCTTTGAACCATATGAATGTGGTTTTTGTGCCATGGCAGATTTAAGGTATCTCAGTATTTTTATTCATTTTTCCCAGTCATAAAGTATTTCTCCCTTTTGTCATGAATAAATTGGATGAAAATTCTGTAAATTTAAAAAAAAAAACACCTTAGGGTTAATTGGTGTGAATTGATGTGAAAACTATAGATAAATTCTAGTACAATGTTGAGAGGAGATAGACTTCTTTTGATGAGATCAACTGAATTGCCCTATGTAATTTGAAGAACACAAAATACATTTAGTTAGTGTCCTTTTCCAAACCAAAAATAATTGCTTAGTCCTTTAGGACCTGACAAAATACTTGATTCAAATTATGGTCTTTAGATATTTTTTGACTCATTGGTTTTCTCTGCTAAAGCTGATTCACATTGATTTAAATCAACTTATAATTCTCTGTCAGCAAATGTCAGCAAATATCTGTCCAGTAATCCACTGGGAGAGTATGACAATGTATTTTGCATTTAAACATCTGTTAAATTGATATTAACAGATAGGGTAGTGGTATCTGTACCTAGACTTTGGAACAAGAGGTCCCAGGTTCGCATACAGCTAGTTCGTTACTTGCTTTCTATCTGTGCCAGGTTGAGCGCCAAGCTAGCAACTCAGCCTCGTAAAATAAACAAACATTAAAGATATGGCAAGCTTTATGCTGCCAGATATACCAAACACAGTGCGGGGAGGGTCTTTATCCTTTTATATTGATATAAAGGCATTTATAAAAATATAAAAAGTATGAAATTAAAAATGCCCATCAATATGGAGGTCATTAGCCCATCTAACATCCATGTACACAAGATATGATACAAAAGAAAATATGCAACAAACACGAGGAAATCTGCAGATGCTGGAAATTCCAACAACACACATAAAATGCTGGTGGAACACAGCAGGCCAGGCAGCATCTATAAGGAGAAGAACTGTCAATGTTTCGGGTGTTGTCAAAAGAAATTATATGCATTACTAAATGTTTATCTGTAAGGTAAGAAAACAACATTGTATCATTTCTTTTCCTCTTAAGAGATTTTCAGATTAATACTTTTGATACAAAATGCACTAACATATTAATCACTGACAAAATGTAACCCTTTCACAAATGACTACAAACCACAGAGCCAATCTCAATTATCCACCTCCTTTATAATATCATCTAAGCAAATATATTGTCCCAGTTGCCATGGTTATGGAAAAACCTCAAATTTTGCTTAGTGTGACAATGAGAAATGCATTTCAGTCAGTGTTCTCTAACTACACTGCAGTCTGTGTTTTGACAGTTGTCATTAATCTGAAGATTACAATTTGCCAATTAATCGGAAGCATGTTAATCTTCAGCTTCAGTGAAGCAGAGAAATAGAGTAAGAAAAAGAAATCAGCTGTTTGGTGTTAAATACAAGAGACGCACAATTATGGACTCCTGACGGAAAGCTGCTGCCCACCAGGGTTTCCATTGAAAAATTGTAATAGGGCTCACCATGAATTTCCATCCAATGGATAGAAACTTGCAAAGTAACATGGTAACAATTTGTTGAGTTGTGTTCTTTAAAGGCAGAACTCCCATCAAGTGTGTACATTTGTAAAGTAGCTCCTGTTGTTTTCAATTTCCTCCATACAGAATGGCACACACATTAGAAAAAATGTTCCACACCAGAAACTACAAAATATATAATATTTCCCAAGCGGCACAGTCGTCCCTGCCTTATTTGAGTATAATATTAAATACATTGTTTTAAATTGTGTTTGGAACTTACTGAACACAATAATCTACTCTGCATTGGATAAGACAACATAAAAAGTGGAATCAAGAGGTGGACATTCAGACTGTCATTCCACCTGCACATTCAAAAAGATTGGGACTGATTCTTCTCTTCAGCACCAACACTATTTTAATATTTAATAGCTTTTTATATATAAATACCAACTGATCTCAATATTGAGTTTATTTAAAGAACTGAACCAACACAGACCTCTCAAGTAGTGAATTACCAAAGTTTCAATTCCATCAATTCCAAACTTTCCACTAGCAATATTAGTTTATGACTGTCACGTGTATTGAGATACAGTGAAAAGCTTTTGTTCTGCACGTCATCAAGACAGATCGTGCCATATACAATTATATTAAGGTAGCAAAAGAAATGTAGAATACAGTGTTATGGTTAGAAAAAAAGTAAAGTCAAATAAATTGTAAATGTGACAATGTGGTATACTGGGAGATCGAGTGTTCATTTCTAGTGTATAGGAGCTGCATTCAAGAGTCTGAGGACGGTGAGTTTGAAATTTTTCTTGAACCTGGTGGCTTTGTGCTCTCAGACCTTTGTATTTTCTGTCTGATGGGAGAAGGAAGAAGAATGAATGACCAGGGAAGGAATGACTTAATTATTTCCGCATCTTTCCTAAGGCAGCATGAGTTGCAATTGGAGTGAATGTAGTGGAGGTCGGTTTGAGTGAAATCACCCTGGTTTTTCTAAATACTAGAGGGTAATAATACAGTCAACTTTATATCTCATTCTCTGTGAATCCACTTTCCCAAGTCTCAATCAGCCAAGCCTTGGGATAAACCTGCTATCACGGGTATCATCTTTAAACTGGGAGATGAGACTTGTGCAGAATATTACAGGAGAGTTCTCACTAGAGCCAAGAGACAATAGACAGTAGGTGCAGGAGTAGGCCATTTGGCCCTTCTAGCCAGCACTGCCATTCACTGTGATCATGGCTGATCATACACAATCAGTACCCTCTTCCTGCCCTCTCCCCATATCCCTTGACCCCGCTATCTATAAGAGCTCTATCTAACTCTCTCTTGAAAGCATCCAGAGACTTGGCCTCCACTGCCTTCTGGGGCACAGCATTCCACATATCCACCACTCTCTGGGTGAAAAAGTTTTTCTACATCTCTGTTCTAAATGGCCTACCCCTTATTCTTAAACTGTGGCCTCTAGTTCTGGACTCACCCATCAGCAGGAACATGCTTCCTGCCTCCAGCGTGTCCAATCCCTTAATAATCTTATATGTTTCAATCAGATCCCCTCTCATCCTTCTAAATTCCAGTGTATACAAGCCCAGTCGCTCCAATCTTAAAACATATGACAGTCCTGCCATTCCGGGAATTAACCTTGTGAACCTACGCTGCACTCCCTCAATAGCAAGAATGTCTTTCCTCAAATTTGGAGACCAAAACTGCACACAATACTCCAGGTGGGGTCTCACCAGGGCCCTGTACAGCTGCAGAAGGACCTTTTTACTCCTATACTCAATTCCTCTTGTTATAAAGGCCAGAATACCATTAGCTTTCTTCACTGCGTGCTGTACCTGCATGCTTGCTTTCAATGACTGATGTACAAAAACACCTAGATCTCATTGTACTTCCCCTTTTCCTAACTTAACTCCATTTAGATAGTAATCTGCCTTCCTGTTCTTTCCACCAAAGTGGATAACCTCACATTTATCCACATTAAACTGCATCTGCCATACATTTGCCACTCACCTAGCCTGTCCAAGTCACCCAGCATGCTCATAAAATCCTCCTGACATTTCACACTGCCACCCAGCTTTGTGTCATTGGCAAATTTGCTGATGTTACTTTTAATCCCTTCATCTAAATCATTAATGTATATTGTAAATAGCTGCGGTCCCAGCACCAAACCTTGCAGTACCCCACTGGTCACAGCCTGCCATTCCAAAAGGGACCCGTCTATCGCTACTTTGTTTCCTGTCAGCCAACCAATTTTCAATCCATGTCAGTACTCTGCCCCAATACCATGTGCCCTAATTTTGCCCACTAATCTCCTATGTGGGACTTTATCAAAGGCTTTCTGAAAGTCCAGGTACACTACATCCACTGGCTCTCTCTTGTCCATTTTCATAGTTACATCCTCAAAAAACTCCAGAAGATTAGTCAAGCATGATTTTCCCTTCATAAATCCATGCTGACTCAGACTGATCCTTCTACTGCTATCCAAATGTGTCGTAATTTCCTCTTTTATAATTGACTCCAGCATCTTTCCCACCACTGTCGTCAGGCTAACCGGTCTATAATTCCTTGTTTTCTCTCTCCCTCCTTTCTTGAAAAGGTATTTGCCTCAGAAAACCATGCATGCAATATTGTAAATGCTTTGATTGATGACTGCTGATCCCATTAATGTCCCATCTTAGTGAATTTATTTCTATCTTATATGTGTTCCATGATAGGATGTCAACAGTGATTTTAACCCATGGGTCTACATCAAAACTATTTTCATTAAGCAAGATGTCTGTGCCTTATTGGCCCAAAACTTTCCTCAATATTTTTTGCTGTACTGTTGCATTTCACCTCCAAGGAAATTTTCAGCAGAAGTGAAATTTCAGAAAGAGTGAGTGAAGTGAACTAATGGAAAATGTTACCATCGTCATTCACAAAATGCTGGTGGAACGCAGCAGGCCAGATAGCATCTATAGGAAGAAGTGCAGAAGACGTTTCAGGCCGAGACCCTTCATCAGGACTAACTGAAAGAAAAGATAGTAAGAGATTTGAAAGTGGGTGGGGGGAATCTGAAATGATAGGAGAAGACAGGAGGGGGAGGGGTGAAGCTAAGAGCTGGAAAGTTGATTGGCAAATGAGATACAGAGCTGGAGAAGGAAGAAGATCATTGGATGGGAGGCCTAAAGAGAAAGAAAGGGGGAGGGGAGCACCAGAGGGAGATGGAGAACAGGCAAGGAGTGATTGTGAAAGGGGAAGAGAGAGAAAAAAAGGAGGGGAATAAATAAATAAATAAGGGATGGGATAAGAAGGGGAGGAGGGGCATTAACAGAAGTTAGAGAAATCAATGTTCATGCCATCAGGTTGGAGGCTACCCAGACAAAATATAAGGTGTTGTTTCTCCAGTCTGAGTGTGGCTTCATCTTGACAGTAGAGGAGGTCATGAATAGACATATCAGAATGGGAATGAGACGTGGAATTAAAATGTGTGGTCGGTGGGAGATCCTGCTTTCTCTGGTGGACAGAGCATAGGTGTTCAGCGAAACGGTCTCCCAGTCTGCGTCGGGTCTCACCAATATATAAAAGGCCACACCGGGAGCACCGGACGCAGTATATCACACCAGCCGACTCACAGGTGAAGTGTCGCCTCAACTAGAAAGACTGTCTGGGGCCCTGAATGGTGGTGAGGGAGGAAGTGTAAGGGCAGGTGTAGCACTTGTTCCACTTACAAGGATAAGTGCTGCGAGGGAGATCAGTGGGAAGGGATGAGGGGGGACCCAACGCAGACTGGGAGACCGTTTTGCCGAGCACCTACGCTCTGTCCGCCAGAAGGCATTTGATAAGTTGCCACGAATGGGGCTGCTTAACAAGATAAAATCCTATGGCATTACAGAAAAGATACAGGTGTAGAAAGAGGAATGGTTGACCAGCAGGAGGCAGCAACTGGAACTAAATTGGCCCTTTTCTGGTTGGCTGCCAGTGACTAGTGACATTCCTCAGGGGTCAGTATTGGGAACGCTACTTTTCACATTGTTTATCAATGATTTGCATAATGGCATTGATGGCTTTGTGGCAGAGATTGCAGATGATACCATGATAGGTGGACGGGTAGGTAGTGCTGAGGAAGCAATGTGATTGTAGCAGTTCTTAGGCAGATTGGAGGAATGGGTAAAAAGGTGGCAGATGTAATACAGTGTTGGGAAATGTACAATAATGTATTTTGGTAAAAGGAACAATAGTGTGGGCTATTACCTAACTGGGGAGAAGGTTCAAACATCAGAGGTGCAGAGGGACATTGGAGTCCTCATGCAAGGCTCCCAGAAGGTTAATTTACAAGTTGATTCTGTGATAAAGAAGGCAAATGTAATGTTAACTGATGAGTCTTTTAGTGGCATTGAATTAAATATAGTTAAAATGATAGACCATAAGACATAGAAGCAGAATTGTGCCCTTCGGTAATTGAATTTCTTCCACCATTCTATCATGGCTGATTTATTTTCCCCCTCAATCCCATTCCCCTGTTTCTCCCCATAACCTTTGGTACTCTTACCAACCCATAACCTATCATCATCTGCTTTAAATATACCCAATGACTTGGACTTTACAGCCATCTGCGGGAATGAATTCCACAGAATCACAACTCTCTGGCTAAAGAAATTCCTCCACATCTCTGTTCTAAAAGGATATCCTTGTACACTGAGGCAGTGCCTTCTGGTCCTAGATTCCCCCATTCGTGGAGACAACTTTTTCATGTTGACTTTATCTAGGCCTTTCAATATTCATTAGGTTTCAATGAGATTGCCCTTCATTCTTCTAAACTCCAGCCGAGAGTCATCAAACGCTCGTGATATGTTAACCCTTTCATTCTTGGGAATATTCTCATGAAACTTTTCTGGACTATTTTCAATGCGAACACATCCTTTCTTAGAAAAGGTGCCCAAAGATAGTCACCATATTCCAAGTTCTGTCTGACCAATGCCATATAACGCCTCAGCATTACACCCTTGCTTTTATATTCTAGTCCCCTTGAAATGAATGCTAACATTGCATTTGTCTTCCTTACCACCATCTCAATCTGCAAATTAACCTTCAGTGAATATTTCCTTTGCACCTCTGATTTCTGAATTTGCTCCCAGTTTAGAAAATAGTCTACACCTTTCTTTCTTCTACCAAAGTGCATGACTTTGCATTTCACTATACTGTATTCTCTTCCACTTCATGGCCATTGTCCTAATCTGTCTAAGTCCTGTAGATTCCCTGTTCCTCAACACTACTTGCCTCTCCACCTATCTTTGTGTAGGGCTTTCAGTACCATTAACTGTGGTGTTAACTGTTCAGGCAAACAAAATGGCTTCTCTGTAATGTTACTTAATGCTGTAATAGGTTTCTGTAGCTGGAATGTTTGGGTTTTAACTGCTGATAAGGGGGAACTAACCAATGGAGAATTGTTTTGTTATCTTGTATGTGTGAGCTGAGCTGGAGTTTGTGGTCTTTTTCGGGAGGCGAGCGAGGAGGACAGACGTGTGAGGAGCGGACAGCGGTTCCATTGCGGCGGATACTGGAAGTTGGCGGTTTGGACGGTGGCCGAAGGCTCAGGAGGTCATTGTGGATGGACGGAAGGCATGAGCTCCAACATATTGAAATATTATGTGCACAAACTGATAACCTTACTGATTTGGTGCCTTTAGGTTATCTGTTTCTACTAACCCACGACTGAGAAAATATCTATAAAGTTGTAATTATTTACTTGCCTTTGGTGCATTGTCTGATATTTGTGTTGCGAGTGTGTACTGGGGGGGGGCATTATACCGTATTTACACCAAAGTATTCCACTATTGGTGGGGCGACAGCAATTCACTCTAGGCAAATGAAGGGTTAAATTTGGGGCACAGACGTTACATCTGTGTTGTCTGCAAACATTGCCGCAGACCATCAATTCCATCAACCAAATTATTTACCTTAAATATGAAAGGAAACAGACCCAACATTGACCCCTGCAGAATACCACTAGTCGCGAGGAGCCAATCAGAAAAGCCCCCTTTATTCCTACTTTTTGCCTTCTGCCAATCAGCCAAACTTCTATCCATGCTTGTTTCTTTCCTGTAATTCTATGGGCTCTTGTCTTGTTAAGCAGCCTCATGTGTGGCACCTTGACAAAGGCCTTCTAAAAATCCAAGTAAACAACATTGATTTAATTGATTTATAATTTGTGGTTTATGTTTCTTTAAAAATATCCTAAAACCTTTTCCACCCACCCATTGAATAACTTCTGAAGCTGGTTGACAAAGGTTCTAGTTCTGAACAGCAGAATTGAACTGCACAAAAACAGAGCAGAGAAAATGGCTTGTATCACAGTATTCCATTACACAGCTGTGACATCTGCGACTGTGACAAGAAACAGGAGTTGGTAGAAAAAAATGTATTGATTTTTTTTTGTTTGTTTTGCACATCAATTCTGTGAGAGTGAGTTTTATTCCATATCTAAATTTTTTGGGTAAGAATTTGTGAATTCTTTAAGGACAGATACCCATTACTTAATCCGCCATAATGAGGGGACAACTCATACAAAAGAAAGTGTAGAACTTATCAAAATAAAGTTCTAGTTTGGCTTCAGAATTCAAAAAAATATCAAAAGTAATTCTATCCTGAGGGTATGGTTATGATTTTCGGAACTGCAATCAAAAATTGACCTTACACATCAAATTGATTTCTTTCACTTTTCTTCTCAGCTTTAATTGCTTCCAAGAAAATAACTTCTTTTTTGACAAACCACCATCTAATGGAAGATACTAAATAAAATCAATATTTTTAATAATATCTTGCTGATATTGATGTTTGAATATTTAGGGCAACAATTACAGAAATTTTGTCAATTGTATTTGATTTTAAGCATAATGTTTCCTAGTAAAAATAAAAGAATTAGCCATTTGGGAAAGTTGTGTAGATTTTTAGTAGCAATTAATTTTACTTCAAATAAAGGGGTACACTTTAAGAGAAATCTGTATTTATACAACATGTTATTACTTCCACAGTTACATTCTTGAAGTAACATGCCTTTCCTTAGATAGCTAATACATTATTTTTGTTTGCCAAGAATGATTTTCCACAAATAGTGATGACAAGAAGACAAACAACATTTTGTTTTCTTGGCATGGGAATATGAATTTGGAGGAACTCTGTTTTCTCTGACCACCGGACTCATTTTAGCATTTATTGAATGAATAGGACCCGAAGGTAAGAAGCTCAAAGTTTGATGTGGAGTTTCAGCAAACTGTTTTCTCAGCGTGAAGGGTTAATTTGATTGAGGTAAGTAGCTTGCTAGTGTCCTACTGGAAGTCTTCTACAAATCTGATTTTACATGTAGTTGAGACAACTTGTTGGTAAACGTAATTGTCTGTATTTCCAGCATAGATATATTGGTCTATGGTCTTCTGACATACCCAGTTGGAATAGACAAATCAAAAATACTAAAACATTTAGGCAGTCCATGGGTGGCTATTTTACAAATGCCCTTAAAAAAAAACATTATTTTAGCATGAAGAGAGCATCACCAAAAATTCAAAATGAAGCAATGAGCAACTAATGAATAAGTGATGCCAGTTTCTATTATTGGAACAAGATTAGATTGAAAGGGTAACTGAATAGATGATAAATTTAGATTTCCTGCAAAGTATGTGCTAGATAGGCAGAATAATATCTTTAACTTAATAGTGACCATTGTCATGGAAATATGAAAGGTTCCAAAGTCAAGTTTTATAGTAGGAGTACTCCTACAGTTCATTCATCTGCATATTTACTTCCAGTGCCTCATATAACTATTAAGCAGAAGGTTGAGAGATGATATGTATGTTCTTTTTAGAATTAGAAAATGTAGATCAGAATAAGTTGCTTTACTTTGTTCAAGGTAATCGAACCAAAGGGCTGAGTATATGTTTGAAATGTAAAGCGCAAATCAACCAGGAAAAAAATAAATTATTTGTTGGTAAATATATGAAGCAGGCTTCCAATGGGGAAATGTAAGGAACAGATAAGTTTGATTAATTCAAATGCAAAATTAGAAGATATTTTCAAAGATATTTTTGGGGTACAATGCTTGAGCTATGAATCTTATTGGATGCTTTATATTTGTGAGGAACAAGTAAGTAGATCCATCTTTCTTAAGGCATTTGCTAAACGTGATTTTATGGTAAACTGAATGATAAAGATTTCTCAAAAGATGTTTATAACTATTATTATTGCATCATCCAATTGCCAGGGCAAATGGAGGCAAAGAAGAAAGTATTTAATCTTTTATGGTAGATCTAACAGTTCTGTGTAATGTAAGTTCCTTGATGGTTAAACAGTACAAACTGCAAAATGGACCATTAAACAGTAATTAGTTGAGTAGAATATTTACATACTGTTAAAAGAAAAATATAATACGATCATTATTTGCAAGCACCTGGATACTCTATTGAATAATTGATGATTTATGTTTGGGAATGTGCTTAGTTTATCAGTACAGTAGCAATATAATTAGACTCTGCATATTTCTTAATGCTTGCAAGAATAGTTTTAACTATGCAGTGGTCTGAAATGGATGATGGTGTCTCAGTAGTCTGTCTTAAACCTCCTGATATTCTCACTGAGCATGAAGAAAATAGAATCAACAAAACTATCTATACTATCTCAGCAATGAACATCAAAATTATAACCATCTTCCATTCCCTAACTCTGCAAAGAACATACCATCCTATACAGTAAATGTCATGTTGAGACATAGAATAGAATTAGAAAATGGAGAAATAAAAACAGAACCATCATGCGATTCATCTCACTAGCTAAGAGAAAATATCTTATTTGTTACATTGAGAGAATTTGTGGACATGAAATGCAGTATACAGTCTATGGATTCAGTTTAGCATATTATCCAAAAGACAATGTTTTTTTATATCATTGTCATGGCATCTGTTAAATACCACTCTAGATGCTTATGTGAGATTGTGTTCTTACTCAAAACTTGAAAACAACATTGAGGATGATTAATACATTTTTGGAAAGAAGTGTTTCTTTTCTTACTTGTGTAAAATACAGAATTGTAAACATAGCGCTGCAACATAATCTTATGAAATTTTGCAAGTGGAATGCAATGAGTACCTATGTCTTTTGATCTAACAATCAAGGACAAATTTCTGACCATATTTTGAACTTGATGCTATTCATTCAATATAAATGAGAGTTTAGTTCAGCTTTATTTGTCACATGTACACTAAAACACGCACAGTGAAATTCCTCATTTCAAACACAGTCTGAGGGTTGTTCCACTCCCAGTGGAACATTGTATGCCAACAACTTACTAACCCTAACCATATGTCTTTTGGGTGTACATGGGGAGAACATACAAACACCTATAATGTAAACCAAATATAGAAATACTCAGGCAGAACTAGCAGAGTTAATATTTCTCACTAATGACTATTCATCACAATACATTACTTTTTATCATATTTTATATTTGTGAATGCTAATAGCAACCCAATCAAATGCACTCTGCAAGGTGAAAGAGAATAGAAGGTTTTCCATTAGATTAATCATGATAAAGTGTGGTATATTAATGATTGGTAATTTAATGCAGCAAAAGATTCATTGAGATTGAGCACTTGGATGAGAGAGCCAAAGAGAACAGAATGTCCCTCTGTAATATTGTATCACATTACACAATCCACTGATGGTGCAGTTGAAACAGCACTCTCCCCACAATCTCTCCTACCCTCAGAATTGACAAGGAGCAAGGATCACACCAGCAATTTGCTACTTCAGCTTAAATAAGGAGTTGCCAGTCTTTTCCATATTGGCAAGGCAGAGTGGAATCATAACTGCAGTGTAGACAAATCAAAACTCACCTTACTTTCAAGCCAAAACCTTTGATAATTTGTTTCAGAGCAGATGATGTGATTACCAAACAGATAATAAAAAGTCAGAGTTAGATTTGATGATAATAATGTAGTTGTATTGATATAGGTTTCAATAGGTACCTTTAATGTCAAAGAAATGTATATAACATACATCGTGAAATTCTTTTTCTTTGCAGATATCTATGAAGACAGAGGAGTACACCAGAGAATGAATGACAGTTAAACATTAGAACCCCGAAGAACCCCCAATCTCCCCACTCCACACACAAGCAGCAGCAAGACAACGACCCCACCAGCAAAAAAAAAACATCGGCGCCCTCCGCCGAGCACTCAAGCGTGCAGCAAAGCATTAATAAAGACACAGACTTGCAGTTCCCCACAGACTACTCGTTCACCCGGTAATTTGACTCACCAGTGGCTCTCACTCTCCCTAGTAAGGGAAAAAAAGAGGGGTCCTTGTTTCACTTATAGCATTTCTTATAACTTCACATGTCCATAAATGTTCCACAGCTAACGTGAAACGTAGTCACAGGATCATGAAGGAAATAAGGAAGCCAATTGCTCATGGCATGGTCTTCCAAACAGTAAGACCATGAGAAAGCAAGTACAGGGTTCTGAGTTGGATGATCAGCCATGAT
This sequence comes from Hemitrygon akajei, assembly GCF_048418815.1. Taxonomy (NCBI): domain Eukaryota; kingdom Metazoa; phylum Chordata; class Chondrichthyes; order Myliobatiformes; family Dasyatidae; genus Hemitrygon; species Hemitrygon akajei. The sequence goes on from NC_133124.1 coordinate 98,353,213, forward strand.
CATACTGAATGGTGGTGCAGGCTCGAAGGGCCGAATGGCTTATTCCTGCACCTATTTTCTATGTTTCTATGTAATGCAACAATGACATCACATGTGGTTTGATGGTATTGACTGAGGGATTAATATTGGTCAGTTCAGTAGGAGTAGATCCTATCCTGTTCTTCTTTTAAATAATGACATAGTATTCTTTTCATGTTGACTTGAGAAAGCAGATCCCTGCCAAATGGTGAAACATCAGATTTCTCAGGTACCCTCTGAGCTGTTCTGACTAGGATTTCTAACTTGTGAGGGTGGGGAGCAAACAATTTATACTATAAACTGAAGTAGACATAATTTTATGTAAACTACCTTCAAATAAAATGGAGGAAGCGGACATGATCTTAAAGACAAAAAAATGCTAGCAAGTTATAATAAGTCACAATAGGGCACTTATTGTTTAGAATTTAAAGAAAAGTCAACATTTCAAGTAGCCTGATATAAAATTTTAATTTGACATTATGCTTCAGCACTACTTGACCTGTTGAAAATTGCTTTTGGGAATTTTCCTAATATACATTTCAGAGAACTAAGTATTCATAACTGCAATGTCCATTCACAAAATTGGCCTCCTGTTTTCAAAATCCCTTTATCTTTTGAGATATAAATGCACTGTAAGTTCATTTGCTTATATTCTTTGGTACCACACTTTTGGAGGAATTGTTAAACCAGTATCTGAATTTGTCCTCTCAACTGAATGCAATATTCCCCATCATTTAAGCCAGACAGATCTCCAAGAATAAATGATGTCCAAGACTATAATTTATCCCTCAACCTTCATCACTAAAATGAATAACCTGGTAGATTACTTTGTTGACTTGTGGGCCTCTGCTGTGTACAAATTGCCTACTATGTTTCTCTCACAGATTATATGTTAAATTTAATTGGCTGTTATCTGCTTTGAGATATCATGAAATTGTTATAAAATGCTGGATACATTTTAATAATGTTGCTCCTTCCTTGAATACTAGTTCTTTTCAGCTCAGAAATCTAAATTTGAATGGATCAGACCATTTAGTTGAATCAGCCAGTGAAATGCTACTTATACAAAAGCTCTTTTATAAATGTGAATGCTTTACAATAATTAAGATAATACTTTGTTATGATAGACATTTCATAGAAATAGCATATATAATTGAAATCTAGCAATGTCATCACATTGTTATCAATATGCTGAGTTTTCTAGATTTCATTGAAGTCTGAGATTGGACTGATTCTGCTAATATCTAAAAAAACTTGTTTAATCCAATAACTAACCCTTAATATAAAACTCATCAAGAGATTTATGCAACTCATTAATAACACCAATTATTATTGAGAAAAGTAAGTTAAAGTCTGAATTTCGCATGGACAGTTACTTTTATAAGTTATTATTTTCTCTTTGATAAGTAAGAATTACTATTTACAGTATGTAAGTAATTAATTCATAAAGGGCAACTATTATAATCTTATTCAGGCAATTCTACAGAATCACATCCTACCAGTCATCAACATGTGATGAAAACCAATTACTTCTCTCATCGTTGACCACCTTTGCAAATCTGGGGGCCTGGAAAATCAAGCAGGTCACATTTCTGTTTCACTTGAGATGCAATAGATTTGAAAAGTGAAACAACGGCAAAGCACAAGTGACATTTATGACTGAATGGAGTCTGTTATGTGCACAGAAGTGACAGCAGTCAATATGCATCACTGCAGGGAAACAGGAGTGACATAATGAAAAACCACATGGTTTCCAAATGCATGGACAAGACTAACATAGAGAATGCAGGTCTGCTTATATGTGAATTAGAAGGCCAGCCCTTAGTTGAGCCTTCGCAGGAGAGTCAGCCAGTGAAACCAACTGTCAATACTTCATTAATGGACAAGATGTCACGCAATTCATGAAATAAATTCTTTTTCCTGGGTCTGGAGATAGAAATGAATTGGTGGGTGGAGCAACTTAATTGATGTTTCACCTGGGTCCAGATTCACCTTCACAATGTTCAGCCATCTAGTGAAGACGCACTTCTATTTCCAATCCACCTCTTCTGGTTTGAAGTGATGACTGCCATTGACAACAGCTACTTTCAGAATTTCTGTTCTGATGAGAAATGATACAACATTTTTATAGATAGAAGATAGATAGAAAACCTACAGCACAATACAGGCCCTTCAGCACACAATATTGTGCCAAACATGTACTTACTTTAGAAATTACCTTGGGTTACCCATAGCCCTCTATTTTCCTAAGCTCCATGTACCTATCCAGGAGCCTCTTAAAAGACCCTATTGTATCCGCCTCCACCACAGTCGACGGTGGCCTATTCCAAGCACTCAACACTCTCTCCGTGAAAAACTTACCCCTGACATCTCCTATGTACATACTTCCAAACACCCTAAAACTGTGCCTTCTCATACTAGCCATTTCAGCCCTGGGAAAAAAGCCTCTGGCTATCCACATGATCAATGCCTCTCATCATCATATACACCTCTAGCAGGTCAGCTCTCATCCTCCGTTGCTCCAAGGAGAAAAGGCCAATTTTACTCAACCTATTCTAGTAAGGCATGCTCCCCAATCCAGGCAACGTCCTTGTAAATCTCCTCTGCACCCTTTCTATAGTTTCCGCATCCTTCCTGTAGTGAGGTGACCAGAACTTAGCACAGTACTCCAAGTGAGGTTTGACCAGGGTCCTATCTAGCTGTAACATTACCTCTCAGCTGTTGAACTCAATCCCATGGTTTATGAAGGCCAATGCACCATATGCCTTCTTAACCATACAAACAACCTGCAGCTTTGAGTGTCCTGGGAACATGAGAATATACAGATCAGTAAGATCCCTCTGATCCTTCACACTGCCAGGAGTCTTACTATTAATACTATATTCTGCCATCATATTTGACCTAACAAAATGAACCAACTCACACTTATCTGGGTCAAACACCATCTGCCACTTCTCATCCCAGTTTTGCATCCTATCGATGTTCCTCTATAACCTCTGACAGCAGTCCACACTATCCACAACACCCCCCACTCTTTGTGTCATCAGCAAATTTACTAACACATCCCTCCCTCCACTTCCTCATCCAGGTCATTTATAAAAATCATGAAGAGAAAGGGTCCCAGAACAGATCTGGGAGGCACACCACTGGTCACCAAACTCCATGCAGAATATGACCCATCTACAACCACTCTTTGCCTTCTGTGGACAAGCCAGTTCTGGATCCACAAAGCAAGGTCCCCTTGGATCCCATGCCTCCTTACTTTCTCAATAAGCTTTGAATAGGGTACCTTATCAAATTGCCTTGTTGAAATCCATAAACACTACATCTACTGCTCTACTTTCATCAATGTGTTTAGTCACATCCTCAAAAAATTCATTCAGGCTCGTAAGGCACGACCTGCCTTTGACGAAGACATGCTGACTATTCCTAATCATATTATGCCTCTCCAAATGTTCATAAATCCTGCATCTCAGGATCTTCTCTATCAACTTACCAACCACTGAAGTAAGACTCACTGGTCTATAATTTTCTGGGCTATCTCTAATCCTTGTCTTGAATAATGGAACAACATCTGTAATCCTCCAATCCTCTGGAACCTCTCCCATCCCCATTGATGATGCACAGATCATCGCCAGATCACCGCTCAGCAATCTCCTCCCTCACCTTGCATGGTAGCCTGGGGTACATCTCATCTGGTCCTAGTAACTTATCCAACTTAATGCTTTTCAAAAGCTCCAGCACATCCTCTTTCTTAATGTCTATATGCTCAGGCTTTTCAGTCCGCTGTAAGTCATCCCTACAATTGCCAAGATCCTTTTCCATAGTGAATATTGAAGCAAAGTATTTATTAAATACTTCTGCTATCTCCTCCAGTTCCATACACACTTTTCCACTGTCGCACTTGATCAGTCCTATCCTCATGTCTTATTCTCTTGCTCTTCAAATACTTGTAGAATGCCTTGCAAATTTCCTTAATCCTGTCCGCCAAAGCCTTCTTTTCTTTTCAAAGCCTTCTGGCTCTCCTAATTTCATTCTTAAGCTCCTTCCTGCTAGCCTTATAATCTTCTAGATCTCTATCATTACCTAGTTTATTGAACATCTCATAAGCTTTTCTTTTCTTTTTGACTAGATTTACAACAGTCTTTGTACACCATGGCTCCTGAACCCTTCTATCCTTTCCCTGTCTCATTGGAACATACCTATGCAGAACGCCATGCAAATATCTTCTGAACATTTGCCACATTTCTGCCGTACATTTTCCAGAGAATATCTGCTCCCAATTTATGCTTCCAAGTTCCTGCCTGATAACCTTATATTTCCCCTTACTCCAATTAAACACTTTCCTAACTTGTCTGTTCCTATCCCTGTCTAATTCTATGGTAAAGGAGATAGAATTGTGATCACTATCTCCAAAATACTCTCCCACTGAGAGAACTGACACATGACCATGTTCATTTCCCAATACCAGATCAAGTACAGCCTCTCCTCTTGTAGGCTTATCTACATATTGTGTCCAGAAACCTTCCTGAATACACCTAAAAAACTCCATCCATCTAAACTCCTTGCTCTAGAGAGATGCCAATCAATATTGGGGTAATTAAAATCTTCCACCACGACAACCCTGTTATTATTACTCCTTTCCAGAATCTGTCTCCCTATCTGCTCCTCAATGTCCCTGTTACTATTGGATGGTCTATAAAAAACACGCAGTAGAGTTATTGACCCCTTCCTGTTCCTAACTTCCACCCACAGAGACTCAATTGACAATCCCTCCATGACTTCCTTTTTTTCTAAAAGTTATGTTCTACATAACCCTTGAAATTAAATTATGTGTGGTTTCCAGGTGTGATAAGTGTGTGGATTCATTGCTTAAGTACATGATTTACTGTAAACAGAAAGAAAATTTAAAAAAAAAATACAATTCTCCGTAGCCTCGGAAGAAACAGACATAGGTCCCTATACAACACCGATTTAGTATACAGTCCATAAATACTGTGTAGGCTCTGCCACACACATTTTGAAGGCTGCTTTTATGTGTATATTTAAGTTTGAAAATGCAAGTTTTGTGATATGAAACGCTCATGTCAAGATCCATCAAAGGCGACAGAGCTGCATATTGACTGAATGATATCAACAGCAGCTAAAATGAATGGAGGGTAAGGGGATAAATTAATGAATGAAGAAATTATTGAACTATTGAATGAGTTAACATCAGAAAAATAAATTTTGTCAACATAACCAGTTCTGAAGGCAGAACCAAGGTTTATGGTCCTACATGTGGCAGTTCAATAAAACTTAGTTTGCAGTATACACTGTATCAGTCTGACAGATAACACAGAAGTACTAGTTATAATCCAGACAGTTCTTTTATCTGCAAGATGAATTTACTGCAGTGAATGGCAGCAAAAGGGAATTGTATCAAGACAGCAAATGCCACTTTAAGCGTCTTCTAAAATACATTTCACACTTTTAAGTAATATAAGGAGATCATCTGTGAAGTTCATGTCAGATGGCGTAATGAGTAAATGCTTTGTGTGAATGGTACTTTCAATAATGAAGCTCAAGAAGGCTGAAGGATCTGCTATGGTCAAAGTTAAGTCTGACTTCAGCCAACATTGCTATTGCAGTGACGCAATAAACAGTTTTGGGTTGAATAGAAAGGCAGAAAAGGAGAATAACTTGTCCTCTTAATCACTTTTACAAAGACATTGCTGGCCAGCCTGTTCAATTTTCTGAGATGGGGAGCTTTCTGAGTGTTCTGCACAGCTCTGAATAAAGCTTTCAATTTTCAAACAAATGGGCATTTTAGTCATAGGTCTCCTGGAAATGTGGTGCAGGACATGAGCTTCTTCTCAGACAAAGCTGAGGGAGGAAACGAGGAAAGTCCCTTACCTCTGAATGTACCCTGGCTGGATCAACTTGCCGGCAAAAATGAAATTAACAGTCCTCATTTCTGGATACCCCTGGTTCTGGTTTGCACCTCATCACTATATCATTAGCATAAGGGAAGGGGAATTGATCTTCCTTCTTGAATAGTGAGTGTAAGTAAGGGTATGCAGCAGGTGTACTTTCCAAAATAGTGTGGTTCAAGGGTTAGTGTCATTATCAATGTGATGCTTAAGTTTCAACATATCAGGCCAGAGCTCCTTGTTCACTGGACAGACTGTCATTGCCTGCACATGGAGACAGTGTTGAACCACCAGTTAACTATCTTTATGCTCAATATTATATACTCGCATTCAATCTTATCATCTTGAGGCAGTCACTATTTTGTTATATTTCAGCCACTACAGTGGATAGACTATTGTCCTTTTTTTTTCATCTGTATCCTTGGCTCTCCAAACTCAGTGACTTTTCATCCCAATGTGACCTATGGAATGTGACCCTGGCTGGCATGTAGGGTGCAAAATTACATAGGACCAAAAGCAGATTAAAGCTGAGACGGTTATCAGCAGTTTTATGTCATGGTCTAACACACAGAAAATTCTGAAGGAACTCAGCAGGCCAGGCAGCTTTTACGGAAAAAAAATACAGTCAACGTTTCGGGCCCAGACCGTTCGGCAAGACTGGAAAAAAAAATGAGGAGCAGACTTAAAAGGTGAGAGAGGGGAGAGAGAAACACAAAGTGATAGGTGAACCGGGAGGGGGAGGGATGAAGTAAAGAGCTGGGAGGTTGATTGGTGAAAAAGATACAGGGATGGAGAAGCAGGAGTCTGATAGGAGAGAACAGAAGGCCATGGATGAAGGAAAACAGGGGAGGAGCACCAGAGGGAAGTGATGAGATAAGGTGAGAGAGGGAAGAGAGGATGGGGAATGGTGAAGGGGGAGCGGGACAATTATCAATGTTCTTGCCATCAGTTGGAGGCTACCCAGACAGAATTTAAGGTGTTGTTCCTCCAATCTGAGTGTGGCCTCATTGCAACAGTAGTGGAAGCCATATATTGATGTATCAGAATGGAAATAGGAAGCGGAGTTAAAATGGATGGCCACTAGGAGATCTTGCTTCTTCCAGTGAACGAAGTGTAGGTGCTGGGCAAAACGGTCTCTCAATCTATTTCAATAGACAATAGACATTAGACAATAGACAATAGGTGCAGAAGTAGACCATTCAGCCCTTCAAGCCTGCACCGCCATTTTGAGATCATGGCTGATCATCTACTATCAATACCCGGTTCCTGCCTTGTCCCCATATCCCTTGATTCCCCTATCCATAAGATACCTATCTAGCTCCTTCTTGAAAGCATCCAAAGAATTGGCCTCCACTACCTTCCGAGGCAGTGCATTCAAGACCCCCAACAACTCTCTGGGAGAAGAAGTTTTTCCTTAACTCTGTCCTAAATGACCAACCCCTTATTCTCAAACCATTCCCTCTGGTACTGGACTCTCCCAGCATCTGGAACATATTTCCTGCCTCTATCTTGTCCAATCCCTTAATAATCTTATATGTTTCAATCAGATCCCCTCTCAATCTCCTTAATTCTAGCGTGTACAAGCCCAGTCTCTCTAACCTCTTTGCGTAAGACAGTCCAGACATCCCAGGAATTAACCTCGTGAATCTACGCTGCACTTCCTCTACAGCCAGGATGTCCTTCCTTAACCCTGGAGACCAAAACTGTACACAATACTCCAAGTGTGGTCTCACTAGGGCCCTGTACAAATGCAAGAGGATTTCCTTGCTCTTGTACTCAATTCCCTTTGTAATAAAGGCCAACATTCCATTAGCCTTCTTCACTGCCTGCTGCACTTGCTCATTCACCTTCAGTGATTGATGAACAAGGACTCCTAGATCTCTTTGTATTTCTCCCTTACCTAACTCAACACCGTTCAGATAATAATCTGCCTTCCTGTTCTTACTCCCAAAGTGGATAACCTCACACTTATTCACATTAAACGTCATCTGCCAAGTATCTGCCCACTCACCCAGCCCATCCAAGTCACCCTGAATTCTCCTGACATCCTCATCACATGTCACACTGCCACCCAGCTTAGTATCATCAGCAAATTTGCTGATGTTATTCTCAATGCCTTCATCTAAATCGTTGACGTAAATCGTAAACAGCTGTGGTCCCAATACCGAGCCCTGTGGCACCCCACTAGTCACCACCTGCCATTCCGAGAAACACCCATTCACCGCTACCCTTTGCTTTCTATCTGCCAAACAGTTTTCTATCCATGTCAATGTCTTCCCCCCCAATGCCATGAGCTTTGATTTTACCCACCAATCTCCTATGTGGGACCTTATCAAATGCCTTCTGAAAATCGAGGTACACTACATCCACTGGATCTCCCCTGTCTAACTTCCTGGTTACATCCTCGAAAAACTCCAACGGATTAGTCAAGCATGATTTGCCCTTGGTAAATCCATGCTGGCTCAGCCCAATCCTATCACTGCTATCTAGAAGTGCCACTATTTCATCTTTAATAATGGACTCTAGCATCTTCCCCACCACCGATGTTAGGCTGACAGGTCGATAGTTCTCTGTTTTCTCCCTCACTCCTTTCTTAAAAAGTGGGATAACATTAGCCATTCTCCAATCCTCAGGAACTGATCCTGAATCTAAGGAACATTGGAAAATGATTACCAATGCATCCACAATTTCCAGGGCCACCTCCTTTAGTACCCTAGGATGCAGACCATCTGGACCTGGGGATTTGTCAGCCTTCAGTCCCATCAGTCTACTCATCACCGTTTCTTTCCTAATGTCAATCTGTTTCATTTCCTCTGTCAGCCTATGTCCTTGGCCCATCCATACATCTGGGAGATTGCTTGTGTCTTCCTTAGTGAAGACAGATCTAAAGTATTCATTAAATTCTTCTGCCATTTCTCTGTTTCCCATAACAATTTCACCCAATTCATTCTTCAAGGGCCCAACATTGTTCTTAACTATCTTCTTTCTGTTCACATACCTAAAAAGGCTTTTGCTATCTTCCTTTATATTCCTGGCTAGCTTGCGTTTGTACCTCATTTTTTTCTCCCCGTATTGCCTTTTTGGTTAAGTTCTGTTGTTCCTTAAAAACTTCCCAATCATCTGTCCTCCCACTCATCTTAGCTCTGTCATACTTCCTTTTTTTTAATGCTATGCAATCTCTGACTTCCTTTGTCAACCACTGTGGCCCCTTTCCCCCCTTTGAATCCTTCCTTCTCCGGGGGATGAACCGATTTTGCACCTTGTGCATTATTCCCAAGAATACCTGCCATTGCTGTTCCACTGTCTTTTCTGCTAGGCTATCCATCCAGTCAACTTTGGCCAGCTCCTCCCTCATGGCTCCATAGTTTCCCCTGTTCAACTGCAACACTGACACCTCCAAGCTGCCCTTATCCTTCTCAAATTGCAGATAAAAACATCATATTATGATCACTACCTCCTAATGGCTCCTTTACTGCAAGATCGCTTATCAAATCCTGTTCATTACATAACACTAAATCCAGAATAGTCTTGTCCCTGGTTGGCTCTCGTACAAGCTGTTCCAAGAATGCATCCCGTAGGCACTCTACAAACTCCCTATCCTGGGGTCCAGCACCAACCTGATTCTCCCAGTTCACCTGCATGTTGAAATCCCCCATAACTACTGCGACATTACCTTTGCCACATGCCAATGTTAACTCCCTATTCAACTTGCACCCAATATCCATGCTACTGTTTGGTGTCCTGTAGACAACACCCATTTGGGTCCTTTTGCCCTTACTGTTCCTCAGTTCTATCCACACAGACTTTACTTCTCCTGATCCTATGTCCCCCCCTTGCAAAGGACTGAATCTCATTCCTCACCAACTTTCAGGTCTCATCGATATACAGGAGGCCATGCTGGGAGCACCAGACACAGTATATGACCCCAACAGACTCACATGCAAAGTGTCACCTCACCTAGAAGGACTGTTTAAGGCCCTGAATGGTAGGGAAGGAGGAGGTGGGGCCAGGTGTAGCACTTGTTCCACTCACAAGGATAAGTGCCAGGAGTGAGATCAATGGAGGGAGGGATGACAAATGGACAAGGGAGTCACGTAGGGAGTGATTCCTGCAGAAAGCAGAAAGTGGTAGAGGGTTTGGGAAAGATGTGCTTGGTGTAAGAATCCCGTTAGAGGTGGCGGAAGTTTCGGAGAATTGTGTGCTGGACATGGAGGCTGTTGGAGTGGTAGGTGAGGACAAGAGGAACCCTATCCCTAGTAGGGTGGTGGGAGTTTGGGTTAATAGCAGAGGTGCATGAAGTGGAAGAGATATGATGAGGGTACCATTGATGGTGGAGCCCCTTTCTTGGAAAAAGGAGAACATCTCTTTCGTTCTAGAATGAAAAGCCTCATTCTGAGTGCAAATGCGGCGGAGACAGAGAAATTGAGAGGAAGGGGTGGCCTTTTTACAAGTAACAGTGTGGGGAGAGGTATTGTCCAGGTAGCTGTGAGAGTCCATGGGTTTATAATAGACATCCGTAGATAAGCTGTCTCCAAAGATAGAGACAGTGAAATCAAGAAAGTGGAGTGAGGTATCAGAAATGGACCAGGTAAATTTGAGGGCAGGGTGGAAGTTGAAGGTAAAGTTGATGAAGGTGATGAACTCGGCATGAGTGCAGCATAGGAAAAATAGAGGCAGACACCAGTGTATGCTTGGAACATAGACTGTTCCACGTAGTCGATAAAAAGGCAGGCTGGGACCAATGCAAGTGCCCATGGCACCTTTTGTTTGGAGGAAGTGGAAGGAGCCAGAGGAAAGAATATTAAGAGTGAAGACAAGTTCTGCTAGATGGAGAAGAGTGGTGGTGGAAGGGAACTGTTTGGGTCTGGTGTCCAGAAAGAAATGCAGAACTTCAAAGCCTTCCTGGTGGGGGATGGAAGTGCATAGGGACTGGCCATCCATAGTGAAAACAAGATGATGGAGATCAGGGAACTTGAAACCCTGTATATGAACATGTAGCATTGAAGCAGGCTAATTCATCCAAAGAGGTCATATGTTTCACTTACATCTCCTATCATGTGACCTTCTATTCACTTGATTCACAAATACTTGCACAGATTCTCTTTGTATTTACTTTACCTCTCTCTATGGTAGAAAGTTCTACAGTACCACCTCTCCTTAGGGAGAAGTTATTTCTAATTTCCCTACTGAGCTTCTGGTAACCTGCTGCTACTGATAGCATCAGACTTATGCTTTTCCTCATGGGGAAAATTTTCCCTTACGTTTATTCGATGAAATATTTTGGCATTTCAAAGACCTCTACAATATCACCCTTCATCCTTTGTTTCACAAGAAAAAATAGGACCAGTCTGTACATCTTTTCCTGATCTGTATATTCTCATGTTTCTGGTATCATCCTTCAAATCTTCGCATCACCTTTGTTACAACCCTCATCTTCTGTTTTCTAATGTCATCTAGAACCAAAGTTTTATAAACGTTTTGCAAGGATTTTCCACTTCTCATGTCTGCTTCTTGAGGAATAAACACAAGGCTTGGTTTACTTTCATTATCGCCTTCCTAATCTGTGGTGTGACTTACAGCAATTACTGTTTGTGCTCCTAAGTTGTTCTGTAGAGCTTTCCAAGGAAGGTATTTTGCGTTTGCTGTACTTTATTAGATCTTGCACCAATAAGGTCAGAGCACTTTTCCACTGTGCCACAAGAGGAAGAGCAGGATCAAGAAGGGAAAGCAGAAAAGGAGGAAGAACAACTTCTCACTTCAACTTTTTGCTTCTGCAGTCTAAGGTTCTCAGTTGCTTCAAAGTGTATCTATTGTGCCAATGCCCAGGAAGAACCTAGTGACCTGCCCAATGTTTACACTCTACTAGTGCTTGCACCAACTGTATTGAAGTACTTTGAGTGGCTGGTTGTGATGCTAATCAACTCCTGTCTCTGAGATTACCTGGATATGCTCCGTTTTGCCTACTGCCAGAACAGGTCAACAGCAGATGCAATTTCTCTGGCTCTTCGCTCTGCTCTGGACCATTTAGACACCAAGGACTTATACATCAAGCTGCAGTTCATCAACATGTAGATCATCATCAACTCAATCATCCCTTCCAACTCATCATTAAGTTTCTGGGCCTCTATTCCTCTCTCTCTAACTGGATATTCAATTTCCTCATCAGCAAACCTTAGTCGGTGATTATCAACGCAGGTGCATCTCAAGGTTGTGTGTTTAATACTCTGCTCTACACTCTATGCATACATGGCAATGAGGTTAAACATGACTCCAATGATGGTGATGGAGTCATGGACTAGAGCAAGATAAGGCACCTAGCTGAGTGGTGCCATAAAACCACTTACCCAGGGGTCCCATCACACTCATGTACACTGACAAATCACTCAATGTCAATAAAACTAAAGAACCGATAGTTAATGTTAGGAAGGGGAAGTGGTGCAAATATGAACCGGTCTACATTGGGAGATTAGCATTGGAGCAAGTCAGCATGTTTAATCTTCTGAACAGTAATAGATCAGATGACCTGTCCTGGGTCCAGCATATAGATGCAATCACAGGAAGCTACACCAGTGCCTTTACTTACTTAGGAGGTTAAGGAGTTTTGGCCTGTTATCGAACACGTTAACAAGCTTCTAGAGATGCACTGTTGAAAGTATCCTGACAGGTTTGATTGTGGTCTGGAATGACAATTTGAATTTGCAGGAATGTAAGAAACTGCAGACAATGGTGAATTCAACCTAATACATCACAGTCATTCCCAGCATAAGTAGCATCCACACCAGGAAGTGCATAAAGTAAGCAACATTCATCATCAAAGGCATTCCATCTTCTCACATCTACCATCCGATGGGAAGGACAGAAGCCCAAAGTCCCACGTGACTAAGTTGAAGTGCAGCTACTTCTTTTCAAACATTTTATTCCTGATTCAACTGGCATAACCCTATTCACTACAGTTTAGCAAAACCATGATCACTTTGATCACTTTATTCAAAATGGACTTAGATTTTATTTTTTTCAAATTGTGTTTTCTTATAAAAATTGTGTATAATTTATGTTTAGTTTATGTTTTTCTGGTGAATACTGCTTATTTCATGCTATGTACCTGTGATGTTTTTGCAAATAAGTTTCTCATTACGCTTGTCCATACATGTACGTGTGCATAAGTTCAACTTTGACTTTCAAAGCAAGCAGTAGGCAGCAACATAAAGAGTCTTTTGCAGAATGTGTTATGATCTAGGCATGCCTTGTTTCACTGAGGATAAGATAGGGACCACACTCCACCCAAACATCTTTGTCAAATTGAAGTCCAGCATCTTCATTGGCATTGAATAGCACTACCATTGCCCTATTTTTTCCTACTGGTAACCTCCTTAGAGATGCCTGCTGACCAGACAGACTTTAAGCAAGCATTGCAAAGTCTCTATATATTGCATTAAGGGATTTGGCTTTTCTTCTATCATTTTTAAAAGAAAAGTTAGTTTTGCAAGAGAAAATAACAAATGACAACATAAAAAATAGACTTTAGTTATATCTGTGTGCATTTGAGAATGTGATGAAGAATCTTTATCTACTTAAACTCAACATTAAGCACCCCATCACACTCTCCATGAAATTTTATTACCGTCCAACTTTGATTCATTGTGAAACATGTAGTAAATAGGAAACAACAATGTATTAAAGTTTCCTCTTCACGAGGAAAATCCTCAAATAATACCATTCAGACAAATAAACAGAAGAATGAAGAGGTGGATTGTTAGATTGTTTAAGGACAGGCTGAAGCTCCTTAATCTCAATAGAAAACAAAGGCTTCAGTGCACCTTCCTTGTGAGTGCATTCATGTGCTGGACAATTCACCCAACATGTTAACATTTAGGAGTTTAAAGATGCCAAATAAATGGAGGTTTGCAAGGTATTCACAGATAAGATAAAGAAGACAAAAAAAAAACCTAGTCCAATTGATGTTACTAGAAGTACTTTAGAAGAAATGGATTTTAAATACAAAAGTGTGTGTGAGGAAGATATAAGGACAAAAGATACAAGATGGATGTTTAGATATTTTTTAAATAGTGAGGGGAGAACTTCTGTCAAGGAGGGTGATGAACTTGGAGAAGATTGAGTTTTCAAGAAAAGATTGCAAAGTCTCTTGAGTGGGATAACTGTAGAGCGGTGACGATATAGCATCTAACTGAGGCTGAACGGATCACTTTATAAAGATCTACCATGAACTCAATGCAAATTAAGGCACCCACACTGATCCTTGTGGCACGGCATTCCTTATATCACGGCCACCAGAAAAAACAAACACCCATGTACAGCTATCATCTCTTTCCTATTAGCCAACAATTCTTCTAAATGTGCCAATAATATTATCTTTTCTACTATGAGCTGCTTTGGACAAGCTTTCCATCAGTTGCGCTAATTTCTCCCTGTGTGAGACATTGTCAATTATTTTTGGGTGAAGTGTCTCAGAGTGCTTTACTGTTCTGAAGAGACTATATAAATGGTTGTTCTATTCACATATATTCACAACACAGCCTTGTAATACCTCAGGAAAACAGCCACCTGTTTAGACACTGACACAAATGAAAGAGAAGATATCTACATGCATTAACACACCAGTTATAATGTACAGGTTTTGAGGCCAGTGGGAAAATAATCCAATTGCCAGCTCCATTAAGGGCAAGATCACAGATTAGCTTTACTACACAAGAGACAGGTAATGACTTTGCTCTCCAGGTTACAGAAGGTGAAAAATATGTCAAGTTAGCCAAGTGACTTATGTTCTGAATAGCAACTGCCAAACATGAACCCAGGCAGATAAATGTGCCAGACCTGAAAAAATAATATTGGATAGGGAAATATTGTGGTGGTGTTATGTGGGGAAGCCAGACTTAAAATGGCTGGAAGATGATAAAGAAATAAACCGGCACAAACTTTGCTAAATTTTCAGAATAATTTGGACTTACATTGTAATAATTCTCCCGCTCAAAAAAAGGTTCCTTCTGAAGTCAATCAACTTCTGCAAAAACAAAAAGATGCCCTATTGGAAACTGTCAGCTTGCAACCTAATCATCATTCATAATGTAATGCTTCATAACTCCTTAAGTATTCTTCCAAGCTCATCAGATGCTCCACAGTCCTTTGAGATCTTGTGAGTGTTGTTTCTTTGTCTTATCATAAATTACAATGTTTGATATTTATGTTTATTCAAAGAATCAAAAGAAAATTCTATTTGCTCTCATCTTTCCTTAATTAGCTATCTAATTAACTTTATTGAAAGTCAACAGTTGTGAGCAGTTGAACAGTTGAAAACTAATTAATATTTGAGCTGTTGAATTGTTGATTAGCATTCTTTTTCATGTTGTGATTCTTACGAATTATTCTTTGCTCCGTGTTATTTCTGAACTGCTTCAAAAACATAGACACTGTGAGAAGCCAAGTTCCAAGGGAAGCGGATAAAGGGAAATTTTGTTCACTGCTTTGAATGAAGAGACAGTTTACCCTTTTGGCACAAAGGATGGCCTACGTGAGAATTCGAGTATCATCAAGACATATAGCAGGGAAACAGTCCATTCAGTTTACTGAGACTGCATTGAACCATTATTTACACTAAACCCATTCTTTTTCTCCCCATATTTGAATCACCTTCCTCCACCCCCCAACATACACCCACTCTGATTCCAGATTCATGATGTTGTGAGGCAACAGCTTACTGGATGTGCCTCTATATAATCCTGGCATCATAGTTATCCCTCTTGTATCATGTTTGGTGAAGAGCCACCCTAACAATCTGTGTCACTGTAACTTTAATCTACCTTTTAGAAATGGTGGTTCATTTGTTCTGCAATGCAGTCATTTTCACCTTCATATTCAGTTTCCACAAAGGCTTCGATGTTCAAGAGGATCGATGTCCATGTGTTGAGTGGCACTCATTGCAATTGTTGAGTGTTTGAGGATTAGAAATTGGGGAAAAGTGTTAGGAATTTTATCTCAGATGGATAGTACTGAATTATTTACTTTTACTGTTGGTGCTGTACTCCTGAGTAATCTTTGTTCTTTAAGTGATGCATGTGGACTTTCAAAACAAGAATGGGCAAATATTTCTTTTCTACTGTGTTTGGTACTCAGTGAGACTTGATGCTCAAATAGGCCATAAAATACTTATCTATTTTTCAACTGTGATGAAAAAGAACATTATCCTTCTATATTTATCTCAGGTGGCATTCAGATTCCATCAGGATGGTCCAGGTTTTGAACAGCGTCCCAGATGAATGCTTCAATCTGACGAACTGCAGGATAAAATGATAGGTTTCTCGATCTGTTGCAAGATAACTTTTGTATTGAAGATTAATGGAAAGAATTTCTTGGTATCTTCACCCTCCACTTCCCCATACTTCTGAACTTTAGAACTTTACATGGAAAATAGTAATTTCCTGAAAAATAAAGATGTTTTGATCCAACTGGCTGAGATTATGGTTCAAAAGCAGAAAACACAGTTCACCTGCTATATTCTTCAATTGATTTTCTCATCAAACGCCTGTCCAGCTTCTTAAAATGACTGCTGTTATCAGCATCAGTTGCCTTCCTTAGCCAGTCTGTTCCAAACATTTATCATCTTTTGTGTGAAGCAGTTATTTCTGACCCACTCACCATTCTTTTGAGCTTCGGTCGTGCGCCCTCATGTTTCTGTAAGCTGTTTGGATCTGCAGTGTACTTAGTGAAAGAGTGATGAAAGCAGATTATATATCAATCTACAAAAGGAAATTGGATACAGACTGTAAAGAAAATTCTGCGGGGCCACGAAGAAAGTGAACAGAGTGAGAATAATTCAATAGCTCCTTTCATGATACAATAGGCCAGATAGCCTCCTGTTGTGTAGTATGATTATATTTTTTCCCTTGCACCTTTAGTTAGCCATTTCCCAAGGTTTGTTTTGATGATATTAATGAGGATCTTGTGTCCTTTAGTGAAACTTGCTCTCAGTCTTCACTATTACATGGTTATCCACTGTGCCCACATAAGAAATAGGAGCAGGAATAGACCATCTAGCCTGTTGAGTCTTCTTCACCATTCAATAAGGTCATAGCTGATTTGGACATGATGCACCCTCTACCTGCCTTTTTCCCATGACCCTTAATTCCCCTGCCAAGCAAAAATCTATCTAACTATCTTAAACATATTTAATGAGGTAGCCTCTATTGTTTCCCTGGGCAGAGAATTTCACAAATTCAGTACTCTCTGGGAATAGCAGTTTCTCCTCATCTCCATCCTAATTGTATTCCCCTGAATCTTGAGGTCATGTCACCTAGTGCTAGTCTCACTTATCAGTTACCAACTATTCGGCCTCTATCTTATCTATCCCTTTAATAATTTTATATGTTTATATAAGATCATTGCTCATTTTTCAGAATTCCAGTGAACATAGTCTCAGGTGACTCAATCTTTCCTCAAAGGCTAACTCCCTCATCTTCACAATCAACCTGATGAACCTCCTCTGCATCACTTCCAAAACCAGTATATCTTTCTTCTAGAAAGGAGACCAGAGGTGCATGCAGTACTCCTGGGGCAACCTCACCAGTACCTGCACAACTGAAGCATATGTAATTCCTCTTACAATAATGGTCAATATTCAAGTTGCCTCCTTGAGAGCTGCTGCATCCACAAATCAACCTTATGTGATTCATGCACAAGTGCTCTCAAGTCCAATGCACAACAGCATGTTTCAATCTTTCACCATTTAAAAAATAACCTGATCACCTACCTTCCTTTCCAAACTGGATGACCTCACATCTACCAATGTTGTACGCCATTTGCCAGACACTTGTCCATTCACTTAACCAACCTGTATCTTTCTGCAGACTCTGCACTGCACAATTTGATTTTCCACTCAATTTGGTAACATAAGCAAACATAGACATGCTATAGTCAGTTCCCTCTTCCAAATTATTAATGTACAATTAGTTTTCACTTTACTAATTACAGGAGTTGAACTCAAGTGTCGTCTTTCGCTGCTGTAACCGCCCCCCCCCCACTTCAAGGTTCGACATGTTGTGTGTTCAGAGATGCTCTTCTGCACATCACTGTCCTGATGCTTGCCTGATAATTTGAGTTACTGTTACCTTCCCGTCAATTTGAACCAGTCTAGCCCTTCTCCTCTGACCTTTCTCATTAAGAAAGTGTTTTCACTCACAGAACTGCTGCTTACTAGATGCTTCTTTGTTTTTGCACAATTTTCTGTAAACTAGCAACTGCAGTGCATGAAAATCCCAGGAGATCAGCAGTTTCTGAGATTCTCAAGCCACCCTGTATGGCACCAACAATCATTTTGAGATCAAAGTCACTTAGATCACATTTCTTCCCCATTCTGATGTTTGATCTGAACAACAACTGAACCTCGTCTACTTCTGCATGTTTTTATGCGTTGAGTTGCTGCCACATGATTAGCTAGTTAGATATTTACATTAACGAGCAGACGTATAGGTGTACCTAATAAAGTGGCTGCTGAGTGTATATTGTGAACATTTGCAAGCTCAGCACAGACCCCTCAGGCACTCTGCTCACCATTGCCTGCTAAAAGAGAAACATCCATTTATCCCAACCGTCTGTCTTCAATGGATTGAGCAATCTTCTATCCATGCTAATACATTACTTCCAACTCCATGAGTCCTTATCTTATAGAAACGTCTCATCAAATGCTTTCTGGAAATTGAAGCATACAACATCCACCTTTTTCCCTCATCTGTTGCGCTCATTATGTCCTCAAAGTTTGTCAAACAGAAACAGCCCTTCATGAATCCATGCTGCATCTGCTTGGTGGAACTACTTCTATCCTGATGTCTCACTATTTCGCCTTAACAGATGACTTTGAAGCATTTTGCTGACATTGTCAAGCACCCATTGACACACAAACTATACTAATCCAATTTTATTCTCACAGCATTCAACTCCTCCTAGATTTTATCACTTACCTACATGCTCTTTATGGTGGCCAATTAACCATGTCTTTGCAATATGGGAGGGAACAGGGGTACATGGAGGAAACATATGCAGTCACAGGAAGAACGTGCAAACTATATGACAGGACTGGAGGTAATGATGCAATGCTACTAGCTGCTTCACAGTTCCATCCTCTGTTCGAACCCAAGATCTTGCATGTTCTCTTGTAGCCTTATCTGACAGACAGTTTTGAAGAAAAGCAGATACAGGAAATCAGCGGCTTTTCTGTTACATAAGGCTTCAGCTCATTTCTTGGTACCTTTTGTAATTGTGCAGGGCATAGATTTGAGACAAAATACAGCATTCATTATTTGTTTGATGCGGTAACTTGTTTATATATCCACTGTGGTTCATTAGTTCAAACTTGTTGGATCAGGACATTCTACATTCACTTTCCTTTCTGGAGGAATGAACACAAAAGTCTAAAATGATACTCTGCGGTGGCATGGAGTTACCGATAACCTTTATGCTTGCAAAGCATAGCGGTGCCAGATTAGTGGCCATTCTGGGCAAAGGCTTGTAGGAAATAACACAAAACTAGCATACTCACTTCTGTTTGGAGCTTTACTAACAAAAGGGAGAGAAAAAAAGACTCTCACAGCTACCTGGACTATTCCTCTTCCCACCCTGTCTCTTGCAAAAGTGCTATCCCCTTCTCACAATTCCTCCGTCTCTGCCACATCTGCTCTCAGGATGAGCCTTTTCATTCCAGGACGAAGGAGATGTCTTCCTTTTTTAAACAAAGGAGCTTCCCTTCATCCACCATCAACTCTGCTCTCAAACGCGACTCTCCCATTTCCCGCACATCTGTCCTCACCCCATCTGCCCTCCACCCCACTCATGATAGGGTTCCCCGTGTCCTCACATACCATCCCACCAGTCTCCAGGTCCAACGTATAATTCTCCGTAACTTCCGCCACCTCCAATGGGATCCTACTACCAAGCACATCTTTCCCTCCCCCGCTTTTTGCTTTCTGCAGGGATTGCTCCCTACGCGACTCCCTTGTCCACTCGCTCCCCCCATCCCTTCCCACCGATCTCCCTCCTGGCACATATCCTTGTAAGTGGAACAAGTGCTACACCTGCCCTTACACTTCCTCCCTCACCACCATTCAGGGCCCCAGACAGTCCTTCCAGGTGAGGCGACACTTCACCTGTGAGTCGGCTGGTGTGGTGTACTGTGTCCGGTGCTCCCGGTGTGGCCTTTTATATATTGGTGAGACCCGATGCAGACTGGGAGACCGTTTTGCTGAACACCTACGCTCTGTCCGCCAGAGAAAGCAGGATCTCCCAGTGGCCACACATTTTAATTCCATGTCCCATTCCCATTCTGATATGTCTATCCATGGCCTCCTCTACTGTCAAAATGAATCCAAACTCAGGTTGGAGGAACAACACCTTATATACCAGCTGGGTAGCCTCCAACCTGATGGCATGAACATTGACTTCTCTAATTTCCATTAATGCCCCTCCTCCTCTTCTTACCCCATCCCTGACATATTTAATTGTTTGTTTTTTTTCTCTGTCTCTGCCCATCACCCTGCCTGTTCTCCATCTCCCTCTGGTGCTCTCCCCCTCCCCCTTTCTTTCTCCCGAGGCCTCCTGTCCCATGATCCTTTCCCTTCTCCAGCTCTGTATCACTTTCGCCAATCACCTTTCCAGCTCTTAGCTTCATCCCACCCCCTCCGGTCTTCTATCATTTTGAATTTCCCCCTCCCCCCACTACTTTCAAATCTCTTACTATCTTTCCTTTCAGTTAGTCCTGAAATGTTGACAGTGCTTCTCCTTATAGATGCTGCCTGGCCTGCTGTGTTCTACCAGCATTTTTTGTGTGTTGTTAGAATTTCCAGCATCTGCAGATTTCCTCGTGTTTGCTCTGAAAAAAAACTTTCTTTCTTTGAGCCTGAATGCTATTAATAACTTAAAGTAGCACACATACTGTATGTGAAGTACGAAGTTATTTTTGGCAGAAGCCTTTTAACATAGAGATCAACATGCTACCTAAATTGCCACTAGCTCTTGGGTCTGTATGGATTTAAGTCATGTTCTCAGAGTATGGTAAATCATTCCTGAATCTATTTCTCCCAGAAAATGACAGATGAGTCACCCAACAATTTTTAAATATGTTTTGTTTTCTGGTCTCAGTCCATATCAAAATTCCCCTCACAGCCTCAATGGTGATTTTGCTGCACCACCCAGTTAACAGATGCAAATACTTTACACAAAGCCACATTGCAATTAGGATACATTCAAATTGTTTGTTTTCCAACAAGATGGTGGTGCATTTGGTTGCTGCATCTTCTACAGGGTTAACAAAAGGTGCTACTGTTCTATTTATATGTATTTTTAATGATTGTAGGATTGTGTAACACATTAAGAACTTAAAGTACTTCGGGTCTACACCATCAGTGAGATGCTTGCTTGCAGAGAAGATGAAGGAGCTGTGCAACGTGCTGCTGCCTGAATCGATGGAGGCTTACAGTCTAATAGCGAGTAGTCAACATGGTCGCTTTTCTTGCAATTCCAAGACCCCTTTCATATTGTTATTCTGGTATGCCACAAGTTTGATTCACTGGATTATTGGATGAGAACACCCCCTTGTTTGCTCGTTCACTTGGCAAGAGACTGACTCTGTTGTGGTGACTGATAATTTAGATGGGCTGCCGGGGGGTGGGGGGGCGGGGTGTTGGACTATATACTTGCATATTCTACATCATTGTACTTTACTCATATTCTACATGTGCTTGTTGTCTTGCATGTGTGAGGACTGCACCTCAAGCCATGGTATCACCTGGGGAGAGGGTGTTGGGGCCAGTGCACTCCACCAGGGGTGGTATGGCATGGTGTTCCGGCTGGAGTCAGTGCTGCTCCCCAGTGTTCACTCAATGCAAGACAGATTCTATTGTGGTTGACTGTTGATTCGTGGCTTGAGTTTTGGGACTGTTGTATTACGTGATTGTAATACCATTTGTGATTGCTATCTTGTGTGCTTTGTGCTGTGTGTGACTGTTGGTACTGTGTTTTGCACCTTGACCCTGGAGGAATACTGTCTCATTTGGCTGTGTTCGTGAGTATTCATGTATGGCTGAATTACAATTAAACTTGAATTCAATTTAATATTTTAATAGAATGTAAACAGCCATGGCATAAATGGGAATAAACTGCATGAATTGAATGCTACTGAAATATATGAATTCCTCCTACCCTTTCAGCTCTTTCTTGTGGGATTTTAGCCATAAACCAAAATTGAACATTGAGCAAAAGTTACCTTTCACACAGATTTGTTTAAGGACGTAAACACATGCGTAGGTTTGCTAGATTTCTAGGTTGAAGTACTTGGGAACAAAGTATATTTCTTTGTTTTGAATTTGGTGTAAAATGTACCAGTTATGTGCATGTCCAGTTCTGATGCAACCATTGTCTTGCCAGCCATGAGAAAAGCATTGTGCTTCACTGTTTTCTGTTTTATTTCTAGTCCAAGACCATATTGACAACTCTTGCCCTGCCAGCAGCATGGTAGCTGGAGGTCACAATACGATGCACAATGGAAGTGACAGTAAGGAGCATCTGACTCTCCTATGGGTATGTGTGTTCTGAAGCACTGGTCTTCCCCTGCAGTCAGTATCAAACAGCTGTCTGGTGAAGGCATTGGTTGTTCTTGACCTTGAGTTAATATCTTGACTGTTACTTCGCACATTCCATCTCTGTTGATGCACACAATATTTGGCCCTTAAAGTTCTCTCTCAGGAGTAGTTTTCCCACCAATCAAGCTACATCCAGTGTCAGAAGTAGATTGAGGTTGACCCCAAGTTAAAATGACAGACATTCAACCCATCTGCAGACTTCCGTTATCTGTTCCAACTAACAAACTTGTCCTGTGCCATTTGCACTCATTTTTCTTGGCCATATTGTTTGATGCTGATGGTCAGTTTAATTTAGACATTAGGTGGGATCTATCTGTTTCTCAGCCTATAGGTGTTCAATGAGAGTTTATATCCTGGGTGGCATTCACCTTTCAATTACTCGTTCTGCAAACATATTGGATCTTAAAACCAAGAAGTTCAGTTTATTTGATTCTTCTCCAGAGCATAGGTTCAGTTCCAGATTACTGAGTGGCTGAGCTTCACAATGAGGGTGGAGCCAGCTCAAAATGCAAGTAAATGGGAAAGGCTGGGACTATCACTGATGATCTGCTGTTTTATGTGCTTTTACAGCAAGATTAATTTAGAAAGAAGCTGTTCTGCATTGGCAAGATAAGGTAAAGGCAAGAATGCCCTGGAAAGTCTCCTTGTTAAATGCAAACATCCTCTCTAACACTGCTGACCCATGACCAATTAAAATCAGATTCAGATTCAGATTCAGTTTATTGTCATTTAAAAACCACAAATGCAATGCAGTTAAAAAATGAGACAACGTTCCTCCAGAATGATATCAACAAAGCACATGACAAAATAGACTACACCAGAAAATCCAGAGTTATCCAGAGCAATCCCCAATCCAGAGTCCAGAGATGCTGCTGCGTATTAATATTGTGCTACCATCTTAGTGTGTTCCCCAGAAAGGAGCTCCAAATCAACCAGGCAAAACAAGACCAAAAACTAAAGCTACAAGATCTGCACAAAACCACATAATTACAACGTATAATTACAACAGTGCAAACAATACCATAATTTGATTTAAAAAAACAGACCATGGGCACGGTAAAAATAGTCCAAAGATGTTAAAAGACTATAAATTCGAAAGAAACCACCACACAGTTTCTACAAGTCCTCAGGGTCCCGATAGATGAAATGGAGGGATATATGGAAGGATATATGGAGGGATATATGGAAGGATATATGG
This sequence comes from Hemitrygon akajei, assembly GCF_048418815.1. Classification (NCBI taxonomy): domain Eukaryota; kingdom Metazoa; phylum Chordata; class Chondrichthyes; order Myliobatiformes; family Dasyatidae; genus Hemitrygon; species Hemitrygon akajei. The sequence continues at coordinate 98,376,981 of NC_133124.1, forward strand.
AAGGCCTCAAGTCTCTTTACTGCAGAAGCCAAGTGAAATGACAGAAGGAATATCATCATAAATAATCCAATCTTCCATTTATCATAGATTACCTACCCCACCTGTGGCTGACTCTGCATATCTGCAGCGAGTCATCAGCCACTACAGAGTTTCAGGAACTGCAATGAACACAAGCCATCGTTGATCCTGAATGACTGCCAGAGAGAAAGAAAAATATGTCCTCTGCATGGCTGTAAGTTAACGCTTGGCTGCTCTGCTTGAATCCCCAATATATATACCCAGATGCTCTTATCTTCCGTGTCCTAAACACGTACCTGGTGAAAGCTATAGTCTTGGTTGAAACCACGATCTGGGCATAGGTTGAATCCTGTTCCTTCTGGGATCTCACTCAGCTGGAGGCCTCCCATCATTTAGCAGCTGATGTACTCTGACTCATGTAAGTGCTGCCAGGACTGTCTTTGGTTGCAGAGGCTATCCTCCAGGTCAAAGCCTGGGAGCTCAGAATTCCCCAGAATGTAACTGCTAATCAGTGAATCAGACAACCTGGTCCATTGTGAGTGCTCTTAGAAAAACCAATGATTTAACAGATAGATGTAACTAGGTAAGTACAGGACACTACTGGTTGAGTACATTCCAGTATTTGAAAAGACTAATTGTTCTATCATCTATATCTGATAGTGTAACAAATTATAATGAGGCTAATGTTTATAATTTAGAGACAGAAATATCAGCTGTACATAGTTAAAATTACATTAGAAAGGTAATCTGATAGGTAATATTATAAATAAAGCAAAATACTTTATTACATAAGATCATCATTATTAAAATTTGCCTGGGATTTCAGTTACAATGATCCATTATTTGTGGTGACTTTTATCAGAACAATGCTTTTAACATTAAAACGAGCATGTACCAATGCATTTATGATATTAAATGTTCAAAATCATAGACATACACTTCCCTTGAATGGACTAGTCAGCAAATGTCCTGCCAATATGTTGCTGGAGATTCAAAGCATTCAGTTGACCGATAATCTATCAATGGAGACAAGTGTCTGTAGATGCTGGAGTCTCTGAGGTGTCAGTCCTGATGCAGGGTTTTCACCCAATGTATTGACAATTTGTTTCCCCTACAAGTGCAGCTCAACCTGTTGACTTCCTCCAGAAGTCTTGACTTTTGTAGCAATCTATCCATGTTGCATCTGTGAATGTAATCCACCTTAGTCTATCTGGCTGAGAGGGAAAAAACAACTCATGGAAAATCTCTAACCCTCCCAATCTGTGAGAGATTAAACATAAAGATTAGTTTTTTTTGTCACATGTACATCGAAATATTGAAACATACATTGAAATCCATGAATGATCAGTCTGAGGATTGTGCTGGGCTAGCCCACATGTATTACCAAGTTTCAGGTGTTAAAATAGCGTATCAACAACTCACTAAATCTTACCTGTGTGTCTTTGGAACGTGGGAGGAAATTGGAGCACCCAGAGGAAATCCACATAGTCATGGAGAGAGTGTACAAGTTTCTTAGAGCCAACCACGAGAATTGAACCCCAATTGGTGTGTGCTGGCAACGTAAAGTGTAGCGCTAACCGCTCTGCTACCATGATAGCAATACTGTTATTATTATTATTTGTATTATTTACATTAGTGTTTAGACACACAGTTAGACACTTTTGAACAGATAATATTAATAGAATTTAAATACGCTGTTGAAAATCACCCCCACTCCACACCAGCTAGCCTAACCCCCCTGACGTAATCACTAAAATATCTCCTGCTCAGCACAGTCCCGAGATAGTAAAAGAGGAATAAAAATTACCTTTGTGATGACTCAATCTCAACAAGTCAAAGACAAAACAAACAAGCTAAGTTAATACAAGGCATAGGCCAATTGTTTCTGCTTGCTCCTGCTCCACTGAACCCCTGTCTGCCTACCATGACTCAAATTTATCCCGCTTGGTTCAATTCTTTCCTACTTGCTGTATATCCACAGCACCTGATATGTTCTCCAGCACATCAATAACCTTGTTTCCTGTTCTGCATCACCTTTTTTCACTAAAGACTTTCAGTCCTTATACCTCCCATTACCTCTCTCCCTCTTAGGAAAGAGTTAAAAGTCTGCCAAATTCAAAGGGGAGGGGTGCTACCACTAAGCACATCTTTCTCCCCCACATCAAGCCTTCTGCTGTCTGTAGGGATTCCTTCCTTATCTACTCACTCCTTCCCACTGATCTCCCCCCAGAACTTCTCCCGGCAAGCAGGACAAGTGCTGTAGCTGCCCCTGCACCTCTTCCCTCACCATAATTCAGGGCCGAAACTAATCTTTTCAGACAAGTGGCATGGCACTTCACCTACGAATCTTTTGGGGCCATATATTGTATCTGGTGCTCCCGGATGTGGTATCTCATACTTTGGTGAGATCCAGCGCAGATTGGAGGATCACTTTGCTGAGTACCTTCAGTCTCTGCTGCAAAAGTCAGGATCCCTGGTGGCTACCTATTTCAATTTGATTTCCCATTCCTCGTCTGACATATTAGACCTTGTCTCCTCTATTACCATGTTGAGGCTAAGAACAGGCTGGAAGGGAATCAACTCATATTTGACCTGGATAGCCCCCAACCATTCCCCCTCACTTAGCGGCTTCTACTCCTTCCCTTTTACCTCCTTATTCAGGTGCCGCCCCCTTTCTTTCCAGTCCTAATGAAGATCTTGACCCAAATTGTGGGCTGTTTATTCCCTTCCATAGGTGCTGCCTGACCTGCTGAATTCCTCCAGCATTTTGTGTGTGTTGCTCAAGATTTAAAGCATCTGCCGGGAATGTGGTCTCATGTCTGCTTAATTTCCTGAGATGCATACTTTTAGGCAACAGATCAGATAATGGAATGAGGGAATATAAAAATAATTCTGCATTGCAACTCCCATTTGTTTTAAATCAAAAGACTAACCATGGTCTAGAATTTTCTGATAGTATCATAAGCAGTTGCCAGGATTCCACATTAAATATGAGGTACAATTTCAACCATGTGGGTGCAGGCGGAGCACGGTTGTCACCATGGAAAGGGTCACCAAAACTCAGTTCCGTTGAAGTAATTTCAGTGGTAAACTGATGCTGCTGCAAAAGACAATTGCTGGGATGTTGCTGATTTTGCAACCTTACCCTGGATAGATTTCACCAGCTTGTCTTCCTCTACCCTATTCAAGAACACTGAATACAAAAAAAAGGCTATAAAATCATCTGTTCCGTTGAAGAGTGTCTGCCCCAGAACCAGCTGTGTCTAGTACAATTCTATCTGACATTGTGGAAAGTTACCCAGGTATGACCTGTCACAAATAGACAAGGAAATATAATCCAGCAAATGACCATTCAATCAGTATGCACTCAATTATTGGCAAAGTGATGGAAACTTATGAACAGTGCTGTGAAAAAGTGGGTACATATCAATAACCTCCAATTACCGTAGATTCCGGATTATAAGCCGCTACTTTTTTCCCACATTTTGAACAGCTTTGAACTCTGCGGCCTATAATCCAGAGCGGCTAATACATGTTTTTTTTTCATGCCGCCTCGTAAACATTTTGCCTCGTAACAGTAGACCAATAAAATTGATGAGTAGTTCACAGAGGTCCAATGAAATTGTACGATAAATCAAGCGCACTTTCACAATTAAATTATTGTAAATCAGTCATTTGTACTCACCCTCATCAACATGGAAAATACTCGAAGAAAAGCAAGACCCGAGCGCGTCAGACCCGATTAGACCCGATCGCATTGCGCAAGCGCGTCAGACCCGATTAGACCCGATCGCATTGCGCAAGCGCGTTAGACCCGATCGCAATGCGCAAGCGCGTCAGACCCGATTAGACCCGATCGCATTGCGCAAGCGCGTCAGACCCGATTAGACCCGATCGCAATGCGCAAGCGCGTCAGACCCGATTAGACCCGATCGCATTGCGCAAGCGCGTCAGACCCGATTAGACCCGAGCGAAAACGCTGCTTTTAAGTTAAAGTCGATCAATAACTTTTCCTGGTAGGCTGCAGTATATATATTTTTACCAGTCGCTAGGAGATATTGGAATGTTGTTCGTGCTGTTCAGTAAAAAAGTATATGCAACGTAATTTGTGTTACCGATACGTATGTATATTTAAAAGTAGCGGTGCGGCCTAAAATCCGGTGCGGCCTTTACAATTAAAAAATTGATTTTATTTCTAAAATTAGAGCCTGCGGCTTTTAATCAGGTGCGCTCTGTAGTCCGGAATCTACGGTATGTTCATTTTGAGTTTCACCAGAATCAGGTGACTCCTGAGCTCAACACTGCTTTGGACCAAGAGCTGAATTCTGGAAAGGAGATGAAATCAAGCCATTAAGAAACCTTATCAAACAGATGAGCCAAGAGAAAAACACTGATAATTGGAGTCACACCCTGGAGAAATGAAGATAGATCATTATAACCCCAGGAAATCACTGCTGGATTTTCTCAAGGAATTGTTCTGGCCTGGTGGGGGGTGGTTATTCTGTTGTCAAAAGTCACTTCTGTTGTGATTGGGTGATTGGTTAGTTTTCCAACTAGTTATCTACCTGGTGTTCAGTTTGAAATATGCTAAGTAAATAGAGAGCACGTGTGGAATGTTCTTCCTCTCTCTTCCTTTAAGACGAATGGTGCACATGACCAATGGGAAGGTATGCCTTCTGCACAGGCTTTTAGCTAGTATATTTGTTAAATATATGTTTGTTGAAGATTCAGCTTTGTAGTTTCTGTATCTTGGGGAACATAAATGTTTGGTTGAATGTTTACTATTTGTAAGGAAATGATTAATATACTTATTTGCAGTCAGTATTTTCTGTCTGACTTGCCAGATCCCCAAAGCTGATTCAACGTTACATGTTCTGAGTTAGCCAGCCTCAAAGACATAAGGTGAGGAAGAAGGAAGGATATTCATAGATGATGATCAATTCCATTGACAGCAAATGAGGCAGTCCCTGCCCACATGCATAAAGGTGTATGCTGATCAGAGGCAAGTCACAGCCATGCCACAGAAGTACCAGGTAAGACCATCATCAAGATAAAGCCTAACCACTTATTCTTAATGTTCAATGGTATTGCCATCACCATCTCCAAGAATCAAAATCCTGGGAGTCACCAACGACTAGAAGCTCAAATGGAACAGCCACATATATACTTTACTTACAAGAGTAGGTCAGAGTCTGGGTAATCTGTAGTGAATGACTCAAATTTGAAAACCCAAAGCCTTTCCATCATCTATAAGACAATAGTCAGTAGTCAGCTGGAATATTTTCCGTATGCAGAATCAGCACTAACTCAGACTTCCGACAGTGTATTGCTGTCCATGACAAAGCAATCCACTTGTTTATACCACCCCAAAAAAAACCCTAAATCTCTATTCCCTCCATCACCAGTGCTTAGTGGTTGCTGTGCATACCATCTACAAAAGGCATTGCAGTTCCTTACCATGCTACCATGACAGCACTTCCCAAAATGGAGGCATCTACCATGAAGTAGGGCATAGGAAGTAGCTGCTTTGGATCACCAGTTCCTGCAGGTTTCCATCCAAGTCATATACCATCCTGGCTTGGTACTACATCAGTGGTCTTTCATCACTGCTGTGTCTAAACTTTAGAGATTCCAACCCAATAATAAAGTGGGAGTGCCCACATTAGAAGGAGTGCAGCTGTTCAAGGGTCCACCCTTGGCTGTTCAGGATGAGCAATAACTGCCAATGTTGCTTGTGATGATATAATCTTGAAAAATGAACATCTCCTTTTAGCCTGGCAATAACAAAAATGTAGGAAAGTGATGTGAAGTAGATAGATGGGGTGCCACCACTGTGTAGTGATTAGTGTGACACTTCTACAGCTCAGAACATTGAGAGCACAGTTCAGTCCTGGAGTACTCTGTCAGGTGCCTCTATATATCCTCCCTGTGGACTTTCTCCTAGTCCTCCAGCTTTGTCCCACTGTCCAAAGATGCACCAGACATGTTAACTGGCCATTGTAAATTGTCCCCCAAATAGGTTAGGGTTAAGTTGGGGTTGTCAGGGTTTGCTAGCAATGCAGCTTTAAGGGCCAAAAATCAGAAAACACTCATTTTGGGTATATTCCACGGATAAAGAGTTAACACTTCTCAATGATGCATCATCAACTGGAAAGACTAACTTAGTCTTTCTCCTTCTTAGATATTGCAAAGCCTCTCAGATATTCCTTGAATTTGTTTTTAAGCAGGATTATGTTCGTAACACAGAAAGTAGTACTGTTTTAGTGGTATCCTTAACTCCAGAGTTGCAGAAAATGTTGTAATGAATACACAAAACCAATTTGTTTTCATAGAAGCATTACATTTTCTTTGAAAAGAAATTAATACAGATGACACAGATCAAAATTGGAAAAGGCTAGAAAACTAAAGCAGCATCAATGAAAAGAGAAACAAAATTAACATTTCAGATCAATGACCTTGTTTACTTTTCCAACACAGGTTGTGTCTTTGAAGTTCCAATTATTTGTACTTTTTCCTAGGAAAATAGAATCGAACAGTTGGAAAATATAGAATTTATGCTCAAATTCATTTCTTACACCACACTTCAAATGCCTCTTATAATCTGGTCAAAGTGTTACAGATTGGATATAGAAACATTTATAAGAATGATACCTAAAACACAGGAGCTTGCATGTAAGGTTATAGGAAACATTAGAAACAGATGAACAGAGTGGCTGTGGAATGACATTAAAGTTACAGAATTATGATGAATTATGAAGTCCCTGGGAACAAGTTACTTCAGATCTGGAACTTTGCAATGATGTAAGGTTAACTTAAATCCAATAATTAGGGGGCCTATTGGAAGAGTGATCATACTTTGACAGAATCAGAATCAGGTTTAATATCACTGACTTATACAAGATGACATTTATTGTTTTGCAGCAGCAGCAAAGTGCAAAGGCATAAAATTACTGTAAATTACAAAAAGGTATAATTATGGAAAGAAATAATAAGGTAATGCACATAGGCTGTTGGAAATCTGATGGCAGGGGAAGAAGCCGTAGTTAAATCATTCAGTATCAATTTTCAGACTTTTGTACCTCCTTCCTGATGGTGACAACACAAAGTGGGCATCTGCCAGATGGTGAGGGACCTTAATGATGGATACTGTCTTCTTGAAGGAGCAGCTGTTGAAGATGTTCTCGATAGTGGGGCCCATGATGGAGCTGGCTGAATTTAAAATCCTTTGCAGCCCATTGCAATTGGAGGCCACCGTACCAGACTGTGATGCAACCAATCAGAATGATCACAAAATTTTATATTAAGATCGAAATTGGTTCATTTTTATCTGAGACCAAGCAGATAAAACAAATACAAGGAAATGATGAGGCTATGCCACAGGAGATGGTAATGATAAACTAGAAAACCATACCAAAGGGTGTAGTATTGCACTAGCAGTAGCTAACTTTTAAATAACTGATCAGTAGCATTCAACAAATATACCTATTAAGATGCAAAAATCCAACAGTAGTGTTACAGTTATATCTAACAAAGGAAGTTAAATATAGCATTAGATCAAAAGAAATCAATGTAAGATTTCCCAAAACAAAAAGGTGAGCTGAAGGATTGGGAAAGAAGTAGAACATGAAAGTAATCAAGCAAATAAATGCCAGAATCTATCATAATAGATATGTGAAGAGGAGAAGTTTAGCAAAAGTTAATGCAGGTCAATCAGACTGAGGCAGAAGAAATTGCATTGGGCAATTGGGAAATGGCCAAGAAATTAAACAAACGTTGTCTATCTGCCTTCACCAGAAGAAAACACAGAAGCATCGGACACAGAGTTAAAAGAAGTAAACATCTTTTAAAAATGTATTGAAAATACTTATTGGACGCAAAGTTGATTAATCCCAAGGTTTTGGTGACCCACTTCTGAAAGTAATGATGAGAGTACACTTGGCATAAATTATAGGAAATAAGGGAAAATATCCTGCTGAAAGGTATTGGCCCAAAACGTCATCTGTACTCTTTTCCACAGATGCTGCCTGACCTGCTGAGATCCTCCAGCATTTTGTGTGTGCTGTTTGCATTTCCAGCATCTGCAGATTTTCTCCTGTTTGTCATTGATGGAGCTTGACTGGTTAGATTCAGTGTTGATGTTTTCCCTAATTAGGTTGGTTAGATCAAGGGTCACAGTCTCAAAATAAGTGATAATCTATTCAGGATTAAGATGGCTAAAGAATTTGTCACTTCAGGCACAGTCAATTGTTGACATTCTATGCTCAAGAGGTCTTTGGATGCTCATTCACTAAATATATTAAAAGTAACTGTTATTTTGAAGTGATATAAATCAACAGACATGGAGTTAGTATAAGAAAATACTGAGGATAAAGATCAGCCATAACCTTATTTAATGGCCAACCAGCAACAAGAGGCTGAATGGCTCATTTCTACTTACATTTCTTATATTCTCCATCTCAATAGGTTTCAAAGGTAGATTTAATGTCAGAGTAATGTATACAATATACACCCTGAAATTCTTTTTCTTCACAAACATCCACGAAGACAGAGTGCCCCAAAGAATGAATGACAGTTAAATGTTAAAACCTCAAAGCCCACCCCGGCTCCCCCCTCCCATGTATAAGCAGCAGCAAAGCAACAACCTCCCCCTCCCATCAGCAAAAAAAGCATTGGCACCCCCCACCAAGCACTCAAGTTTCAAAGTCAAAGTTTTAAAGTTTCAAAGGTACATTTAACGTTAGAGAAATGTATACAATATACACCCTAAAATGCTTTTTCTTTGCAACCATCCACAAAAAAAGAGGAGTGCCCCAAAGAATGAATGACAGTTAAATGTTAGAAGCCCAAAGCACCCCTTCCCATGTGTAAGTAGCAGCAAAGCAACGATCCCCCCTCCCCACCAGCAAAAAAGCTTTGGTGCCCCCCCCACTGAGCACTCAAGTGTGCACCAAAGCATCAATAGACACAGAATTGCAGTACCCCAAAGACTACTCGTTCACCCGGTATTCAACATACCACAGGCTCTCTCTCCCCCTAATAAGGGAAAAATAAGTGTCTGTTTCACAGCAAGAGGGGAGACATAACAAACAACTCGCTGATTTACAATGTTAGAAGTTCGTTGTGTCGCTTTTTCCGAGCTCTGTGCCCAAAGAACTCGGGTCTCTGGGCACACGGCCAGCAGCCAGCCCGCTGCTTTCAGAGCCATGAAATCCCAGTACTCCAAAAGTGAGCTAATCTTCTTGGCCGCATCCTTGGTATCTCGAATAACGGCCATTCATGAGATCCTGAGAGTGGGTCCCATTCCCGCAAAGGGCTGAAGTCAGCGTGTAACTCCAGGTCAGGGTCTTCAAAAGAACTGCAAAAAGGAAATAATAGAGATATTAAAGATTGAAATAGAGCTGATAATAAAAATGCAAGAAAAAGAGTCACCGTTAGGCACCATCAGCTCCTTAGCTCCATCCACCCAAGTGTGCAGCAAAGCATCAATAAAGACACAATCTTGCAGTACCCCAAAGACTACTCGTTCACCCAGTATTTGACATATCACAGGCTCTCTCTCTCCCTAATAAGGGAAAAAGAGATGTCCCCGTTTCACAGCAACTGGCGAGACAGAACAAAACAAGTCACTGATTTATGGTGTTAAAAGTCTGTTGCGTCGCTTTTTCTGAGCTCTGTGCCCAAAGAACACGGGTCTCTGGGCACACAGCCAGCTCGCTGCTTATGATCTTCCATCTCCCATGACACATCAGGCAGTGGCACCGGCCTTGAGTCCACTCGCCTCCAGAACCAAGAAAATCTGGCCCCCTGAAGTCGCGCTAGACTTCCAGGCTGCAGCCTTGGCATATCGAAAAGTGGCTGGTCATGAGGCCCCGAGAGCGGGTCCCATTTCTGCAAAGAACCAAAGTCAATGTGTAACTCCACGTCAGGGTCTTCAAAATCACCTTGAAAAGGAAAAAAAAAGGAGATATCAAACATAGGAATGATAGGAACGATAGGAATAGGGTTGTTTCCAAAGGTGCAAGAAAAGGAGTCGTCGTTAGGTGCCATCGTCCTCCTAACCTCCGCCCATCTTTGGTCTTTTCTATGGCTTCCATGAAATCTATGGAAAGTTCAAGAATCCGCTTCTTACCCCACCCTACTAGGTATGTTGCAGACCAGGATACGACATTGAATTAATCAATTAATGATCACTAAACTTCGTTTATTTTAAAACTTAAAGATGATGGATGACCTCACATACCTTCACCACCCTCTCTCAGCAACACCACCATAAGTTGTGTCATTTAGGCTGCCTTGAGTTTCCACTCTATCATGAACATTACCTTTCTTTGCTCATTTTTTCAGTAACTTAAAAGATTTTGGAAACTTTTCCTTGTTTTTGACAAAGTGTAAACAATCTGAAATATTGCTTCTTTGTCTTAGAGTGGAAATGCTTGCTGAACGGTTGTGTATTTACAGCATTTTTTGGTTTTGGGTCAATTCCTGTGTTTATAAATAGTAGGTCAAATTTATACTTCCACAAACTGGGTGGAGAAATGTGGAAGCAATAATACTAAATATTGTAGATGGTAAAATGATGATTTAGTTGACTTGATATTTTAGATTTTTTTAAATTCCATTTAAAATATTGGAATATAGAAATCTGAAAGAACAGAAGAAATACTGGAAAATGCAATACATCAGACTGCATCTGTGGGAGAGAAACACTTGAACTTCAAGACCTTTAAACTGAATTCATTGTAATATCCTGTTGATATAAACAAAAGGAAATCTTATGGATTCTATTAGTAGAAGATCACGCCACTGGACTATTGCCAGATGGCAACGGTGGAAAAACTAAACTTATGTTTTACAGGAACATCTAACCTAACCATACTCTCTTTATCCTTAACAATCACATATTTACAGACACAAAATGCTGGTGGAACACAGCAGGCCAGGCAGCATCTATAAGGAGAGGCACTGTCCACGTTTCGGGCCAAGACCCTTCGTCAGGACTAACCGAAAGGAAAGATAGTAAGAGATTTGAAAGTAGTGGGGGGAGGGGGAAATGTGAAATGATAGGAGAAGACCGGAGGGGGTGGGATGAAGCTAAGAGCTGGAAAGGTGATTGGCGAAAGTGATACAGAGTTGGAGAAGGGAAAGGATCATGGGACAGGAGGCCTCGGGAGAAAGAAGGTGGGGGGGAAGCACCAGAGGGAGATGGAGAACAGGCAAACAACTAAATATGTCAGGGATGGGGTAAGAAGGGGAGGAGGGGCATTAACGGAAGTTAGAGAAGTCAATGTTCATGCTATCAGGTTGGAGGCTACCCAGCCGGTATATAAGGTGTTGTTCCTCCAACCTGAGTTTGGATTCATTTTGACAATAGAGGAGGCCATGGATAGACATATCAGAATGGGAATGGGATGTGAAATTAAAATGTGTGGCCACTGGGAGATCCTGCTTTCTCTGGCAGACCGAGCGCTGGTGTTCAGCGAAACGGTCTCCCAGTCTGCGACAGGTCTCACCAATATATCAAAGGCCACACCGGGAGCACCGGACGCAGTATACCACACCAGCTGACTCACAGGTGAAGTGTTGCCTCACCTGGAAGGACTGTCTGGGGCCCTGAATGGTGGTGAGAGAGGAAGTGTAAGGGCAGGTGGTGCATTTGTTCCGTTTACAAGGATAAGTGCCAGGAGGGAGATCGGTGGGAAGGGATGGGGGGGACGAGTGGACAAGGGAGTCGTGTAGGGAGCGATCCCTGCGGAAAACAGAAAGGGGGGGAGGGAAAGATGAGCTTGGTAGTAGGATTCCATTGGAGGTGGCAGAAGTTACAGAGAATTATACGTTGGATCTGGAGGCTGGTGGGGTGGTAGATGAGGACAAGGGGAACCCTATCCCAAGTGGGGTGGTGGGCGGATGAAATGAGGGCAGATGTGCGGGAAATGGGAGAAATGCGTTTGAGAGCAAAGTTGATGGTGGAATAAGGTAAGCCCCTTTGTTTAAAAAAGGAAGACATCTTCTTCGTCCTGGAATGAAAAGCCTCATCCTGAGAGCAGATGCGGTGGAGATGGAGGAAATGTGAGAAGGGGATAGCATTTTTGCAAGAGACAGGGTGGGAAGAGGAATAGTCCAGGTAGCTGTGAGAGTCTGTAGGCTTATAGTAGATATCAGTAGATAAGCCATCTCCAGAGATGGAGACAGAAAGATCAAGAAAGGGGAGGGAGATGTCAGAATTGGACCAGGTAAATTTGAGGTCAGGATGAAAGTTGGAGGCAAAGTTAATGAAATCAACGAGCTCAGCATGCGTGAGCCCATCCCTTCCCACCGATCTCCCTCCCGACACTTATCCTTGTAAACGGAACAAGTGCTACACCTGCCCTTACACTTCCTCCCTCACCACCATTCAGGGCCCCAGACAGTCCTTCCAGGTGAGGCGACACTTCACCTGTGAGTCGGCTGGTGTGGTATACTGCGTCCAGTGCTCCTGGTGTGGCTTTCTATATATTGGTGAGACCCGACGCAGACTGGGAGACCGTTTCGCTGAACACCTTCGCTCGGTCTGCCAGAGAAAGCAGGATCTCCCAGTGGCCACACATTTTAATTCCACGTCCCATTCCCATTCTGATATGTCTATCCATGGCCTCTTCTACTGTCAAAATGAATCCAAACTCAGGTTGGAGGAACAACACCTTATATACCGGCTGGGTAGCCTCCAACCTGATGGCATGAACATTGACTTCTCTAACTTCTGTTAATGCCCCTCCTCCCCTTTTTACCCCATCCCTGATATATTTGGTTGTTTCCCTGTTCTCCATCTCCCTCTGGTGCTCCCCCCTCTTTCTTTCTCCTGAGGCCTCCCATCCCATGATCCTTTCCCTTCTCCAGTTCTGTATCACTTTCGCCAATCACCTTTCCAGCTCTTAGCTTCATCCCACCCCCTCCGGTCTTCTCCTATCATTTCGCATTTCCCCCTCCCCCCACTACTTTCAAATCTCTTACTATCTTTCCTTTCAGTTAGTCCTGACGAAGGGTCTTGGCCCAAAACATGGACAGTGCCTCTCCTTATAGATACTGCTTTGCCTGCTGTGTTCCACCAGCATTTTGTGTGTGTTGTTTGAATTTCCAGCATCTGCAGATTTCCTCATGTTTACATATTTACAGATACTGATTACAAACTACTAACAGTAAACCCAACCATCTTCCTCAGGCACAAATTAGTCCAATCACATGTACCCCAGAGACATCTCCTTATATACCTTCTTGGGTATATGGGACATGGGTGGAGCTTTATGTTCAATCCTGGTTGGCTGGATCTGAATTACCTGTTCCTGATTGGTCAGTCTGTATTGGCCTTGTTCTGATTGGTTAATTTATTGGGCCAAACCTTTTTTAGGGATGTTGGGTTCCAGACTGGAGTGATCGCTACATTCCTAGAATCTATATTTAGGTCCCCACATACACCATCTTTAGTGATCCACTAATCTTTCTCTTATAGGCATTATCTTCCTTGCCAGGGATATTGGCCTCATCAAACATTGGTCTGCATGAGCATGATAGGCAGTGTTCAGTGATTCTGCTTTGTTCTGCTGGCAAGAAGTTTAAGGCACTTTTATGTATTGCTATCCTGGTCTTCAATGGCCTTCCATTCTCACTGGTATTTATGTCTTGGCATGGTGATAGATGCAAAGAGCACACAACTTTGTAATGCAGTTCTTTAGGTCTTCTAGATGCCACTTTGCTTAGCCCTTTTCTAAGTGTGTCCTCACTTTTTGCTATTAAATGGACACATTTTTAACAAATTCATCTTAGCTTTTCAGTTAGGCTGCCACTGTATGGCACACTAACCATCCTATCTGCAGGTTGTCTTTGTCGTAATGTGTTGCACTTCATTCCTTTCTCAATTATGTGCATAGGGTGGCCATTTTTCTTAAATGCTCCTCTAATCTTCTTGCACTGTTCCTCCTTTTCAGCTCTGGTTGTGCATGAGAAATTTGCTCTTAGTGCCTTGCCTTGAATAATGCCAAGTATTATCATCTTTGGGTGATTTGACAGGAAATTCATGTACCGGGCTGTGTGAGTCATCTTCTCAATATCAGATGTTTACCATAACATCTAAAAATGGAAAAGTAACCTCACATTTTACCCCCATGGTAAACTGTATGACCTTGTTCTGATTGTTTAACTAAGTTAAAAATACCTCTAATACTTACTGACCATGTTTCCATTGGATAAATGTGTCATTTTGTTCTTATGGCTAAGAGTGGGGAGATAACTCCAGATGAGGTCCACACACTCCTGAACAGGGTTTGGCCTAAAAATCAACCAGTCAGAACAAGGCCAGTGCAAACTAACCAATCAGGAATAGGCAATTCAGATCCAGCCAATCAGGATCAAGCAACAAGGCCTGCCCATGTCCTGCTCATGCAAGAGGGTAAATAAGAAGGTGGCTCTGGGGGACTTGTCATTTGACTAACTTGTGCTTGAGGAAGATGGTTGGGTTTACGGTTGAAGTGTTGGAATCTGTACCTGTAAGTTATGTGACTGTTAAGTTCAAAGGTAGTATAGAGTCTAGATTGATAACCAGTCATAAAGCTTCCATGGTCAGGAATGTATAAAATACAAACAGAAAATGACTGAAGTTAATACAATGGATCCATTTTTCCTTGATCTAATTTGATATCCTTTTTAAGGATTACAACTGCCTTTCTCTCCCCATTCTACACGTTTGTACAAGGTATGATTTAATATACAAGTACAAAGTTGTAGGCCAGTGCACGGCAAGTTGGCAATGATCACAAAACTCTTGCTAATCTATGAAGATATTTGGGACAAATCTCACCAGTCTGGGATCACCTTTGGATTTAAGACACCTACACACGTTCTTTATTACTTGAGCATTCATGTTGCTGTTAGCGCTCTCTATACATTGAATTGAATGTAACTAATTAAATCAATTTGGGTAATTCAGCTGGTCGAACCAGCAGCACAGACCTCAGCTGCTGCCTAAATGGATCATGTCACTGCAGGGGTTTCCATGGGATATTGCAATTTCCTTTCACATCCCAAAGATGTGCAGGTTAGCAGGTTAATTGAACACTAAGTTCAAAGTGTTTATTACCAAATTATGTATAATTTCCTCTAGTATGGAAGTAAGCAGTAGAATCTGGAAGTAGTTAATGAGAATGTAATGTGAATAAAAATGGGATTAATGTAGTGTTAGTGTAAATGGGTTGACATGGAGAGTTAGTGGGCATGAAGGCCTGTTTCTATGTGGCATCTCTCTATGACTCCACCTCTAACTGTTGGTGTTGATCTACTGCGAGGAAGACTGATGCATAATAACTAATCTGCTGGAGTTCAGAACTGGAGTTTGGAAATGACAAGAAGAATGTAAGAGTTATTTGAATGGGATCAAATAACAAGCTGCAGCTCAGATGCAGGATGTTGCTAACATTTGACCGTAAGGTGTGAAATATACGAATTTGAATTTTTGGCACCAAGAGCAGTACTGGAGGAGGAAGGAAATGCTGCAGCAATCCAGAAAGCTGGCATTGAAGATAGAGACCATGTGTTTGAGGAAGTGCAATGTAATATAATGAATGCTTTAAAGCTTTCATCACAAAGTACAATTTCAAACCGTTTAAGTAGAACACTCTGTGGGGCAGAGTGGAGGACATTAGTTTCAATTTCTGTTCTCAACCAGAAAGACAGCTGAAACCAGCAATCTGTACTGCAATGCGAAGCATATAAATGACGATATACTGATTGCAGCATGGTAAGAGTAGGCCTTCCTTTAATAGTGAAGGTAGCAGTGTGATCCATTGCAGGATGTGCCTTGTCAGGTTCAAGAATAGATTGTGCACTTACTACCCAGGTGGTGGCGTAATACTTTATCTCTTTCACGTGTCTAAGCAATTAACTGAGCCATTGTATATGTCACAGGGCAATTATAGCTACCTGTGAAAAATGACTGTAACCATACTGCTCTGCTCCACTGACAAGTGTACTGCTGTCTTTACTAGTAGGCACAATGGTGCATCACCACGGTAACCAACAAGACTCATAATATCCCTGCCTGTTTCTGAATTTACATTTTCTCTTTATAGACACCAAGCAGCACAAAGATCAATTTCCAAGTGGGATTCAGGACTCGGGAATCTGTGGAATGACATCATTGACACATCTTTTATACAGAATGAAATTTTCTGATGGTAGTGCCGAGCACAGATGCAGTGCATTTTTTTTAATCAATCCTCATCAAAAATGCCAATCAATTTTCAGATGTGAACAGTTTCTAAAGGCAGAGCAGGTAGCAGAGATATGGTAAATTTGTCTATAACCAGAGTATCCCTGCCTTTCTCATTAAATGCCAATATATTTGCAACTAATTTGAATGCTGAAACCATGATAATCCCATGTGAAAGTGTGGAATTTTTCAGGTGCTGTTTAACAACCAGAGGGCTAATGATTTGTGAATACAAATCTCTCCAAGGGAACTTTAAAATGTGTTAATTAATTAACTAAATCTGAATTTTAAAAAAACTCAAACAGTTACTTTCCCCAAACAGTAAGGCTGATCAACACTTCCAGCTTCCAACTCCCCCCACCAATACTTTATCAATTCCTGTCAGAGTCACATTATGTACAGGCACTCCTGAGCCCAGCTATCAATTCCTGTCAGAGTCACATTATGTACAGGCACTCCTGAGCCCAGCAACACCTTATGTACATGCAATCAATCTATGTACCGGTATATAAGCTGATGTGTGTATTTATAGCTTTTGTGTCTTTTTTTATTAGTCTTTATCTACTTCTGTTTGTGCTATATCAGATCTGAAGTAACAATAATTTTGTTCTCCTTTACACTCGTGTACTGGAAATGACATTAAATAATCTTGAAAAATGATGACCATGGAAATTTGTATTGTTGTAAAAATGGTGTCTTTCAAAGTTCAAGGGTCAAAGTAAATTTACAGTATGTATGTCACCATATACAACACTGAGATTCATTTTCTAGTGGGCAAACTCATTAAATCCAATCACCATAATAGAGCAGTGGAAGACCACACCCAACAGGACAGACAACCAGTGTGCCAAACCCAACAAATCGTGCAAATAAAAGAGAAAAATAAATAAATATCAAGAACATAAGATGAAGTGTCCTTAAAAGTGAGTCCATATGTTGTTGGAACAGTTCAGTGATGGGGCAAGGTTATCTCCTCTGGTTCAGTGGGTAATAACTGTTCCTGAATCTGATGGTATGAGTCCTAAAGTTCCTGTGCCTACTTCCTGATGCCAGTATCAAGAAGAGAACATGACCTGGGTGGTGGTGGGGGTTCCCAGATGATGGATGCTACTTTCCTGCGACAATGCTCAATGTGGATGTGATCGATGGTGGGGATGGTTTTTTTTGTGATTGACTGCGCCTTATCTACTAGTTTATGTAGGATTTTCTGTTCAAGGTCATTAGTGTTTCCATATCAGGCATTGATGCAGCCAATAAATATACTTTCCACCACACATCTATAAAAGTTTGTCAAAGTTTCAAATGTCATGTAGAATCTTCGTAAACTTCTGAAGAAGTAGAGGTGCTGCAATGCTTTCTTTGTAATTGCACTTTCGTACTTGGCCCAGGACAGGTCCTCCACAATAATAACACTGAGGAATTTAAAGTTGCTGACCCTTGTCTACCTCTCATCCACTGATGAGGACTGGCTCATGGACCTCTGGTTTCCTTCAATCAGCAAATAATCAGCAAAGTCTTGCTGACATTGAGTAAGAAGTTGTAGTTGAAGGCACCACTCAGATAGATTTTCATTCTCCCTCCTATATGCTGATTTGTCATCACCATTGATTTGGCATACAACAGTGGTGTCATCAGCAAACTTACATCTGGCATTGAAGCTGTGCTTAGCCATATAGTCATAAGTGTAAAATGAGTACAGCAGGAAATAAATCTGCCATCTGTACTTGCTCAAGCCTCTCCATATTCCAGACCCTCAAGAGTCTGGCTCAATAAACCATTCATTTATCTAAAATGCAGTTGCAACACCACTTCCATCAGTGCATTTGGTGATGCACAATATATGCCTGGCTTAAATGGTGCCTTGAAAGAGATGAGGGAGAAAATTAGAGACAAGGATATCAGAACTTCCATTTTAAATTGTAGCATTTTCAAGGCAGCTTGAAAATTGCTGCCATTGAGACCTATCAGGTCTAGTTCCTTTAATTATTTTCTCTCCAACTTTAAACTTAGACTAGCAAGGAAGGGATGGACTGTCAGAATAGAGCAACCTAGGAACCCTGTGTGATAGCCCTAAGTAAAGAATTTTTAAAAAAAACAGACTACTCTTTTGATTAACAGTAAATGTACCAAGAACCAGGTTAAGAATTGGGTGTCAGTGTTGTGTTTGAACGTCATAATCAGTATAGTCTATTTTGTATCACATTACTGATAATATAACTTAAAATGTTGAGTGATGTCTCATCTACTTGAAAGAGACTATTCCCACAATGTGCAAGATGGGAACAAATTGGCAAAAGTATGCCAAATCATGGACGGCAAATTAAAAAAGTATTCACCTATCTCACACTGATTGAACAAGTTAAAACTCATTAGAGAAATTCAAGACCCTATTCAACAACAATAACAAAAGCTTAAAATGGGTCAGAATCCTGGAATTCTTTCCCTAGCACCATTGTGGATACACTGCACCTCAAAGACTGCTGGGTGCAAGAAGGCAGCTCATAGCCATCTTTTCAAGGGCTATTACGCATGGGCAGTTAAATGCATACTCTTCTTGCAAAGCCCTGAAGAAGTTAAAAAATTCAGTGTTTCATATGAACTCAATGTCTTACAATCCATCGTAATAAATTAAATCACTAAATTGGTTATTATTCTCACATGTGCAATTAATAAAAATACTGTCTGGCAAGCAATTCATGCAGAACAGTGTTACTGTTCAAGGAAAAGTGCGGTGCTGGTCAGCAATGAAATGCAAGGTCATAATGAGGAAGATTGTGAGGTCAAGTGTCCATTTTATTGTTCTAGGGAAACTTTCATCACTCTTATAACAGTGGGATAGCAGCTGACCTTCACTGGTTAATGAGCAAAAATTACAAAAATTTAGTTAGATCAAAAAAAGTTACATGGATGCAAAACAAAATTCTGTGGATTTTCTGAGAATATTTTAGATCGTAGGATCTAAAAAGGTGATGCAATTGTAAGCAACCCTGACCGGGAAAAGGTGAGTAAGATACTGATATATCAGGATCAAAGACATGTTCTGACATTTTCAATCTTTCTGGGGTCTGGACTCTATCTTGTGGACTTCATGGACTACTTTTTCCTGCCCATGTGCAATTGTGCTGCCACCCATGTAGTGTCAATTTTCAGCTGGGTCAAGACATATTCAGCCTTTGTAAGCTATGATCCTATAAGGACGATCCTTTTGTGCTGTTGCCTGGCCAATCTGTGGATCAGCTGTTCCAACTTTGATCTCAGTCCACAAGTATATTTAAGGAGACTTTCAAATTTTGTCAGGATTGGGAGCAATTTTATAGTGATCATTATTCTGTGCCTAGGGTGATGGCATGCAGTCTATTTCATTTTATTCATCCTTGATTTAAATGCGCTGTCCTAAGATTAAAGGCATGCATATATTCCATCACTGTACAAACCACCATACAAGATAAACACGTTTTAGAAGCAGAATCTTTGGAGTCAATATTCTGGAAAGAAATGAATTGATACTTGGAGAAATGGGGTCTAAGGTATAAAATCAGTTGGTATTTGTTGAAAGATAGAGCCAGCATGTTTTTCTTTGAAGAAATAATTGAGATTGTTGATGGGAATACAGCAGATAATGCTAGAGTATGTATATAGATTTACAAAAATATTGGAACTGTATTAAGTAATAGAATTGCAAAAAAAAAAAAGCTGCATCAGATGATATTTTAATAGGTAGAAGTGTGAAATGCATTTGAATGAGGATGAGAAGCATTATAAATTAAAGGGCACCATTTTAAAGTGAGTAGCAGAACAAAGGCACTAAGAGAAAACATCACCAACTCCCACAGCCCCAGATAATCCTGTGATTACATCTTTCAGGAGGGTGAACCCATGGAAAGAATCCTGCCCAGGTAAGGTACCTGGCTGGCCCTGTGCTGATCAACTGGTTGCAGTGTTCACTGAGATCTTTAACCTCTCACTTTGGCGGTCTGAGGTACCCACCCGATTCAAGCAAGCTTCAACTATACCAGTGCCTAGGAAGAAAGTGGTAACCTACTCAATGACTATCATCCAGTAGAGCCTACATCCACAAGAAGTGTCTTGAGGAGCTGGTGATGAAACACCAACTCCTGCCTGAGAAGAGATGTGGATCCACTCCAATTTGCCCACTGTCATTACAGGTCAACAACAGACGCCATTTTATTAGCTCTTCACTCAACCCCGGAACATCTGGGTGGCAAAACTACATACATCAGGAAGCTCTTTATCAACTACAGCTCGCCATTCAGTACCATCATCCCTCACAATTGATCAATAAACTTCAAGAGCTTGGTCTCAATATCTCCTTGTACAATTTGATCCTCAATTTCCTTACTTGCAGACCCCAATAATTTCAAATTGGCAACATCTCCTCTACAATCTCCATCAGCACAGGTGCACCACAGGGCTGTGTGCCTGGCCCTCTACTCTTCTCAATTTGCGCTTGTGACTGTGTGGCTAAGCGCAGCTGCAATATCGTATTTAAGTTTGCTGACAACACCACAGTTGTTAACTGAATCAAAGGTGGTGACAAATCAGCATATAGGAAGGAGATTGAAACTTTGGCTGACCAGTGCCATATCATAGAACATAGAACATAGAATAGTACAGCACATTACAGGCCCTTCGGCCCACAATGTTGTGCCGACCTTCAAACCCTGCCTCCCATATAACCCCCCACCTTAAATTCCTCCATATACCTGTCTAGTAGTCTCTTAAACTTCACTAGTGTATCTGCCTCCACCACTGACTCAGGCAGTGCATTCCATGCACCAACCACTCTGAGTGAAAAACCTTCCTCTAATATCCCCCTTGAAATTCCCTCCCTTTACCTTAAAGCCATGTCCTCTTGTACTGAGCAGTGGTGCCCTGGGTAAGAGGCGCTGGCTGTCCACTTTATCTATTCCTCTTAATATCTTGTATACCTCTATCATGTCTCCTCTCATCCTCCTTCTCTCCAAAGAGTAAAGCCCTAGCTCCCTTAATCTCTGATCATAATCCATACTCTCTAAACCAGGCAGCATCCTGGTAAATCTCCTCTGTACCCTTTCCAATGCTTCCACATCCTTCCTATAGTGAGGCAACCAGAACTGGACACAGTATTCTAAATGTGGCCTAACTAGAGTTTTATACAGCTGCATCATTACATCACGACTCTTAAACTCTATCCTTCGACTTATGATAGCTAACATCCCATAAGCTTTCTTAACTACCCTATCTACCTGTGAGGCAACTTTCAGGGATCTGTGGACATGTACCCCCAGATCCCTCTGCTCCTCCACACTACCAAGTATCCTGCCATTTACTTTGTACTCTGCCTTGGAGTTTGTCCTTCTAAAGTGTACCACCTCACACTTCTCTGGGTTGAACTCCATCTGCCACTTCTCAGCCCACTTCTGCATCCTATCAATGTCTCTCTGCAATCTTTGACAATCCTCTAGACTATCTACAACACCACCAACCTTTGTGTCGTCTGCAAACTTGCAAACCCACCCTTCTACCCCCACATCCAGGTCGTTAATAAAAATCACAAAAAGTAGAGGTCCCAGAACAGATCCTTGTGGGACACCACTAGTCACAACCCTCCAATCTAATGTACTCCCTCCACCATGACCCTCTGCCTTCTGCAGGCAAGCCAATTCTGAATCCACCTGGCCAAACTTCCCTGGATCCCATGCCTTCTGGCTTTCTGAATAAGCCTACCATGTGGAACCTTGTCAAATGCCTTACTAAAATCCATGTAGATCACATCCACTGCACTACCCTCATCTATATGCCTGGTCACCTCCTCAAAGAACTCTATCGGGCTTGTTAGGCACGATCTGCCCTTCACAAAGCCATGCTGACTGTCCCTGATCAGACCATGATTCTCTAAATGCCCATAGATCCTATCTCTAAGAATCTTTTCCAACAGCTTTCCCACCACAGACATAAGGCTCACTGGTCTATAATTACTTGGACTATCCCTACTACCTTTTTTGAGCAAGGGGACAACATTCGCCTCCCTCCAATCCTCCGGTACCATTCCCGTGGACAACGAGGACATAAAGATCCTAGCCAGAGGTTCAGCAATCTCTTCCCTTGCCTCGTGGAGCAGCCTGGGGAATATTCCGTCAGGCCCCGGGGTCTAATGTATTTTAACAACTCTAACACCTCCTCTCTCTTAATATTAACATGCTCCAAAACATCAACCTCACTCATATTGTCCTCACCATCATCAAGTTCCCTCTCAGTGGTGAATACCGAAGAGAAGTATTCATTGAGGACCTCGCTCACTTCCACAGCCTCCAGTACATCTTCCCACTTTTATCTCTAATCAGTCCTACCTTCACTCCTGTCATCCTTTTGTTCTTCACGTAATTGAAGAATTCCTTGGGGTTTTCCTTTACCCTACTCACCAATGCCTTCTCATGCCCCCTTCTTGCTCTTCTCAGCCCCTTCTTAAGCTCCTTTCTTGCTACCCTATATTCCTCAATAGACCCATCTGATCCTTGCTTCCTAAACCTCATGTATGCTGCCTTCTTCCACCTGACTAGATTTTCCACTTCACTTGTCACCCATGGTTCCTTCACCCTACCATTCTTTAGCTTCCTCACCGGGACAAATTTATCCCTAACATCCTGCAAGATATCCCTAAACATCGACCACATGTCCATAGTACAGTTCCCTGCAAAAACATCATCCCAATTCACACCTGCAAGTTCTAGCCGTATAGCCTCATAATTTGCCCTTCCCCAATTAAAAATTTTCCTGTCGTCTCTGATTCTATCCTTTTCCATGATAATGCTAAAGGTCAGGGAGTGGTGATCACCGTCCGCCAGATGCTCACCCACTGACAGATCTGTGACCTGTCCCAGTTCGTTACCTAATACTAGATCTAGTATGGCATTCCCCCTAGTCGGCCTGTCAACATACTGTGACAGGAATCCATCCTGGACACACTTAACAAACTCTGCCCCATCTAAACCCTTGGAACTAATCAAGTGCCAATCAATATTAGGGAAGTTAAAGTCACCCATGATAACAACCCTGTTATTTTTGCACCTTTCCAAAATCTGCCTCCCAATCTGCTCTTTGGTATCTCTGCTGCTACCAGGGGGCCTATAGAATACCCCCAGTAGAGTAACTGCTCCCTTCCTGTTCCTGACTTCCAGCCATACTGACTCAAAAGAGGATCCTGCTACATTACCCACCCTTTCTGCAGCTGTAATAGTATCCCTGACCGGTAATGCCACCCCTCCTCCCCTCCCCCCCCCCCCTCTCTATCCCTTTTAAAGCACTGAAATCCAGGAATATTGAGAATCCATTCCTGCCCTGGTGCCAGCCAAGTCTCCGTAATGGCCCCTACATCATAATTCCATGTATGTATCAACTACCTCTCACTCATTCTCAGCAAGAGAAAGGAGTTGTCCATGAGCCAGTCCTCAATGGAAGATCAGAGGTGGAGGGAGTCAATAAATTTGAAATCCTTGCTATTATTACTTCAAAGGACTTATCCTGAACCCAGCACATAAGTGTGAATGTGAAGAAAGCACAGCAGTAATTCTACTTCCTCCAAAATTTGTAAAGATTCTGCATGACACCTAAAACTTTGACAAACTTCTGTAGATATGTGGTGCAGAGTATATTGATTGGCTGCATCACAGCCTAGTATGGAAATGCCAGAGCCTTTGAATGAAAAATCCTACAAAATGTAATAGATACAGTCCAGTCCGTCATGGGTAAAGCCCTCCCCACCATTGAGCACATCTACACAGAGCATTATCACAGGAAAGCAACATCCATCTCTACCACCCAGGTCACCCATGCTCTCTTCTTGTTGTGCTGCTATCAGGAAGAAGGTACAGGAGCCGCAAGTCTCACACCACCAGGTTCAGGAACAGTTATTATCTCTCAGCCACCATGCTCTTGAACCCGAGTGGATAACTTCACTCAAATTCTCTTGCCTCATCACTGAACTGTTCCCACCATCTATGGACCATCTATGGATTCAAGGGTAATTTATCTTGTTTTCTCAATACTCATTGTTAGATAGATAGATAGATAGATAGATAGATACTTTATTCATCCCCATGGGGAAATTCAACTTTTTTTCCAATGTCCCATACACTTGTTGTAGCAAAACTAATTACATACAATACTTAACTCAGTAAAAAATATGATATGCATCTAAATCACTATCTCAAAAAGCATTAATAATAGCTTTTAAAAAGTTCTTAAGTCCTGGCGGTAGAATTGTAAAGCCTAATGGCATTGGGGAGTATTGACCTCTTCATCCTGTCTGAGGAGCATTGCATCGATAGTAACCTGTCGCTGAAACTGCTTCTCTGTCTCTGGATGGTGCTATGTAGAGGATGTTCAGAGTTATCCATAATTGACCGTAGCCTACTCAGCGCCCTTCGCTCAGCTACCGATGTTAAACTCTCCAGTACTTTGCCCACGACAGAGCCCGCCTTCCTTACCAGCTTATTAAGACGTGAGGCGTCCCTCTTCTTAATGCTTCCTCCCCAACACGCCACCACAAAGAAGAGGGCGCTCTCCACAACTGACCTATAGAACATCTTCAGCATCTCACTACAGACATTGAATGACGCCAACCTTCTTAGGAAGTACAGTCGACTCTGTGCCTTCCTGCACAAGGCATTGTTTGTTTGTTTATTTATTTATTCTGTTTTTCCTTCATATTTGCACAGTTATTTTGTCTTTTTCACTCTGGTTATCTGTCCCTTTGGGTACAGTGTTTTATTTATTCTATTATGGTTATTGGATTACTGAGTATGCCCACAAGAAAACAAATCTCAGGATTGTATATGGTGATATATATATTCTTTGAAAATCAATTTATTTTGAACTTTGACCTCTGTACTTAAGTTGGTGAGGGGTGGTGGCTGGTAAATCTATTCTGACTTAATGTAGGTCTTATGTTAGGAAAGAATACATTTTCCTAAGGATGCCAGGTTTGATTACCAGATGCTTTCTCATTGCAGCAAGTATATTGCTAGCCAATTGTGAAAATGTAGTTACCATACAACAGTCAATATCCTGATGATTCTACATTGTTCCATCTAGATATCATTTCTATGGTGTGAAGCTCAATGCTACATAAAATGCTCTGATTGAGACATCACTAATTCTTTTAGTAAGCTTATTATGACCTTGGATTTTATATTCTACATTTGAAAATAAATCTTCAAATCATTTAACTTTATTTAAAACCTTAAATTGTAAAATGTGTAACGTAAGGACGAAGTAACCACATTGAAATTTAGGTTAAGGCAAAAGAATGTGGGATCAACTCTGGATAAACTAATCAGAAATAATTGTTTGGCCTCACTCAACATGCTGAGTGAGGAGTCTGTATTAGTATTATAACTTCTTTGATGAAGGGGCATGGTAGGAAGTAATACCATACAGTAACATACAGATTAGAAGGAAGAATAGGCCATTCAGCCCTCCTTGCCTATTCTCTCATTTAATAAAGTTATATGTTACTTTTTATTCCTGAGTACCCCATTCCTCCATTATCATATTCATTGATTCCCTTTACGTCTATGAATTCTCAATCCTGTTTTAAATGTACACACTACTCTATAGAACAGAATTCCAAAGATTCATCACTTTCTCGGTGAAAAAATCTCTGCTGTCTGTTAGATTAGAGGATGTGTCTTCTTGTTTTAGAAACACCAACCAGAGGAAGCTTCAGTTCTGTACCTACCTGTCAAGCCTCAAAATAATTCTGAATAGTATATTTCAAAAATGTATTTCAATCTTTTGGGTTTTTTTTAACTCATGGTGTCTACTTTCCTTCAACCATTTGCTCCTTGTACTAACTGGCACAAGGCTAATTGCTACCCCAGTATAGACCAACACTATGATGACTTTGATCACGCTGCACTAAAATGGACTCTGTGGTTTTATTTTGTTCTGCTTCTATTTGTTCTTCTACAAAACTGTATAATTTATGTATTTTTATCTTCTGAATGCTGCTTATATGATGCTCTGAGCCTATGATGCTGCTGTAAGTAAGTTTTTCATTGCACCTGTGCATACATGGATTTGGGCATATGATAATAAACTGGATTTTGATTTTGACCTTAAAGACATTTCTCATCATCACTGTTATTAATGGCAATCTTTTGTTGTGACCATGATCTCTGGTTCTACATTGTCCAGCCAGAGATGATATTCTTACATCACTTACCCTATTAAGCCTTCTAAGAATGTTATATATTTCTACATTCCCTGCAAAAACAAGATGGGATGGAACATAAACCAATAAGGCATATTTTTGGTTAATGCAAGGGAAACAATTAGACTCATCTCTCAAGAATATCTCAAAATCTTTCACTGATTTTGAACTACATTTTCAATGTACATTTGTTGAGAGCCAACTTAAGTTTTCACCAAATTGTCCGAAATGCCAAAAAAAAGCTCAATTTTCCACTCTGCTCATCTTGATGAGCTCAGCTTTATGAAATACTTCCAATGGTTTTGCTGAAAGATTTGAAATGGGTCACTAAAATTGCCAAGGTGTTAAAGACAGTGACAGAGTGCAAACAGCTGTTCTGTGTCCTAGTGATAAGACAAACACCCAGTGACAGATTGTCTGCAATAAGACAATTATAATCATGCGTGGCATGTATTTATGATCATGTCATGGGGTGCCTTTATGGTTTCTATTATGATGCAAATTAATTACCATTGTTGGGAAAATAAGCTTGTGCCATATGTAATGAATAATTTACAAAAGCATTTTGTCCCTTACCTCAAGCATCAAAAAAAACAACCAGCAAGAAATGAGAACAATACAGGAGAATGCTGATTAAAGAGGGTGAATTAAAAAAATACTGGAAGCTTAAAACGGTTGAAGATTTATTTAATTCAGTCACTTAAAAATCTCATGAATAGTGTATGGATATCATATAAAACAAAAGAGTTTTGGTTGTATGCTGCATCTGTCTCCACAGTTAGGTGTCAGTCTTGGTTCAGTGGTGCCATGTCATTGAGTCTGACTATGCCTTATAGGTTGAAGCCTCATCTGAATGATTTGAACATACATTCCCAACTCTCACTCCAGAACCCTTCTGGACAGTTTGGTTTTGAGATGAAATGCAAAGCCTCATTCACTTACTCAGAGAGGCGTGAAAGAATTTGCACCCATTATTTCAAAGAAGAGGATAACAGTCGAACAGTTCCTTATGCCTCGCACAATCTGAAGGTTGCAAATAATATACTGCAACACATAATTTACTGGAGGAACTCAGTGAGTCGAGCAGTATCTGTGAGAGGAAAGGATGCATGAATATTTCTGGTTGAAACAGGGTTTCAATCCAAAACATTGACGATTCCTTTCCTCCCACAGATACAGGCAAACTTACTGAGTTCCTCCAACAGTATGCCCCAGATTCCAACTCAGATCTTAGAACCTGGATCAGATTTATTATCACTGATTCATGTTGATAACATGAAATTTGTTGTTTTGTGGCAGCTGTACAGTGCAAAGACATAAAATTACTATAAAATACAAAAAGAAACAAAAGGTGCAAAATTAAAGGAATAATGAGGTGTTCGTGGGTTCATGGATGGCAGAATGGATGAATTGCTGAGTATGCAGTTTCAGGCTCCTGTACCTCTTCCTTAATAATAGTAAAGAAAAGAGGGCATGACTTGAATGGTAAGAATCTGTAGGGATGGGTTCCCATGTACTGTCCCTCTTTCAATCTTTACAATTTTGGGTATAGGAGAGGCAATCTACATTATTATGCGACTTAGGTTATTTTAAACTTATCTGTCTTAGCATTGTTGAATATTCAGTTATATATCTTTGAACATCTCTGCTGTCAGACATTTCTCCTATAACTTGTAATTAGCAACCGGGCCAAATTCTTGACTTGTGAAACAGACATTCAGTCCTCAACTTCAACATGGGAGGTGATTACCAGGTGGACAGAGAAAAATACTCAAGGATATGTTCAAAGTCTGAATAAATGCAACTTCCCCAGTAGTTCCTGGCAATCTTAAGGTCATTACCACTCACAGTATAGAACAATACAAACCTTAAATCATACAGGAGTGTCACAGTAGTGTAGTGGTTAGCACAATGCCTTATGGTACCAGTGCCCTGGGTTCAATTCCCACCCCTGTTTAAAAGGAATTTGTACACTCTCCCTGTGACCACTTGGGTTTCGTCTGGGTGCTCCAGATTCCTCCCACAGTCCAAAGACTTAACGGTTGATAGGTTGATTGGTCATTGTAAAAATAGTCCCATGATCTGACCTACGATTAAGTTGGGTGTTGCTGGGAAATCATGAATGGCAGCAATGCTTCAGTCCCAGATGAGCTCAACACCTGTAATGCATGCTTTGAAAGGATGAAAAAAAACTACATTTATGTGAATTCCTGAGGCATCCAGTGGCCTTGTGATCTCTGTTCTGAAGGCCAACGTCAAAATGACTTTCAAGAGAATGAATCCTCCCAATGCATCAGGCCCTGATGGTGCCTATGCGAACCATAAGACCATATGACATAGGAGCAAAATGTGGCCATTGAGTTAGCTCCATGATTCCATCACGGCTGATCCCAGATCCCACTCAACCCCATACATCTGCCTTCTTGCCATATTCTTGGATGCCCTGACCAATCAGAAAACTATCACATTCTGCCTTAAATATATGCACAGACATGGCCTCCACTGCAGTCTGAAGCAGAACATTCCACAGATTTACTACACTCTGGCTAAAAAAATTCCTCATTACCTCTGTTCTAAAGGGTCACCCCTCAATTTTATGGCTATGCCCTTTTGTTCTGGATACCCCCACCAAAGGAAACATCCCACCACATCCACCCCATATAGTCCATTCAACATTCGGTAGGTTTCAATGAGATTGCCCCACATACTTCTAAATTTCAGTGAGTACAGGCCCAAAGATGCCAAACACTCTTCATATGTTAACCCCTTCATTCCTGGAATTATCTTCATGATCCTCCTCTGGACTCTCTCCAATGATAACATATCCTTTCTGAGATATGGGGCCCAAAATTGTTGGCAATACTCTAAGTGCAGCCTGACTAGTGTCTTATAGAGGTTCAGCATTATCTCCTTGCTTTTATATTCTATTCCCCTTGAAATAAATACCAACATTACATTTGCCTTCTTTACCACAGACTCAATCTGTAAATTAATCTTCTGGGAGACTTGCACGAGGGCTCCTAAGTCCCTCTGATGTTTGAACTTTCTTCCCATTTAGATAATAGTCTGCACTATTGTTCCTTTTACAAAAATTGTATTAACATACATTTCCCAACACTATATTCCAACTGCAACTTTTTTGCCCATTCCTCCAGTTTGTCTAAGTCCTACTGCAATCACTTTGCTTCCTCAGCATTACCTACCCCACCATCTATTTTTGTATCATCCACAAACTTTGCCACAAAGACATCAATTCCATTATCCAAATCATCGACAAATAATGTGAAAAGTATCAGTCGCAATAACTGACCCTGAGAAACACCACTAAACACTGGCAGCCAACCAGAAAAGGCCCTCTTTACCTCCACTCACTGCCTCCTGCCTGTGAGCTATTCCTCTACCCATGCCAGTATCTTTCTTGTAACGCCAGAGGATTTTATCTTGTTAAGCAGTCTCATGTGTCTCACCTTATCAAATGTCTTCTGAAATTCCAAGTAAATGATATCCATTGCCTTTCCTTTGTCCACCCTGCTTGTTACTTCCTCAAAAAACTCTATCAGATTTGTCAGGCAAGGTTTCTCTTTACAGAAACCATGCTGAGTTTAACTTATTTTTTCATTGGTCTCCAAGTACCTTGAAACCTCATTCTTAATAATAGACTCCAACAAATTCCCCACCACTGAGGTTAGGCTAACTGTCCTGAAATTTCCTTCTTTTTGAGTGGAGTGGAGTGACATTTGCAGTTTTCCACTCCTCTGGGACCTTGCTGAAATCAAGTAATTCTTGAAAGATCATAAACAGTGCATCTGTTACCTCTCGGAACTCTGGAATCTATCTGGCCCAGATGACTTACCAATCTTAAGATCTTTGTAATAGCAATGGCATGCACTCCTGCTCCCTGACACTCACAGACCACTGGCACACTGCCTGTACCTTCTACAGTGAAGACAGATGCAAATAAGAAATAAAACATAAGAAATAGGAGCAGGAGTAGGCCATCCGGCCCATTGAGCCTGCTCCACCATTCAATAAGATCATGGCTGATCTATCCATAAACTCAGCTCCATCTATATGCCTTTTTCCCATAACCCTTAATTCCCGTACTATGTAAAAAATCTATCTAACTGTACCTGAAATATATTTAGTGCAAACGCCTCAACTGCTTCTCAGGGTAGAGAATTCCACAGATTCACCACTTTCCAGGAAAAACAGTTTCTCCTCATTTCCATCCTAAATCTTCTCCCCTGAATCTTCAGGCAATTTCTCCTAGTTCTAGTCTCACCTATCAATGGAAACAACTTTCCTACTTCTATCTTATCTATCTCTTTTAAAATTATATATGCTTCTATAAGATCCCCTCTCATTCTTCTGAATTCCAGAGGGTATAGTCACAGGTGACTCAATCTCTCCTCAGAGGTTAACCCCTTCATCTCTGGAATCAACCTGGTGAACCTCCTCTGCACTGCCTCCAAAGCCAGTATATCCTTCCTCAAGTATGGACACCAGAACTGCACACAGCACTCCAGGTGCAGCCTCACCAGTACCCTGTATAGTTGCAGCATGACTTCCCTGCTCTTGAATTCAGTCCTTCTAGCAATGAAGGCCAATGTTCCATTTGCCTTCTTAATAACCTGTTGTACCTGCAAACCAACTTGTTGCGATTCATGAACAAGCACTCCCAAGTCCCTCTATACAACAGCGTGCTGCAATCTTTCACCATGTAAATAATTATCTGCTCTTCTATTATTCCTTCCAAAGTGGATGATTTTGCATTTGCCAACATTGTATTCCATCTGCCAGACCTTGGCCCACTCTCTTAACCTATCTATATCCCTCTGCAGACTCTCCACATCCTCTGTACAATTTGCTTTTCCACTCAGTTTAGTGTCATCAGCAAATTTTGCTATGTTACACTCAATCCTCTCTTCCAAATCATCAATGTAAATGGTAAACAGCTGTGGGCCCAGCACCGACCCCTGCAGCACCCCACTCACCACTGACTGCCAACTGGAGAAACAGCCATTTATACCAACTTTCTGCCTTCTATTGGTTAACCAATCCACTATCCATGCCAATACACTTCCTCCAACTCCACGCATCCATATCTTATTTATAAGTCTCTTGTGTGGCACCTTATTGAATGCCTTCTGGAAATCCAAGTATACGACATCCACCTGTTCCTCTCTATCTACTGCACTCATTATGTCCTCATAAAATTCCAGTAAATTTGTCAAACAGGACCTGCCCTTTCTGAATCCATGCTGCGTCTGTCTAATGGAACCACCCCTTTCTAAATGTTCCATTATTTTTGTCCTTAATGACAGCTTCAAGCATTTTCCCGACTACAGATGTTAAGCTAACCGGCCTATAGTTGCCCGTCATTTGACTACATCCTTTCTAAAGTGGTGTGACATTTGCTGTCTTCCAATCCGCCAGGACCTGCCCAGAGTCTAGAGAATTTTGGTAAATGATTACCAATGCGTCCACTATAATCTCCGCCAATTCCCTCAGCACCCTGGGATGCATCCCATCAGAACCACGAGACCTATCTACCTTCAGGCCCTCTAGTTAGATCATCACTATCTCTTTAGTGGCAGTGATTTTATCAAGGTCCTCACCTCCCATTTCATCCATAACATCATTCCTTGGCATATTAGACGTGTCCTCCACCATGAAGACCGACACAAAATAGTCGTTCAATGCCTCAGCCATTTCCTTATCACCCAATATCAATTTCCCCTTCTCGTCTTCCAAGGGACCTATGTTGACTTCAGCCACCATCTTCTGCTTTATATATTTATAAAATCTTTTGCTGAAAAAGACATTTGGTATCCACTTTATATTATTGGCTAGTCTGCCCTTATATTTCATCTTTTCCCATCTTATAGCCTTTTTAATTGCCTTTTTGTAGGATTTTAGATCTTTGAAGAAGTAGCAAGCCTCACTAGGAGGCCTGAGTATGAGACAAAAGCTCAAATATTATGGCCACATCATGAGGAAGACATGGAGAAGAATGTTAGGTAAAACAGAAGGTAAATGGAGGAGAGAATGACAGAGACTACAGTGGACAGCTAAATATTCAGACAATGCATATGTCCTTGGGAGAATCATGGACTGGCAGTTTCCAACAAGAAAGTTTTGACTGTAGGGGTCCATGAGGTCACAAAGAGTCGGACTCGACTTAACGACTGAACAACAAAAGGATATTAAAAGCTTCCCTATTATCCAACTTCCCACTCACTTTTGCTACCTCATATGCCCTTTCCTTGGCTTTTATGCAGTCCTTAACTTCCTTTTTAAGCCACTGTTGCCTACCTCTGCTTTTTGAGAACTGCTTCCTCTGTGGGACATATCTATTCTGCACCTTGTGAACCATTCCCAGAAACTTCAGCTATCTCTGCTCTACCATCATCCCTGCCAATATCATCCTCCAAACCACCTGGGCAAGCTCCTCTCTCAGGTCTCTATAATTCCCTTTATTCTATTGCAATACTGATACATCTGACTTATGCTTCTCCCTCTCAAACTGCAATATGAATTCAATCATACTATCATCACTGCCTCCTAAGGGTTCCTTTACATTAAGCTCCCTAATAAGATCTGGGTTATTACACAACACCCAATCTATGATAGCCTTTCCCCAAGTAAGCTCAAGCACAAGCTGCTCTAAAAAGCCATTTTTAGGCATTCAACAAATTCCCTCTCTTGCGATCCGAAACCAACCTGATTTTCCCGACTCCCTTGCATATTGAAGTCCCCCATTACAATTATTACATTATCCTTATTACATGTTTTTCCAGCTCTCTTTGCAATCTTAATCCCACATCTTGGCTACTATTTGGAGGCCTATATATGGTTTCCATAATGATTTAACCAACTGATTGGAAAGTTCAAGGACATCTTCAATATCTCACTGCTGCAGTCAGAGGTTACCATCTGCATCAAAAGAGTGACAATCATATCAGTACCCAAAAAAGCAGGCTGAGCTGCCTCAATAACTATTGTACAGTGGCACTCACATCAACTGACATAATGTGCTTTGAGAGGTTGGTCATGGCTAAAATCAACTCTTGCCTAAGCATGGACTTGGACCCTATTGTCACCATCAGTCTATAGTGATTTCAATCTCATTGGATCTCCACTCAGCCTTGGATCACCTGAACAATAGTAATACTCATGTTAGGCTGCCGCATATTGACTACTGCTGTGCATTCAATACATTCATACCCTCTGGGCTTCTGGACCTTCCTCTCCAACTGGATCATTGGGAGACCACAGTCTGCGTGGATCAGAAGTAACATCTCCACCTCACTGACAATCGACACTGCTGCACCTCAAGAATGCATACTTAGCCCACATTTCTATATCCATGATTGTATGACTAGGCGCCACTCAAATGCCATCTATAAATTTGATGATGAGACAACTATTGTTGCAGAATGTTAGATGGTGATGAAGAGGTGAACAGGAGTGAGATCAGCAGGTTGTGTGGTGTTACAGCAACAACCTTGCAGTCAACATTAGTAAGACTGAGGATTTGATTGTGGACATCCGGAAGTGTAAGTTGAGGGTACACACACCATTCCTCATGGAGGAATTGTAAAAGAAAGCGTGAAGAGTTTCAAGTTCCTGGGTGTTTCTGATCTATCCTGGGACCAATATGTTGATGCAATTACAAAGAAAGCACAACATGGGCTATAGATCATTAGGTTTTGAGGAAAATTGATTTGTTGCAAAAGACCCTGGCAAATTTCAAAAGATGTACCATGGAGAGCTTTCTATCTGGTTGCCTCACCAGCTGCACAGGATTGGATAAAACTACAGAAAGCTGCAACTCAGCCAGCTCCATCATGGGCACTAACCTCCTTAGCATTCCAGACACCTTCAAAAACTGATGCTTCAAAAAGTCTGCATCCATCACTAAAGACTCCCATCATCAAGGAGTCATCATTACCTCTTCTCATTGCTACCATCAAGGAGGAGGCACAGGAGCCTGAAGTCACACACACAACATTTCAGGAACAGTTTCTTTCTCTCTGCCATCAGATTTCTGAATGGACAATGAACCTATGAACACTTCCTCAGTATTTTTTAGTTCTTTTTGCTCTCCTTATTTAATTTATTTTATATATATTTTATTGTAATTTACAGCTTTTATTCTGAGTCTGATTCAGCAGAGGAGCAAGAGGAGGAGGAGGTGATATTGGAGACCTCATGTCCATGCATGGAGAACACAAATAAGCCCGGTTTAGGGGGCAGAAGCAGTGTATCACTTCCCAAGCATTCGTTAGGCCAAACATCTCCTGTTTCATCTGTGGCGGAGAATATAACACTCAAAATGACCTCACTTCAGGTCCCAAAGAACTGGAATGGAAACAAGTAATCTTCAATCCTGTGAGATGACTAAAAGAAATGACTAAAATCACTGAAAGAATATGAAAAAAATTCAAATGTTTAGCAAACTACTATGAATTTCATAACACATTATGAAATTTCCTTCATTCACAAGAGCGGAATACTTCCTGTTAACCACAGTCATAGCAAATATTTAGCAACTCCTTACCAAAATCACCATGACCGGTCTGTTAATATGCTCCAGCTGATGTACTCAGTAAAACATGACTGCTTTGCACTGATCTTCATCCTTCTGTTTTGAGAAGGAGTGGGGTGGGGGAGGGTGGCAGAGACTAATTGAAAACAATGGTTTGAACAGAACATTTGGGGTTAGGTCCCACAAGTTTTAACTCTTGTATTTTGTAGGGATCCAGTGGAGCTGTCACCCAAATTACACCACCAGCTATATATTTTCCGTTGACCCATTTCTGCTTTCCACAGGGGCTACTCTCCTTGACTATCTGAATTGGTCATCCCACCCCACCACCCCTTCCCTTCCACCTGCAACACTGGTCCTTACATTTCCACCCTCACCACCATTCAAGGACCTGAGCAGCTCTTCCAGGTGAGACAGAGAAACATACACAAAATGCTGGGGGATCTCAGCAGGTCAGGCAACATCAATGAAGGGCAATGAACAGCTGATGCTTCAGTTTGTGACAACACTAAGGTGAGGCGGAGATTTGCGCTCACATCCTTCAAACTTGTCTGTTGAATTTAGTGCTCACTATGTGGGGTCCATTACATCAATGAGACTAAGTATAGACCAGGCGACTGCTTTGCTTTGTTCACGATTTGTCCCCTCCTGTTCCCACACTGACCTGTCAGTGTCAGCCTTCTCCAGTGCCAGGGCAAGGCCAAATGCAAACCACAAGAACAGTGTCTCAAAGTCAGCCTGGGTAGTCCACAAGCCAATAGAAGAAAAATAATTTTTCCAGTTCCGGGTAAACTACATCCCCTATGTTCCTTTCTATTTCCTTCTGATCCACTGAGATTCTCCCAAATCCATCTCCTCAGCTTTTTTACCTTCTGCCATCTGGTTCTATCTGCCTATCAGCCACATGCTTATCCCACTTCATCTCCTATCCTTTCACCCACTGGTCCCATCTGCCTCATCTGATTCCACTTCTCACCTTCCTTACTCATTGGATTCCAGAATTTGTAGGCCCTTGTTGTGCTCACTTATACTTTTAGTCTCTAACTCTACATCTTCCCCTGCCACTAAATAGATCCATCTGCCCATCATTGTCTTCCTCATCTATTCCACCTATGACCTGCCAGCCAATTCCTCACTCTTCCCTCTCATCTGCTGGTTCTCTCCTCTCTTCACTCTCAGTCTTGATGCAGAGTCTCGACCTGAACAGTTTACAATTCTTCATCCTCCATCTGCCGAGACCCCACATCAGTTTGTCTTTTGCTTCAGCATCTGCAGTCTCTTTGTAATTATTTCCCTTCACAGTAAAGAGAATTAAATGCTGATCCCACAAACACATCCACATATCATTCTGTTGATGTGTATAGAAAAAATATTTTGAAATAAATGAAGCATTTTAGAAAAAATGTTCAAAAATTATTGCTATTAATCTTTCATAAAGGCAATTGAAAAATAAATATTCATGGATGTCTTAAAACACATATTTACTGTTACTATCAGTGAACATCCAGCATTGACTCACAAATGACAGAAGAAAAAAACATAAGCAGAGCAAATCCAATGCCAACTGGCCCAACCATTTATTACCCAAACACTGATGTGTACACCAGGTCTGTGAGGATTTTGAAAAATGTCATTCAATCTCACGTGTTCTTGCCATTGTCTATAAGGTGTGAAGCAGGCCTAAGACTCAAGCACATATAGGAAAAAAATAGTTAAAAACAATTCAGAATCAGATTTATTATCATTGACTGTGATATTTATTATTTGGAGGCAGCAGTTCGTTACATTTGAATACAAGTCCTATGCTGAGAATGTGAACTGCAATCACAACCAATTTCAGTGTGGAGTAAAGGAATTTCTAAGTCATTTGCTTTAGAGGATCAGATAGTTTAAACTTAGTTCTTAGCAGCTGAGTATCGGAACCACAAGGGGAGACCTTGGACTTACTGGTTAATGCCACAGGATAGTATTGAATGTATGATTACTTTATTATTACCAGATTATAGATAAAGATTTAAGTGGTTTTAAATGACCTCCAGTATACCCTGAAAGTAATGAAAAAATATTAGCTGTCACCTTCCTGCGCGTTGTTCTGAATATGTTTATTTTCCAGATGATCCATTTGGGATTCCGAGGAGGATAGATGATAATGGGTAGTGATGCACAATCAAAATTAGCACTTTATTTCTGCACAGTCGCTCACAACATAGCATACTTTTCCCATAACCACATTGCAACCTAACTTGTTATAAACTGAATGGGAGTGAATGCACACTGGTAGAAGTAGAGCACACAAATATGTTAAGTATATATTCTAAGCATAGCATTAAGTATCATCAAAAACCTCTCCCTCCTTTTTGTTTTCTATGATCAGTGATTGATCCCATTCAGTCATCAAAGGGTAGTAGAGTGAGGAACTGAAACAACCAAGATATTTGATGGACAGGAAACTCAATGAATCTAATGTTTTCTTTCTTTCACTCTAGCCTGTCCAATATTACTCTAAATTGTCTTTTACGGAGAGTAAAGTTGAGCACTGTATGAAAGTGGAAAGTGGGGAGGAGGAGGGAAAGATGTGCTTGGTGGTGGGATCTCATTGGAAATGGTGGAAGTTATGGAGAATTATGTGCTAGACATTGAAGCTGGTGGGGTGGTAGATGAGGACAAGAGGAACCCTATCCCTAGTAGGGCAGTGAGAGGATGGTCCCACCACCAAGCACATCTTTCCCTTCCCCACTGCCACTTCTTTCCTCAGGGATCACTCCTATGTGACTCCTTTGTCTGTTCGTCCCTCCCCACTGATCTCCCTCCTGGCACTTATCCTTGTAAGCAGAACAAGTGCTACACCTGTCCCTACACCTCCTCTATCCCTACCATTCAGGGCCCAAAACAGTCTGTCCAGGTGAGTTAACACTTCACCTGTGCGTCTGTTGGAGTTATCTACTGTATCATGTATATCAGTGAGACCCGACGTAAATTGAGAAACCACTTCACTAAGCATCTACACTCCGTCCGCCAGAAAAATTAAGATCTTCCAGTGGCCACCAATTTTAATTCTGCTTGCCATTCATATTCTGGCATGTTAGTCCAAGTCATCACCAAGTGATGAGGCCACACTCAGGTTGAAGGAACAACACCTTGTATTCCATCTGGGTAGCTTCCAACCTGATGGCATGAACATCAATTTCTCGAACTTCTGGTAATGCCCCCCACCCAAATCTCTCCTTCTCCATTCCCCGTTCCCTTTTCCTTCTCCCACCATATCTCCTTACCTGTTCATCAGCTCACTCCGGTATGCCTCTACCTTCTCTTTCTTCTATTCTTCTATAGCTCTCTGTCCTCTTCTATCAGGTTTCCCCTTCTCCAGCCCTGTATTTCTCTCGCCAATCAACTTCCCAGCTCTTTACAACCACCTCTCCCCCTCCCGGTTTCACCTATCACCTTGTGTTTCTTTGTTCCCTCCTCCCACCTTCTAACTCTGGCTTCTCACCTATTTTTTTCCAGTCCTGATGAAGAGTTTTGTCCTGAAGTGTTGACTGCACTCTTTTCCATACTCTGTCCTGCTGAGTTTCTAGCATTTTGTGTGTGTTGCTTGAGATTTCCAGTGTTCCAGATATCCAGCAGATTTTCTCTTGCTTGTAATTCCAGATACTGTGTAAAAGATACATCTCTTTATCCTGACTTAGAAATTTAGTGACTGTTCTCTAAAAAGATGAAGTAACTATTCTCTTTTCTCCTTGGATTTTATCAGTGTCACATTCTGAGTAGTGATTCTGAGTAGGGCACTAAAATGAACTTTATTTTTGCTCTACATATGCTTTCCTGTAAAAAGAATGTATGATTGATTTTTAATTTATGTTTTACCTTGTGAACTCTGCTTATATGATACTATGTGCTTGTTATGCTCTGCAAGTGAGTTTTTCATTGCATCTGTGCATGTATGTTCTTGTGCATATGATAATAAACGTGACTTTAAGTGCAAAATGCTAGTCTAATTGGTCCTTAGATGAAGCTTGACTTTCTTCAAGGCTGTAACTGAGGTGATCACAATGTAGTCCCATAGGAAGGGAGAAATGACGTTGTTCTTTCCAACATGAGGTGAACAGTCTACTGCTTTGAATGTTTTATATTCAAGTTCTCACAGCACCAACTGAATTATGACTATGCGTGTAAGAAAAGAAAACATAACATCTCAATTTACAAGCCCCTTATGAGACTAGAAGTCATTTTAATTGAGCATGAGGGAAAGAGTAGAAGAATGTATAGTGTCATTTACCAGCCTCAAAAGGAGTTGGAACTGAGGGTTTAAAAATTAGAAAGCCTGACCTAGAAGAGAGGAGATGGATATAAACCAAATAAACAAGTAAGATACTAAACTGACTTTAAATACACTTTGTTTTGTAATGTGGGTATCACTGGCAAGGCCAGCAATTATTATCCACCCCAAACTGTCCTTGAGAAGGTGGAAATGAATATCATAGAAACATTTCCATTTTAGTGAAGATACTCAAAGAGCATTGTTGGATAGGGTGGATTTCTAAGCATTGTACATAAAATGTGAGCAATGATAAACATGCACTTTGACCAATTTCTATGTCCAATCCACACGGAACTTATGGGTCACTACA
Organism: Hemitrygon akajei; assembly: GCF_048418815.1. Classification (NCBI taxonomy): domain Eukaryota; kingdom Metazoa; phylum Chordata; class Chondrichthyes; order Myliobatiformes; family Dasyatidae; genus Hemitrygon; species Hemitrygon akajei. The sequence goes on from NC_133124.1 coordinate 98,416,625, forward strand.
AATTGCTAAATTTGCCTTTGTTTACTCTAGGAGCTACCTGAAAGAGTTTATTAAAAAACACACTACTTGTTAAGCTCAGGCACAAGTATTACCCTTCAACCATCAGGCTCCTGAACCATCCTGGATAACTTCACTTACCTCAACTCTGACCTGACTCAACAAACTATGGACTCACTTTGAAGAACTCTACAACTCAGTATTATTTACTTATTTATTGCATTTGTATTTGCACGGTTGGTCTTCTTTTGCATAGTGGTTATATGTCAGTCTTTGTGTTTCTATTGTATTTCTTTGTTCTACTGAGAATGTCCCTAAGAAAATGCATCTCAGGTTAGTATACAGAGAAATATACATATTTTGATAATAAATTTACTTGGAACTTCGAACTTTGAAATTGGAACTCAGCATCTGTGGAGGCAAGGAGTTGCTGGTTGATATTTCAGGCTGATGCCCTGAGTCAGGATTGAGTCTGAAATGTCACGAGTCGCTTTGTCTCCGTAGACACTGTGTGACCTGCTGAATTCTTCCAGCAGCTTGTTTTGTGCTCCATTTTCTAGCATCTGAAATTTCTTCCCTCTTTGCCTTATCTCAGCTTGACACACTTCTCGCTGAGATAAGACTCCAGCACCAATTTCAGGCACGGACACATCAATCAATACTTTGCAGGGTGTTGAAAGATACAACTACGTGCTGCAATCAGCTACCCTTTAGCTATTATTTTCTGGCTCTGGATTTATCTGTGACCCTTCGATGTGATTGAAACTGGATAGAGTCTGACAAGCAAGATGCTTTGGGTGACCAGATTGAGAATTGCAAACTGGGTGAATTATAATGACGATGCTCAGGGATTAATCTGGCTTGACAAGAAGGGCACCCTCTTCCCTGGGGCCCTTATACTACCACCACTGAAGTCACACTTAATTTGGGGTAGAGAAGGTTCAGGATTTGACAGGATATGTGAAGAGTTTTGAGGTAGAAATTCAAAACAAATTAGTCTCATTCCAAGAACATGAAACCGAGAAATAGCAAGAATTAAGATGAGATAGATAGCAGTGCAAAGGTAAATAACAGATTACCTCCAGCACGGAGACACAAAGAAAGCTATATGAGTTAGTAAAATCAACATTAGTGAATTTGGTGTAAATGAAGTGGGAGTTCCAGGCAGCTTTAAAGTGGTCAAAAGTAATAAATCTTAAGAGATAAATGTTATTTATCCCCTGGTGCTGCAAAGGCCCGGAGAGATCTGTCACATGTTGTCAGTAATTACAAGCAGATTACTGGATACTGGGAGCTCCCAGTACACTGAAGTCAAACTAATACAATGATCATATTCAATAAAACAGAAGCAGCGAACTAATTGCCCAATATTCATAATTCATTTCCATGTAAAATAATGCGACTGAAAAATAAAGACTACTCAAGCAAAAAATAAGTAGTCAACAGCAGTCAGCATGGATCCATCTGTCGTATCAGGTTCTCCAACTTCTTTTGAGCAGGTGGCAATGCAAGTGAACTGTGGTAAAATCAATGAGCTAATGCAATTGGCTGTCAGCAGTTTTCTGAAAAAGCCAGCCAGGGAGAAATTGGTCTTTAGAGGAGACAGGTTGTAGGAGCCAGCAGATTGCTGGCAATCAAGTACTTCTAAGTAAGGCTCAATTCATCATCAGTCGGTCTACTCTGTTGGCAAAGACTAATATCACTCTCCAGATTTTTTTTAAAGCTAAAAGACTTTGGCAGGCAATTGGGATGAGTTGGGTTGAAACCTTGGTTGGCATGGGTTTACTGGACCAAAAAGCCTGTATTGCTCTATGAATATATGACACTATTGTAAGGTGTCATATTATAATCTGCATGGTTGTGTTTCCTGTGTTTCAATAGACGTAATGTCATCATTGAAATCATGGGAATATCCACAGACAAGAATTAATTACTACAGCTAACTCAATACATTGAATTCCAAAATGTGTTCAACAACATTCCATATAAAAAGTTGGGTTTATTATGCGGCTCATCACATTTTATACAAGCAGGATGGTGATGGCACAACTGTATAAAACATTAGCTAGGTAACAACAGGAGTACTATGCGTAGGAATAATCAGATTACATTGAAGAGAGTAAAGAGGCAAATCACCATTATATTGCTGGAGTGGGAGGTTTTTTAGCTATGAGGAGAGACTGGATGGGCTGGACTTTTATTGAAGTGCACAAGGTGGAAGGGGTTCCTGAATGTCAAAGTACTAGGAACATGAATTGGGTACATAGTAGGAAACCTTTCCCCTTAATGGAGGTGCATGCTATTCAAAAGCATAGGTTTAACAAAAGGGAGAGGATGTTCAGAGGAAATCTGAGAAAGAAGACAGTTGGCTTAATTGTGTAAATTTGCACATGGCAGCAAAATTGGTGGTACTATGCACAGTGAGAAAACTAATTTAAGATTGAAGAAGGATCTGGAACAACTAAAGTTCAAAATTCAAAGCAAATTTATGATCAAAGTACATATATATCACCATATACCACCCTGAGATCCATGTTCTTGTAAGCATACACAATAAATCCAATAGGAAAATGGGCTGAGAAATGCCGGATCAAATTTAACTCAGACAAATGCAATCGTTGCATTTCGGGTATTTAAACCAGGGCAAGACTTACACTGTAAATGACAGGAGAGTGTTGTAGAACAAAGAGACCTAAAGGTACATACTCCCAAAAAAGAAATGACACACATAGTTAATGTAATAAAGAAGGTATTTGGCAAGCTTACCTTCATCAGTCAGGGACATCATATTACAACTGTGGAGATCATTAGGGAGACTATACTTGGAGTATTGTGTGCCATTCTGGTTGCAAACCTATAAAAAGGATTTTTTTTAAGCTGGATGTGTTATTGGAAAGATTCACAAGGATATTAATAGGGTGAAGGGTTTTAATTACAAAGAGAAACTGGATCAGCAGGGAATATTTTCACAGGGCACAAGAGGTTTGAGGGGTAATTTTATAAAGATATATGAAATCATGTGGGGTATAGACAGGGTAAATATTCATTGTCTTTTACCCAAGGTAGGGGAGTCTAAAACTGATGAGTATGTATTTGAAGTGAAAAGGGGAAAAGGGGACATGAGGATTGAGATTTTGACACAAAGGACGGCGAGTTTGTGGAATAAGCTTCCAGAGGAAGTGGTAGAAGTGGAAACAACTACAAAGAGGTTTGGCTTGTCACTGAATACTCTAACAAACTTCTGTTAAAAGTATTCTGTCTACTTGCATCATGGCCTGGTACAGCAACTTCAGTGCACAGGAACATAAGAAGAAGCAGAGATAGTGTTCTTTGCTTAATACGTCACCAGCACACCCCCCACCCCACCCCGCCCAGCATTTGGGGTATCTACAGGAAGTTCAACTTCAAGAAGGCAAAGTCTATCATCAAAGATCCCCACCACCCCAGCCATGCCATCTTTTCATAGCTACCATCTGGCAGAAGATACAGAAGCTTGAAGTCCCACACCACCAAGTTTAAGAACAATTATAGTACTTCCCTTCAACCATTCAGACTTGAGCCAAAAAATAAACTGAACTGTAATTTAGAACAGTATGACTATTTTGATGCTTTCCACTAAAATGGGCATCATTTTTGTTCTAATGTTGTTTTTGTGTAAAAATTGTGTATAGTTTATGTCTAATTTGTATTGCTTATGAATGTTACTTATATGATATGTGTCTGTGATGCTGCTGTAAGTTTATCATTGCTTCTGTGCATACATATATGTACTTGTGCATATGACAATAAATTCAAATTTGACTTTGTTTAAGAGGACTTTAGAAAGGGACAGGCATAGGAAAGGTTTAGAGGGATATGGGCCAAATTTAGGCAAATAGGACTTGCTGGGATTGGCAACTTATTTGACATGGACAAATTGTGCTTAAGGGCCATTTTCTGTGCTGTATTATGCTATATAATTCTGAATTGTATTTCCTGAGAGAGTAGTAGCAACTGGTACAAAGGTAAGTAGATCGAATTAAGAATCCAATAGGGTGTATTCTTATTATATTTTTAATCAGATTGAAGTCTTTTCCTGTTCCTAAGTAAAAAATAGCCCTTTTTTCAAAAATTGCCATCTGACCAGAAACACTGGATTTGTCCTTCATGGCAAGTTTAATTATGGCATTCCATGCTCTCTCATGTCCTCATCAAAAATATGTTATTTTACGTAATTTAATTAGAATGCAGCACTCAATTACACTTTGTCACTTTTCCCTTGTTAATTACTTCCATCACTAATTGCATTAAAAAGATTCAGTTGACCAACTTTATTTTACATTAGTTCTATTAATTAAATGTATACATTGTAACTGTCAGTTTTACTTCTCAATCACTTCAAAGTGGTTTCCATGTGCAAAATGTAGCTTATTCAGTTCAGGCTTTACAGCCACCTCTTTAAAAAAAAACTACTTTGTCCATTTGGGGATAAATTAATCAAGCTTTTATGATATTAATATAGCTAGTATTTCAAATAGTTTATTTTTGCCTTTGTAATCATTCAAAATCTCTGCAGATGAGGGTTAATTGCCAAAATCTGAATAGAGAAAAATGTCTTTGGGGAGATTAGTAAACTATACAGTTAACAACCAGCTGTGATTAGAAAAGACTTATTCTGTTATCTTCTGAAGACTACCCTGAAATTTATATTTTCCTGGACAATTTTCTTAATGTTTTCTCAATCTTCTCCTCAAATATTTGCTCACTACATTATTCTAAGTTCAAAGTTCAAAGTAAGTTCATTATCGAAGTACATATATGTCACCATATACAACCTAAGATTCATTTTCTTGAGGGCATGCTTAATAAATCCAGTAAGTATAATAGAGTCAATGAAAGACCGCACCGAGAGGGCGGGTAACCAGTGTGCAAAGGACAACCATCTGTGCAAGTAACAAAAGAAAATATAATAAATAGAAGAGTAAATAAATAAACAATAGATATAGAAAACAATAGATGAAGAGACCTTGAAAGTAAGTCCATAGGTTATGGGAACAGTTCAGTGATAGGACAAGTGAAGTTGAGTGAAGTTATCCCCTCTAGTTCAGGAGCCTGATGGCTGAGGGGTAATAACTGTTCCTGAACTTGGTGGTGTATGTTCTTAGGCTCATGTACCTTCTTCCTGAAGGCAGTAGCGAGGAAAGGTCATGAGCTGGCTGGTGGGGTCCCTGATTATCAATGCTGCTTTCCTGTAACAAGGCTCAGTGTAGATGTGCTCAGTGGTGGGGAGGGTGTTACCCATGATGGAGTGGACTGTATCCCCTGCTTTTTGTAGCAATTTCCATTCAAGGGCATAGGTGTTTCCATACCAGGCTGTGATGCCTCATTTTATTATTATTTTAAATTGATGTGATAGACCATAGAAACAAATTATTTGGCCCACAGTATCCATACCATCCATTGGGAACTGCTCACACTTTTATACACTTCATTTGTGTCCCTGCTTAACTTATTTTGCTCCAGGTTAAACAGACCTAGCCTCACCTGTCTCTCTCCTTATTTCTTTCCTGAGCAATATACTGATGGATCTCCTCTGCACCCTGTCAAGTGCTGTAACAACTTTCTAATAATCAATGTTATCACAGTTTTCCTGTATTTGACTTCCTCCAGCATTTTGTGGGTGTTGCTGCAATTTTCCTAAAGCATGTCAATCTTGAAAAGTGGAATATTTTCAATGTCGTCATTAAACTTTGGTTTACATTGTGTCTAAAACTAGATTCAGCTCAGGACTAAAGGCACTAGACTTTTCTGTCATAAATAAGACTTTCCTGCTTCAACAAAACAGTTTTATTTTTCAGTTTAACATTTAACAATTCATATGTTTGTTGGATTATATTATAAAATGGACAATGAGAAAACCAACTAAATTAGATCAATCACTGGTATTTCCTAAGTGCATACTATTGTCAGGTCTTCCAAAGCTTAACATCCATATGGGTATGTACATATGTACCATTATAAACATTTACACCAGTCATCTATGCTGCCTGTTACACAAAACAGACAGCCCAACACCAATTAACATCGAACTGAAAAAGTTCTACAACATTTTGATTTTGACCCTGGGTCATAACAGAGACTAAACCAGAATTAAAGCAACACACACAAAATGCTGGTGGAACACAGCAGGCCAGGCAGCATCTATAGAAAGAAGCACAGTCGACGTTTCGGGCCGAGACCCTTCGTCTGGACTAACTGAAAGAAGAGATAGTAAGAGATTTGAAAGTGGAGGGGGAGGGGAGATCCGAAAAGATAAGAGAAGACAGGAGGGGGAGGGATGAAGCTAAGAGCTGGAAAGTTGATTGGCAAAAGGGATACACAGCTGGAGAAGAGAAAGGATCAAGGGACAGGAGGCCTCAGGAGAAAGAACCCAGCACTTATCCTTGTAAGCAGAACAAGTGCTACACCTGCCCTTACACTTCCTCCCTCACCACCATTCAGGGTCCCAGACAGTCCTTTCAGGTGACGCGACACTTCACCTGTGAGTTGGCTGGTGTGATACACTGCTTCCAGGGCTTCCGGTGCTCCTGGTGCAGCCTTCTATATATTGGTGAGACCCGACGCAGACTGGGAGACCGTTTCGCTGAACACCTACACTCTGTCTGCCAGAGAAAGCAGGATCTCCCAGTGGCCACACATTTTAATTCCATGTCCCATTCCCATTCTGACATGTCAATCCATGGCCTCCTCTATTGTCAAAATGAATCCAAACTCAGGTTGGAGGAACAACACCTTATATACCAGCTGGGTAGCCTCCAACCTGATGGCATGAACACTGGTTTCTCTAACTTCCATTAATGCCCCCTTCCCCTTCTTACCCCATCCCTCATTTATTTATTTATCTATCTATCTCTCTATCTATCTATCTATTAATTATTTTCTCCTTTTTTCCTTCTTTTCTTTCTCTCTTTTTTCTCTCTTTGCCCCTCTCACAATCACTCCTTGCCTGCTCTCCATCTCCCTCTGGTGCTCCCCTCCCCCTTTCTTTCTCCCTGGGCCTCCCATCCCTTGATCCTTTCCCTTCTCCAGCTCTGTATCCCTTTGCCAATCAACTTCCCAGCTCTTAGCTTCATCCCTCTCCCTCCTGTCATCTCCTATCATTTCTGATCTCCCCCTCCCCCTCCCACTCTCAAGTCTCCTACTATCTCTTCCTTCAGTTAGTCCTGACTAGAGGTCTCAGCCCGAAACGTCGACTGTGCTTCTTCCTATAGATGCTGCCTGGCCTGCTGCATTCCACCAGCATTTTGTTTGTGCTGCTTGAATTTCCCACATCTGCAGATTTCCTCGTGTTTGTGCTAAACCAGGATTAATCCAATTCGATGTTCGCAAAAACAATGGTACCAACTATTACTTGGAACAATGCTTGATGACCATAGAGGCCATATTAGCAAGTACCCAATTGAAGGTAAAGATTTTAAAATAAATTATATTGGTATACAGCTTTTACCATTCCAGTACTTACCAAATGTCACTTTTGGCAAATATATCTGAAGTAAAATCAGTGATGTATTATGACAGCCAATTTGAGGAAGGTGAATAGAATTGTGGCAGCAACTAAATAAGTAACATTCTATTGCCAAACCTCATACAGTCATAGCCATTCAGTCCATCTAGTCCATGCCAAACCAACTAACGTGTCTAGTCCCATCAACCTGCTCTTGGACCATACCCCTCCATACTCCTAGTATCCATGTACCTATCCAAATTTCTCTTAGACATTGAGATTGAGTTTGCATGCATCACTTGTGCTGACAGCTCATTCCACACTCACATGACCCCCTGAGTGACACGCCACCCCCCTCATTTTCCTCTTAAGTATTTCATCTTTCACACCTATAGTCCTCCTCTAGTCCTTCCAATTTTTTGTTCCTTTTCCCAGGTTATTCCCCAGCTCCCTTCACACATTTTGTCCTCCTTCCCTTCCTGGTTCCATCACTCACAGCTTCCACCCCACCCCCCTAACTCTCCTGTCTTCACACTTCCCTCCCTCACTTTGATCCACCTGTTTATTTTCCTCCTTTTCCTCTCACTCTTTGTCTGACCCTACCTATCATTCAACTTGAATTTTCATCCAACTTCATCCCTGCTCACCTCTTTGAAACTTCACAACCTGCCTGTAATGTTACAACCCTCCTCAGTCCTCCAGTCTCCTCAGAATCCTTTTTAGCTACTCCTGTTCTTTATACTGGCTTTCTCACTTCTCCACTCTCAGTCCTGATGCAGGACTTAGACCTGAAATGCCAACAATTCTTTTCCATTGACTTATGCTGCTTGATCTACAGAGTACCTCTGGCAGATAATTTGTTGGTTGAAATTATATTAGTATTGGTTAAGAGACATATGTTTTTCAAGGAACTGTTGATAATTTCACAGTTCTACTTTGAATAATACTATACGATCTCCTCTCCTGGGTGGGTAACAAAGAGCTAATTTTAATGTTTAATACAGAAACAGCATCTCTAACTCTCATTGAAGTATGAGATGAGTTCATGAGTTTAGCTCTTTTGATTAGAACTAAATCTACAACATTCTTGGAATCTTTGGATGAACTCAAAGATGGCAAATTGCAAATTTGATGAATAAACCAGATAGGACAGCATTGAATGGATACTGCCCATCCATGGCCTGCTACCAGAACCTGAAGCAGAGAGCCAGTTATTTGGAATACAGGTGGTCCCTGTTTTTCAAAAGTTCGCTTTACGACAGCTTGCTGTTACGAAAGACCTAGATTAATACCTGTTTATGCTAACCAAAGAGGATTTTTGCTTTTATGAAAAAAAGCTGCCTTCTTTATACGTGTGTTTACCCCGAGAAAGACTACCATGACTGTGAAGCCTTGTGCAGGCAGTTGTGTGCACATGCACGTACATGCATATGCGTGTACGTGCCGTTTTTTTTTACCAAATCGATTTTGGCTCGCTCTTCCCGATTCTGATAAGTGAAACTACACAGTACATACAATATTTCTACTTTATATAGGCTGTATATTTATCACATCGTTCCTGCTTTTACTATATATTCATGTTATTTTAGGTTTTATGTGTTATTTGGTATGATTTGGTAGGTTATTTTTTGGGTCTGGGAACGCTCAAAACTTTTTCCCATATAAATTAATGGTAATTGCTTCTTCGTTTTACAACATTTCGGCTTACAAATGGTTTCATAGGAACACTCTACCTTTGGATAGCAGGGGAAACCTATATCACCCCCAGAAGGTATCCAGAGAGGTGTAACAAAGCCTCATTGGCAAGTCAGTCTCAACAACGACAACAGTAATACCTGCATCAGGCTGCTGTTCATTGATTACAGCTCAGCATTCAACACCATCAACAATCAACAAGCATCAGAAGCCAGGCTTCTGTACCTCTCCCTGCAGCTAGATCCCTGAGCTCTTCATTACAAGATCATAGTCTATGTGGATGTGAAATAACACATTTCATGCAATATGCAATTGGATTCTGCATACATACTTTGATAATAAGTGAGCCTTTGAACTTCTCCTTGCTGACAATCAACACAAGGATATGTGCTTAACCCTGCTCTACTCTCTCTTCACACCCATGACTGTATGGCTGGGCACACCTCAAGCACCATCTCTAAATTCACTGATGACACAGCTGCTGTTGGTGTGAAGGTGATGTGGAGATGTACATGTGAGGCAAATTGGCTGGTTGAGTGTCACAACATAATCTTACATTCAACATCAGTAAGACTAAATAAATGATCATAGACTTCAGGAAGGAGAAATTGGGAGAAAATGGACCGATCTTCATTAAGGGGGTCAGCAATGGAAATAATGAGCAGCTAGCTTCAGGCTCCTGGGTCTATCGTGGGCCTAACGTATTGATGCAATTACGAAGAAGGCATGCCATCGGCTTTACATCATTCATTAGGAGTTTGAGGGGATTTGATGTGCCACCAAAAGCTCTAGCAAACTTCTACAGATATACCATGCAGAGCATTCTGTCTGGTTGGATCACTGCCTGATATGGAGGTTCCAATGCAAAGGATAAAAAATAGTGTTGGAGGGTTGCAAATACAGCCAACTCAATCATGGGAACTAGTTTTCCAACTATCGAGGACATCTTCAAAGCCGGTGTCTCAAGAAGGCGGTATCCATCATTAAGGACCTTCACCATCCAGAACCTCCCCTCTTCAAATTGCTACCATCAGGAAGGAGTAAAGGAGCCTGATAATGCCCACTAAATGTTTTAAGAACAGCTTTTCCCTGTCCAGACTTATGAACCTATGAATACTACATCACTATTTTGCTCTTTTTAAAAAAATATATATTACTGTAACTTTTTAACATTTTTTAATTTTTAATTGATAATAAACCTTATTCTGATTCTGATTCAGGTCATTCACTGCTGAGGTCTGGAATGCCTTGATATTTTGACCAGAAGTAAATGTTTGCCTTACCTCCTGTCAAGGCTGAATCTGCAGTTAAAGTGAGAGTGGATATAGGACCACTAGAAAATGAGGCAGGGTAAATAGTAACAGGGGACAAGGAGATGGCTGCTGAACTAAATGAGTATTTTGCATCAGTCTTCACTGTGGAAGACACTAGCAGTATTCCTGATGTTGTAGTGTGTGAAGGAAGAGAAGTGGGTGCAGTCTCTGTTACAAGAGAGAAGGTGTTCAAAAAGCTGAAAGACACAAGTCACCTGGACTAAATGAACTGCACCCTTGGGTTCTGAAAGAGATAGCATTAGAGATTGTGGTGGAATTAGAAATGATCTTTCAAAAATCATTGGACTCTTGCATGGTGCCAGACTAGAAAATATAAATGTTACTCTACTGTTTAAGAAAGGAGAAAGGCAGCAGAAGGAAATTACAGACCAGTTAGCCCAACCTCTGTGGTTGGGAAGATGGTAGAGTCAATTGTTAAGGATGAGGTGATGGAATACTCAGTGACACAGGACAAGATCGTACAAAGTCAGCATGGTTTCCTTCAGGGAAAATCCCGCCTGATGAACCTATTGGAATTCTTTGAGGAGATTACAAATGGGATAGATAAAGGGGATGCAGTGGATGTTGTGTATTTGGACTTTCAGAAGGCCTTTGACAAGGTGCGCATGTGAGGCTGCTTACCAAGTTAAGAGCCCATGGTATTACAGGAAAGTTACTAACATGGTTAGAGCACTGTGTGATTGGTAGGAGGCAGCAAGTGGGAATAAAACGATCCTTTTCAGGTTGGCTGCCCGTGACTAGTGGTGTTCCGTAGGGATTGGTGTTCAGACCACTCCTTTTTATGCTGTATATAAATGATTTAGATGATGGAATAAATGGCTGTGTTGCCAAGTTTGCAGATGATATGAAGATTGATGGAGGGGCAGGTAGTGTTGAGGAAACAAGTAGGGTGCAGAAGGACTTAGACAGATTAGGAGAATGAGCAAAAAAATGGCAATTGAATACAATGTTGGAAAATATATGGTCATGCACTTTTGTAGTAGAAATAAATGTGTGGACTATTTTCTAAGCAAAGAGAAAATCCAGGAATCTGAGTTTCAGAGGGACTTGGGAGTCCTTGTGCAGAACACCTTGAAGATTAACTTGCAGGTTGAGTTGCTGGTGAGGAAGGCAAATGCCATGTTAGTATTCATTTCAAGAAGTCTAGAATACAAGAGTGAGGATGTGATACTGAGGCTTTATAAAACACTGGTAAGGCCTCACCATGAGTGTTGTGAACAGTTTTGGACCTCTCATCTTAGAAAAGATGTACTGGCATTGGAGAGGGTCCAGAGGAGGTTTGCAAGAATGAAAGGGTAATCATACGAGGAACATTTGATGGCTCTGGGTCTATACTCACTGGAATTCAGAAGGTTGAGGGGAATCTTTGAATGCTGAAAAGCCTAGACAGAGTAGATGTGGAAATGATGGTTCCCATGGTGCGAGAGTCTAGAACAAGAGGACACAGCCTCAGGATAGTTCAAAACAGAGATGCAGAAAAATTTCTTTATTCAAAGGGTGGTGAATTTGTGGAATTTATTGCCACATGCAGTTGTGGAGGCTAGGTCATTGGGTGTATTTGAGGTTTTGATTGGATATGGCATCAAAGGTTACAGGGAGAAGGCCAGGAACTGGGGTTGAGGAGCAGATAGAAAAAAGGATCAGACATGATTGAATGGTGGAACAGACTCTATGGGCCAGATGGCTTAATTCTGCTCTCATGTCTTATGGTCTGAATGTTTTTACATTTTTCTGACATTTGGAGACATTATAAAACTATTAATATGGATTTCAATAGACATGAATTTGACTAAATGTATAAAAATATGAGGTTTATTGACTGCAGGAAACATTTCCCCGCATCAAAAGTAGACAAAAGAAGACAGATTTAGAGATAATCAGACAGGATCTGTTGGGGGATGTTTGTCATATTGGGAGTAGTGAGTTCCTGGAATACACTGTCTGAAGTAGTGGTGGCAGAGCTGCTGATGGTATTAAAGATGTTTCTGGACAAGCATTTGAATCATTCAAAAATAGAAGATTATGGGCCAAGTGTTGAAAGATGGAATCAAAAGGGATGAAAACCCACTGGCCAGCACAGATATAGTGGGCTGAATGACCTGCTTCCATGATGTTTGACTCAGTGACTCTATGAATAAAACATAACTTTTGAAGGCAACAATCCTCTGCAAATACAACAGTTACACCTAAAGTTTATGGAATTATGATCAGGAAAGGTTTATCCAAGTAGCCATGAAATCCATTTGCACAGATTTTGGAGGAGATTTCTTGCTTTCAAAGATTAAAATGGTGATGTGGCATTATTCTTAAGTTTGAATAATTGTTAGTGCATCTCGGGATAGCAATTGACTTAATGCCGGATATGTGCTAAATAAAGTAGTTGGTAATTGTTTTTTTATTGTTGCATGTATTGAGATATAGCAACAAACTTTGTGTTGTGTGCTATCCAGACAGATCATTTCAAATGTAAATAGATTAAGGAGAAAGGAAAAGCAGAATGCAGAATACAGTGTTATGGAGAAAGCAAAACTAAGCATTGACTAGTTGCAGTTATTATGCTTGTTTTATAGGCCTGGAATTAATTGAAATTGCACATTAAATGTTATTCTAAAGTTCATGTGTGTATATCATTTTTAATAATTCATTGTCATTTTGCAATAAACATATGATTACCAAAAGAAGATTATAAGAACCTATCTATAGTAGCAGACACTCCTTTTCATGCGATACAGGGATCTGACAGTGCTTTTAGATGTCAAGTTTGATGAATAAATATTTGTAGCACATACCTATGATTTTTTTTCAGATGGCCCCTGACTGTTTCATAAGTCATTTGTTTTAGGAACGGAAGAGTACATTGGTCCAAAATAATTAAATTTTATCATGGTTTCCATGTTTGGCCTCATTTTAAAAGTTGAGACAACTGGAGTTTCACCAAACCTGAATAGCAATTTACTCCTCAGTTCTGTTTGGCCTCATTAGAGCTGCTGTATGCAAACTGGCAACAATGGTACAGCTAGAAAAACAGCTGAATTACAACTGCTGTGACCTGCTCTCAGTTTTGATTTTCAGTGCTGTTTGATGTGTTTCTCCCTGTCACCACATGGATTTCCTCCAGATTTCTTCCTAGGTTTCAAGGATATGTGCGCTAGATTATTTTAGCACAGTAAGTTGCCCCTAGTGTATGGTGAATGGAAACATCTGGGAGAATTTAATGAGAATGCAAGGCAATTAGTGTAAATGATTACTTGATCATTGGCATAGACTCATTGGCTGAAAGGCCTATTTCTGTGCAATATGGCTCTATGATACATCTTCAGACTACAATGACTGGTTTGGCTAATCTCCTTTTTGAAGGCTCATGATGGCACCTCATGTAAATGTGCAGAACATACAAACTGAAATCATAAGACTTTTCCAGCTGCTTTAGGTCAATCCAGACATCATTTGATATGATAGAGGTGTCAGCCATTTAGTGTTCATCTCTAGAAATGCACAATGATGTTTGATATATTTCACAATCATTGGTTGCACATCTCATTGGCTTCCCATGATCAGCCAGGGAGTTGTGTTCTGGGTGAGATGAAACTAGCATGAAGTGCTACCTCAACATGAAGGTATTGTGGCAACCTTCAGAAAGTGAATTATATCACACAATGAGTAGTGGTGCATGGAATGCACTGCCAGTGAAGTTGGTAGAGGCAGATACAATAGAGTCTTTTAAGAGACTCTTAGATAGGTACATTGAGCTTAGAAAAATAGAGGGCTATGTGGTAGGGAAACTCTAGCCAGTTTCTAGAGTAGGTTATATGGTCGACACAACATTGTAGGCTGAAGGGCCTGTAATGTGCTGTAGATTTCTATATTTTGATATGACATACAAGCCAGACACTGTGTGAGTAAATACTTCCTTTGTGCCTTAATGATAGATGGGAGTGAGAAGACTAAATATATATAGTAGGAGGAATTTGTGATTTTATGGTCCTGTCACTGAAAATTTCATGTCTCTCTCTTCCATTAATAACATTTGAGAAGGAGAGGGAGTTGCTTCCTCCAGTGATCAATACATGTGCTTGAATCAGATACAGTACTTATGTAGAGCTGATTAGATAATAAACAAAGTGCTGGAGGAACTTAGCAGGTCAGTCAATCAATGGAGAGGAATAAACAATCAAAGTTTTGGCATGAGACTTTGTTGTGTGTTTAATATTTCAGTAATATTTGAGTAACATTGTAAATATGTTGTTTGATTAAGCATTTTTTGCTGTTTACATAATTCATTACGATTTATATGTAAAAATAAGGGAATGACATACACCATTATCTCAAGCTCCTTTGTTCTTCTTTTGATTAGTTTTATGTGTTGGAGTTACAAAACACAAGAGTGATAATGAGAATGGGGGAGAAAAAAAGAACCCGAGATCACTCCTACCTGTTGAAGAACAGTGAGAAACTTTCAAGTTAAAAAAACAGCACAGTATATGCTTCTTTGGGAAGGGACAGAAACAACAGTCGAGTTAAAATAAAAAGCAGAAAACAGACAAAAATCATGTGTTCATCAACAATGAATACCAAGTGATAATAATCATAAATTTTTTAAAAAGAGCAGAAATAGCTGGCTACTTTGGAAAGGAAGATGTGTTCAATTGCACAAGAGATAACTGGCTGTTGTAAACTGAGTGAACTGAGCAGTATTTTGAAGCAAATTAAATTTGAAATGAAACTTATCAAGGGTAAAATAGTGTTAAATGAAAATACCAGACCTAAGTTTTACAAAGTCCACCTTATTCTTTACACCACCCATGATAAAATAGCTAGTCAGCTAGATCACTTGGAGACTGAAGGAATTCTTTCCAAGATTGAGTGTAGCCCATGTGCAATGCCAATGGCCCTAGTAGCCAAGGATATTTTTGCAAATCTTTTTAAAGTGATGAACTTCAGCAAAAATGACTCAGCTGTGACCTACCTACAGATGTAAGTGGAAGAAGAGTCTAAAGTGTTTTCACCAAAAATGCTTATTGAGAGCTTTATCACTATAAAAGTCTTACTCTTGGATTAGCTTCTACTCCTGCATTCTCGCAAGGGTGCCCAGGCACGCAGTGTTACCTGGATGAGATAATTGTTACGAGTAAAGATGATAAGAATCATCTCCAAAAATGTAAGACAGTGTTAAAATGATTGGAAGGTTATGGGCTCAGGGCTTGATGCAACAAGTGTGAATTTTTAAAATAATTACTTATTGTGGTTACACCATTGATGCATGTGTTTGCACAAGTGTGCTGAAAAAATTCAAGTAGTGGTGAATACTGCAAGGCCAAAAGACATATCACAGTTGCAGGTAGTTCTTTTTATAACTTTTCAATTACTAATACAGATTCCTGCCAAATTTGGCTACTGTGCTCCACCCTTTGAACTCTTTACTGCCGATCTGGAAGAAATGGGAATGGGCTTTTAAAAAGATAAAGGAAGAGGTGATGTCAGACACTATGCTCACACATTATGATCCACAATGTCCAGTGAAGCTTGCCTTTGATGCCTTGCCTTATTTAGGTGCAGTCATGTCATATGTTTTGAGTGATGGAAGTGAGTACTCCATAGCATTTGCATTAACATTGCAGAGAAAAATTACACACAGATTGACAGAGAGGACTTGAGTCTGGATTGGGGCGTAAAACGTTTCAGCCAGTACTTGTATGGGAGAGAGTTTACTCTCCTCACTGATCATTAATCCTTGGAGTCCATTTTCAATCCACAGAAGGGTGTTCCATTAACAGCAGAAGCATGAAAGCAGAGATGGGCTCTGTTTCCTGGAGGACACAATTAGATGATCAAATTCAAGAGAAAAGCTTATCATTGATGGTTTGTCCCGTTTACCCTTGGAAAGGGAAATACCTGAAAAAATTTACAAAAGTGGACACTCCTTTTGACATATTCTCCCTAATGCAAATCAAAAGTTTCCTTATTATGGCAGAGATGATCCAAAGAGAAACCAGAAAAGACCAAACACTGTCTCAGGTCTACATGGTCTCCCAAAATGGTTGGAGTATGCAACAGAACTTCCAACTCCCCCATTTATACTAGCACTGGGATGAATTTACTCTTGATTTAGGTTCTCTTGTGTGGGGATTGAGAGTTGTTGTATTATGAAAGCCGAAAGATAAAGTTTAGAGAAACTACATCTAGGCATGGTCAAAATGAAATTGTTGGCTCAAAGCATTGTCTGGCGGCTTGGGATATTTCAGCAGATTGAACAGCTTGCCAATGTTTCAATTTCACGGTTTAGGATGCCAACTCATCCATAAGATGCAAAGATCCTCTTAGAGGTGAAAGAGGAATGGAGAAGAAAGGTGTCCAGAGCTGTCAAAACCATTCCTTGCTGTCCTAGAGTCAACTCTTACAACCACCATGGAAGAGGCCCCAAAAGCTGAGATTGTTTCACAGCCACAAGTCTCACTGGCCAAGCAGAATGAGCCTTTTGTGAGGAAATACAACAAGAGTAAAAAATCCTCCACAGTGATTAAATCTTTAGTCTTGAATGAGACAATTACTGTGCTGGGTTTGTCTATAGAGTAGTTGTATTAAGTATGTATAAACACTATAAGTTTCGATGCAATCTATATTGCATTGAAGTTTATAGCTGAACAGGCAGGAGTGTTGAGTGTTTTAAATTCAAGGTATGTTTGAAGTATACAAACCTGAAATTCATCTTCCCCACAGACAGTCACGAAACAAAGATGAACCATGGAACATTCAAAGAATAAAACATCAACCCCACTCCCCCCACATACAAAAGAAACAGATCGCACAAACTGCAACAAAAAAATTGAGTGAAAACACTGGATATAAAACATATAATTAAAAGGCATATTTCAGTTCAGTTTGGCTTTTATTATCCACAGGCCACCTTGATTCAAAAATCACCCAAGCAGGCAAAGTAAGTGACCAGAAAAATAGAACAGATCATAAATGTGCATTAGAGTCCACAGTCCACAATCTGCTTTGATTAAACCTTGCTCCAGAACCATTCTCCGATAGCATCAAGGGAGAGAAAGGAAGGGGGGGAGAGAAGTGGGGGAGAGGGGGGGGGAGAGAGGGATGGAGAGGGGGGAGAGGGGGGAGCGAGATCTTTTGAATGCAAGAACCTTCCCTCGTGAGCGGTGAGAGAGAAGGAGAGAGAGACCATCACATGTAGACACCCTCTTTCAGCAGCGAGCAAGAGGCTGGTAGATCACACTGAGCACTCAGTCACCTCCACAACAGCCTCGATGATTTCAATCACTTTCGGCACTTTAATTGGAAAGATTAGTAAGAGATGAAGTCAATCATGGGCCCAGCCTCATCTCCAGTCTTCCTGGGCTCCATACCTCATGATACTCTGTCAGAGACAGCAAAGCACCAGATCATCTTATTGACTTGAAAAACACATGGCCAGAATATAGATAACAGACTAAAGCAGTAGTAGAACCAGATCTGAAATAAAAAGACATAAAAGAAATGAAAGGAACCTCTCCATGACCTGTCTTGAAGATGTCGCTTTTGGTAGCATTGTTTGCTGGTGCCATCTTTTCTGTTGGTAATATTTGAGTAATACTGTAAATATATTTCTGATTAAGCAATCTTCATTGTTTACATAACTCAGTATGTGTAAAAGTATGTGAATGACATACATCATTACACAACTGCATCACAGGTGTGTGGCTTGTCAGAAGTAAAAACAAACTTTACGTTTGTCTCTCGGACTCCCTTGTTTTTCTTTCAATTAGTTCTATGTTTTGGAGTTACAAAAATATCAGACCCTTCATCAGTACCCCTCAGGTTTGTTTGGTATTGTTAGATTCTCTGTATGTAATTTAGAAAAACAGTTGTCCTCAATGGCACAATGGAGCAGCTAGGAAAATGGCTGCCTTAAACTACAGTGACCTGGGCTCAGTTTTGATCTCCAGTGCTGTGTAAGTCACAGCTTAAAACATCAGCTGTTGATTATTTTCCATAGATGCTACCTCACCTGCTGGATTCTTCAAGCATTTTGTTTGTTACTCTGGATTTGCAGCATCTGCAGGATCTGTTGTGCAGTAAATGTCCAGTAAAGTGAAACCATAGCAAGGAAAATATGGGCAATGGCGAGTATGGTACTTCCAGTAAATAAAATCTGAGGATGGATGTAAAGCCATAGTGGAAATCAGCACTGGATTTATTCATGGAGTTTAAACTAACACTACTAACAAACATTTTTCCTTCAAACATAAAGGGACTCACAGATTTTATCTAGCTGCCTCTGTATGGCCTGACATACTTTCAATGGCTGTGATTTGGGCTGTGTGACATTTATTATTTCTGCTTCTAAGATTTCCATTTCAGAACTCCAGAGTAGTTGTAGAATCACACTGCATCAGCAAAAAAATCATCAATTAACAACTAAAGTGGCTATAGCATAGATGTATGAGATGATACTCTATTGTACGTATGTTCAGCTATTAAGGGAAGAATGTCACCAAGATCCAAAATGGCAGCTACAAAAAATATTGTGTAGAATACAACTCATGCTGAAGGAGTGAGTTGATGCTATGGCTATCACTCTGGCACTCTAACAGCAGCCTCTACCTGTTTTTAGTGTTTCATCTTCAATCTCCTGGTCTGCTGAATCTGTCCTAATGGTTTTGAGACTGCTCTGTTTATGTTTTCTTTATTCTGTTTTCCTCAGTGACCTGGTGTAGATCCAGCCAAAAGCAACCTATTGGCTTTCAGCATTTACATTCCAAGTATCTCTCTTTTTTATACTATTCATTTTGACTATCAGCTCATTCTTTACAATCAGTTAGAGATGGAGATCCACCCACCACCTCTCCCTAACAACTGTTTTAAAGAAAGAAACCTGTGGATTTTCCTTTGCACTAACTGTAGTTTGACAAAACATCAGGAATCCTGTTTAGTTGATAGAAGATTGTAGAAGGCAAAAAAAAAATCCTTTACATAAGCAAGAAGAAGTTGTGATTGATATATTCAAAAACCTTTTAAAATGTCTGGAATTTTGGACTTGTGGATTATAAGAACATAAGACCATAAAGTATAGGAGCAGAAGTAGGCCATTTGGCCCATCGAGTTTGCTCTGCCATTTAATCATGGGAAATTCCAATTCTTCCAGCCATTCCCACTCCCCTGCCTTCTCCCCATACTCTTCGATGCCCTGGCTAATCAAGAACATATCTATCTCTGCCTTAAATGCACCCAATGACTTGGCCTCCACAGCTGCACATGGCAACAAATTCCACAGATTTACCACCCTCTGACTAAAGTAATCTCTCCACATCTCTGGACGTCCTTCAAACCTGAAGTCATGCCTTCTTGTCCTAGACTCCCCTACCGTGGGAAATAACTTTGCCATATCTAATCTGTTCAGGCATTTAATTCCCCTCATTCTCCTGAAATCCAGGGAATACAGCCCAAGAGGTGCCAGGTGTTCCTCACACATTAACCCTATCATTGCTGGAATCATTCTCGTGAATCTTCTCTGAACCCTCTTCAATGTCAGTATATCCTTTCTAAAATAAGGAGCCCCAAATTCCACACAATACTCCGTGTGGTCTCATGAATACCTTATAGAGCCTCAACATCACGCCTCTGCTTTTATATTTTATACCTCTAGAAATGAATGCTAACATTGTATTAGCCTTCTGCACCACCAACTCAACCTGCAGGTTAACCTTTAGTGTATCATGCACGAGGACTCCCAAGTCCCTATGCATCTCTGCATTTTGAATTCTCTCTCCATCTAAATAATAGCCTGCCAGTTTATTTCTTCCACCAAAGTGAATGACCATACACATTCCAAAACTGTATTTCATTTGCCACTTCTTTGCTCATTCCTGTAAACTATCTAAGTCTCTCTACAGACTCTCTGTTTCCTCAACACTACCCGCTCCTCCACCTATCTTTGTATCATCGGCAAATTTAGCCATAAATCCATTAATCCCATAGTACGCATCATTGACATACATCATAAAAAGCAACAGTCCCAACACCGACCCCTGTGGAATTTCACTGGTAACTGGCAACCAGCCAGAATAGGATCCCTTCATTCCCACATTCTGTTTTCTGCCAATCAGCCAATGCTCCACCCATGTTAGTAACTTCCCTGTAACTCCATGGGCTCTTATCTTGCTAAACAGCTTCATGTGTAGCACATTGTCAAAGGCCTTCTGAAAATCCAAGTACACCACATCTACTACATCTCCTTTGTCTACCCTGCTTGTAATTTCCTCAAAAAATTGCAGTAGGTTAGTCAGGCAGGAAACCATGCTGGCTTTGGCCTACCTTGTCACGTGCCTCCAGCTACACCTTAATCTCATCCCTAACAATCGATTCCAACAACTTCCCAACCACTAATGTCAGGCTAACAGGTCTATAATTTTCTTTCTGCTACCTCCCACCCTTAAATAGCAGAGTAACATTTGCAATTTTTCAGTCATCCGGTACAGTGCCAGAATCTATCGATCTTTGAAAGATCATTTTTAATGCCTCTACAATCTCTCCAGCTACTTCCTTCAGAACCTAAGGGTGCATTCCATCAGGTCCAGGAGATTTATCCACCCTCAGACCATTAAGCTTCCTGATCTCCTTCTCAGTCGTAATTTTCACTGCATATAAATCACTTTCCTGACACTCTTGAACATCCGGTATACTGCAGATGTCTTCCACTGTGAAAACTGATGCAAAATACGCATTTAGTTCCTCTGCCATCTCTGTGTCTCTCATTACAATATCTCCAGTGTCATTTTTTATTGGTCCTATATCTACCCTCAACTCTCTTTTACCCTTTATATACTTAAAAAAGCTTTTAGGAGCTTCTTTGATATTAGTCACCAGCTTCCTTTCATAATTCATCTTTTCCTTCCTAATGACCTTCTTAGTTTCCTTCTGCAAGTTTTTAAAAGCTTCTCAATCCTCAATCTTCCCATTAGCTTTGGCTTCCTTGTATGTCCTCTCTTTATCCTATAGATCATCCCACTGGCTGTGATTATGCCTCAACTCCTGCCTGTCCTTTCTATAATCTCCGTTGCACATTATCTTTGATTTATCTCTGTTTCTCCCTTCCTTAGACCTATCACTTCGGTTCCCATCCCTCTGCCAAATTAGTTTAAATCCCCCTAACAGCTCTATTAAACCTGCCTGCTAAGATATGGGATGCCTTTGGGTTCAAGTGTAACCCATCCTTTTCATACAGGTCATACTTCCCCCAGAAGAGGCCCATTGATCCAAAAACCCAAAGCCCTGCCTCCTACACCAGTCTCTCAGCCACACATTAATACGCCTGATCATGCTATTCTTGCACTTTCTAGCATGTGGCACAGGCACCAATCCTGAGATTCTACCCTGGAGGTCCTGCTTTTCAGCTTCCTACCCAACTTTCTCTCTTCAGGATCTCCTCCCTTTTTCTACCTTTGTCACTAGTACCAACATGTACCAAGGCTTCTGGCTGTTCACCCTCTCCCTTCAGAATACTCTGCACCCGATCTGAGACATCCCATACCCTGGCCCCTGGGAGGCAACATACCATGCAAGTGTCTCTATTGGGCTGACAGAACCTCCAGTCTTTCCCCTCACTATGGAATCCCTATAACTACCGCATTCCTCATCCTCCTCTTTCCCTTCTGCACCACACTCAGTGCTAGAGATCCGATTGCTGTGGTCATCCTCTGTCAGGTCATCCCCCTCAACTGCATCCAAAATGAGATAAAGGTTACTGAAGGGGATGGCCCAGGGGTGCTCTGTACTACCTGAGTTCTTCCCTTCCCTTCCCTGACAGTCAGCCACTTATCTAACTCCTGCAGCCTCAGGGTGACTAACTCCCTGTAGGTTCTATCTATCTCCTGCTCACTTTCGCAAATAAGCTGTAGGTCTTTGGGCTGCAGCTCCAGATCCCTAACACACTCTCTCAGGAGCTGCACTTCGGTTCACCTGGCGCAGATGTGGCCGCCTGGGAGACTGAATGAATCTCAGGACTCCCATATCTGACACCCAGACAAAGCACTAACCCTACAGACACGCTCTCTATTCCTCAAAAAATGCAAGGGAAAAGCAAAGTCTACTTACCCTGCCGAAGCCCGAAAGAGCCAAAGCCCTACCACTCTGACTCACACCACTCCATTGATGACTGCTCCATTAGGCATGTCTTCCTTTTATGTCTGAACCTTCCCTGTTCTCTAACACATGGTTGGTGCACCAGTTACAGAAGATTGAAGAAACTTAAATAGGCAGCAGGTCAATCAGCATCTATAAAGAAAAAAAGACTGGCATTTTGTGTGATGTTTTTAATCAAAACAACAGACATAGCCAAAAATTTTGATGGGCCTAATATGTTAGCGCCAGTATGTTCTGCTTTTTCAACAAGGCAAATACTGAAATATACATCTTGTAGGGGGAAATTACCTTTAAAAGTATTCCACTGAGGATTTGACATTCAAAGGATTCCTAAATGCTAATTAAAGATCCATGGTCTTAAATGTATTAATTAGGTATATATATATATATATATATATATATACACACACATTTTTTGCATATATTATGTAAAACAAATTATACAATGCCCGATGGGAGGATTATGTGTCAATGTAAGGAATAATAAACAGGTAAAAGGAATGTTTAATTAAGTAAATTGGAAGTAAAGAGAGGTGACTAGTAATAACCACTCCAAAAGAAGTCAAATGCAAGTTTGAGGCATTCTTCTAGTGTTTCCAGTCGAAGAGACTTACTGATGGTGAACTGAGGCTGTGAATGGGATTGTAGTCGCAAATTATCTAAAAATAGTTTACGCAATTAAAGCTGGAAGTATTCATGAGAGAACATGCTGGTTACACACTGCCTATCAACGGAGGTTTCCATATCAAAAATAAAAACATAAAATCTGGAAATACTCAGCAGCCTGGGCCACATCTGTGAGAAGAGAATAGAGTCAATGTTTCAGGTCAAAGATCATCTATTTTATATCCATTTCATTTTCAAGATTCTATAACTCAATTGAATGACATTAGCATCACTTTCTGGATACGTATATAAGCATAATGTGCTCAGACCCAATAAATTCTCAAGTGTGTACGGTCTGCAAATAAGAACATAACAGAAGGGATGAAAAAATCTACAAATTAATAAACTTTATTAAGATAAAACAAGTCCTAGCAACTTTAAATTCATTAGTGTTAAATGACTAGGGAAATAAAAGAACCAATTTTAAAAGGAGAATAATGTAAATGAAAAAGATGTATCAACAGTTTCAGAGGGCATAAAATTTGCTCAAAGACCCATGTCCATCTAATATAACTTTTATGATAATTGTAGTTCTGTGACAATGGAACTATTGACAATAAATCTTGAAGAATTAATCTACAGCAGGCCCAGAAATTTTATGAAAAAGAAATAGTGCTGGAGGATTTAGAAATGATAAGTCCAAATTCACTGTGTTCCATCGACTAGCCACATGCTATTAAAGATTCAAACCAGGAAACAAAATGGAATTTGAAAAAGCAACTGGGGAGACATTCACAGTAAATATCTGCAAGGGTGTACACAGTTTGATTTTTTTTTGCACATTGTAGAAGATTTTTGATTACACTTGATTTTGAGATGAAGGTGAGGGAGGTAGGAACATCTATAATTTATCAAAACAATTCTGAATGACTGTAGTATTTAATGATTCTGTTCCCATAATCTGATCATTTGAGCGTGAGATGATAAAGAAGCAGTGATACGCATTCAGGTGAAGATAGTGTTTGAACTTGGAGGGAAATTGGATCTCATGATACTGCTGTTTCACATCTTCACTGTGATGGTGAAGGAGCTCAATTAGACCTTTGGATCCATGCTAACTACTCACAAGACAAGCCCATGAGTCCTACACCCTCTTATTTCCCCATAACCTTAAACCTATTCTCTCTCACATACATATCTGCTCATCTTTTATTATTTTTGCCAAATACTTATATTAAAGAGTAATTTACATTATAAATTGACCTATCAACACATTTTGGGGATTCGAAAGGAATCAGAACAAGGAAACCTACATGGTAATAAGAATCACATGCAAACTCCACACAGACAACATGTGGTCAGGAATGAATGTGTCATTGGAGTTGTGAAGCAGCGGCACTAACTACTGTGGCCATTTCGGTGACAAAAATCACTGGGCCGAATTGTGAGGGTGAAATTAACTTTGTGAAAAGTTGTGGTAACAGGAATAGTCCTTACTGGAGAACATGAATGCGGGTCAGGTGGTGTAGAGTTTAATTACTATCATTGCATATTCCAACAGTGTCTTAAATTTAACTTTATAAGTGATGAAAAGGCTTTAAACGCTTCAAGTTCTTCCACAAATTCTATGCCAATTTACTGGTTCACTGGTACTTGCTTGATACTTGTTCTTAAGAAAAAACTTTACTAACTGAAATACAACTTAAACATTCTTGATCAAGATAACCACAGTACCATCTTAAATGAGAAATTCTACAGATGCTGGAAATCCAAAGCAAAACACACAAAAAGCTGGAGAAACTTGCATAGTAGGGGAATTAAGGATTATGGGGTAAAGGCAGGTAGGTGGAGATGAGCCCATAGTCAGATCTGCCATGATCTTATTGAATGGCGGAGCAGGCTCGGCAGGCCAGATGGCCGATTCCTGCTCCTATTTCTCATGTTCTGATGTTAACTCAACAGGTTGGGATATGAGTAAAAAGTCGATTTGGACTAAGACCCTTCCTCAGGATTGGAAAGGAAGGGGCAAGATGACAGAATAAATAGCTGGGAGGAGCGGAAGGAAGATAGCTAGAAGGTCGTAGGTGAAGCCAGCTGGGTAGGAAAGGTATAGGGCTGGAGAGAAAGTAATCTGATAGGAGAGAAGAGTGGAGATAAGAGAGGAGAAAGGGAAGGGGAGGGACCCCAGGAGAGGTGATAAGTGGAGAAGAGGGAAGCGACCAGTGTGGGGGATAGAAGAAGAGGGGAGGGGAAGCTAATTTTTTTTAAATAAGAAGGAAAATCAATAGTCATGTCATCAGGTTGGAGGCTACCCAAATGAAATATAAGATGTTGCTCCTCCGCCCTGAGAGTGGCCTCCTCATGGCATAAGAGGAGGCCATGGGCCAACATGTCAGAACATTTATGGGAATCAGGATTAAAATGTTTAGCCACTGACAAGTTCCACATTTGGCAAATTGAGCGGAGGTGCTCAACAAAGGGATTTCCCAACAGTACCATCTTGATTGGCCTCTGTGTGTTTGACCGTAATAGGGAAAGTGTGTGTGTGTGTGTGTGTGTGTGTGTGTGTGTGTATGTGCGTGTGTACACACAAATCTTCTACACATGCACTCATGTACAAGTGAATCTGAGAACTAGGAGAAAGATGCCCAAGCAAGGATTTAGTGCCTTTAGGGAAAATCAGGAGAAAAAGACAACCTTTTGACCCAAGAGTTTCAGCAATGAGGGTGTGTTTGCTTTTAAATATAACATTTTCTGTAGGAGACAAACTTAGCTGCAAAACTTCAAGAAGAACTTTACTGTTGTATCTCAAGCTGCGCTGTCATGAGATAACATCACAGATCCTAGTGTCTCTGTGAATTGTGAATTGTTGCAAATACAAAATTCAACAGGGCTCTAAATTATTCATTAAAGTTCTCGTTGGCGAACTTCAAGTGAAGTCTCTTTTTACAGGCACCCAGTCAGCTTGCTTGTCAATGGTCTGCAAATTGGAGTAAATTTGCAAATAAAAGAGTTCAGTTTATTAATGTTGTGATGTTCAGTGCTGTACATTTTCTGAATTAAATTATTTCCAGCAGGCTTGCCATTTTAATTAATGTTCTGCATCAAATTCAACACCTTATTTTGGTGTACTATTAGATAATCTACACAACATGGCATGTGTTTGAAAATTTCAGTGTGTTGAATATGGAAAAATAGATAGCGAGAAGTATGCTGTTATGAAGTCGCACATCAAAAGGTCCTGCTGATGATCTAAACTATTAGAGTGGAGATTGGGGACATTACTGACATTTTCCCAACATGCATCTTTTTTTATTTAGAAACTTGAATAATGGCTTGTTGTCACATTGCAGTTACTGAGTTAAATCAGGAGGTAATAGTTGAATAATGATAAATTGAAGTTTTAAAATACCCTGATGCTTTCCTCATTGCTGCTGGTGACTTTAACCATGCAAAACCTAAAAACAGTCCTGATTAAGTTCCACCAGCATGCTCGTTTTGCTACAAGAGGTGAAAATACACTGGACCTGGTTACACTAATGTGCAAAGTGCATACAAAATAGTTCCCTGATCCCACATTGGGCTCTCAGCTCACTTATCTGTGTGCTAATTCCATCATACAAACCACTGATCAAATGGGCCAAACCAGCTGGAAAGATGGTGAAAACCTGGCCTGAGGGGGAAATCTCAGCTCGGCAGGACTGCTTTGAAAACACAAACTTCAAAATGTTCAGAGAGGCTGCTACCTATGGCAACCACATTAACATCAAAGAATACGTAGTTTCTGTGGCCATTTACATAAAAAAGTGTACTGAAGATGTTGCCATCATGAAGTACATCCATGTGAGGGCAAATTAGATATAAGGGTTACTTCAGAGATCCGTGCATGGCTGAGGGATTGGGATGTAGCCTTTAGATTGGGGGATGTGAGAGCTCTCAGGGAAGTAAGAACTATGCTTTCCTGCTCCACCAGAAATGCAAAAATGGAGCATTCTCACACAACATACAACCACTTCGGCAAAACCAGACCCACAAAGTGAATATGGCAGGGAATTCAGGCGATTATAGATTACAAGTCTACCCTGTGCATCAGTGATGAGGATGCCTCACTCCCCAACAGGCTGTATGTCTTTTATGCCCAGTTTCTTGCACAGAACAAAGTACTGGCAAGGAAGGCACCCTCCCCACAGGGGAGCAGACACTCTGTCTGGCTAAGCTGAGATGCGAAAGACTCTGGTCAGGGTCAACCCACACAAAGCTGTTGGGTTCTGTAAGACATTGCCTCTCAAAGTCCAACCCTATGTTCCCATCATGAGAGGTGGAAATGGGTAAGGCTAGCCAACATGGATTGTAGAAACGTTGATGAACTGCACCGACTTCAGAGGACAATGGAGACGGGAGGTCATCGATAGCCTAAGCTCCATTGAGGAGCTGAGGGCCCAGTCAATCAATCTGTAAAACTGCAGCCCAGCTGATTGAGGTCCTGACAGAAATATTCAACATCTCTCCGGAACAGTCTATTGTCCCCTTGGTTTTAAGGTGGCAACCATCATTCCACTGGCAAAGAAAGCGACAGTATTCTGCCTAAATGATTATCATCCGGTGCCATTAATATAACCCATTATGAAATGCTTTGAGCACATTAAAACCTTTCTCCCAGCTACACTAGACCCTTTCTAGTTCATATATTGTTCAAATTGATCCACTGATGACACAATAGCCTCTGCCCTCTACTCTGTCATGTTCCACCTGAAAAATCAGTTTTCATATGCCAGACTGCTGTTCATAGACTTCTGTTCAACATTCAACACCATCATACCCCAGAAAACGGGAGGGAAACTGTCCTCGCTGGGTCTCAACACCTCCCTCTGCAATTGGATTCTGGACTTCTTAACAGTAAGGCCACAGTCAGCCCATGTGGGCAGTAATGTCTCTAAACCCATTATGCTAAGGACTGGCGCTCCCCAGGACTATGTGATCAGCCCACTGCTGACGCATGACAGTGCTGCAGGATTCAGCTCAAACTGTGTCATCAAGTTTGTAGGTGACACAACAGTGGTTGGCCTCATCTACAATGATGATGAGTTGGAGTACAGAAAGGAAGTGGAGTGGCTGGTGGACTGGTGTGGGAACAATAACCTAAATCTGAATGTGGAGAATGCCGAAGATATGATTGTGAACTTTAGGAAGGTGCTGAGAAACCAACCCCCTCTGCGCAGACATGGCTCTTCCTGAGAGAGAATTAAGTGCACCAAGTTCTTGGGTGTTCACATCACGGATGACCTCACCTGGTCCCTCAGTATCACCTCCCTGAAATAGAAGGCGCAGCAGTGCTTCCACTTTCTGAGACGATTGAGGCAGGCGAAGGTCCCTCCCCACCCCCACCCCCCCACCATCTTAATGGAGTTTACAGAGAATCATTGAGAGCATCCTGACAAGCTGCATCTCCATCTTTTATGAGGGCAGTCGAACATCAGACCAAAGTCTCTACAAAGGACTGTGAAAATGACCAAGTGGATCAAAGGGTTCTTCCTACCATCTACTGGGGACATTTATCAGGAGTGCTTATCAGGACACTTAGCACTTTCAAGGATCCCACCCATCCATCCAGCATCCTCTTTGACCTTCTACCATCAAGCAGGAGACTCTGATGTATAAAGACGAGAATGGTCAGGATGGGTAATGGCTTCTTCCTTCAGCCCTTTAGGCTTCTGAACTCCCAGCTGTATCAGATTTAAAGTGTTACTGGATAATTTTTACTGTACATACAATATTTAATTTATGCACTTTACTTTATCTATGCATAATTATTTTAATATTTAAGTCTTACTTTCCTAAGTTATTGAGTTTTATATGTGTGCTGTGTGTACTACAGTGCTTTACACCCTGGTCTATAAAAACATTGTTTAATTTGATGGTACACATGTATATAGTTAAGTAACAATAAACTTGACTTGACTTGATACTGAAGGTTGGAAAAAGAGGTTATAAACCTGAGCTGTGGACTGAGATAGATTGATTCTGCAGTGAGCTGGGTTTTGATTTCAATGCGGTAAAGCCACTGGGAAATAGGAACAGGTGTGCGTAAGCGATTGTAGATGCTGAAAATCTGGAGCAACACACAGAAAGTGCTGGAAGAACTTAGCAAGAAAAACAGCATCTATAAAGGGAACTGACCAGTCAACATTTTGTACTAAGA
This sequence comes from Hemitrygon akajei, assembly GCF_048418815.1. Lineage (NCBI taxonomy): Eukaryota > Metazoa > Chordata > Chondrichthyes > Myliobatiformes > Dasyatidae > Hemitrygon > Hemitrygon akajei. Next base: position 98,446,077 of record NC_133124.1, read on the forward strand.
CCATTCACCAGGACTGAAAAGAAGGGCAGACTCCAGGATAAAGGTGGAGGTGGGGGGAGTAACACAAACTAGTGTGATAGGTAAATCCTAGTGATGGGGGAGGGAGGAATGATCTGAGAATCTGGAAGGTGGTAGGTGGAAGAGCCAAAGGGCTGAGTAAGATAGAATCTAAAGCAAAGGATTGTGGAGTGTGGGATAAAGGGAAGAGGGAAGAAGGTGTGGGTGATGAGCAGATTTTGGTGTGGGTGAGGGGGAAGAGAAGGCATGATGGGGTTGAGGAATCAGGGAAAACAAAGCTGGGTTCAAACAGAAAGGAATGTTACTTGAAGATAGAGAAATTGGTATTGATGACGTCAGGATGGAGACTGACAAATATTGTTCCTCTAATCTGTGTCTAGCCTCAACTTGGCAGTAGGGGAGACTGTGGAGATAAGTCTGTGTTGGAATGGGAAGTGGAATTAAAAAAGATGGCCAGTAGCCACCTGAAGATCTGACTATTATGACAGACAGTAACAGATAGTCCATTTGAGGCACAAAAGGAGCGTGAACTGTGCTGGATCTCTGTAAAATCCTTTAACTTCCAAAAGTAGTGAACCCAATTCTGCATTCATCATTGACAAATCCATTTTGTTTGTTGTGACTGTATTTTTTTGTAGAAAGTGACCCTTCAAATTATCACCAGACATCAAGTAATTTGTAATCAACCATATACAGAGCTCTTTGATTTTTATTGTTGCATTCACATTCTCTTTTTGAATGTAATTTCTGATTATTGCTAATACAAATTGCAGTAGGTCATATAAGCTGCCCAAAACCGTAATTTAATTTGTTTTCATGTGAATCATTGCCTCAATCAGATGTCATACAATGAATCACTAATTGCTTTACAATTAATTGGTATCCAAAGTTTTGAAGCAACGACAGCTGCAGCTTGTTAAGTGCTGAACAATGGCAAATCACCCCTCCATATTTCCACACCTTTTCGTTTTCCCTTCTAAATATAGTATCAAAAGCCACTCAGTATTTAATATAACACAGGGACAATTGCATCACTGGAGTGCAAAGTAGCCAGGCAGATTATCCTGTGATGAAGTGGAACTGCAATCAAGATTAATTACATACTGTAAGAACAGTGGTGTAATTATTATGCAGTGTTATCCATTACCAATGTACTGTAGATAATGATTATGAGGAAGAGATGCATGAGTAGTAGTGGATATTCATATTCTTTGCAGTAGGCCAGATATTTTCACAGCTCATGCAATGCATTCATATCATTATGAAACACTACAACCACTGTGATTCAACACAATCATGCCCTCACTTCTAATCAAATTGCTCCAAAACCCAGGACTCTGTATCTCCCTCTGTGAATGGATCCTTGACTTCCTCATCAGGAGACTACAGTCTGTGCGGATCAGAAAAGGCAGCTCCTCAATATTGGCACGCCTCGAGGATTCGTGCTCAGCACACCATTCTACTCTTTCTACACCCATGACTGTGTGGCTAGGCACAGTTCAAATGCCATCTATAAATCTGTGAATGACACAACTATTGTTGGGGATGAGGAGGTGAACAGAAGTAAGATAGATCAGCTGATTGAGTGGCATCGAAAGAACAACTTGCACACAACATCAGTAAGACCAAGCAAACGATTGTAGACTTTAGAAAGGGTCAGTTGAGGAAAACATACCAATCCTCACTGAGGATCAGAAATGGAAAAGATGAGTAGTTTCAAGTTCCTGGGTGTCAGTTTCACTAAGGATCTTTTCTGGCCACAAAATAATGATGCAATTACAAAGAAAGCATGACACCAGATATATTTCATTAGAATTTTAGGAGAATCAGTATTTCTACTCATGAACCCTGGAGAGCTTTCTAACTGCTGTCTGGTATGGAGGGGCCACAGCACAGGATTGGAAAATTGTAAACTCGGCCAGCTCTATCATGGGCAATAGCCTCCCCAGTTTTCAGAACAACTTCAAATGGCGTTGCTTCAAAAAGCTGGCATCCATCATTAAGAATCCCCATCACCCAGGACATGCCCTCTTCTCATTGCTACCATCGAGGAGGTGGTACAGGAGCCTGAAGACACACACTCAGTGTTTCAGGAATAGCTTTTTCCTTCCACCATCAGACTTGTGAATGGACAACAAACCCATGAACACTACCTCAGTATTTTTCCTCTCTTTCTGCACTACTTACTTAATTTAATTTTATGTATCTGTGGAACTCTTTGCCTCTGGCAGCTGTGGAGGCCAAGTCTTTATGTATATTCAAGACAGAGGTTGATAGATTCTTGATTGGTCAGAGCATGAAGGGATAACAATCAAAAATCTATCAACCTCTGCCTTAAATATACATAAAGACTTTGCCTCCACATCTCCGTTCTAAAAGGACACCCTCTATCCTGAGGCTGTGTCCTCTGGTCTTAGACTCTCCCACCATAAGAAACACCTTCTCCACATCCAGAGAAGGAGGAGCCAGCCAGTGGGTTAGAGGAGCAAGTCGGTGGGTCAGAGGAGCCGGCCGGTGGGTTGGAGAAGGAACTGGCTGGAATGTTGGAGAAAGAGGAGCCGGTCGATGTGTTAGAGGAGTCGGGTTAGGTTTGGAGGAACTGACCTGGGTGCAGACTGTGTTGTTGCCTTCTACTCGAAAGCATCAGAGTTGGAGCATGAAGGGGGCATGAGGTGTAACCATGCGTGATTGTTTTGGACATTCCTCTTGTGAGTATAAGACCCTATGGACATTGATAATGTAAGATGCCACAGTTGTCCATTACACTCCCACATCTCTGGGCCATACTATCCCATAAATTCCTCAGGCACTTTGCTTTTACCAACATGTATAGGCATCCATTGAATTTCAACCATTTCCTCAAGCATGCACTAGAATTCTGAATTCTCACATGCCACTTCAAGTGAGGGCCATTCTGACAGACTGCTTTGTTACTCCCTAGGGGTGAGGGGCTTATGAATTGTCATAATCATGATTAAGGGCTGGCTTGGATCACCAGGGTTCTCAACCTGATATTGCCTGGCATCAGTAGGTGCCATCCTGACAAATATATCGATGTAAAACCTCCCCTTAAAATATCTCCACACTACACAAAAATATAAATGGGTACCAGTCAAATAGTACAATACGTAGTTAAAACTGCAGAGTACATTCTCTGCAATCTTCCACTTCTGGGTGCCTGAACTCATGATGCCTGCTGTAATTCTTTGCATCGCAGTCACAAAACACTTATGCTAAAATGCAGCTCCTGGTAGAAGAACACAGACAGCTACTGGTGTCCCGAACCTTCAATAACTACCCTTCACAACTGGTAGCTCCCTCTCACCAAGTTATTACACTAAGTTTCATCTCTTATATAAGCAGACATGCACATTTACACACTACTTTTATATCTGCCAGTTCAGCTCTCCATGTTCATGATACCCCGTGTTCCTGTGTACCACCAGCCCAAGCAGATCCAAGAGTGAGTGCTAATTTTAAAAATACTCATCCATTTAGACTGTTAAGATCCCTGACCACACAATGGGTCACACGATAGTATCCCACTCCTGATAACAGATGTTATTGCATGAATAAATTCACCGGAGTAAAGTACTGGTAGGTATGAAGCAGCCTCTTTATTCAGCAAAATAAGATCCAGCAGGCATTATCTTAGACAATAGGTGCAGGAGTAGGCTATTTGGCTCCTCGAGACAGCACCGCCATTCACTGTGATCATGGCTGATCATCCACAATCAGTACCCTGTTCCTGCCTTCTCTCCATATCGTTGATTCCACTATCTTTAACAGCTCTTTCTTGAAAGCATCCAGAGAATTGGCCTCCACTGCCTTCTGAGGCAGAGCATTCCACAGATCCACAACTCTCTGGGTGGAAAAGTTTTTCCTCAACTCCATTCTAAATGGCTTACCCCTTATTCTTAAACTGTGACCTCTAGTTCTGGACTCCCCAAACATCGGGAACCTGTTCCCTGCCTCTAGCATGTCCAGTCCCTTAATAATCTCATACGTTCAATCAGATCCCCTCTCATTCTTATAAATTCCAGGGTATACAAGCCCAGTCGCTCCAATCTTTCAACGTATGACAGTCCCACCATCCTGGGAATTAACCTCATGAACCTACGCTGCAGTCCCTCAATAGCAAGAATGTCCTTCCTCAAATTTGGAGACCAAAACTGCACACAATACTCCAGGTGTGGTTTCACCAGGGCCCTGTACAACTGCAGAAGGACCTCTTTGCTCCTATACTCAATTCCCCTTGTTATGAAGGCCAACATGCCATTAGCTTTCTTCACTGCCTGCTGTACCTACATGCTTACTTTCAGTGACTGATGAACAAGGACACCTAGATCTCATTGCACTTCCCCTTTTCCTAACTTGTCACCATTCAGATAGTAATCTGCCTTCCTGTTCTTGCCACCAAAGTCAATAACCTCACATTTATCCACATTAATCTGCATCTGCCATGCATCTGCTCACTCACCCAACCTGTCCAAATCACCGTGCATTCTCCTAACATCCTCCTCACCTTTCACACTGCTACCCTGCTTTGTGTCATCTGCAAATTTGCTAATGTTGCTTATAATCCCTTCATCTGAATCATTAATGTATATTGTAAATAGCTGCAGTCCCAGCACCGAGCCTTGCGGTACCCCACTAGTCACTGCCTGCCATTCTGAAAGGGATCCATTAATCCCTAGTCTTTGTTTCCTGTCTGCCAAGCAATTTTCTATCCATGTCAGTATCCTACCCCCAATACCATGTGCTCTAATTTTGCCCACTAATCTCCTATGTGGGACCTTATCAAAGGCTTTTTTGAAAGTCCAGGTACACTACATCCTCTGGCTCTCCCTTGTCCATTTTCATAGTTACATCCTCAAAAAATTCCAGAAGATTAGTCAAGCATGATTTCCCCTTCATAGATCCATGCTGACTCAAACCGATCCTGTTACTGCTATCCAAATGTGCCACTATTTCATCTTTTATAATTGACTCCAGCATCTTCCCCACCACTGATGTCAGGCTAACTGGTCTATAATTCCCTGTTTTTTCTCTCCTTCCTTTCTTAAAAAGCATCTTGAGATGCTTTAGGTGGAAAGGTCTGGCTAGCCCAGTGTTATCTGACATTTTATGTGTTAAGCATCGAAGGAAAATTCCATATTTAAAATGCACCCACAATGTTTTCTTTGAAACTACACACAAACTTCAATCCTCCCTATCTGCACCCATGCCACAGACATCTAAATGAATTTTAGTCAGCATTGTCTGGTCTGTGATTCAAGGCTTTTAGGAACCTATTGTTCAGAGATGCATTTTAAATGTAATCTGCAATCTATATTCAAATTTGAAGATTGGTAGCTGAAGTTATTTGCTGAATGTACTAAACTCAAAAATCGCATTAACACCAGCCACATAACAACGGTGATAAAACCAGCTACGAAGCTGGGTTTCCTACAGCAAGTGACTCACTGCTTTCCATCCCAAAGCCTTTTCACCATATAAAAGGTACAAGTCAGGACCAAGGTGGAATAGTATCCATCTGCCCAGAAGAGTACAATTCCAACAAAAATCCATAAGCATAATGTAACGAAGTTCAAAGCACTCCACTTGATTGGCAAACCATTAACCATATTAAATATTCATAACCTCACCCAACAGTACACAATGTGTCACATACAAAATCTATAGCAGTTTCCTATTTAGCATCTCCAACACTTCCAAAACAAAACACTACCTCTAAGAAGGAAAAGGGAAAAATGCATACAGAATATCACACCTGCAGGTTCCCATTCATGTTCCTGACATGGAAATAAATCTTTGGTACTCATCTCATTTTTGCTGGATCTAAACCAATGAAATCCATATGCAATAATGCTGTGGGAATAAAGGACTGCAGCAATTCAAATTGGTCGCTTACTGCTTCCTTTGAAGAGTAATTAGGAATGAGTAAAAATGCTAGCCGTCTTAACAATGCTCCATTCCTGGAAAATAAATAACAGGAAAGCATTAGCTTAAGCCTTAACACAGTCTTCAAATTTTCCCTTGTCCTTGTCACCCCACTATCATCTCATACTTTTAAAGAAAAACCTAAGTGTCTGTTCCTTGAGTAAACTCATCCCACAGGATTCAATGAAAAATCTGACCCCTTACAGCAAAATCTAATTTATTTTTCATCATCCGGTTGGGATTAGAAAGAGCAATGTAATGTGAAGAGCCAAAAAAAAAAGAAATTCTATCACTGTCAACCTATTGGCTGAATAATTAATAATGATGTTTGACATGACCTTATAACAATGGAGATTTGTGGCTGGTGATCTTATTACATATCTTTTCTTAGGAATAATTCAGAATGAACATTTTAAGATTTGAGAAAGAGAACCTGAAAAACAGTTAAGCTAAACGTGCTTCTGGAAGCTAAGCAGATGTGTTAAACAACTGGAATTAAGGTACTACTTAAAACTTTACATCAAATAAATTTCTGCTAAATTGCTTATGCATGATATACTACTGAATAGCAGAGATGTTACCGACACAAGAATGGTGTGATTTAAGCCTGAGCCATGTAAGACATATGTATTCAGTTCTCTACTTCCTTTGAGGTATCTGGATACATTTGATGTATTCTCATTTTAAGAGATTTCAAATTAAGAGAAATAGTGATTTGTTGATTCTCTTGCAAACTATGACAGGTTGGGTATTGCCCCTCAGCCATCGGGCACCATGGTAGCACAGTGGTCAGCACGATGCTATTACAGCTGTGGGTGTCAGCGTTCGGAGCTCTGCCCCGGCATCCTCTGTGAGCAGTCTGTGTGTCCTCTCCGTGGAAAGCGAGGGTTTTCCCTGGATTCTCCGGTTTCCTCCCACAGTCCTAACAGGTTAATTGGTCATTGAAAATTGCCCTGCAATTAATTTAGGGTTACATCGGGCTTGTTAGAGATTGCTGGGGAGTACGGCTCAAAGGGCTGGAAGGGCCGACTGCACGCTGTATCTCTGAATAAAAAAAAGTCCGCTCCTGAACCAGAGTGAATAACCTCACTCACCCCAGCACTGGGCTGCTTCTACAACCTATCAACTTCAACTTTGATTATCATTCAACCATAAATGAATACTTATGAATGCAGCCAAATGAAACAGTTCCTCCAGTGCCAACAGTCATGCACAGCACAAGGCACATGTAGCACATAAGGTAGCAGTAAACATAGAGTCACACAAAAAATATATATAATCTAGACCAACTCCCTGAGTCCATAGATGTTGTCTGCAAGAACAAGCCTGAAGAAATCCACAGACAAATGCAATCCAGTTTCCTTCCACTAAACAGACACTGGACAGTAGCATTGATAGGAGAGGCCAGCCCGCAATCCAGCGTGGACATTGTGGTACACCACCCGCAGTGTCACCTGTCCTGGGTGGGTCAGGACAAGGCAACACCACGGCATGAGGCCTAGTCCACATTTCAACCGAGGCCAACCGCCAGTCTCATCAATAAACCAGTGAACTGGACTTGCAGTATTCTACATTACTAATGCCCAGCAGGATCCTGTGATTAAAAGAAAATTGTCCAAAACAATCACACATTGTTAGACTGCACACCACATTCATACACCGTCTCTGACACCTTTCTGTGGCAGGCACCAACACGATCCACGCCAAGTCCAGTTCCAGCGCTAATGAGCAACTCACTGAAGACCTGTGGTACTTGATGTCCAGCAGCATCTTGCAGTTGTAAAAGTTATGTTTTTAAAAGATTATAACACCTTTGGTTGGCCCCTTAGAGGCTGCGACGTCCAAGTACATCGCCATAACTGGAAGTTATGGACTCACCTGAGGACTCACTTTCAAGAATTCTACAGCCAATGTTATCAATATTATTTATTTACTTGTTATTATTATTTTGTTTATCTTTTTGTATTTGCATGAACTGTTGTCTTTTACACATTGTTTGCTTGTCTGTCTTTGCTGTAGTTTTTCATTGATCTTATTGTGTTTCTTTGTATTTATATTGAATATCCACATGAAAATAAATCTCAGGGTTGTACATGGTGACATATATGTACTTTGATAATAAATTGATTTTGAACTTTGAACTTTGGGTACTTGAGTACTTTCATGCCTCACAGTCTATTTATTATTTAAAGGAGGCCAACTAAACAGCTATTCATTACATATTGTTTCCAACAGTAGAACAAGCAGACTAATGGGTGACATGGTGTAAATGTTGAGGTGGGGAGTAGGTAAAGGATTTTTTTTCAAAGTAAAGATAAAGACTGAAGAAAGGCAAAACTTATCTTGGATTTTGTCAAAGATGAGGCAGTAATGAGTGATAAAAAGGACGATTAACCTACTTGACTTTGTCTCACGAATCTATCTGTGGGAAGTGAATTTATGTGCATTTATCGATAATGACATTGTTAAAAGTGATCACATTGTGGAGATGATGTTCCACGTGCAGATCAAACAATGCCCTCAGTGATATAATGTGGCATTACAATTACCTAAATGGAATTGATTCATAGCACATCTAGCAGCTCCAAACAGGTCATCCAATGAGGTTCTGCTTTATAGAATATCAATTAAATTCTGTTGCTATCAGTACCAGCAGAAAAACACATCACAATCTGCAACTTCATGGCCTGACATATCATGACTCGACCACTGTTATTAGGAGAAGGAATCAGCTGCAATTCATTGAGAGTGTAGAAGTCAATCACACAGGCCACACACTGGGTACGTTAATTGGTCATTGCCAATTGTCCCATGATTAGGCTAGGTTAAATCAGGTTAAACTGGGGGTTCAAAATAAAGAACAGCAGCAAACGTAGCTAAGAAGGAGACGCAAAACTGATGAAGCCACGGCATGACACACAAACAGCATCAATAACAGAAACAATTGAATAAACAAATTAAAGAAACCAACAACCACTGAATCAGATCAAATTTCAATCATGTTTGGACATGAATGATGCTGGACAACTGAACACCAAAACATGAGGACGGAGCTTCAAGAATATCCTCATCCCCCACCTAGGTGCCTTTAGGTTGCTAGAAATACCAAGGGGATGATCAATCATAGCTTCCAACAGAGATCCCCCAACACAAATGTTTGTCTTCAGTCAACTCATTGCACTCTACGGAATGGCTGGATAAAGCAAACTCTGTGGGCTCAGATTACATTTTGGGAGGAACATGGATAACCTGTGCTCTGGAACTATTTGTGTCTCCAGCCAACTACTCCTGTGCAAGTACAACATTACTCTCCCTCTGATATTGTGAGAAATTTCCTAGGCATATGCCACTCACAAATATATTTAATCCTGGTTAGTTATTGATCAATCATTATACTTTCCCTATCAGTAAAATAGGAAAGGAATCATTGGCAGTACCACTGTGTGGCACTTACCCAGCAATAACTTCCTTTTTGATTTTGCCAAGGCCACACGTCACCAGACCACACTGTAGCTTTGCTGCAAAAGAAAATGGACCCTAGAGGTGATGTCCAGAGGTGAGCTGAGATTGGTTGCATCTGCCGGGGAGTAATTTGAATTGGAGAGTAAAAAGCAGAGAAAGATGATGAACTTCTTGAGCTACATTATTGTCAAAGACAATTTTGCCAAACTGTTGTCAGAATCTGCAACAGTAATATATAGGCAACAGCTCAGCTGTTTACTGCTCATTGACTTTTTAGGACAAATCCCTGCTGCTGAAATGTTTGCATTTCCTTTCCTCCTTCAGACGCTGCTCGGCTTATTGAGTTCCTCCAGCAGATGGTTTGATGCTCCGGATTCCAATATTTGTGGTTTCTTCTGAATCCCATTTTGGATCAAACTGTTTTTGCATTTACTCATCAGCTCTTGAAGCTTTCAGAGACAGACTAGAGAATTGTTTCTGAATCCGAATCATGTTCATTTTCACTCCCTTATATGACAAGAAATGTGTTGTCTATCGGTAGCACTACAGTGCAAAGACATAAAATTGCTGGAAATTGCAAAGTAAATATGTAGTACAAAAAGCAGAATAATGAGGTAGTGCTGATGTGTTTATGGACCATTCAGAAATCTGATAACAAAGAGAAAGAAGTATTGAATTATTGAATGTGAGCCTCCAGACTCCTGTATATTCTTCCTGATGGTAGTAATGATAAAGTTGCATGTCCCAAATGGTGAGGATCCTCAAGGATGGAGGCTGCTTTCTTAAGACACAGTCATGAGTTGCTGATGTTCTAGATGATGGAGTGCATTGTACCCATGATAGGGCTGGCTCGGTCTAAAACCCTCCATGGTCTCTTACGATCTTGTCCATTTGAAGCTGTGATGTAATCAGACAGAATGCCCTCTGCCATGCATCTCTAGAAAACTGCAAGAATCTTTGGTAACATCCCAAATCTCCTCAAACTCCAACACAAAGTAGAGCCACTGGCATGCTTTCTTCGTGATCCTCGGAGATGTTGACACTCAGGAATTTGCTTACCCTTTCCACTGCTGAACCTTCAATGGGGACTGGTGCATATTCTCCTTATTTCCCCTTCCTGAAGTCCAGAATCAATATCTTGGTCTTGCTGATGTGCAAGGTTGTTGGTGTGACACTACCCAACCAGCCAGTGTACCTCAATCCTGCACATCTCCCTTTTCCCATCTGTGATCTTGCTAACAACAGTGGTATCATCTGCAAATTTATAAATGGCATTTGAGCTGTATTTAGATGCACAGTCAACAGTGCAGTGAGAGTAAAGGTGTGAGGTGTGCCTGTATTGATTGTCAGTGTGAAGGAGATTTTATCCCTGATCTCTACTGACTGCAGTCTTCTGATAAGGAAAATGAGATTTCCATTGCAGAGGGAGGTTCAGAGGCCCAGGACTAGAAGCTTAGTAAGTAATAATCATGAGGTTATGGTACTGAATGCCAGGCTAAATTGTTATTGATATACAGTGACCTGAAATATGTTTTGCTGTTTTCTAGGTATTCCAAGCAGAATGATGAACCATTGAGATTGCATGCACTGTAGAGCTCTTATGGTAGTTAGTGAATTGCAGCAGGATTAAATATTGGAACCCACAGTGATTTAGCCATTGGGATTAGGAATAAGCTTGTCCATAAAAGACATAGCCCAGTGGTCAATGGGACATTCCGGCTGGAGCTCCTTGACCAGTGATGTTTTGTAGGGATCAGTACTTAGACCTCTGGTGTTATTGATATATATAAATTACCTGGATGGAATTGTTCATGAGTAAGTGGGTTAGTAAGATCAATGATGATAAAATATGGATAGTACAGAAGATTGCCTAAGGATGTAAAGGGATATAGAGTTGCTGACTGACTCCAACTTGGCATATTGACTACAGCTCAGTAGCTTAACATTCAATAGTATCATCTCCTTAAAGCTAAACAATAAGCTCCAAGTTCTTGGCCTCAACATCTCTTTGTGTAATTGGATCCTCAGTTTCCTCACTTGCAGACTCCAGTCAGTTTAGCATCTCCTCCACAATCACCAACATCACAGATGCACCACAAGGCTGTGTGCTTAACCCCCTGCTCCACTTGCTTTATACTTATGATTGTAGGGCTAAGCACAGCCCCAGTGCCGTAATTAAGTTTGCTGGAAAAACCACAACTGCTGGCTAAACCAAAGGTGGTGATGAATCAGCATTTAAGAGGGAAATCAAAAATCTAGCTGAATGGTGCCACAGCAATCAATATCAGCAAGACAAAGGAGCCGACTATTGACTACATGTAGAAACCATGAGCCAGTCTTCATCAGGGGATCAGAGGCAGAGAGGGTCTGCAACTTTAAATTCCTTGGCTTTATCATTACTGAGGAACTGTCCTGGTTCCAGCACCTAAGTGCCATTACAAAGAAAGCATAGCAGTGCTTCTAATTTCTGCAAAGTTTGTGAAGATTAAGCATGTGATCTAAAAACTTAGGCAAACTTCTATAGATGTGCAGTGGAGAGTGTATTGACTGGTTGCATGAGACTGGTATGGAAACACCAATGCCCTTGAATGCAAAACTCTGCAAAAAAATAGTGGATATAGCCCAGTCCATCATCGATAAAGCACTCCCAAACACTGAGCATATCTGCATGGAGCCTTGCACATCCATCATTAAGGACACCCCACAATCCAAGCCATGCTCTCTTCTCACTGCTGCCAACAGGAAGGAGGTACAGGAGCCTCAAGACCCACACTTCCAGTTTCAGGAACAATTACCCCTCAACCATCAGGCTCCTGAACACAGAGGATGACTTCACTCAACTTCACTCACTCCAACACCGAACCTTTCCTCCCATCAATGGACTTCTTTTTTATTTATTTGTATTCATTCCAATGGCATGCATGGATCTCATGCTAACATATATGCACTTTGATAACAAATTTACTTTGTACTTTGAACTTTGACTTGGGTGGAGAGAAGGGCAAGTGGAGTTTATTACAGCCAAGTGTGAGGTGTTGCTCTTTGGGAGATCAAATGAGAAGAAGAAGCCAAAGTCAGATCTATCAATATTGCAGTGTAGTACAGGGAATTACAGAGGCCTGAGGGAGGAATTGATTGGAAAATAACACTGGCATGGATGACAGCAGATCTGTAATGGCTAGAATATCTGGAAGTAACTTGGAAAACATGGAATATTTTCATCCCAAAGAGGAAGAAGTATTCTAAAGAAAAGATGACATAAACATGGCTAACAAGAGACATCAAAAGTCAAAGAAAGGACATATTATAAAGCAAAAATTAGTGGGAAATTAGAGGACTGGGAAGCTCTTAAAACCAACAGAAGGCAAAATAATGCTGGAGAGGTAATAATGGGGGACAATGAAATTGCAGACGAAATGAATAAGTATTTTGCATCAGTCTTCATGGTGGAAAACTCTAGTAGTATGATGGAAGTTTCAGGTGCCAGGGGGCATGTAGTGTGTGTAGTTACCATAACTAGAGAGAAGGTTCCTGGGAAACTGAAAAGTCTAAAGCTAGACAAGTCACCGGACCAGGTGGTATACAGCAAAGAGGTGGCTGAAGAGATTGTGGAGGCATTAGTAATAATTTTTCAAGAATCACTAGATTCTAGAATGGTTCGGGAAGACTGGAAAATCGTAAATGTCACTCCACTCTTCAAGAAGGGAGAGAGGCAGAAGAAAGCACACTATAGGCCAATTAGTCTGACCTTAGTGTTTGGCAAGATTTTGGAATCGATTATTAAGAATGAGGTCTCAGCGTACTTGGAAGCACATGACAAAATAGGCTGTAATCAGCATGGTTTTTTCAAGGAAAAGTCTTGCCTGATAAATCCGTTGGAATTCTTTGGAAAAAATAACAAGCAGGATAGACAAAGGAAACTCGGTTGATATTGTGTATATACTTGAATTTTCGGAAGGCAATTGACAAGATGCCACAGATAAGGCTGTTTCACAAACTACAAGTCCATGGTATTACAGGAAAGATTGTAGTATAGATAAAGCAGTGGTTGATTGGCAAGAGGCAAAGAGTGGGAATAAAGGGAGCCTTTTCTGGCTGGCTGCCAGTGACTAATGGTGGTCTACAGGGGTCTGTGTTGGGACTGATTCTTTTTGAGTTATATGTTAATGATTTGGATGATGGGATTGATGGCTTTGTTGCAAAGTTTGCAGATGATATGAAGATAGGTGGAGGAGAAGGTAGTTTTGAGGAAGTAGAGAAGCTACAGAAGGACTGAGACAGATTAAGAGAATGGGCAAAGAAATGGCAGATGGAATACAGTGTTGGGAAGTGGTATGGTCATGCACTTTGATAGAAGAAATGAAATGATTGACTATTTTCTAAACAGAGAGAAAATCCAAAAAACAGATATGCAAGGGGACTTGTGTGTCATCCACATTGACATTAATGAGGTTTCAAATGGCTGGTGGATCAAGACCATGAATGGTCAGGAGATCTAAGGAAGGATGCAACATGAATCCAAAACCGACAACAAAGAAATGGGTTATGTTGGTGAGTGTTTTTATGATAAGAAGGCTGCCTTCATTCAGATTCACTTCCTTTTCATGATATATACTAATATTTTAAATATAAATGTAGGAGGCCCGAGAAAGATGAGCGCAGATGATACATAAATTAAGTGAAGAGACAACCATTGTTTGTAGAAACTCTGATGAAGATGAGAGGGCATCCAGGAGCGAGGTAGACCAGCTCGTTGAGTGGTGTCACAGCAACAATTTTGCACTCAGTGTCAGTAAGGCATAAGAGCTGATTGTGGACTTCACGAAGGGCTAGATGAGGAAACATGAAGCAATGCTCATAGAGGAATTAGAAGTGGAGAGAGTGAGGATTTTCAAGTTCCTGGTTGCCAAGATCTCTGCAGATCTAGCTTGGTCTCAGCAATAAAATGGAACTATAAAAAAAGGGAAGACAATGGCTATACTTCATTATGAGTTTGAAGAGATTTGGTTCTCTAACTAAAACACTTGAGGACTTCCAATGATGTACTGTGGAGAACATTCTGACAAGCTACATCACTGTCTGGTATGGGGGGGGGGGCAGGGAAGGGGGGGGTACTGCATAGGACCGAAAGATGCTACAGAAAGTCGTAAAATTAGTCAGCTCCATCTTGAGTACCAGCCTCCACAGTACCCAAGACATCTTCTAGAAGTGGTGTTTCAGTAAGGCGATGTTTATTATTAAGGAACCCCATCATTCCCTCTTCACATCAGGAAGGAGGTGCAGAAGCCTGAAGGCCCACACTCAGCTATTCAGGAACAGCTTCTTCCCCTCTGCCATATGATTCCTAAATGGACATTGAACCCATGAACACTTCCTCACTTTCTTTTTAATATATATTATTTCTGTTTTGCACTATTTTTATCTATTCAATATACACACACATTTATATAAACTTACTGTAATTAATTTATTTATTTATTTCTGTATTTATCATATATTGCATTAAACTGTTGCTGCTAAGTTAACAAATTTCATGACACATGCAGGTGATAAATCTGATTCTGATTCTGAGATGACAGGTGTAGGAATGATGGTGCAAGGGAAAAGATGATGGTTATAGACAAGAAAGCTGCTAGGTACTGGCTAGCTTGTTGATTTTTACCATTTACCTTTTTTGTCATAGAAAAAAAAGATTAGAACAAACACATTTTATTACATCTTTAATATCAGTTGCAATGAACCTTTGATTTCATACCAATACTATGACTAATCTGTATTCCCTGCTAAAGATTATAGTTTTTGTGTTGCTTAGAGTGGGGATCTGGGACATACAGTACTTGGTTGTGAAACTGTAATAAAGGAGAGAGAGAGAAATTAAGTCAAAATCAAAGATGGAAACCCTACCGCCAAAGTAGCAACTTAAAAAATATAGTGAAAACAGCTTACTAGAGTTGGAGAATTTGATATTAAATCAGGAAGGCTGCAGCATGCCCAGACAGAGGCTTGCATTGATCCTCATTGTAACGGAGCAGAAAACCACAATCAAAGAGCTGAAAGCAGAATTGGGATGGAGAATTAAAGTAGAAGGCTCAGGTTGCAAACTCTCTGCAATGATTGTCCAATCTGTGTTTGGTTTCTCCATTGTAGAGGAAAATCGGTTGAAATGCTTTGCAGCTCTTGCACTAAGAAAAATCAATAAATCCTCACTAAAGCAAAAAAAAAACTCAATGTGAAGTTCTGAAGGTTGACAAAATAAATCTCCTTTAAAAAATAAATTAGGGCCAAATAGTTAGTTGTTAGTAACAGAGAACATGGAGTTGTTAGTGTTCTGAATGTGAAACATGATTAAGAATTGGGAAATACATCTTTTCTTTTGAATTGACAGATGCAAAAATAAAACTCTATAAACCTTCAAAAAAAGAGCATTATTGTAGATTTTATATTAGACTAGAGTCAACAAATATTATTAAAAAAGAACTCTTCAACTCAGCTGAATATAACAACTCTGCCAAACTAATAACAGTACATACATGTGCAAACATGCAAATGAAGACTCCAACTTAGGTACTGAACCAGACAAAAGACAATTCATTGGCTAAATTTAATAATTTTCTCATGGGATCTCAAATTGTTCGTGCTTTACTTTCTGGCAAAAGTTAACCAGTGCTATAAACTTCAATTAATGAGAAGATATAATAATTTTATTATCAGAAATTTTTATTGATTCAATTGGTTCACTTTCTTACTTTTATGAATATATTTTCCCAACTGGCACTTCCCCGTTGAAATTTTAACAATTCTCCTTTATATTTTCTTGTTTGTTTGTCGCTGAGGGCTTTCATGCCCCTTTCCTCTCATTTAATGCACAAGTTCACAAATTTTAATGACTATTTGTTGCAGTTTTGAGCCAGTTGGCAAAGCATCAATAGTTAAAACCCAACAACAAAACATCAGGAATATTAACAAAATGCTGGTAGAACACAGCAGGCCGGGCAACATCTATAGGGAGAAGCGCTGTCGACGTTTCGGGCCGAGACCCTTCGTCAGGACTAACCGAATCGGCCTGACGAAGGGTCTCGGCCCAAAACGTCGACAGCGCTTCTCCCTATTGATGCTGCCCGGCCTGCTGTGTTCTACCAGCATTTTGTGTGTGTTGTTGTTTGAATTTCCAGCATCTGCAGATTTCCTCGTGTTTGATCAGGAATATTAGCCAGGTTTTAAATTTGCAAAATTCATATAACAGCATATTGATTTGTATATTGTTATGGAACTTCTATCTTTTCTTCTTCTTTCTACGTTAAATTCAGTCTTTGTCCTCTACTTTATCTAGAAATGCTTTGAAAGGAGAACAGAAAGGATTTAAGTCTCCAAGTTATGAGCAAATTCCATCCAAATTTTCAACTATTGACTAATTAACAGTGAGATATATTTTTAGCCAAAACAATGACCCACCTCAGAGACCGGACCTTCCTCATATTCAACATCAGTAAATTGAAGAAATAACCTTTAATGTTTCCCTTCATGGAACCATACAGCATGGAAACAGGCCCTTTGTCCCCTAAATGTGAACCATCTATGAAATACCCACTCACACTAATACTACCCTATTCTTATTTTTCTTCTCTCATTCACTCACACTAGGGGAAATGACCAATTAACCTAGCAACCCACATATCTTTGGGATGTGGAGTACACGGAGCAAATCCACACCATGTGTACAAACTTTACAAAGTCAGCACTGGAAGTCAGGACTGACCCCTGATTCTTGGAGCTGTAAAACAACAGCTCTTCTATCTGTATGATTCACTGCCAGAAGCTATTAATTCAGATCAAGCATTCAAAAGAGAATTGCATCTGTCCCGTTTCAGCAGTTGATGGAATTACCAGGGATTGGCTATGCATTGTGGCAATGTAAATAAATATCTGAAAGACTTCTCTGGCTTTATTTCCAGATAAATCATGAAAATCAGAAAAACTTCAGATGCTGGATAAATCATGAATGGGTTATTTTAGATTCTATTTGTGATGAAGTGCCACAAAAAATAATGGAACTTAAGATATATATCAGAAGGTAAGATTAAGTGGATATGTTGATTGTCCTTTGCTTTTGAATATCCCATCTTCTCTTACATATTAATTTCCTTATTGTCTCATTTATAGAATTCAATCATTCAATCAGAGCCCTTTTCTTCTGATTACATCTTGCTCCCCTTATACCAGATGTAGATGTCATGGAAAATTAGTTGCATGAGGTAAAACTGCAAGTCAGAAATCAAACTAATGATGTACCAATAGTAAAACAGCAGGTTAAAACAGACTCTGTTTTGTATTTAGTTGGAGAATTAGCAATTGTTGCAAGCAAATTGATTTTTCTGTAAACAATCCACATTGGATTCTTTGATGTGGGGTTAAATTAATAATGTATGGACAAAAATTAACTGTAACATCCTGAGTCAGATTAGAGACAGTACTCTGACAGAATTAGCTTCAGAACTATTGCACTTTTATCTCCTCCCTTCTCATTCCCCGGGGACCCAAGCACTTCATCTAGGTGAAACAGTCATTTACATTTATTTTTTTGCATTGCTTGCTAATGTTGTGATCTGCTTTCCTTTGGGGAAACCATGCATAGGCTCTAATGAGTGTAACTAGAAATGGTTATTGAAACATTTGCACTTTATGGCAATTTCCATTTAGCAAATGCTTCATGAGGCTGGTCATGGCATGACTTGCATTAACGCCAACCTTCCAGACAACTTTGACCTATTGCAGTTTGCCTACTACTGAAACAGTTATGGCCCTACACTCATCTCAAGAACATCAGCATAGTAAAGGTACATCAGGGTATTGTTTATTGATGAGCGCTCTGCCTTCAACAATAATTTATCACCAAACAATGGTGTCATGTCTCCCTCTGTAACTGAATCCTCAACTTCCAGACCAACTGAACCCAATCAGTAAGGATAGGCAGCAACACCATCCCCATGATTATTCTAAACACTGGCGCTGCACAGCCCTCTGCTCTACTCACAACTATGTGCCCAGATTCTGCTCTAATGCCACCTACAGGTTTGCAGCTGATAACACCGTGGTGAGCTGTACCTCAAATAACAACGAGTACAGGAAGGAAAAAGACAGCTCAGTAAAATAATGCCAAAACAGCGATCTTTCCTCAATATCAACAAAAGAACTGGCCATTGGCTTCAGGAAATGGAACAGTGCCCTTCCTCCTGTCTACTTTGGAACTGGATTAGGACATCATGAAAACCAGCCTCCCCTCCATGGATTCTGTCTATACTTCTTGTTACCTTTGTAAAATATAAACAAGGATTCCACTGACCCCGAACATTCTGTCTTCCGTCCCCTTCCTGTAACTATTTATTGTATATTGTTATTTATTGTTATATTCATAAGGTTTCAATGAGATCCCCCTTTATCCTTCTAAATTCCAGCAAGTACAGACACAAAGCCATCAAACTTTCTTCGTATAATAACCTTTCATTCCTGGAATCATCCTTGTGAACCTGCTCTGAATCCTCTCCAAAGCCAACACATCTTTTCTTAGAATAAGATCCCAAAATTGTTCCCAATAATCAAGGTGAGGCCTCATCAGTGCCTTGTAAAGCTTCAGCATCACATCCTTGCTCCCGTATTCTACACCTCTTGAAGTGAATGCTAACATTGCATTTGCCTTCCTCAACACCAATTCCACCTGCAAGTTAACCTTAGGATATTTTGCACAAGGACTCCAAAGTCCCACTGCATCTCAGATTTTTGGACTTTCTCCACATTTAGAAAATAGCCTGCACATTTATTTCTTCTTGCAATGTGCACGACCATTTCCCAACATTGTATATCATTTGCCATTTTCTTGCCCATTCTCCTAATCTGTCTAAGTCCTTCTGCATCTTACCTGTTTCTTCAACACTACATGCCCCTCCAGCAATTTTCGTATCATCTGCAAACTTGGCAATAAGGCTATCTATTCCATCATCTAAATCATTGATGTACAACATAAAAAGAAGTGATCCAAACACCAAGCCCTGCAGAACACCACTAGTCACTGGCAGCCAATCAGAAAAGGATCTTTTATTCCCACTTGCTGCCTCCTACCAATCAGCCATGCTCTAACCATGTCAGTAAATTTTCTGTAACATTATGAGCTCTTAACTTGGTAAGCAGCCTCCTGTGTGGCACCTTGTCAAAGGCCTTCTGAAGGTCCAAATATACAACATTCACTGCATCCCCTTTATCTTTCCTACTTGTAATCTCCTCAAAGGATTCCAACAGGTTCACCAGGAAAGATTTTGCCTGATGGAAACCACGATGACTTTGTCCTATCTTGTCATGTGTAACTAAGTACTCCATAACCTCATCCTTAACAATTGACTCCAATATCTTCCCAACCACTGAGGTCAGGCTAACTGGTCTATAATTTCCTTTCTGCTGCTTTCCTCCTTTCTTAAAGAGTGGAGTGACATTTGTAATTTTCCAGTCCTCTGGTACCATGTCAGAGTCCAATTATTTTTGAAGGATCATTACTAATGCCTCCACAATATCTAACACTACCTCCTTCAGAACCCTAGGGTGCAGTTCATCTGGCCCAGGTGACTTATGTACTCAGTTTTTAGCTTTTTGAGCACCTTCTCCCTTGTAATAGTAATGGCATTCACTTCTCTTCCTTCACCACCTTCAACATCTGACACACTGTTAGTGTCTTCCATGGTGAAGAATAATGCAAAATATTCATTTAGTTCACCTGCTATCTCCCTGCCCCCATTATCATTTCACCAGCCTCATTTTCTATTGGTCCTATAAACACTCTCATCTTACCTTTATTTTTTTTTACATACTTTAAAAAGCTTTTACTATGGACTTTAATATTGGTTTCTAGTTTGCTTTCACACTTCATCTTTTCCCTCCTAATGATTTTTTTAGCTGTCCTCTATAAGTTTTGAAAAACTTCCCAATCCTCTATCTTCCTGCTAATTTTTGCTTTGTTGTATGTCCTCTCTTTAGCTTTTACATTAACTTTGATTTCCCTTGTCTGCCACAGTCGCACAATTTTGCAATTTGAGTATTTCTTCAGTTTTGGAATACATCTATCCTGTACCTTGCTCATTTTTCCCTGAAGCTCACACCATTGCTGCTCTGCTGTTATTCCTGCCAGCATCTCCCTCCAATTTACTTTGACCAATTCCTCTCTCATGCCACTGTAATTTCCTTTACTCCACTGAAATACTGCTATGTCAGACTTTACCTTCTCCCTGTCAAATTTCAAGTTGAAGTCAGTTATATTGTGATCACTGTCTCCTAAGTGTCTTATACTTTAAACTCCCTAATCACCTCTGGTTCATTACATAACTGCCAATCCAGTATAGCTCATCCCCAAGTAAGCTAAACAACAAAATGCTCTAACAAACATCTCATAGACATTCAACAAACTAATTCTCCTGAGATCTGTTACCAATCTGATTTTCTCAATTGACCTGCATGTTGAAATCTCCCATGACTACCATAACATTGGCCTTTTGACACACCTTTTTAATTTCCCATTGTAATCTGTGGTCCACATCCAAGCTGCTGTTGGAAGGGGTCTGTATATAACTGCCATCAGGGTCCTTTTACCCTTGCAGTTTCTTAACTCAGCTGACAAGGATTCAACATCTTCCAATCCTATGTCACAACTTTCTACTGATTTGATGCCATTCTTTACCAGCAGAGCCACACCACCCCCTCTGCCTACATTCCTATCCCTCTGATACAGCATGTAACCTTACACATTCAGCTCTCAGCTGCAACCATCCTTCGTCCACAAATCAGTGATGGCCACATCATACCTGGCAATCTGTAATAGTGGAACAAGTTCATCCACCTTATTTCTTTTACTCCGTGCATTGAGATATAACACATTGAGTACTGTATTTGCTACCCTTTTTGATTCTGCATCCCTAATGCAGTGATACTCACCCTGCAGCCAGCAATTTTGTTCCATCATCTGCCTACCCTTAATGACAGTCTAGCAGACCGCTATCTTTGCTTTTTTTTTCCCATCCATGCTATCCTGAGTCCTTTCACTCTGTTTCCCACCCCTCTGCCAAATTAGTTTAAATCCTCCCCAGCAGCTGTAACAAACCTGCCCTCGAGAGTATTGGTCCCCCTTGGTTCAGGTGCAACCCATCGCTTTTGTACAGATCTTACCGCCGTCAGAAGAGATCCCTATGATCTAAAAACCTGAATCCCTGCCCCCTCCACCAGCTTCTCAGCCATGCATTGATCTATCAATTCATTCTGCTTCTACCCTCACTGGTGCACAGCGCAGGAATTACTACCCAGGAGGTCCTGCCCGGCTCTCTGAATTTGCTCCTCAGGACCTCTTTGCTTTTCCTTCCTATGGCATTGGTACCAATATGTTACAAGACATCTGGCTGCTCTCTCTCCCCCTCGAAAATGCTGTAGACGTAATCCGAGAGGTCCCTGACCCTGGTACCTGGGAGGCAACATACCATTCAGGTGTCCTGTTTTCATCCACAGAATCTCCTGTCCATTCCCCTGACTACTGAGTCCTGTCACTACCACTACCCTCTTCTCCGTCTTTCCCTTCTGCATCACAGACCCATGTCCAGTGCCAGTCACCTGGTTTCCATGGCATTCCCCTGGGAGGTCATCCAACACAACAGTATCCAAAGTGGTATACTTATTATTGCAGGGAATGGCCACAAGGGTGCTCTGTGCTAACTGCCAATTCACATTTCGATTTCCCCTGACAGTCACGCAGTTACTTACCTCCTGCAACTTAGGGGTGACTACTTCCCTGTAGCTTTGATTGATTATCTCCTCACTCTCCCATATATTGGTGCATGATCCAATAATGAACCAATATCAGTACCAATTAAGAGATCAAGGTATATGGGAGAAAGTAGAATCAACCATGATTGTGTTGAATGATGAAAGAGACTCCAAGGATTGAATGATCTAATCTGGCTCTCGAGTTTTATCTTTTTATGTTTCTATAGCTCCTCCTTAGTGAACATTGGGAAAATACGTTTTGTTTATTCAAAAACTTTTACAAATAGCTGCAATTGGAGACATGAAGTAATGACAGCTTTTCTCTTATTATACTCTATCCATCTGTGGAGTTGAATTGTACCATTGTACTCAATATATGTGGAATACCTTGTTGAATCCCCCAGCTGTTCTTTTAATGTCACTATCATAATTCCAAAATACCTTACATCAAAGCTACTAATGGCATAGGAAAGCAGATATAAACATCTCATTGGTCCATCTTTAGCTTTTTACATGTTGACCACACATTGTTTGTACCATGTCCTGTTTAATCATTATAATGGTTAACATCAATCATCAATTAAGAATTGCCCTGCATTGCCTGACCTGCTGAGTTACTCCAGCATTTGTGTATGTTGCTATAAATTTCTCACCCTTTTCACAGATCCCTCCAAGGTCACTATACTTCCTATCTCTATAACCATTCTCAGCTGTGCAATGCTCTAATATATCTCCTCTGAGAAGTGTATCTAAAGGTAGTATATGGGAACATATACATATTTTGATAATAAATTTACTTTTTCTGAACACCCATTTATGTCCTCTTCTTCAACTCTCAGTATAATTATTCCACAAATGGTTCACGTTCCTTCACTGTCAATAGCCCAGACTCTCAAGTTTCTATTCAAAACTTCTTCACCTCTCCATTATGTTTTTCTCCTTTATGTTACCTCTATAATACTATTGGCTATGTACATTCCTCAATAGATCTTTATCATGGTTCAGTGTAAACTTATTGCTCATAGCTTTCCTGGAAAGGCAATATGGTATGTGCTATTTGTTGGCTAAGTATAACTAAAACACAAAGTCAGAAAAATTGCATGTTTGCTCACACTCAGTTAACTTATCATGGTCTCCCTTATTTCTCTTAACATTCATGCTGTTGGAAACACTATTCATCTCAGAATCTTTCCTCTGCCCCCAAACCCTAGCTCTTCTATATGTTATCCTTGCAATTCTACCAATAGTTCGTCTTTCCCCTTCTGCTTAATTGCTTGCAAGGAGGTACAGAAGCCTTAAGACACACACTCAGCCATTCAGGAACAGCTTTAACTGCAATTGATTTACTTATTATTGTCATGCATTGCGCTGTACTGCTGCCTCTAGTTAACAAATTTCACTATATATGATGGTGATATTAAACCCGATTCTGATTCTGAAGATAAGGTTTTGCTCCCTTCCTTTCCCCTCCTATCTTCTGTTCTTTGGTAATTTTGCTAATTTGTAGGCTGAACTAGCCCTTTTCTTTTATGAAAAATGAACAGTAAATACTTTGGGTGATACAGTTCATTTGGACTGATGAAATGTTCCTTCCAAAAATGCTGACCGTCATATCCCCTCCATTGATGTTCTCTGATCCACTGTCTCCTCCAGCATCTTGTATATTTCTCCAGATTCCAGCATCTTCAGTCTCTTGTGTCTCAGAACCGTTTCTCTTGCCCTGCAGCACCTCCATGCAACACTCAAATACCTTTGAGATTTTGCAACCTTTCTTTGCCATTAGTTTGTAAATAAATTCCTTGTAACAAATGACAAAGGCTTTATCTTTGTTCCCAGATACAAATTTCAATGTCTCCTGTCTGGTTTTCTCTCTGCATTTCTTATATAGGGTCAGTTGAAACAAAGCAAAGCCTTTTATACTGCAGGAGCTGTAACCTTATATTGTATTCATCACTTTGACTATTTGCAGCATTGCTTCCATTGAGCTCATCAAGTTTTGGAGTATCAATGATGAAAATATTGATGTTTAAGGATATGAAGAATTAAATGCATTCAAATCAAAAATACCCAACAAGGAAAAGCAGGTAGAGCTGAGATCAAAGAAATGACCTGTGTATGTTAACTTCCATTGGCTTTTTCCTGAACATGGAATACTCCTGGCCTTCATTTGTTCAGCAATATTAGAGGCATTTTGGATGGGATAAGTGAAAAATGACACTGCATTACAACTACAGATGGCAGGGCTCTGAACATTTCCAGTCAGCAGGAGATTAAAAGGCCGATTTGTTTCACTTGAGAGAAAGTGATGCAGAACTAAACAAGAACTTAATCCTTAACACAGTCTGTTAGAAATTAACTCAAGCAGTTGAATAGCGAATCTTGCGACTGCTGGTTCTTGGCAGCTTCTTGTCATTTTTACGAGCCTTAGTGATTTAGTATTAAAATACTTAAGTCATCTTTATTGTATTCTTTGATTAAATTTTATAACGCTGATCCCCTCATGAAGTCACGAAGGGACAAAACTTAATATATCCTCTCTTGGACTCACAAAAATCTTTGCTCCACAAAGAAAACTTAAATATTGGACCACCTTTCTTTTGTCTATTGATGCCTCTTCCAGTAGCTGAACTGCCATTACCCACAGAATAACATTAACCTGGTGCAGAATGGTTTACCTAGTGAAAGTCAGCTTCAACTTTTTCTAGCCACTAACAAAATGGGCAATGTGCTTAAGGCAATGAAGAGTGTAATTATTTCAGCCAGTCATTGAATATAGTCTAATGAGCAGACAGGATAGATTTTGTGCATGACTTGTACCGGTCCATATAGGTTTGAGTCATTGCACACTTTCAAGTTTCATCCAGTTTACCTCCACTGTCTTGTTCATTGTGCATTAGACCCGAAGAGGAGGCACAGTCATTTCAAAAACAAAAGCCATAGGACTGTAGGCTAGAAAAGTTTACCAAACTGCAGAGGAGGACAAAAGGATTATTAAGAGTGGGAAGATGGTGTATAAAACCTTGGTTTCTGGAATATAAAACAGATGGTATAAGGTTCAATAAATGTGTGAAGGGAATAAAATCTTCCCAACAGTCTGAAATGGAGTAAACTGTAATTGGAAACAAAGAAATGACAGAACTATAAAAATCATTTGATTCTGTACATACAAAGGAGTGCTAGAGAAAATGGCCCTGGAAATTATGGATGCATTGTTACAAAATTCTTTCCCCTCTGAAGGAAGTCAAATCTAACCTCATAAATAAATAAGGGAAAAGTTAGGGAATTACAAATCAACAAACCTAACATCAGTGGTGAAAATACTAATATTCTGTCACAATATGGAAAGCATGGAGACTATAGATGCTGGAATCTGGTGTAACAAACAATCTTCTGGAGCAACTCAGTGGGAATCTCTGAGTCTACGAACTGTTGATGTTTCATGCTGAAACCATGCATCGTGCAGCTTGACCTGCTGAGTTCCTCGAGCAGACTTTTTGTTGCACGTGGAAAGCATTAAGTTCAAGTTTGTCATGCAAACATACACAAACTATACTAATGTTTATACAGCTAAATGAAGCAGTGTTCCTCCAGGGTCTTGGTGCCAAACATAATACATACAATCGCACACAGCACAAAGCACATTTAGGAACAATAGCACCTACAGTCACAACAAGTAATATTAGCACAAGACACTGAGAGTAATAGGCTGAAACTTGATGGCATGTGGGATGTTGTCCTGGAGCCATGTCTCTGCAAGAACAGGTACGCAACAGTTTCTTGATGAAGGCAAATCAGCTTGTCTCATGCTGTGTCAGCAGCAGACGATGCAATCCAGCTTCTCTCAGGAATGAACACTGGAGAGCAGCATCAGTGCGAGAGCTGGCCCCATCTCTGTTCTCTCCCACACACCCTCCGATGCCTCTTCCCCTGAGTTGGTGTACCATGTGATACTGTGGCAGGAGGACCTAGTCCATGCAACAACCAAAGTTCAATGATCAATGCACCAATGAAATAAACTTGCAGCGTTTTACAGTATATTACTAATGGCCAACAGCAGTCACAAAACGAATGTTTAAGACACACACTTGTACCATTTGTTGGACCTAGAGCGGCAGCTGAAACCAAGTGCACGCCATCTGACTGGAAGTAATGGGTTTGGACAATATATGAGATGGTAGACAGGAAATCATTCTTCATAACACAATTGGAGTTTGTTAAGATTGTAACCAGTAGAATAAATGAGGGACTATCAGAGATGTGGTGAATTTGGATGTTTAAAAGGGTTTTGGATAAGGTCCCACATTTGAGAATAGTGCTCAAAATTAAAGCACATAAACATGGGCATGGACAGGACAGAGAATTAGTTGACAGAGAGAAAAACTGCAAATAGAAATAAACATGCCTTTTTCCTGAGCAGCAGGCAGTGACTAGTGAGATGCTGGCAGGTTAAGTGCTTGAGCTCCAGCTCATCACAATATTTAATGTTGATTTGAATGAGAGGATTAAATGTAGTATATTCAAGTTGCCAGATGAGATAACACTTACAGAAGAATGGGTGGGGGTGGGGAGAGGAGTGGAACGAGAGCCATGTGGAGAATGCAAAACAAGGCTCCAATGTGATTTAAGCAAGTTAAGTGAATGGGCAATGAAAGATAGTTGCAATACAGATGGATATTGGTGCAGTTATCCGTTCTGCTTTTGAGAACAAGATAGATTATGGTATGAATAGTGATGGATTTCGAACGTCACTAAAATCAAGCATCCAAGTGCAGCAACTAGTTAGAAAGCCAGATGGCATGTTAGCTCCTTGAGCTTACTCTGCTATTTAAGATGGCTGATCTTTTCTCTTAACACCACTTTTCTGTCATGTCTACCTATTGCTAGATTCTTCCCAAATCCTGAAGCCTATCAGTCCCCTTGTTGTTGAAAACCATGGCTGAACCTCTATAACATTCTAGAATAGAAAATTCCAGACTCACCACCCTCTGAATGAAGAAATTTCATTTCAGTCCTAAATGATATATCCATTATTTTTGAAAAAATAATTTTTAATTCTAGACTCCATGGTGAGCGAAGACATTATCTCTGCATCTAACAACACACACAAATGCTGGTAGAACACAGCAGGCTAGGCAGCATCTATAGGGAGAAGTGCTGTCGACATTTTGGGCCAAGACCCTTCGTCAGGACTAACCGAAAGGAAAGATAGTAAGAGATTTGAAAGTAGTGGGGGGAGGGGGAAATTCAAAATGATAGGAGCAGACCGTGGGATGAAGCTAAGAGCTGGAAAGGTGATTGGCGAAAGTGATACAGAGCTGAGGATGTTGTTGTTTGAATTTCCAGCATCTGCAGATTTCCTCGTGTTTGATCTCTGCATCTAGCCTGTTTAGCCCTAGAAGTATATTGTACAGCTCAATTCTTCACTTGTTTTTCATCAGAGTTTAGCCATCCATTTCTCTTTACATAAGAAAGCTGTCATCCTAAGGTGTTTGCTAAATTTCTCTTGCATTCCTATTGTAGGCAAGGAGACTAGATCTTACAAAATACTCCAGATGTAGCCTCAGCAAGGCAATATATAATTGTAATAACTCATCTCCCCTTTATCAAAAAATCATACAAAACTCTCATCAGGTTTCACAATATAAATACAGGAATGCTGTTTCTCATGGCTAGGATGCGTAGAACCAGGGATCACAGTCTCATAGAGTGATAATGTAAAACAGCATGGAGACAGGCCCATCTTAAAATAAGGCATCAGCCATTCAAATCTGAGATGAGAAAAAAATACTTCACCCAGAGCATATTTAAAGTATTTTGAATATTAAGAGAATCAAGGGATTATAGGTTCAGTATCACTGAAGGAAGACTACCGTAGTCATGATCTTACTGAAAAGCAAAGCAGGGTTGAATGTCTTAATCTTCTTTCTATTTTCTCATTTTCTTCTGAATAACAGCCATTTTGATACTTTTGGGGCTTAATAAGTGCAAGTTCTGTTATATTTGTCTTTTCACACTGGCAGATGTGCTTGGCAAATGAGCTCATGAGTCAATCCTGAAGTTAAATTAAGTGGCCTGTCTGCACTCACAATGTAAACTCTGAATTTCTACCTCTGTCGATTGACACTTAGAAAGACTGATTTTCTTTAAATCATGAATATACAAATCTTTAGCCTTTCTATATACTGTGTACAGTCCCTGATGGAACTTGTGTATATTTCCATCAAAGATTCAGACATTTTATCTTCCATTACACTCTATCTTTCCAACAAAGACATTTGGATTTCATTCAAGAATAGTTATATCTCTTGCCTGGTCATATATAACACTTATACTTTCTGCCCATCTTTCAAGCACACTGCATCCAATCAATTTATTAAGAATGTATGGTCTTTCTCTTCAGCAAGAAAAGAAAGCTGGACAACTAAGGATATGAATGGTTTAGGATATTGGACAAACACAGGTAGATGCTACTAGCCTGGATGGGCATTTTGGCCAACATGAACTTGTTGGGCCAAAGGGCTTCTTTCCATCCTGTACGTCTCTATGACCCTGTGATTCTGTCCACGTTTGGTGCCTTCGCCATTATCTCTAATCTTTTGTTTCTATTTTAACAGCACTCAGGTATTTTGGCTGTCCAGCAAAAAGACAGATGGATATCTTGCTTAAATCTAAAAACTACAAAATACTTAGTGAAGTTAGAGATAGGGCCCTTTTCTAATTCTGAATAATTTGTAATATTTTGAGACTTTTGAGATAGGTAGATAGATCTCTTCCTGAGGGTATGCGAATATAGAACAAAAGGATTTGGATAAAAGTGTAAAAATTTAGATTAGGTTTTAAGTTTAAGTTTTCCACACAGATGGCAATGGATATATGAAGTAAACTTTAAGGTGGTATAGACAGATTCACTATGTGTGGTAGTATTTATGGAGAAAAATGGATAGGTGACATTTAATGTTGAGACCATTCACTCGGACATGAAGGGTCTCAACCCAAGATATTCATTGCCAATTTTCCTCCATAAACACCGTTTGACCTGCTGAGATCTCCAGCTTTTTTGTATGCTTATACAGATTCCAGTTCCTGCAGTCTCTTGTCTCTATAAAATGGGTGTCAAACTCATTTTAGATCACGGGCCGGATTGAGCAAAATGCAGCTTCATGCGGGCCGGATCAGTCGGACGCGTGCGAACGCAGCTTTCATTGCCTCCGCTTTTTCAGCCTGCTCTCATGTGTCTCAGTCTCTGTTATAACTACAAAGTGTTTCACTTTACAAATTCCGTTTCTTATGAAGAAGACTGCGGAGCAAGACTGCCGAATAAACACTAAAAACCCTGAAAACCTGGTACCTGAATAAACTCAGCATTAGCCATATCATACGCCATAGGCGCTTCGATTACTGGGGCCAGCTTTAATAGTAATTAGATATTATCTCGTGGGCCAAAGATAATTCCACCGCGGGCCGGATTTGGCCCGCGGGCCTTGAGTTTGACATATATGCTATAAAATGACTATGTTTAAAAGGCATTTATGTGGATGAATATAAAGGAAAAGTACAGAGAGATACATGACTAATGCAGACTGATGAAGTTAATATTGATAGTCATCACAACTTGGAAGATGTGTTATATTTTGTAAAATATTGGGTGAACATCTGGAGGGTAAAAAACAATTTAACTCTTTCTGAACCCTTAGCATGTTGGGTTGGTATGTCTGCTAGTGAGTAATGTTTTTGAAGTGTCTGTACAGATTAATCAGTGTTAATGTCTGTAGCTGGATTCTTTCTTAGTCTCAGGCACCATTAAGATGCGAATATCTGTCAAGTTGACTTGATCGATTCTTTTTTGGATTTGGGCTTATCGCTTATATGTAATATTAATGTCCTTTTGTAAGTCCAAAGGAATGTTGCGTCCAAAATGTTTATGGACTATTTGGAGGAGTGACCACTACAAAGTTTAATTGATTTTAGTGTGTATGCTGAACATTATTAATGAACACAGGGTATGCTCGACAAAAGGCAGTTTTGAGACAAAAGATCAAAGAGCTTGTCTATCTTGCGGTTGCTCTATACTTGGGAAATCTGTATTTATTGGGGTACCCTTCCCGGTTTCACTGGACTTCAACCACGGGCTGGAAATTGTGATTGGTGCCTAGGACCATGAGGTGGCTTCATGAATGAGTCAGAATTTGGAGTTTCCTCAACAACAGCGAAAATCAAGTGTGACTAAGAATCGTGAACCCTGAAATCTCTGTGGAAATCTTTTTGACTTGCTATATAGTATTTTGTGTGATTTATTGGTGCTTTTTAATTTTATGTTAATAAATTAGACTTAAGTTACTTGTTATGCTTGTGTTCTTATTACCTGAACACTCGACTAAACTTAGTCTGATCAATCCAGCCAATTACAGAGAAGATGGGCCAAAAGGGCCCATCTTTGTGCTGTACAATCCCATAATTCTGTGAAGAGTGAATAAGATTGTTGCACTTTTTCAGAGAGCCTTTGAGAACATCCTCAGCTTTTTCCTTCTCAGGATTTTGTTACTTTCATCATTCTGGTAATGAACATGTGAAAGATATGGCCTATCTATTGGAGTTGACTCAGCATAATTAGGGCCTAACACTTGGCATGTTGACCTAGGAAAGGATACTAAAGTTGGTTCATATCCTTTCAGTGCATTTGGAATATTTTGTGAAAGGACAATTTATGTTAAGTCTCCTGTGCCTTCAACTGCCTGCTGTAAGTAATTAAACTCTCCAGGCTTGATGCCTTGTTCTTCACATATCCTTTCCCTTAGTCATCCAAGGCACTAAAGGCAATGGTAATTTTTTTTCATCAATACCTACACTCACTGAGGAGATGGTCCTGGGATGTGGAGATGGGTCTATGTATTATGGGATCTTGCTGTGAACCTTTATTGTCAGAAAGCAGAATTGCACAGTGGGTCTGCTTGGTGTCTAGATTCACTGTGCTTTCGTTGACTAAAGATAACTGAGAAATAAGTTTTTCAGACTTAATTAACTATAAAAGTGATTTAGTTGGAACTGATTGAAAATATGTGACACGGGAACCCAATCAAGCTTGGAATTAAAATAAACTGCATTTCAATGTTTAATTATTTTAAGTTAACTAGCGGCTAAGATGGATAATGTTTTGGTCTAAATGTTTAATTTGACTCTCAGCTTATCACAGTATTAAATTCTCCACTGTCTTCTACAGCTTAATTATCATATTTTGCCTGGAGTCAGCCTGTTATTTTGCCAGCACTTTTTAAAATGGATTCAGAATCTAAACTCAAAAGCCAGTACTTCAAACTTCAAATTGTAGAGTAAATCTAATGTTTGGATTCATTTCACACACTCTGAGACCTTTTTAAAATTAATTGTACTGTCAAAATGATTTATCAATTTTATTTATAGCAAAAGCCAAGGATTATGATAATTTGTTTAAAAAAAGACTCATTAAACCAACCTTATACGTAATTAAATTAAGCACAATGTGAGTCCTCTTCAATTACTATGCTCCAACAGCAGCACAATAAAGTATTTATAGATGAAACAACCTCTCTGTTGTGTTATTTCATTGTTGTTTAATTGGCAACCCATTAAAAAGACAGGTGATGAAGTTTCTTTCTATTGGCTTTGCTCACACTCAATTTAATTAAAAAACGAGAAAGGAAAGATAAAGAGCAGCAGCTATCACACAATTATGAATCATTTGCTTATTTCTTTCAATTAAGAAACACTCCACCTTCCTGGTAAAACAACTAATCAAGCACCAGGACACATCTTGAACATCAAAGCAATTGCTGAATATTATGATAGAAGGTTCTTTGTAGGTGCTGAAGATCTGGAACACTCTCCCATTAGACAGTATGAATACTAAATCAACAGATCTTATCTGCTAGGATTACCAAGGAATGTGGAACAAAGCCAGGAACATAGAGCACAGGTACAAAGCAGTACAACACAATACAAAATGCTGAGCTGTTACCTGTATTGATTTGTGCTTACCTAGATGCAACACTGCCAAGCATCAACAAGGAGGGTAAGATTATTCTCTTATGGGATTTCAATGCCAGGGTCGATCTGGCCTTCAACCTTTGGAAAGAATTGAATTGAATTGACTTTATTTCTTACATCCTTCACATACATGAGGAGTAAAAATAGTAATTTATAATAATTCATAATAAATGGAACAGTCAATGTAATGTAGAGTACACTCAAATCAGCGTGAGTTCATCAGTCTGATGGCCTGGTGGAACAAGCTGTCCCGGAGCCTGTTGGTCCTGGCTTTTATGTTGCGGTACCGTTTCCCAGATGGTAGCAACTGGAACAGATTGTGGTTGGGATTGCTTGGGTCCCCAATGATCTTACAGGCTGTTTTTACACATCTGTCCTTGTAAATGTCCTGAATCATGGGAGGTTCACAACTACAGATGTGCTGGGCTGTCTGCACCACTCTCTGCAGAGTCCTGTGATTGAGGGGGGTACAGTTCCCATACCAGGCAGTGATGCAGCCAGTCAGGATGCTCTTAATTATGCCCCTGTGGAAAGTTCTAAGGACTTGAGAGCCCACACCAAACTTCCTCAACCGTCTGAAGTGAAAGAGGCGCTGTTGTGCCTTTTTCACCACACAGCTGGTGTGTACAGACCACATGAGTTCCTCAGTGATGTGGATGCCGATGAACATGAAGCTGTTTACTCTCTCAGATCCATTGCTGTCTATAGGGGTTAGCCCGTCTCCATTCCTCCTGTAATCCACAATCAGCTCTTTTGTTTTTGCGACATTGAGGGAGAGGTTGTTTTCGTGACACCGCTGTGTCAGAGAGATGACTTCTTCCCTGTAGGACACCTCATTTTTGTTTGAGATAAGGCCAATCAATGTAGTGTCGTCAACAAATTTAATTAGCAGATTGGAGCTGTGTGTGGTGATACCGTCATGGGTATGCAGGGAATAAAGGAGGGGACTTAGTATGCAGCTCTGAGGGCTCCTATATTGAGAGTCAGAGGGAAGGCATTGGCAACATCAACTCCAGTGGAGTACTACTTCTCACTAAATATGCCGAGCACAATTTTATCATCACAAACTCTCTATTCCATTAGAAAAACAAACTCATCGCATCTTGGCAACATCTCCAATTTAAACAATGGCATCTCATTGACTATGTCATTGTCTGATCTAGGGACTGCCATGATATGACTATTACAAGGACCATGATTGGCACAGATGACTGCTGAACATATCCTCGTCCGATCTGCTCCACTATGTCCATCAGACTCAAGAAAAAGAGCAGCACCATAAGAAGCTGACCAGGCCAAGTCTAACACTTGAGTGCCTGCTTGACTCTGCCATTCAACAGCACCCTCAAGCCTCATTTGAACTAAATATTCAACAGTATTATCTGGAGGATGTCAAAGAACACTAGTGTCTGCTTAAAACCATCATCTTCAATCCTTGCAAAAACATCCTTGCGTACAAGTCCAGAAAATTGAGGATTGGTATGGTGATACTGGCATGTTAATTGAACAATTTCCTGGTAGAATGACATCAGGAGCAAGGCCAAAAGATAAGCTTATGCCTGAGCCAAGGTAAATATCCAGTGCAGGGTGAGAGAGCTAAGGAGTTCTTAGTGGACTGAGCAAGCTCTGGAAATCCAAAGACTGAAAGACTCTGATAACATGAGAGGCTTCTTAAGTGCCACTAAAGCAGTCTATGGTCCAAGCTACTATGGATTAAAACCCCCGTGTCAATGGAGGGGAAGAACTTGCTAAAGGTTTGAAAAGATACCAACAATCAATGGAGGGAGCCCTTTCAAGAACTTCTTAACCATGACAGAATACTGAACCAAACATTACTAACAAAATCCTCTAGCGACCTATCAGAGAAAACATGGGGGAACCTCCCAGTATGAAAGAGGTCCAATATCCATCAGGAATCTGACAAGCACAAAGCATCAGGATCTGATAGGAACCTAGCAGGAAGTTGGGCCTGCACTCCTACACCACATACAGTACGTGCTCTGCTCCTAAACCTCTGGGAAAAAGAACAACTGCCCTCAGAACTCAGGCAGGGATGCTCTAATAGTGACCATATTCAAGAATTGAGACAGGGCAGCTTGTGTCAATACAGAGACATCTCCTTCCTGTCAACAACAAACAAAGTGCTTGCATGTATCCTTGTCAACAGACTTCTACCAATATCTGAAGAAGTGCTCCCTGAATTACAGTATAGTTTCTGCCCACCTAGAGGTACCACAGACATGAACCTCACAGCACACCCAGTTCCAGGGAAGAATGCAATGAGCAAAGGCATCCCTTGAACTTGGCTTTCATGGATTTGACAAAGGCAGACAGACAGACAGACAGATATACTTTATTGATCCCGAGGGAAATTGGGTTTTGTTACAGTCACACCAACCAAGAATAGTGTAGAAATATAGCAACATAAAACCATAAATAATTAAATAATAATAAGTAAATTATTCCAAGTGGAAATAAGTCCAGGACCAGCCTATTGGATCAGGGTGCCTGACACTCCGAGGGAGGAGTTGTAAAGTTTGATGGCCACAGGCAGGAATGACTGACTTCCTATGACGCTCAGTGTTGCATCTTGGTGGAATGAGTCTCTAGCTGAATGTACTCTTGCGCCTAGCCAGTACATTATGGAGTGGATGGGAGACATTGTCCAAGATGGCATGCAACTTGGACAGCATCCTCTTTTCAGACACCACCGTCAGAGAGTCCAGTTCCACCCCCACAACATCACTGGCCTTACGAATGAGTTTGTTGATTCTGTTGACGTCTGCTACCCTCAGCCTGCTGCCCCAGCACACAACAGCAAACATGATAGCACTGGCCACCACAGACTCGTGGAACATCCTCAGCATCGTCCGGCAGATGTTAAAGGACCTCAGTCTCCTCAGGAAGTAGAGACGGTTCTGACCCTTCTTGTAGACAGTCTCAGTGTTCTTTGATTTGATACAGTAGGCTGCCAAGCTATCTGGCATATAATATCAAGACATGGTTGTCCTGACAAATACTTATAAATACTGAGGCTACTGCATGATGGGATATCGGCCACAGTAATCAGTAATAGTGGCACTGAATCCGAACTCTTCATTGCCAAGACAGAGGTCAAACAGAGCTGCATCATTGCACCCACCCTATTTGCCATCTTTATTGCTGTCATCCTTCACCTCATTGATCAAGTCCTTGCACAGGGAATTCCAATCATGTATGGAATGCAAAGCAGGCTTTTCAACCTCAACAGGCTCAAGGCCAAGAAAAAGGTCTACACCACCACCAACATGGAGCTTCAGTGTGCAGATGACAACATCATCACAGCATATTCTGAAGAAGACCTCTAATGTATCCTGAGTGCCTATGTTAAAGGGCCTGGATCTTGTTTTGTATATAAAAATGACACAGGTCCAATATCAGACAATGCCCAACCAGTCATTTATCTAGACCTACATAAAAGTTGACAATATTGCCCTTGAAAATGTAGACCATGTTCCCTACCTTGGCATCATTCTCTCCTCAAAAACAGACATTGACTCGTGGATCAACCACTGCCAGATTAGTCTTAGTGGAGCCTAGATAAGATTAATGAAAGAGTCTTTGAAGATTGTGACCTACAGATCCAAACAAAGCTTTTGGTCTATAAAGCAGTCATCCTTCCTAAATTACTGTATGGAGCTGAATCATGGACCACCTCATTAGACACCTGTAAGCCCTGGAACAATATCTCCAAAGAATCTTATGAAAGAATTTAATGATCAGCTGCAAGGACAGACGTACTAACACCAGTGCACTGGAGGAGGACAACATGAGCAGCATCTCCACCATGATAAATGTGTTCTTATGGAATTTGTGAGTGGCTAAATAGTTAGATGTAAAATGTGATATAAACTACAAATTTTGGCAATGTTTGATTGGTTGATCCTATGATTTTCTCAGAATAGAACCTCTCTATCATGTGGGAATGTGCTGCACATTTATGCAAAAGGTCAATAGTCTATTCATGGATTCAAGCAAAAACAACATGGTTTTGCTTTCAAGACGTGTATATACATAAAAATTCCTTCCTAAAGTGATTGAAATATACCCAATTATACAGAGAAGAGTTTGGATGTGAAACACACTACAATGTACAGCAAGTGTGTTCATAAGAGAAAACAAGAGGCATCCTTGAGTGAGAAAGACATAGAAGGTTCTGCTGACGTGTAAGATGGAACATTGTAGGAGCTAGCTGGCGTCATGCGTAAATCATAAAGTATAATTGGAACCGTGTATTTCTGTGTTGTGAATTCTGTACAGTTATATATCTGTATGAAAGTTAACAAATTTCACATTACATGCCAGTGATAATAAACATGATTCTGATTCTGATTTAAATTGATAATACTTTATCAGAAATGGAAATTCACGGTACAAAATTCACAAACCGCAAGGATGGATAGAGCTTTGGAGGAAGTTTTACAGAAATGTGGAATAACCCTACATTATATATAGAAGTGAAGATATTGAGTTACATACAAAAGTTGCATCTTTCCAAGCTTTGGCAATTCAAGCATATCGGCCTGGTATGGACTAAAACCAGCAAGGACCTTTGTAGATAGATAGATAGATAGATAGATACTTTATTCATCCCCATGGGGAAATTCAACTTTTTTCCAATGTCCCATACACTTGTTGTAGCAAAACTAATTACATACAATACTTAACTCAGTAAAAAAAATATGATATACATCTAAATCACTATCTCAAAAAGCATTAATAATAGCTTTTAAAAAGTTCTTAAGTCCTGGCGGTAGAATTGCAAAGCCTTGTGCCATTGTGTGTAATTGTGCAGAAGTTCGCTGATGACACGGCCATAGTGGGGTGTGTCAGGAATGGACAGGAGGAGGAGTATAGGAAACTGATACAGGACTTTGTGATATGGTGCAACTCAAACTACCTGCGTCTCAATATCACCAAGACCAAGGAGATGGTGGTGGACTTTAGGAGATCTAGGCCTCATATGGAGCCAGTGATCATTAATGGAGAATGTGTGGAGCAGGTTAAGATCTACAAGTATCTGGGAGTACAGTTAGACGAGAAGCTAGACTGGACTGCCAACACAGATGCCTTGTGCAGGAAGGCACAGAGTCGACTGTACTTCCTAAGAAGGTTGGCGTCATTCAATGTCTGTAGTGACATGCTGAAGATGTTCTATAGGTCAGTTGTGGAGAGCGCCCTCTTCTTTGTGGTGGCGTGTTGGGGAGGAAGCATTAAGAAGAGGGACGCCTCACGTCTTAATAAGCTGGTAAGGAAGGCGGGCTCTGTCGTGGGCAAAGTACTGGAGAGTTTAACATCGGTAGCTGAGCGAAGGGCGCTGAGTAGGCTACGGTCAATTATGGATAACTCTGAACATCCTCTACATAGCACCATCCAGAGACAGAGAAGCAGTTTCAGCGACAGGTTACTATCGATGCAATGCTCCTCAGACAGGATGAAGAGGTCAATACTCCCCAATGCCATTAGGCTTTACAATTCTACCGCCAGGACTTAAGAACTTTTTAAAAGCTATTATTAATGCTTTTTGAGATAGTGATTTAGATGCATATCATATTTTTTACTGAGTTAAGTATTGTATGTAATTAGTTTTGCTACAACAAGTGTATGGGACATTGGAAAAAAAGTTGAATTTCCCCATGGGGATGAATAAAGTATCTATCTATCTATCTATCTATCTAATGGCATTGGGGAGTATTGACCTCTTCATTCTGTCTGAGGAGCATTGCATCGATAGTAACCTGTCGCTGAAACTGCTTCTCTGTCTTGATCTTTCCTTCAAGAAGTTTTGCCAAAATTTCCTAGTGGAATAGATGATAAGTTGGGGTATGAAAGGTTATGGGGCGAAGGCAGGAGAGTGGGGTTAAGAGGGAAATGAATCAATCCTGATCAAATGGCAGATCAGACTCCATGGACTGAATGGCCTAATGACGCTCCTATGTCTTATGTCTTATAATTGACATGATATTAATGATTGCTATTAACATTCCTTATCCATACATTAAACAATTACAATTGTGTAATGTTATTTTATGTAATTTGTGAATATGTGGTGGTTTTCAAGCTGCCAAAATTTTCCCCTTATCTTGCAGCCAATTTTAATCTGATTTCTTACTATACCGGTTCTAGCATTAAATTCACGCATTCTGGCAACCTCTTCACTGCCACTCCTGTTCCCATCTTTGAATCTCCTTAACCAAGAGATTCTACAGATGCTGGAAATCCAGAGCAATACACATAAAATGCTGGAGGAGTGCAGCAGATCAGGTAGTATCTATGGAAAAGAATTAACAGTTGACACTTCAAATGTATTTCCCTTCTGATGGTTCACCAAGGATGAGGTGCCTTGTTATACTCACAGGGCAGGAGAAGTCCAAAACATGGGACATAGCAAAATGCCAGGTTTAAAACAAATCTGGGTTCATTATGAACTATTTAATAAATATATATGGAGTGAGATGGTGATATGAATAATGGAGTAATCCTGTCATATTCTTGAATACTTTGAATGATAAAATAAAAATATGATTAACCGTTACTTAACATAATTTGCTTCATATCTCTCAATACTTCGGGTTACCAAATGTCTAGCAATCTCAGAATTAAAATTAGAAATCTTCAATTGTAGACAGGCTTCCTAATTTTACCCCCGAAAGGCTGAACAAAAATCTTTGCTGTGTCAACTGATAGGAAACTTCACAATAAGTGGAAGTAGTTTATTTCTATTGGCCATATTACTGTCCTTTCTCAAATAGGAATCATCAATCAAATAATTCAAACCTTTCATAATCACTATGACAAATCACTGAAGTCCCTGTAAGACTTCCTTCCTGTGTTATCTGGCTCTGTGAACAGCACTCAGGCTGTAATCAGGCTGTACGGCTGCAGCTTGGTTTGCACTAATTTGCATTCTTGTTGGATAAAAGGGCCAACATTCCATTGATCAATACATATTTGATGGTTTAATGGCCTTTAAGATTCCAGCCTTTTTGATTATTTTCTCTACCTTACATAATGTCTAAATCTTGTAAACTGACTTCTCCTTCCTGGAACTGCACAAATAGCCATAAAAAAGCGAATTTATATTTCCCTTTTTGATGTAAAATCCTAGGAGTTTTGCATTAGTTTCCAGCTAAAAGAACCTTCTCTCAGTATTTTCATATGTTCTCAGTGCATCTTGTCGTGGTTTCTTGTGCCCCACAAACAACCAGGAGACGCGCAGAAGATTCTTCAAGAAGTATTAAACTTTAATTTGCAAATCAAAGCTGAGACAGTCATTGAGCTAGTCGCCCCGATTGCCCACCTATCCTTGTACATAAATGCTATAGCAATCTCCTGGTTTAGTTGTATTAGCATATCCAATCGGTCTACAGTTGCGTATCACAAGTACATCCGCCACTATTGTTTCTACCTATTGACTTAATCCTGTTCTAATCTACATCTCTTAGCTACCTCTCATTAACACACCATTGTCTTCTACATTCTTAAGATTTCATTCTCCTACTAAATTGGATACATGCATAGCAAATAGCAAGTTCAAAGCTGACTACATAGTTTTGGTTACACAGCAAACAATGCAACTTTTATACTCCAATAATCTCTACCTCTGGGAGGAGGGGTGCAGAGGAATACAATGAAGGAAATAAAGGGTGAAATATATTTTTAACTGTGCATTAAGATTTAAAAAAAAAGCTTTGGTAAAATTCCTCACACAAGGCATAGTGTCTTGAAACATAAAAGGCAGCTTGAGGAAGTAACTTTAAGAATTTATTTTAATTGTATAAGCCTATTTTAAAATATCTCCAATGAATCTTAGTCTTCCAATATTGTTGTAATAGAACATTCTTATAAAGATTGTAAAGTAAAAAAATGTATTAATTCCATATCAAAATGTATAATATGGCCAAAGTACAACTTTTGTTAAACCAAAAATAATGCTAACATCAAAGACTGAGTTAAGACAAGATTATGTTTAAAACTTGCACAATGTAACAATCTAATTTAGACTGATACCATGTCAGAAATATGTTCAATGTATGAGGGTCCAGAGGAGGTTCACAAGAATGATATCAGGAATAAAAGGAGTTAACGTATGAGGAACATTTGATGGTTATGGGCCTGTACTCACTGGAGTTCAGAAGAATGAGGGTTCATATCACTGAAACCTATCGAATATTGAAAGTCCTGCATAGGGAGAGGGTGTGGAGAGAATGCTTCCTATAATGAGAGAGTCCACAACCAGAGGGCATGCCCTAAGAACAGAAAGGCATCCTTTTAGAACAGCGATGAGGTGGAATTTATTCAGGTGAATCGGTGCAAATCATTGCCACAGATGGTTGTGGAGTCCAAGTCATTGGGTATATTTAAAACAGAGGCTGCTAGACTCTTGATTATTAAAGGTGCCAAAGGTATGGGGGGAAAGCAGGAGAATGGGGTTAAGAGGGATAATGAATCAGACAATGGGCTGAATGGCCTTTCTGCTCCTTACGCTATGTATTATGACCTTATGATCTAATGAAAAGTCATTTTAAAATGAGTAAAATCAGGCCAGAGCATTGATTAAGTGATACAGAACAAGGGATAATAGAAACAGCTAAAGGATCATTTTACTGAAGCAAGCCATATTTGTGACAGGTTTCCCGACAATGTGTATAAAACTTCCATTTAAGGATTAGCTCAGTTTGTGAAAGAGCAAACAGAAAGCAGATGTTGAGGGGTGTGAGGGAGGAGAAATGAGTGCAGTTACTATTACAAGGAAGAAGGTGCTCAAACAGCTGAAAGACCGAAGGGTACATCAGTCACTCAGACCAGATGAACTGCACCCTGGGGTTCTAAAAGAGTTAGCAGAAGAGATTGTGTGGGCATTAGTAATGTTCCTTCAAAAATCATTGGACAGGATGCCAGAGGAATGAAAAGATGGAAATGTCACTCCACTCTTTAAGAAAAGAGGAAGAAGGCAACAGAAAGGAAATTATAGTTAGCCCGACCTCAGTGGTTGTGAAGATGGGGTTATGGAGTACTTGGAGACACAGAACAAGATAAGACAAACCTTTTGGAATTCTTTGAGGAGATTACATGTAGGATAGATAAAGGGAATGTAATAGTTGTTGTATATTTGGACTTTCAGAAGTCCTTTGACAAGGTGCCACACATGAGGCTGTTTACCAAGTTAAGAGCCCATGGCATTACAGGAAAGTTACTGGCATAGTTAGAGCATTGGCTGATTAGTAGTAGGTAGTGACTGGGAATAAAAGGATTCTTTTCTGGTTGGCTGCCAGTGACTAATGGTTGGTTTTGGGAGTACTTCTTCTTTTGCTGTATATCAATGATTTAGATGATCGAATAGATGGCTTTGTTGCCAAGTTTGTAGATGATACGAAGATTGGTGGAGGGATAGGTAGCATTGAGGAAATGGGTAGGCAACAGAAAGACTCAGACAGATTAGGAAAATGTGCAAAAGAGTGACAAATGAAATACAATGTTGGAAAATGCACTTTGGTAGTAGAATTAAATGTTGTTGGGTGTGTTTAAGGTCGAACTTGATAGCTTCTTGATGGAACATGGCATTAAAGGTTATGGGGAGGAGGTGGGGTGTGCAGCTAAGAAGTAAAAAAATATTGTATCAAACATGATTGAGTGGCAGAGCAGACTCAGTGGGCAAAATGGCTAATTCTGCTTCTATGTCTTATGGTTTTGTGGAGATGTGGCATGCAAATGGTAGATGAATGTCCAATCTAGTTGTAGTTGTCTCAGCCAATCACGGACCCACAATTCTGACCCTTCTGTTTTTACCACATACATACCTAATGTGACTTGTTTGTTGTTGTGTTTCACTGATACAAATGTGAATCCCACAGGAGTTACCTTTTCTCCAATATGCATTCTTTGTTGGATATGTGCAGGTTTCAGCTCAGTATCTTTGAAATGCCATTCAAACTCATTTTGTGTGATGACTGAAACTACTGAGCCAGTGTCCATTTCCATTTTAATTAATTTGACATTCACTTCTGGTGTAAGCCATATTGCTTGTCTGTTGTTAGTTTTCACATTGTAAGTCTCAAGACTATCCAAGTCTGAGCCACTCTCATCATTATCAGATTTTTCAGCGGCAGCATGCAGAATAATGCTGTTCTTGAAACTGCAGCTTGAGTTCTTATTTTTTTTCTCTTCCCTGTGCAGTTCTTTTATTTTTGTCTGGTCAAAATGGTCCTTGTATATGTCCTATTTTGTTGCATTTTCAACAAGCTTCACTTTTAAGCCTGCATTGGTCTGGTATATGTGAGCACTTGCCACAACAGTAACACAGTTTGTTTGGCTTTGCAGGTTTCTTCTTAGATGTTGCAATTTTCCTCACACTCACTTTCATTTCTGACTGCAACTCCATTGCATCTCTGGCTGTTGTTTCCATTGATACAATGATTTCAGCTGCTCTTTTAAATATGAGTTGTGCTTCAGTTAGATGCTATTTTTAAATGCTTTCCTTTAAGATTCTACAAACTAAAGGGTCTCTCAATGCATCATTTAGTCCATTACTGAACTGACACTCAATTTCTTCAAATCAAATATGTTTGCTGAAATAGACACACTTTCCTTTTGATTCCATTTAAGAAACCAAATGCATTCTGCAATCAACAATGGTTCCAGTTCTAAATGTTCCTGCATAACGTTCACACTACCAGCAAGGTTTATTTTGGCCGGGTTGGTTGGAGCAGTCAAACTTCTCAGTAGATGGGTTGCTTTTCCTCCTATAGTACTCAGTAACAATGGTAGTGGCTTTTCAGTGAGTATTTCATTTGCTTCAAAAATACTGCTCAATTCATTCAGCGTACATCATCCAGTTGTCTGTTGTGCAATCAAATGTGTCTGTCTTTCCAATGTAGCAAGACATTTCTGCATTTAAAAAAAATTATTATCATTATCACATGGTTCTCATTGTTTATGGACCTGTGAATTTCATTTATTTCCTGCCTTTTTTAAACTGAGCAGTCTCTTTTCCCTTTCGAAGAGACACATGCTGCACTTTTTAAAAATTGAATGTCTTTCACCCCTTCCAAAGAAAAAAGCATGCTACGCTTTAACAGGTAGGTAGTTGTCTCAGGCTCATTGCTGAACTTCTTCGTCACTACTGTGATGTTTTGTAACTCTTAAAAGCTAATCAAAAGAAAAAATGGAGGAGCTGGGGAAAATGTGTGTACTCAGTTTAGTCTCTTTAGTGAGGTACTCCTTACATATAACCCATAATGAATTATGTAAATAACAAAGGATGTTTACTCAAAAAATAAATTTACAATATTACTCAAGTATTACTGAGCTATTGAACACACTAGAGTTTGCTGCTCAAATGGTTCTGTTTCTCAGTTCTTAAAGACCTGCTATATATTTCCATGATTGCCCTTGGCGATCCTTTGAAGCGTTCTTTGATGTTGTTTCAATTGCTTTGTTTTAACTGCCCTGTACTTAGAATCTGATTGTTTTTGTTCACATTTGTTTCCTCTTGAGTTGTCAGTTTGGTAGTGTGCTACTCCAGATCAGAAGGTTGTGAGTTCAAGTCATACTCCAGGTCTAGACTATACACTCTGAGCTATAATGTTTCAAAGAAGTGCTGGGGGAGTTCTCTAATCTCCTTAAAGTTCAAAGTAAAATTTATTATCAGAGTACATACATGTCACGGCATACAACCATGAGATTCTTTTTCTGCAGTTGTAGTCGCGTGCAACGCGCTAGTAAAGAAACACACGGAGGCATAGAGAGCTGAACTCAGAATGCCTTTACTGATTCAAAATCGCACACTTAAATCTCCCCTCCCCTGGGCCCCTGTGACCCGCGGGGCAGATGTGATGTCAGACTGTCCCGGGAAGGTCCGCCCCGAGTGGGTAGTGGGTCGCTGAAATCCTCACTCATGAGGAGGAGACTAATGCTCTCTGGCATTTGCTCGAGGAACAACTGTTCAAATAAAAGGCACGGCTTATGGCCGTCCACGAGCGCCAGCATATCATTCATGAGCTCGGATGGCGTGCGGTCGCCCAGGCTGTCCATGTGTAGGAACCGCGCTGCCCGTTCACAGCGGGAGAATCCGAAGGTACGGATCAGGAGTGCCTTAAGCTTAGT
This sequence comes from Hemitrygon akajei, assembly GCF_048418815.1. NCBI lineage: Eukaryota > Metazoa > Chordata > Chondrichthyes > Myliobatiformes > Dasyatidae > Hemitrygon > Hemitrygon akajei. Next base: position 98,490,453 of record NC_133124.1, read on the forward strand.
GTCCCTGTCCTCCATTGGTTGGTGGCATAGGAAGTCGATGATCCGTCCTGCCGTCTCCTGGTCGAGCGTGTTGACCACGTAGTAATACTGCGTGGCGTCGGCTGTAATGTCTCTGATATTGAACTAGGCCTCAGCCTGCTCGAACCAAACATGGGGCTGAGTAGCCCAGAAAGTCGGGAGCTTCAGAGAGACCGCGCTGTGTGAGTTGCTCGGATTCATGGCTGGTCGCTGAGTTGCCAGCTCCAGATGCCGTCTGGAACATCGGGGTCACCAATGTAGTCGCACACAACGTGCTACTAAAGAAACACACAGAGGCAGAGAGAGCTGAACTCAGAATGCCTTTACTGATTCAAAATCGCGCACTTAAATCTCCCCTCCCATGGGCCCCTGTGATCCATGGGACGGATGTGACGTCAGACTGTCCCTGAAAGGTCCGCCCCGAGCGGGTAGTTCGAAACGCGTTACCGCGTGTCTGCCTGCGGCTCCCGATGGCAGTTTGAGTCCCGCGTGTGAGGGCCGCCACACTGTCATAATTAGCAAATCTATAGAACAGTAACTATAAATTGTAAACATCTGGAGCTGTTAACTGTAAACAAACTGCGCAAATGCAGATATAAATAGCAATAAATTACAAGCAGGAAATAACATTATTAGAGTCCTTAAATGAGTGTAGCTATCCCCTTTTGTTTAAGAGCCGGATGGTTGAAGAGCCGTAACTGTTCTTGAACCTGGTGGTGTGAGTCCTGAGGCACTTGTACCTTCTACCTGATGACAGCAACGAGAAAAGAGCATGGCCTGGGTAGTGAGGAACCTTGATGACGGATGCGGCCTTTCTATGACAACATTTCATGTAGATGTGCTCAGTGGTTTGGAGGGTTTTACCCATGATGTACTGGGCCAAATCCACTACATTTTGTAGGATTTTCTACTCAAAGGTACTGGTATTCCCATACTAGGCTGTAATGCAGCCAGTCAGCAGACTTTCCAGCACACAGAAGTTTGCCAAGGTTTTCGATGAAGTGTCAAACCTCCGCAGACTTCTGAGGAAGTAAAGGCACTGTTGTGCTTTCTTCACAATAATATTTATATGATGGGGCCAGGACAGATCTTCTGAAATGGTGACACCCAAGAATTTACCGACCCTCTCCACCTCCGAGCCTCTGATGATTACTGGCTCATGGACCTCTGGTTTCCTCTCCTGAAGTCTACAATCTGTTTCTTGGCCTTATTGACATTGAGTGAGAGGTTGTTGATAATGCACCACTCAGCCAAGTATTCAATCTCCCTCCTGTATACTGATTCATCACCACCTTTGATACAGCCCACAGCAGTGGTGTTGACAGCAAACTCGTATATGGGGTTGGAGCTGCACCTAGCCACACAGTCAGAGGTGTAATGCGAGTGGAGCAGGGGGCTAAGTACACATCCTTCAGGTGCTCCTGTGCCAATGGAGATTGTGGAGGAGTTGTTTTTGCCAAGCTGAACTGACTTGGATCTACAAGTGAGAAAATCTAGGATCCAATTTGAGGACAAGGACTTGGAGTTTACTGATTAGTTTTGAAGGGATGATGATGTTAAACTACATTTACATCCGCAAAGGAAACAGCATTATGAAGGACCCCATGCACCCCTCATACAATCTCTTTTCCCTCCTGCCGTCTGGGAAAAGGCTCCGAAGCATTCGGGCTCTCACGACCAGACTATATAACAGTTTCCTCCCCCAAGCTATCAGACTCCTCAATACCCGAAGCCTGGACTGACACCTTGCACTACTGTCCTGTTTATTATTTATTGTAATGCCTGCACTGTTTTTGTGCATTTTATGCAGTCCAGTGTAGGTCTGTAGTCTAGTATAGCTTTCTCTGTGTTTTTTTTATTACGTAGTTCAGTCTAGTTTTTGTACTGTGTCACGTAAACCATGGTCCTGAAAAACGTTGTCTCATTTTTACTATGCATTGTACCAGCAGTTATGGTCGAAATTACAGTAAAGGTTGACTTGACTTGACTTGAAATGCAAAGCTGCAATCAATGAAGAGCATCCTGATGTATGCATCTTTGCTGTCCAGATGTTCCAGGCCCAACGAGACAGCATCTGCTGTAGATACGTTGCTTCAGTAGGTGAAGTGGAGTGCATCCAAGTCACCATTCAGACAGGAGCTGATATGCTTCACATCAGTCTCTCAAAACACTTCATCACTCTGCATGTAAGTGCCACTGGGCAATAGTCATTTAGACAGGTTACCATGCCATTTTTGAGCACAGATACGATTGAAGCCTGCTTGAAAAAGATGGATACCACACACTGCCAAAGCCAGAGTTTGAAGATATCTGTGAATACACCAGCCAGTTGGTCGGCACAGATCTTCAGTACTTGGCCAGGTACTCTGACTGGACTGTATGGTTTTCATGGATTCTTTTGAAAATGTGCTACTCAAAGGTCCTTTTGCTTATTGCAGTGAATGTGAGAAATTTTGTGACACTAGTTGAAACAGAACAGAGAATATTTCTGACAAACATTTATCCTTATCAACATTGGCACATGTGCATTTGCTGGTTATTTTTGCAATTTTATTATGCACAATCTTGCTCCTATTTGTGCTTGCATAATGACAGTGATAACCTCTCAAAATTCAATCATCTATTTGCTTTAAGGCACTTATCAATATTTTCTGTCACTTTTCTCTGCCTCTTTCCTTCTCCCCTTCTCCATTTCCCTTTTTCCCTTCACTGCAGTACAATAATAAAACCAAGTAACTTGAAAATAATTGTGCTTTCTTTTTAGTTATTGGTTGTGAATAAACCTAACAGTATTAGATCATGCAGAATTAGAATACATTGTTTTGTATTGACTTTCTAGCACTGCACATTTCACACTAACCAAGAGTTCCAGTTTAAACAATGGTGGATTTGAGGAATAATATCTTTATTTTTCCCTTTCAGGGTTCTTTTGAAGACTCTGACCTGGAGTTACATGCTGACTACGGTTCTTTGCGGGAATGGGACCCTCTCTTGGGTTTCATAACTGACTGTTGGTGTTCGGCACACCAAGGGCTCGGCCTAAGAGTCTGGCTCGGATTTGGAAGCCTAGGATCTCGGGGATCTGGAGACGGGTGGATTGAGAGTCCGTGTTACAACAGGAGACCCATGTGTCATTGGGGGATTCAGAATATCTGTGATTGTGTGTCCAGTTTTTTGGGTACCGAGCTTGAAAAAGCAATGTGGCGGACTTTTAACTTCATAAACCAGCAAGTTGTTAGTTATGTCTTCCCGATCGCTGGGAAAATGGAGACACTTCTTTCTCCCTTATTAGGGAGAGAGAGAACCTGTGGTATGTCGAATACTGGGTGAAACATGAAGTCTTTCAGGTAACTGCAAGTCTGTATCTTTGCTGTTGCTTTATTCATGCTTGAGAGCTCGGTGGGGGTGCCGATGCTTTTATTTGTCGATGGGGGGAGGGGGTATTGTTGCTTGCTGCTGCTTACACATGGGAGGTGGGAGCTGGGGGGACTTTGGCTTTCTAACATTTGATTGTCATTCATTCTTTGGGGCACTCCTCTGTTTACGTGGATGGCTGTGAAGAAAAAGCATTTCAGGATGTATGTTATATACATTTCTCTGACAAAGAAACAAAGAAACATAAACCTACAGCACAATACAGGCCCTTCGGCCCACAATGCTGTGCCAAACATGTACTTACTTTAGAAATTACCTAGGGTTACCCACAGCCCTCTATTTTTCTAAGCTCCGTGTACCTATCCAGAAATCTCTTAAAAGACCTTATTGTATCTGTCTCCACACCATTGCCGGCAGCCCATTCCACACACTCACTACTCCCTGCGTAAAATCTTACCCCTGACATCTCCTCTGTACCTACTTCCAAGCAACTTAAAGCTGTGTCCTCTCCTATTAGCCATTTCAGCCCTGGGAAAAAGCCTCTGGCTATCCACATGATCAATGCCTCTCATCATCTTATACACCTCTATCAGGTTACCACTCATTCTCCATCGCTCCAAGGAGAAAAGGCCGAGTTCATTCAACCTGTTCTCATAAGGCATGCTCCCCAATCCAGGCAACATCCTTGTAAATCTCCTCTGCACTCTTTCTATAGTTTCCACATTCTTCCTGTAGTGAGGTGACCGGAACTGAGCACAGTACTCCAATTGGGGTTTGACCAGGGTCCTATAAAGCTGTAACATTACCTCTCAGCTCTTAAACTCAATCCTACAGTTGCTGAAGGCCAATGCACCATATGCCTTCTTAACCACGGAGTCAACCTGCGCAGCACCTTTGAGTGTCCTATGGACTCGGACCCCAAGATCCCTCTGATCCTCCACACTGCCAAGAGTCTTACCATTAATACAATATTCTGCCATCATATTTGACTTACCAAAATGAACCACCTCACACTTTTCTGGGTTGAACTCCATCTGACACTTCACAGCCCAGTTCTGCATACTATCAATGTCCCGCTGTAACCTCTGACAGCCCGCCACACTATCCACAAAACCTCCAACCTTTTCTGTCATCAGCAAATTTACTAACCCATCCCTCCACTTCTTCATCCAGCTCATTTATAAAAATCATGAAGAGAAGGGGTCCCAGAACAGATCCCTGAGGCACACCACTGGTCACCGACCTCCATGCAGAATATGACCAATCTACAACCGCTCTTCACCTTCTGTGACATTAAATTGTACCCTTGAAACCTTTGAAACATTAACTCAAATTACAAAGGTAAAGGAACTCAAGAACTCTCTATATAGATGTTGCCCAATAGGCCAAGTGTATCATTAGAATTTTTAATTTTAATTCAGACTTCTGCATCTGCAGAACTTCATTTCCAATACAATGGCGTCACTGCTGTAGGTTTTTCAAACATGTGCATTGGAAAAGGAGGGGTGATAAATTTGTTTTGTATCTGAAGGGGGGAAGAAAAACCACAACAGGAAGTTGTTCTAATAGCATGTGTGTCAGGAATAGATTAGAGGGACAGACTAAATTTCTGAGCTTAAGTCTCTGGAATAGGACTTTAAACTCATGGACGCATGGATGATATATATGGTTGGCCCTCCTTATCCACTGGGGATTGGTTCCAGGACCCCCGCAGATACCAAAAATGCAGGTACTCAAGTCCCTTATATAAAATGGTGTAGTACTTGCATATAACCTACTCACATCCTCCCGTGTGTTTAAATCATCTCTAGATTACTTATAATACCTAATACAATGTAAATGCTATGTAAATAGTTGTTATACTGTATTGTTTAGGGAATAATGACAAGAAAAAAGATCTGTGCATGAGACGTGAGGTGAATAGTGCTCAAACAACAAGTACTAGAGAGAGCACTTCCGTGTTTTCCCGATCCGCGGTTGGTTGAATCACGCATGCGGAACCCGTGGATAAGGAGGGCCGACTGTATTGAGCTATGTTCAACATGCACATGATACAGGGAGAGAAGAATAAAATGAAAATCTGTACACTGAGGAAATACTGAGACAAAAAGAACGTGTGGTAGATCTGGGGAACTTGGTATGGGAGGAAAGAATTCATATTTTTATGTAAGTGGAGAAGTGGATTCAGGCAGTGAAGTTCAAAAGATCTATACTGTACAGCACAAAGGCCCATTTCAGAGGGAGAGCTAGATTAAAATGGATATGATGATATATTTCCCTCCGGAAAGTCATTAAAATTGCTGATCCTCTCCACTTCTGTTTGCCCGATGAGGACTGGCTCATGGACCTCTGGTTTTCTCCCCCTGAAGACAATAATCGGCTCCTTGGTCTTACCAACATTGAATGAGCGGTTGTTGTTGTGGTACCACTCCGTCAGATTTTCATCCTCCCTCCTATATGCTGATTCATGACCATCTCCTTATAATTTAGATCCTCAAAACCTGGCAGCACCCTTGTAAATCCTTTCAGTATTCTTTCAATTTTTTATAATGTCTTTCCTTTAGCAAATACAATGTTAAATAAAGACCGTAAGTACTAACTAAAGACTGTACAATCTATGGGTGAAATGACTTCTAGCAATTGAACGATGAGATGCAATTGGAGTGTAGAAGCATAAGACAGGTGGACAAAGGTATGCAGAACATTTGCTAGCTGCTGTAGCATGGATAAACCATCACTGGTCCATAGCAGTGGAGAGGGGGATGATGAACAACAGAACAATAGTCAGAGAAACGGTTGCCTTCAATCTGAATTGCACTTGCAGGAGAAGACTATCCAATCAGTCAGAACTGAAGCTCAACTCAAAAGTATGTTTGGCCCTGGATGACCCATTGAAGCATGGCAAGCAATAGTGTTAGTGTTCCTAACTGGGGACATTTGAGTGAAGTAGTTTAGATGAACTGAAAGTACAATAGTTCAAATAATGAGTGACAGTGGTGAGATTATTGATAGCATTTGTAGGTGCAATGCACAACCTGAATTAACTTATTTGGTTACTCGGTCCAAGTTAGATGTATTGTTTTAAATCAGGAATAAAGCAAATGTTGTGAAGGTTCTGACCCTATAGTATATTTTGTGTTGCTCTGTCACTCCCTCTGCTTAAACCCACCCCAAGATAAAATTGACTATAAATCAACATAATCCAGCAGAATTTTTGTTAAATTGTTTGCATAACATGTGTGGAAGAGCCCTAGAAACCATAGAGAATCGTGTACTGTAGTTCCTACAGAATATCAGCCTTCTTCTAAATGTACAGACTTGCTCATGTAGCAGGCACTTCAGCCCACTGCTACTTTGAGGTAGAACACAAGAAAATAGAAGCACGATTAGGCCCCCAAACCTTATAAACAGCTTCACCATTCATTGTGATCATGGCTGATTAATACTAGGCTCAACTTCCCTTTCATGCCAGTTCCCCATAACCCCCAGTTCCACAATCTTTCAATCTCCACCATACATATATCAAATGATCTGGCCTCCTGGGTCAGAGACATCTTCTGAAAGAAGAAATTTCTATTCACCTCACTTTTAAAAGACTGACTCCATGTTTAATAGCTACGTCGCATGTGACTCTTCCAAGAGTAAGACATCTCAACATCTACCCTGTCAAGCCTTCTTGGGATATGAAAAGTTGGAATAATGTCACACCTCATTCTATAAAAATTCCAAGGCATACAGACACAAGATGATTCCAACAAACCTGATGGATATCAGATTCTCTCCTCCAATAAGTCAAATCCTAGACTACGCAACCAAGGCATAATATTACTATTACTTAGCAGAGACCTTTACCCCACAATCCAGAGTCATTTATAACTAAGGTTTGGTGATCCTGTATGACTTAATCCTTCCAATCAATTAAACTGTGAGCCATAAGACTTGACTTTCCTTTGCTGCGCAAATCAAATATCAGGAATAAAGGAGAAAAATCTCTGCTGGAGTGAAGAAATATTCAACATGCTTCTGTGCTTAGTGAAGGACAATTAGTTCATCAGTATTATCCACAAAGTGACATAGGCCCTTACCTCTCAGTGTAAAAAGTCAAAAACGCTACATTGGCAAGGTATTGAATAGTGACCATCAGGGAATACCCAGCTAAACTATCCATTTGGTTAAAGTGAATATAAAAAAAATGAGAACATGATTATTGCAAGCATTTGTTGAATAGGACTTACTCCTCTCTGAAGACGAGCACCTTCAGAAGCAGAGGACAGAGAAAGAATATATACAACATGATGCAAAATAAAGGCTGAACATGCTAACACGATAAAATGTTACATTAATGATAAGCAGTGAAGATAATGAGATATGATGAAGTATATCTGTATTGTGAAATAAAACCAGACTGAAAACACAAACTGAATCAAAGCAAACAAGCAGAGAGCACACAAGGAAAGCCCTTTGTATTGTTTATCACTTAATTAAAAATCTCATTAGTTCCAAGTAATACAATATTCAGTTAAAATGATTTATCATAATTGACCTGTAATCTCTGGTGATTAATTTTCTGTATAAGCTTTATAATATATTACATTTTAAATTATAACTAATTTGAATGGCATTTTAAGTAATGTGATTCAACTAGTGATTAATTAATGGTAGGTATTAAGGTTACACCAGTCTTTTTTTTAACGTTAACTGAGGTAAGTTACCAGGGCTCTGGCAACTCAGATTCTGCAGGTCAAATGGTAAAAAAGTTGCATCATGAGCCGTCATGCGATAAGTTGTTTAGATCTTTGATGCCTGAGAATTGGAGGACTGCAAGACTGATTGTACTTTGTTTGCCTTGTTCACACCTCCACGGCTTTGAGGATGCATTAGAGGTGACTGGAAAGGTACACTGTGATGAAAGGTGTGAGTCGTGCTATGTGTGTTCATATCTAAGAAATCCAAACCTTATTGTTACAGCACTGCTGAAGCTTAAAAAGAATCTGCAGCCTCAGCGAAGTTAAACTGCAGATGCTAGTGATCTATAAGAAAAATGATGATGCCCAACACATTTGGGGAATATCACCTCATTTTCCTTCTGGGTATGTTTCAATCTTCTGGACTGAATATCAAATTCTATAACTTAATGTCTCTGTCTGTATCAATCATCCATATGAGATCTTTTCTCTGTTTGTTTGTTTTCTTGATTTTATTTTTCTTCCTATAGCTTAACAAATGTAGTTTCTTTCTTTCCCAGTTCTGGTGAAAGGTCTTCAACCTGAAATATTGACTGTATCTCTTCTCTGAAATAAGTTTATAAGATCATGAGGGTCATTTATATGGTAGGCAGCTAGCATCTTTTTCCCCCCCAGTCTAGTACTATAAGCATGCATTTAATAGGGGTAAAATTATTTTACAAAGTTGTAGATGCCTGGAATGTGCTGCACAGGGTGACAGTGGAGACAAATATGATAGAGGCATTTAAGAGAATATGCAAAAGATATGAACTTGTGTAGGCAGAAAGGGACTAGTTAGTGGGCTTGACCTGCTGAGTATTTCAAGCATTTTCTGTTTCTATTCCTGCTATCTTAGAACCCTGAGTAAAGTAGATCCAAAAGCTCCTGAATATATTAACTGTATTGGATATGCAGGTCCTTATTCTAATGATATGCATTGCCGAGAATAAAAGAAATCACCAAGGGGTATGGTGAACCGCACAGAGAACACTTGCAATTTGATTATTCAATTCTCCAACTAACTTGTGCATGTTATATTTTTACACGGACTGAACCAGTTTCTCCTCTTTTTGAAGATATGGTCTATATATTTACATGCCAGTATTATTGACATATTCCACCAGGTTTTCTGAGTGTCTTTGACCTTCTCAAAGGAGCTCATTCCTTTAGGATTGTCTTCACTTCCTGACCTGAGAATATTGTCAATTTTTGGTTCAATTCGGTAAAATACCACTTAATTTCCTTTACAAAGTTTTTTTGGGTCCAAGCGTAGATACAGTACACTCATGATCACAAATCTCATCGATATTTTCTTGTTATTGTCAGAGAAATTAAATGATTCATGTACAGTTTGTTCTTCCAGTTCAGGTCTTTTATTTTCACAAGATACTCATTTATACCACTTCAACTATCACTCCAACCTCTCCTTCTGAATGTCAGATTTGTTAAAAATTGTTAACTTTCAAACTTTCATGTTGGTTATAAAGTTTATCTTCATTACTTGTGTCAAAACCATAGCTTTATCCCAATTTGACTTTTTCTCCTGTCCCCTCAAGATTTGGCTTGAATTAAGATCAATCATATTGTATAATCACTTGGCACTGAGGAAAATCATAATAAGAACAGTTTCCTAGGTATATAAACCTTTGCCTTTGTAGTGCAGAAACAGGGATCACAAGGAGCCTTGGTGACAAAAAATAATAAATTATTTTAGACAGTAAGTGAGAGAAGATTCTGATACACAATATGGTATTCTTTTTCACTACAGCAAAATGGCATCTAATCCATGACTCATTATTAGACCAAACATCACAGGATACTCGTTTCTTCTGTGCTTTAATATTTTTCACTAATCTCTCAGCCATGCCTTTTGACAGTGGATCTTATAGTGAACAAGAATCCTGCTTAATAACACTTTGCCTCATAAAGCACTCAAATAGGACCATTGTCTGAGACCAGGTCTTTTGATAACACAACACATCTCAGTTCTTCAATAATACATGGATATACAGAGCACATCTCACCTTAAAGGATTACTAATAATTATTTATGAGAATTGAATAGTTGTGATTCCTTTATCACAATTACCGATCTGTTGGTCATTACCACGCCTGTAAAGAAACTTTCCCTCTCTTGCTTCTACAATCTTGACAATTCCAGCTCTCCATGAACATTATTTACTTGAGAGTGATGGACAAAACATCTTGCAACTGCCTTTGTATTCACAATATCTGTGTGAAGCTCTTTTAATATTTACCATTTTAAAATACTTGACATGGCAACTCTATCCCCATTGTATAAGGTCACTCACATCCATATGAAGTGAATTCTTTCAGTCTTACACCATATATACACTCAGTGGCCACATTATAAGATACACTTGTACACCTGATCATTAATGCAAATATCTAAACAGCCAATCATGCAATTTAATGCATAAAAGTATGCAGACATGGTCAAGAGGTTCAAATGTTGTTCAGACTAAACATCAAAATGGGGAAGAAATGTGATTTAAGTGACTTTGCTGTGGAATGATTATTAGTGTGTTTTGAGTATCACAGAAACTGATGTTCTGGGATTTTCAAGCACAACACTCTCTAGAGGTTATAGCGAATGGTGTGAAAAGCAATCAACATCCAGTGAGCGACAGTTCTGTGGAAAAAAATGTCCTGTTAATGAGAGAAGTCAGAGGAGAATGTCCAGGCTGGTTCAAGCTGACAGGAAGATGACAGTAGCTCGAGTGAGCACACATCGTAACAGTGGTGTGCAGAGCAACATCTCTAAATGCACAACTTGTCAGACCTTGAAGTGGATGGGCTACAACAGCAGAAGACCATGAGCATACACTCAGTGGCCACTTTATTAGATATTTTATGTATTAAAAATATGTTTTTTATTTGATGCATCAAAAAGGATGATGTCATACTTTTTCCACAATATTTCATCTACCATATCTATCCCAGTTCTATATCCTTTGAAATCTCTTTATACCCTCCTCACAACCCCAGGTGCTATTCAGCTTTGCATACATAGCAAACGTGGGTATGTTACATTTGAGCTCCATGTGCAGAACATTGAAATAACTTGTGAACAGCTAGCTGTAGCAATTAAAGTCACAGACTAGCACAGCATAGACAACCATGGTACACACCAAGCTAATCTTATTTGCTCATATCCCTCTAAACCTCTCCTGTTAGTATACGTAACTAAATGTCTTTTGAATGTTGTCACTGCACCTTCCTCAATCACTTTCTCTGCAGCTCATTCCAGCTTCTGCATGAAGAAATTGCCCCTTGCATCCCTGTTAAATCTTTCAATTCTTACCATAGGTCCTCTAGATTTTAGTTCCACTTCTCTGGCAAAAGACTACATACATTCATTCTCTCTATGCCTCTCATGATTTTGTACATCTTGACAAGGTCACCCTTCAATCCCTTCAATCTTCTATCTTTTAAAGAGTAAAATCCTAGGCTGCTCTTTCTCTCCCCATAACTTAAACCCTCAAGCCATAGCAGCATCCATTTTCTCTGTATTCTTTCCAGTTTAGAAACTTTTACCTATAATTGGGCAACAAAACTGCACACACTACTCCAACTGTGGCCTTACCAGTGCCTTGTACAACTCCGACAGTCAGTACCTTGATTGATGAAGGCCAGCATGCCAAACAGCTTCTTCACCGCCCTGTCTAATAGTTTTCAATGAGCTATGCTCTTGTGCTATGTACCATTTGCTGCTGCACTCTGTTCTGCAGTCCCCCAAGCCAAAAAAATACCAATACCAATTTATTCATGCTCTCTGTACCATCCAATAACAAATATTCAATCCACATCAGTTGCTTTTCACAATCCATTATGCTCTAATTTTGTTTAATAATCTCTTGTGTAGCTTCTAATCGAAGGACTTCTGAAAATATAAATGTACCATTTTCACTGTTTTGCCCTTAATTCTTGAAGTTACAAAAAATAAAATAAAATTCCTTTTCTTATTCTATATTCATGTTTACTCCACCAAATCACATAATTCATTTATAGTTCCCTGCCAATGCTTTCTTCAATTATTTTCTCTAATGTTGACGTCAGGCCAACTGGTCTGTAGCTCGCTATATTTTGCTCTCCCTCTTTTCTTCAACAGTACTCCTAAATTTGTATTGTCATAATCAGTTAAAACTATTATCTGGTCTATGTAATTTCACAAAATGAAATCCATTATCTTCATTTCCTACTTTTACCTCCTTTCTTGGGGCACAGGTCACCTCAGTGTTTAGCAACTATCAAGGCAGTAATTTGTATTTCCAGCATTTGCAGACTTGCCCATATTTATGATCTGTTCAATACTTCCTGGGTCTGGGCCTATAGTTCTCCATTATTACTGGAATTTTTCCCTGATTTCTTCCATGAAGATGGACACAAAATATTGGCTTAACATTTCTGTCATTTCTTTATGCTACAATATTTCTCCTTCCTTGTTAACATTGCTCAAACCTTTTCTTTCCAAGGTTCAAGATTCAAGATTGTTTAATATAATTTCCAGTACACAAGTGTAAAAAATAACAAAATAATTGTTACTCCAGATCGAATGCAGCACAAAAAAAATTATAAGATAAAGAACACAATAATAATAAAAAACACAATAAATACAATATTACATATAAGATAGCTTATATACAAAGATTGATTGTATGTCCATAAACTTTAATATATTTACTCAAGTTTCTCACAAAATAACTCTCATTTTCTACTCTCCTCTTCTTTATCAAGTTCTTAGTCCACTTTGAAAATAGTGTTTGTTTTTCTCCCCAACCTTTTTCTTTCTTAGCAGTTTTATAAGACTTGTTTCTTTAATATAATTCATCCTTTAACTTCTCTGTTATCCAAGGGTGAACAATTTTTTCATTATATGAAGGGATATACAATTTCTGTAAACTATTTATTGAATCTTCTAATGTTAGCCATTTATTCATTGCCATTTCTTTTGATGTAGATTCCCAGACTACAACAGTCATCTCATGCCTCATGGATTTGTTTAAATTTAAGACACTGGTTTCAGATTGAACTGTCATTTTAAATCATTGTATAAATTTTCAAGCATATAATGATCACTATTCTCTAAAGACATCTTAGCAGACCAGATTATTGACCATTTTTCACTATATAATTCTACATATAAAACTGTGTGTTTCCCTAGGTGCTTTCTGATCATCACAAACACACCATGAATTTGTCCTCCACAATGGTACATAGTGTTTATGTAGTAATAATTTAAATTTGCCCATGATTATTGAAAGCCCCTGTTATATGTGGCTGTAATTTATGGTGTTGTACTGTGTTCTACATTCCCATTATTACTTCAGGGCCAAATATATAACCCACACAGATGGTTTTATCTTTCACTGTCTTTTATTTTAGCTCAAAACCTCTGACTGCACTTAGATTGGAAAATTAAGCTCCTTTCTTGCTGTTGCCGTTTCTCCATCCTACTTTATCAGTGTTACCACCTCCTCTAGCATTTTTCCTATACCTTTAACTGTCTTGGAATATTTAATCCCTAACATTGATCACTCTCCATAAACTTGATCTCTGATGACTTCACTCTGCATAGATTTGTAGTCATTGGGTGCAGTTTACCATCACTGCAGGACTTGCACGTGTCTAGGACAAACGAGCAGGCAGACAAAATCATTACAGATATGACCCACGCGGTAAACTGCCTTTTCCAAGAGATCTCTTCTGGAGAACACTATAGGGCTATTAAAAATAAATTGCCATGCCATGCCATTTTAAAAGTTTCTCCCTTCAAGTAGTTAATCTGAATAACCATTCTAGTTACCGCCCCACCCCCTCTATCTATTACCTTTTTATTATGTTGTTAACATTGTAAATACATGTTGGTATTTATGTATTTACACACATTTTCTTCCATATCCAAACTTCTAAATTTATTTTTATACTATCAGGCAGAGAAGAGGGCTCTACAATGGATGGTTAATGTAGTACGTAGTGGTAGTTAATAGTATTATTCCTATGCCATTCAGTTAGTCACTCCCACTTGTGAGGACTTCACATAATAGATAGGCAGGATTGTCAATAAAGTTAATTTGAGTATCCTGCATGTTGGTGTCCTGGTGTGCTCTGCACTACCCCTCAATAATGAACACAACAGTTAAAACTTCCCAGTGCATGACCGGTACCAGCCTATCTGCCATCAAGGACATATATAAATAAATGTGCCAGAGAAAGGCCAGGAATGACATGGAGGTTTCACCTATGCTACACATGGACTTTTTATCCTACGCACATCCTTATATGCAGCATCCTTTCCAAGGACACCAGACTCAAAAACAATTCCTCACAATGAAATATAAGCATTAGCTTTGCAATTGATTAATAAGCTTGATCAATAGAACACTGATGCATGCTATTACCTGCAATATGCATTGCATCAGTGCCAATCAAGTTCAGAAGAAGTTCAGGAGAGTAAATGGATGTTGTTTACTTGGATTTTCAGAAGACCTTTGACAAGATGCTGCATACGAGACTGCTAAACAAGGTTAGAGCCCGTGGTATTACAGGAAAGCTACAAGAATGGATAGAAGATTTGCTGACTGACAGAAGACAAAGAGTGGAAGCAAAGGGGTCTTTTTTGGTTGGCTGCTAGTGACCAGTAGCATTCCACAAGGGTTCATGTTGGGACCACTTCTTTTCACATCATATTTAATGATTTGGATGATGGAATTGATGGCCAAGTTTGTGGCCAAGTTTGCAGACAATACAAAGATAGGTAGAAGGGCATGTGGTGTTGAGAAAGCAGAGAGTCTACAGAGGATTTATACAGACTAGGAGAATGAACAAAAAGTAGCAGGTGTAATACAGTGTGCGGAAGTGTATGGTCATGCACTTTGGTAGAAGGAATAAAGGACTATTTTCAAAACAGAATAAGTTCAGAAATCAGAGGAGCAAAGGAACTTGGGAGTCCTCATGCAGGATTCCTTAAACGCTAAGTTGGTGGTAGGAAGGCAAATGCAAATTCATTTTGAAAGGACTAGAATATAAAAGCAAAAATGTATTACTGAGGTTTTATTAGTCAGATTGCACTGGGAGTATCATGAGCAGTTTTGAGCTCCTTATCTAAGAAAGAACGTGCTAACATTGGAGAGGGTCCAGAGGAGGTTATTGTGAATGATTCCGGGAAGGAAAGGGTTAATCTATGAGGAGTATTTAATTGCTCTGGGCCCGTATTTACTAGAGTTTAGAAGAATAAAGGGGGATTTAATTGAAACTCATCAAATATTGAAAGGCCTAGCTAGTATAGACATAGAGAGGATGTTTCCTACAGTGGGAAAGTCAAGGACCAGAGTGCACAGCCTCAGAATAGAAGGACGCCTCTTTAGAACAGAAATAAGGAAGAATTTGTTTGGCCAGGTGGTGGTAAATCTGTAGAATTCATTACCACAGATGGCTTTGGAGGTCAATCAATTCATTTTGATATATTTAGAGTGAAAGTCGATGAGTTCTTGATTAGTAAAGGTGTCAAATGTTACTGTGAGAAAACAGAAGAATGGAATGAAGAGGGATTACAAATCAGCTATGATGAAATGGTGGAGCTGACTTAATGAGCCAAATACCTTTATTCTGCTCCTAACTCTTATGCCCTTATGGTCTCAAGATATCAGGAATTTATAAAATGCATCTTTGAGATTGTTCATGCCTTGTTTTATAGTTGTTGGTCCAACATCTTTATCTGGTTACTCATCTAAGTTAAGTGTTGTACATAAATGTGAATTTGTTGCATGTGGCAAGTGTGTAGACTAATAAAGTACTGCCCCAGAGGACAGATCCTTTGTAGCAATACTCCATCAGTTTATTGCTGGTTGGATACTCTCCATCTACAACTGATTAAATCAATCCTTCAGAAAATTTGCTTCTTTATCTTCCCTTTAGTATCTGTTTTCTTTTTCAAAGAGCCTCTCTGTTCTCTGACATTCTCTAATAGTCCAACACTATCTCACAAATTACTGATGATCATTGCAACTCTGTGTCCAGAGACCAGTTTAATCCCACTCAACCTTTATTATTACAGTGGCTTAATCTTCTGTAAAATGTCAATATTTTTTTCAGATTTGTAAACTCCTGCAGATAATGTGTGAAAGGAATTACATAAGGGCAATTTCAACCCATTTCCAGCAAAACAAAAGAGTTGGTCATTGATTTCATGGAGCGGGCAGTGCACTCATTTCTGTTTCTATCAATGGTACTGGTTGAGAGCTTTAAGTACAAAGAGCAAACATCACCAAAAGCCTGTTCTGCTTCAACTATGTAGAAACAATCACCAAGAAAATTAACCTCTCTACTTCCTCAGAAGAAACTTGTTGACTCTCACTAATTTTTATGGACCTACCATAGGAAGCATCCTTACCGGGTGCAGCATTGCTTCATATGGCAACTGTTCTGCTTGAGACTACAAGAAACTGCAGGGAGTTGTGGAAAATGTTCAGCTTTTCATGATAAACCAGCCTCCCCTCCATATAGTCTATCCACACCTTACTGCTTTAGTAAAGCAGTCAATATAATTAAAGGCCCTTCCCATCCCTCCCACAATCTCTCTTCTTCCCTCTTCCATTGGGCAGAAAATGAAACAGACTAAAAGCATGTACCATCATGCTCAAGGACAGCTGATGTGAGACTATTGAATGATCCCCTAGTAGAACAAAATGGATGCTTGACTTCACAATCTACCTTATGATGACCTTATGATGTTAGATCATAGAACATTGAGCAGTACAGCACAGAAAGAGGCCTTTCAATGGGCAAGCAAGTTCTGAATACAAGTGAGCAATTCACCATGGATCCCATGCATCTTTCTCTTCTGGATGAGCCTCCCATGACAGACTTTATCAAATGTCTTAGTAAAATCCATGTCGACAACATCCATAGCTCTACCTTCATTACTCACCCTCATTACCTCATCAAAGAACTCAGTCAAGTTAGTAAGACACAACATGACCCATACAAAGCCAAGCCAGCCCTCCAGAATTAAGCCATGGGTTTCTAAATACTCATAAATCCTATCCCTAAGAATCCTCTCCAGTAACTGCTATACCACTGATGCAAGGTATATAGTTTCCAGGATTATCCCTGGTTTCCTTCTTGACTAATGGAACAGCATTAGCTACTCAACAGTTGTCTGGGACCTTGACTGTGGCTAATGGTCAAGTGCTAGCAATCTCTTCTCTTGCCTCTCTCGATAGCCTGGTATATCCCCTTGGGCCTTGGGGACTTATTCAACTTAATGTTCTGTAAAAGGTCCAACACTACTTCCTCCTTCACCTTGAAATGTCCAAGTATATTAATACACTTAGTACTGACCTCTCTATTTTCCATGTCCTTCACCCTGGCAAAACTTCATGTAAAGTACCTATCGAGGACATCATCCACATGCTCCGCATCTAAGCAAATGCTCCCCCCTTCATCTTTAGTAGTCTTACCATCTCCCTATTTATACTCTTGTTCTTGATGTATGCATAGAATGCTTCAGGATTCTCTTTAATCCAACTTGCCAAGCCCCCCTTGACTTCTCTAATTCCCTTCATGAGTTCCTTATGATTCTCCAGGGCTCTATTTGATTATGCAATCCCAAGATTTACCTGCTTTTCCTTTCTCTTCTTGACTAAATTCATCACCTCTCTCGATACCCAAGGTTCTCTTATCTGGTCAACTCTGTCCTTTCTTCTTACTGGAACATACTCATCCTGTAATCTGTGCGGCTGGTCTTTAAACACTCTCCATAAGTCATATGTAGACTTGCCAAAAAACAACTGTTCCCTATTAACTCTCCCTAGTTCCTGCCTAATGCTCTCATAATTTTTTCTGTTCCGATCTAATACTCTCCAGCAAAGTCCATAATTATTCCTGTCTATAGCTACCTTAAAACTTAAGGAGTAGCGGTCACTGTTTCCTAACTGCTCACCCACTAAAGGGCCGGTCCCCTGTCCAAGCCCATTTCCCAATACCAGGTCCAGTACCCACTCTCCTCTTGTTGCCTTGATGTACTTAATAAATTCTGTCCCATCTAAACCTATTGTACTCAGAAGGTCCCAGTTTATAATATGGAAGTTGAATTCCCCCATGCAAACAACCCTATTATTTTTACAACTTCCCTTAGTCTGCCTGCATATCTGTTCTTCAATGCCCTGTGGGCTACTGGGGGTTCTGTAGTACAATCCCATTAGACAGACTGCATCCTTCCTAGTTTTGAGATCTACCCATATAGACTCAGTGGGCAAGCCCTTCATTATGTTCCCTCTGGTGCTTTGGTTCCCAACCCCTTACCAAACCAGTTTCAACCCTCATGAGTAGTACTAGTAATCTTCCGATCAGGATATTTGTTCCCTTCCAGTTTAGGTCCAAACCATCCTTCTTGTACAGGTCATACCTGCACCAGAATTGGCTCCAATAATCTAAGAACCTGAAACCCTGCGCCTTACACCAGTTCCTCAGCCACTCATTCGTCTGTGCTAAAGTCCTATTCCTACTCTGACTAGCATTTTGCACTGGGAGTATTATAGAGATTACCACCTTGGAGATCCTCCTCGTCAGTCTCTTTCCTAACTCCCTGTACTCTTTATACAGGACCTCTTCCCCCTTTCTATCCATATCATTGGTGCCAATAAACACCACAACCTCTGGCTGCTCACACTCCCTCTTGAGAATATTCCGCAGTCTCTCAGACACATCCTAGATCCTGCAGCTGGGAGGCAAAACACCATACTGAAATCTCTTTGGTGACCACAGAACCTCCTGTCCACCCCTAACTACTGAGTCTCCTATCACTGTCACTCTGTCTGACTTTACCCTTCGCTGC
Organism: Hemitrygon akajei; assembly: GCF_048418815.1. NCBI lineage: Eukaryota > Metazoa > Chordata > Chondrichthyes > Myliobatiformes > Dasyatidae > Hemitrygon > Hemitrygon akajei. The sequence continues at coordinate 98,509,427 of NC_133124.1, forward strand.
TGAGCCTCAGAGTTAGCCACTGGCCTGGCTGCTGTTGCTGTGCCCCAGAAGGTTTTCCTCCCCATTAATATCACAAGGGGTATGCTTGCTGCTAAAGGGAAATGCTTTCAGGAGAACTCTGCACTGACTGCTTACTCCCCTTACTTCACCTTGGTCTTCACCCATCTACTATGTGAAGCTTACTTTCTGAGTGTAACCACATCAAACCACCTTTTCTATGCTCCAGCTCCAGTTCCTTGACCTTGTCAGTCAGGAGCAGAAGTTAGGTGCCTTTCCCAGATGTAGACATCAGGGAGACTGTACGCTATCCTTCAAACCCACATCTAACAAATGGAACATTCCACTGCCTTAACTACCATCCTGTCTACATCTTGTTATACATTTAGCTTTAACTCTTAAGCCTAAGTTTTACATCAACTAAATGATTCCAAAATACCCAGCACCCTTAGCCTCTGCAAGTTCTTGCCAAAGCTTGCTGAGTCAATGGATCCAACTTTAACCATGTCCCACTCCCACAATGTTCATTCAGTTTTCACCTCACTTATTTTTATAGTCCCTTGCTAAGTTACTAATAACCCCAGCCATCTCCTGCCCTGTAGACAGGTCCCAACATGTCCTGCTCGCTTTTAAAAACTCGCCTGCAAACTCCACAAGGAACAGCTTCCAACTCATTCCACGATTTCCAACTCCTCAGAAAAGTCCTAATAGGCTGGGTTTGTTTTTTAAAACTAGTGTGCAAACTCCACAAAGAACTGTGTCCAACTCACCCCACAGTCTCCCACTCTGCAGACAAGTCCCGACAGGCCCCACCTGCTTCTTAAAACTGGCGCATAAACTTCTCAAAGAACTGTCCTCAATTCACTTTGCAGCCTCCCCCTCTACAGACAAGTGCTGACAGGTCCTCTTTGCTTTTTTAAAACTGGTGTGTAAACTGCACAAGATATTCTCTCACTCATTCCATGATCTCCAACTCTGTAGACATGTCCCGACACGCCCTGTTCACTTTATGTTTGATTGCACTGAACTTTTTCTCTAACTATAGCGTTTATTTCACTTTCTGTTGAAGTTTTCCCTTGTACTATTTTGATGAACTAATGTGATTAAATGATCTGAAGAATTGTAGGCAAAACAAAGTTCTTTTTGGTACTTAGACACATGTGATAATAATAAAAACATTTACCAATTTCCTTGTAGACATGGCACATGATATCTATCCATTCCTCATCTGTCCACTGTGAAATCCTGTGGGCTCATTCAAGTTCCAGCTATACACTGGGTGATGCAGTAAGCAGGATCTATGTTCCGTCTACTCCTGAGAGCTTTTATCAGCTGGTAAAGCTCCAAGTGGATCTTTTTGCTGTAAATTTGTCATTGATTTTAATGGCGTTAAATATTTCTAATCTTAACACATGGAAATTTTTAGAAATTAAATTGAATAAAAAAAAGTCAAATGAACTAAAGTGATAAATTTGTAATTGATTAAAGGCAAACTAATTTCAATTAAGTTATTTGTACATTTGTTCCCTTTGTGCTCTAATGTATACCAACATCAGTGGGTTCTTGAATCCTGCTGGGGTATCTTAACAAGACAGTGCTAAACACTGGTTCCATAGAGGCCCATTGTAGAGGGATCAGCCTTCTCAACCTGTCAGTAGATCCCAGATTCCTGCTTTTCAAAGTGTGCAGGCAGGACGCTAAGGCTTATTTCATTTTCAAAGTCTAAATTGGCACTTGCCGTCAAAATCACAAGCAGAAATCACCATGATCTGGGCTATTATTTTCTCCAGTTCTAAAGAAAGCTTTTTTTTTGTCAGTGTGTTGTATACTTTTATTGAAATGCAATGGCTCCAACGTGATGACACAGAAAATAAAATAATGAATGTTTAATACAGCATGGTATCAGGCCCTCTCAGCTCATCGAGCTTGTGTTACCCAATGACACCCCATGTGACCAATAACATACTAATTTGTACATCTTTGGAATGTGGGAAGAAATAGGAGCACCGGGACAAAACCCATTGTGTCACGGGAGGAATGTGCAACCTAACCCTAACCCTAGCACTAATGCATGTCAAGGTTGCGTGACGCTGAATCTTGAGTGATGAGATCAAGAAACACAAGAATCTCCATCTTGGGTACTAGCCTACAAAGTAGAAAAACTATAGCATAATACAGGCCCTTTGACCCACAATGCTGTGCCAAACATGTACTTACTTCAGAAATTACCTAGGGTTAACCCTAGCCCTCTATTTTTCTAAGCTCCAAGTACCAGGACATCTTCAGGGAGTGGTGTCTCAAAAAAGGCAGCATCCCAGGTTATGCTCCTTTCTCACTGTTACCATCAGGTAGGAGGTTCAGAAACCTGAGGGCACACACTCAGCAATACAGGAACAGCTTCTTCCCCTCTGTTATCTGATTTCTAAATGCATATTGAACCCGTGAACGCTACCTCACTTTTTTAAATATATGTTATAGATGTTATTTCTGTTCTTGCACAATTTTTGATCTATTTAATATACATATATACATGTATACTTTATTGATTGATTGATTGATTTTCTTTTATATCATATATTGCATTGAACTGCTGCTGCTAAGATAACAAATTTCACGACACATGCCAAAGATATTAAACCTGATTGTGATTCTGATTCTTACAGACAGTGCTGAGAACTAAACTCCTGTCACTGGACTGTAAATTGATGTGCTAACCACTACACCACCATGCAGCCCTACTAAACTTGTCATAATTTACAACTCTTTCTTCCACCGAACATCAAGTCATCAGACCAAAAATGAGCTGCTAAACAATAGAAAATGGGAAGTCCTATTTCTCAGAGAGTTACCGCATAGCTGCCTTGGTACACAGAGTCCCCGTGGATCAATAAATGTATATTTACACTAATCATATCCCAATCTAATATCAATTCTCATCACATTCCCCATCAAATCCACCTAGATTCTACCATTCAACAATACATTCAGCTGGCCATTTAATCTCACAGCCCACACATCTTTGGGATGTGAGAAGAAGCCCACACATCTTTGGGATGTGAGAAGAAGCCCACACAGTCACAGAGAGAGCCTGAAAATTCTACAAGCAGCTCCAGACGCTTCCTGCTATGAGCTGCATCACATTGCAGCTAAGTGGGTCGCGTAGGATGTGCAGCAGTGGAATGACTGCAGCAGACTACAGCACCTCAGAGGCAGGCAGAGAAAACTGACGTTCCTGGTCCTGAAAATAATCCTCTGATGCTTAAAGACAGTCTCTGAGTAAGAAATTATGAGAAATGTATCTGAGTGCCTTTTGTGTATGTTCACTTGGGGAATGGATTGGCTCCGTGCAGACTCTAAGATGTGGGAAGACAACACATTAGTCAGTATTAGAGCCTATGCATTTTGCATGAAAGTAGCTGCATGGACCCAGCTTCGGTATCCACGGGGATCAGTAACCTAGTGAAATGAGCACACCTTATCTCTGCACCTTGAACTAAGCCATCCATTCAGAGCAGATGAGAACAAAGTGCCAGGATCCAACAAATTACTAGATGATATGGCTTTAAAAGCAAAAGTATAGATTAACCCATTTAAAGTATGGATTTGAAACATCTCTTCACATGGTAAACACCATTTTTCTTGATTTAGCAATAAAATTGCTTTCTTGTTTAAAATCCATATTGAATCTGTTATATGTGCTTTCCATGCTCTTGGATTTTTCATCTTGATTGTATAGGTATCCGATGGCAATGGAGAAAATGGGGGCAGGAGAGAAATATTGTTGGAAGATGGGTAACGTGGGGGAATTGATCGAGTAAATTGATTGCGGCAGAAGTAGATTGTGAGTGAAGAAAATGGCATTGGTATTGTTATTCATGCAATTTTTTTCAGGAGTTCTGTGAAATAAGGAACATTTCTTTGAATTGTCAGGTGTCATGCAGTGCCTTTGTGGGTGCCATCAATCAATGCTGACAGGTAGAGGAGAATTACCTTGCCTTTGTAGACCACCTAATGGTTTCTTTGCCTTTTGAAAACATTCCTCTGCCGTGGCAGGTAAATCATTAACAGCATACAGTTTGTTCCTTGGGATGGGTAGCTGAAAGGGGCGGGAATGCAATGCGGCACTCGCGCCATTTTAGATTTGCATTTTCCACACTTCCCGTGGCAGCAGTAACCTTCCTCCAGACATTGAAACAAATGTAGGAAAAAATTAATCGAAAGCAAAATTAAGGGCGGAAGTTAAGAATGAAAGGGAGCATGGCTTCCATCCCTAATTAGCCAGGAATATATACAAGATAAAAGGCGTGAATTTGTTCCTTATTTTTGTCTCTGTGCATATTTGAGCTTTTTTGCTGTTTTTTTTTGTGTGGGATATGAAGGTCTCAATATATGTATCTTAATGTGAATGGAATTGCACCTTCGAGATCTGACTATACCATGTTTTATGGCCTGGATTACGTTGTACCAGATAATGCTGTTAGCTTAGAGTTACTGGCTCAATAAAATATGTTCTGTTGATAAATCTATCTCTGTTATTTTGCCTATGCAAGATGCAGTACAAGGAAGCAAATAAACATCAAACTGGCCACGAGGATGAGATGTTAGACAAAATAAGCTGCAGATGCTGATTCCTGAAGCAACAAACAATCAGTTGGAGGAATGATGCAGGTCAAGCAGCACCTCTGGGAGGAAAGGAATTGCCAATGATTTAGTATGAAACAAGAGAGTCAGTATATAAGAAGAAGAAATGGAGAGGTAATGAGATGGGGGCCAGAAACTGCCTGGTGGACGAGGTACTGGTGAAGGATGATGGACACATCAAGCCAAGAAGGAAGTGGAGGGGTGCAGTTGGGACCCAGAGGCAGGTGGATAACAGTAGAAGCAGACTTAAAAATGGCAGATGGAGCCAGGGGGATTGGGGAAGAGAGTGATATTGAAGATGTTAGCTAGAAGCTGATAAGCAGGAACACCAAGGCTACCTGTGCTGTAATCTAAGTGAAGCAAATGAGGATGGAAACCATTCTGGGAATGGTAAAGAGCAGATGGGATCAGAACCAGAGGGGGAGAGAGCCAGTGAGTGAAACATGGTGATAGCATGTTGAAGTAAGGTTATGGGAAATGAGAGGACTTGAGAGGATTGGAAGCATGGGAAGGTGTTAAAACATAGCCAAGGAACATGCATAAAATGCTGGAGGAACTCAGAAGGTCTGGCAACACCTATGGAAGTGTATAAGCAGTCGGTATTTTGGGCTGAGACCCTTCATCAAGACTGGGAAGGAGGGGGAAAGATGACAGATAAGAAGGTGAGGGCAGGGAAAGGAGAATAAGATAGAAGATGATAGGTGACGCTAGGTGGGTGGGGGGGGAGTGTGGTGAAGTAAGAAACTGGGAGGTGATGTGGCAAAGCTAAGTGGCTGGAGAAGAAAGAATTTCATTGGAGAGGATAGTGGAGCATGGGAAAAAGGGAAGGAGGAGGAGCAGCATGGGGAGGAGATAGGTAGCTGAGAAGAAGTAAGAGGCAAGAAGCCAGAGTGGAGAATTGGAGAATAGTGAAGGGGACGGGGGACAATAACCAGAAGTTGGAGAAATCAATGTTCATGTCATCAGGTTGGAGGTTACCTAAACAGAATATAAGATGTTGTTTCTCCAAACTGAGAGTGGCCTCATCATGGCAGAAGTGGAAGCTATGGACTGACATATCAGAATGGGAATGGGGATAGGAATTAAAATGGTTGGCCAGTGGGAAATCCTGCTTTCTGCAGATGGAGCAGAGGTGCTTGACAAGTTGTCCCCAATCTATGTTGGGTCTCAGCAGAGTAGAGCAGGCAGCACTGATACAGTAGACAACCCCAGCAGATTTTCAGATGAATTGTCTCCACTGGAAGATCTGTTTGGGGCCCAGAATGGAGGTGAGGGAAGAAGTGAATGGCCAGGTGAAGCACTTCCGTCACTTGCAGGGATAATTGCCAGGAGGGAGATTAGTAGGAGGGATGAATGTACAAAAGAATCGTGGAGGAAGTGATTCCTGTGGAAAGCAGAAAATGGAGGGAGGTAAGTATATGCCTCATGGTAGAGTCCTGTTGAAGATGGCAGAAATTGTGGAGAATGAAGTATTTGATATGGAGGCTCATGGGGTGGTAAGTGAGGACAAGAGGAAGATGAGGTGAGCATGGAAGTCTGGGAAATGGAGGAGATGTAGGTGAGGCCACCATCAATGATTGAAGAAGGGAAGCGCTGTTATTTGAAGAAAGAAGACATCTCTAATGTCATAGAGAAGTACAGCACAGAATCAGGGATTTCAGCCCATCTAGTCTGTGCTGAATGATTTAAACTAACTACTGCCCTGGAAAGTAAAGGCTCATCCTGGTAACAGGTGCAGCAGAGACGAATGAACTGAGAAAAGGAAATGGTATTTTTACAGGAGACCGTGTGGGAAAAAATATAGTCAATACAGCTGTGGGAATCTGTAGGTCATAAAAGATATTGGTAGATACTTTGTCCCCAAAGTTGGAGACAGAGAAATTGAGAAAAGGAAGAAAAGTATCATAAATGGACCAAGTGAATTTAAGGACAGCATGTAAGTTGGAGACAATGTCGATGAAATTGACAAGCTCGGTATGGGTGCATGAGGCAGCCCCAATGTTGTCATGTTGTCACAGAAATATTTAGGGAGAATTATTGGGGAAGGCTTGGAACATGGACTGTTCCACATCGTCAATGAAAAGGCAGGCATAGCTGGGGCCCATGTGGTTGCCTCTAATTAGTTGTGCTTGGGGAGAAACATGAAGTCCAGACCTAACAGACATTAGGAGACCAAGAGTTTTATAGGAAATAGTAATTCAATTATCAGTGTCAACATCTTTATCAGAGAACATGATAAGGTTGTGTATATGGTGTGTTGGCATACATTAGTCAGCAGATTGAGTTCAAGAGTAAAGAGGTAATGTTGCAGCTCCAGAAAACTCTGGTTAAACCGCACTTATGAGTATTGGGCTCAGTTATGGCTGCCTAATTATAGGAAGGATCTGAAAGCTTTAGAGATGTTGCAAAGGATGCTGCCTGGATCAGAGAGTATGACCTACAAGGAATGGCTGAGTAAGCCAGCGTTTTTCTCTTTGGAGCAAAGAAGGATGAGGGGTGACTTAATAGAGGTGCACAAGATGATAAGGTGCTTTGAGTGGACATCCAGTGCCTTTTTCCCATGGTGAAATTTTAATTTCCCAAATATCGATTGGCATCTCCCTAGAGCAAGAGGTTTAGATCGGGTGGAGTTTGTTAGGTGTATTCAGGAAGGTTTCTTGACAAAATATGTAAATAACCGTACAAGAGGAGAGACTGTACTTGATCTGGTATTGTGAAATGAACCTGGTCAGGTGTCAGATCTCTCAGTGGGAGAGCATTTTGGAGATAGTGATCATAATTCTATCTCCTTTACAATAGCATTGGAGAGAGATAGGAACAGACAAGTTAGAAAAGCATTTAATTGGAGTAAGGGGAATTATGAGGCTATCAGGCAGGGACTTGGAAGCTTAAACCCGGAACAGATGTTCTCAGGGAAGGGGATGGAAGAAATATGGCAAATGTTCGGGGGATATTTGTGTGGAGTTCTGCATAGGTACGTTCCAATGAGACAGGGAAGTTATGGTAGGGTACAGGAACCGTGGTGTACAAAGGCTGCAGTAAATCTAGTCAAGACGAGAAGAAATGGTTACAAAATGTTCAGAAAGCTAGGTAATGTTAGAGATCTAGAAGATTATAAGGCTAACAGGAAGGAGCTTAAGAAGGAAATTAGAAGAGCCAGAAGGAGCCATGAGAAGGCCTTGGTGGGCAGGATTAAGGAAAACCTCAAGGCATTCTACAAGTATGTGAAGAGCAAGAGTATAGAACATGGAAAAATAGGACCTATCAAGGGTGACAATGGGAAAGTGTGCATGGAACCGGAGGAAATAGCAGAGGTACTTAATGAATATTTTACTTCAGTATTCACCATGGAAAAGGATCTTGGTGATTGTAGTGATGACTTGCAGTGGACTGAAAAGCTTGAGCATGTAGATATTAAGAAAGAGGATGTGCTGGAGCTTTTGGAAAGCATCAAGTCGGATAAGTTGCCGGGACCGGATGAAATGCACCCCAGGCTACTGTGGGAGGTGAGGGAGGAGATTGCTGAACCTCTGGTGATGATCTTTTCATCATCAATGGTGACGGGAGATGTTCCAGAGGATTGGAGGGTTGCGAACGTTGTTCCTTTATTCAAGAAGGGGAGTACAGATAGTCCAGGAAATTATAGACCAGTGAGTCTTACCTCAGTGGTTGGTAAGCTGATGTAGAAGATCCTGAGAGGCAGGATTTATGAACATTTAGAGAGGTATAATATGATTAGGAATAGTCAGCATGGCTTTGTTAAGGGCAGGTCATGCCTTACGACCCTGATTGAATTTTTTTGAGGACGTGACTAAACACATTGATGAAAGGAGCAGTAGATGTAGTGTATATGGATTTCAGCAAGGCATTTAATAAGTTACCCCATTCAAGGCCTACTGAGAAAGTAAGGAGGCATGGGATCCAAGGGGATATTGGTTTGTGGATCCAGAACAAGCTTTCCTACAGAAGGCAAAGAGTGGTTGTAGATAGGTCGTATTCTGCATGGAGGTCGGCGACCAGTGGTGTGCCTCAGGGCTCAGTTCTGGGACCCTAACTCTTTGTGATTTTTATAAATGACCTGGATGAGGAAGTGGAGGGATGGGTTAGTACGTTTGTTGATGAAGCAAAGGTTGAAGGTGTTGTGGATAGTGTAGAGGGCTGTCAGAGGTTGCAGCGCGACATTGATAGGATGCAAAACTGGGTTGAGAAGTGGCAGATGGAGTTCAACCCAAATAAGTGTGAAGTGGTTCATTTTTGGTAGGTCAAATATGATGGCAGAATATAGTATTAATAGTAAAACTCTTGGCAGTGTGGAGGAGGAGAGGGATCTTGGGGTCCGATTCCAGAGGACGCTCAAAGCAGCTGCACAGGTTGACTTTGTGGTTAGGAAGTCGTATGGAGTATTGGCCTTCATCAATCATGGAATTGAATTTAGGATCCAAGAGGTAATGTTGCAGCTATATAGGGCCCTGGTCAGACCCCACTTGGAATACGGTGCTCAGTTCTGGTCGCCTCACTACAGGAAGGATGTGGAAGCCATAGAAAGGGTGCAGAGAAGATTTACAAGGATGTTGCCTGGATTGGGGAGCATGCCTTATGAGAACAGGTTGAGTGAACTCGGCCTTTTCTCCTTGGAGTGATGGAGGGTGAGAGGTGACCTGATAGAGGTGTATAAGATGATGTGAGGCTTTGATCGTGTGGATAGTCAGAGGCTTTTTCCCAGGGGTGAAATGGCTGTCACAAGAGGGCACAGGTTTAAGGTGCTTGGGAGTAGGTACAGAGATGTCAGGGGGTAAGTTTTTTACTCAGAGAATGGTGAGTGCGTGGAATGAGCTGCTGACAATGTTGGTGGAGGCGGATATGATAGAGTCTTTTATGAGACTTTTTGATAGGTACATAGAGCTTACAAAAATAAAGGGCTATGTGTAACCCTTGTAATTTCTAAGGTAGGGACATGCTTGGCAGAAGTTTATGGGCTGAAGGGCCTGTATAGTGCTGTAGGTTTTCTATGTTTCTATGTAACAATGGCTAATACCAGAGAAGATCATTTTAAATGAGTGGAGGAAAGTTTAGCAGAGATATCAGAGGCAGGTGCCTGGAATGCACTGCTGAGGATGGTGGCAGATGCTGATAAATAAGGGACATTTAAAAGACACCTTAGATAGGGACGTGGACAAAAGAGAAGTAGAGCACTCTGGAGGGAAAGTTTAGGTTGGTTGTAGCATATGCACAATGTCGTGGACCAAATAGTCTATATTGTATTGTACCAATCTAGGTTCTATGAGAGGCAGTGTAATGTACTTAACTGGACAATTAAGCACACTTATTGCTTTAATCTGCCAACGTGGACACAACTTGGTGCTCCATGCTACTATCTGGTAGCGGAGGAGGTCCCCAGTGGAAGTCTCTTTATGCAGGGGTGCCTCTCTTCTACTTTGGGGACCTGGGCTAGAAGGTGTTGATCGGGCAGTCCCATATAACAGATTCCTGAACCGGTTCACTGACACCCCGCCCAGCTGTCCATTCTGTGGGCCGGAGGAGTCAGTGTACCACGCATGCACTGAATGCAAGAGGTTGCAGCTGCTCTTTGAGTTTCTCAGAGAGCTGCAACTGAGGTTCTGGCTGCACTTTAGTCCCGCGCTCCTCATCTATGGGCAACCAGTGCGGAAAGGGATGGGGTGTGAGAAGGATCTCTTGGTGGGCTTGGTCCTGGGCCATCTACAAGTCTAGATGGCGGGAGGTGGAAGGTGCTGCTCCGTTCGACTGCTTGTCCATTTTCCGAGAATACGTCCATGCCCAGCTGTCCTTAGAGAGGGAGCACACAGTTGTGGCAGGCAGATCGGGGGATTTCCCTGACCGGTGATCCCCCTGCGGTATAGACTGTTTTATAGACGGTAGTAACCATAAAGTAATTTGAGTGTAACTACTGTCTTGTAAATATTGATTGTCTTGTGACTAAGTGTTGTAAATAAACTTTTATAGTTTTGATAAAAAAGGTGCCTTAGTACACTGCTGAGGCTAGCACATTTATTTGAGGGTGATCTGCTGGTAAGTGTTATTTTCTTATGCATGCAACACAAGAGGACTCTGGTGTCTCTGCAGCTACTTGAATAGCAGCAACCTGCCTTTAGAAGAAAGATAAATTCAGGTGTTTTTATTGTGGCTTGCACAACTTCAAAGTACCCACAGCAAATGAAGTTCTTCATAAAGTATGACCATTATGGTAACCATTTTATTGCACTGCAAGCCCTATTAGCAGCAATATACTCACAACCAGATAGTCATTTTGGTGCAGCAAACCATAAACACAAGAGGTTCTGCAGATGCTAGACATCTTGAATAACACACACTCAAAATTCTGAAGGAACTCAGCAAGTCAATCTGCATCAATCAAGGGGGATAAACAGTCAAAGTTTTGGGCCAAAGCACTTCATCATTTTGCGAATATTAATTCATTTGCTGCTGCTGTTTAAGGTTTAAATATTACCAGAAAATTCCTTGCCTTCACTTTGACATGGGATATTTTAAGTCATGTGGAGCACCAGTTAATTTCTTATCCAATGCAACTCATTTCCAGCCACACAGTATGGCCTCAGCACCTCACTGTCCGTGTCTTTGGAGACTTAAAATCCCAACCCATTACTCAAACACTCAAGGCAAAAGTTAAATAGCCTTTTGATGAAGGGATTTGATAAATGGCTGATCAGAGCTTTGGTGGAAGTTCAGAAACATAATTTCAAATAGCTACAGACAAAGCAGAGAATTGTAGCAGACGGAACGGAGAGTGCAATTAATAGGATCAATTCCACAAGCGGGCTGAGGAAGTTGTGTTAAACAAGCATGTGTAAATGAGAAAACAGTAATAATAACCTTCACAACATCAGGATGTCCTGAAGTGCTTTGTAGCTAATGAAGGAATGCTTAGAGTGCTGCTATTGTTCCAATGTGTGTCCTCACAAATATCAAAGAGATAAGAAGTTGAATATGGGTGAAAATTTAGAGGTGTACCCCTATATACATTGCTTATCCAGCACTGGAGAGCAATCAGCAAAACAGCAACCACAGCTTTTGGAACAGTACGGTAATTGCTGCAGGAAATGTCAGCAGTTACTAGGTGACAGTTGCCAGTAAAATGGAAGACAAAAATATATAATTTGTCACTCGCCTTTATCCAGGAGTCCAGAGATAAGTTCCCTGCTCGCTTACAAAATAGTGCCATGGGATCTTTTATATACACTAGTGACAGAGGATAGGATCTTTGTTTATTGTCTCATTCCTATCAGTACAGCGCCAAAGAAGAAGAGCCTAGACTGATATCCTCAAGTCTCTCGAGTGCAACTTTAACCCACAAAGTTCTGACTCAGCAGTAAGGCTGAAACACAAACAAAAGAAAATCTGCAAATGCTGGAAATCAAAGTAATACACACAAAATGCTGGAGGAACTCAGCCGGCCGGGCAGTATCTATGGAAAAAAGTAAACAGTCGACATTTCCCGGAAAATCTCTTCATCAGGACTGGAAAAAGAGAAGAGAAGTCAGAGTAAAAAGGTGGGGGGGGAGGGGAGGAAAAAAGTACAAGGTAGAAGTGAAACCAGGAGAGGGGGAGGGTGATGTAAAGAGCTGTGAAGTCAACTGGTGAAGAGATAAAGGGCTAGAGAAGGGGAAATCTGATAGGAGTGGACAGAAGGTCATGGAAGAAAGAGAAAGGGAAAGTGCACCAGATGGAGGTGATGGGCAAATAAGGGGATAAGGTGAGAGAGGGAAATGGGAATAGGGAATGTTGAAGGAGTTGGGAGGGGGGGAGCAATTACCGGAAGTTTGAGAAATAGATGTTCATGCCAGCTTGGAGGCTACCCGATATAAGACAGAATATAAGGTGTTCCTCCTCCAACCTGAGTGTGGCCTCATCACGGCAGTAGATGAAGTCATGGATTGACATGTCGGAATGGGAATGGGAAGTAGAATTGAAATGGGTGGCCAGGGTTGAGATATGGTTGACACATAACTGAGGGCTGCACTCCTTGGCACAATTTAACACTGGATAATTGACAGAGTCCAATTCAGTCCTTAGGCTATGGTGAAAAACATGCCATAATATGAAATTCATATGAATAATATGAATTTCATCCACTATATTAGTGGACATTTTTATTAATATTGCTGACAGTATTTTATGGCAGTATAGTGGTACAATTATTACTGGTATCATTTATTGCAATATGAACTCCATAGGGCCCTGAATGCTTCAATGCACATTAATTTACTGAATTTGCTTAGCTCAGAAATGGTAACTCTTGTTTCTTCCAATAGAATGCACCATCTGAAAGAATGAGTTGTGTTTCTAAAAAAAAAATCACTTTTGTGATTATTTATGAACTTGCACCCATTTTCTCTTTCTAATAAACTATTTTATCAACTAAATATTAATAAGTGGCGTGAACTCTTTAAAAATTTAGAAGGAAGCGCCTTTTAAAACCAGCAGCAAAAGCAGAGGACGGCGAGATCAGTGGCAAGAAAAAAAGTGAATACGGAAATAAATATAGGATGTGCTAATTATGTCCTGCAACCTGCCTTTCTGCATGTGTTGTGTAACATATTTTCTTTTGTTCCTGTCCCCTCCTGATTGTTTCTGAAACAGCACATCACTGCAGCACGCAATGGTTTTATTTGACTTCGTTGTTTATAATTAGCACTTAAGCCACATTGGACACACAGCTAAAGTTAAGATTTCAAGGCTTTTTATTTTGATGTACATTGAAAGGAAAATTGCTAAAGCTTCTCAGAGGAGAAGCAGTGAAAGGCTGTTGTAACAAGTAAAGATATGCACCAGAGTGATCATTAGGAGGTTCAGCAAAGTCCTAAAGGGCACTTTTGTTGTGCTGATTGATCCGGAGAGGCTTTGCTCTGTCTTGTTGAGGCCTTCTGCAGCCAGCTTTGCCCTGTGTAACTTTACTATACATAAGAAGATTTGACTGTAGACATTTCTGAGAATATCAGACACTGAAAACTCAGAAGTCTCTTCAAAGTGTAACGTGGAGAGCTTTTGAGAGTAACTGATCAGTCATGTTTTTGTAATTGATTCTTTCTACCTTGCCAACTGAGGAAAGTATTTTTTTAATTTCCATTTCCCATTTGCTTTGAGGGAAAAAAAACAATCATCTTTGTATTTTGGGGCTGGAGTCACAGCAACCTCAAACAGTATGGGATCACAGCTAACATATTTGATGAATATTAGTGAGCCAACTGGCTTTTTGATATTATCCCATATTTCCCAGATTTATTGAATTCTATTTTCATGATGTGCTGTGCCAAGATTTAAATTCAAGCCATTGAATGCCATTTCTTCTGAGAAATCATACTTGTGTATCATATATGGACAATGCTGTAATTTTGAGGTAATCACACGTCTATGCTGAATGTGTTCAACTTCTTTCCTCTCTATTTTCAAGTAAAAGTGATTTCTATGGTGCCTTTACCCCAGCGATGTTTGCAGTTAAGGATGAGTAAATAATTCGACAGAAATGGTTTTAGCAGAATTTGAAGTACCTCTGGTACTTCAGAATATCAAGATTATACTGCAAAAAATTGTTAAAACATTTATAAATTTTATAACTTATCACTTTTTTATAACTTTTATACATATTCAAGCTACCCTGCCAATCAATCACCGTGCTGATTACATTAAACATATGGGCACACAGGATAAGACCATCAAACTATAAGACACAGGATTAGAATTAGGTCATTCAGCCCATTTGAATCTGCTATGCCATTTTATCATGGCTGATTTATTAATGCTCTCAGCCCCATTTTCCTGTCTTCTCTCCATAACCTTTGATGCCCTGACTAATCAAGAATCTACTAAAATATTATTTAAATATACTCAATGACTTGGCATCCACAACCATCTGTGATAATGAATTCCACAGATTCACCACCCTCTAGCTCAAGAAACTCCCTCTCATCCCTGTTCTAGATGAACATCCTCTATTCTGAGGATGTGCCCTCTGATCCCAGACTCACTTACCGAAGGAAACATCCTCCCCACATCCACTCTATCTAGGCTTTTCAATATTCGATAAGCCTATCAATATTCAATTAGCAAAACTGCTTACAATACCCCAAATGCCTTACAAAGCCTCAGAATTACAACCTTGCTTTTGTACTCTAGACTTCACTGTTTGGCAAGCTCCTCTTTCGTGTCTCTGTAGTTCCCTGTACTCAACTGTAATCTGGCTTTACTTCTCCCCTTCAAACTGCAGCGTGAATTCTATCATATTATGATCACTGCTTCCTAAGGGATCCTTTACTTTAAGCTCCTTAATAACATCTGGTTCATTACACAACACCCAATCCAGAATTGCCTTACCATAGTGGGCTCAACCACAAGGTGCTCTGAAAATCCACCTTGAAGGCATTCTACAAATTCCCTCTCTTGGGATCCAGCACCAACTTGATTTTCCCAATCAACCTGCATATTGAAAATCCTATGACTATTGCAACATTGCCCTTTTTAAATGCCTTTTCCTTCTCCCATTGTAATTTATATCCCACATCCTGTTCAAAGGCCTATATATAACTTCCATTAGGGTTTTTACTTTTGCAGCTTCTTCTAATCCTATGTTACCTCTTTCTAAGGATTTGATTTCATTTTACTAACAGATCTGGCCCACTCTAACACTTATCATCCATGATCAAGATTCAAGAAGAAGTATTTCAAAGGAGAAGAATGCCTTGTTTAGATGGATCACTGCAGACTTTATTACAGTTGATTTAATTCTTGTAATCCAGTGGTATGATTTGCTGAGAGGAATTCTGAAAATGGTTAACCCAGTGATTCAGAGACACAAAATTTTCTGCAGATGCTGGAAATCTTGAGCAACCCACAAAAAATGCTGGAGGAACTCAGCAGGTCAGGAATAGTCTATGGAGGGAAATAAACAGTTGATGTTTCAAGTCAAGTCCCTTCATCAGGATTGAAAAGGAAAGGTACAGAAGCCAGCAATGACCCAATGACTCAGAGAGCTTTTTTTTCTGAAAAGCAATTATTATAATTACACAGCTGATTGCTGTGTAATTATAATGATCCTAATTAAAATGCCTAATCATCAGCAGATTCAAAACATAAAGCATGGAATGTTAAGAAATACAAGCTAGAGGGAAATCAATGAAACCCTGTTCCATAAGTGAAGCTACTTGCCTGCAACAGCATTTAAAACAGAGAGGTCTGATAACAAAGGAAGAGCAGCACAGTAGCATAGCAGTTAGCACAATGTCAGCTCGAAGATCGGATGTCAATCCCTGCTACTGTCTGTAAGGACAATGTTCACTCTAATTTGCAATGACCAGTGTGCACAAAAATCTTGTGCTGTACAATATTCTGCCCAGTGACAACAACCTGAATAATTTCTTCAATAAAAACAGTATAAATAAGCCAGTTCTACAATCTGCAGACAAATCATCGCAAACTCCATGTTGTCAGCACTATTCACATCAGAAACTGGAAAAGGAAATGTGATTGGGTATGTTCATGAAATATACTTAACATGCCAATGAGGTAGAGGGTGACAACCTGTTGTGCACAGTCTAAATTTTGTGAGCTAGTGGCAAAAGATGTGTATGCGATTGCATGGGGACACCTCAGAGGGAACATTGATAAGGAGTTTATAGATTTTCCCCATGACTGTGAGTTTCCTCCGGGTTCTCAGGTTTCCTCCCACAGTCCAAAGACGTACATTTAGGGTTAGTGAGCTGGGTGCATTCTATGGTGGTACTGGAAGAAGGACAGCATTTGCGAGCTTCCCAGCACAAATTTGCTGACGATACAACCATTGTGGGTAGAATTTCAGGTGGTGACGAGAGGACGTACAGGTGTGAGATATGCCAACTAGTGAAGTGGTGCCACAGCAACAACCTGGCACTCAACGTAAGTATGACGAAAGAGCTGATTGTGGACTTCAGGAAGCGTAAGATGAAAGAACACATACCAATCCTCATAGAGGGATCAGAAGTGGAGAGAGTGAGCAGCTTCAAGTTTCTGGGCATCAAGATCTCTGAGGATCTAACCTGGTCCCAACACTTTGATGTAGTCATAAAGAAGGCAAGACAGCAGCTATACTTTACTAGGAGTCTGAAGAGATTTGGTATGTCAACAAATACACTCAAAAACTTCTATAGTTGTATCGTGGAGAGCATTCTGACAGGCTGCATGACTGTCTGGTATGGAGGGGCTACTGCACAGGACTGAAAGAAGCTGCAGAAGGTTGTAAATCTAGTCAGCTCCATCTTGGGCACTAGCTTACAAAGTACCCAGGACCTCTTTAGGGAGCAGTGTCTCAGAAAGGCAGCGTCCATTATTAAAGACCTCCAGCACCCAGGGCATGCCCTTCTCTCACTGTTACCATCAGGTAGGAGGTACAGAACCCTGAAGGCACACACTCAGCAATTCAGGAACAGCTTCTTCCCCTCTGCCATCCGATTCCTGAATGGACTTCTTTAATATACAATATTTCTGTTTTTGCACATTTTTAATAATCTATTCAATATATGTAATTGATTTAGTCTTTTATTCATTATTATGTTTTATTTTATTTATTATTATTTTTTCTCTCTCTGCTAGATTATGTATTGCATTGAACTGCTGCTGCTAAGTTAACTAATTTCACACCACATGCCGGTGATAATAAGCCTGATTCTGATTCTCTCCCAGGGATGATGTCTTCCTGGTGGTGTTTCTGTAGCTCTGGATTTTTTATGGGATGGAGTTGCTGGCCCCATGCCCAACCATCCTTCTTTAATAGCTACCATCCATGGCAGAGTCAATCGAAGGATCTTCGCCCAAAATGTTGAATGCACTTTTTCCATAGATGCCTGGCCTGTTGAATTCCTCTAGCATTTTGTGTGCATTGTGTGGATTTCCAGCATCTTGTTTACAGACAGACAGACATACTTTATTGATCCCGAGGGAAATTGGGTTTCATTACAGCCGCGCCAACCAAGAATAGTGTAGAAATATAGCAATATAAAACCATAAATAATTAAATAAAAATAAGTTTATCATGCTAAGTGGTAATAAGTCCAGGACCAACCTATTGGCTCAGGGTGTCTGACACATCGAAGGAGGAGTTGTAAAGTTTGATGGCCACAGGTAGGAATGACTTCCTATGACGCTCAGTGTTACATCTCGGTGGAATGAGCCACTGGCTGAATGTACTCCTGTGCCTAACCAGTACATTATGGAGTGGATGGGAGTCATTGTCCAAGATGGCATGTAACTTGGACAGCATCCCCTTTTCAGACACCACTGTCAGAGAGTCCAGTTCCACCCCCACAACATCACTGGCCTTACGAATGAGTTTGTTGATTCTGTTGGTTGTCTGCTACCGTCAGCCTACTGCCCCAGCACACAACAGCAAACATGATAGCACTGGCCATCACAGCCTCGTAGAACATCCTCAGCATCGTCTGGCAGATGTTAAAGGACCTCAGTCTCCTCAGGAAATAGAGACGGCTCTGCCCCTTCTTGTAGATAGCCTCAGTGTTCTTTGACCAGTCCAGTTTATTGTCAATTCTTATATGTAATCCTCCACCATGTCCACACTGATCCCTTGGATGGAAACAGGGGTCACCGGTGCCTCAGCCCTCCTCAGGTCCACCACCAGTTCCTTAGTCTTTTCCACATTAAGCTGCAGATGATTCTGCTCACACCATGTGACAAAGTTTCCCACCATAGCCCTGTACTCCGCCTCATCTCCTTTGCTGATGCATCCAACTGTGGCAGAGTCATCAGAAAACTTCTGAAGATGGCAAGACTCTGTACAGTCCGGGAAGTCCGAGGTGTAGATGGTGAAGAGAAAGGGAGACGGGACAGTCCCCTGTGGAGCCCCAGTGCTGCTGACCACTTTATAATCATTAGTCTGTTGTTTAGGAATAAATACTGGTTAGTTCATTCCAGAACTATGCATATCCAGCACTGTAGTCCAAGTATTAATATGGATTTTTCCTCACACCACCAAGAGTAGGATATACACTTATGACATTTAGACTCAGAATTTAGACTGTCACTACTAAGATGAAGCTCCATTTGGTAACAAAATGTTACAAGATTATATTAGTGTGTTTTTAATCTATTGGCTGTGACGATAACAAAAGACCATGTAATCCAATCCATGAACATGTTTATAATGTTGTGAGTCCAGATATATATTTTTTATCTAATCATGAGAATAGAGCAAAGATTTATATATGTATATCACATGTTAAAATTTTAAATCAAAATAAAATCAGAAGGAAATTAGTTCAATAGTCACATATAGAATCTAAAAATGAAACTGTGAATTAGAGCAAATGGACACTGAATCATACTCATCTCAGCATTATCTGTTGTGAAGGTAAACCTGACCTGTGCAAGAATGATGGGTGACTATGACTTGAGCTTTTGCAATGATCATTTAAGAACAATGGATAGGTGACCATACCACAGAAGTATCTAAAACCTGTCAGAATGATCTAGGGTGTTTACAGAAATACTGTTACATACCCCGTGGGTATCTTGTGACTGTCTTATGACCATGATGTAATTGAGTATCTTGTGAGCATGATGTAATTGTCTTGTGATGGTGGGGTGATGTAATTTTCCCAGCAGTGTGAGGTCACATGATGTAATTTTCCTGCCGGTGTGTGGTCACATGATGTAATGTTCCAACCGGTATATAAGGGGAAACCGCTGTTGTGACGCAGGTTAGTTCAATAGTCAGTTTGTTAGTTAGTTTTGCTGCGTATTTGTCTCATGATGCAGTTTCATTTTAAAGTGGAGTTTTTACTTTCTATTGTAAGGAGCAAAAACACGTTGTGCCGGCAGTTTCACCAGTCGCTGCCAGTTCTGGTTTGTTGCATCTTAGATTTATCTTTACAATCTAGTTAGAGAATGAAGACTTTACCAAAGTATGGGAACCCGAAGGATTGAGTAAAGTCGATGTCGTTTGGAGATTCTGTTAAGGATCGACCTTATTGAATCTTCATTCAGAAATAGTGACCTTCATCTGAGATAACCCTTGCAAGATCAAGGAGGCTTGTGCAGTGTTCACCCTCCAGCAAAAAGATCAGTTCATTTAAGCTGTTTTATTTCCTTCGTTATGAATCCTTTGGACAAGGCATTGCCCTGCAGGAGGATCGGCAGATCATCATTGCTTCGAAGGAATCAGTTTTCAGGGAAGTCTTTCCTTACTGACTGTATAAATCACTTGGACTTTTGAATTTACCACTTTAAGACTGTGTTCAAATTTACCACTTTAAGAACTATTCCAGAGTTTGGCTGTTTGGTAAATTGCTGTACAGCAGTTAACTTCCAGTTAAGTTAGTCATTTGTTTACTTTTCACTTTTGTTGAGCAGAGTTTAATAAATGTTTATGTTTGTTTTATAAAACCTGACTCAATTTTATATTCATTGTTGCTGGCCACATAACAATACCCAGAGTCTTGCAAATAATGTCAATCTTCTAAATACCCAACCATTAAGCACCCATCTCACCAGCGAGTGGTTATCCCAATTATATGAATGTTGAGCTGAACTCCAAAATATTTGCTGTCACCAGAACCTGGAAATCTTCAATGATTAATGTTGCTGGTGCATATTGCCCCATGACATTCATTGGTGCTGCAGATATAATTATGAATGATTTA
This sequence comes from Hemitrygon akajei, assembly GCF_048418815.1. Taxonomy (NCBI): domain Eukaryota; kingdom Metazoa; phylum Chordata; class Chondrichthyes; order Myliobatiformes; family Dasyatidae; genus Hemitrygon; species Hemitrygon akajei. The sequence goes on from NC_133124.1 coordinate 98,529,745, forward strand.
CATATTTACATACTTTACTTACTACAGCAATCTAATAAATGTCCTAGTTCACCACATAAGTTTCCAGCAAATCTCTATGGTAATATGCCTGAGCTCTTCTAGGATGGGACAGCAATTCCAAAGAAACCTTATAATAAAATAATCATCTGGAATATAAAACAAAGAGATCTGGTATTTTAACAAAAACTCAAAAACTTCTATGGATGTACCATAGAGCATTCTGACAAATTGCATTGATGTCCGGTATGGGGGTTTGGGGGGTGGGGCTACTGCACAGGACTGAAAGAAGCTGCAGAGGGTCGTAAATTTACTCGGCTCCATCTTGGGTACAAGCTTACAAAGTACCCAAGTCATCTTCAAGGAGCGGTGTCTCAGAAAGTTAGGCTCCATTATTAAGGACCCTCAGCACCCAGGGCATGCACTTTTCTCACTGTTACCATCAGGTAGGAGGTACAGAAGCCTGAAGACACACACTCAATGATTCAGGAACACCTTCTTCATATCACTATATCACTTTTTTAATATATATTATTTCTGTTTCCACATGATTTTAATCTATTCGATATATGTATACTGCAATTTATTTATTTGTTTATCTCCTATATTGTATATCGTATTGAACTGCTGCTGTTAAGTTAACAAATTTCACAAAACATGACAGTAATAATAATCCTGATTCTGATTCTGATTCTAATCTTCTGTCCAGCAGCAATTCCTACTTATTTTGACCTGCTTTGTGAAATATGGGAACCCTAAAATGGATCTAAGCAGAATAAGGATGTGGTGAACCTAAACAGAAACTATGGACTATTTTCCATGTAGTACACCACCTGGACAATTTTAAACACTCAGACTCCTTCTCGGCAAGAGCTTTTGACTAGATAACCACCAAGCTGGATTTATAATTTTTCCAAGTCAGTCAAGTAAGCAAAAGACAATTGAATTATCATTTCAGCATGATGAGATGGAGCTGCAATATCTCAGATGCACTAAAGGAAATTAGTACTCAAAGTAAGTCCTTACAAAAACTAAAACAACATTGCTATTGATGAATAAAATTGAATGAGTAAGATTAATGAAATGATTATTCCAATCAATGAACGGCTTCAGGATGAGTGGGTATCAGAATCAATGAGGTGTGCCATACAAGAAGAGCTTTTATTGAATATTTGAAAAGGATTAAATAGTAGAAAATCATATGCTGAGAAATTGTGTTAAAAGGAGCCATTTCATCAATCAACATTGATGCAATTAACTTCTGGCGTGGTGTTAAGTAGGCTACCATTAAAATTTTCTGGGATACATTTAAAGGAAGAAGGGTATTAGTAATGATGACTGAGAGTGGTATCAGTTGAATTGAAGGAGCAGAAACCAATGGTGAATCTTCAAAGTTAAGCCAGTGTCATTTGTAACTAACAGGAAGTGGTAAATATCACAAGACCCTCTACTTTTAAGAAAAGATTGGAAAACACTCGTGGATAATTTAGATGTATTTACTTTATTGTCACTAATCAGTGATTTCTTAAGGTTGTCATTACCCATGGGGGTGGGGGTGGGCTTGTAGCAAAAGCTTCATCTATCTAATAACCATATAACCATATAACAATTACAACACGGAAACAGGCCACCTCGACCCTTCTAGTCTGTGCCAAACGCTTACTCTCACCTAGTCCCACCTACCTGCACTCAGCCCATAACCCTCCATTCCTTTCCTGTCCATATACATATCCAATTTTACTTTAGATGACAAAATTGAACCTGCCTCTACCACTTCTACTGAAAGTTCGTTCCACACAGCTACCACTCTCTGAGTAAAGAAGTTCCCCCTAGTGTTACCCCTAAACTTTTGCCCCTTAAATCTCAACTCATGTCCTCTTGTTTGAATCTCCCCTACTCTCAATGGAAAAAACCTATCCACGTCAACTCTATCTATCCCCCTCATAATTTTAAATACCTCTATTAAGTCCCCCCTCAACCTTCTATGCTCCAAAGAATAAAGACCTAACTTGTTCAACCTTTCTCTGTAACTTTGGTGCTGAAACCCAGGTAACATTCTAGTAAATTTCCTCTGTACTCTCTCTATTTTGTTGACATCTTTCCTATAATTTGTTGACCAGAACTGTACACAATACACCAAATTTTGCCTCACCAATGCCTTGTACAATTTTAACCTTACAACCCAACTCCTAAACTCAATACTCTGATTTATAAAAGCCAGCATACCAAAAGCTTTCTTCACCACCCTATCCACATGAGATTCCACCTTCAGGGAACTATGCACCATTATTCCTAGATCACTCTGTTCTATTGCATTCCTCAATACCCTACCATTTACCATGTATGTCCTATTTTGATTAGTCCTACCAAAATGTAGCACCTCACACTTATCAGCATTCAACTCCATCTGCCATCTTTCAGCCCACTCTTCTAACTGGCCCAAATCTCTCTGCAAGCTTTGAAAACAACTTCATTATCCACAACACCACCCAACTTAGTATCATCTGGATACTTACTAATCCAATTTACCACTCCATCATCCAGATCATTAATGTATATGACAAACAACATTGGACATTAAACATTAAATGCTCCCAATGGCATGCATTCAAATTGCCTCTGACAATCAAGTTCAGATCCTGGCCTTCACATGTGGATTAGCTACCAAGCATGGCAGAACCATTTCTAATGATAGGAAAAGGGGCAAAGGAGCATTACTGGTGCCTTAAAGCCAATCATTTGGAACTCATCAGCCAAGGCTGGCAGCTTATCTAGGAGAAGGGAAATGCTGATCTCAAACCTTCACTGTCTTGCGGCAATACACACATAGGGAAGGCTTTGGGAGTACATCCTGAGTAAAAATCCAGAGCTGGAGTCCCTAAGGCAGTCCTATGTTGAGGTCAATGCTCTTGTCAGTGTTCCCCATTTGAGACAAAGGATGAGTTTTATGAGAACATTGCAGACACCATGAGGAATATCCCCAACAAGGAGCATTTTGTTCTCCTGGATGACTTCAATGCCAGGATGGATGCAGATCATGGTTCACGGTCTTCCTGCCTATGTTACTTTGGCGTAGGCAAGATGAATGAGAGCGGACAGTGATTGCTGGAATTCTGCACTTATCATAATCTACGCATCAACAACTCATCCTTCCAGACCAAGATTCAACACAAGGTTTGCTGGAGACACCATTGATCTAGACTGGCACAAGCTGGACTTTATCCGAGTCAAGTGTTCCATCCATGGCAACACGCCTTTCACACATTCCTACCATAGGGTAGGCTGCGACATTGCTCTCTCACTGATGTGTTGCAAGGTCATAATGCGGACAAAGCAATTCCGTTGCACAAATTAAGAAGGGAACCCTCACATTGACATCAGCAACATGCTTCACCCAGACCTGCCGGAGCAGTTTGCTAAGTCCTTCGAGAAAGAACTGAGCACCGAGCAGTCTGGAAACACTGCCACAGAGAAATGGGACTTCTGCAGAATATCATCTACAGTGCATCTAAAGCTACCTTTAGGGAATAAGACCTCGAAAACAAATGAAATGAATCAACCAAGAAAACAAGAAAATGAATGGTGACATATATGTACCTTGATAATATATTTACCTTGAACTTTCGAACTTTGAAGCCAAATCCAATGAGATGACCCCCATCATTGAAGCCAAACATCTGTCTTGCTGAGTATATGCGTTCTCCATCTGAGAGGAACTTACAGATACTCAGTGCAGCTAGAAGTACAGTTCAGCAAACCACCAAGCACTGTGCCATTGAGTACTGGAAGCAACTCAGTGAAGACACCCAGACCGCAGCACTGATAGGCAGTATGATGGCATCATGAAAGTCCTTAGCCCATGGCTCCCCTCAAATCCATCACTGGGAAGTAATCACAGAGAGGGGCAAACAGATGCAGAGATGGTTAGAACATTGCTCTGACTTCTACTCCAGATTTAACTCTGACACCATCATTGACAGCTGACACCATCGAGTGCCTAGTGACAATGGAAGAACTAGGTGCAGAACTGATCCTAGAGTCGCTCAGCAAGGCCATTGGCAGCTCGGCCTAAGGGAAGGCACCAGGGAATGATGGGAATCCACTAGACCTGATCAAGCACGACTACCTTATTGCATCCACTGCACCAGGTCCTCTGTCAATACTGACAGAAAGGACCTGTACTGCAGGATATGAGCGACACCAAGATCATCATCCTCTACAAAAGAAAGGTGAGAAAAGTGCCTGCAACAATGACAGGGGCATCTCCCTCTTGAATGTTGTTGGCAGAGTCTTCACCTAAGTATTCTTGGTCCGCCTACAGAAGTTGTCTGATTGTGTCTACCTGCAGTCATTGCGTGGCTTCTGTGCTGGAAGGTCAATTGTGGACATAATCTTCTCTCTGCCAACTCCAAGAGAAGCCGCTAACAAAAGAAGCCTCTCTACATTGCATTTATTGATTTCACCAAGACGTTTTACTTGGTCAGCGGAGATGGACTCTTTCAGATTTTCTCTAAGGTAGGCTGCCCACCAAGACTACAGAGCCTGATCAAATCCTACCACAACAGCTTGAAAAAGACTGTGCAGCAAATGGCAGCTCTTTGGTGTTCTTTGACAGAAGTAGCAGTGTTAAGCAATTTTCTGTCCTGGCCCCAGTGCCTGTAAGGAATTTGTTCTGATTATCAGCCTGAAAAAGACAAACATCTTGGGACAAGACATGGAGGCATCTCCAGCCAGTATCACAGATAACTGCAAACCGGATATTGTTCATCAGTTCACTTTCCTGGGGTCCATGATCGGAGACAACCTCTCCTTCGACACAAAAATCAACAAGTGCATCGGGTAGGCCACAGCATGTCCTGCTTGCCTCAACACGTGAATCTGAGTCAAGCTCTCAGTCAAAGCAAAGATGGCAGTGTACAGTGCTTGTGTCACCAGCACACTGATGGGCACCTCCTGCAGAGGCTGAGTATCCATTGCTAAGGTTCACTCTCATATCAGCCTCCCAAGCGTATACACCCTGCTCAGGTTGCGTCGGCTGCACTGGCAAGGCCATGTTTGCCACGTGCAGGGTGGCCGCATCCTCTATGGTGAGCTAACTTCTGGCAAAAGAACTAATGGCCACCCACAACTGCACTACAATTATGTCAGAAAACGGGGCATGAAGGCATTGGACATCAACATTGAGTCCTGGGAGCAACTAGTAGCTGAAGCACCCCGAAACAATGCCTTAAGTCAGGCAAGGAAAAATTCCTCAAAGCAGCAGGAAAAAAAAGGGGCCCATAGAAAGGAACACTGCAGCTCTAGCAGAGCTGAGACTACTTATAAATGTGACCTTTGAAACAGAGATAGCCGCTCTCGCATTGGTCTCATCCGGCACAGACTGCACTGCACCAGCAACATAGATAGCTAGCTGGGTCCAACATCCATGGTCAATTTCAATCAATGGAAGGACCACAAGAACTAATGAGATTTTCAAAACATCTTGAATGTTAGCTTGTTCTCTGAATGTCAGATGATGGAGAGCTGAATAAGTGAGCAATCTAACAGGCAGAATCGCTGCAGTGCTTCCATTTTGGAGAATCTGTGGACCAACTCACCTCTAGAGAGGTGAAAGGAAATAATAGCGTGTGAAAAATGTACTTTGACCTTCTGAAAAAATGTGTTTTTTTTTGCTGAAACATTGCAGATAATGACAATACACAAGAGATCCTGCAAATGCTGGAAATTCCAGGCAGCGCACACAAAATGCTGGAGGAACTCAGCAGGTCAGGCAGTATCAATGGAAATCAATACACAGTCAACATTTTGGGCTTAGACTCTTCTTCAGGATTGGAAAGCAAAGGGAGGATAATGGTAAAAAAAATCTTTGCTTATTTTCATTTTGCATTAGATAAAGTTTAAATTATAAAAAGTCTGTCAGATATGAATGCTGTGATTGAACCTAAATACCATTATTCACTTTACAATTTCTCTTCCCAAAAGGTTGACTTATTAACCAAAAAGTAATGCCACCTTAATCATCTGGAAATTTCTCCCGAATCACTGCTGTGCATAATCACTGGTATGTGTCTCTCAAATGATAATCTTTGTCATTCTGTCTCTACGATCAGCAATGTACTTTAGCTGCATGCTCTCAATGCAATCCAAATGATTCACATTTGTGTGTTCATCTTAGTGCATTTGATCTATCATCACACTGAGTGCAGTAATTTATTTTGCCCATTGTGAAAGCCCTGCTTCTTCTACTGTCTAAATTATTCCTGTGGCGTTCAGCTGCAACAAGCCATTTATTTAATCCTGTAATGATTTATTGTATTTGCGTTGTTGTGCTTAATCTGCAATTTCATTGTAGTTATCCTACTACCCCTTTTACAGTTCTCACTGCCGCTGGTGGTAAATGAAATAGAGCATTGCATTGTCAAAATGGAATATCCATCTACATTAAATTTAATATCATACATTCTCAGCTTCAACGGTTTTGTAATTCCACAATAACAAACTCATTTCATTAAGAGTTTGTTGACAGAAGTGGAAATATTTGCTGTCAAGCTCTAAGTCCATGAAAGGTCAACGGAAAATCTCTGATTAAAAAATACATTCATTTCTGTTTCACCTTCCTCAGTCAGCGAACTATTTGCATGAAACTAAATGAAATGAAATCCTGAGTAGAAAAATAAACATCACATGTTTATTAAGTCAGCTATGAATTTGTTGCTTAAAAATATATCAGAAGCAAAGGTGAAAGGGCAAGGTCCAAAATGCAAAGCAACAGAAAGGCATTAACATCACAGAATGCTCCACATATAATGAGATAGTTCAAAATTCCTACCTGCAAAGGTTAGGTTATTCTTGAATATCTTTCTTTTAGGCAAGCTGCTGTATAATGAGTCTAAGCTTGGCTTGTGGTTTTAATGTACTTAAATACCACATCCTGCTAAAGCAGACCCCAAGGATAGTGAATATGTCTCTGATGGCCTTGGACTACAACTGTCACGAATCTATTTTTTTGGGAATGTATCATATCTGAAGATCAAATTTGATAACAAAAATCCCTTCAGCAGAATATTTTTTCTTTCTACCCTAATGCATAACATTGATGTTTGTGCTCACAGCAACACAGCAAAAAATGCTGCTGTGAGGGGATATGTGCAGGAATTTAAATTTAATCAGTTTGACCATGCAAATGTTGCACATGTGTGCAGGCATCCTTAGCAAACTTGATGATTATTGAAAAGGAATCCTTTGTACACACCCCTCTTCAAAATATCCTTTGCCTTCTAATTGTATGAATTCTGCTCTTATGTCTTATGGTCTTAAAAGCAAAGGAGGAGAGGAAGAGAATTGTTTTTACACAGTATGCGGTAATGATTTGGAAACCATTACCTAAAAGGGCAGTGGAAACAGTAACTTTCAAAACTAAATTGAATATATGCTTGAAAAAGAAACACCTGAAGCGGAAAGAGCCAGGAAGTGAAATTAATTTGATTGCTCTTTCAAACAGGCAAGATGATTCTTTGTTTCTGTGAGACTTTGGACTCAGAAGCCTTCCACGTCAAGAAGGCTGATCCTAATTGCCTTGGGCAAGATGCTGGCCTTATGATAAGAAAAAAGGTTGAACGCATCAAGTGGCTGATGGTCTGTATTCCAGAAATGATAATGCCAGGATGAGAAAATACAATGGAGATACATTGACCCTAAAACCTATAAAGTGTGCAGACATTTTAAATATAGTGGTGGAGAGCACTAAGTAATAAAAGAAAGCTGCAGGCAATGTAGAGGGAGAAGACTGCTTTCACGGTCGCATTAAATCACAATTTTTGCATGTATTTGCACGGCGGTGGTTATGCATACAGTACAAGCTCTGCAGATGAACCTCACCCTGAGTCCCAGTGCAGCAGTTTGCAAATTTGAATTTAGTTTAAAAATAAAGCACTAGTATCAATGAAAGTGACCTTGAAGTTAGCTGCATTTTCTAAAAGTCTATCAGATTATTCAGTTATATTAAACTGCTAAAAGGTAGGATTTGCGGCAGTGTGAGATGGAAGTCCCCATAGCTTCTTAGGATAGCTAGGGATAGGAATAAGTTGATTTTGTCAATTGCACTTAATTCCTGATAAAGAGTAAAAGCTTCTTTTAAGTTTGTTTTTAAAATTCAGTTTTAGATGACAGTTAAATACAATGAGTCTGTTACTGTTGACTGAAATCATTACGCTAATTAGCGAATGAGCAATCACGGTTTAATTGGCATGAGCTCACTGACAACAAAACAGATTCAATAAATTAAAAGGAAAGTTTTGGAGACACAGCAGAATGTTTACCATGGTGAATTCAGCCAAGTGTTGCCAAGCAAATTACCTGTAAGTCTCCAGACACTGAAGGCATATCCCTCAGGCACACTGTTAACAACATGCATGCATGGAAGCCAATATGATAGAGGCATTGAAGAGGCTCCTGGAGAGCCTCATAAACTTGTATGAAATGAAAGATGTGGACATTGTATAGACAAAAGGGATTAGTTGAGTTAGGCATTTGATTAATAATTTATTTAGCTTGGTACTATATTTTGGGCCAAGGGGCCTGTTTTTGTACTGTATTTTTCTATGTTCTCTGTAAAAGTTTTCACATTTGCGGTTTATACTTGTGTGACTTTAAGCTTATGTTGCTAATCCCACTATTATTCTTCTTTCAGGCACCATGGTTTCAACTTTAGTCTTTTGCTGATAGAATTTTTGTCACTGATTTGTTCTTCTCAAGATGGATATTGCTAACAAGGCAACATTTATTGGCCATTCCTCATTACCCTAAAGAAAGAAAAGGAGAATTATATCCTTAAACTGTTGCAGTGTTTACTGTGAAGGAACTTGCACAAGGGAGTTTCAAGATATTGAGCCAGTGGCAAAAAAGGGACAGCAATATATTCCCCATGGAAGGGAATTTGCAGGTATTGCCTGCAGCACTTATGCTTCTTGGTGGTAAAGACCATGGGTTGGGAGGTTCTGAAAGAATAATCTTGGTAAGTAACTGCAGTTGATTTGATCATTTGATGCACACTACAGTGGCTGTTGGATGCTGGTGAAGTAATGGATATTAAAGATGGAAGGTAGGTTATTAATCCAATGGATTGCTTGATCCTGAATGGCGTCACACTTCTTGAGTTTATTCAGAGCTGCAGCCATTCAAAGAAGTGGACGGTAATTACAAGGGGCATTGCTTGACCAAGCAAATGTGTGAAAGACCTTCCCAAAACTTGATTTACCAGCTATTTGGGAACATAGCTTGATCAGAAAAAGAAATCAAAAAGGCTGAGGAAGCAGATTGCAAGCAACTATTATGTGTAAAAATAAAATCAAATAATGCTGTCATACCACAGATGGGGCCTGACCTACTGAGCATTTTCAGATTTTAGTTTAGATTTTTAAAAAAATTTTCATTTATTCATGTGCTTATTTAAACTTTTTAAGAAGAGGAGATACAAGGGACAAGGGGACACTGGAATATTGTTCAAGAGTCATGTTTATTTGTCACGTGCACACTGAAGCAAACAGTAAAATGTGTCGTGTGTGTTAGTAACCAATTCAGAAAAAGGTGTGCTGGGGGGCAGACCCCAAGTGTCGGCACTGTGGTGAACTACATATACCTGTCTGGACTGCTCCTGTGGCTCCTCCCACAGACCCCTGTATAAAGGCGATTGAGGCCTGTGCCCGGCCTCATTCTCCAGGATGTAGTGTTGTTCATTCTTCCAGTCAATAAAAGCCGATATCTCGCTTCTTACGTCTCAGAGTGAGTTATTGATGGTGCATCAGGCACACATTCCAACATGCCTATTATGCTTGGCAGAACAGCACAAACACAACACAACAAACAACAGCAAAACAAGCTCACATGCACAGTCCGTATTCTTTGGCCGCCAGCCTCCATCAGACCTGGACTTGGATTTATACTTGGATGTGGACATGCAGACGTTGGGCCTTCGATTTCCCCAGCGGACTCACAGAGATTCTCAGACCAAGGCTCTGGCCAATGGGCCTCAATTTCCAGAACCCTAATTCGACTCTTGGGCCTTGATCCTTGGCATCAACCCAGGACCCTCTAATTACTGAATACCAGGCCTTGAACTCTAGACCCATTGATGTTGGGACAACTGAACACTAGGCCTTGAACTCCAGTTCCACTAATTCATAAACCCTGAGGGCCATTGGACGTTACTCCTGCTGCTTGCATCGAACTCCAACTCTGGAGCCTGTGACATCTCACTGACCCTAGGGGAGCCATTAAATTTAGTCCACAATGGTCTGTTGGCTATACATCCCAATCCACTGAAGTCCCATGTCTGTGTTGTTGATGACGTACTCAGTGGGTCGTGCAGCATCTATGGAAGAAAGGAATTGTCATCATTTCAGGTCAAAAGCCTGCATCATCACTAATCCTGATCCTCAACATCCTGACTTTGTTGGTTGCTAACAGATTTTTTGTTGCTTCTGATTAAGGAGATGACTAGCCACAGATTATTACATGGGCTACTAAAATGCTGCAGTAGATAATATGTGCATCCAGGACAAATGAGGAAAAATCAATTAGTTAGAATGTGAGGGAGGATATTTTAAAATAAAGGTTGACAAATCATATTACCAAGTAGGGCACTGTATTTTTATTGGAACAGAAGAGAATCTGGTCCCTTGAGACACAGATTGCAAATACTGGAATCTGGACCATAAACAAACTGCTAGAGAAACTCAGTTGATTGACAAGAATCTGAGAGGGTTGGGGATTGGGGAGGAATTGTTGATTTTCAATGTTGAGACTCTGCAACAGGACCCTGCATTGGGCCATTGAGCCTGTATTAACTTAGGGGTAATATTAACAGTCCTCTCTTACCTACTAATATCCTGTACAATATTTGAACAAACTTATTGTCTGTTTTCATTTTCCTCTAGGCTTGCCCTTTTAAAAATTTATTCATACTTGCATTGTTTCCCAATTTGCCTGTCATTCTCAATCTCCTTCTGTTTTTGCTTTCTACGGTTCTTTCTGTTAATTCTGTCCTTGTTCTTCTCTCTTTAGTTATCCAATTTAAGTTCTACTCCCTCTTCCATTCCAGTTTGAAGCCTCCCCAGGAGTACGAGCAAATACCACAGACTGGCATTGTCCCAGTTTTGACTTGTCACACATTTCAATGCAGGTTGAGTAAGATCTGCACAAATTTCTCTCCTTAGTAAGCATCTCCTGATGAAATTCTGTGGGTTGCATTGTTCTGAAATGTGCGGCTTTCCCCAACATCAAAAACATATCAGAAATGACAGCTGGACTGCTCAAGCCTCATGGCATCACCTTGACTGGTGATAAAACATCTGCAAGCTAAATGCCAAACTCCACGAATGCTGCAACATCAAAAGATGCACCATCTTTTCCCCAGGGTTGCAGAATCAAGAATAATATAGCATTGATTTACAGTGAGAGGGGAAAGGTTTTTCACCCAGGGAGTGGTCAGTGTATGGAATGAGTTGCCAGATGAAGTGGTTGAGGCAGGAATATTAACAGCATTTCAAAGGTTCTTGGACAGATACATGATCAGGAAGGGTTTAAAGGGATATGTGCCAAATGCAAATAGTGTTTACTGCAGAGTTACTTACTATGCAACCTATAGTCTTAGCCAAATCATTACTATTGGTCACAACAATGGTCACAGGTGTCCAATCTGTAAACCAATTCTTCCTCTACCACCCTCTGCCTTCTACCACCACAAATTTGTATCCATTGACTTGCTTACACTAGATCCCATGTATACTAACTTTCTGTCCATGTGGGACTTTGTTAAAGGTCTTGTCAAACTCCACCACCCCTTATCAAGCCTATCAACCTATTATTCACTCTTCAAAATAATCTATCAAGTTTATGAGATGTGAGTTCCCACACATAAGGCCATGCTGAATCAGTTCTTGTCTTTCCAAATGCTAATTAATCCTGTCCCTCAAAATCCTTTCCATTAACTTTCTATCCAGAGATACAATGCTCGCCGACCTGTGTTTTCCTGGCTTTTCCTTCTTGCCCTTCTTAAATAAAAGCACAATATAAACCGCCCTCTGGTACTTCACCTGTACCCAATGCAGGCACAAAGATCTCTGCAAGGTCCTTTGTTGCTTGGTAGAGCATTCTAATATACACCTGAAGAGGCCACGGAGATTTTTCTGTTTTTATGCATTTCAAGATCTCCAAAACTGCCTCCTTCTTAGTTTTTGATTTGCATCAGGCTATGACTGTTCCCCCTCTTAAAGTCAGTAATGTCCTTCTCCACAGTTAAATCAGATGAGAAGTATTCATTTGAGAACTCAACTTTTTCCTGTGGGTCCAGACATGGATGAATGCACTGAGCCTTATTCTCTCTCTTGCTACACTTTTACTTCTAATGTTCTTATAGAAATTTCTGGCCTATTATTGTTCTCCAAGTTTATATCTTAAGTGTACTTCTATATCATTTATAGACAACTTGAGCCCAGCTACCTATGCCTGTCACAAATCTCCTTATGTTTCCTAACCAAGTCCTCAATATCCCTCATCAAGCAACGTTCTTTAATCTTACCAACCTTGCCTTTCACTCTGATGGAAACATAGAAGACCTGACTTTTACCATCTCACTTTTGAAAGGCTCCCAGTTGCCGGATGCATTGGTGTTAATCAGTTCATATTGTGAGGTGTAGTTAGAAATAGACATCATGTAAGCATTAGCAAACATAAGGATGCTTCCTCCTTGATGTCACGCTTAGTCAAATGGTTTCAAATGACATGTTGTTGGAACTCATGCCATGTCCAGAGTGAAGTTGATCATCAGAACTACCATTCCAGCTAACAGGATCCAACTCAATATTTTAATAGGATGTGGCATTGATTAAACATGCAAGCACCACAGTTAAGCACACTAAATGAAGTACTTTAGCTCAGGAAAATGGTGTTGAGAGTGAAGACACACAATAAAATAAACTGAGTTTCTTCATTGATTGAGTGAAAAACAGGAAGTGGGTGAACCTCACTCTAGATAGTGGCATAACAAAGGAGCACTATGTGAATAATAGCTGATGTTACAAGTGCATGGATGGAGCACAATACATGAATTGTTAATGTTCCTTTCCTAAATATTCATTTCTAAATTGTAACATCAATGAGAAAATGAAAGTTTACTTATTGTCTAATCATTTCAAATCAGTGTAAAATCCAATGGCAACAAAATTTAAAACAAGCCAGATTTTTCCACAAGCTTGTACATTGAAACTGCAGAGGGGATCTCATCTGGTAAAACCAACAGCAGAGCATTCTTTCTGTACTTAACATTTGCGAGATTTTCATACTTCCTTTCTCCATATTAGCCAACCTACTTATTTACATATTATCTGCTTCATTATCTTTTGTTTCTCTCTTATCACTTATTTGGTCCAACAGCAACTTACATGATCAAGCTCAGGGAGGTCAGTGGCATCTTTCATCAGAATAATAAATGAACATTTGAACGAGCAACATGTCAAAGAGAATAATGAATTTATGACTCAATGCCGTAAGTTCAGCAGGATGAAGAGTAAAATGACCAATACATGTTTTCTAAGTGGAATTCTAAAAGAGATAATTGGCAAAGAATAAGACTATATAGAATAATAACCCTTTAAAATATTAACTCTATGGAAAGACAGCACTAATAACATAGTAATTATTATTTGAGAGGAAGAAGATAGCCCAATAACAAAACAAATCTGCTAAGTGTAGAATACATTAGAAACCTATTCTAATGTCACAATATTTTCCTAAGAATTGAATAAAAAAGCCAGAGAATGAAATGTCACAGTTGTACAACTGGTAGACAGTAAATTAAGTGAATGGAATTAAGACATACAATGAGCCATGTCAAGACAAATGTGGGAATACATGAGGCTACTGAACTTTTTTTTGTGGAAGCCAAATTGGAAGACTTACATAAAAAAGAAGATATGAAATGTCCAGGAAGTTTGAAGGGAAGTTTGTGCGTTCTCTTTGTGATTGTGTCTGTTTCTTCTGGATGCTCTGCCTGAGGTTATGCCTCACAGAAACCAGGCACTTCAGCTTATTGAGGGATGTTTCTGTGGGATGTGATACCTTGGCACCAATCCATAAAGTCAGGACAGGGGAAAATAAAAATCAGAAATCTAATGGAATATTTATTCAGTAGAAGTATAGAAATAAAGAAAGGGTGTTCATTTCAATAGTGTAGAACACTTCCCAAATTATTGTGTGCAGATTTAAGAATCATATCATAAGTAAGATTTTTCAATGGAACCCATCATAAAGCAAATATTATCTTGCATTAATATCAAAATAATGTCAGGCTTAAAATATTAAATATGAAAGCAGATTGCAAAGATAAAAACAGAATAAGCTGGAAGCACTAAGCAGATCAAACTGTGGAAGAGAAACAATATTAATGCTTCGGATCAAAGCTCCGTGATCACGTCAGGGAAAGTGACAGAAGATATTTTAAAACCATAACACCATAAAATATAGGAGCAGAATTAGGCCATGTGGCCCTTTAAGTCTGTTCCATCATTTCTTCATGGCTGATCCGATTTTCCTCTCAGCCATAATCTCCTTCTTTCTCCCCGTATCTCTTCATGCCCCAACCAATCAAGAATCTATCAAACTTTGCCTTAAGTATACAAGTACTTAAAGATCTGGCCTCCACAGCTGCCAGTGGTAAAGAATTCCACAGATTCACCACTCTCCGGCTAAAGAAAATCTTCCTCCTCTTCATTCTAAAAGGACAACCCTCTATTCTGAGGCTGTGTCCTCTGGACTTAGACATTTCCACCACAGGAAACATCCTCTCCACATCCACTCTATCAAGGTCTTTCACCATGTGATAGTTTTCAATGAGGTTGCCCCTCATTCTTCTGAATTCTGGAGAATACAGCCCAGAGCCATCAAACACCCTTCATGTCGTACACCATTCAATCCGGGAGTCATTTTCCTGAACCTCCTTTGAACCCTCTTCAATTTCAACACATCTTTTCTAAGGGGCCCAAAATTGCTCATAATACTCCCATTCATAATACTGCTACTCAGCTACTGCTTTATCCATTCTAGAATCTTTTTTGTAATGCCATGTGCTCATAGCTTGTTAAGCAGCCTCATGCGTGGCACCTTGTCAAAGGCCTTCTGAAAATCCAAGTACTTAACATTAACTGATTCTCCTTTGTCAATACTACTTGTTAATTCTTTATAGAATTCCATCAGATTTGTAAGGCACAATTTTCTCTTGAGGAAACCATGTTGACTATGGCCTATTTTATCCTGTGCCTCCAAGTACCCTAAGAACACATCGTTAATGATCAACTCCAACATCTTCCCAACCGCAGAGGTCAGACTAACTGGCCTGTAGTTTCCTTTATTCAACCTCTCTCCCTTCTTGAAGAGTGGATGATATATGCAATTTTCCTGTCTCCCAGAAACATTCCAGAATTTAGTGATTCTTGAAAGGTCATTACTAATCCCTCCACAATCTTTTCAGCCACCTCTTTCAGAGTTCATCTGGTCCAGGTGATTTATCTGCATTCTGACCTAGTTTCCCAAGATCCTTCTCTCTAGTAATGGTAACTTCACACACTTCATGATCCTTGATACGTGGAACAATTGCTAGTATGAGCAATTGAGCACAGCTACATGAAATATTCCAGTAGAAAAGCAGCATCCATCATCAAAGCTCTCAGTTGCCCAGGTGGTTATGGGGTTACTCAGTTAACAGCCAAATAAGAACATTGAAATGGAGAGTGAACAAACATCAAGACAAATAAAACATTTGAACTTGAAACCAAAAGTAGAATTCTGATCATTCAAAGCACATGCCTGTAAAGAGGAAAAAGTTGAATCAATATTATATTGCACAAACCTATGTTATATTGCATTAAGTTTAAACGCAACCTGATCAAGAGCTATAAAATAATAAAACAGAAGAATTATTTCATTTGGTAGTTATTGCAAAACAAGAGGAAATTATCTTAATCGGTAATAAAATCTAGAGCATTCTCTCTTTCAAATTGCTGTTAATTCTGGATCAAGAATAATGTCAATATATTTTAGTCAGGTAAGAAGACCAAAAGATATTGGATACAAAGAGATGAATAGAATTGAGCTACAGATCCAATTTCTTAGAGTTGCAAGACCATAAGATGAGAATTAGGCCATCGAGTCTGCTCCTCTATTCTGATTTATGGCTGATTTATTTTCCCTCTCAACCCCATTCTCTTGCCTTCTCTATGTAACCTTTGATGTGCTAATTAATTAAGAACCTATCAACCATCTTAACTATACACAATGAGTTGGCGTGCACACAACTAACTGTGGCAATGAATTCCACAGATTCACCAAACTCTGTCTAAAGAAATTATTCCTAATCTCTGTTCTAAATGGATGTCCCTCTATTCTGAGGCTGTGCCCTCTGGTCCTAGACTTCCCCAGTTTAGGAAACATCCTCCCCACATCAATTCTATCTAGGACTTTCAATATTCAAAAGATTTCAATGAGATCCCCCTTCATTCTTCCAAAATCCTGTGAGTACAGAACTAGATCCATAAAATACTCTTTATATGTTAAACTTTTCATTCCTGGGATCATTTTCATGAATCTCTTCTGGACCCTCTCCAATGCCAGCACATCTTTTCGTAGATAATGGGCCCAAAACTGGTCACAGTGATCCAAGTGCAGTCTGACCAATGCCTAATAAAGCCTTAGCATTACATGCCTCCTTTTATATCCTAGTCCTCTCAAAATGAATACTAACATTGCATTTGCCTTTCTTACCACCAACTCAGTTTGCAATTTAACCTTTAAAGAATTCTGCATGAAGACTCACAAGTCTCTTTGCACCTCTGATTTTGGGACTTTTCTCCTATTTAGAAAATAGTCCATTTCTTATGCCATAAAATAGTATCCACTTACCTTCATATTTCATCTTTTCTCTCTTTAAGGTATTTTTTAGTTACCTTCTGGTCATTTTTAAAATCTTCCCAATCCTTTAACTTCCCACTAATTTTTGTAATATTATCTACTGTCTCTAGTTTTTATGCTGTCGTTGACTTCCCTTGTCAGCCAGGTTGCTTTATCCCCTTATCCTCCCTTTAGAATACTTCCTCATGTATCTATCTTGTACCTTCCATGTTTCCCTCAGAAACACCAGCCATTGGTTTTCTGCCAAATCTGGGGCAATACAGAACAGCTAATCCAGAATTGCTGTTCCCCCATTGAGATCAACCACAAGCTGCTCTAAAACGTCATTTTATAGATGTTCTACAAATTCCCTCTCTTGGGAACCAGCACCAACCTGATTTTCCCAATCTACCTACGTATTGAATTCCCCTATGATTATTGCAACATTACCCTTTTTACTTTTTTTTTCTATCTCCCATTGTAACTTGTACTGTTCGGAGGCCTGTTTACCCTTGCAGTTTCTCTAACTTCACCCACTAAGATTCTACATCTTCTGATCACATCCCACTTATTTTGAAGGAATTAATTTCATTTTTTTTTTTGCCAACAAAGCCATCGCACTCCTTTTGCCTGTACGTTTGATACAATGCATATGCCTGGATGTTAACTCTGATCTTCTTTCAGCCACGACTCAGAGATGCCCACAACATTGTACCTGCCAATCTCTAACTGCGCTACAAGATAAACTACATTATTCCGTATACTGTGTGCATTCAAATATAACATCTTCAGTCCTGTATTCATCACCTGTTTAGATTTTGGCCCCCCTGCTGCACTTTAACTTATCCTACTGACTGTAATTTTGCCCTATTATCTGCCTGTCCTTCCTCACAGTCTCACTACACATTGCATCTAGTTGTATTCTAGCTGCTCCATCCTCAGCCCTATCACTCCATTTCCCATGTCCATGCCAAATTACCATAAACCCTTCCCAACAGCTCTTGCAAACCTACCCACAAGGATATTGGGCTTCCTTGGGTTCAAGTATAACCTGCCCTTTCTATACAGGTCATGCTTGCCCCAGAATAGATCCAGAAATCTGTAACACTGCTCCTGCGCCAATTCTTCAGCCATGCATTAATCTGCTAAATCATCCTATTCTTACTCTTACTAGCATGTAGCACAGGCACAAATCCAGAGATTATTACCCTGGAGGTCCTGCTTTTCAGCCCAGGGCTGAATTGGCTGGCACAAGAGGGCACAGTTTTAAATGCTTGGAAGTAGGTACAGAGGAGATGTCAGGGGTAAGTTTTTTAAGCACAGAGTGGTGAGTGCATGGAATGGGCTGCTGGAGGCGGTGGTGGAGGCAAAAATGATAGGGTCTTTTAAGAGGCTCATGGATGGCTACGTGGAGCTTAGAAAAATAGAGGGCTATGGGTAAAGCCTAGGTAATTCTAAGGTAGGGACATGTTTGGCACAGCTTTGTGGGCCGAAGGGCCTGTATTCTGCTGTATGTTTTCTGTGTTTCTATGTTTCTACCTAATTCTCTATATTCTCGCTTCAGGACCTCCTCCCTTTCTGTATCAATGTCCTTGATACCAATACATACCACAACTTCCAGCTGTAAACCCTCCCTTTTTAGAATGTTGTGGACCAGATCTGAGACACCGTTAATTCTTGCACCTGGGAGGCAACATACCACCTGGATGTCTCTTTCTCGTCCACTGCTTTCTGCTCCTCTAGTTATGGCAAAGCCCTGTCCCCTATGACAAAGCTCTCCTCTTCTCACTGCTTCCCTTCTGAGCCAGAGACCCCGTCACAGCAGCATCCCCTTGGTAGGTCATTTCGTAGCCCCCTCCTCAAAGATTTAATCACTGTGGAGAATTTCTTACTCTATGGGATAATGTATTTTCTGACAAGGGTTCAAAATCTATTTGGCAGGAGAGTCTTGTGGCAGTGAAACAATGTCAATTTCTGGGGCTTCCTCCATGGTGGTTGAGATTGGTTGTGGGGTATGTTGCATTGTGCAAGGAACAGCATAGCTGGTGCGTTGTTGGTTGTGGGCTATGTTACATTGTGATATGCAGGAGGGAATCGGTGAGCTTCTGAATCAGTGTCAGAGTAGTGTGTTCTCCTGACATTGCTCACAGTGCTTTCTTTAGACTCTGGACAAATTTTTCCACCAAGCAATTGTGCAGGTGAAATTTGTCTTATTCCATTCATTTTCAAGGATGACTGAACCTGTTCTGCAACAAACTGTGGTCTATTGTCACTGATTAAGTGTGCTGAGACACCAGTCCTTGAGAAGAGGCTTATCAATACATCAACAGTGTGTAAGACTGTACTGGATGTTATTGGGAACTCCTCTGGCCATGATGTAGCTGCATCCACTACCACTAAGAAATTTATGCCCATGAGTGGCCCAGAAAAATCCACATGAATCCTCTAACAGGGCAAACTGCTCGAACTACTGACCTATCCTAAGCCACCAGACAAAGCTTCAGGTCAACGCTTTTATCTTGGCCATGGCTAGCTGACTATCATGTAGCTCCTCCACCACATTAGCTCACAGCTTGGATGGTAAAACAACACTGAATCCCTACATAAGGCAACCCCCATCAAGGGCAAGTTCATCCCGTGTTGGTAAAGATTAAATAAAGATTCTGCTGCACATTCCAACTATTCTGGGTCACCATGTAGACCGGAGACTGTATGCGGTCTTTTCTAGTTTCCCTTTCAATTATTTTTGCCATAAAAGGGGACTTGATTTGCATGAGGGAGAGACATCAAGAGGAGAGTAAACTCTTGCAAGTTTTTCTGATGTAGCATCTTCCAGGAATAAATGGGACAATACATCAGCATTTTCATGATTGGTTGTCCTTTTGAATTGAATATTATAATTAAGTCCTCCAAGTAACAGAGCCCTCCCCTGCATTCATGCTGCTGCTGTTAGTGAAACACCCTTCTGTGGATTGAAAATGGACACAAGTGTTTGATGGTGAGTAATAAGGGTAAACTCTCTCCTACAGGCACTGACTGAAAAGGTTCTCACCACAAACTAGATCAAAGACCTTTCTGTCAATCTGTGCGTAACTCTTCTCTGCAGGGGTAAGGGAACATGATGCAAAGGCTACAGGGCATTCGCTTCCATCACTCATAACATGTGATATGACTGCACCTGTACTATAAGTCGAAGTGTTACAGGCAAAGATCACAGAACAGTGTGGATCATGATGTGTAAGTACAGTGTCTGATGTTACCAATTCCTTTGTCTTTTTGAAAGCCACCTCACACTGCTTTGTTAATTGTCATTTCTTCCCAATCTGTAATAATGAATTCAAGGGATGGAACACAGTAGTCAAGTTTAGCAAGAACCTGTTATGATAATTTACAAATCCTAAATAGAACCACAACTGTGACACGTCCTTTGGCCTTGAGTTATGAACCACTATGTAAATCTTGTGTGTCAATAGTGTGACCACAGTAAGTAATGTCTGGTTTAAAAAGTTCATGCTTATCTTGTTGTGCTCTTGGCACATAATCTAATCTTTTTAACAATGTCTTGATATTTTGGAGATGTTCCTTCTCATCCTCACCTGTAACAATGATGTCATGCAGGTAACACTAAGTGCCTGGACAGCCTTGCAGCACCTCATCCAGATGTTACACCGAAAGTAAGCTTTTTGTAGGGATAAAGCCCATTGTGAGTATTTATTGTGAGAAACATTTTGGACTCTTCTTCCATCTCTATCTGCAGGTAGGCCTCAGCTAAGTCCACTTGGCTGAATTGTTTCCCTCCAAAAGGTTTGCAAAGATATCCTCTATCCTGGGCAGAGGGTATTGATCTACTTTCAGCACAGGGTTGATGTTAACCTTAGAATCACCACAGAGCCTGACAGACCTATCCTTCTTGGCTGCTCAAACCATTGGCATTGCCCATGGGCTCCACTCAACCTTGAAGAAAATTCTTTCAGCCTCCATGTGATCTAGCTCACTGGCTACTTTATCACAGATTGTATGAGGAGCTGGATAGACTTAGTAACGCTTGGGTATGGCATTTTTATTTAAAACTATTTTCCCCTTGATTTGTTAGAGTTCTCAAATGCCATCCTTGAACACTGCTGTGGCATCATCCAGTAACTCTCTTAACTTGCTTTCAGTTGACTTTATTGCAGGAGATGTGGCTGCAAATGGTGGATGGATCTACAATCAAGCTGTAGTTGTCTCCTTCATTGAATACTGACCATCCTGTTTTTACCATATACAAGTCTGATGTGGCTTGCTGATTGTTCTATTTCACCTTATAAATGTCATTCCCACAGGAGTTAACTTTTACCTGGTAGAAGTTCTTAGTTGTATATATGCAGGCATCAGTTTAGTATCTTTGAAATGCTGTTCAAACTCATTTTGTTATTCACTTTTGGTAGAAGCCATATTGCTTGCCTCCTGTTAGTTTTTACATGGTACGTCCCAAGGCACATACCTGTGTCACTCTCATCATTGTCAGATTTTTCATGAACAACTTACAGAATACAGCTCTTTTAGAAATTGCAACTTGACTTTTTATCTTTTTTCTCTTCATGCAGTTCATTTATTTTTTGTCTGCTTGATACGCTCTTTATGTGCGTCCTAGTTTGTTGAATTTACTGAAAGTTTCACTCTTAAACCTGCATTGGTCTGGTGTATGTGACTCCCTGCCAAAATGTTAACACAATTTGTTCAGCCAGACCATTTCCTGTTTAAATGGTGTAAATTTGTTTACACTCACATTCATAACTGCAACCCAATTTTGTCTCTGACTGTGACTTCTATCAATACAGTGATTTCAACTGCTCTTTAAAATGTGAGACATGCTTCAGTTGAAAGTCATTTTTGAATGCTTTCTTGTAAGATTCCACAAACTAAATAATCTCTCAGTGCATCATTACTGAACTGGCAATGCTCAGACTGCCTCTTCAATTCAACCACAAAAGCTGAAATGAACTGCTCTGCTTTTTGATTCCACTTATGAAACTTAAAATGTTCTTCAATCATCAATTGTTCTTGCATTACTTTTATGATATCGGCAATGCTCAGTTTGGCTGGTTTGTTTGGAGCAGTTGAACTTCTATACAAACTCTGTGCTGTTCCACCTATTGCATTCGGTACCACTGGCACTCACTTTTCACTGGCCATTTCATTTGCTTTAAAATACTGCTCAATTCATTCAGTATATATCATCCAGTTATCTGTTGTACATCAAACATATCTATCTTTCTAATTTAGCCAACCATTTCTGCTTTTTTGTTTATTATTATCACCCATTACTCAGAGTTTATAAACCTATGAACTTGTCCATTTTCTGCTTTTTATTTAACTTGACCAACCCTGTCTCTTTCTGAAGAAACGTGTGTTGCACTTTTTCTCTCTCCCTGTCTCTCTCTCCCTCTCTCTTTCTCTGTCTCCCTTTTGAAGAAAAAATAAATGTGTTGTGCTTTAACATGTAGGTAGTCATCTCAGGTATGTTTTAAAATTACCTCGTCACCACTGATATGTTTTGTAATTCCAAAACATAAAACTACGGAGTTGGGAATAACGTGTTTACTTCCTTCTTACTTTGGTAAGGTACACACTTAAAATGTGGTGGCTTAATGACATATTCCATTCACATACTTCTTATGTATAACACACAATTCATAATGTAAATAAACAGAAACTTACTCAAATATTACTGAAATATTAAATACATTACTTTTGTCTGTAACTATTTCCAGTTCTGCTGAAGTATAGAACCAGTTCTATAGTAAAAATAGCTCAGTATTTAGCACAATGTTTTACAGTACCGGTGACCCATGTTCGATTCGCTCTGCTGTCTCTAAGCTGTTTGTATGTTCTCCCCATGACCACGTGGGTTTCTTCTGGGTGCTCCAGTTTCCTCCCACAGTTCAAAGACGTACAAGCTGGATTGCTAATTATTCATTGCAAATTATCCTTCGATTAGGCTAGGGTTAAATTGGGGGTTGCTAGGCAGTCTGGCTGAAAAAGCTGGAAGAGCCTATTCCACGCTGTATCTTAATAAACAATTTGGTCATGGAAAGCTGACCATATTGATAGTCATATTGACACAGCACATAACAAACAAATAATAGATGCTTCCTTAGCATCTTTAATAATAAAACATCTTTATTAAGGAATGTAAAAATGTAAACCATCTCAGATATCAATGTACAAGCACTATGTTCAATTCTTCTGTTGTCTGTGAGGTGTTTATAGGTGCTCCCCATGACCACGTGGGTTTCCTCTTGATGCTATATTTCCTCCCCCTAGGTTTAGTAAGTTGTGGGCATGCTACATTGGTACCGAAAGCATTGCAGTATTTCCAGGCTTCCCCAGCACATCCTTATACTGTGCTGGCTGTCGATGCAAAATGACGCATTTTCACTGCAGGTTTCGATGTACAGTACTCTGCAAAAGTCTATGCTACATCTACAGTGTATAGCTGGAGTGCCTAAGACTTTCATACAGTATTGTAGTTGTCATCATTACTGAATGTTTCTCTGGTGCTTCCCGCTCCCTCTCCCTGCTCTCTTTCCATACTCAGTCCTATATATATAGAATAGAGACTCATGTCAGAATCAGGTTTATCATCATTCACATGTCATGAAATTATTTTTTTTCCAGCAGCAATACATAAAATCGCTACAGTGCTATGCAAAAGTCTTAGGCACCCTAGCTATATTTATATACATGTGTGTTTATGACTTTTGCTCGATATCGTACATGTGAGAAATAAAGCTATTCTTTAATGACTCTGCTATCACTAATAAGCAGGTGATCATCAGTGGTTGCAGGAGAGGTGGGTCTGTCAGGAGCAATACCACAGTCAGCTACAAAAGAAGCTTCCAAGCAAGAGAGACTGCTACACAGTTGAACAGCAAAAACAGCATGAAACACGCAGAGCAATCCACAGATCAGAGCAAAGCTCTCCAGTCCTGCCACATCTAGTTGTGAAAGATGTTGAACGATTAAAGTGCATTGCAACTTTTTGACTGGCCTATTGAAATGAAACCACCCTTTCTTCCTCCAAAAGCATCAGGGGCAGCAAGGGTATAGGAACAGCACAATCTGAAGCTTCTTCTCAACTTATTTCCTGGGAAGTATGTTCATTCACTGCTGCTGAGATTTTCTCTTGCAACTGACTCCTAATGGCATTTGAAGATTACTTTAACAAATGGGATGATAGTTCACCATCAAGAGTCAATTATATTAAGTAACAACTGCTGTCTTTGACATTGATGACAAAATCTTTAAAAAAGTGTAAGTACAAACAAAATAAAAATCAGAATGATATTTACAAAAACAGCTGAAAACATTAGTGTTGATATGTCGCCCTCATTTTACCTCACAAAGAAATTCAAAACAGGAGAAACAAAGACATGCTTCCTTATTGATAGCTAGTTTAGGAATGGGTCAGTCATTGAGGTCAGCAAAGAATATTTCCTTTAAAATATGGGGAGCTGTAAGAAGTACTTAAAGCAAATTTAAGAACAAGAGAAAACCAGCAGATGCTGGAAATCCAAGCAACACCCACACAAATGCTGGAGGAACTCAGCAGGCAAGGCAGCATCTATAGAAAAGAGTGCAGTTGACATTTAGGGGCAAGACCCTTCATCAGGCCTCCTGATGAAAATTTAATCAAATCTTCCCTGGCTTTTATATTGAACAAGTATTTGAATTGAAATTCAAGTACCCCTCAATTTAAATATGATTGACTATTTTTGTTGTAATGCCATTGACACTTTTTGGTACATGGCTTCAATTTATGAGGCTATATTCCACTATAGTGAATAGCACACTGTTCTCTGAGCATAGGAATATGTTGAACTCAGCAGAGTGTGAAAATCTGCTTCAATGACTATCGTCCAGTATCACTTACATCCACAGTGATGAAGTGTTTTAAGAGATTAGTGATGAAGCATAACCAATTTTGTCTGAGAAGCAACTCCAATGTGCCAGTGGACCTGCTGGAGCAACAATTCCACAGCAGATGCCATCTCATTAGCTCCTCATTCAACTCCTGCCTTAGAAGTGACTTGGATCCACTCTAATTTGCCTACTGGAGAAACAAGTCCACAGCAGATGACATTTTGTTGGCTCTTCGCTCAACCTTGGAACATTTGGACATCAGGATGCTCTTTATCAACTACAGCTCAGCATTCAATATTATCTTCCCCTCAAAAGAATCGATCAGCTTCAAGACCTTGGCTTCTATACCTCCCTGTTCAATCAGATCCTTGACTTCCTCACTTACAGACCACGGTCAGTTTGGATTGGTGACAACATTTCCTCCACTATCTCCATCAACACAGGTGCACCACAAGGCTGTGTGCTCAGCCCCCAGTTCTACTCGCCTTACACTTATTACTGTGTGACTGAGCACAGCTCCAGTGTCATATTCCAATTTGTTGATGATACCACTGCTGTTGGCTGAATCAAAGGTAGTGATGAATCAGCATATAGGAGGGATTTGAAAATCTGGCTCAGTGGTGTTCATAACAACAACCTCTTATTCAATGTCAGCAAGTCCAAGGAGCTGTTTATTGACTTCATGAGAAGGAAACCAGAGCTTCATGAGCCAGAACTCACTGGAGGATCGGAAGTGGAGAGGGTTAGCAAACTTAAGTTCCTTGGTGTTATTATTTCCGAGGATCTGTCCTGTGTCCAACTCATCAATATGCAATTATGAGGAAACCACAGCAGGGCCTCTTCTTTCCATGGGAGTTTATGGATATTCGGCATGACAGCTAAAACTTTGACAAACTTCTATAGATGCTTAGTGGAGGTTATATTGACTGGATGCATCACAGCTTAGTATGGAAACACTAAAATCTTTGAGTGGAAAATCCTACTAAAAGTAATGGATGCAGCCCTGTCTATCTTGACTGAAGCTCTCCCAACCATTGAGAACATCTACATGAAACGTTACTGCAGGAAAGCTGCATCCATCATCAGGGACCACCACCACCCAGAATATGCTCTCTTCTTGCTGCTGCCATCAAAAAGAAGTACAAGATCTCAGGACTCACACCACCAGGTTCAGGAGTGGTTTCAACTCCTCAACCATCCAAATGGGATAACATCATTCAATTTCACTTGCCCTATCATTGAAATGTTCCCACAACCAATGGACTCACTTTCAAGGACACATCATCTCATTTTATCAATATTTATTTCAAATTTATTTATTTATTTTTCTATTTGCACAGCTTGTTGTCTTCTGCATTCGGATGAATACCCAATTTGGGTGGACTTTCATTTATTCTGTTATCATTATTGTTCTATAGATTTATTGAGTATGCCCAGCAAAAAATGAATCTCAGGGTTGTATATGGTGACATGTTTGTACTTTATAATAAAATTTACTTTGAACTTTGAAAATTCCCATAATGCATTTCACCAAGTTTTGAAATTTATGAAATTTAGCTTAACAAATTATTTTTCAGGTAACAGCGGGCCGGAGCTTAGGATGATGTCACCTAATGGCGATTCCTTTGCTTGCATCTTCAGAAACAGCTCTATTTCTATTTTTAATATCTCGTTTTTGTCCTTTTCAGGGTTCTTTTTAAGACCCTGACCTGGAGTTACATGCTGACTTCGGTTCAATGCGGAAATGGGGTCTGGTCTCAGGGCCTCACAACCAGGCGCTTTTTGATTTGCCAAGGATGCGGCCTGGAAGACTAGGGCACTTTCAGGGTACCAGATTTTCATGGCTCTGGAGACGGGTTGATTTGAGGCTGGTGTCACTGCCTGATGCATCATGGAAGCACACGGAAGATCGAAACCAGCGAGCTGGCTGCTGGCTGTATGGTCAGAGGCTCAAGTTCTTTGGCCACAGAGCTCGCAAAAACTGACACAATGGACTTTTAACTCCTTAAATCAATGAGTTGTTTTGTTATGTCTCCCCTCTCACTGCAAAATAGGGACACCTCCTTTTCCCTTATCAATGTGAGAGAGAGAGAGCCACTGGTGTGTCGAATTACCGGGTGAACGAGTAGTCTTTGGGGTACTGCAAGTTTGTGTCTTTATTAATGCTTTGCTGCATGCTTGAATACTTGGTGGAGGGCGCAGATGCTTTTTTTGCTGATGGGAGGGGGGTCGGTGTTTTGCTGCTGCTTGTGCGTGGGAGGGGGAGCTGGGGGGGCTTTGGGGTTCTAACATTTAACTGTCATTCATTCTTTGGGGTGCTCCTCTGTTTTTGTGGATGTTTGCTAAGAAAAAGAATTTCAGGATGTATATTGTATACATTTCTCTGACATTAAATGTACCTATTGAAACCTATTTTTGCAAATTGTAGAAGGGGGAATGGGATAGGTGTACTAATGTATACTTTGCATGTCGACTCACAGTTTGTCTGTTTGTTTTAATACACAAAACAATAGGAAGACTTGCTTTATAACCCGAGAATGCAGGCAGGGTCCTTCAAAAAGGATTGTTGGGTAGTAAAAGGCAGGGAACAGAAACATTGTTTCTTAAGGTCAAAACTGAGCCTCATAAGCTGAGGAAGGTTTACACTTTTGTGGACCTGTCCAGAAAAATCCAACAAAATACACTTCTAAATGATAAACTAATTGATGACGGACTGCCGAGGCTGGAAGATGTCAACCTGAGACACAAGTCATTGGACAGCTAGGCAGGAAGATAAGAATACCTACATAAGAAACAAAACTGAAATTAGATCAATCAAGTTGACTCCAAAATTCATCAAGATCATGAATTATCTTTCATCATAGTGTCAGTTTCCATTAGGATCCCACATCTGTTGATTAATTTAATGTTTGGAAATCTATTAATATTTATTCTAAATTATCTCAAATCAAAGTGTTGGAGGAACTTTGTGGATCTGTGGAGTTTGCAAGTTCTCCCTGTGACCCTGTGTGTTTCCCTTGGGCATCTTAGTTTCCTCCCACATCCCAAAAAAAAACAAAAAACAAATGCAGTAGATGGGTTAATCATCCACTGTGAAATCCACCTCTGCCTCCGTGTGTGAATGAAGGGTGGAGATCAAGCTGTATTTGTGGAGGCAAAGGTATGGTCCATTTATTTTGGTTCAAGACCCTGCATTAAGACTGAGGGTGCAGAGTGGAAATGCCAGTAAATAGAAGTGAGCAGGAGCAGTCAGACAGGGTTTGATAGGTGATAGGTGGACTGGGGTGAGGATGAAAAGCAAAGTGAAGGGGAGTGACTTTAGAGACAGAGATTGATGATGAATGGAAACAAACAAGGGAAGAAATGAGGAACGAAAATCCAGCTTGGGAAGGGGAGGGGGAAAATAAAGGCTGGAATGGGATTTGGTACCAGATAAGGTAAAGATGTTGTGCAGATGTAACTAGGTGCAGAGGTGAATAGGAAGGTAGATCAAGGGGGAAAAACCCAAATGCATTGGAATGTGGGTGATATGCAGCTGGAAGTACATGAGAGAGGGTAACAGATCCAAGTAAGGGTGAGATGGAGAGGGGGGAAGAGGAGGTGAACAGAGGGAGAGAGAACCTTGTAACCTTGGTAAAAGTTGAACTGTGATAATGTTGAGAACTGGAAAAATCAATGACTGTACCATAGGTTGTAGGCTATTCTTCATTCCTTTCCTTTCACAGGTACTGGGTGAACAGATGAGTTCTTCCAACAGTAGGTTTATTGCTGTAGATGCTAGCATCCTGTGAATGCATTCTGCATCAACTCAAAGACTGACTCTCTGTAGCACACTGGGATAAAGATTTACAAAGGATCATCACCTTTTGAAAGACAGATATTCACCAACCCCATAGAATAGGGTCATGATCAACTCTGGAAAGCAACTAAGGAGAAATAACTGCAGACAGCCACAAAGAATAATAGTTTAGCACAGCCAATTTTCTGCCCAATTTGAAATTGGGAAATAAATTTGGATGTTGTGGGTTAAATGTCTGTTCTGATTAACTGTTACATTGTGATTATTGCATTTCAATAAAGCAATAAACCATTTATTAGAACTGTATAGCACAGAAAAAAGCTCTTCAGTACATTTACTTTACTCCAGCCCATTTTAATCTCCCCACATTTCGATTATGCCCATCACTCATCTATACAATAAGAGCAATTCAAAACAGACAATTAATTTACTAAGCTGCATGGTTTTTAGGATAGGGGAGGAAATTAGAGTGCCCGGAGAATTTTGTGTGGTCACAGAAAGAACAGGCAAATTATAAAATGACAACGCCCATGATTAGTATGAAAATCAGGTCACTGGTGTGGTGGAACAACATTACTAACCATGCAGACCTTTCTTAATGTTTTAGATAATATATGACCTATGACAAAAGTTAAAATCTTATATAAGGGTGACAAATCTGCAGTACTCCAAGTGGATCTGCAGCACGTAAAGGCAATGCCTGTTGCATAAAGCCAGCAGGTCTGTAATTCTCCTGGGAACAATGGATGATTGACCCAGCAGGCTAGTTGATTAGTATGGTGTGAAAGGATGAATCTATTCCTGGGACCCAGATAACAACTATAATCCAGTGCTGTGAGAGATAGTATGTTCATGGCTGAACAAGCAGCAAGAGCTTAAAATTACTCTCAGTTGGTAAACCTTACATTCCAGGTTCCCTAAGCCTTTTGTCTGTTAATCTTAGCTGAAACTATTTTGATTTAGATAAAGAAACTTTATACATGCAGCGGAATGAAAAGGCAGATTTTTATTAGTTAAGATATTTAGCATGGGTGTCCAGTTTGTTAAAATATAAAGTGATCTAAGCTAATAATTAAGTTACACATAATGATAAATTTGGGAATTAAGGTCACAAGATTAAAAGATAAGAAATTCTCAGACACCCACCATTACTTAAAGCAAATGAACAGGGAGTGGATTTGATGAAATTTCATTACCTTTTTTTGGTATTAAGATCAGACTGATGTGATTTCCATGTAATGTCTGTAATGAATGCTTGCCAAGATGGATCACAATCAGACTCTGAGTGATAACTCTCCCTGTGTCAGCTGCAATAATTAATTAATATTTGTTTTAAACATTACCCTCCCTCAGGCCAAAACAAATCATACATCTTCAGGGATATGAATAATTTTAAACTAATAAAAATTAGAGGTAGTTGAAATGGATAAGATGTGAGATTTTGTTTGAAAATGAGAATGCAGTTTAAGGAACATGAAGACGGAGAAATAAAAGACTTGCATTTTGTATAGCAGCTTTCATCTTCCCTCAGGATATATAATATGTTTCACAACCAATTTTGTCTAATATGGAAACTTGGTGGTCAACTTGTACAGAGCAAGATGCTCAGCAGAAGTGTGTTACTAATTGGACAACTTACTTTGGAAATTTTGATTGAGGAGTGAGTACTGGCCTGGATACAGGGAATCACTTCCCAGCACTACAAAGTAATGCTGCAACACAGTTGTACCCACAGAGAGAGCTCAAAGGCTCTCGGTTTAGTTTTTTTGTTGTGAGGCAGCATTCCAACTGCAATATTGCCCTGGAGTGTCAGGATGGATTGTTGTGCTAAGCTTTCTAGAGTGGAACTTGAATCCACTACCTTTTCTCTGCTAGGAGCAAAAGTAATACCAGCTGAGAATGATCAATATGACTCTCAAACGAACAAAGAGTTGTCTTGAAATATTATATTCTGTTGGTTATTAACAGGCTTTTAATGCAACCGTTTAAAAGTCCTGTTGTCAAAGTGATCTCATTGGGAAGAAAAAAATCAAACTCACTTGAAGTACCTTTGACAGAGAAGTGGGGCAGGATTGGTGATATTACAAACCCATTTCCAGAAAAGGTGGGATATTTTCCAAAATGCAATAAAAACAAAAATCTGTGGTATGTTAATTCACGTGAACCTTTATTTAACTGACAAAAGTACAAAGAAAAGATTTTCAATAGTTTTACTGACCAACTTAATTCTATTTTGTAAATATACACAAATTTAGAATTTGATGGCTGTAACACACTCAACAAAAGTTGGGACACAGGCATGTTTACCATAGTGTTACATCACCTTTCCTTTTAATAACACTTTTTAATCATTTTGGAACTGAGGATACTATTTGTAGTAGATTTGCAATTGGAAATTTTGTCCATTCTTGCTTGATATAAGACTTCAGCTGCTCAACAGTCCGTGGTCTCCGTTGTCTGATTCTCCTCTTCATGATGCGCCATACATTTTCAATAGGAGATAGATCTGGACTGGCAGCAGGCCAGTCAAGCACACGCACTCTGTGTCTACAAAGCCATGCTGTTGTAGCCCGTGCAGAATGTGGTCTGGCATTGTCCTGCTGAAATAAGCATGGACATCCCGGGAAGAGACGTCGCCTTGATGGCAACATATGTCTCTCTAAAATCCTAATATATGCCTCAGAGTCAATGGTACCTTCACATACATGCAACTCACCCATGCCGTGGGCACTGATGCACCCCCATACCATCACAGATGCTGGCTTTTGCACCTTTCACTGATAACAATCAGGATGGTCGTTTTCATCTTTGGCACGGAGAACTCGACGCCCGTTTTTTCCGAAAACTTGCTGAAATGTGGACTCATCTGACCACAGCACATGGTTCCACAGTCTTTCGGACCATCTAAGATGAGCTCAGGCCCAGAGAACTCGCCGGCGTTTCTGCATAGAATTGATGTATGGCTTCCTCCTTGTGTAATACAGTTTCAAGCTGCATTTCTGGATGCAGCGACGGACTGTATTAAGTGACAATGGTTTTCCGAAGTACTCCCGAGTCCAGGTGGCTATAATTGTCACAGTAGCACGACGGTGTCTTAGGCAGTGCCGCCTGAGGGCTCGAAAATCACACGCTTTCAACAGTGGTTTCCGACCTTGCCCTTTACGCACTGAGATATCTCTGAATTCTCTGAATCTTTTCACAATATTATGTACTGTAGATGTTGAAAGACCTAAATTCTCTGCAATCTTGCATTGAGAAATGTTCCTTTTGAACTGACCAACAATTCTCACGAATTTTGGCACAAAGCGGTGAGCCACGACCCATCCTTGCTTGCAAAGGCTGAGCCTTTGATGGATGCTACTTTTATAACCAGTCATGATACCTCACCTGCTACCAATTAGCCTGCTTAATGTGGAGTCTTCCAAACCGGTATTACTTGAATATTCTGTGCACTTTTCAATCTTATTTGAACTCTGTCCCAACTTTTGTTGAGTGTGTTGCAGCCATCAAATTCTAAATTTGTGTATATTTACAAAATACAATTACGGTAAGTTGGCCAGTAAAACTATTGAAAATCTTTTCTTTGTACTTTTGTCAGTTAAATAAAGGTTCACGTGAATTAACATATCACAGATTTTTGTCTTATTGCATTTTGGAAAATATCCCAACTTTTCTGGAAATGGGGTTTGTAGATCAGCTGCCTGCAATTCATCTTTATGTCCAACCTGAAATCAACAAAACCGAGGAACAAAAGCTATGTAAACAGGTTCAAAGCAAAAAGAACCTGACAATGCTAGAAGACTGAAATAAAATAGAAAATACCAGAAAACATTCAGTGGGTTAGGCAGCATCATTGTAAACAGGGAAATAGGTTTGGCATATCGGATCAATAAGTTGTTATCCTAAATCCGTATCTCTCTCCAAAGATGCTGACTGTTTTTCCATTGTTTATCAAGTATTGACCATGTAAAATTATTCCTTAAAATTACAAATTCAAAGGTGCCAGAGGAGGGCATACCTTCAGTAACTTAGGAAGCATTTATAAAAGTATGAATACTTCTATCATAAATGTTGCAAGAATTAGATAGTGTAGTGGTACTGTCTTACAACACCAGAAAGCTGGCTAATCTTTAAACTGTAGTGCTGCTTTGTGGCGTTTGCACATTCTCCTTGTGAACGTGTGGATTTCCTCTGCCCACAATCCAAAGATGTGCTGGTTGGTTGGTTAATTGTCCCTAATGTGTAGTGAAGTGCTAGAATCTGGAAGGAACTGATGTGAATAAAACAGGATTAGAGCAGGATTTGAGTAAATCGATGCTGCTGGTCACCACAAATCTTGTTGGCCGAAGGGCTGGTTTCAATATTGAATCTCCAAATGACTTTATAATGCTAAATAAAAGCCAAAGTTCTTATAATGCTAAATAAAAGCAAAAGGCCTTTTAACGTCCTTGAAACTTATTGGTTAAGTTTTGTTGAATGTTCATTTCCCTGTCAATGTTTACCTACGATGTTACTGTATGTTCCGCATAAATCTTATACATAATAGAATTATTGGGCAGCAAGCAGAAATATGTTATCCCTAAATTGGGAATAATTAATTCTTTTCCAGACTCATTGTTCAACACTATCAGTGACTGCTGGATTGAAAATGTGTCACTCATCTCACATCAGTGTTCAAATTTCAAAGTTTAAAGTAAGCTTATTATCAAACAACATATATGTCACCATATGTAACACTGAGATTTGTTTTCTCACGGATATACAGAGTAAATCCAATATAGGGAATAGATTCAATGAAAGGTTACACCCAACAGGATGGACAAATTACTAAAGCGCAAAAGACAACAAACTGTGCAAATACAAAGTAAATAATAGTATTAATAATAAGGACAATCAAATGAGCATGCTTGGCTGTGCCTGTTCCTCAGGTTTTACCAACTTGAGCTGATAAAAAAAATGTTTTATCATAGTAATAATAAATAAGCAATTAAAACCCCTTTCTACTGGGAGTAACTAGAGATGTGGCTTATTTGCCCTTTGTGAACAACCACCGGAATCAGCGGTAAGAAAACCACCATTCACAGACTCCGTATGTCTATGATATGACTCTGGTTCTGCCAAACCCATGAGGTTGGGAAGACTCGCCCATCCAAAACCCTGATCTGTGTGAAGATTGTGTAACTTACTGCTCCCGTACAGTAAGAAACAAGAAACAACAGACCGTACAATGCATACAATTATAAAGAAAGGATACTTATGAATGTTAGCTTAACCAAACAGTTATTAAAAAAAGGGAAAAGAAAACAAACTGGCCCAACATAATAGAACAGTCAAGTGTGCACAGATTGGAGCTCAAACCTTCCAAATTCCATTGTATCTAATGTACTCACAGCACCAATTCTTTTTCACTGATCTCCAGTAGAAATCCCCTTCTTGGGCTCCACTGAATCATGCATTCCCGCCGGATCCAGTCTTACAGCCAGTTCTCCTGAGCTTCTTTCCTCTCTATCTTCCACTGAAAAAGAACTCAATCCACATCAGTGCCCATCACAAAACCTTTCTCCCAGCATTCTCTAGAACCTTCTCCTGGTTCCATCATCCTGATCAGATGACACAACATTCCTAAGCACCCTTATCTTTAACAGTAAACCAAACACTACAGCAAAACACATTGCTTCTGCACAAAACCATGACATGAAATACTCTACAACATTAGCAGTAAAATCTTTACCAGGGCATTACACAATAAATATAACAAACTTGAAATGAAGAAGCCTTGAAAGTGAGTTCATAGATTGTGGGAACAGTTCAGTGATGGGGAAAGTGAAGTTAACCCCTTTGGTCAAGAACCTGATGGTTGAAGAGTAATAACTGTTTCTAAACCTGGTGTTGTGGGTCCTCCTTACTGATGGCAGCAGTGAGAACAGAGCAGAGTTGGGTGTTGGTGGTCATTGTTGACAGGTGCTTCTTTCCTGCAACAGCGCTCCATGTAGATTTGCTCAATGATGGGCAGGGTTTTAACCGTGATGGATTAGGCTGTATCCATTACTTTTTATAGGATTTTCCATTCAAAGGCATTGGTGTTTCCATACCAGGCCATGATGCAACCAGTCAATATACTTTCCACCACACATCTAAAGAGGTTTATCTAAGTTTTAGATGTCATACCAAATCTTCGCAAACTTCTAAGGAAATAGAAGTGCTCTCGTGCTTTCATCGTAATGGCACTTATGTGCTGGGCCCAGAACAGATCCTGTGAAATGATAACACTGACGAATTTAAACTTGCTGACCATCACCACCTCAGATCCCTTGATGAGGACTGGCTCATGCACCTCTGGTTTCCTCCTCCTGAAGTCTCCCTCCTGTATGCTGATTCATCACTATCTTTGATTTGGTCCACAACAGTGGTATCGTTAGCAAACTTAAATATGGCATTTGAGCTGTGCTTAGCCTTAACGTCACAAGTACAAAGCAAGTAGAGCAGGGGGCTGAGCACACAGTCTTGTGGTGCACCTGTGCTTATGGAGATTGAGGCAGAGATTTTTTTTGCCAATTCAAACTGACTATGGTCTGTAAGTGAAGAATTCAAGGATCCAATTGCACAGGGAGGTAAAGAGGCCAAGGTCTTGAAGCTTAATGATTATTTTGAGGGGAAGATAGTATTGTGCTGAGCTGCGGTTGATAAAGAGCATCCTGATGTATGCAAATTTGCTGTCCAAATGTTCCAGGGTTGAGTGAAGAGCCAATGTAATGGCATCTGCTGTGGACTTATTCCACCAGCAGGCAAATTGGAGTGGATCCATGTCACTTCTAAGGCAGGAATTATTATTTTTCATCACCAACCTTTCAAAGCATTTCATCACAGTGATGTGAGCGCTACTGGATGATAGAGGTAAGGCATGTAGGAAAAACACTGGTCCCTTAGTTCTTCAGGTCTGAACTGACCATCAGCCACACATTAGCCACATTAACACTAATTCAACTTTTATTTTCACCACATTCTTAGATATTCTGCCCACTCCTGCTAAGTGGAAAAATTCTACCATGCATCTAACATACCAGGGGTAACTTATATCACCAATAAAGCTGCCAACACAAATGACTTTGAGATGCTAGTTGCAAATAGAGCAACTGGAGGACACTTATACAGGACAGAGGAAGAGCATGTGGAGTTCCCACAGACATTATTGGAGGTCAGGATGGAATCCAGGTTGCAGGAGCTGGGAGGCAGCAGCCCTGTGCTGCCTACCTGCATAGGTAAAGGCTGTGTAGGGTGTCTTATAAAATTATTGATAATGCTTTAAGGTACAGGGTACCTACTCATAGGTGTTGACACATTGCGACAGAAGACTGAACTCTCAAAGGTTATGGGACAAACCAGGTATTCGAGTATATTAGAAGTGGAGCTTGATAGGTTCTTAATTGTAAGTGCTTCGGAGATTACCGGGTGAAGGCAGGAAAATGGGGCAGAGAGGGATAATAAATCAGCCATGATAGAATGGTGAGGCAGACTCCAATGGCCAAATGGCCTAATTCTGGTCCTATGTCTTATAGCTTTATGGGACAATAAGACTCACTTAAGAAATTGTCCTTGTATTTTGTTTTGTGACCTAACGATAGTGTTGTGTGAAATCTGCCAATGATTTCCCCTCTGTGAATCATAAATCTGTAAATAATTTAAATCTGTAGATTTGGGTTTTGCAAAGCGGTTCTTTATTTGATACAGTTAATTTTCCAATTGATGAGAGCCATAGTAGTAATAACATCTAAGTTCTAGGTGCATGATTACTGCTAAATAGGGTAATTGGGTGCCTTGAGCTATGATAACTCATTTTAGTAAAGAGTCAATAACACAGTCTTCAGTTCATAAGTGATTCCGGCCGCTGAAGGGAATAGCTATTAGCTCAATTGTACCTGAGAATACTGCTGAAAAAGACCACAAATTCATCTCATTTTTGTTTCTCTCTGATCCTTCATTCTACCTTTTAGTTTTTTATGTTAACAATTTTCTTAATAAATTTGTTTTGAATGTAATTTCAAATTTTTATCAAATACCAAAGAATTAGCTGTTGATACAAATTTTATGAATTGGCAAATAATCTATCAAGTTCCTATAAATTACCTTTTGCTTTCATCCACTTGTTATGAGCAGAATTGAGATTGTTCATTCTCTTTTATTTTTTTTTCTTTTGATTTGCAAGAAATTTATTGCTATTCAAAGTTATTAAGTGGTTAGGTTGTTCATCCTTAAGGTGCCATAAGGATTAATGCATCTCAGTCCATATAGAATACTCAGTTCCGATTTGACTTACCAATTTATTCTTCACTGCTTGCATGCATAATCTCAATGTACTATTTAGTAGACGACTATTTATATTTTTTGATTAGGTACAAGATGAGCTGGTTTGCGTCTAATTAATACTGTATATGTTGTCATTGCATAGTGTGAAATTCTAGACATTATTTGTTTTTTTACTTTTCTCTGTAAACATTAGAGACTGTTGTACATGAAAATCCCAAAAATCAGCAGTTTGTGAGGTATTCAAACCACCCCATCTGGCAGCAACAATCGTTCCACAATCAAAATCACTTCAATTACATTTCTTCCCTCATTCTGATGTTCGATCTGACCAACAACTGAACCTGTTGACCATA
Source organism: Hemitrygon akajei (assembly GCF_048418815.1). Classification (NCBI taxonomy): domain Eukaryota; kingdom Metazoa; phylum Chordata; class Chondrichthyes; order Myliobatiformes; family Dasyatidae; genus Hemitrygon; species Hemitrygon akajei. Next base: position 98,567,041 of record NC_133124.1, read on the forward strand.
TCTGCATGCTTTTCTGCATTGAGGTGCTGCCACCTGTTTGGCTGATTAGATATTTACAACAAGCAGGTGTGCAGGTGTACCTAATGAAGTGGCCACTGAGTACAGAAATCATAATTAAAGTCACAGTCAATCAGTACTGAAACTGACACATCTGTCCACTGTTGCCATTAACCAATGATCTGCATAGCCTAATCTGCTCCAATGTCTTATGGTTTTATGGACCATTAAAGATCAAATTTCAAAGTAAAATTTATTACCAGAGTACATATGTGTCACTGCATACAACTCTGAGATTCTTTTTCCTGTGGGTATGCTCAGCAAATCTACGAAATAGTAACTATAAACAAAATCAATGAAAAAACAAGCTCATAGAAGACAACAAACTGCAAATACAAATATAAATAAATTACAATAAATGACAAGAGCATGAAATAATAAGGTAAAGAGCCCTTAAAGTGATTGTGGGAACATCTCAATGGATGAGTGCAGTTATCCTCTTTTATTCAAAATCCTCATGGCTGAGGGGTAGTAAATGTTCTTCAGCCTGGTGGTGCAAGTCCTGAGACATTTGTACCTTCCACCTGATGGCAGCAGCGAGAAAAGAGCATGGCCTGGATGGTGAGTGTCTTTGACGATGGATTCTGCTTTTATGTAAGTGTGCTCAATGGTTGGGGGGGCTTTACCCATGATGTACTGGGATGAATCCATTACCTTTTGTTTCCATTCAAAGACATTGGTGTTCCCATACCAGGCCATAATGTAGCCATTCAATTCCCACTAATCATCTGTAGAAGACCATTAAACACATAGTTATGCTAATCTTAATTGGACCTCATTTTATTTTTCTCATAGTCACCTCAACTCCACTTACATTTTATCACTTGACTATACTAGGAACATTTCACAGTGGTCATTTAACTTACCACCCAGGATATAGATCTGGATGGAAACAGGATAAACTGGAGAACCTGCAAACTCCACACAGATTGGATTAAGCCCTTGTCATTAGAGCTGTGAAGCTGCAGTCCTCTTAAGTGTGCCACTGTTCCACATACAAAACCCAATTAGAGAACAACAGTCAAATTTGTGCAGAAAAAGATAGGGTGTTTACCTCAAATTGTTAAATTCATTATTAAGTCCCAAGGATGTTAAGCAAGCATGTCACACATGCAGGCAATGGAGGGGTTCTTCAAAGTAGTTACCAAATCTCATGCAGAGGCAACAACATTGTGAGGATCAAATGCAGTAAGCTTCATTGAAAAATAGTGAGAATGAATTGCTACTTAGTGTCTGGAATGATATTTTGTTCCTTGGATGACAACTTCAAAGAGGTTAAGTGATTGTCATTATATCTGCTGCAATTACATGGGAAATTAATCTGAGAAGGGGGTCAAATAATTAATATGAAAGTGTATACCAGGGAATTATAGAGAGAGTAGTGCTTTAGAATACTGAAAGGGAAGGGAAGCAGAAGTTGTGCCTGGTGATGGAATTACATGGGAGAATGATCCATTCAATATCAAGATCATGGAGTGGAAGTTGAGGGTTGAGGATTGTTGAAAATCAAAAAGGACACTACACATTAGAAAACCAGAAAATGCTGGAAAACCTCATTATGTCAACCAACATCCGTGCAAAGAGTAAAAGAGATAACATCATCATCCTTCTTGGCTGGAAAGAGAGAGGGTAAGAGAAGAGATGTGTGAGATGAAGTTGAAAGCCTCATGTATTATGTTGGAAGGGAAGAAAATGTGAAGAAACAAGAAAGAAATGCACTGCTATGGAAAGTTTCATAATCAGATATGACTGAGACAGATGATCTGGGAGAATGGAGTGATATCCATAAAGGAAGGAAAATGGGTAGATGAGTAGGCGAGATAGCTGTGGGAGTCAATGCCTTATAATGAACATTGTGACTCATGCGTCCCTTAGATGGAGATAGAACTGCTATGAAATGGAAAGGAAAAGTCGTATATGGAGAATGTGAAAGTGAGAACAGGGAGGAAATTGGCTGCAAGTGTGTTCTGTACGACAGAATCAATACAATCATGAATATGATGGAAAACAACAATTGAGAGAGAGACCATGAATCAAGTTAAAACAAGAACTGTTCCACAAATCGAAAATGAGAAGTTGAATGAGCTTGAGTCTAGGTATATTTCTGGAACAACATAGGATGAGTTTCACTTTTCATCTTAATTAATATAAAGTAAAGCAACAATACTCTAATTCATGATTTTACTGTTGTATTCTCTAACAAGGAACAGGCTGGATAAACTATATTGTAGTCTTTCTTCAAGGAGATCCCTTGTTTAATTCTATTCAAAGTCATTGAAATCAAAATATTAATGCTGAGTGGATCACATTTTTAAATTCATTTCAGGGGTCTGTTTCATTCACGTTCAGCACCATCACTTGGAATGAACCAGAGAACTAGATAGTCTTTAACTTGTGCAATATCAAGGCTCTCGGTAATTAAAGGATCAAATGATTGCTTTTATTTATCACTTCAGCTCACCAGTTATATTTTGTAAAATACACTGATTGTCTCACTTTTAGGAAAAGAGTAGGATTAATAATTCCCTAGTACATACAATGGTTTATAATTTGCAAAAGTTTATTACACTGTAAATGGATACATGAGTAGGATAAATGAGATCCTGTAGTTTTAAAGCAATTGAAAGTTCCCTGAAGATTAGCATTTATACAATAATTTATCTGTTGTCCATCCACTAACCTTTTGCCTCCACCAATTCTGTTTGATGACTTTTAAATGTTTTTCTCAAGGTTCAAAATATATTTTTAAAATAAATAATTAGAACATTATAAACCAAGCATGGTTCCCTGAACACAGATTCAGCTGGGAATAAAACATTCAAATTAAACATACAAGATGCTTCTTTTTGGGAAAAAAAGATGTCAGGATCACTTGTCAATCTTGTGAAATGCATCTTGTTGATGTTTCAAAATATCGCTCGTCTGCTGCTTAGCTCAAGAATGAGTCGGGTATCAGATTAATGCAGTTTATATCTGTCTTACACCTCGCAACAGAGAGATGTGGGAGTTTGGGTTGGACTGAATTCCAGGAGTTGAAGATTCAATGGAAGCATCAGCTGCTGGTAAATAGAAAATAGCATATGCTGGTGATATTGAACTTCATATTGATTCTGATTAGAGCCATGTTCTATCATAGACTTTCAGGTGAAATTAAAGTTGAATTGGCAACCAGAGACCCAGTGGAAAATCTTGAGTCTCTCATTGATACCTCCATAAGTGTTGACAATCATCTGCTGGAAAGATAAAGAGAATGCTGCAGTATGACCTTGAGAGGTGGCAGCTTCCGAGCCACTCCAGACTCCTCATCCACAGTGTAGAGATTCACACCCCTCAGCTTCCTCCAGAGGAGTCGGTGCAGCTGGCCAGAATCTGACTTCCTCCAGCTGAGAAGGACCAGAGAACGAAGGGAAATTGCTACCTCTACTTTGGTGAGCTGGGGCATTTTTGTTCTGCCTGTCCTGAGTTGTTGGGAAAACGTCCAAACCAGTCCAAGGAAAGGAGGTCCTGTCAAGCTCCACCGTTTCTCCCAGGTCTGCTACATCAGGATCGTGCTGTCTACTATACTTCCTGGAGTCTTTGTGGATTTGGTGCAGCAAGCAGTTTCATGGACCTCTGATTAGCAAGACAACTTTGAGTTCCCCTGGCCCATCTTAACCAACTGCTCACTGTCACAGCTCTGGATGGAAGACCTCTGGGTTCTGGAAGGATGTAATCTCACTGCTCTCATCTGTGTACATACAGAATAGCATACTGAGACTATCCAGTTTACCTTATTCATTCTCCTGAGTACCTGTTGATCTTGTAACACCCCTGATTTGCCACCCCCCCCCCCCACCACCCTCAACCCACCAGTGACTCCTTGAGTGGTCTTCTCGCTGGCTGGCCACCTGCCTAACCACATCTGTCGAGTTATTCAGAGTTCCTCCTGAGTATGCAGACCTGCTAGAGGTTTTAGTAGGAGACGGGCCATGATACTGACACCCCATTGAACCTATGACTGTGCTATTGAATTACTGCCTGGAACCTGTCTGCCTCAAGGAGGAGTCCAGCCCTGTCACCCCCAGAAAGGGTGGCCATGGAGGAGTACATCCATGATGCATTTCCATCCATCTGCTTCTTCTTTGTGGCAAAAAAGAATGGTTGGCCTCAACCATGTATACCTTCTTGAGGCCTCAAGTTCACAGTGAAGAATTGGTGCCCTTTGCCACAGACGACCATAGCTTTCAAGTTACTGCAAGGGGTAACCATTTTTACTAAACTAGACCTCTGAAGCACATAGAACTTGGTCCACATTTTTGAGGGTGATGAATGGAAAACTGCTTTTAAAACCCTCAGTGGCCACTAGAAATAGTTTGTGATGCCATTCAGCTTAGTCTACATCCCATCAGTCTTCTTAGCCCTTATTAATGACATGCTCTTAGACATGCTAAAGCTCTCTGGATGATATACTCATTTTCTCAAAGACCCGCCACAAATTCATCCAAAATGTTCAACAATTCCTTCAATATTTACTGCAGAAACAACTATACGTTAAACTGGAGGACAGTGTGTCCCACATTTCCACAATCTCCTTTCTTGGGTTTTCTGCTTCTAAGGAGAAACTGAAGATGAATCTTAACAATACCCAAGCCATTAGGAATTTGCCGCAACCCACCACAAACAAGCAGCTTCAGCATTTTCTGGGATTCACTGATTTTTACTGGAATTTCATTCAGAACTTCAGTTCCATCACAACACCCATTACTGCTCTGACTAAGGCAACATTTGGCCTATTTCACTTGTTATGAAACCAGTAACTGGTTTCACTTACCAGCAAAGATAGATATGTCAGTTGAAGTCCAATGGTACTATTTTCAAAAGTTTTATTAATAAAGGGGCACAAAAATTAAGGTTAATACAAACATTCAGATAACATGCGTCAATACTCAATCTAAAACGCAGGTACATTAATAATCACTCAGAAATAAGCTCTTTCGTTGTCTAGGGTATAATACTGAGTCCAATTGAAAATATAAAGAGTCACTCTGAAGTCTGCAGGCTTTTCCCTTTTGGTTTCACGTGTTGGAGAGAGAGAGAGATTGTTAGGAAAAGAGAACACTTGCCGTTGTCTTTATGAATCAAATCCTCAGCCTCAGGGGATTTGGCTTCCCTGGTGTTAAATAAAAGCGGTTTTCCATTGGTTCTAGCCACAAACTCCGCATTCGGAATTTAACGCACGTGGCTTCCTTCAAAATGGCTTCCCGTTCCCACGGGAAGCGGTATCGTGCTTCTCGGTGTCTCCTTGGTGCGTCTGAGGGTCGTCCTCTTTCAGACCCTTCTTTATACTGCCTCACGGGATCTCAGGTGTCAATCAGGTTGCAGGTGATGCAATCTCTCTCTCAACCAGCCCACTTTGCCCGAGGGCTTTACAATGTCCCTGCGAGTTGGCACGTCTGCAGTTCCCAGGTGTCTCCTGAGAACAATGCCACAGTCGCCAGCTTTTGTCCCAGTGGAATGCGGTATCCAGCACGTCGCTGTCTTTCCATTTCCTGTGTCCATTCGGCATGTCTCTCTCTCTCTCTTGCTCTCTCTCGGGTCATTGACCCCCCTTTCACTAGGGCTCTTGCAATTCTCACAAAGGAGGGGGCTGGTATCATAACACACTGGACAGCAGAAATCAAGCTGGCTTTCCTAGCATTGCAGTGTTGGTTCACAATGGTTCCTGTCTTTGTTGTTCCTGACCCAGAGCTGCCATTCCTCATTGCAGAAGATGCCTCAGATGTTGAGATTGGAGCTGTTCTTTGACAAGACCCCCCCATCTGACCATCCCTGTGCTTTCTTCACCTGGTGGTTCTTTCGCACAGAGAGGAATTATGACAAAGGGAGTAGAGAACTGTTGGCAGTCAGATCAACCCTGGAGGATTGGAGACATTGGCTGGAGGGAGCCAAACCTCCATTTGTGATCTGGACTGACCACAAGAGCTTGACCTATATTCAAGAGGTGGAGCAGCTAAATTTGCGCCAGACTCGGTGATCTATCTTGTTAAACCATTTCGACCTTATCATCACCTACCATCCAGATTTGAAGAATGAGAAGAATGAGAAGCCAGATGCCCTCTCCAGGCAGTCTGAACAACAAGACCCAGAAGTTGTCCCAGAATCTATTCTGTTGAGGTCCAAGCTGGCGGCATCGACCTAAGAAGAGGTTGAGACCATCATTAGGAGAGCGCAACAGCAGGAGGCTGACACAGGGAAGGGCCCAGTGGGTCACCTTTTTGTCCCTAACTCTGTCCATTCAATTGTGTCACAGTGAGGGCACACTTCACATCATAGGATATCCAGGGACTGATCAAATGGTGGAGTTCATGAAGAGGCAGTTCTGGTGGCTGTGCACGGATAGGGATGCTAAATCGCACGTGGCAGCCTGTTACATCTGTGCCAAAAACAAGGAACCCAGAGCATGCCCACAGGAGCTGCACACCCACTACACATTCATTCCTATCCCTGGTGCCATATCTCCATGGATTTTATCAGTCTGACACTATTGAAAGGTAACATCGTGATTATAGTGATGGTAGACGGGTTCTCCAAGGCCTGCCACTTTGTGTCCCTACCTCTGCTTCCTTCATCTTCGGAGGTGGCTAACCTTGTGCTGCAACATGTGTTTAGAGTGCATCGCTTTCCCTGGGATGTTGTTTCTGACTAAGGGCAGCCACCTTACTTCCCGGTTCTGTAAAGCCACCTGTCAGCTCATTGGAGCTACAGGCAGCCTCTCATTGGGATTTCACCCCAGGTCCAATGGGTAGCAGGAGGGTACTAAACAGGACCTGGAGAAGATTTTGAGGAGCCTTGTGTTGGATAACCCATCCACTGGGAATGATCATCTGCTCTGGGCAGAGTTTGCTCATAACATTCTGCACCACTTTTCTATGGGTATACTCTCTTTGAATGTCAGTTTGGCTATCCATGCCCTCAGTTTCCTGAGCAGGAATCAGAGCTGAGAGGCCTGTCCACTAAACAGCTGATCTGAAATTGCCAACAAAATTGCAAGAAAACGAAGGCAGTCATATTGAAGGCTCCTCTGCAGCAACAACGGTATGCCAACCATCAAAGCCAACTGGGGCCTTCATTCTGACTTGGTCGAAAGCTCTAGCTCTCCATGAAGACCTTCCTCATCAGTTTAAGTCTCAGAAGCTGACACTCCGCTATATTGGACTGTTCAAGGTTCTCCACATAGTCTGTGCAACAGCCCCACCTACCATGTTTCCCGTCTAAATCCCCTTCTGTACAGTCCTCTAGCACCAATCCCGAGACCTTGCCTCCTGGCTTTTCTCTTCATCAATGTTCAACCGGTACTGTTGACTTCTGAACTTTTGTAGGTTCACGGCTGTTTCCAGTACTTGGTTTATTGGGAGGGTCAAACACAGAGGTAAGGTCGTGGGTTCCCTCCTATGATATCCTGGACCTGATCTGATCAGAGGCTTCCATTGTCACCACCCAGATTGCTCCGCACCGTCAGTTGCCAGCCATGGGTGGGAGTGGGGGGGTTGGTTCTATCATGCTTCGATCTGATCACCAGGAGGGCACCATAGTCCTCCAGGTTCTGTCATTGCTCCTCCCCGATTATTAGTTGATTATTGTCATCCTTGTCTAGTAATTGTCTGTGCACCCATGCCTTGTCTTGTGTCTCTAAGTTCCCTCTGTTTTGTTTGTCTTTGCTCAGTCTTGAATTTACCTACCAAGTGTGTTCTGATTCTTGAGTGTTTTCTACTAACCGATCCACAAGTGGTTTGCTGTGTGGCATGGCTTGAAGGGCTGAAAGGGCCAATTCTCTGTTGTGTCACAATAAATAAATGAATAAAGAATCTTTGTTCAATTCCATTCTTGTCTCTAGTCTCCTCTGCACTTGGGTCCACCTGGTCTATGGCTCTTGTGGTAGTCCACAGGTTAAATATATGGAACTTCGTCATAAGAAACCCAGTTTAACACAGCCTGTCAACCACTTCCATTACAATAATGCTGATGATCTTCCTTTGTCCCAGCTACTGGGAGCTCTTTTTCCTAACTCTAATATTTTCTTTTCCTTTCTCATGTAACTCCAATGAAAATGGCTATTGTTAACTTCTAAATGGAATAAAATAAATGGATTTAATATATAGATTTCTTTTAGGCTCTTATATTGACAGTTTTGGTTCTGACAATATACTATTTTTTCTATATTTAGTGAAATAAAAATCTCAATGGTCCTCTGGCTGGCAGACAGAATGTCTACTGCAATGATGCACTTCATTTTGGTTACATGGAGGCTTCAATATAGAAATCTGATATATACAGATATATATGAATAATATATTACTTACTGTGACAAGAGAGTATTTATGCAGAACATCTCAATTCGTTAATTGGATAGTTGAGCAAGTGGAAAGATAGATTTTTGTTCAGTAGGGGCATCAATGTCTATGAAGCAACAGCTTTCACGTGTTCTCTATAATGTATTGCTTTAACTACAACCAAACTTTTCCACTTGTATTTACTATAGCTCAGCTGACACTTCACATATCCATATTATATTTTTATTTTTGTTTGGTGGATTCATGTCAAAATTCAAAAATATCTTTTTTCAAAGTGCCATGAGTAATGGTAACAATGTGTCTGTTCCAATCTCAGCTGCCTCTTCATTCAGCATTAACTAGACGTTGTACATTGCAGGCAGGATGACATTAAGGATAACACGTAGAGTGCTAAGTGATTTTATGCCTTGTAATTTTATCCTCCAAAGAAGACATATTGCCTAAAAAGCATTGTTTTGTTCTTATGTGAAAGGAATAGTAATGAGAAAGAGAGAAAAGTGGAATCTTGGAAAATGTGGTGGTTGACCAAAAGGAATTCTTGGGATTTTTTAAAATTGTAAATCTACTGGATGATCTTATGCTGGAGATAAATTATATACCTCATGCATTATTACAGATCTGATTGAATTAGGAGTAAAAGATTTGTGCATATAAATTGCTGTCTGTCATAGCTCTTTAATGTAGGCTGGTGTCTAAGAACTTCAATGTTAAATATTTAAATTAAAATTCTAATATTTCATTTCATCCATTTTTCCTATGTTTGCTCATTATTCTCAGGAAATAATTTGTATTAACTCCATGCTTAAGTAATGAAGTTAAAGGCCTCCGTAGGTCAGGGTTAATTATGGATTCTGCATTCTGGCTGTTTAGATATGCAAGCCAGGGCAGTACAATATGGCAAGCAAGCTGTTATCCATGTAGCAAGCTTCCCCTCTCTACGCATCTGATGACCCCAAAGGAACAGCAGGAACTAATACAGTTTGGCACCAGCAGTGTTGCAGGAGTTGCCAGTCAGCATTGAACTCTTAGACTCCAGCTGTGGAGTTTTTCCTCAGGGTTTACTCCCAAAGCCTTCCCCATGAGTGGACCTAGCCACAAGGCAGCGGAGGTTTGAGATCAGAGCTTTGCTTCTCCTGGATGAGCTGCCAACCTCAGCCGGTGAGCCCCATCTGCCTGAAGTGATTGGTTATAAGGTGCTAGTAACCCATCTTTCCCCTTCTCCTGACAGTAGAAATGATTCCTCCAGGCTTAGTAGTTAAGCCACATGTGAAGAGCAGGAGCTGGACCTGGTTGTCAGAAGCAATTTGAGGTGCATGCCATTGGAAGATTTAATAGGTAGTTGGAGATTATCCCCATTATCACCCCCCGGCTATAACAACTTAGAAGTCCAGTAATAAAGAAACAAAGTTCAATCCAGTCCTTTTACATCTGTCCATATGATGATTTTAAGATCTTACACAGACATCAATTCATCACTCTAGGAATATACTTCAAACATTATCTTCATATTACACCGAAAGAAAAGAAATTCCATTGATGTGGTTGCTTCTCTCTCTCCCATCACTTCTAAGAATTCAATGACATGACCCAAGCAGGGAAGCAAAGATTCTCATTGTAACACTGCATGTAGCAGTTGGAGACTTTACAGAACTGAATCCTTTAGAACAATATAGACTAGTTCAGAACCATTCAAACAATTGCAAGAGATCTACTTCATTAGGACATGCTATAATATGTAGAAGGTTGTAGTTTGCAAAGAGACATTGACAGAATGCTGAGCTTGACTGAGAACTGGCAGATGGAGCTCAACCCCAAAAAATGTGAAGTGATTCCTTTTAGAGGCAGAATGTGAAGACAGAATACAGGGTTAATGGCAGGATTCTTTGCAGTGCAAAGGAACAGAGGGACCTTGGGTTCCATGTCCATAGATTCCTCAAAGCTGCTACGAAAGTTGATAGGTTTGTTCAGAAGATGTATGGTGTGTTGGCTTTTATTAGTAAGGGGATTGAGTTCAAGATCTGTGAGGTAATGTTACAGCTCTATAAAATCCTGGTTAGCCCACACTTAAAATATTGTGTTCATTTCTAGTTACCTCATTATAGGAAGGACATGGAATCTTTACATAGGGTGCAGAAGAGATTTATCAGGATGTTGCCTGGATTAGAAGTCATGTCTTATGAAGATAGGATGAGCGAGCAAGGACATTTTCCCAGAGCAGAAATTATTAATAAAAGGGGGCATAATTTTAGTGATTGGTGTTTGGTAGAGGCAGATACCTCATCAGGACATTTAAGAAATTTAGGTAAGCAAATGGATGATAGAGAAATGGGGGTTTATGTTACATTCATCTTAGCGTAGTTTAAAAGGATGGCACAATATCATGAACCAAAGGGCCTGTACAATACTGTATTGTTCTGTTCTATGTTCTAATATGTCAGTTTGTGAGCATTTTGGGCAGGGAAAATTCATGCTTTCTGGTCCTGAGCCTGTATAGATTTGACCTGTGAACATGAAGCAATGAAGTTCACAATTTTGTGCCTTCCATGGCCTGTCACCCATCAATGCTCTCTCGATCCGACAGTATTGTTACATGCACAATACCAGCTTTACCCATCTGGGTATCCAAAATAGCTATAGATCTCCTTCCTGTCATTGATATTGGTCAAGGCAACAGTACATCCTGGCACTTGATTTGGCAGCTTTTCCAAATTTCTAGTTCTAGATTTCTGTGTTAGTTGTCACTCCACTGGTTACATACAGACCTCTGCTTAAGTGAAGAAACACACACAAAATGCTGGTGGAATTCAACAGGTCAGACAGCATCTAGGGAAATGAATAAACAGTCTCCCCCTTCCTTTCCAGTCTTGACGAAGGGTCTCAACCTGAAACATCAGCAGTTCATTCATTCCATAGGTGCAGCCTGACCTGTTGAGTTCCTTCAGCATTTTTGTGGGTTTCTTCCAGAATCTACAGAATCTCTTATGTTTCTGGTTAAGTGGATTGTCAGATCCACTCTGAACACTTAAAAATAATTTTAAAATGGCTATTGAGGGAATGCTCAATTAAACATCTGTTTATGAGGTGTTTAATTGAAACCCTAAATGCTCCTAGGAGAGGGCATTAAAGATCCTACAACACTATCCGGAAAGACAAGAGTGGAGTGCTTGTGAAATACTTACTCCTCAATCAATACTGACATTACTAATTATGTAATCAGAAACAGATTGCTATCTTAGAAATCTTTTGCACACAAATTGGCAGTTATGAGTTCTGTACTCCAACAATTTCAATACTATAAAGAATTTAGTAAAGCACCTTGACTTGCTATAAAGAAGCTTGTACCCAAGAAGGCTATACCAAAAGCTTTGAATGACTACCACTCAGTGGTCCTGACCTCAAACATCATGGAGACCCTAGGAGGCTGGTCCTGGCTCTCCTCCAACCCCTGATCAGATCAGCCCTCAATACCCTGCAGTGTGGCTAACCAGGAGCACATTGGAGTCAATGGTGCTGTCATCTACCTGTTCATGGCTGTAATCACAGCAGTGTCCATTGCTCCACAGGCTGATACTGACCTGGCTCTCAAGGAACTGTACGAGACTATCAACACGCTGGAGAATGCACACCCAGAGGCTGCCTTCATTGTCACCAGTGACTTTAATTGAGCGTGGTTGATGAAAGTCGCTCTGAAGTTTCATCAGCACATCCAGGTGAGCACTTGTGGAGATAACACTCCCTTCCGCAGTGCTTACAAAGATCTCCTTCGCCCAGCTTTTGGAAAATCCGATCACTCTTTGATCCTGCTTTTGCTGCCGTACAGGCAGATGCTGGAACAAGAAGTCGCTATAGTCCACTGTTTGTCTGACCAATCGGGCTGTGGGACTGCTTCGATGACATCGACTGGAATGTCCTCCATGATGAGGATGTCTCTGAGTTCACTGATGGGGTCACATGCTTAATCCGGAAGTGCATCGATGATGTTGTCCCCCAGAAGTTGGTCAGGGTCTTCCTGAACCAGAAACCCTGTATCAATAGTTCCATGCGAGCAGCACTTACAGCGTGACATCGAGCTTACATCACCGGCGATCAGCTAGAGCTCAAGAAAAGCAACTACAATCTGTGCAAAGCTATCAAGGCTGTGAAACAACAATACAGGGACAAGACTGAGTCAAGATTCACAACGAATAGCACATGTGACTTGTGGCAAGGGCTGCATACCATCGCAGACTTCAAAGACAAACGTTGTGGTGCCGCCAACATCGCGGCCTCTCTCCCAGATGAGCTCAGTTGCTTTTACGCTCGGTTCGATGTCGCTAACTCTGAGCCTCCGAAGAAACCCGCCACTACAACCTGCAACCTGGTCATCTCAGAGGCTGAGGTATGCAGATGTTTCCAATGAGTGGACAGTCACAAGGCTGCGGGACCGGACAGCATTTCAGGGCGAGTACTTAGGCAGTGCGCAGCACAACTGGCAGGTGTGTTTACAGACATTTTTAATCTCTTCCTCTCCCAGTGTAGAGTGCCCTCCTGCTTCAAAACATCCACCATTGTCCCTGTACCAAAAAAGACCAAAGTAACATGCCTGAACGACTGGTGTCCTATCACACTCACCTCAATATTAAGCAAATGCTTTAAGAGACTGGTCAAGGATTACATCTGCAGCTTGCTACTACCCAAACTGGACCCCCTACAATTTGCCTACTGACACAACTGATCAACAGACCATGCAATAGTACTGCTCTACATACCATCCTTACACATCGGAGAAGAAGGACACTTATGTGAGAATGCTGTTCTTGGACTATAGTTTAACATTCAACACTATAGTTCTATCTAGGCTTGACAAGAAGCAAAGAGACCTTGACCTTGACCCCGCCTGGTGCAGCTGGATCCTGGACTTCCTATCAGATTGCTCTCAGGTTATAAGAATGGGCTCCCTCATCTCCAACCCTCTGACTCTCAAACAAAGGTGCATACTGAATCCCGTCCTTTACTCCAGGTATAGCCATGACTGAATCAGCACCCACAGCTCCAATCTGCTAACTAAATTTGCCGATGACACCACATTGATTGGCCTTATTTAAAACAATAACAATGTGGCCTACAGGAAAGAAGTCATCTCTCCGACACAGTGGTGTCAAGAAAACAACTTCTTCTTCAATGTCGCAAAAACAAAGGAGCTGGTTGTGGATTACAGGAGGGATGGAGACGGACTAACCCCTCCTGACATCAATGGATCTGGGGTTGAGAGGGTAAACAGCTTCAAGTTGCTCGGCATCTACATCACCGAAGTCCTCACATGGTCTGTACACACCAGATTTGTGGTGAAAAAAGCACAACAACACCTCAGGCGATTGAGGAAGTTTGGTATGTGTCCCCAAATCCTTAGAATTTCTTACAGGGGCACAATTGAGAGCATCCTGACTGGCTGCATCACTGCATGGTATGAGAACAGTACCCTCCTTAATCGCAGGACTCTGCAGAGAGTGGTGCAGATAGCCCAGTGCATCTGTAGGTGTGAACTTCTCATGATTCAGGACATTTACAAGGACAGGTGTGTAAAAAGGGCTCATAGGATCATTGGGGACCCAAGTCACCCCAACCACAATCTACTCCAGCTGTTACCGGGAAACGGTAACGCAGCATAAAAGCCAGGACCAACAGGCTCCGGGACAGCTTCTTCCACCAGGCCATCAGACTAATGAACTCACGCTGATTTAAGTGTACTCTATATTACATTGACTCTTCTATTTATCATGAATTATTCTAAATTACTATGATTGCACATTGCACATTTAGATGGAGATGTGTCGTATAGATTTTTACCCCTCATGTATGTAAAGCATATAAGAAATAAAGTCAATTCAATTCAATCAGAGCCTACTTCCATTTGGTAAACAGGGCAGCACTGTGAGGACCGTGTTTTTTGATTTCTCAAATGCCTTCAACACCATACAGCTCTCATTGCTGGGGAAAAAGCTCAGTTCAATAAAGGTAGGCACTTCCATTGTATCCTGGATAATGGATTAGCTGACTAGCAGACCACAGTTGATGCGGTTTCAGAGCTGTGTGTCAGATATGGCTGTAAGTAGCATTGGGGTGCCAAAGGGGCCTGTATTGTCTCCCTTCTTGTTTACCCTGTATACCTCGGACTTTAGAAGCAACACTGAGGAATGTCATCTGCAGAAATTCTCTGATGGCTCAGCAATAGCTGGGTGTATAAAGGGAGGACAGCAGGATGAATACAGGGCCCTGGTGGAGGAGTTTGTCAAATGGAGTGATCTGAACCATCTGCAGCTCAACATTAGTAAGACAAAGGAGACAGTGATGGACTTTAGGAAGGTTAAGCCTGCACTGCTCCCTGTTACTATTGATGGTGATGACTTGGATGTGGTGAGGACCTGCAAGTACTTGGGGGTGCACATGGATGACAGACTTGAGTGGAACACCAACACAGAGGCTGTGTTCAAGAAGGGCCACAGTCACCTCTACTTCCTGAGGAGACTGAGGTCCTTTGGAGTGTGCAGGCCCCTCTTTCACATGTTCTACCATTCTGTGTCACCAGTACAATCTTCTATGTGGTGGTGTGCTGGGGCAATGGCATCAACACAGGTGATGCCAACAGGCTTAATAAACTGATTAGGAAGGTGGGCTCTGTTATAGGTGTCAAACTGGACACACTGGAGACTGCAGGAGAACAAAGGAACTTTTGCAAAATCCTAGGAATTCTGACAATGTTTCTCATCCTCTGCATGGCACCTTAGCTGAACAGTGCAGCACTTTTAGTAACGCACTGCACTGCTCCAAAAAGCGCTATATGATGTCTTTCTTACCCTCGGCCATTAGGCTCTATAATGTGTCAACCTATAGCAGGGAAGTGATGACCCCTCCTGTTAGACGGTGTTACGCCCGTGGCCCGCTCCTTATTGAGAATCGCAAGATCGCTATTAAGTCAGGGCAGGAGACCCAGGAAATGAGAGACAGACATTTGAAATGTCCTGGCCCCAGCGATACAAAGCCACGAAACAGGTCATTGTCTTTTGGAGACAGAATTGTGTATTGAGTACTGTACTTCATGGAAAGCCCTCAGGCAATGTGGGCTGGTTGGGGGGATGGCATCATTCCACCCCGATTGACACCTGAGACCCTGTGAGTCAGGATAAAAAGAGGGTCTGTGGGAACAGCCCCTCAGACGCACCAGAAGAAATGCTAGAACTCCTGTAACAGCGTAATAGCGAAAGCCTGTGGAAAAGCCCACGTGCGTCTTTTTCCATTTGCCTCGGAATCGGTGGGCCTTTACCACGGAAGCACGGCTTTAGCTAACAACAAAGGGGAAATCAGCCCCCAACGACTCTCAAAGAATTGACATCATAAAAGGAATGGGCAAGTTAAACCTCCGTCTTTCTTTCCAACCAAAAGCTGCAGCTTGAATGAACTAAAGTGAATTTATATTTCCATTGGACAATACATTATCCCCTAGACAACGATAGAGCTATTTCTTATTGATTATTATTATACCCGCACTTTTAGATTTAGTATTGACGACGTATATTATATGTATGTTTGCATTGATATTATTTTTGTGTATTTTTATCAATAAATACCGTTAAAAATAGTACCATCAGACTTCAACGGACCTCTCTATCTTTGCTGGTAAGTGACCCAGTTACGGGGTTCATAACAACAGTTTGTGGTAACTTATTTGTTTATTCTTTCTTACTTCTCTTCTAATGTTTGTATCTGCACTTGTAATGCTACTGTGACATTGTAATCTTCTTTGGAGTCAATAATATATGTATGTATGCACGTGTCTATCTATCTATATACATAGATGCAAGTCCTCAGATTGCTTTTGGAAAGGATGCTGGGGAACTAATTGGAATGAAAGCTTTTAGGACTCGGGTTGAGAAAATTACTTCAAGGGTGAAATAAGAATTTAGCTCCTGCCTCTAAGATTTGCCTTAATTTTCCTTTTTTAAAACTGAATAAAATGTTGCAATTATTACTTTCATATTCTGATTGATTGATCAATCACAATCACCTGTGATTAATGGTGGGTGCTTAAACAAATGAAGAGTTGATAGAGCCACTGCTTCCCAGTGCTGGACATCTGGGTTCAATCATGTCCTTGGATGCTGTCTGCATGGAGTTTTCACATTTCCTCTGGGATCATGAAGTTTACCATAAGCTGCTCTAGCTTATTCACATATTCCAAAGGTGAGCAGATTGATAGCTTAATTGGCCACTGTAAATTGCCACTAGTGAATAGGTGAGTGGAAGAATCTGGGGAGAACTGATGAGAATCTAGAAGAATACAGACTGGGACTTATATAGGCTGAGTATGGATGGTCGCTGTTTCATGTGGACTTGTTTCTATGCTATTTCTATTAATGACTTTGTGACTTTATCCAGACTCACAGCGACATTATTAGTAAATCATTTTCCAGGTACTTCACAAGATCCAGTCCCAAGTAGCTGTGGAATTATATTTTCTTCATTATTTGTTTCAAAGTGATCATCCTTAGATCCCTTCAGGGGTAATATCTTTGAAAATCTCTTCATGTTTTTGCTCCAGTTCTGAAACCTGTCAGGAATTTCCCTTCCACTGTCACAACATTCCCTAACTTTCTCAACTCGTCCTACAGCTGCCCAGATGCTGATTCTACTTCTGAATTTTCCCCAAAATTGAAATGCTCTACTGAAAGTTTTGCACTGAGTACGGTTTAGTGCTTTTGATGGTGAACCAGCCATCTAACAGTGTTTAACTAATAATTTAGGAAGAATGAGTTCAAGTCCCACCATGGGAGTTTATGAATTAGTTCAAGCATTTGAAACATAAAGCTAATAAATTTGACAAAAATTTTTTTTAAAAAGCAACTAATAAAAACACAAAATGCTGGCAGAACTCAGCAGGCCAGACAGCATTTTGTGTTTTTATTTATTTCCAGCGTCTGCAGATTCACTCCTGTTGCCAAAAAAAAAAGCAACTAGTTCACCAATGCGTTCAAGGAATGAAACAATACATTCGCCCACCCCATTCAAATATGTTTTCATAATCCCCCTCCTAGAAGGTCCAGTAAGTGGTTTAAGTTCACAGAAGCACAGTGATGCTGAATGAGGCCCATTGATTAATCAAGTTGTGCTACCCAAGCAATCTAACCACTCATTTCCTCACTCTTTCCCCAAAGGCTTTAAAGATATTTTCTTCAAATATCTATCAGTTTAAAATTAGTAAACCAGATTGGTGCAGTTTTCAGAACCCCTGCAGCCAGAGAATTCTAAACCATGACCATTGCCTTTGTCCTAACATACCCCTTGTATTATTTGCTCATTTTCTTTTGTCTTCCTCAGTTCTTGAATTAACTGCAAAAGGGAACAGTTGTTCTTTATTTTTCCCAGTTAAAATTGTCATGATCTTTTACACCTTTCTCAGACTTCCATTCAGCCTTCTTTGCTGACTGTAAAACAGTTCTGGACTTACATTGTAGCGGAAAATCCCTTTCCCTGGAACTCTTCTTGTAACTTTTTCCCCCGCGTTGTTTAGGAACTTCAAATCTTTCCTAAAGTGTGGTGTCCAGAATTGAAATTGTCATACACATCGAGTTGAATTCAAAAATTCAACTGAATTTTTAATACGTATGCTGACATTTGAACTCACCACGTGTACTTATGCAGCTCAGAATTACCTATGCCCTGTCAGCCATTTTCTAATACTTACCAATCACTCTCTAAACACATTCTTCCTCCTTCAAAGAAGCATGCATATAGACACACGTTCCTCAGTCTTTTTTCACATTCTTTAATCTGAAGAAAAAATGTATATTATTTCTTTCTCTTGAATTTTAAAAAGGACAATTCTTGAAACCCAAGATTATGCTCACTGTTCTTAAAAATTCTTTTAACTTTCACCAAAAAACCTCTCCCAAACAAATTATGAGATCAATTTTGCCACCCCATTGGTAATCAGCTTAATAAGAAAATATAACAGAGATTAAATCTGCTCTGTAAAGATCAGCTAAATGGATTGTGCATTTTGCAATAAGACAGCCAAATCAGCTCAGTGTGTGTTCTTTCATGAATCTTTCGGCAAAAGTTTCTCCTTCCTGCCATGTAATCAGGAAGTCATGATTTCTGGCAACAAGATAATTAGTACTGTTTGTGAAGCTCTCATGTTATTGAATCCTCTAGATTTCAGAAACACTTGTTTAAAATAACAATTATCACAGAGACAATTTTAAATTTTAAGAACATCTTAATTAAATCCAGTTTGCTAGTTAGATGTGCATTGATTCTTTTTGTGACTTCCCCTCAAAATCATGACCTCTATTTTTTAGGTTTGATTCCTTATTTTAATCTTGCTCTCTCATCTTTCTGTTGCTAATTAACCTGTTCTATATTTCTAGCTCTTTCTGCTTTTAATTGCAGATTCTCAAGTCTTGAGCTTCTTTTCACTTTGGCACTTGTTTCTAATATGAGTACGAACATCCCATAATGTCCATTCCTCCCAATTTCCAAATATCATTAGCATTTCCTGGCAGGAAGTGAGCTTGAGGTTATAATAGGGCAACGATTAAAACAAAGCAGTCCTGAGCTACTGGAACAGTCTTGCAGTTGTTGTATGCTTAAAGCAACATTTATCTACTTACTTTTAATCCTTATTTGCTGTTGTGTTTAAGAAAATCTCAGGGTAGTATATGGTGACATAAACGTACAGTAATTTGAACTTTTGTGCTCAGTGTTGGCTTGCAATTGCATCACTGGTAACAGTTCTTCTGTATTCCCAAATGGGTATTCTTTATACATCAGCCTGAATATGGTATTCACTCTGACATAGAGCATCCATGGGAAGCTGAGGGGAGACGTGACAGAACTTTATAAAATTGTGAGAGATAAAGATCAAATACACTGCTGGTATCTGTTTCTTGGGGTCAAAATGTTTAATACAAGAGAACATGCATTTAGGTGAGAGAAGGAATCATTTTAGGAGACAGGGAGAGCAAGTTTTCTTTACATACTGAGTGGTAGGTGTCTGGAATACTTTGTCAGGGGTTTGATGGAGGTGAGTATCACATGAATGGAAGCATATGGGCTACATGCAGACTAAAAGTTTAAGTGCCATTAGATTAATTATTTTGGTATAACATTGTGGGGCTGAAAGGCTTGTTCCTCTGCTGCATTCTATATTACATGCCAATGGAGAAAGGGTGGGGTGGGGGAAGCCAGTTGAACTAAAATACATTATGTGCTGGTTTTCTATGCATAAACAATTAAATCAATTGAAGGCTATATTTTATCACTCTGAGTACAGGAAGAGTTCTTTAAACTTTGCATTTTGCAATCTATTGCCATAAATCAACAAGGAACCTACAATATGTTGAATTCTTTCATCAGACCATTATGATTTTCACCTCTTTCCAAACTTGCACATCTTTCTATTTTCGGTTGCAATATTAGAGCAACACATTGGTATTTTTATTATTGACACACAAACTGAGATATTTTTAAAAAACTGCCCATCACCTCCCTCTCCTTCCCCACCCATTTCCCTTTATTCCAGGGTCCACTGTCACCTCCTATTTGATTCCCTCTTCTTCAGTACCTCTTCCATCCTGTTGTTTCACAGCTTTTTGCATCATCTTCCCTCTCCAAACCACCTACCTTCCTTCTCACCTTGTCTCATTTATCACTTGCCAGCTTGAACTCCTCCCCTCCCTCTGCCTTCTTATTATGGCTTATGCCCCTTTCCTTTCCAGTCCTGATGAAGTGTCTCAGCCCAAAATGTTGATTGTTTATTTACCTCCATAGATGCTGCCTGACATTGCTGAGCTCCTACAGCATTTTGTGTGTGTTGCTCAAGATTTCCCAGATCTGTAGAATCTCTTGTGTCTATGAAAAATCTTACTCTGCATGACATTTGTATTGATAAATTATTGAGGTATCAAAGAGCAGGCAGGCAGGATACAGAGTGGGGACTACAGCGAATGTGCAGTGCAAATAAACCAATTCAGTTTGTACCTTTGCTGGAAGTATTCTTATTTGACAAAGTGGATAGACAGGAGGAGTACGGTACAGTTTATAAAACACAATTAGAACCGACTACCTCTTGCAAAAAAACATATAAGGGTTGATGCACCATCAATAACTCACTCTGAGACGTAAAAGCGAGGTATCGGCTTTTATTGACTGGAAGAAGGAACAAGCAGTGAGTGACCACCATACTACATCCTGGAGACTGAGAGGCCGGGCTCAGACCTCCATCACCTTTATACAGGGGTCTGTGGGAGGAGCCACAGGAGCAGTCATCAGGGGGCGTGTCCAGACAGGTATATGTAGTTCACCACAAGGGTCTAATAGCAGTCTTATAGGCTGATAAGAGATAGCAAGTGAATAAAATCAGAGACATAAGAGATTCTGCAGATGCTGTCAATTTTGAGCAGTACGCACAACATGCTGGAGAAACTCAGCAGGTCAGGTAGCACCTATGGAGGAAAAGGACTAGTCAATATTTTGGGGTGGGAAACCATTCATCTAGAGTCAAAACAAAATCACGTTGGAATCAAATTCAAAATTATCTTAGTTTTTAATTTTTTTTACTGTTTGTGTGATCATTATGGATGAACAATCATTTACTGGAAGTTCTCAGTCACTATTTTTCCCAGTGCTTCCTAAACATTCTTTACCATGTTCACTGAAACTTGGCAAAATCTCTAACAATCTGCTACAGTATGGAGGATTGCTGTGTAGTCACAGATAAGATTTTCATATGAAATATTGAAAGCATATTGTTATATTTGGCTGTCAAGTCAGGTGTAGTGCCATTTCCAAGATAGCATCTTGACTTTCAATAGCAAATCATATCATCTGGACCCAACAACAAGTTCTGCAACTATTAATAACAAGCTTTTGTATCACATATTTTCATCATTTAGTTTTACCCTTTTTTCTGCTGGTAATTTAACATAATTCTCCATCTCTCTATACTCGCACTCCCAACTCTATCAAACATCTTTTTTTCTTGCCTCTTTTCTAGATTTTAAAACTTGTTTTACCTCTAACGTTTACCAAATGTGATGGAAGCTCATTGATCTAAAACATTAATTCTATTTCTCTCTGAACAGATGCTGTATATTTCCAGAATTTCAATTTTCTTAATGCTGTCGATTGAATAAGAGATTTTCCAAACAACTACTAGCTCTTGACATTCTACGCAGCAATTTACTACAGTGGTGCCTGAAAATTTGTGAACCTTGTAGAATTTTCTCTTTTTATGCATAAATATGACCTAAAATATGATCATATCTTCACATAAGTCCTAAAACTAGATAAGAAAAAGCTAATTAAATAAATAACACAAGAACATTAAACTTGTTCACTTATTTATTAAGGGGAAAAATGTTTCAATGTTATATGTATCTGTTGGAAAAAGAATGTGAACTTGGGATAATGCCCTTTACAAAAGCTATTTGGAGTTAGGTGTTCCAATCAATGAGATGAGATTGGAGGTGTGGGTTGTATAGGTGCCCTGGCCTATTAAAAAAAATACACACAAAGTCAGGTTACTGACAGAGCCTGCTCTTCTCAAGAAAGATTTGTATATGTGCGCCATGCCTCGATCGAAATAACTTTCAGAGGACCTTAGGAGAAGAAATGTAGAGATGCATGAAGCTGCAAAAGTCTACAAAAGCATTTCTAAGACCTGAGGGTTCTTCAGTCCACAGTAAGTGGAGGAAATCTAGTACTGTTGCTACTCTTCCTAGGAATGGGCATCCTGCAAAGATCACACCAGGAGCACAATGTGCAATGCTGAAGGAGGTGGAAAAGAACACAATTATTATCATTTGGCCTTTTGAAACGACAATAGGCCAAATGATAATAATTTTGAAGTTCATGTTCTTGAGCTAGTCTGTATTAATTTTTATTTGGAGCTTAAGATAACAACAAGATCTTACCAACAATGTATTTGGACTCTGTCAGTGGATTCCCCATTTAAGTAACCTGGAATTATTTATAATAACCAGGATCTTTGATCAGTGATTAACATGTTGTCAAAGGCCATGAATGGAATGAGTTCTGAGATCAGAGAAGTTGATATGGGTAACATTTCTTTGTAAGAAATTCATTCATGAAATATCCTTGAGCACTATGTAAGAAAGCACCAAAGAAATGCCCAAAATGGCACATTTCTTCCTTTCAAGTACTGAAGATCTGTGCAAATCAATTAGCTGGAGTTTTTATAGACACCTTAAATTTCTTGCTTTAGAAATCTGAGCTAACTATCTGCAGCAAGTAAGTTTCAATCATAATGGTGCCCAAGAAGAATGTGGTAATCTGCCTCAATGACTATCATCAATCACACTTATATTTACCGTGATGAAGTGCTTCAAGAGGTTGGTCATAATGCATATCAACTCCTGCCTGTGGAGTGACATGGATCTGTTCCAATTTGTCTACCAGCACAACAGGTTAAAAGCAGATGCCATTTCAATGGTTCTTTACTCACCTCTGGAACACCTGGACAAGGAAGATGATTATGGCAGAGTGCTCTTCATTGACTACAGCTCATTTAAACAGTATCATCCCCTCAAAACTCATAATTAAGCTCCAAGACATGGGCCTCAATATTTCTCTGTGTAACTGGATCATTGGCAGACCCCAGTTAGTACAAACTGACAACATCTCCTCTACAGTCACTATCACTAAAGTGCACCAGAAGGCTGTGTGCTTAGCGCCTTGCTTTACTTACTTTATACTGATGGTAATGTAGTATTTGTGCTGCCAAAACCTTCTTCTCCTTTGAGCATATGTTAGTCAGATATTTCCAAGTTCAGCTACAATGCCATATTTAAATTTGCTGATGACAGTACAATTGTTGTCCAAATCAAAGGTGGTGATGAATCAACATAAAAGGGAGAAGGAAGGAAAGTGATAATCTGGTCTCACAACAGCACCCTCTCACTCAGCATCAACAAAACCAAAGAGTTGATGACTGACTACAGGAGGAAGAAGTTGGATGTCCAGGAGTCAGTCTTCTTTAAGGGACTGGAGCCAGATAGTTCAAGTTCTAGTTTAATTGTCATTCAACCATACATGAATACAGGCAAATGAAACAGCATTACTGCTTGGCCAAGGTGCAAAACACAGTGCACAAGAGACATGGAGCACATATAGGCAGCCAAGCACATCATACAAAGGATAGAGTCCAAGAATATAATCTGCTTATTTTCTGCCGAGTGAACCCTAGGGGGCAGCACTGACTGCAGCTTCGGTGCTGCAGCACACCTGGCACTCCGGTGGAGTGCACCGACTCTAATGCTGGAGACCGAGTCTTCGATATGACCAAGGCCATTGAGCTCTCCTGCCATCACCAATAAATCAGTGAACTGGACTTACAACACCCCACATTAACAATGCCCAATAGGGCCTTGTGGAATGTCCTTGAGCCGGCCTTCTTTAGAGGTCTGGAGGTGGAGAGGGTCTGTGGCATTAAATTCTTTGGTGTTATCATATCAGAGGATTTGTCCTGGGACCTGTATGGAAGTCCCATTCAAAGAAGGTACCACAGCACCTCTACATTTTCAAAACTTGCATAGATCTGGAATGTCACCAAAAACTTTGACAAACTTCTACAGATGAGGAGTGGAGAGTGTCCTAACTGGATGCATCTCGGCCTGGTATGGAAACACCAATGCCTAGGAATAGAAAATTACAGAGAGTGCAAGAAACAGCCTAATCGATCATAGGTAAAGCTTTCCCCCTCTATTAAATACATTTACATGAAGCACTACCACAAGAAGGCAGCATCCACCATCAAAGATCCAGGCCATACTTTTTACTCGCTATGAATATTGGGTAGGAGGTAGCTATTACCCTACAACATCAGTCTCCTGAACCGGCATAGATAACTTCTCTCACCAGAACTCTGAATTGACTTCTATGACTTTCAAGGACTCCTCACAACTTATGTTCTTAGTACTAATTTCCTTTATTTGCAGTTTGTCTTTGTTTGCACATTGGCTGTTTATCAGTCTTTATGTAGTTTTTGGTAAATTTATTGTATTTCTTTATTTTTCCTTTAAATGCCTGCAAGAAAATGAATCGCCAATTTGTATATAGATACATTCTGTATAAATTTACTTTGAACTTGTTGCTCAATGTTAAAGTTCAATCCCAATGACCCCACAAATTTCAACAGCGAAGAAACGGGAACATAATGTTGAATGATAAATATCTATAAACGTCACAACATTTTTGGTCCTTTCATATTTTCTTCCTCTATAAAAAGAACGAGCAAAAATGGCAAATCAGAGTTAATTAGAAACTTTAGATAGGAAAGGAATCTGTGACTGAACTACTATGAACGAAAGCAATTTGATCCTCTGCCTGAAATTATTTTGACAATGAGTGCAGAGACCATCTGGATTCATTAATGTAAGTCTCCTGTTAATTGGTAGCAGAGAAGAAGAGTAGTTCATATTTGCTGCTGAAATTTTCTGAAGCAAATGGATGAAAGGGAAACATACACTGGAATTGAAACTGTCAGCATGCTCTGCTCTGCCAGTATGAAATCTACACAGAGAAATGATACAGTGGAGCTCCTGTCTTTCATTTGACCTTTTCTCAATGTATCAACTTAATTCTGAGGATGAACAACCTAAGACTATGTTCTGATATATTGTCTCTCCCCAAATGCTGCTGTTGATAACAGGTTGAAGAGGAAATGATTGTGGAAAAATCTATATGGCATTTTCTTGTATGATTATCAAGTGAAGCTTCAAAACTGATGTCGGTATGAAGCACTTTCTGATGGTGACTCAGTACCAGATTGGTCAGTGGCTCAAAGCCCTGACTTCCTGATTCTAATGATATTCCTGGTTTGTACAAAAGAAGCATATAATACTGATGCACCATCAATAACTCACGCTGAGACTTAGGAAGCAAGATATCGGCTTTTATTGACTGGAAGAATAAACAACACTACATCCTGGGGAAAATGAGGGAGAGCAGCAGCCCACAGTCGCCTTTATACAGGGGTCTGTGGGAGGAGCCACAGGAGCAGTCAGCAGGGTCTGTGGGAGGAGCCACAGGAGCAGTCAGACAGGTATATCTAGTTCACCACAAATACACATGTTGAAAAAGAAAGGAACTCCAGCATCAGAACAAAATAAAAACAGGATGTGGGAGAACACAATGAGTCAAGCATCATCTGTGGATGCAAAAGGCATGTGTGAATACTTCAAGTCAAGATCCTGCATCAGGACTGAGGAGGATGTAGTATCACAAGAGATGGGTGAGACAGAGGCTGGTGGTTGATAGACGAAATCAGACAAATCTGGTGGGATGAATGGGGGATGGTGGATATGGCAGGCAAATGGAACAAGGTATGGAAGGAAAAGGAGGATGTGATGTCAAAGGTAAACAGAGGGAGAAAAGAGTTCTTCACAACACTCAGTATTGGATTGAATAGTTAAACTCACTTCTACAAGCGAACATATCGCTGTTAAGTAAGTGATAGAGACAGGAACAATAGCAACAATTGAAAGGAAAATAGAGATGTACATGGCTAGGAAAGATTCAGAGAATTGTGGGCCAAACACTGACAAACGGTACTAGCTCACAGGAGAGCTTGATTGAAATGGACTAGTCACACTGGACAATGATTTTGTTTCCTGAGTATTTTTGGATGTACCTTGTGGATTTTGGGCTGCTAATCATAAAAATCATCATGAAATTTCCCTATCATACATCATTTTTAGAAAATCACCTATATTTGTTATTTCAATTCAAAATTCAAGTCAATTAAAATGTTGCCCAAAGTGTAAGCAGAAACTATGTCTATCTTGTTCAGGCATGCCTGGGCATGCTTAAGGCTGATTTATACTTGTGCGTATGGGCTACACTGCAGCATACGCCATAGCCCTGATTTTCACATCTGCGTCGCTCTACGCCGTAGCAAGCATGCATTGGTGTGCGCCAAAATGCTAGTTGGCAGTGAGGTTTCTATGCCACAGTGTTGAGTTTCTTCGTGACAGACACGGACGAGGAAATGCACTTCAAACATTTTTGCATGTCGGCAGGTAGATTTGATGATTTGGCTCATCTACTTTGTATCGGTGTACACACAGCCTACAGACATGGCAGAGAAGAAGCAACCGGAAATGCCTAGGAGGAAATGCAATGCAACCAAGCAGACCAATCACAGTTGTTGTGGTCTGCGGCATCACGATGTGTGAGTAACTTTTCTGGCGAGGTGCACGTCACCCTACGGCATAGGGTACAGCGTAGGTACGGCGTAGGGTACGTGACACCTACGGCATAGATGCAACGCAGAAGTATAAATCAGCCTTAAGGGTGGATGCTGCATGGTAGAACAGGTTTTAGAAAAACAGGACATGGAGTCTCGAGGAGGCAGATTGAGACATCATGACGAACGAGCCACAAATGGAAAACAGCAATGATACTGATACAGGTTTTGAACCTTTTATGTCGAGTGAGCCTCATCTGATAACTCAATCTGTGTTAAATGACCTGGTCAGAGACTTGTGTTTGTCAAAGGCAAAAAAGCAGAATTACTGAGTTCAAGACTGCAAGGATGGAATCTGCTGTTACCAGGCACAACAATTTCTGTGAAGGATTTTGATATGTGATACAGATGTTTCCCAGAATAACTCAGGCTAAGATTAAGGAAGGCATTTTTGTTGGGTCATAAATCAAACAGGTCATCAATGATAGGCAATTCGAAGAACTTTTAGTGGGATCAGAAGAAATCACATGGAAGGCATTCAGAGATGTTGAAAATTTTCTTGGCAACTCCAAACCACCAAACAAGTGCAGCTGTTTGATAACATGCTTCAAGTATACAAAACCATGAAGTGCAACATGTCACTAATGATTTGTTTTCTGAATTCCCATTTAGACTTATTCTCTGCAAATCTTGACACTGTCAATTCCAAATATGGTGAAGGGTTTCACCAGGACATTGCACTCATGGAGAAATGGTGTCGGACAGCTGGAGTCCATCAACGTTGGCTGATTATTGTTGGACACAAGCAAGAAGTGCTTAATTTTATTTTCAATAGAAGTTAATTTACCGTTTCTCCAAATTCCTATGTGATACAAGTAGTCTGAAATTATATTTGTGTTCAGCTTCAAGTGGTCTATCTTTAACAAAAAAAAATCTGAGGAAGCAACACTATCAGAAATATTTGTTATCCAGGGTTCAGGTCCTGGTGGTATATAACTCTATATGATTTTATGATGTCTTTCTTAAAGCTGATCTACTGAAAGTTCCTTTTTTTTTGTATTTCTGAAAGTTATGATAGTGAACAGCTCTCAATCTCCTTTAGTAGTTATTCAGGTCACTTCTGCTCCAGTTCTCAGAAGACCAGTATAGGAACTGAAGATTGCATCTGATGGGCAGAGGGTGATCAACACGACAGGCATGCCAAAACCTTTTTCGCCACTGACCAGTTGTCAGCAATTCCCAAGGAGGATTTAAGTCTTTTCTATTATTTGCTAGTCATCTGTACCTATAAATGTGTTTAGTATAGCTCATTCAGGTGTTGAATATGCAAATAATGTTCTGCGAGAAATGGGCATAATAGAGAAGGCTTAGCGAAAGCCTGGGTTTACATATACTGTTGAAGCTTTGTCATTAGGCTAGTCTTTCAGAGATTTTTACAGTAAGTAACTCCTTGTAGAGCAATGCCAATTAAAATGACTATAATTCTTATTTTTATGCTAAGCTACTGTTGGAGAAGCCTGTACTTCAGTTACCACACAGAAAATGTCCTTACATCCACTGTACTTATTTCCATACTTGCTGCCCAGCCCGCTGAGTTCCTCCAGCATTTTGAGTGTGTTTTAGATTTCCAGTATCTGCAGATTTTCTCTTGTTTGTGACTATACTTCAGTTAGTTTGCTGTCGAGAGATACATTATGAATATTGTAAGTATAAAGGTTTCCACCTATTTAGCAGCACTCTTGGACATTCAACAATTTCATCATCATTAAATATCAAATCATTGTCATTCTTGGTCGTCAGTGACCAACAATTTATTTCTAGCAGCCATAGAAATACTGTGGAGGAATAAGTTTGAAGTGGGTGCTTTGTAATTTCAACTCTTCCTTCACTCCTTAAGGTGGAGTGCGTTGGAAGAATTATTACATAACCCGAATGGTGTAGAGAAACGGCAGCAATTCTCAGCACAAAGCCTTCTGTTCCATAGCAATGAGATATCCATCACTGTACATCTCCAGCATTTGTTACTTCATAGGAGTAATGGCCGTGTAAATAGAGCATACCAAAAGGGGAACCTAGAAGAAAGGTTTTGCAACAGAGACAAGGAACATATGCAAATATATCAGATGATGTGACAGGATGCTGGGAATGTCTGGATCTAGGGTCACAAAGAGGAATTTACCAAGAACTGCAGCAAATTAAATGGTGAGAAATTACCAGTAATGAAAATAGGCTTTGGTGCTCTGAGATTTAAACTCACCTGGAAATCAAAATAAATATAAAACAAAGTTAAGCTTTAAGTTAGGACAGCATACTGGACATATCAATTACTGGCTCAACCGAAGACACTTTGTACAGCAGATTGTTGCGATCTAAACTGTGCTGCCTAAACTAATGGTGAAGCAGTTGTTACATTTAAGAGCAATTTGGACACATAGTTGAGGATTTTTTTTATGTGAAAAAGCACAGTGTGATTGGATTAATTGAAAGGCTGCTGTGGATATGATGTCTTGCTATGCCATATAATTCTATAATTCATTGGTACTCAAGGATCAGTTCCAAGAAATGGAATAAAATCTCTGCTTGAGTCTTTACGTTTCCTGTTTACAATTTACAATTCCTGTTCTGTAAGTCTGATTTTCATTCAATAATCGTTGATTCCACAGCAATTCTACTTGAGAGATGGCTGGCCTTGCCTCATCAGTGCTATTTCAGAATGCTTAATTCATTTTGCAGCTAATCTATTAAATTATCACAGTCTGCTTTGAAAAGAGTGGTGGGAGGCAATGTCAGATTAAGCAGCATCTAAACTGCCGAAGGAAGCAGGAATGTTGCAAATAACTGAATAATTGCCCTTTGAGAGGGACACAAAACAAATGTGCACATTTAACACACACTTAGAATTGGAGAGAGATAGGAACAGACAAGTTAGAAAAGCGTTTAATTGGAGTAAGGGGAATTATGAGGCTATCAGGCAGGAAATTGGAAGCTTAAATTGGGAAAAGATGTTCTCAGGGAAAAGTACGGAAGAAATGTGGCAAATGTTCAGAGGATATTTGTGCGGAGTTCTGCATAGGTACGTTCCAATGAGACAGGGAAGTTATGGTAAGGTATAGGAATCGTGCTGTACAAAGGCTGTAATAAAGCTAGTCAAGAAGAAAAGGAAAAGCTTACAAAAGGTTCAGAGATCCAGGTAAGGTTAGAGATCTAGAAGATTATAAGGCTAACAGGAAGGAGCTTAAAAAAGAAATTAGGAGAGCCAGAAGGGGCCATGAGAAGGCCTTGGTGAGCAGGATTAAGGAAAACCCCAAGGCATTCTACAAGTATGTGAAGAGCAAGAGGATAAGATGTGAAAGAATAGGACCTATCAAGTGTGGTATAGAACTGAAGGAAATAGCAGAGGTACTTAATGAATACTTTACTTCAGTATTCAGTATGAAAAAGGACCTTGGTGATTGTAGTGATGCCTTGCAACGGGCTGAAAAGCTTGAGCATGTAGATATTAAGAAAGAGGATGTGCTGGAGCTTTTGGAAAACATCAAGTTGAATAAGTCGCCAAGAACGGATGATATGTACCCCAGGCTACTGTGTGAGGAGAGGGAGGAGATTGCTGAGCCTCTGGCAATGATCTTTCCATCATCAATGGGAACAGGAGAGATTCCAGAGGATTGGGGGGTTGCGGATGTTGTTCCGTTATTCAAGAAAGGGAGTAGAGGTCACTCAGGAAATTATAGACCAGTGAGTCTCACTTCAGTGGTTGGTCAGTTGATGGAGAAGATCCTGAGAGGCAGGATTTATGAACATTTAGAGAGGTATAATATGATTAGGAATAGTCAGCATGACTTTGTCAAGGGCAGGTCGTGCCTTTAGAGCCTAACTGAATTTTCTGAGGATGTGACTAAACACATTGATGAGGGTAGAGCCGCAGATGTAGTGTTTATGGATTTCAGCAAGGCATTTGATAAGGTACCCCATGCAAGGCTTATTGAGAAAGTAAGGAGGCATGGGATCCAAGGGGACATTGCTTGTGGATCCAGAACTGGCTTGCCCACAGAAGGCAAAGAGTGGTTGTAGAAGGGTCATATTCCGTATGGAGGTTGGTGACCAGTGGTGTGCCTCAGGGATCTGTTCTGGGACCCTTACTCTTCGTGATTTTTATAAGTGACCTGGATGAGGAAGTGGAGGGATGGGTTAGTAAGTTTGCTGATGACTCAAAGATTGGAGATGTTGTGGATAGTGTGCAAAGCTGTCAGAGGTTACAGCGAGACATTGATAAGATGTAAAACTGGGCTGAGAAGTGGCAGATGGAGTTCAACCCAGATAAGTGTCAGGTGGTTCATTTTGGTAGTTTAAATATGATGGCAGAATATGCTATTAATGGTAAGACTCTTGGCAGTGTGGAGGATCAGAGGGATCTTGGGGTCTGAGTCCATAGGACGCCCAAAACAGCTGCGCAGGTTCACATTGTGGTTAAGAAGGCATACGGTTTATTGGCCTTCATTAATCGTGGAATTGAATTTAGGAGCAGAGAGGTAATGTTGCAGCTATATAGGACCCTGGTCAGACTCCACTTGGAGTACTGCGCTCAGTTCTGGTCACCTCACTACAGGAAGGATGTGGAAACCATAGAAAGGGTGCAGAGGAGATTTACAAGGATGTTGCCTGGATTGGAGAACATGCCTTATGAAAATAGGTTGAGTGAACTCAGCCTTTTCTCCTTGGAGCGATGGAGGATGAGAGGTGACCTGATAGAGGTGTATAAGATGATGTGAGGCATTGATCGCACGGATAGTCAGATGCTTTTTCCAAGGGCTGAAGTGGGTTCCACAGGAGGACAGAGGTTTAAGGTGCTGGAGAGTAGATACAGACAAGATGACAGGGGTAAGTTTTTTACGTGGTGAATGCATGGAATGGGCTGTCGGCAAAGGTGGTGGAGGTGGATACAATAGAGTCTTTTAAGAGACTTTCGGAC
This sequence comes from Hemitrygon akajei, assembly GCF_048418815.1. NCBI lineage: Eukaryota > Metazoa > Chordata > Chondrichthyes > Myliobatiformes > Dasyatidae > Hemitrygon > Hemitrygon akajei. The sequence goes on from NC_133124.1 coordinate 98,598,638, forward strand.
AGGTACATGGAGCTTAGGAAAATAGAGGGCTAGAAAGCCTAGTAATTTCGCAGGTAGGGACATGTTTGGCACAACTTTGTGGGCCGAAGGGCCTGTATTGTGCTGTAGGTTTTCTATGTTTTCTATGTTTCTACACATAAAATGCTGGAGGAACTCAGCAGGCCAGGCAGCATCTATAGAAAAATGTACAGTCGATGTTGCTGGCTGAGATCCTTCTACAGGACTGGAGAAAAAAAGATGAGGAGTAGATTTAAAGGGTGGGGGGAGGAGAGAGAGAAAAACACAAGGTGTTAGGTGAAACCAGGAAGAGCTGGGAGGTTGATTGGTGCAAGAGATACAGGGCTGGACAAGGGGGAATCCGATAGGAGAGAACAGAAGGCCATACAAGAAAGAAAAAGGAGGAGGACCACCAGAGGGAAGTAATGGGTAGGCAAGGAGCTTTGGTGAGAGAAGGAAAAGGGGATGGGGAATGGTGAAGGAAAGAAGGGGGCTTTACTAGAAGTTTGAGAAATTGATGTTCATGCCATCAGGTTGGAGGCTACCCGAGAGGAACATAAGGTGATGTTCCTCCAGCCTGAGTGTGGCCTCATTGTGACAGTAGAGGAGACCATGGATTGTCATATCGGAATGGGAATGGGAAGTGGAATTAAAATGGTGGCCACTGGCAGATCCCGCTTCTTCTATTGGGCAGAGCATAGGTGCTCAGGGAAGCGGTCTCTCAATCTACATTGGGTCTCACCGATATACAGGATGCCACACCGGGAGCACCAAACACAGTATATAACCTCAAAAGCCTCACAAGTGAAGTGTCGCATCACCTAGAAGGACTCTTTGGGGCCCTGAATGGTAGTGAGGAGGTGTAGGGGCAGATGTAGCACTTGTTCTGCTTGCAAGGATGTATGCCAGGAAGGAGATCAGTAGGGAGGGACGAATGGACAAGGGAGTCGCATAGGGAACAGTCCCTACGGGAAGCAGAAAGTGAGGGGAGAGAAGGATGTGCTTGGTGGTGGGATCAACTTGGAGGTAGCAGTTCCGGAGATTTATGTGCTGGATTCAGAGGCTGGTGGGGTGGTAGGTGAGAACAAGAGGAACCCTATCACTGATAGGGTGGCAGGAGGATGGGCTGAGGGCAAACGTGTGTAAAATGGAAGAACTGTGGTTGGGGGCAGCGTTGATGGTGGAGTAAGGGAAACCTCTTTCTTTGAAAAAGGAGAACATCTCTTTTGTTCTAGAATGAAAAGCCTCATCCTGAGAGCAGATGCAGCAGAGTTGGAGGAATTGAGAGAAGGGGGATGGCATTTTTACAATAGGATGGGAAGAGGTACAGTCCTGGTAGCTGTGAGAGTCTGTGGGTTTATAATAGACATCAGTAGACATCCAGAGATAAGCAGTGAGATCAAGAAAGTGGAAGGAAGTGTCAGAAATGGACCGGGTAAATTTGAAGCAGGTTGGAAGTTGGAGGCAAACTTGATGAAGTCGATCAGCTCGGCATGGGTGCAGGAAGCAGTCGTGATGTAGCGTAGGAGAAGTGGGGAACAGACACCAGTGTAGGTTTGGAATGTAGACTGTTCAACGTAGCTGACAAAAAAGCAGGCATAGCTGAGACCCATGCAAGTGCCCATGGATGCACATTTTGTCTGAAGGAAGTAGGAGGAGCCAAAGGAGAAATTATTAAGAGTGAGGACAAACGTTCCGCTAGACAGAGGAGAGTGGTAGTGGAGTGGAACTGATTGGGTCTGGCGTCCAGAAAGAAATGGAGAGCTTTAAAGCACTCCTGGTGGGGATGGATGTGTATAGGGACTGGACATCCATGGTGAAAATAAGATAATGGGGAAGAGGAAAATTGAAATCATTGAAAAGATTGAAAATGTGTGAAGTGTCATGGATGTAGGTGGGAAGTGACTGAACAAGGGTGGTAAGACAAGGATGTACCATAGATTCATAAAATCATGGAGTCACCCAACACAAAAACAAACAATTTTGCCCATTGGGTCCATTCGACTGTCAAGCATTCATTTATATTAATCCTGTTTTACTCCCCACATATTACCATCATCCCCTTCCCCACTTGCCAGATTTTACCACAGAGGGTTATTTATTGTGATGAATAAACTTACCAACCTGCATGCCTTTGGGATGTGGCAGGAAACCAGAAAAGCATGAAGATAGGAATGAAAGCATAAGGTGTACAGATAAACTCTACATAGACAGCACTGGAGGCCAGGATTGGACCCAATCTGCAGGAGCTGTAAAGCAGCAACTCCTCTGACTGTGTGCCATCTTCATGATAATCCAAACACCAAGTACTTTGTTGATAGTAAAACGACAGTGTGCCTATTATCATTGATACACTAGAATTGCAGGGTTACTGTGGGGTATTCTGTGTAGAGGTGGATGGAACATTAAAGACAAAGTAATCTTGAACTTTAAGTACAACATTTTCTGCACTACTTCAGTATCAAGAATACCCAAAATGAAATCAACTAAAAGAGAAAATTGAAAGGGACTCTTAACCTCAACCATGTTATCTTCCAGCAAAATAATTTCCACTGATTCAAAAGAAATAACAAAGTCAACAAAAATTGATCATCCTTTGAATCAGATAAAGTAAAATAAAACCTGAAACTGAGTCATTATGATAACAGAAAAACATAGTTACAAAAAATAGTAAAAATAATAATGTATCTCAACTTCCCTGAGTGTCATGGCCTGAAGATTGATGGTTCATTGATGTTGACCTGGGGCCTCGTTTCTGCAAAGGACAACACACTGCATTGCAGTTCCTTATATGGCGTAGTGCAGAAGCAGGCAAACACAATACAAATGGTCTCCCACTGAACAAACACTGCAGTGCAGCACCAATGGGAGACATCAGCCTCCAACCCAGCGTGGAATCCACTGGTACACAGCCAGCTCCAGCATCTCCATCCTCGGTGGCTGCAACAGGCATGAGACCATTAATCTATCAGGCATAGGAGTAGAAATTGACCCATTGGGTCTGTTCTGCTATTTCATCATGGCTAATCCATTTCCCTTTCAGCTCCATTCTCCTGCCTTCTCCCCATAACTTTCATACTTTGACTAATCAATAACTTCCACAGCCGCCTGTGGCAACAAATTCCACAGATTCGACACCTTCAGCTAAAGAAATTGGTTCTGAACTTCATTAAATGGAAATCTCCCTGCTATGCCTTCAGACCTAGACTCCTCCACCATCGGAAACATTATTTCCACATCTATTCTATCCAGCGAATAAAGGCCCAGCATCAATAATAATCATTTCATTCCAGGAATCATTCTTCTGAACCCTCTCTAAACCCTTTCCAATGTCAATATATTCTTTTTAAAGTCAGGGACCTAAAACTACTCACAATACTCCAAATGAGACTTCACCAGTACCTTATAAGCTTCAGCAGTATATCCTTCTGATGCACCATCGATAACTCACTCTGAGACGTAAGAAGCGAGATATTGGCTTTTATTGACTGGAAGAATGAACAACACTACATCCTGGAGAATGAGGCCGGGCTCAGGCCTCAATCGCCTTTATAGAGGGGTCTGTGGGAGGAGCCACAGGAGCAGTCCAGACAGGTATATGTAGTTCATCACATTCACCCCCCCCCCCCCCCTTGTTTTAAAAAGAGTCCCCAGGTGGCGAAGTTTCTTACAAGTATATTTACAGGTTAAGTCTATCAGGTGGTCGAATCTGTCGCTGCGATCTACGTAGCTCCGGCTGCGATTGCACAGGTACCGGAGGTGGTGATTGCACAGGTGCCGGAGATTGTGCTGGTTCTGGCCTAGCTGGAGGTGTCAGGGATCCCTCACGTGTGTGCGAGGCGCCTGGAATATACGCGTACGAGATGCCTGGTACATGGGCGTCGTGAGGAGTCTGTGTGGGGCACAGTGTGCGCGGTGTCACCTCGGGTACAGGGTTCATAGTTACCGTGGAGTGTACGGGGTAGTGGTCTGCTGCTCCGGCGGGTGCCAGGTCGCGGACAGAGACCGTGTCCTCCCGCCCATCAGGCAAGACCACGTAGGCATACTGGGGGTTAGCATGCAAAAGGTGAACCCTCTCGACCAGCGGGGAGTATTTATTACTCCTCACATGTTTTCGTAGCAGCACTGGCCCCGGGGACGTCAGCCAAACTGGTAGGGTGGTCCCAGTGACAGACTTCCTGGGAAAAGAAAATAGGCGTTTGTGAGGGGTGGCATTGGTGGACGTACATAACAGAGCGGATAGAGTGGTGTGCCTCAGGGAGGACCTCCTGCCATCGAGAGACCGGCAACCCTTTTGACTTAAGGGCTAAAAGTGTGGCCTTCCACACTGGCATTCTCCCTCTCCACCTGTCCATTCCCCCGGGGATTGTAACTCGTGGTTCGACTAGTAGCAATGCCCCTACCCAGCAGGTACTGGCGCAGCTCGTCACTCATAAAGGAGGACCCTCTATCACTGTGGATATAGCAGGGATATCTAAACAGAGTGAAGAGCTGGCACAGGGCTTTTATGACGGACGTGGTAGTGGTGTGAGGGCAGGGAATGGCAAAGGGGAATCGCGAGTACTCGTCAATAATATTGAGAAAATAGACATTGCGGTCGGTGGAGGGAAGGGGGCCCTTAAAGCCAACAGTCAGTAGCTCAAAAGGGCGGGTGGCCTTGACAAGTTGCGCCGTGTCAGGACGGTAGAAGTGCAGTTTGCACTCAGCGCAGATTTGGCAGTCCCTGGTCATTGTCCTGATGTCCTCCAGGAGTACAGCGGGCTTTAACAAAATGGTAAAATCGGGTTACCCCCGGATGGCAAAGATGTGCATGAAGGGCATACAGCTGGTCGAGCTGTGCACTAGCACATGTTCCCCGGATAGGGCATCAGGGGGCTCATTGAGTCTGCCAGGCCGGTACAGGATATCATAATTGTAGGTGAAGAGTTCTATTCTCCACCGCAAAATTTTATCATTTTTGATTTTGCCCTGCTGTTGGTTGCTGAACATGAACGCAACTGAGCGCTGGTCGGTCAGCAAGGTGAACCTTTTGCCGGCGAGATAGTGCCTCCAGTGCCTAATAGCTTCCACTATGGCCTGGGCTTCTTTCTCCACCGCGGAGTGCCGAAGTTCAGAGCCTTGAAGGGTACGAGAAAAGAATGCTACTGGCCTGCCTTCCTGATTGAGGGTAGCGGCAAGCGCGAAATCGGAGGTGTCACTCTCTACTTGGAAGGGAATGGTTTCGTCCACCGCATGCATCGTTGCTTTGGCAATGTCCCCTTTAATGCAGCTGAAGGCTGCGCAGGCCTCAGCAGAGAGGGGAAAAGTGGTAGACCTGACCAGGGGGTGGGCCTTGTCTGTGTAATGGGGGACCCATTGGGCGTAATAGGAAAAAAAACCCAGGCACCGTCTGAGGGCTTTGAGAGTGGTGGGAAGAGGGAGTTCTAACAGGGGGCGCATACAGTCGGGGTCAGGGCCAATGACCCCGTTTACCCAAGATACCCAAGAATAGCGAGTCGGGTGGTTCTGAACACACACTTGTCCCTGTTATAAGTAAGGTTCAAAGCTTCGGCCACTTGGAAAAATCGTTGGAGGTTGGCGTCGTGATCCGACCAGTTGCGACCACAGATGGTGATGTTATCTAGATAGGGAAATGTGGCCTTCAGGTTGTACTGGTCCACCATCCGGTCCATTTCCCTCTGGAAGACTGAGTCACCATTGGTGACACCAAATGGGACGCACAGGAAGTGATAGAGCCTGCCGCCCGCCTCGAAGGCGGTGTAGGGGCAGTCCTCTGGGCAGATAGGGAGCTGGTGATAAGCGGATTTCAGATCTATTGTCGAGTACACCTTGTACTGAGCTATCTGGTTGACCATATCCGTGATGCGGGGTAGGGGGTACGCGTCAAGCTGCGTGAACCTATTGATGGTCTGACTATAGTCCACAACCATCCTATTTTTCTGCCCAGTCCGAACAACAACCACCTGGGACCGCCAAGGGCTTGTGCTTGGCTCGATGATCCCCTCCCCGAGCAGCCGCTGCACCTCTGACTGAATGAAGGCCCTGTCCCCTGCGCTGTACCTCCTGCTTTTAGTCGCCACCGGTTTACAGTCAGGGGTCAGGTTGGCGAACAGTGATGGGGGAGGGATCTAGAGGGTGGAGAGGCTGCAAGTAGTGTCAGTAGCACAGCTATCGGCATGGTGCTGGGCGGGACGTGTGGTTCGGTGTGTATGTGTGTGCGGTAAAGGGTATATGGCGAAGTCCCACCAAACTGAGGATTCCTGACAGTGAGCGGTGGGAGGGGCCTGTCATATGCCATAGTCACACTTTCGAGATGGCTCTGGAAGTCCAAGCCCCAATAGCACAGGTGCGCACAGTCGAGGCATGACCAGTAGCGCAAAGTCCCGATATTCTGTGCCCTGCACCATCAATGTCGCTACACAACCCACCCGGATGTCCGTGGAATGCGACCCAGAAGCCAAGGTGATCCTGTGACTTACCGGCCATGTCACGAGTCCACAGCGTTGCATTGTGTCCGGGTCAATAAAACTCTCAGTGCTGCCCATGTCAAACAGGCAGCTAGTCCTGTGTCCCTCCACCAGGATGTCCATCATTGACCTTGCGAGCTGGTGCAGAGCGCTTTGGTCGAGGGTTACGGTGGCCAGAGTTGAAATGCCGTTTTGGTGCCCGGTAAACACCGGCGAGTCGGGGGCGGGGCATGGTGACGCCGGCAAAGATGGCCGCCCACAACCGGACATGCAAGATGGCGGCCCCCACGTCTCACACGGGTAGGTAGGGGCGGGGCATGGTGACGCCGGCAAAGATGGCCGCCCACATCCGGGCATGGAAGATGGCGGCCCCCACGTCTCAAACGCAGCGCTGCTCCACCCCGCGCGCGGTTTAGACTTACAGGCTCTGGCGAAATGGCCCAGTTTTCCACAGCTGGAGCAGGTCGCTTCTCGAGCTGGGCAATGGTTTCGAGGATGTTTCTCAAGCCCACAGAAATAACACAGCTTTCGCTTGGTCGGGTTCGGGGAGTGCGTGGAACCGCGACTGGCAGCGGCGTTGGCGAATTCGCTCGCGGGAACTGGTGGCGGTGGGATCGGAGGTGTCCACGGACCCGGCGGGGAATCGCGCGGCTGGACAGCGTCAGCATTGTGCAGAGCAGCCTCCAGCGTGTCGGCCGTCTCGATCGCCGAGCTTAAGGTAAGATCAGCATTTTCCAGCAGCCTCTGGCGCACATACACTGACCTAATTCCGGTCACAAAGGCGTCTCGTACCAAGAGTTCCGCATGCTGTTCCGCCATGAGCGTTTTGCAGTCACAAGTCCGCACGAGTGCCTGTAGAGCTCGGAGAAATTCGGCGGACGACTCCGCAGGGCGCTGTCTACGCGTGGCCAAGCGATGTCTGGCGTAGACGGCATTCACCGGCCGCAGGTACTGTCTTTTGAGGGCGTCAAGCGCCCCTTCGTAGGTCGAGAGGTCCCTGATGAATGAATAAACTTTTGGGGCGACTCTCGAGAGGAGAATTCTGTGCCTAACAGCTGGGTCAGTTGCACGAACCTCCTCCAAGTATGATTGGAAGCATGCAAGCCAGAGTTCAAAGGCAAGAGCTGCTTCAGGGTCTTGGGGGTCCAAATCCAATCTTTCCGGATGTAAAACGGCTTCCATGTTTTAACTTCCAGTCAATAAAATTGATGCACCATCAATAACTCACTCTGAGACGTAAGAAGTGAGATATTGGCTTTTATTGACTGGAAGAATGAACAACACTACATCCTGGAGAATGAGGCCATGCTCAGGCCTCAATCACCTTTATACAGGGGTCTGTGGGAGGAGCTACAGGAGCAGACAGCAGGGGTCTGTGGGAGGAGCCACAGGAGCAGTCCAGACAGGTATATGTAGTTCACCACACCTTCATTTATATTCTAGGCCTGTCAAACAGAATATTAATATCGCAAACCATCACCTTCCTCACCATCCACTCAACCTGCAAATTAACCTTTAGAGAAACCTGCACAAAGACTTCTAAGTCCATTTGCACCACAGATAGGTGAATGTACACAACATTTACCTATTCTCCTTCATCTATCTTGATGGTCATTTCCTCAAGGAATTCCAGAAGATTTATCAAGCAAGATTTTCCTTTAAGGAAACAATGCTGACTTTGGCCTATGTTATCATCTGCCTCCAAATACTCCAAAATCACATCTTTAATAATCAACTCAAACATTTTTTCAACCACTGAAGTTAGACTAACTGGTCTATAGTTTCCTTTCTTCTGCCTCTTTCCCTTCTTGAAGAGTAGAGTGATATTTGCAAATTGCCAATCCCAGGGAACAATTCCAGAATCTTGTGATTCTTGAAAGGTCCTTACTAATTCCTTCACAATCTCTTCAACTACCTCTTTCAGAACTCTGGTGTGTAGTCTATCTGGTCCAATTGTCTTATTTACCTTCAGACCTTTCAGCTTCCCAAGCACCTTCTCCCAATTAATAGCAACTGAACTCACATCTGCCCCCTGATACTCTTGAACTTCCAGCATACTGCTGGTGTTTTCCACAGTGAAGGCTGATGTAAAATACTTATTTAGTTCTTCTGTCATTTCCTTGTCTCCCAATACTGCCTCTCCAGCATCATTTTTTCAGTGGTTCAATATCTACTATTGCTTCTCTTTTACTCCTAATATATTTGAAAAAAATGTTTGGTATCTTCTTTGATATTGTCGATAAGCTTATCTTCATATTTCATCTTTTTCCTTCTTATGGCTTTTTTGGTTGTGGTCTGTTGATTTTTAAAACATTCTCAATCCTCAAACTTCCGATTTTTTTTTTTGCTCTATTATATGCCATCTCTTTTGAGTTTATGTTGGCTTTGACTTCCCTTGTCAGCCATGATTTCATCATCCTGCCTTTAAAATACTTCTTTTTCTTTAGAGTGTATAAATCCTACACTTTCCAAATTGCTCCCAGAAACTCCAAACATTCCTGCTGTGCTGGTGTTCCTGATAATGTCGCGTTCCAAGCAAACTTTGGCCAGCTCCTCTCTCATGCCTCTGTGATTGACTTTACTAGACTGTAACACTGATACATCTGACTCTAACTTCTCCCTCGCAAATTGCAGAGCAAATTCTATCATATCATTATCATTGCCTCCAAAGTGTTCCTTTACTTTAAGCTCCCTAATCAAATCTAGATCATTGCACAATACTTAATCCAGAATAGCTGATCCCCTAGTGGGCTCAACCACGAGCTGCTCTAAACAGACATCTTGTAGGCATTCTACAAACTCCCTCTCTCTTGGGATCCAGCACAAACCTAATTTTCCCAATCTACCCGCATATTGAAATCCCCCATGACTATTGCAACATTGCCTTTTTGACATGCCTTTTCTATCTCCCACTCTATTTTGTAGCCCACATCCTGGCTAATGTTCAGAGGCCTGTAAATAATTCCCATCATCATCCTTTTACCCTTGCAGTTTCTTAACTCTATCCATAAGGATTCTACATCTTCTGATCCTATGTCACTTTTTTTAAGGATTTGGTTTCATTTTTTACCAACAGAGCCACTTCTCCCCTCTGCCTGTCGGTTTGATACAATGTGTACATTTGGATGTTATGCTCCCAGTATAATCTTCTAACAGCCACGATTCAATGAAGCCCACAACATCATACCTGACAATCTTTAACTGTGCTACAAGATCATCTATCTTATTCCATATACTGTGTGCATTGAAATATAACACCTTCAAACCTTCAATCCTGTTTCTGTCACCCTTTTCAATTTTTACCCTCCCTTTTACATGGAAGCTCATTTTACTAACTGAAATTTTGCCCTCTCATCTGCCTGTCCTTCCTGATAGTTTCAATACACACTACCTCTGCTTGTAAACCAACAGCCCCCTCCTCAGCCCTATTACTCTGGTTCTCAACCCCCTGCCAAATTAGTTTAAACCCTCTCCAACAGCTCTAGCGAAACTGCCCACAAGGATATTGGTTCCCTTTGGGTTCAGACGTAGCCCATCCCTTTTGTACAGGTCATACTTTCCCGGAGGAGATTCCAATGATCCAGAAATCTGAAACCCTGACCTTTGCACCAGCTTCTTAGCCATGCATACATCTTTCAGATCATCCTGTTCTTTCCCTCATTAGCACATGGCACAGGCAGAAACCCAGAGAAATCCACAGTGGTCCTGCTTTTCAGCTTTCTACCTAGCTCCCTAAGTTCTCTCTTCAGGATCTCCTCGTATTTCTACCTATGTCATTGGTGCCAATAATAATCAGGACTTCTGGCTGTTCACCCTTCCCCTGTAAAACATTATGTACCCAGGTGAGGCCTGGTCCATGCGCTTCTGAGGCCGCGCAGCTCCCCTCCTGTTGCTCTTGCCAATGAATCAGTGAATTTGACTCACTTTACCAATATCCAACAAGACCTTGTGATCACAACGAAAACAACCAAGGCAACCACCCGCACTGTCCATAGGATCACGCACCGCGCCACTGACGATGCTTTCTCCTGAAGCAGAGCACAACACCGTGCGCAACAAATCCAGCTCCGCTGCTAGCGGGATACACCTGCAGCGTTTGATGCTCTTGATGACCTCAGTGTCCTGTGATTGTGAAAAAGGCATAAAAGGAGAACAATTGTTCTTTTGCTTGGACCAAGAGAGGCTACTGTGTCAGAGCGCACCTCCATTTTCCTGTATGTACCTAAGAGCATCTTAAACACCACTGTGGTACCTGCCCTGGCAGTGCAATCCAGTCACCCACATTGTGAGAAACCTGCTCCACACTTTTTCTTTGAACTTACCACCTCCCATCGTAGGTTTACCGAGATATAGTGCAAAACCTTTTCTGCAGGTTATTCAGGCAGATCCTGCCATTCATAAGTCACTGAGGTAGGAAAAGGAAAAGAGAATGCAAAATATAGTGTTACAGCTACAGAGAAAGGGCAGTACAGGCAGACAGATAAAGTCCAAGGACCACGGTAAGGTAGATCGAGAGATCAAGTTCCAGCGTGTGAAATTTGTAGTTATATTATCAATATCTCTACACATCTGGACTATTGATCTTTATATTCCTCAGAGTTTGAATCACATTGCAAGAGCTGGAGAATACCTAACCAAGAGCTTAGGTAAACCTAGAATAAATGCTGAGCATTAGCAATGTTAATCCGATCGTCATCAAAGACCTCTCTGGTTAGTTAATGTCCTTCTGTCATCTTTACCTGTTCTAACTTTGTATGCCAGCAAGCAACCCTGTTCAATGAACAGTTTGGGGATGGTCAATAAATGCCAGCCTTACTGCTGAAGTTCCTGTTTTGTGAATGAATAAGTAAAATTAGATATTGAAAAGTTCAAGGATCAAACATGTTACTGTCCAACAATGTTAATCTTATGCTCTGAAAAGACTAGCCACCTGAAAATTCAATATTCTTCGTCCTTCTGGCTTTTAACAATGTTCATAGAGTGATGCAATAACTTCAAGGAAGTAGTAAAGAGATACAGTCAGAAGCAATTTTTTTTCTTTCATGTGGTGAACATTATTATGTAAATAAAATGTTGATTTAAAATTCAGGATATTAGATGCCTATCAATAGTTTGTGTTCTTCCCTTATGCTTCACTGTTTGTGAACATTAAAATATGGAACTAGGCCACCCCTGACAGAGTGAAATAATGTAATTAGCAATAGGCAGTCTCAGTGTAGTTAAACAATAAGGTTTCTACTGTACCTTCATTGAATTTATCAAATTAACCCAAAAAAATCAAATTACAGACATTGCTAAAGGACACTTATTTTAATGAGCTGGTTTAAAATTCGTTAACCTTAATTTGAATTTCATTCTGAAGTCCTGTCTAGATTATATTTAAAACATTCTTTTTAATTAATGGTATTCACAATAAATGTTTTTTTTCATTCAGCAAGGCTTAAAAGGAGTTAGTTCTTCATATGATGGATTAAATACTTTTGGAGAGACAGTGTGATGGGATAATTTTGGAGAGATGATTACTGAGCTATGAATAACACTGCCTACAAGGTCTGCAGTAAGATTTGAATGGAATGGTGGAAGAGATGAGTGAGGTCAGCACAATTCAGAGAACAAAAATTATCCTAACATGTTCAAAATACTAGATGAAGACAAGGTAGTGATCTGATTGGAAATGGGTTGGAAGAAGCTTAAGAGAATCAGAGAAGCAAGTCAGGGCTAAATAAGAGTGAGATGGCATTGATGGGAAGAAAGGGTGGAAGAGAAGAGGTAAATTTATATGATGCTGGGATGAGCAAAGTATGTTAGTGTGTCAACAGAGGAGAACAAACTCATATGCTTTGGAACTGAACAGAATACTTAATCCTTGTACAAAACTTGCAGAAAGATATTGTTATGTTTGTGGTGCTGAATAACACACATATGAGAGACAGAGGGGTGAGGAACAAAATGTGCATAGTTTATTTTATCCGATCGCATTCTTCACTTGCCTCAGTTCTGAACTCACTCCACAACTGTAGATTCACTTTTTGCATCACTCTGTATAATTTGTTCACTTTTTTTTGTACTTTTTGCACGAGAAGACCAATATCCTAATGCTTTGATTACGTTCAGTACGTAACACACAAGGAAGCTTGATAGCTTGACTAAACGGATGTCTACAAACGAGGGGCAAATCAATCAAACATAATCATATACACCGGGCAAATAGTGGTTGGGTAATTTGATGACATTGGAACCCCAGCCATAATCACACTGAGAGGAAGTGTAACATCCATTAATACAATGAACTCCTAGACATTAGAACCTAGCATTAAGCACCTGAGCTCAGACATTTTCTACTATTCGGACTTAAATAAAGGATCACTGTGTCTTCAACCCCAGAGTGAGGTAAAGGAAGTTTCAGACTAGTTATGTTACCACTTAGTAAAACAGATTATTATATTTATTTTTAAGTGTTTCTTTGTTTACTGTTTAGAATTTGTAATGCAATCAATGGCTTCTAGCTATTTATTTCTATAAATAAATCTCGACTAACCTCTGGAAATGCAGGCTGTGGGTCACACAGCAGTGCATTTGACTATATGGTCTGCTTGGACAAAACATCTGTAAATGTTTGTGTCTCAAATCTCTCCAGATCTGGGCTTGACAAAATCTGAACAAAATATTGATGAGATAAAGATCTAACAGATCTCAGCTGAAACTTAATTGTATGTTTCTTTTGAGGGTAAGTTGAAAAGAATATAGTAATAAGTTCACCATAGCATATTAGGATGGACAAATAATCAAATCATTAAGATATTATTCTTCTCATGCAAGTAGCAAAAAGAAAGAGAACAGATCATGCAGAGTGGTGCAGAAAGTGAGCCCACAGCTGTGGAGTGAGTTCAGCACTGAGGCAAGTGAAGCCTCTCGAGGAGCCCCATGGCTGCAGGGCGATAACTGCTCCGGAAGCAGGTGGTGTGGGGACCCAAGACTCCTGCATCTCTCATCCAATGGTAGCAGCAAGAAGACAAAGAGAGAGAGAGTGAAAGAGATGTTCAAATGCAGGCAGATGACACTGAAACACCTGTTTTCTGCTCTCAGCCTCAATGCTTTTAATCTAGCTCGATGTTTAAACTGACATGAGCCTGGGTTCATTTTGCACCGTTGGCCCGTGACACAGTGTCTGTCCCCAGTGATGGCCTCCCAGGTCATATCTGCATTCTTGAGATTGAAGTTCACAGTCTTTCAAGAGATTGTACAATCGCTAGTTCATTTAGTCATTTTGAAAGTACATTTCTTAAAGGGAAATGATAGATTGCAGTGATCATAGTTCAGAATAAATATATATTGTAGAGTAGCTAGTAGATTTGTGAGCTGCCCGTAAAACACTACTGAATGTTACCAGCACCGTCTTGGGAATGTCCCAAGATCCTATCCAGTATTAAGTTATGCTACCTGTCGAGAGAGACGTTATTCTGGTATGCTGGACCTTCAATCCTTGAACAACTAGAAAAACAAAAAGAAGAAAAAGTATGTCCATATATCATTTTACTGACTGCAGTGAAGAATGCCACAATTTTTGCCTATTTATTGAAAGTCACAGCATTTCTAATTCTCTATGCTCCAAATGTGGTATAATTTAATATTTTGAGCTTTCTTGCTGTTAAGGATAAGGGAAGATTTAATAATTATACAGAATGGTATTGAATATAATTGGCATACAATCGAGCTAAGGTTGTTTTCATTGTGTGTATAAACAGAAGAGGCTCTGCAGATACTGGGAACATGGAGTTACACACACAAAATATCAGGCCATATCAATGGAGGGGAATAACAGTCAATGCTTTGGGCTGGGAGCCTTCATCAGGTCTGGAAAGGAAGGAGACAGAAACCAGAATAAGAAGGAGTGGCAAGGGGAAGGAATAAAAGCTGGCTGGTGAATGGTGAAAGCAGAGGTAGGTGGGTGGGGGAGGGGGAAGATGTAACAAACTAGGAGGTGATAGATGGAAGAGGCAAAGAGCTGAAGAAGAACAAATCTGATAGGAAGAAAGGGAAGGAGGAGGGGCATCAGAGGGAGGTGATGGGTAGGTGAGGAGAAGAGAAGAGGTGAGAGGGGAGCCAGAATGGGGAATGGAAAAACAGGAAGAAGGATAGGGAAAGGGTGGGGTAGAAATTACTAGAAGATGGAGAAATACATGATCATGCCATCAGGTTGTAGGTTACACAGACGGAATGAGGTGTTACTCCTCCAACCTGAATGTGGCCTCTTCGTGGCAGTACAGAAGGCCTTGGACCAACATGTCAGAATGGGAGATGTTAGTTGGAGAACTGGTTATGATTCTGTATGAGTAAATCAGAATAAATCTCGAATTCAACAACCTGCAGAGCAAATTATTAATTTGAATTTTGAAAATGAAATTTTATTTGGGGGATTTGAGTGTAAGAATGATTATGTCTTTTTCCATTTATGCAGTGACTGCATCTGGAATATGATGCACAGACTTGTCAGTTTATATAAGGAAGTATATACTGTATATTGCAAGAGATGGAGTGCAGCTAAGGTTCATCATAACTGTTCCTGATGTGAGAGGTTTGCCCTTTTAAGAGAGGTCAATCAGATTGGGATGATACTCTAGAGTTTAAAGGGATGACAATCGATCTCATTGAAACAGACAGAAGCCTTACAGGCTTTGACAGACTTGTGGTTTGCTCTGAGTCTGGTGCATAGAATGAAGGGCTGGAGTCTCAAGGTAAATGGTCAGCCATTCAAAAGAGAGAAAAAGGGATATTGTATCTTCACCAAAGCAGAATAATTCTCTTTCCCAAGAAGGTGGTGGCTCTGCTGCTGAGCGCATTCAAGACCGGGACTGATAGATTTTTAGATATTAAGAGAATCAAGAGATATGAGGTTGGTAGAGGAAAGTCGAGCAAAGGTATAGGATCAATTATGATCTCATTGAATGGTGGAGCAGGTACTAGAGGCCAAAGGACCACTTGCTACTCCTATTTCTTATGTTCTAATTTGTGGGACTATGAATGTGTGTATTTAGTTGAATATCTAATACATTCACACATAACCTTCAGAAAATCGAAATGTGCCAGTTCCACTGGGTATGGGCTGCATGTAATTCCAGCCTTCTGCCGTACGCTTGCCAGCATTTTCCATATCACTTGAACGAATAAATCACAAAACACCCTTAAGTGATTTGGTTGCTGTTATCTAGTTAATCAAAGAAGTTGAATTTGAGCTTGGCCCCACAAATTGAAATAATATGTATATTTGTTTTATTTGTGTTTTAGTTTTAATTTGACTTTGAAGGATTGGTATTCAACAAGGTACGCTGAGAGGAATAACTATGTCTCTTCATGACATAACAGCAGATTTAAAGTAACAAACAAACTTTTTTAAGGAACACAGTGGCTCAAGAACCATCTGAGAGATGCGGGGTTGAAGAAGTTGTTGATGTTTGAGGTCAAAACTCTGCAGCAGATTTGAGAGTTGATGGAGGACATACCCACTATAAGGAGCAGCAGAGGAACTGTGAGACAGGGACCAGTAGCTGATTAAAGACGGGTAAAGAATGGTGAACAGATGAAGCTAAATGGAGGAGGAGGAGCAGAGACAGAGCTGGTGAAAGGTGAAAGCAAAAACAAGGGAGAGAATGGCAGATGGGGCCACATCAGGAACCAGATCAGAAGGGGAGGGTGAAGGTGGAGACAGCTGCTTGAGTGTGATGAACAGGGAAGAAGTAAACATCACCAGTGCTGGAGTACAGCTGTAAAGGAAGATGAGAAGAGGAGACATTATGGAAGAGGTGAAAGGCAGATGGTATCAGGTAGGGAAGTGGTGAAATCTGTAGCTAGTAGGTGGATGGAACTAGGAGTGGAAAGGGCATAAAGTGGTAGTGGGAGACCTGGGGAAGGAGACAAAGAAAAGGAAGTAACCAGAGGCAGATCAGAAAGAGGGAGGGGGTGTAGAGAGAAAGAGAGACAGACAGACAGACAGACAGAGAGGGTGTATAGAGAGAGAGAGGTAGAGAGAGAGTGACTGACATAGATAGAGAGTGTTTATGTTTGTGTGTGGGTGTGGGGGGGGAGTAAGAGGGAGATAGAGCAACACAGCCATAGAGGGGGAGAGGGAGGGAGGGAGGGGGGAGAGAGAGAGAGAGAGAAGAAAAAAACAACAAAAACAACACAGGAATTAGTGGTCAGCAAAAATTGGAAATTTCAATGCGGCTCTTTTCTCTTTATACTGGCTATCTTCCCTCTCCACTATCATTACTGATGCAGGGTCTCAAAATGAAACATCAGATTTTACTTACTCCACAGATGACACTCAGACCACTGAGTTCCCCAAAAAGTTTGCTTGTTACTGCAAATTCCAATATTTGCAATCTCTTGTGTCTCCCAAGTTGAGTTTAACCTTCAACAAAATAGTTTTGACAGAGCCTAGATTTAACATTGGCAGCATCATCAATACAGTAAAAAAAACTATAAATCACTTTGCAGAAGTATTATGAAGCATAATTTGACATTGAACAATTTAAGATACGAGAAAAACAAAACCTTGCTCAAAAGGTAGATTTTTGAAGGCATTTCTTAAAGCAGGGAGAAAAAAAACCAAGGGAAGCTGAAAAGGTTAAAATGATGTCCCAGAGCATAGGTACCTGGCAGTTCAAGGCATGTCTGTGATATTGTGTAATTAAAATGACACAATGACAAGAGATTAAACAATAGAAGTGTGCAGGTATATGGTGAAAAGGTGTTAGAACTGAAAAAGACCTATGCATAGAGAGGGGCAGGTTTGCAGAGGAAATTTACATTTTATCTCTTCCTGCCAAGAAGCACTATCTCAGCATTGAACTGAAATAAAAATCCTTTTTTAAAATTGAACAAAGTCCAGGATAGGGACCAGCACTGTCAAACAATTGAAAGCAAACTAAGTTATCGTATCACATGAATTCACTTATTTTGCATATGATGTGATATCTGCCCAAATGTTGTAGGTGGGTGTGCACCCACAACCTCTGACTCACATGTAAAAGCGTCAGTAAATAGAGTTAATGACAATGAAAAAAAATTGTGCCTCTTCCTTATTAATTACTTCGAAAGAATTGTAATAAAATTCTTCAAAGTAGCAGTGGGATAGAGAAGATAGGAACAGAGGCAAGACAAATTACATCAGATCCTTTGATAAAGAAATTGCTTTAAATAGATTTTCTGTTTGCAACAAGTGATATGTTTGGTAATGAAGGACCACAGGATGAGATCTAGCAGAAGACACTTGCAGACACTAACTTCTTCTAAGCTAATCAATCATGCTTCGTCAGTCTGAAAAGATGCCCTTTATTCACTAGGGCAACATTAGTGTGCTGCATAGCTACCAAGCTTATGATCTATCTTGGTTCAGAATGAATTTATATTTGGGTGTGTGACAGTCCTTGCTATCATCATTCCCATATAATGTCTACAACTCAGTCTGCTTATTGCCTTCCATACATGCTGCCTGACTTGCTGAATTCCTACAGAATTCTTGTGTGTGTAAGCCACTGCCTAGATCACTCCTGGCCTTAGTTGCTTAATGTTTCAAACTAGCCTTCCTGGGATGCTTACAGCTTTTGGTGGTTTGTATGAAGCATTGATATTAAAGGTTGAATTGGGAGTCGCCAGCTGCATAGAGGATGGAGTTAAAACATATCTTCCTACTTTCCTGTTCCTGTTGGCCTCAAATAAAAAGTCTTAGAATATTCTTTTGTGGACTGCTGGCTAGTGTACTCTATACCTTGTCTGAATGCATGTCTGTGTCCGGAATCAAATGTTACATAAAACTAAACTGCAAATTACAAAGAGTTTGCCACTTAAGGACTGAATGAAAATATTTCCAGGCAGATCAGCTTGTAATGTTTTGTTCAACAGTGTACATCTGATTATTCAGTTTCTCCCTGAAAGTTTTTAATATTAGCATTACCCTTGCACTTAATATTGCAACATTTCCACTGACTTCTGGGAATCCCGTGATTATTCAAATTGGATAAGGGCCATTGCAATACCATTGAGAATCTTGAGTGCATGAACCAGGAGCATACAATAAAGAGTACTTCACCATTATTGACTATGAGGTTATTGTCACAACACCACTCAACCAGCTGATCTATTTCACTGCTGTACGGCACCTCATCATCATCTGAGATTCTACCAACAACAATGGTGTCATCTGCAAATTTATAGACGGCTTTTGAGTTGTACCTCTGTGTAGAAAGATTAGAGGAGTGAGGTAGGTACAAATCCTTAAGTGTGCCTCTGTTGATTATCAGCAAAGAGGAGATGTTATTACCAATTCACATTGACTGTAGTCTCCTGATAAAGAAATCAAGGACTCTTTGCCATCTTTGCCTCACCTCCAATCCAGAGCAAGGACAAGGTTTCTCTCAACCTCTGTTCCAGCTACCAGCCTCCAGATTCAAGTTATTCACCTTTGCAATTCCTGCCTCTTTCAATTAAATTCTACCACTAGCGATACTTAACCTCCTCTCCCCTTTCAGCATTTGGAAAGGACTATTTCATTCATGATTCCCAGTTTCATGTTTAATTACCACCTCACTCTTATAACACTTCCCCTTGCAGGAGGAGGAGGGAGTAACAATGGCTTCAACAAATGGACCAGAACAATCCTTCCAGGTGTAGTAATTTTCACTTGCAGTTTTTTCTAATTTAGTGTTCATAATTTGGTGTGCATGATGTGGTTTCCTTTGCATTGGAGAAGCTAACTGTGTATTGGGTGACCACTGTCCAGGAAGACCCCAGTTCACTAGGTAATCTGGATTTTTCCAAAATCAAACATATTTTATGTTTTATTTTCCTGCTATTGATGAAAGATTTATTGCTATTTCTCTCTCCACAGATGCTGCCTGACTGCTGAGTATTTCTAGACCTCTCTGTTCTTATTTCATTCAGATTTTAACTGAGATGTTTTGAGCTAGTCTTTTCTGAGGATCATCACTTTGTCGTGGTGGAGTTTTGTGAGTTCCTGTGATTCTGAAAGTGATGCTGCCTGGAGCTTAGCTCCTATTGGGGTCACCCAATGTGGCAAGGTTGGGGAAGGGTGTTCCAGATAAACAGCGATCCAACAAAACCTCAGTGGTGGAGCTGGCAGAAAATAATGATGCATCACAAATGTAGTGAAGATGGAGGAAGTGAGAACATCCATTCCCTCATAAAAGTATTCAGTTAAAAACAGCTCCTTTATTAGCATAAGGTCTGTGTAATGTGCCAGCTTGGGCCTTCACTGGTTTGTTATGCAGTGGACAATAAATAGAAATTCAGAAGATACGTTCATTCTCAATTTTCTATAAGCACTATTCAGTACTAATATGCCAAGTTAAATATGTGAATTGTTGGTGTTTCAAGGCCAGCTAGCAATCTTTTAAAATACTCATGAATTATGGAAACACTATCTACACTGAGTGAAATTTTGATCACAATCCAAAGACAGTGTGTTCCAAGAGGAAGGTCATAGTTTGATGGGAAGGCAGACAATTGCATTATAAATATTTGTAAAATCATGCACAATACAAATTTGTGCTTGATAATTCACAAGCAGGTTCTGTTTTGAAGACAGACTGCATTGCCATACACATTAATAAATGGCAGTTCAGAAGCTCTATCTATGCAACAACCAACTCAGCCTCAGTTTGAAGCATTAGAGGCTGACAGTATTATGGCAATTTGAATCAAATGATAGCTTCATAATCCATGCTAAATTGATGCAATTCTGATAATGATTTGTACCTCTGTATAAACAAGTTGGGATGATGCAGGGAGCTTTCACTGAGATTTAGCAAAGGCAGGATGAGTTGAATAACCTCCTGCTGTGTTGTAAAATCGTAATTCTTATGTCTACCTTATGCTAACACATCTCCCAGTATTATGGATAAAATCATTATGTCTTGTCACACTTGCAGGGTATGTACCATCCGTGTAACTAATTGTCCTGAATTGTACTTAGCGACATTTCACAGTACTTACAAGCTGGTAATAAAGATCATTTCCTGCATGCGTTACTGACCTTGTAACCTGCCGTCTCCCCAAAGGGAGGAACCCGAGATTTTTTTGCAGCTGCAAACAGGACAAATGTCTTTTGAAAATAACAATTATGCTTTAATTGACTTCAAGCATTGTCTAGTTAGTCAATTTCTCCATAGGAGGCATCTAGGAAGCAGAATTAAAGGGCAGTCTGTATTCACTTCTAAAGCTCCAATTTACACGAGTTGCCAATATTCCGTACAACCACTGCAGGTGCCACAGGAGGCAGTAATGACAATGACATCCTGGTGACAGACAAAAAAGCTGCTGACCCCAACAGGATCACTTTTATTGCCTCTTAAATCACCTAATTCCAGAGACATGTACTATTATTTCTAAATATCTTTGTTCCTTTCACCACAATGGTTTTTCACTGAAAATTTATTCTCCTCAGTTATTACTTATTGAACATTGGAAGGGGAGTGAGATCCACGAACCAAAGGGAGCATGCTTTGACACATTCTGAGGAGAGAGGATGAATTTTATCCAGTCCAGTTCTAAGGTGGGATGCTACTTAAGATCTGCAAAATCCATCATGGTGGGGGAGGAAGAGAAAAATGGACAGAATGGAGGGTAATTTGAGGTAGTACCTACCCTTTGTGACATACAGAAGATATTAGAGTGCATCTGACAAGGACAGCAGAGGTCCTTGCTGCCTTCCATTCCAGGGAGAGTCCAAGCATTCCTACAAGTAGATAAAGGTGTGCACTTTCAAGATGACTTTGAGAGCATACTTGATACGTCTTTTCTAATTTCCCATCAGCTTCATGATGAGGTGGAGCAGGGATGAAGTGTCTGTCTCATGAGTCTCATATCAGACTTGTGAACAATGATGTCTGCTCATTGGAGCTGGTTGGACGTAAACAGATCTGCAATGCTGCAGCTGATGTCACCACCGATTCTTTTCTCCTGATGGTGGAGATGACAGATTTTCTGGAGACATCTTTTGTGGGAGACACAGTTTCAGCTTTAGGTTGTATCAGGTAGGCTGCTGGGGCTCTCACAAGCCTTTCAGAGGGGCTTGCAGTAGGTTTTCCCTGTCTCAGAAATGCACAGGCGGCCAGAGATGATGGCTGCCTGACAGACAAAAATCTTGGTGTTGATTTTGAGGTCTCAATCTTCAAGTTTTCCTTCCCTCAAATGGCCAAAGGCAGATTGACACAGTAAAGGCAATGGTGAATTTCATCATCTATTTCTGAGTTTGCTTGATCCTCCTAAAATATAGAAAATCATCCACCCTTACAGGGCTTCCTTAGATTTTTTTTATTGTCGGCTTGCGCCATTGTGAGGAGCCGGAAGTTAGTTGCACAAGTTTGATTTGCATTTGTTTAATGTGAGGCTTATTTTCTCTTATAATTCAGCATACAAATGAAAAAAGACTTGGACTTTGGCGTGCAAGCAAGCACAGAAATTAGTGTCACCTGTGTGGTGAAGCTCCATGACAGAGCTTGGAATGTTCTTGTTTTCTGGATAGAAGCGATGCAGATGGAACATTTTCCCATTCAGCCTGTAAACTAACTCCTCTCCATTATGCAACTTACTGGGTTTAAGGTGACATCTTGGGAATACTATTAATTTGATATGCAGCCTTGCTTGATGCTACTCAAAATGGAGATGGGGTCTCCACGGCAACCATTCATTAAAATCATTCCAGTTATATTATTATGTAGTAGATCTAACAAATTTCTGAGGGCAGCCAAATTTGAGAAAGATTCTTCACTATTCTTGTCAGTCGACAGATTCAAATACATATCTTCTCTTGCATTGTCATAATTAATTACCACTGCAATGAGTCAGTTTACTAGGCTACAGACCTAACCTTTATAGCTTGGGTCCTTTGTGCTAGATTGAGATCCAAAAGTAAAATACAGAAACGTAATTTTATCCAAATTTTATGTTGAGTCTCTCCCCCCAGAGTTTGTACCCTGTAATACACCTTCAATGCATGACTTGGTATAATCAGGTAGTATTGGGCAGGGGATTGGAGATCTTCCAAAGCTTTCTGTAAAGTTCTTCAATGATCCTTGCTACTCAACCACAGACCAGACTGTTTCCCACTGAGACTGGGGAAATTGCTCAGCTAGAGGTTGTAGCCTTTTTTTAATATTAACTGAGTATATCTAAAGTGGTGGGGTCTTGTAATTAGTCTGCTTTCCACACGCAGCATGCATGGATGCAAATAGATTTGGGGTTCAGATAAAATATTTCAACATACACAATGAATTATTGACAGTTGTCTGTGCTTCACAGGAAAAATAGCATCTTCACAAGTTATTGAGATCGATTTGAATCCGGACAGGTTCCAAATTTCTTTCAAAAAGAAGTGGAGAAAAGCACGGAGAAAAAAAGAGTAAGGAAAGAAAGTTTTTAAAACAAAGAACATAAAGCCTGTTGACATTAGATGAACACCATTGCAAGTACATGATAGAGCAGTGGAGGCCACACTTCAGCGAACATACATCAGTTAAATGGTTGACTTAAAGAACATTGTGACACTAATGTGCATTAAGAAGGATGTTACACAGAGTTGATTCAATTGGATCCATAAAGTTTGCTTAACTGCAGTGTTTTTAAGCTATTTGTATATTCCAGTTAAATGAACTGTACAGAATATATTCACTTTGATTGCCTAAATTAAATATATGAATAAGTATGTAGACATATTTCTTCTTTTAAAATACAGCTTATGTAAGGTATAAGGATTGTTTGCGTGTGTTACTGCAACAACCTATACATGTAATTCTTTATGCCTGTCATCAAATATCCACTATTTGGTCAACAAATGGTTCACGTCATATTGAATTATATATTCCTGTTCTCCTGCAATGGCTTTCCATATTTCCTCGACACCTCTATTCATTAAGGGAGCTGAGATGAAACACGTAACTGAAACCTTTTGTTCAATAATAAGGTAAGCTCATATCCTCTGCAACCGATTAATTTGCCTCCCTTAACAGGTTGTTCCACTTGAGCTCCTACCCTAATCACTGCTGACTTCCTCTTGACAGAATCCTGCTGCAAACAACACATGCATATTTGATTAAAGGTCATGCAGTCTCTCCAATGAGAACAAACAATACTGAAAGGAATGAAGGGCAGATTACGGTAGCATTAGCAAATTAATGGTTGAAGGCCAGCAAATCATGACCCGGAACAAGTACTGAAGCCAATCGCACAGGAATAGGGATAGTGTGTAAATTAAAAAGTCGATATTTAGTGAGAAAATTAACAAATAGTTCATTTAAAGGAAGACCTTAGCAGAACCAAAGCATAGGAAGGTGTTGCAGCCTGTCATTGATTCCTC
Source organism: Hemitrygon akajei (assembly GCF_048418815.1). Lineage (NCBI taxonomy): Eukaryota > Metazoa > Chordata > Chondrichthyes > Myliobatiformes > Dasyatidae > Hemitrygon > Hemitrygon akajei. The sequence goes on from NC_133124.1 coordinate 98,622,473, forward strand.
CTCTTCCTGATTAATCTATAGTCTGCTTTGTTAAGAAAATGTTGGTGTCTTGAGCAACACAAATGGAGGATATATAATGAAGTGCTGTGGGATGATAATCCAAGATTTGTGGGGTTGCCAGTGAGCTGTCAATTTATTTATTTAGAGATACATGGCAGTAACAGGCCCTTCCAATCCAATGAGTCCATGCCATCTAATTATACCCATGAACCCAATTAACGTATTAACTTGTATGTCTTTGGGATGTGGAAGGAAAACCAGGCTACCCGGAGCAAGCCCTCGCAGTCACAAGGGAGAACGTACAAACTCCTTACAGACAGCAGTGCGAATTTGAACCAGGGTCACAGGACCAGTGATAGAGTTATTCTAACCGCTACACTAGTTTATTGTTAGCAACAGAATATGTTTCAAACCCCCAGTTCCGCAATGGACAATTTTGTATTCTCCCATGTTTTTGAGGCTTGCTGGTAACTTTTTAGTAAGTAAAGTTTATCTATGCGGTCAATAGTTAATTTTATGGTTATTACTGGTCAGAAGTAATCCTTAAAATGCTCCTGTAGGTCCAAGAATGCTCTTTCCCTGAGAATTAACCCTTAAGTTAATCAGTATCAGAATCAGGTTTATTATCACAAACAGGTGTCGTGAAATCTGTTAATTTAACGGTAGTGGTACAATGCAATCATGATAATATAGAAACAAATAGATAAATAAATAAATAGCATTATATACATATTTGAACTGATTAAAAGCAGTGCAAAATAGAAATAATATATATTTTTATAAAGTGAGGTAGTGTTCAGGGATTCAATGTCTATTTAGGAATCATATGGCAGAGGTAAAGAAGCTGTTCCTCAGTCGCTGCGTGTGGGCCTTCAGGCTTCTGTACCCCCTTCCTGATGGTAACAATGAGAAGAAGGCACTCCCTGGGTGATGGGGGTCCTTAATAATGGATGTCAACTTTCCGATGCACCACTCCTCGAAGATGCCTTGGGTACTATGGAGACTAGTACCAAAGAAAGCACTGACTAATTTTTCAATTTTTTGTAGCTCCTTTCTGTCCTGTGCAGTAGCCCACACACTCCACCTCCCCCCCCCCCCCTCCCCAGTGATGCAGCCTGTCAAAATTCTCTCCATGGTATATTTACAGAAGTTTTTGATTGTTTTAGTTGACAAACCAAATCTCTTCAAACTCCTAATGAAATATAGTCGCTGTCTTGCCTTCCTTATAGCTGCAAAAATATGTTGGGACTAGGTTAGATCCTCAGAGATCTTTACCCCGGAAACCTGAAATTGCTCACTCTCTCCATTTCTGATCCCTCTATGAGGTCCACAATCCTGAAGTCCACAATCAGCTCTTCATCCTACTGACATTGAGCACAAGGTTGTTGCTACAACACCACTCAACCACCTGGCATATTTCTCTCCTATACGCCCTTTCATCTCTATCTGAGATTCTACCAACAATGGTTGTATCATCAACCATTTTATAGATGGTATTTGAGCTATGCCTATCCACACAGTCATGGTATAGAGAGGGTAGAGCAGTGGGCTAAGCACAGATCCCTGAGGTGCACCAGTGTTGATCGTCAGTGAGGAGGATATATTATCACCAATCCACACAGATTGTGTTCTTCCAGTTAGAAAATCGAGGATCCATTTGCCGAGGAAGGTACAGAGGCCTAGGCTTTGTAGCTCATTAATTAGGACTGTGGGAATTGTGGTGTTAAGCGCTGAGCTACAGTTGATGAACAGTGTCCTGACATAAGTGTTCGTATTGTCTAGGTGATCTAAGACTGTACGAAGAGCTACTGAGATTGCAGCTGTCGTGGACCTATTCTGATAATTGACAAATTGCAATGGGCCCAGGTCCTTGCTGAGGCAGGAGTTCATTTTAGCCATGACCAAACTCTAGAATCATTTCATAACCTCACATGTGAGTGCTACCAGGCAATAGTCATTAAGGCAGCTCCTACTACTCTTCTTAGGCATTGGTATAATTGTTACCTTTTTGAAGCAGGTGGGAACTTCTTACCATACTAGTTGTCCTTGAATGCTCCTGCCAGGTTGGTCGACACAAGTTTTCAGAGTCTTACCAAGTACTCCATTGGGGCCTGTCACTTTGTGAGGGTTCAGCTTCCTTAAAGACAGCCTAACATAGGTCTCTGAGACAGAAATCACAGAGTCACCGGGTGCTGCAGGGATCTTCACAGCTGTAAATGTGTTCTTCCTTTCAAAGCAGGCATAGAAGCTGTTGAGCTCATCTGGTAGTGAAGTTTCGCTGCCATTCATGCCATTGGGTTCCATTTTGTAGGAAGTAATGTCTTGCAAACCCTGTCAGGGTTGACATGCATCTGATAACGCCTCCAAGTTCACTCATAGTTTTCTCTTCACTCTTGAAATAGCCCCCCGCAAATTATACCTGGTTTTCTTTTCCAGACCTAGGGCACCAGACTTAAGTGCCACAGATCTAGCCCACAGCAGATTATGTATCTCTTGGTTCATCTTTTGATTTGGGAATGTACAGCAAGTTTTTGTAGGAACACACTCACCCACACGGGTTTCCTGAACTGTGGCATATTCATCCAGATTTGAAAATGAATCCCTGAATAGAGTCCAGTCCATTGATTCAAAGCAGTCCTGTAAGTTCTCCTGAGCTTCCCTTGTCCAAACCTTCTTGGTCCTCACTTCTGGTGCTGCAGTCTTCAGTCTCAGGGAGTAGAAGTACAGTCAAGAGATCAGATTTTCCACAGTGAGGGAGTGGAATAGCATGGTAGGTATTCTTGATGGTGGTGTAACAGTGGTCCAGTGTGTTGTTTCCTCTGATACTGCAAGTGATCTGTTGATGGGAATTATTTAGTGATTTTTTTCAATCTGGCCTGAAAATTAATTGTAGCTAATTTATTAATTTTAGCTGAACCTCCTTTATTTTTGCCTCAAGCTTAGTGATGCTGGATTAAACATTGATAGTGCATTAATATTCAAATATGGGACAAATACAGGTCAAACAAATATTAAATACAAATATTTAAAATTAAGTATCTAAACCCTATTTCATATAATTCATTATCATTTCACTCCAACTTTATGTTTGCAATTAGCTTTAAATTTTCTACATCTACCAACTTATATTGCTTAATCTTAACAATTAGAAAGTTAAACTTTTCTAACTCAAATAATAGGCTAAAAGCCAGCCACAATGAAAGATGTTTTGGCAGAGAAAAGGAGACGCAGGCATGTAGGCGAACTGGAGAAAAATAAAACAACTTTAATGATTTTCACCCACAGCTATCAATGCTGTGTTTATTTTTGGAGCACATTTTGAAATGCAGCAGGCATTTGTTTAGGGCTGTGGATGTGGGTCTTCTTATGCAATTACCATTAAAAAAAAGAGCCGTTAAATTTTATTCGAAAGTTTCTTTTCACTCTGATTCCAGTTATGGGAGTAATTAGCCTGACACTGGCAGAGGCAAAATTTGATTTGATTATAATACTTCAGGCTATTCCTGTAGTCTACTGCAAACCAGGATTTAGGTGTTATAAAATGGCAATAATAATGCCACAGAGGAGAACAATACACTTGGGATTGAGAGACTCCATAAAAATAGCATGAGGTTATCTTATAATGTGTAACACATTGTATGAAGTAACACACTGAGTCTGACTTAGTGGTTTGTTGTTCATTTGGGCTTTGCTTCAGGGCTTAATGGTTAAATTATCCCTTCACTGCCCCAGTGCAGATAACCATTTTAACATTAACAAAATCATGAAACTAGCTAAATTTAAACACAATGCAAATGAAGTCCAAAATAATCATCTGCCTCGGAAGAAAGTTCAGAAGAGAGGGTTAACATTGCCATTGCCAGATATCCCATCATTCACACTCCAAAGGTTCCATTCAATTGACCCTGTGAATAGTATAGATACCACAACAGTTCAGAATTGGAGCTAGAAATGAAAAAGAGACTCGAGATACAAGGCATAGAAGCACAGTGGAATATTTTCAACAAACTATCATGCAACAAGGCCTTTCCTCCATATTCTCCTGAATCTGGATATTGGTGACAGTGGATCAGTTTGAGAAATGTTGAATAATGATCAGTAGGATGGATGAGGATAGGTTTGCATGTCTGAGTGGGGTAACTAGACAAATGGGGAGAGGTCAGGGTAAGTCAGTGATGGAAATTAACAGTGAGGATGGAGACATGGATAAAGTCTTGGAGAAGTACATCACAGAAACTGGCACACTTGTCAGCCCACCAAGCTTACACTGAGATCAACTACCCATTGCATTAATCCCATTGTCTCCACAACTCTGTCCCGATTCTACCACTCACATACACTTTAGGAGCAATTTACAATAATACCAACCCACATGCAGCACAGAAACAGGCTATTCAGCCCAACTTGTAAATGTCATCCAAGTTGTCTTCCTATGCAAGTTCCATCTGACTGGATTTGGCCCATATTGCTCTAAACCACTCCTATCCGTGTAGAATGTATGAGGAAACTGGAGCACCTAGAGGGAATCAATGCAGTTACAGAAAGATCGTAAGAACTCCAAACAGATAGCATCTGAGGTAAGGATTGAACCCAGGCCTCTGGCACAGTGAAGCAGCAGCTCCACTTGGAGTTTGAGAGGTGAATGGATGTTGGATTTTCACCAAGGAACTGAATAAGGAAGCGAAAGAGATGACTGGGGAAGGATCTAAGATGTTCATGGCCTGCTTGTGGAATTCTGTTATGGTTTTGGTTGGCATTGTCAAGATCCATCACTAGGAATCGAGGCAGGAAGAGCACGGACTTATCCCACGTGGACAGCAGATAGTTTCTCTTTCTCAGGTACTACCTGATCTCTAGAATATTTCCAGCATTCTCTGTTTTTATTTCAGATATCTGACATACACAGGTTGTTTCTCTTTATTTTCAGCTGACATAATAGTAGTCCCAAAAAAAAGGTTAGGCAAGAAAAAGACATTGAGGGACACTAATTAGAAAGTAATGGAAACAGGTAAGTACAGTTGTAACCTGCTGGGCCAGTATGAAAAGTTACTGGAAGAGAATACTGTAGTGCAAGACTGTGCTTGAGACGAACAATAGGTTGTTTGTATCACATCATAGAAGATGTCATTTGTGATTTTGACAAGAGCTATTTTGGTACAACATTAATGCAAATAATGTGATTTGCTGAATAATAAATAGTAGCCTTACTTCCAGTTCTTCCATTCCCAATAAAAAAATTAAACAAATTTTGCTCTCCTTTTGATTTTGGTCTTTCTCTCACCCTCTCCCTCTCCCTCAACCTCACCCTCACAATTCCTCTCTTTCTCCCTCCTCCCTCTTCCTTCCTCTCTCCTCCCTCCTCTCTCTCTCTTCGCTCTCCTGTTTCTCCTCCCTCTCTTCTTTCTCTCACTTTGTCTATCCTGTTAGTTCACTATGTTCAGTTTTGCATTTTCCACCTTGAAAATGCATTTGCTTCCGAGTCAAAGGTCCCACATAGTTTGACATCACATTCAAGAATGAGAGCTGTCATCCATTTGCAAATTTGATTGCCTAAGGCCATGTTTTTTTGATTGGTAACTGATTCAATTTCAATGCCAAATAAAATATAATGGAAAATCACAGCAAGTCCATGAAATTATCCACTATGGTTAAAATTTTAAAAAAGGACTTAGGTATCTATTTACACAAGTAACTGAATCCGATACCTGGCAGGGCAAGTAATTAGAAAGGCAAAAGGTATTCTGGCTACTATTGCAAGAGGGTTTGAGTACAGGAATAAAGACATCTTGTTATGATTATGTAAGGTCTTGATGATATTATATGCATGGCAAAGTGCACAGTTTTGCCATCCTTCCCCCAAAAAGACACATTTTGTAAAAGGAATGTAGGAAATACACTCATAGTACAGACTGATTCATACATAGCATGACAATCTACCATGAGGATAGGCTTCTATTTTCTAGAACTTAGGACAATGACAACTGGAATAGGGACAGAACTTAGGACAATGGTTATTCTACCAAAACTTTTATATATATTTCAAGCAGTTCCCTCTTTTGTTCCAAAAACATTTTTTGATAAAATAGATTCTCTGATTTTGCCTTATGTGTGGAATAATAAAAGCTCTAGAGTGAATAAACTTTTATTGCAAAAACCAAAAAAAGATGGAGGACTGTCCTTACCAAACTTTAGATTTTACTATTGGGCAATTAATATTTGTTATATTACTTTTTGGATTTATGATATAGATGACCAAGATCGCCCTTCATGGTTACAGTCAGAGGAAAATTCAGTAATGGGGTTTTCATTAGCTTCTTTATTAGGTGCTCCCCTTCCGTTTTCACTCTCCGAAATAGGTAGACAAGCACTCAACCCTATTGTTAAACATACTTTAAAAATTTGGTTTCAGTTTTGTAGATTTTTTAAATTAAATGATTTTCTACTTTCTAGTAATATTTATTCTTCCTTTTTTAAACCATCAACTTTGGATAAGGCTTTTTAACAGGGAAAATTAAGGGAATAAAAACTTTTTTAGATTTGTTTTTTACAGGACTGCTTAATGTCCTTGTCACAGTTAATGGATAAATATGATAACTCTAATACACATTTTTTCAGATATTTACAGGTTAGGAATTTTTAACGTGATTTTTTACCGAATTACCCCTTGGCCTGCACTTTAAATTTGGCTTATGCTATTTTTCAGCTTAAACCTTTTCAAAAACAATTAATAGCTCTCATTTATAAACAGTTAATGAATGCTCACATGTTGCCTAATGATAGGGTTCAACGCATCTGGGAAGTAGAACTTCAACATTCACTTTCAGACAATCAATGAAGTAAAATTTATTATCTAGTCAATAATTCATCTATCTGCGCACGCCATACCTTAATTCAGTTTAAGATAGTACACAGGGCCTATATGTCCAAAGATAAATTGGCGTATATTTTTCCTAATATAAGCCCTATTTGTGACACATGTAACACAGAAGTGGCTACTCTAACTTATATGTTTTGGTCATGTGTAAGCTTAAACAATTTTTGGAGGGATGTGTTTGGAATATTATCTAAAGTTATAGATGTGGATGTTCAACCTAATTCACTTACAGCAATTTTTGGAATTATTCCAGAGGAAGCAAGCAAAGTGTCTGCTTCCACTCAATATGTGATGGCCTTTTCAACTTTACTGGCTAGGAGAGCTATTTTGCTACACTGGAAAGAATCTAATCCACCTACTGTTTTTTATTGGCTCTCCTCCATTATGTCATGTCTAAGCTTGGAGAAAATTAGAAGCCTGACATTTGATACATCCTTTAATTTTGAACAAGTCTGGCGACCCTTTATTCAATATTTTCACATGATTTAATGTATTTTTTATTTATTTATTTTTCTTTATTCCTATTTGGGAAAATCCTTATCCGTGAAGGTTTGGAGATGACAGGAAGGATGATTTTTTTCCTCTCTCTTTTTAAAAAAATTTATCCTTAATTGGACTGCCCAATCTTTCTTTCTCTTTCTTTTTTCTTTCTCTTTTTTTTCTCTTTTTTTTGTTTCAGTTTAGTTAGTGGGGTTTTTTTCTTTTAATCAAATAAAATTTCCATTCTTTTTTTATGATTGCTATGAGGAGTTGTAGTTTTTTTTTTACCATTGTATATATAACAGCGTAACATTTTACCTATCTGATTTTGACATTATATACTTTCTGTTTACCGGTAGTTATTGCTGTTTATATGTCTTTCATATTATCTGTTTGCTAAACTCCTCCTCTAATTTGTATATTCTTTATTTGAAAATCAATAAAAAGATTGAAAAATGAAATGAAATGAAAGGAGAGAGTACATTGTTAATGGTATGATTTTTTCCTTAATAGTGTTGCTAAGCAGAGATATCTTGGAGTCCAAGTTCATAGCTCCTTGAAAAGGTCTACACAGGTTGGTAAGATGGTTAAGAATGTTTATGGAATACTTGCTTTTAGTCAAGAGGTTAGGCTCTACATCTGGAGAATTGTATGCAGATCTGGTTGCCCCACTATAGGAAGGAATTTGAGGCTTTGGAAAGGGTGCACAAGACGTTTAGCAGGATCCTGCTTGGTTTAGAGGGCATGTGCTATCATGAGGGGCTGGATAAACTTGGATTGTTTTCTCTGGAGCACTGGATACTGAGGGAAGATCTGACAGAGGTTTACAAGATTATGAGGGGCAAAGATAAAGGCAACAGAGTGTATCTGCTTCCCAGAGTTGAAACCTCTAATACTAATGGACATGCATTGAAGGTGAGGGGGGTGGGTGTAGGTTCAAAGGGGATGTGAGGGGTAAGTTCATTATTCAGAGAGTTGTGGATGCCTGGAATGTGCTGCCTGTTGTAGTGGTATAGGCAAATACAATGGTGGCTTTTAAGAGACATTTGGGTAGGCACATGGATGTAAGGAACATGGAGGGACATGAACATGGTGTAGGTAGGAGGGATTAGTGTTTGGGTGCTTTTGATTTGATTTTTAGCAGGTTCAGGACAAGGCTGTGGTCCAAATGGCCTATCCCTATGCTGTACTGTTCTGTGTTCTATGACCGTGAAGAGCATTCTGACTGGTTGCATCACTGCCTGGTATGGAGGCTCCAATGCACAGGATCAAAAGAGTTTGCAGGAGGTGTATACTTGGTTGATTGCACCACGGGCACAAGCCTCTGCACTATCAAGGACAGCTTCAAAAGGCAGTGTTTCAAGGACATTCACCATCCAGGACATGCCCTCTTCTTATTGCTACATCAGGGAGGAAGTACAGAAACCTGAAGTTCCACACTCAATCTTTTAGGAACAGCTTTCTTCCCTCTGCAATCCAATTTCTGAATGTTCCAGGAACAATATTTTGCACTATTTATTTATTTATGTGTTTGTATTAATTACTTATATTAATTTTTGTCTTATACTGCACTGCTGCCACAAAACAACAAATTTCACAACACATATGAGTAATGATGAACCAGATTCTGTTTCTGATTCTTCATTTAGCCTGATGTTAATGAATAGACAAGCAGATATATAGAGCATAAAGGGCTCTCCTGCTTCTAATTCTTATAGTCCAATGTTGATTTCACTTATATTTTTTCTACTTTTAATATCATCCTAATGTGCATAGTGGCATCCATCAGTTACTTACTGGGTCCTTTGTTCATGCATGAAGAGTCTACACCAGCCATTGGCCTCTCTTGTTGAAATGGGCTCTCACACTACTTATGAGATGCACCTCAGTGACCTGAATGATAGCCAGCCTTGGTGTGTTGTATAGCAAACCTGTCCCACTTTAGGTGATTGTACCTCCCTTTCAGAATTCGATGCTGTTCTTCCTTCCAAATCCATATTTATTCACTCACCTCACACCTCATTTCTCAATCTTTCAACTCAACACTCTGGTCACCTGCAAATCTCCAGATGCACCTTCCACCATAACTGTTGATATAATCAACCCCCTATTTACAACTGACATGATGTCACCTTGTCCTACAATCTCTCTTCATCCTATCTCACACATTTTACCAGCAACCTGACTCCCCACTACAGAATGTTGTTTATCCATTCGCTGACCTCTATCTGCTTAGTTATTTTACTATCCTAATCTGAAACTCTGTATCAATACACCACAATCTATTTACTTATCTGACCCTATTAATCAATCCCAACTCTTCTACCAATTGATTCAAGCCTTGACATCCCTACATCTCAATCGATCCTGCTGCCTCCATTTTTGATCCTAGACATTCCTATAACAAACCCAAGGTCTATGTCTTCATTAACATGAACTATTTAACACAGCAAAGCAGGAACTTTGATTATCTGGGTAATCATTTCTTGCATGAAGCATTAAACCACTATGCTCCCATTGATCCTATCAAATGAACACAATATCAGTTGAATTAGAGTTGTGGAATTCTCCTGTTATCCTGGTCAGCATAGCAAAATTCTTCACTGATAGCCCAAGTGGTACCATGACTCATTTTCTTAGCTAAATTTTCTCTGTACGATCTGATTATTTTGCACCACATCTCTGATAGAAAAAAAATACTTAACAGATTGTAGAATATCTAAGATAGTAAAGGGAACTATTACATGTTTAACAGCCTGGGGAAGGTTTTATAGTTAATGTAATGGTTTCTCCATAGCAGTGGTGTTTGGGTTATGAATAAAGATCATGGGGGCTGGGGAATGGGCACCGTCCAATGAGAGAAATGTTTTTCTTTCTTGTGTGCTCAAGAGTGGGGTATTCACGGTTTTTTATTCAGCGGAAGATGGAGAGAGAAGATGCCAGAATGGAGAGGTCATAGCCTGCAGGACAGAATGGACATGGAATGGGGCCAAGAGTCAATGACGCCCAGGGGAAATCGATGGAGAATTAATGGATGGGAAAACCATGAGCCCCAGCGTGCTCATTAAAGTGTTTCATTAAAATGGGCCCTTTTCTTTTTGTTTTCTTTACTAACCCTCTAGTCAAATTAAGAACTATAAGGCTATATTATTTAATTGCATATGTTTGCTATTTCATGGTACTGATTTGTGACAGGGGAAAACATCATGCAGCATCCACATAGATGAGATTTCACAAGTTTGGCGGGGCTGCAGACTGTCTTCCCTTAGACTAACACCGCTGGCCGAACCTATGGGTTACACATGCATTTCTTTTCCTCTCATTATTAATGTCTTTGTTTTATATTCTTCCTCTTGTTTCATTTTTATAAATCCTTACATATTTCTTTCCCTTTGCTTCATATTCTTTGCTAATTGATTCTCTTTCTCTTCCTTACCCTCCTCTTTTTTGGTTCCTTGCTTCCCTTCTTAGTAATGTTTACCTTTCACGTTGCTTCTACGCTGAAGTTTTGTAACACATCCATCAGCAAATTGTGTGCCAAAGTGACTAATGTTGATTTATGATCATGGCTCTTCATAATGGAGCTCTGATCTTTCACTGTGCTGGCCGTTACTCCTATCTTCTCTGAAAAAGAATTGGAGATATAAAATTTACAGGAAATATGTTTTCAAATATTAGAGTATATTGATGCACATTTAAACTATTTTAACAACTGCTGAATAAGGATCAAGTGAAGGGATCAAGTAATTTGTTAGTCGTTCTGATAGGCAGCCAAAGCTTCAATGTAAATGGATTATCTGAAATTCTTACTTCCCCATTTCCCTATTTGGGCAGCATGTTAGTGTAGTGGCTTGGAGTACCAGTGACCCAAGTTCAATTCCCACTTCACAGCAGATACAAAGGAACACAGTAGAATCAATTAAGACGGACAAACAAACAATGTGCAAAAGACAGCGAATTGCAAATACAATAAATAAATAAATAAACAGACAAATAAACAAATAAATAAACAAACAAATAAATAGATAGATAGATAGATAGATCAATATCGAGAACATGAGTTGTAGAGTCCTTAAGAGTGAGTCCATAGATTGTGGAATTAGCTCAGTGTTATGGTGAGTGAAGTTATCTTCTGTGGTTCAAGGGCCTTATGGTCGAGGGGCAATTCCTGAACCTTGTGGTGTAGGACCTGAGGCTCCTGTACCTCCTGCAGCAGAGAGAAGAGAGTGTAGCCTATACGGTTTGGGTCTTTGATGATGGATGCCACTCTCCAGTGACTGCCACTGATTGTAAATACGCTAGTTGGTGGGAGGGCTTTACCTGTGATGGACAGGTTTGTATCCACTAATTTTGTAGCTTTTTTTCTGTTCAAGGGTATCCTTGCAAGGGCTAGGATATATAGGTCCAATTGTTTTTCATAATAATGGATTATCTGCATGCAACAGTAATCATGAGAGTGGACTAGATCAAGTAACTGAGTTTGAAAAATTGAAAAGTTATTTGAAAAGTTATAATCTTGAGTAGGGAGGGCATCCAGAAAACACACTCTCCTGGATGTATAAACAAAAGAGAGTTTGCAGATGCTGGAAATATGGAATAACACACATAAAATGCTGGAAGAACTCAACAGGTCAGGCAGCATCTGGAAGAGGAAAAAGAGTTAACATTTTGGAGTGAAACCCTTCATCAGTATTGGTGAAGGGTGTCAGTCTGAAATATTAGCTGTTTATTCCTCTCCATATATGCTGCCTGATCTCTTGAATTCCTCCAGTATTTATGTGTGTAACTCTCTTGGGTGCCCTATCGTAGGTGATTTTTGAGATGTCGACAGTGAACAAACACTTGAAGAAAAGGGTTATACAGCAATCTGTCGCTTGAATGAATTAGCTGCAGGCTACAATGAATCTCTTTGAGGAAGAAAAGATACTGAGAATTTACAAAGTTTGAACTTGCTCAGTGAAAAGTGTATTTCAGAAACCAAGCTGATATCTTAATGTTTGACAGAAAAAAATACTTCATGGTCACAAGCTCAAGCAAATTAAACCAAGCCATCAGGTAAAACTGGAAGGTTTTCTAAGAAAATGTATCTTCAAGAGATGTCAGACCAGCCTTCAGCTAAAGAGATTATTAAGGGCTTCCAACAATGTAGGTGGTAAGTTGTGTTTTTATATTTTGCTCCTTGGTCTGCTGCAGCCAGAGAATAGCCTTTTCTCGGCTTAACCTTTTCTGTAACTTGCCAACAAAGCTGAACAGCTTGCTGAAGGTGCCTACGCTCGTTATACGTGTATTGCTTAAAATCACTCAGTCACTTTCAACTGCATAGCCTTAAGCTTTATAAGCAGGAATGTCCCTCCATTGCCATAGTAAACCAGCATTTCTTCAATGGGCAGAATGGTCATTTTCAGCACTGCCACAATTCTGTTAATAATAATCATTAGGACAGAATTAGCAGTCATCTGGACAATGGATTCACTAAAGAGAGTCAACACGAATTTTAAAAAAACAATTCGTTTATACCTTGACAGAGATTTTTGATAAACAATAGACAATAGGTGCAGAAGTAGACCATTTGGCCCTTCGAGCCTGCACCGCCATTTTGAGATCATGGCTGATCATCTACTATCAATACCCGGTTCCTGCCTTGTCCCCATATCCCTTGATTCCCTTATCTATAAGATACCTATCTAGCTCCTTCTTGAAAGCATCCAGAGAATTAGCCTCCACTGCCTTCCGAGGCAGTGCATTCCAGACCCCCACAGCTCTCTGGGAGAAGAAGTTTTTCCGTAACTCTGTCCTAAATGACCTACCCCTTATTCTCAAACCATGCCCTCTGGTACTGGACTCTCCCAGCATCTGGAACATATTTCCTGCCTCTATCTTGTCCAATCCCTTAATAATCTTATATGTTGCAATCAGATCCCCTCTCAATCTCCTTAATTCCAGCGTGTACAAGCCCAGTCTCTCTAACCTCTCTGCGTAAGACAGTCCAGACATCCCAGGAATTAATATTGTGAATCTACGCTGCACTTCCTCTACAGCCAGGATGTCCTTCCCTAACCCTGGAGATCAAAACTGTACACAATACTCCAGGTGTGGTCTCACCAGGGCCCTGTACAAATGCAAGAGGATTTCCTTGCTCTTGTACTCAATTCCCTTTGTAATAAAGGCCAACATTCCATTAGCCTTCTTCACTGCCTGCTGCACTTGCTCATCCACCTTCAGTGACTGATGAACAAGGACTCCTAGATCTCTTTGTATTTCTCCCTTACCTATCTTTACACCGTTCAGATAATAATCTGCCTTCCTGTTCTTACTCCCAAAGTGGATAACCTCACACTTATTCACATTAAACGTCATCTGCCAAGTATCTGCCCACTCACCCAGCCTATCCAAGTCACCCTGAATTCTCCTAACATCCTCATCACATGTCACACTGCCACCCAGCTTAGTATCATCAGCAAACTTGCTGATGTTATTCTCAATGCCTTCATCTAAATCGGTGATGTAAATTGTAAACAGCTGTGGTCCCAATACCGAGCCCTGTGGCACCCCACTTGTCACCACCTGCCACTCCGAGAAACACCCATTCACCGCTACCCTTTGCTTTCTATTTGCCAACCAGTTTTCTATCCATGTCAATGTCTTCCCCCCAATGCCATGAGCTTTGATTTTACCCACCAATCTCCTATGTGGGACCTTATCAAATGCCTTCTGAAAATCGAGGTACACTACATCCACTGGATCTCCGTTGTCTAACTTCCTGGTTACATCCTCGAAAAACTCCAATAGATTAGTCAAGCATGATTTGCCCTTGGTAAATCCATGCTGGCTCGGCCCAGTCCTATCACTGCTATCTAGATATGCCACTATTTCATCTTTAATAATGGACTCTAGCATCTTCCCCACTACTGATGTTAGGCTGACAGGACGATAGTTCTCTGTTTTCGCCCTCCCTCCTTTCTTAAAAAGTGGGATAACATTAGCCATTCTCCAATCCTCAGGAACTGATCCTGAATCTAAGGAACATTGGAAAATGATTACCAATGCATCCGCAATTTCCAGGGCCACCTCCTTTATTACCCTAGGATGCAGACCATCTGAACCTGGGGATTTGTCAGCCTTCAGTCCCATCAGTCTACACATCACCGTTTTCTTCCTAATGTCAATCTGTTTCATTTCCTCTGTTACCCTATGTCCTTGGCCCGTCCATACATCTGGGAGATTGCTTGTGTCTTCCTTAGTGAAGACAGATCTAAAGTACTTATTAAATTCTTCTGCCATTTCTCTGTTTCCCATAACAATTTCACCCAATTCATTCTTCAAGGGCCCAACATTGTTCTTAACTATCTTCTTTCTCTTCACATACCTAAAAAAGCTTTTGCTATCCTCCTTTATATTCCTGGCTAGCTTGCGTTCGTACCTCATTTTTTCTCCCCGTATTGCCTTTTTAGTTAAGTTCTGTTGTTCCTTAAAAATTTCCCAATCATCTGTCCTCCCACTCACCTTAGCTCTGTCATATTTCCTTTTTTTTAATGCTATGCAATCTCTGACTTCCTTTGTCAACCACTGTGGCCCCTTCCCCCCTTTGAATCCTTCCTTCTCCGGGGGATGAACTGATTGTGCACCTTGTGGATTATTCCCAAGAATACCTGCCATTGCTGTTTCACTGTCTTTTCTGCTAGGATATCCGTCCAGTTAACTTTGGCCAGCTCCTCCCTCATGACTCCATAGTCTGCTTTGTTCAACTGCAACACTGACACCTCCGAGCTGCCCTTATCCTTCTCAAATTGCAGATAAAAACTTATCATATTATGATCACTACCTCCTTTACTTCAAGATCGCTTATCAAATCCTGTTCATTACATAACACTAAATCCAGAATAGTCTTGTCCCTGGTCGGCTCTCGTACAAGCTGTTCCAAGAATGCATCCCGTAGGCACTCTACAAACTCCCTATCCTGGGGTCCAGCACCAACCTGATTCTCCCAGTTCACCTGCCTGTTGAAATCCCCCATAACTACTGCGACATTACCTTTGTCACATGCCAATGTTAACTCCCTATTCAACTTGCACCCAATATCCATGCTACTGTTTGGTGGCCTATAGACAACACCCATTAGGGTCCTTTTGCCCTTACTGTTCCTCAATTTTATCCACACAGACTCCACTTCTCCTGATCCTATGTCCCCCCTTGCAAAGGACTGAATCTCATTCCTCACCAACAGGGCCACCCCACCCCCTCTGCCCACATTTCTGTCCCTACGATAACACGTATACCCTTGTACATTCATTTCCCAGGTCCGATCTCCCTGCAGCCATGTCTCCGTTATCCCAACAACATCATAGTTACCCATTCGCACCTGGCCTTCAAGCTCATCCGCCTTATTTCTGACACTTCGTGAATTCAGATATAGAATTTTTAGCCCATTTCTCCTCTCTCTGTTTGAATCTCTGCCTATTGTGCTTAACCCAGCTCCCCAAACACCCATCGGGCTATACGCCCCTAGAATTTTGTTGTCCTTCCTAAATGTACTTATTCTTTCTGCACATTTAACTCCATATTCCGTCAGACCATCCCTCTGTACATGTGTCCTCCTTATCACTTGTTCTGCCTCACCTTTCTCTACTACACACTTAATATTCCGGAACCGTGTAGTCCCCACCTGTCCTTTATTCTTCCTCTCGCTATCCTCTCTCACATTCTGGATCCCCACCCCCTGCAAATTCAGTTTAACCCCCCCCCCCAAGAAGCACTAGCAAACTTCCCTGCAAGAATGTTAGTACCGCTCCACTTCAGGTGTAAACCGTCCCTTCGGAACAGATCCCACCTTCCCTGAAACAAAGCCCAATTATCTAAAAACCTGAAGCCCTCCCTCCTGCACCATCCTCTCAGCCACGTTTTAATCTGTATAATCTTTCTGTTCCTTGCCTCACTCACACGTGGCACAGGTAGCAATCCTGAGATTGTTACCCTGGAGGTCCTGCTCTTCAGCTTCGCACCTAACTCCCTGAACTCCCTACGCAGGACCCCCTCACTCATCCTACTCACGTCGTTGGTCCCTACATGGACCACAACATCTGGATTCTTGCCCTCCCTCTCGAGAATAACCTGCACCCGATCTGAGATGTCTCGGACCCCAGCACCAGGGAAGCAACATACCATCCGAGACTCCTGATCTTCCCCACAAAATCTCCTATCCGCCCCCCGACTATAGAATCCCCTATCACTACTGCTCTCTTCTCTTCCCTCCTCCCCTTCCTAGTCAAGGGTCCAACCTCAGTGCCAGAGACAGGACCACTGCAACTTGTTCCTGGTAGGTCATCCCTACCAACAGTATCCAAAACGGTATACTTATTGTTGATGGGAACGCCACAGGGGTGTTCTGCTCTCTCTGTCTGCTCCCCCTGCCTCTTTTGACTGTCATCCATTTGCCTACCTCCTGACTTTTCGGTGTGACTACCTCCCGATAACTCTTATCTATCTCCGTCTCTGCCTCCCGAATGATCCATAGTTCATCCAGCTCCTGCTCCAATTCCCTAACTCAGTCTGATAGGAGCTGCAGCTGGATGCACCTTTTGCAGGTGTGGTCATCAGGGACAACTGTGTTGACCCTG
The DNA here is from genome assembly GCF_048418815.1 of Hemitrygon akajei. Lineage (NCBI taxonomy): Eukaryota > Metazoa > Chordata > Chondrichthyes > Myliobatiformes > Dasyatidae > Hemitrygon > Hemitrygon akajei. The sequence continues at coordinate 98,639,441 of NC_133124.1, forward strand.
ACCTCCCACATACTGCATACGGAGCACACCACTGCTCTAACTGTCTCCCCCATTACCTGATCCCAGATAAGTCAGAATAAATGAAAAAAGAACCTACTGACCTTACCTTTTTACTTCAACAAGTGTCAATTACTAAGAAGTACATACAGCTGAAAAGTATAAAATGTAAGATATAGTAGCCATTAATTCAAATGAAAACCAATCTTCTATTTCGTGTGTAACCTGCAGAATAATCAGTTTTGAAGTAAAAGAAAGGACAGTTGAATGAATAAACACCACTCTCTGCAGAGAGCTGACACCTACTCACAGCAGGAGCCACCTTAAAAATATGTTTTGTATGTACTGGCCAAACATAGAGACAATGGAGTTATGTATAATTGGTCTACACTGAAATCCCCAGGATGAGATCAAGGAATATTCCTGAATAGTTAGTTGTCATTTAGCACATCAAACACTAATCGGTTTTATTCTAGGTTTCTGCCTCAAAATCCGAAATGATAGGAGAAGACAGGAGGGGGAGGAGTGAAGCTAAGAGCTGGAAAGGTGATTGGCAAAAGGGATACACAGCTGGAGACGGGAAAGGATCATGGGGCGAGAGGCCTGGGGAGAAAGAAAGGGGGAGGAGAGCACCAGAGGGAGATGGAGAGCAGGCAAGGAGTGATTGTGAGAGGCGCAGAGAGAGAAAAAAAAAGAAAAAAGGAGAGGGGGAATAAATAAACAAATAAGGGATGGGGTAAGAAGGGGAGGAGGGGCATTAACGGAAGTTAGATAAACCAATGTTCATGCCATCAGGTTGGAGGCTACCCAGCCAGTATATAAGGTGTTGTTCCTCCAACCTGAGTGTGGCTTCATCTTGGCAGTAGAGGAGGCCATGAATAGACATATCAGAATGGGAATGGAATGTGGAATTAAAATGTGTGGCCACTGGGAGATCCTGCTTTCTCTGGCAGACAGAGCATAGGTGTTCAGCGAAATGGTCTCCCAGTCTGCGTCGGGTCTCACAAATATACACAAAATGCTGGTGGAACGCAGCAGGCAAGACAGCATCTATAGGAAGAAGCACAGTCGATGTTTCAGGCTGAGACCCTTTCTCAGGACTAACTGAAAGAAAGGTATACAGCTCTCGTTACATGCACGTGCAGGTCAACTCTTTGAGTAATTATACAGAAAGTTTGAAATTAATAAATCATCTCCTTCTACCTTAGGCCACAAACTTATCAATCACCCCTGATGAGTTATTAACTGATGAGTTATTAACTTCAAACTTTCTGCTTAATCACTCAAAGAGTTGAACTGCATGTGCATGTAACAAGAGCTATATAATTTCTCTCTTTCTACCTTAGGCCTCGAAATTGTCAATCACCCCTCGTCTATGTGAATTACATTATATTGATAAAGATATTTAATGGTTTTGTGAGTTAGAATGTGCTCCCAAAGTATACAGTTAGTTTCATAGAATCTTAATATTTAACCATCCTGCTCTTATCCCACAAAGTGCATAAGCTCACAAAGTGCTTTGAATTCAAGGACATTCTTTCAGAAAGTTCTCCCTGGAGATTCTTCCACCATATAAGATCATAAGACATAGGGACATAATTTGGCCATTTGGCCCATCAAACTGCTGAAGGCTAGTTTATTTTCTTCCACAAACCCATTCCAATTCCACAACTACTGGCTGTGAAAAGAGGAGGGTTAGGCATGGGGCTAGCAACCGCATCCCATAAAAACCCAGAGGTACAGAAGCTCCACAGATGTCATCTCTGGGAGAGAAAGGGTCTTCACCTAGAAGACAATATGAAATCATGTGGTAAAGGCTCCAAGTCTATGGAAGCCACAGAACTGATCAACCTTCTGTCATCTCGGATGTCAGAGTGAGGAGAGGAACAGATGTCACATCTGACCACCACCTCTTGGTCTCGAAGCTGAAACTCAAACTGAAGAAGAATTGGATGGAATCAGCATCGAGACAGAGATTCAACATCAACCTTTTGAGAGACTTGGCAGTCCCAGGAAACAATCAAATTGGTCCTCTGCAACACGTTCCAAGTGCTACAAGAAATGCACAATTAAAGAAGCTGTGCAATGATTGACAGAAATTTAAGGATACGTTCATCTCAACATGTCAAGAGTACTAGGTGCCAAAAAGAAGAAGCAGGAAGAATGAAGTTCAGCTGAAGCATTATGCAAGATCGAACTGAAGAGGAAGAAGAAAGCAATCATGAATTCCGGCAGTACTGGAACAGGAAAGGTGAAAGTACAGGAAGAGCAAGCAGAGGATTAGTGGGCTGTGAAAAAGAACATTAAAGGAGACAAGTGCCATTGTATAAATGGCTGGCAGAAGAAGCAGAACAAGCAATGATGTATGGCAACATGAGGAAACTATACACCACCACCAAGAAACTGTCTGGAAAGTATGGTAAGCCTGAGAAGCCAGTCAAGGAAAGGATGGAAATGCCACAGTGGGAACAGAAAAACAGCTGAACAAGTGGGCTGAACACCTTGAAGATCTGCTGAACAGACACGCACCTCTAAACCTGCCTGTCACCCCCCAGCCAACACTGACCTGCCTACAGACTGCAACAGGCCTACCAGAGAGGAGATCAGAAAAGCAATAAAGGTGCTAAACAATGGTCAAGCAGCTTATCTGTTGACATTCCTGGAGCAGTTCTCAAGGCCAACCTGGACACTACAGTGCAGATGCTGTGCCCTCTCATTCAGAAGATCTGGGAAGAAGAGAGTGGAAAAAGGGTTAGCTTGTCAAGATTTCAAAGAAGGAAGACCTCAACTGCTCCAAGTACAGAGGCATCACAGCCTTGTTGGTTCCAGGAAGGATGCTGTAGATGCTAAATTGAGAGGTAAACAAGCAGGCTTCTGCATGGACAGATCACATACTGACCAAATAGCCACATTATAGGCAAGCAGTCACTTAAGTGGAGTTTATCTCTGTGCAATGACTTTGTTGATTTTGGCCAGACTGATCAAAAGTTCCCACAAGGAAGCTTCTTTTGCTTTGGAGTGTAATCTTTGTTCCAGCTCTTGGTCCACAGTCTGTTTCCAGCTACTCCTGGATACCACAGTAGTTTTAGACCAATCCCAATCATGACACGGTTTTGTTGGTTTCATTGTTCTTTTATCCAACATTCAGTACATAGTTTATGATCCAGTCAGAATCAGAACTAGAATGAGATTTAATATCACTGGCATATGTCGTGAAATTTGTTAACTTAGCGTCAGCAGTTCAATGCAATATCTAATAATAAAGGGAAAAAAGTAAATCAATTACAGTATGTATATGTGTGCTATAGAGTTAAATTAAAAATAGTGCAAAAACAGAAATAATAAAAGTGAGGTAGTGTTCATGGGATCTACGTCCATTTAGGAATCTGATTGCAGAGGGGTACTGTTCCTGAAACACTGAGTGTGTGCTTTCAGGCTTCTGTACCTCCTTCCCAACAGTAACAATGAGAAGAGAGCATGATTCAAATTCAAAGGCTTCCTTTAACTTTGGTCCTTAAACTTATGTCCCCAAAATCCTATTAAGATTGAGAACCCATGGTTTGTAAGATCAATGTGTAGTGTGATACATTTGCACATGTATTGTTTTATAAAATACAGAATGCTTCACAAATTTCATACCTCTGCTGAGGCCATGTTAATCTTCTCTGTATCATTCCAGTATCAGCGTATGTGACTTTGGCCTGTGCTTTAGCTTTAGTATTAGTGCACCAATGTTCTCATCTTAAGTCACTTAATTAATGAAGATCTATTAGAAAGACAAATGATACCACATTTGTTGCATCAATCAGAATAAGAACAATAAGATATGTTATGTTTGTACATCATTCATCTTAACTGTTGGTTGTCCATGACAGAAGACCTATGCAAGAATGTTTTTAAAGCAGAAAAGCCATTGCACTGAGGCACTTCCATGCTCTTCACCTTAGAAATTTGAGTCCAGTGGTATGAGTACTCCTCACAAATCAGTGTCTTTCTTGGGTGCAGTGGATGATGATAACTTCTTCATGTCATGCGCTTCACTTTCTACGAAGTGTTGTAGGACCGCCATCCTGGTATTTGGATTTCACTGTTGATCTCATCTTCCCAGTTCACCTGAGCTGACTTCACATGCTGGGAAAGACATGTCCCTGTCTCACAGGGGTATGATGCCCACCAGCTTCCCTCATGTAACTCAGCTGGCCCGTCGACACAGTGCACCAGAGTGTGGCCGCTGCACATGTAAACAGATACTTAGTGAGGGCTCATAAATAGATCAATGGAATGAAGACCATCATCCTCGACCTCAAGGGATATGCCACCACCATAACGAAACAGATGCTTGGAGCCACAGGTGAGACCTGAGTGCCTGGTGGTGGGGCCCAAAAGTGAGTGAGCTGTCCCAGAATGGACATAAAAAAGCCCCTTTACCAGATGTACCAACCCTTTCTGGATACTCCATACAGCCCATTCTTGATACATCATTAATAACATTGATAACCACGAAATGATTGTCCAATTCTGTGCCTTGTTTTTGCTTCTGCTCTGTTACTGATGATAAGGGTACTTTGTTCTTAAATTCAGTAAGACTGCCCTGAGGCTCATCGCCAAATTGAGAATCAAGTAAATGTAATTGCTATAATATCTCAGAGGTCTGTCACCACCCTACTTGGGAGAAGATTGTCAACAAACAATATTCTGCAGTCACTCCCTAGACAATCTTCACTACTGTGCACTTTCAATGATTTTGCCCTGCTTGATAGCTTGAAATACCTTTTTGAGCACTTTTTCCTTTCACTGATTCACCCAATTATTGCAACTTTCTTTTTAACTTCCCACCCTGAAGCACTGCCTTGGTTTTCACAGAATCACAAACTGCATTACAGGATGCAAAGTCTCTGGGCCCATCAAGTCTGTGCTGGTTCTGTGCAAGAACAATCCAGCTGGTCTCATTGCCCCACTCTCTTCCAAAGCCCTGAAGCTATTTTCATATCAATATTCTGCTCCCTATTGAATGTTGCCGCTGGATTTATTTCCTATTAAATCTACTGCACTTGGCAGTGCTTTATGTGTAAAAGTATTTAGTCATGTCACATTTAGTATTTTCACCAGTAATTTCCATTTTATATCCCCTTCACCAGTGAGAACAATTTCTCCAAGTCCTCTGTCTACATCCTTAAATACTGCAGCCAGTTTGTCATTATGTCATTAAAACATGTCAGGAAAAGTAGTATTCTGCTACTGATGCCTGAGGAACTCCACTGAATATTTCTCTCCAGGCTGAAGAACAGCTTTTCAACTACTGTTCCCTGTTAGTCAATTTTCTATGCATGATGCTGCAGACCCCATGGCTTTCAATCTTAATGCAAGCCTATTTTGTGACGCTTTGTCGAATGCCGTTTGGATGTCAACCTGTACCTCATCAATCATATTTTCCTCATCAATTCTGAGAATTGAATGAATCACATGAAAATCTAACGGATCTTTATACATCATAACAGACAGATGGAGAAGCATCTAGAACACAAAAGCATGTAATGTTGAGACTTTATAAGGCATTAGTCAGACCATATTTGGAGTATTCTGAGCAGTTTTGGACCCCGTATCCAAGAAAGGATATGATGGCATTGAAGGGGGTCAAGAGGAGGTTTATGAGAATGATCTCAGTAATGAAAGGGTTAATGCGTGAAGCGCATTTGATGGCACTGGGCCTCTACTCACTGTGGTTTAGAAGAATGAGGGGGAAATCTCAATGAACCTATCGAATGTTTTAAAGCCTAGCTAGAGCCTATCTTCTTAGAACCTATCTTCTTAGAGTGAATGTGGAGAAGATGTTTCCAGTATGTAGAGAGTCCAGGATCAGAGGGCACAACTTCAGAATAGAAGCACATCCCACAAGATATTCTGCAGATGCTGGAAATCCAAAGCAAAATACTAGAGGAATAGAGCAGGTCAGGAGGCATCTATGGAAATAAACAAACTGTTGCTGTTTCAGACCAAAACCCTTCCTCTGTTCCTTTAGAACAGAGAAGAGCAGGAATTTCTTTATCCAGGAGGTGGTGAGTCTCAGAAATTCATTGCCACTGACATCTGTAGAGGCCAAATCTTTTGTTATATTTAACGTGTAGGTTAATAGGTTCCTGTTTTATAAGGTTGTGAAAGGTTATGGAGAGAAGGCAGGAGAATGCAGTTGTTGCTGTTAAGCCCATCACCCTTACTGGGAATAGGTCGCCAATAGCATCTCGCCAGAGTCCTATATCCTGGGCTAGTCTTTCAGGTTGTCCCGTAAGCCTATCTTCTTAGTGTCAGCTTCAAGGTTGCATCACCAGATGTTCTCTGGCTGGCCAGTCTACTGTTTTCTGTATGGATTCCATGTTTACGCTTGCTTGGTGATATGGGTACTTGGCTTACACAGGCTGTGTCCTAACTATCCACAGCACCTTTTCCTTAATTCCTCCTCTGCTTGTAGCTGCTGTGTTCTCTGCCATAGATCAGTGTTGCTAATGACTTCTGTCCAGCAGATCCAAAGGAAATTTCTCAAACAGCTATTAATATTAATAAAGATCTGCACTTTGCTGTCGATAGTCTTTGTTGTCTTCCAAGTCGCTAACCCATACATAAGAACTGATTTCACATTGGAGCCTGATCTTAGCGTACTAAGAAGGCTTCTTGGATTACCAGATTTTCTTGAGCTGGAGGAAGGCTGCCCTAGTTTTTCCAATCCTTGCCTTGACATCTGTCCTGTCAATCAATGACTCTACCCATGAAGGTGAAGGGACATAGCCTCAAGATTCAGGGGAGTGGATTTAGGATGGAGATGAGAAGAACAACTTTTCCCAGAGGGTGGTGAATCTATGGAATTCTTTGCCCAATGAAGCAGTGGAGGCTACCTCAATAAATATATTTAACACAAGGTTGGATAGATTTTTGCATAGTAGGGGAATTAACGGTTATGGGGAAAAGGGAGGTAGGTGGAGATGAGTCCATGGCCAGACATCAATGAAATTATTAAATGGCAGAGCAGGCTTGATGGGACAGATGTCTTATTTCTTATGTTCTATCTCCTCAAGTGGATTTCCTTCAAGAGTGACTGGATTGATGCAGTTTGAATTGATGTTGGGGACTTTAGTTTTCCCTTTGTGCACGTTAAGGTCCAAGCTGTACTAATGTGCTTCCTAGGTTTTACGTTTCATTCCTACATTTGCTTATGGGTATGGAGCAGGAGAGCTCTATGATCATCGGATTCCAAGTCATCCAGGTGATTCCACTGGATCCCTAACCTTTTCAGTGTAAATGTCTTCATGATCCAGTCTATGAGCAGAAGGAACAGGGAAGGGGACGTCAGGTACCTTTGTCTGACTCCTGTCTTCATCTGAAAGCTGCTGGTGAGCCGTCTGTCATGGAGTGCTTACAACAGAGACTGTTATAATCAAGAGATGGATGATGAAAGGAACAAAGGAAATTAAAAGGCAATAAAGTGCAATTTCCATTATTTCCATTATCTGACACGTAAATCGGATCCGTAGTGGTTAGGAAGTTTCAGACTGAGGACATTTAATGTACAGGAAAAATCAAGGCCAAATAATATTTTCATAATCTAGGCAATGGATAATCAAACACACAGTGACCCATGGACCATGGGTGCTGTCACTTCTGTAGTGTATTTAATATTCCACTAATATTTGAGTAGTATTATACATATATTGTTTGAGTAAGTAATCTTGGTTTACATGATTCACAATGGGTTTTATGGAAGAAACTTAAGACTGGCATAAGTCATTACACCACCACATCACATGTGCATGCCTTACTAAAGAAAAAATAACTAGACACATTTTCCCTGGCTTCTGTGTTTTTTGCTTTTGATTAATTTCTGAAGTTACAAACTGTAGGCAGTGATGACAAAGATGGTTCAAAATGCACCCAAGAAAAGCAGAGTGATTTTCTTCAGAAAGAGTGAGAGAGAAGTTTCAGTTTAAAAAAGCAAGAGTGCAGCACGTTTCTTCGGGAGTGGAGAGAGACATTTGGGTAAAAATAAGGTAGAAAGTGGACAAAGTTTGCATCTTCATAAATAGTGAGTATCAGGTGATAATAAATACAAACAAGAGAAAAGTAGTCATCACTGGTTACATCGGACAGATAGGCGTGTTTGATTGCACCTCATATTCTGTGTAGAAGGCAAAGGGTGGTTGGAGATGGGTCGTATTCTGCATGGAGGTCGGTGACCAGTGGTCTTCTGCTAGGATCTGTCCTGGGACCCGTCCTCTTTGTGATTTTATAAATAACCTGGATGATTAAGGAGAAGGGTCGCTTAGTAAGTTTGCTGATGACACAAAAGTTCTGGGTTTCTGGATAGTCTGGAGGAGTGGCAGAGGTTACAGTGCAACATCAGTAGGATGCAGAACTGGGCTGAGAAGTGGCAGATGGAGTTCAACTGAACTAAGTGTGAAGTGGTTTATTCTGGTAGGTCAAATTTGAAGACTGAATATAATATTAATGGTAAGCGGATCAGCGAGATCTTGAGGTCAAAGCTGCTGTGTAGGTTGACAGTGTTTAAGAAGGCATGTGGTGTGTTGGCCTTCATCAACCGTGGGATCGAGTTCAAGAGCAGTGAGGTAATGTTACAGCTATATAAGACCTTAGTTAGACCCCACTTGGAGTACTGTGTTCAGTTCTGGTCACCTCACTACATGAAGGATGTGGATACTATTGATAGAGTGCAGAGGACATCTACAAGGATGTTGCCTGGATTGGAGAGCACACCTTCTGAGAATAGGTTGAGTAAACTTGGCCTTTTCTCCTTGGAGCCACGGAGGATGAGAGGTGACCTGACAGAGGTGTATAAGTTGATGAGGGGCGTTGATCATGTAGATAGCCAGAGGCTTTCTCCCGGGCTGAAATGGCTGACAAGAGGGGGCATTTTTCTGAGTTGCTAGGATGTAGGTACAAGGGAGATGTCAGAGGTAAGCTTTTCACACAAAGAGTGGTAGGTGCATGGAATACCCTGCCAGTGACAGTGGTAGAGGAGGATACAATAGTGTCTTTTAAAAGACTCTTAGGTAAATACATAGAGCTTAGAAAAATAGAGAGCTATAAGGTAGGGAAATCTTAGGCAGTCTCTAGAGTAGGGTACATGGTTGGCAAAACACTGTGGGCCGAAAGGCCTGTAATGCGCTGTAGATTTCTACGTTCTGTGTTCTAGATAGCCTCCAATCTGATGGCATGAACATCAATTCCTTGAACTTCCCGTAATTACCTCCCCTTGACCAATCCCATTCCTGTTTCCCTCTCTCACCTCATCTCCATACCTGCCCATCACCTCTCTATGATGCTCCTTCCCTTTCCCTTTCTTACATGGTCTCCTATCAGATGCCCCCTTCTCCAGCCCTTTATTTCTTTCACCTATCAGTTTCCCTGCTCTTTAATTCACCGCTTCCGCTATCCTGGTTTCACCTGTCACCTACCACCTTGTACTTCTCCATCACTCCTGCCACCTTTTTGCTCTAACCTCATCTTTTTTTTTTACAGTCTTGAAGAAGGGTCTCAGCAGAAACATTTACTGTCTACTCTTTTCCATAGATGCTACCTGGTCTGCTGAGTTCCTCCAGCATTTTGTGTGTGTTGACTGCACTTGCCTTCCTCACCAGTGACTCAACCTGCAAGTTAAACTTTATGGAATCTTGCACAAGGATTCCCAAATTCAGATTTTTGAATTTTCTTCCCATTTAGAAAATAGTCTATGGTTTTATTCCTTCTGCTAAAGTGTATGACCATTCACTTCCCAACATTGTATTCTGACACTTCTTTACCCGTTCTCCTAATCGGTCAAAGTCCTTCTGCAGCCTCACTGCTTCCTCAACTCTACCTGCCCCTCCACCTATATGGGTATCATTCTCAAACTTGGCTACAGAGCCATTAATCCCATCATCCACATCATTAACATACAATGTGAAAAAAAGCAGAAACAACTCTGACTCCTGAGGAAAACCACAAGTCACAGGTAGCCAAATAGAAAAGGCTCCCTTTATTCCCACTTCTTGCCTCCTACTAATCAGCCAATGCTCTAACCATGCTTGTAAAACCATGGGCTCTTATCTTGATAAGCAGCCTCATGTGCGGCTCCTTGTCAAAGACCTTCTGAAAATCCAAGTACACAACATCCACCGATTTTCCTTTGTCTGTCCTACTTGTTATTTCCTCAAGGAATTCCTACAGATTTTTCAAGCAAGGTATTCCCTTAAAGAAACCATGCTGACTTTGGCCTATTTTACCACATATCTCCAAGTACCCCAAAATGACCCTTTTTGATTTTTTTGTTACACTGTTACTCATCTCACTGACTTCAGTTTTGCTCAGTCTGCCTCAAAGTCTCACTTCACACTATGGGGACAAGGCAGGAACCGGGTATTGATAGTAGTTGATCAGCCATGATCTCAAAATGGCGGTGTAGGCTCAAGGGGCCGAATGGTCTATTTCTGCACCTATTGTCTATATCTACTTGTATACCAACTGCCCCATCCTCGGCCTTGCCAATTTAGATTAAGCACTACACAACAGCTCTAGCAAACCTGCCTGGAAAGATATTCATCCTCCTCAGGTTCAAGTGTAAACTATCTTTTTTCTAAAGGTCATATCTTCCCCAGATGATATCCCAATAATCCAGAAATCTGAAGCCCTGCCCACTGCTGCAGTTTCTCAACTATGCATTCATCTGCCAAATCATCCTATTCCTACCCTCACTGGTGCATGGCACAGTCTGCAATTCAGGGATTATGTAACCCCTGGGTCACCTCAGGCATCGCTCAAACTCGTTCTAGTCTAGGGGGAGCAGCCTTCGGCCCCGCCAAACTGGGTAATCAGCTGGTGTGGATGCTGTGTGATGTCCCCGCCTCGCCCAACAAACAGACAGTACACCTTATGCGATTAAATGAGTACAATGTATAAAGATTACTATAACTAAGCGATTACTAATGATACAGTATATATGAATAAGAGAAAAAAAAGAAAAGGCGCCAAACTTATCAAAGTCCAAACCACTTCGTGCACAACCATTGGAGCTCAATTACTGAAGTCTTCTGGTATTCGATCCCCTCCGAATTCCTCGACCCGCCTCCTGGGACCCCCACGGTGGTCGACCAGACGCTCCACACTCCTCTGTCTCCGTCTTCTCTCATCACCGAAAACCTTGGGCCGGGGACTGTCGCCCAGCTTCCAGCACCCCGTCCTCTCTCTCTCTCACTCCATCGCGCCAACTCCCCAAAACCCCCGCCAACAATCAGTTTACAGTCCCAAACAAGCTTCCAGCACTTATCATAACAAAGACGCTAGCATTCCTACTATTAACACAGGCGCCAGCATTCCTACTTTTAACAAAACAAAGACGCCATTTTGATTACATACACAGTAACAAAGAAAAAGAAAAAAAAACCCCGTTACACTCTCCCCCCACCAAATAAAAGTCATGTCCTCATGACTATTAGATAACTCGTCACCTTTCCTGCCAACACACCATAACCCAAACACCAGCAGTGACATCTCCTCCCCACACAGTAAACCTCACGCCCTGTTCCTTAGGCGCTATATAGGCCAACTATCTGGGTGTTCCCAAACCCTTCTGAGACCTCCGTACCCCCCTCACCTAAACCCTTAGGCTAGGACACAGCTGGGGATACCTTGGGTCCACTACCAACTCCTCTTTCAACCTCTCACTCATGCCCCACACTGCACACAGCTAACCCTCCCCACTACACCTGACTCAGTGGAAGAAGGGCCAAAGGTCTCTTCCTCAATCGAGGGAAAGTCAGCAAAAGGCAGCATGTACACACATCCAGCACATCAGCCTTTGAATCCGTATTCTTCCTCATTTATTTGATCAGTAGCTGCTGTTTGATCTTCTCCAAACGGAAACGCGTGGCCTGCACTGCTCCTGCAGTCTCTTCAGCCTCCTGCAATTGAGATTATCATCTTCTCTGGCCCCTGGCTCAGCAGTTCTGACTCCTGCATCCTGGCCATCTCAATCTGGAATGCAGTTACTCCAACAGCTTCTTCCACCCCGACCTGAAAAGCAGCAGTTAAAGATTGGTCACCCTCCAGTTCAGTATTCACTGCACTTCTCTCCAGCTTCTTTTTTCTCCTCATGACTTCTTCCAAATCAACCTTCAGGTGTTGCACTTCATTTGAATTGTCGATGGTCATCTTCAGGTTCCCTTCAAGCTACCGCTTCCCCTTTCCAAGATTTGTCCGCAATTTCTTCACCTCCACAAACTCCCTTCTCCAGGCTCTGTTTGCTGTGGCCCTCAGTCAAACAACTTTCTTCATTCTCTCCAACTTGTAAGTCTTTCAAATGGTTCCAGATCACTCTCTCCGGTCTCTCAGTCTTCATTTCAAACTTGATTCCGTAGAGACAGACACTCACGAGCTGCGACCTTCGCCAGCTCTGGCACGTGTCCAGAAAACACTTTAACTCTGTAGTTCTCAGCCGCTCCAGCAACGACCTCACTTCATATTCTCCTGAGGCAAATCCAAATACCAGGAGATCATCCACATACGTCAAAATTCCAAACGCCTCCACACCCCCATGGTCTTCCACATGCGCTGCAGGAAGGTTGCAAGGGCTCCAGAGATACCCTGTGGTATCTTTTCGGACCGGAAAGACTCCTAGGAAACTTTTAACCGCCGTCTTCTCCTTGGCGGCCTCGCTCATCGGGATCTGGCAACATCCACTCCTCAGATCCAGCACCTTAAACCTCTTCGCACATTCGCAGCGTCCACTAAGAGGGTCTCACCCTCAGATATTCCTCCAGGCCATACCACCAACGGCTCTTGTTTGAATTCGGTATCGGCCCAATACTGCTACACACGTCCGCACAAGCAGCTCGAAACTCTGGGTGCATCGATAATGCCTCCAAACAGCTCTCACCTGCCTCCTCCGGGCAGGCCCCCAAGCGCACCAACAGGATATTGGTTCTCTCCATAACCGAAACGCTGCCCGTCTCGACAGTGTCCGGACACATCAGCATTAACGTTTCACGAACCTCAGTCACCTCCACCTTTGCCTCTAAGAACTCCATTTTCACTGACCAACAACCGTCGTCTTTATAATCACCGGCACTGGTACCCCAAATCTCCAGTGCCGTCAATGTCATCAAGGGTAAAGGCTTCCAAAAACGGTTATAACACAAACTGTACAGCAACTTAACCGGTGCCCCGGTGCCGAGGATGGCTTTAACTTGACTTCCATCCATCCGTAACAACACCTGAGTGCGTGGTCCCTCTAAGCCTTCAGGAATAGAGTCTGTTCCTTGCTGGAGTTCCTTGGTACATTGCTGGGAACGTGCTCCCCCAGAGACCCCAAGCCGTTCCCCCACTGGGCCTCCTCTAAGTTTCCCGACACCTCTCGGATCAACGGAACAACTGATCCCCTTGACAGATCCCCCTGTCTCCGCAAGCAATTTATCTGCCCTCCTAACCAAAAGGGATACCCTAAAAACTTCCCACCAATCTCCTGCCACGGATATGATAAGCCCCCCAGCTGCGGCATTTGACTTCCAGTCGAACCACACGCATTTTCCCACACTTTCCCAGAACTGGCAGCTGTCACTTCGAGATAATTGCGCCCGACAGTTCTAACAACGCTACCAGCCCGCCTACTCAAACTTTCAACCAATCCCTGTCGCTTTCCCTCAGCCAAGCACTGCCACTCACCCAACAACTGAGCGGTCTGCTCCACCCATGTCTCCGCTCCTTTAGGGCTGGACGTTATTCCAACAACCGGGCGGAGCCCACCATAGCTGAAACATCCCAACCTGTCACTCCTCACTCTCCAAACAGTACGGACAACCCATGGTACCACCACCATTTCGTCAGCGCTAGTCGGAACTCGAACAACGACCTCCGGGCTACCAACAGCAGCCACCCCACCCAACACACATGCAGAGATAACCGGCAATCGCACACCCACAAACGCACACCAGCTCTTCGCCGCAGACACAATTCAAAGAGGGCGATCACACAGCTTCCACAGAAATCAATCCCGGACCAGCACCCCACAATGTAACCCCTGGGTCGCCTCAGGCATCGCTCAAACTCGTTCTAGTCTAGGGGGAGCAGCCTTCGGCCCCGCCAAACTGGGTAATCAGCTGGTGTGGATGCTGTGTGATGTCCCCGCCTCGCCCAACAAACAGACAGTACACCTTATGCGATTAAATGAGTACAATTTATAAAGATTACTATAACTAAGCGATTACTAATGATACAGTATATATGAATAAGAGAAAAAAAAGAAAAGGCGCCAAACTTATCAAAGTCCAAACCACTTCGTGCACAACCGTTTGAGCTCAATTACTGAAGTCTTCTGGTATTCGATCCCCTCCGAATTCCTCGACCCGCCTCCTGGGACCACCCATGGTGGTCGACCAGACGCTCCACACTCCTCTGTCTCCGTCTTCTCTCATCACCGAAAACCTTGGGCCGGGGACTGTCGCCCAGCTTCCAGCATCCCGTCCTCTCTCTCTCTCACTCCATCGCCCCGACTCCCCAAAATCCTGCCAACAATCAGTTTACAGTCCCAAACAAGCTTCCAGCACTTATCATAACAAAGACGCTAGCATTCCTACTATTAACACAGGCGCCAGCATTCCTACTTTTAACAAAACAAAGACGCCATTTTGATTACATACACAGTAACAAAGAAAAAGAAAAAAAAACCCCGTTACACTTACTACCCTTGATTTCCTGCTTCACCCTTTGCCAACCTATGTCATTGGTACAAAAATGTACCAAGATGTCTGGCTGCTCACCTTCCCCTCTTTGAAATGCCTGGACTGGATCTGAGATGTACCTGCCCCGGCACCTGTGAAGCAACATACCATCTGAGTGTTCCTTTCATGTCCACAGAATCTTCTGTCTACTCCTCTTTCTATAGAATCCCCTATCGTTACAGCAGTCGTCTTCTTTCCCCTTCCATTCTAAGGCACGGCACCAGACTTGGTGCCGATTGAAATCACTGCATCAATGGAAACAACAGCCAGAGACGAACCTGATTTGCAGTCAGGAATGAAAGTGAGCATGGACAAAACTGCAGTGTCTAAACAGAAACCTGCCCAGCTGAACAAATTGTGTTACTATGGCATAGGGGCTTGCATACACCAGACTGATGCAGGCTTATAGGCAACCTTGCAGAAAAAGCTACAAAGTAGAACACATACAAAGACCATGTCAGACAGACAAAAGTAAATGGACTGTACAGGGAGGAGAAAAAGATAAAAAGTCAGGTTGCAGTTTCTAAAACAGCACTAATCTGCACACTGTTGATAAAAATTCAAGCAGCAGTGGATTTCATAGTTGTGGTCCTTTTTAGGATTTGTCCGTTACCATAACAGGCTCTTGCCAAACCTGGCTACTGTGCTCCACCACTTAAACTCATTACAACAGATCGGGAAGAAATGGCAATGGACAAAACAGTTTGAGGTGCCGTTCTAAAAAGAAAAGGAAATGGTAACATCTCTCACTGTACTCGCACAATACAATCCACATTGTCCAGTGAAGCTTGCCTGTGACACCTTGCCTTAAGGTATAGGTGCAGTTATGTCACACGTTATGAGTGATGGAAGTGAACGCTCCATATCCTTTACATCATGTTCCCAAACTGCGGCAGACAAAATCTTTACACTGATTGACAGAGAGGCCTTGAGTCTGGTTTGTGGCATAAATTGTTTCAACCAGTACCTGTGTGGGAGAGAGTTTACCCTCATTACTGATTATTAACCTCTTGTGTCCATTTTCAATCCACAGAAGAGTGTTCTACTAACAGCAGCAGTAAGGATGCAAAGATGGGCTCTGTTTCTTGGAGAACATAAGTACAATATCAAATTCAAGAGGACAACTAATCATGGAAATGCTAATGGATTGTCCCATTTGCCCTCTGAAAAAGAAATACCTGAAAAAGTTACGAAAACGGACACTGCTTTTGATATATTCTCCCTAATACAAATCGAAAGTCTCCCTATTAGGGCAGAGATGATCCAAAAGGAAACCAGAAAAGACCCCACACATTCTCAACTTTCCATTGCAACCCAAAATGGCTAGAATGTGCAGCAGAAATTCCAGTTCCCCAATTTTTGCCAGCGCCAGGATGAACTTGCCCTTGGAGGTTGCCTTTTGTCAGGGTTGGGAGTTGCTGTACCATCTAGGCACGGTCAAAATGATAGATCAGCAGACTGAGCAGCTTGCCATGCACTGTTTGGGATGCCAACACATCCAGAAAATGCCAACAGCAGAGCCTCTCCATCCTTGGAAATGGATGCTGAATTGTTAGAGAAGAAAGGTGTCCAGAGCTGTCAGAACTGCTTCCTACGGACCCAGAGTCAGCTTCAACAACCACCATGGAAGAGGCCTCAGAACACGAGTTTGTTTTACAGCCAGAAGTCTCACACGTGAAATAGGGTGTTCCCCTTTGTCAGGAAAGATGTGATTCCACTAGAGTAAGAAATCTATATAGATATTTATATCTTTAGTCATCTGTATCAAGCACCACTTCTGCTGAAAAATTTTGTAGGCAGGAGATTAGAAAGTGTCAATTTGCACAGAGTTAAATTTATAGTGCAGCATAAAATATTGTATATGCTTTGTAAATAATTAGTTGATATAAAGCTTCATAAACAGATGTCATTTGATGGTAAAGCTTAATGTCTTTTGATTTATTTCATGAGTTTATTACTTTTTAAAGTGAAAGCAGAGTATTTTTAAGTGAGTGTTACTTTTAACAAATGAGTTCACCACAGGGTACGACATCTTACTGGATATTTATGTATAGATTGAGAATAGCTGCCTATAATAAGGGAGATTTTTTTCTTAGCTTTGTTTATTCTGAGTGAAACATGTTGCAGTAAAACGAAAGACATCCACAGACACCACCTTCTTGAAAGAAATTACATTGTAAAACATAAGGAGATCCTTTGAGGTATATTGCATCATGGTAGACAATTAATTCTGTGAGGTTTCTTGCAAACTTGCATTGTAATCTCAGTGAGAGATCATTGAAGATCTAGAGATACAGTGTAAAGAACCACTTACGCTGTTTACCTTGTATTTCCATTGATTACACTAAGATTCTGGGAATCCATAGAAATTCCACACTTTCAGTTAAGAATTTGGATGTCACATTGACCTTAACCAATGCATAATGAAAAATAAGGCAGATAAGCATAAATCCAGTATTTGACAGATTATTATCAACAAATGATGCAATAATTTCTGAATGCAACTAAATGGGGAAATCAAGATGCAATTCAGTTTAAAAGATATAGATGAGAGAAAATAAGAGGAGTAAACAGTCAGTAAGTCCCCATAGGTGGTGCTGAATCTCTGAAATCTTGACTCTGGAGGGTTGTGGAAACTAGATCATTGGGATATTCACTAAGGAAGCAAATAAGTGTAGAAGAATTGGGTCTTGGAAGCAATGGAACAAACACAAAAAAAGGAGATAAGGTCAAGGGCAATGTGAGGAGTTGGGCTCATTACCTGTGTTTTTTCCCGTTCTTTAGTAAGGGACACTACAAGGTTAGACCATTCACCCCATGGACTGGTAGTTACAAGAGTGACTGTCAGACTTATTTTTGTTTTTTGTTGAAAGATGTGTGGATCAGCAAAGTAACTTTGCTGATGATTGAGATGGCCCCTTCCAATTGGTTGCTTGTCAATAAAGCTGAATATTCACTGTTTTGATGGGACAGAGAATACAAAGAGGTAGCTCCTGGTACTCAGCAGTGTAGCACCACCTACTGTAGTCTAACGGTAGCATTAGAATGCTGGATAACCAAATAAAACTCTTGCAAATCCCTGGCTCAGTCTGGATCTATTGTCATGTTGCTGTGGTGATGGCGGGCTAGGGGAAAGAGATGGAAAATTCAATAGTTAAGGACCAAGAGGTGAGGGTTTGGAGATAGGTGACATTGGGTCTATTAGGTATTTCTCAAAATCTGAAATAGCAGCACGTAAGTACAAACTTTGTATTAGCGACAGTATTTATTATTTATGTAAATAATTTGAATATACATTGTATGATTAACAAGTTTGTAGATGATATCAAATGTGTAAGTCTTGTTTATAGTGAAGCAGGTTACAATGAATTGCAAAGAGATCTTGATTAGTTAGGGAGAAGGTTTGAGGAATGGGAAATGGATTTTAAATGAGACAGTGTAAGGTGACACATTTTGAACAGTCAAGCCAGGGCAGGATGTACAATGAATGGTGAGTGTGGTGGAACAGGAGTGATGTTATTCAGCTGGTTGGGTGGTATCAACCCTAGAGGTCCACAGAAAGCAAATAACAATCTTGAATAGGACGTTTTCAACAATTGTCTTGTTTGCTTCTTCAGCAGAGTTAGTAATCAATCAAATAAAATCAAGCAAGATTGTTAAAATTATATTTTGTAAAGAGCACAGGTACATTTTCTTATAACATTTGGTCAGTCTGTGCATTTTAAGTATCTCAGGATTGTTGCAATTTTATCTTTGATGGTAGGGTAAAATGTATGATTTTGGGTGGACTATTAATGGATGAGAAATGAAATAAAAATTAAGAAAAATGTTTGAAAGGGAGAAACACAATCAGTAAAAAGATCAAATTACCCCTTTCTAATTGAAAAAAAGATAATTAAATCACAAAGGCAGAAATTATCACTAGCCATTAAAATTAATGCAAAATATGGCCTTATGCTATTCCTGTGCTCAGTATTTTAGCACTGGAGTTAAGTGATTTCAAATAATTAGCTAATCTGTTTAATTTGCACTTGAAATCCCATTTTAAATTTCTTGATTGATTGCTAATTGGCAACTACTAAAGTTTATTTTCCTTCTCAAACACTACTGAGAAGAAAAAGAGTTGAATCTCTAACTTGAAGAGCTAAGGGTGACCATAGGGGATATGTCACATGTATATGCTACCATTACATTTTGTAGGTCATTATTTATACTGAAGTAATTTACAGTCAGAATCAGTCAGGTTTATTATCAATGGCACATGTTGTGAAATTTGTCGTTTTGTGGCAGCAGTAGAGTGCAATATATAAAAACATTATTAATGAAAATAATAAATTTTTTAAAGTTACAAAAATAAATAGTGCAATAGACAATATTGAGGTGGTGATCATGGATTCATAGATCTTCAATAAATCTTATGATTTGTGATCTTATGATGAAACAATCCAGATTAAATATATTCAAGGACCTGGCCTTCACCGTAGTCTGTGGCAGAGCATTCCACGGATTTACTACTCTCTAGTTAAATATAATTCCTCCTTACTTTTGTTCAATTTTGAGGCTGTGCCTTCTAGTTCTTGATTCCCCCGTCAAAGGAATCATCCTCTCCACATCCACCATAACTAATCCTTTCAATATTCAGTGTATTTCAATGAGATCCCCCCGCATTCTTCTAAATTCCAGTGAGTGTAGGCTAACAGCTATGGGAGTCAAACTGTTGACTATAATCTAAGTGAAGCCTGACCAGTGTTTTATAATGGCTGAGCATTACTTCCTTGCTTCTGTATTCTATTCCCCTTGAAATAAATGCCAACATTGTATTTACCTTTTTTTTTAACCACAGACTCAACCTGTAAACTAACCTTCTGGGAGTCTTGCACGAAGACTCCTAAGTCCCTCTGCAGCTCTTGTGTTTGAACCTTCTCCTCATTTAGATAATAGTCCACAGTATTGATCTTTTTATCAAAATGTATTATCATACATTTCCCAATACTGTATCCCATCTGCCACTTTTTTGCCCATTCTTCCAATTTATCTAAGAACTGCTGCAATCACATTTTTTTCTCAGCTTTTCCTACCACTCCACCTATCTTTCTATCATCCACAAGTTTTGCCATAATGCCATCAATTCAATTATCTAATTCATTGACAAACAATGTAGAAGGTAATGGTCCCAATACTGACCCCTGAGGAACACCACTAGTTACCAGCAGCCAACCAGAAAAGGCCCCTTCTATTCCCACTTGCTGCTTGCTGCTGTCAGCCATTCCACTATCCATACTAGTATCTTTCCTGTAACGCCATAGGATTTATCTTGTTAAGCAGCCTCATGTGTGGCACCTTATTCAATGCCTTCTGAAAATCCAAGTAATTGACATCCACTGCTTCTCCTTTCTCCATCCTTCTTGTTACTTCCTCGAAAAACTCTAATAGATTTGTCAGGCAAGATTTCTTTTTAGAGAAACTAGGCTGACTTTGACTTACTTTATCATTAGTCTCCAAGTACCTCGAAACTACATCTTAATAATAGGCCCCAAGACTTTCCCAGCCACTGAGATTATGCTAACTGGCCTATAATTTCCTTTCTTTTGCCTTCCTCCATTCTTAAAGAGTGGAGTAACATTTTCAGTCATCCAGGTCTCTGGGAACATGGCAGAATCAAGTGATTCTTGAAAGATCATGACTAATGCATTATTATCTCTTCAGCAACCTCTGTCAGGACTCTGGGATGTAGTCTGTCTGCCCAGGTGATTTATTCACCTTAAGACCTTTGAGTTTGCCTAGCACATTTTCCTTTGTAATAGCAATGGTACTCACCCCTGCTCCCTGACACTCACAGACCTCTGGCACAGTGAAGACAGATGCAAACTACCCGTTAAGTTCAGCTGCCATTTTTTTGTCTCCCATTACTATCTCACCAGCATAATTTTCCAGTAGTCCAATATCAACTCTCGTCTCCCTTTTATTCTTTATATAACTGAAAAATCTTTTGGTAACCTGCTTTATATTATTGGCTAATCTGCCCTTATATTTTATCGTTTTCCTTCTTATAGCTTTTTTTAGTTGTTTTTTATTGGATTTTAAAAGCTTCTCAATCATACAACTTCCCACTTACGTTTGCTACCTTACATGCCCTTTCTTTGGCTTTTATGCAGTCCTTAACTTCCTTTGTCAGCTACGGTTGTCCACTCCTGCTATTTGAGAACTTCTTTCTCTGTGGGACATATCTACCCTGTGCCTTATGAACTATTCTTAGAAACTTCAGCCATCTCTGCTCTGACGTCATCCCTGCCAGTAACCTCCTCCAATCCACCTGGGCAAGCTCCTTTCTCAGTCCTCTGTAATTCCCTTTATTCCTTTGTGATACTGATATATGTGACTTATACTTCTCCCTCTGAAATTGCAGTATGAATTTAAACATACTGTGATCACTGTCTCATAAGTGTTTCTTTACATTAAGCTCCCGAATAAGATCCGGGTTATTACACAACACCCAATCTAAGATAGACTTTCCCCAAGTAGGCTCAAGCACAAGCTGCTCTAAAAACCCATCTCATAGGCCTTCAACAAATTCCAATCTGATTTTCCAATCCCCTTCCATATTGATGTCCCCAATTACAATTGTGTCACTACCCTTATTATATGCCTTTTCCAGTTCCCTTTGCTATTTGGAGGCCTATATATGATTCTCATAATGTTTTTTGTACCCTTGCAATTTCTTAAAGATTCAACATTCTCTCACCCTATGTCACATCTTTCTAAAGATGTAATTCCATCTCTTACCAACAGAGCCACAACACCACCTAGGACTTCCTGCCTGTCCTGTTGATACAAAGTATATCCTTTGATGTTAAGCTCCCAACTATGGCCTTTCAGTGATGCCCACAACGTCATACCAACCAATCTTTAATTGCGCCAACGAGTTTGTCCACCTTATTCTGAATACTACCCAAATTTAAATACAACACCTTCAGTCCTGCATTCTCCATCCTTTTGATGTTTTCCTCTGTGGTACAATTTAACTCTTTGCTCTCTCTTCATTTGTACCAAATCATTGGCTTGTCCTTCCTTACATTCATGTTACACCCATCATCTACTTGTAAACCTGCTGGCTCATCCTCAGCTCTATCATCCTGGTTTCCATCCCTCTGCCATATTAGTTTGAACCATTCTCAACTGCTCTTGTAAATCTGCCCACAAGAATATTGGTCCCCTTTGGAATCAATTGCAACCCGTTCCTTTTGTACAAGCCCCACCTGCCCAGAAAGGTCCCAATTATCCAGAAATCTGAATCCCTGCCTCAGCTCCAATTCTTTAGCCACACATTTATCTGCCAGCTCATTCTATTCCTATCCTTACTGTCACGTGGCACAGGCTGCAATCCCAAGATTACTACCCTTGAGCTCTTGCTTGTCAGCTTCTGTGAAGGGCTGGCTTAGACTACAACCCCATGCAGATTCTTAAGATCCTGTACTTCAGAGGCTCCATACCAAGCTGTGATGCAACCAGTCAGAAAGCTCTCCACTATATATCTGTAGAAATTTGCTAGTCTTTGGAAACGTACTGAATAACATCAAACTCCAAATGAAGCAGAGGCAGTGGCTTCCTCAAAAAGTTGGGGCCAGGACAGATTGTCTGAGATGCTAACTCCCAATAACTTGAAGCTGCTCATCTTTTCACTGCTGACTCTTCAATAAAGACTGTTGTCCCAACTTATTCTTACTGAAGTTTACACAATCTCTTCGTCTTGCTTATCTTGAGTATACCACCCAACCAGCTGAACTACACCACTCCGATATGACTTCCTGTTACCATCTGAGGTTCTGCCAATGACAAAGGTGGCATAGGTCAATTAATAAATACTCTTTGAGCTATTCCTGGTCAAACAGTCATGAGTGTAAAACGAGTAGAACAATGAGCTAGTTGATTGTCAATGAGGAGAAGATGTTATTACCGATCTATACTGACTGTTTTCTCCTGATAAGGAAGTTAAGGATTCAGTTGCAGAGGGAGGTACAGAGGCCCAGGTTTTGAAGCTTGATGATTAGTAGTGAGGGGATGATGGTGTTGAACTATGAGTTGTAATCAATAAACAACAACTTGACATAAGTTTCACTTGTGTCCAGGGGCTTCAAAGCCGAATGGAGTGCCAGTGAGATTGCATCTGCTGTAGACCTGTTGAAGCATAGGAAAATTGAGCACTGTAGGGAAATGTTGGTGTTTTAACATAACAAAGATGTACTTCTCTTAATGGAAGCTGTATCAATTAAAATTTGACAGAAAGTCACATGGAAAGCAAACAAAAACTTGTCTGAAGGGATGGATAATAACAAATGGTTTAGAGAACATAAAAGAACTGGGACATGTTTTACTTATATCATTATAACATTAACACAATCCATTAACTGTTCTCTAACAGTGTATAAATGAAATATGGCTCTCAAAATAGAAATCTATTGACTAACCTAGGTCAGAAAGACGCTGTTAAATGCTTATGGATCACCATATTTCAATACAGTACTGCAGACTATTTTGAAGAAGTTTTACTGATAGTCAGACACTTTAAAATAAGAGGCTGTTAATGAGTTTAGATAAATCTAACTTCCACCTCTGATATTGTGCCTTGGCAGCCTTACAACTCAAAAGCAGCTAACATCATAAATGCAAAACTTCCTTCCTCATGTTGCAAAATTTCATCTGGAAAACCATTTAAAAAAAGCTGATAATGTCTTTAAATGATTAGCTTTATTTTTCACGTATACATTGAAACAATTAGTGAAATATGTCATTTTCCATCATCAACCAACACAGCCCATTGTTCTGGGGGGCAGCCAACAAGTGTCGCCACAGTTTCAACGCTAACATAGCATGCCTACAACTCACCAACAGCATCTATATATGTGAGTACTGTTTGAGGAAACCAGAGCACTCGGAGAAAAACCATGTCATCACGGAGAGAAGGTAAAACTCCTTACAGACAGTAATAGGAATTGAGCTCTGGGTGTTGCTGGTGCTGCAATGTAATTGTGCTAACCACAATGCTACCATTCTGTCCAGCATTCATATGGAGATAAACAAAAAGATCATTATCCACCAGGGAAGAATTTTAAATATAACATAGATTGCTGGAATTGCAGTTATTCCACCATTTCAAATAACTATCTCTATTCTGCCATGGAATCTAATGGTTGACTGCACTTCTTATAGTTCCACTGTCCATTTTAAATAATCCCATTCTCGATGAATGTTTGCATTTTGATGTTTCTAATATGGATTTCCGAACAGGAAACAAGTTGCCTTATAGAACATAGGACATAGAAAACAGAAGAGCACCAGATTCAAACATGCCATTAACACACGTTATCTGTGCTGACCGCAATGCCAATTCAGACTAGTCCTACTCACCTTCATACGGTCTATGTCATTGCCTGCTCATGTGGCTGCCTAAATTCCTCTTGAATATTGCTATCATATCTGCTTCTACCACTTCCCCGACAATACATTTCAAGTACCTGTCAACCTCCATGTAAAGAACTTGTCATATGAATCACTTTAAAATTTTCCCCTTCTCATCTAAAAGTTTGGCCCTCTATCCCTCTATTATCTGACATTTCCATCATGGAACAAATACTTCCATTATTTACCCATCTATGACTATAAGACCACAGAACCATAAGACATAGAAACAGAATTAGGCCATTCAACCCATTGAGTCTGCTCTGCCATTTAATCATGGCTGATCCTGGATCACATTCAACCCCATTCATCTCACCACATCCCTTGATGCCCTGACCAATCAGGAAACTATCAACTTCCACTTTGAATATACTCATAGACATGGCCTCCACCACAATCTGTGGTAGAGCATTCCACAGATTCACAACATTTTCACAAAAAAGATGTCTTCATTACTTCTGTTCTAAAAGGTCACCCCTCAATTTTGAGGCTGTGTCCTCTAGTTCTGGATACCCCCACCAGAGGAAACATCATCTCCACATCCACCTTATCTAGTCCTTTCAAAATTCGGTAGGTTTCAAAGGTAAGTTTAATGCCAGAGAAGTGTACGCAAGATATGCCCTGAAATGCTTTTTCTTCACAACCATCGATGAAAGCAGAGGAGTGCCCCAAAGAATGAATGACAGTTAAATGTTAGAACCCTAAAGTCCCCTCCCCCCCAACTCCCCTCCTTCCCATGTGAAGGCAGCAGCAAGCAACAGTCCCCCTCCCCCCACTGGTAAAAAAGAATCGGCACCTGCCGCCAAGCACTCAAGCATGAGAAAAGCAGCAGCAAAGACACAGACTTGCAGTACTCCAAAGACTACTTGTTCACCTGATACTTGACATACCACAGGCTCTCTCTCCCTAATAAGGGAGAAAGAGGTGTCTCCTTTTCATAGTGAGAAAGGAGTCATAACAAACAAGTCACTGGTTTATGATGTTAAAAGTCCGTTACATCACTTTTCTCGAGCTCTGCACCCAAAGATCTCGGGTCTCTGGGCACACAGCCATAGACCTTCCATCTCCCCTGACAACACACTTTGCTTTCACAGCACTACCTACCCCTCCACCCATCTTTGTATCACCTACAAACTTTGCCCCAAAGCCATCAATTCTATTATCTAAATAATTGACAAACAAGATGAAAAGTAGCAGTCCCAATGCTGACCTCTGAGGAACACCACTAGTCACTGGCAGCCAACCAGAAAAGGCCCATTTAATTCCCATTTGCTGCCTCCTGCCTGTCAACCATTCGTCTATCCATGCCAGTATATCTCCTGAAACACCATATGACTTAACTTGTTAAGCAGCCTCATGTGAGACACCTTGTCAAATGCCTTCTTAAATTCTCCTCTGTCCACACTGCTTGTTACTTCCTCAAAGAATTCTAACAGATTTGTCAGGGAAGATTTCCTTTTACAAAAACCATATTTCTCACTTTTTTACATATTTCTATCAGATATCCTTACAGCCTTCAAATCTCCAGAAAAAGAAGCCAATTTCATCTAAACTCTTCTTATAGGTAATACTCTTTAATCCAGGAAACATCTTTGTCGACCTATTCTGCATCCTCTTCAAAGTCTCCACATCCTTCCTGTTATGCGTACAATATTCCAAACATGATCTGACAACAGTTTTATATAACAGAACATGAATTTTCACTTTTATATTCAGCACCCTGACCAATGAAGAAAATAATTCTGCATGTCTTTTTTACTAATGTGACCACTTTCAAATAGTTATGGACTTGCATCCCAGTATCCATCAGTACATTAATGCTCCCAATGCTCCTACAATTTACAGTATGGATTCCTTTTATATGTGAAGTCCCAAAGTGCAAAGATCACACTTGCCTCAATTAAATGTCATCTTCCATTTTTCTACGCACATTTCCAACTGAACAATATACAGTTAAGTCCTATGACAACCTACCACACTGTCCACAATTATGCCCAATAATAGTGTCAATTGCAGACATATTAATCAGCTTACCTGCATTTGGACAATAAGACCATGAGTTATAGGAGCAGAATTAGACGATTTGGCTTATCAATTCTGCTCTGATATTTCATCATGGCCGATCCAATTTTCCTCTCGGCTCCAGTTTCCTGCCTTCTTTCCACATCACTTCATGCCCAGACCAGTCAAGAATCTATCAACCTCTGCCTTAAATATACATAAAGCGTTGGCCTCCACAGCTGCATGTGGCAAAGAATTCCACAGATTCACCACTTTTTCAATAAAGAAATTCTTCCTCATCTCCATTCTAAAATGACGACCCACCATTCTGAGGCTGAGTCCTCTGAGACTCTTCCACCATAGGAAACATCCTCTCCACATCCACTCTATCAAGGCCTTTCACTACTTGATAGGTTTCAATTAGGTCACCCTTAATTCTTCTGAATTCCAATGAATACTTGCCCAGAGCCATCAAATGCTCTTCAAGTTACAAGCCATTCAATCCTGGAATAATTTTCGTGAAACTCCTTTGAACACTCTCCAATATCAGCATATCCTTTCTAAGATAAGGGCCAAAACCTGCTCACAATACTCTGTGCATCCTCTTTATGTTTTATAAAGTCTCAACATTACATCCTTGCTTTCATATTCTAGTCTGCTTGAAGTAATTGATAATATCTCTTTTGCCTTCCTAACCACAGTTTCAACCTGTAAATTAACCTTTAGGGAATCCTGCACAAGGATTCCAAAGTCCTTTTGCACCTCAGTTTTATTTTGTATTTTCTCTCCATTTAGAAAATAGTCAACCCTTTCATTTCTTCCACCAAAGTAAATGAACCTACAGTTCCTGACTCTGTGTTCCATCTGCCTTTTCTTTGCCCATTTTCCTAATCTGTCTAAGTCCTTCTGTAGCCTCTCTACTTCCTCAAAACTACCTGACTCTACCTATCAACATATTGTCTACAAAATTTGCAGGAAAGCCATGAATTCCATCAACCAAATTATTGTTATATAATGTAAAAAGAATCGTTCCCAACACAGAGCCATGTGAAACATTACTAATCACAGATAGCCAATCAGAAAAGGCTCCCTTCATTTCTTTGCCTCCTGCCAATAACCCACTGCTTTATCCATGCTAGAATCTTTCCTGTAATACCATGGGCTCATAGCTTGTTAAGCAGCCTCATGTGTGGCAGCATGTCAAAGGCCTTCTGAAAATCCAAGCACACAACATCAACTGATTCTCCCTTGTCTATCATTCTTGTTATTTCTTCAAAGAATTACAACAGATTTGTCAGGCAAGATTTTCCCTTGAGGAAACCATGCTGATTACAGCATGTTTTACCATGTGCCTCCAAGTACCCTAAAACCTCATCCTTAATAATAGACTCCAACATTTTCCCAACCACTGAATTCAGACTAACTGGCCTATATTTTCCTTTCTTCTTGAAGAGTGGAGTGACATTTGCAATTTTCCAGTCTTCCAGAACCTTACCAGAACCTAGTGATTCTTGAAAGATATTGCTAATCCCACCACAATCTCTTTAGCCACCTCTTTCAAAACCCTGGAGTGTACACCATGTGGTCCAGTTGACTTATCTGCCTTCAGACCTTT
Organism: Hemitrygon akajei; assembly: GCF_048418815.1. Classification (NCBI taxonomy): domain Eukaryota; kingdom Metazoa; phylum Chordata; class Chondrichthyes; order Myliobatiformes; family Dasyatidae; genus Hemitrygon; species Hemitrygon akajei. Next base: position 98,667,266 of record NC_133124.1, read on the forward strand.
CAGTTTCCCGAGAACCTTCTCTATAGTAATGGCAACTTCACACACTTCATGATCCCTGACACCCAGAACTTCCACCATATCGTTGGTGTCTTCCACAGTGAAGATCGATGCAAAATACTTATTTAGTTCATCTGTCGTTTCCTTGTCCACCATTACTACCTCTCTAGCATCATTTTCCAGCACTCCGATATCCACTCTCGCCTCCCTTTTATATTTTTTGTATCTACAGAAACTTTTGGAATCCTCTTTATTATTATTGACTTGCTTACTTTTGAGTTCCCTCTTTACCTTCTTACGGACATTTTGGTAGCCTTCTGATGGTTTATAACAGCTTCTCAATCCTCCAACTTCGAGCTATTTTTTGCTCTATTATATGCCCTCTCTTGGGCTTTTCTGTTGGGTTTGACTTCTCTTACTAGCCACGGTTGTGTCATCTTTCCATTAGAATATTTCTTCTTTGGGATGTATATATCCTGTGCCTTCTGAATGGCTTCCAGAAATTAGAGCCATTGTTGTTCTGCTGTCTTTCCTGGCAATGTTCTCTTCCCATCAATTCTGACCAACACCTCTCTCATGCATCTGTAATTCCCTTTACTCCACTGTAATACTAATACATCCCCTCTAATTTCAGGGTGAATTTGATCATTTTATGATCACTCTCCCCTTTGGGTTCTTTTACTTTAATTTGTCTACTCAATTCTGGTTCATTGCACAACACCCAATCCTGAATAGTTAATCCCCTAGTTTACTCAACCATGACCTGCTCTAAAAGCTATCTCATAGACACTCTAGAATTTCCCCCTCCTGGAATCGAGCTCCAATCTGATTTTCTATCTGCATATTGAAGTCCCGCATGATTATTGTATCATTGCCCTTTTGATATGCATTTTCTATCTCCCATAGTAATTTATAGACAACATCCTTACTACTGTTTGGGGGTGTGGGTACAACTCCAATTAGCGCCTTTTTTCCACGATGATTCAACACCTTCTGACCGTAGGTCAACCTCCTTCTAATAATTTGATTTAATTTTTTACCAACAGAACAATAGCACTCCCTGTGCTTTCCTACCTGTCCTTTTGATACAATGTGACTCCTTGGACATAAAGCTCCCAGCTACAAACTTCTTTCAGCCATGATTCAGTGATGCCTACAACATCACATCTGTATATCATCGACTTTATTCCATATAGTGCATGCATTCAAATATAACACCTTTAGTCTTGTATTCACCCTAACACACACAACTGACACTATTTAAAAGTGTTTTCTTCAATTATTGTGTAGATTTTAATGACCACTCAAGTGCATACAACTGGCACTAATTAGAAATTTAGTCATCAGTCTCTTGTCTCAATTAAATGGCGCAGTGTCCCAAATAAACAAAGAAAATCCCAGCTATTTTCTCTATTAGTTTTTGTTCTTTAAGAGTTGCCCTAAATAAACAGAGGTACCAATTAATTGATAGCCCAATTAACCGGAATACACTGAATAACCAAGATCCTTCTAAATCTGTATTGGGTTAGTTTGATTCTATTCAGTCCAATATATGATTTACAGAGGGTTACTCGGGAGTTTATGAAACATAATTGAAAATAAATTAAAAATATGAAATAGAATGCTCAAATTAATTCTTTAATTCAAAACATATTTCATCTGGTTATTCCTTTGACACATTAACAATCTGTCTACAATAATTGTATATATGTACTTCCCTTTAATAATACATCTGCTAGTGCTGCTAACTTAAACTGTCCATGTCTACTTTTCCTACTAAATTGCAATTAACCTCAGTTGACCTTCTTTTGTGGAAAATTGATAATGACTCCTTTTAAGTTTCTGCAATATTACTCATGCTGTCTCATTGTGATCAGAGTGAAGGGATTACAAATGTTATTATGCAGAGATGAACAACAGCTGAAACTCTGTGTAGCCTTGAAAATAAATTCAAAGATTTCTTAATAGTACACCAGTTAATCTACTATGATAATTCTTCTTTTATGGCATGGCCAGGGCCTGACCACTTACTACTGAAATAAGTGATAACCCCTCACAAAGCTTGTAAGTCTTAGGAAATGGTTACCACTGTGAGCTGTAGAAATGCAATTCCCAAGCAAAAACTAAAAAGTTGGCTAACTGGTTGATTTTCCAGGTTAAGAACACATCGGGAAGATGTCAGAGACCTCCATTTCTCTTTTGCACAAAGATCAAACAACTTCTCACCACAAACGGGTCCTGTCACAGGATCTTGTCCGGAATCATCAACCATCCCTTTGCCTCCACAGATGCTGCTTGACCTATTGAGTTCCTCCAGCAGTTCCTCCAACAGTCTCTCATGTCTCTATTCCTGAGCGGTTGATCTATTTCCATTTGGGCCATCAAGGTCAGCACACCTGATATAAACTAATCTTAACCTGAACCTGTATCACTGGTATTTCTCAGTACCACTCTGGTTAGTAATCCCTAACAAACTATAAATTTAACAGGACTTCTGAATGAGATTCTCAATTTAGTGCTGAATTGAAGTTTTGGTATGTTAACACAGAAGCTCTGAATGAAAATTAATTTGAGAATGTACATTAAGTTCTTAAAATCCTGACAATGATATTGTTGCATCAAGAGGAAACTAAAACTTTGAATTCATTGGACTGAGTAAAAATAACATGTTCATTAATGTTTGAGGAGATCTGTAGCCTTTGCTATATCATATGTATTCAGTCATATCTTGGTACTATATAAAGTGAATTGAATTGGCTGATAACCTAGCTTCTGTGATAATAGGTTCTCAGGAGGAAGCCAATATATTCTACACAGCACATTGGTTGAAGATTTTGCAAAAATTTCAGCTTTGACTTTTACATTCTTATACGAGGTTTCCCCTCTTTTTAGGACTGTTTTTTTTTATGGAGCATAACAACCTGTTAAATGTTTATTTGGGTGCCTGCATCCATGGCCAGATTTGTAATTGGCTCCAAAGCTTTGATTTAATGCCTGCAATGTGATCATTTTGTTTTCTTTTCTGCTCTGCAGCTTAGTGTATATGTGGTCTGTGTAGTTTCCATAGATAGGGCCAAAAGACCATAAGATCATAAGACATAGAAGCAGAATTAGGCCATTCAGTCCATCGAATCTACTCTGCCATCCCATCATGGCTTGTCCATTTCCCTCTCAATCCCATTCCCCTGCCTTTTCTCTATAACCTTTCATGCACTGACTAATCAAAAACGTACCAACCTTCATTTTAAATACATCCATTGACCTGGCATCCACAGATCCCCTACCTCTGTCTGCAGTCATTCCTCCTAATCTTTGTTTTAAATGGACATCCCTCTATTCTGAGGCTGTGCCCTCTTGTCCTAGAATCCACTGCCATAGGAAACACTATCTAGACCTTTCAGCATTCAATAGGTACAATATGATACCCCTCATTTTTCTAAATTCCAGTGAGTAAAGGACCAGAGCCAGCAGTCACTTCTCACACAAGTGTTTCAATCCTGGAATTATTTTTTGTGAACCTCCTCTGAAGCCTCTCCAATGTCAGCAATCCTTTCTTAAATAAGTGGCCCATAACTGCTCACAATACTCCAAGTGAGGCTTCACTAGTGCCTTATAAAGCTTCAACATTACATCCTTGCTTTTATGTTCTAGTCTTCTTGAAATGAATGCTAACATTGCATTTGCCTTCCTCATCACTGACTCAACCTGCAAATTAACCTTTAGGAAATCCTACGTGAGGACTCCCAAGACTTTTTGCACGTCAGATTTTTGAATTTTCTGTCCATTTAGAAAATAATCTGCACTCTGATTCCTTCTATTAAAGTGCATTATCATACACTTCCTGACACTGTATTCCAGTCGCCACTTCTTTGCCCGTCCTGCTAATCTGTCTAAGCCCTTCTGCACCTCCCAGCTTCCTCAGCACTAACTGCCTCTCCACTTATCTTCATTTTGTCTGTAAACTTGGCCACAAAGCCATCAATTCCATCATCTGAATCATTGACATATAACGCGAAAACTATTGGTCCCAACACAGATCCCTGGAGAATGCCACGTCACAGGCAACTGACCAGAAAAGGCTCTCTTTATTCTCAAATAAAAACACAAATTGCTGGCAGAACTCAGCAGGCCAGACAGCATCTATGGGAGGAGGTAGTGACGACGTTTCGGGCCGAAACCCTTCATCAGGAGTGAAGTAACATGGGATGGTCGAGAGGGGATAAGAAGTGGGGGAAGGGATAAAGTAGAGAGCTAGGAGGTGACGGGGGGATAAGGTCGATGGAGCTCCCACCTAGGTAGCCTCCTACCTGCCGGCATGAACATCCAACTCACAGACCTCCGTTGATACCCCTGCCCCCCCCCCCTTACCCCCATCCCTATCTATTATTTTAGTCTGGTTCTCTTTCTCTCTCTTTTTCCCCCCCCCCTCTCTATAATCTACCCCCAGCCCTACCTTTCTTTCTCTTTTATTTCCCATAATTCTCCACCTTCCCCCTAGCCCATTTCCCTCCAGCCTATCACTTCCCAGCTCTCTACCTCATCCCTCCCCCCACTTCTTATCCCCCCTCGACCATCCCATGTTACTTCACTCCTGATGAAGGGTTTCGGCCCAAAATGTCATCACTACCTCCTCCCATAGATGCTGTCTGGCCTGCTGAGTTCTGCCAGTATTTTGTGTTTTTATTTATTTCCATCATCTGCAGATTCACTCGTGTTCTCTTTATTCTCACTCTTTGCTTCCTGTCTATTAGCCAATGCTCTCTCCATGCTAATATTTTTATTGTAATACCATGGGCACTTATCTTGTTAAGCAGCCTCATGTTTGGCACCTTGTCAAAGTCCATCTGAAAATCCAAGTTCACTAAACCCACAGATTCACCCTTGGCTATCCTACTTGTTTGTCCCTCAAAGAATTCTAGCAGATTTTTCAGGCAAGATTTTCCCTTAAGGAATCCAAGCAGACTTTGGCCTATTTTACCATGTGCCTTCAAATACTCCGAGACCACATCCTTAATAATCAACTTCAACATCTTCCCCAACAGCTGAAGTCAGGTTATTTGCCTATCAATTCCTTACTTATGCCTTTCTCCTTTCTTGAAGAATGGAGTGACATTTGCAACTTTCTAGTTCTTCAGAACCATTCCAAAATCAAGTGATTCTAGAAAGATCATTGCTGATGTCTGTACAGTCTCTTCAGTTACCTCTTTCAGAACCCTGGGGTGTAGTCCATCTGGTCCATCTGTTCTCAGTTTTGAACTGTTAAATGTATCCTGAATTAATCTTATTCAGTGTAGCCTTAGTGCCATTCAGTGCATTGAGAATAGCTTCAGTGTAAAGGTGAGAAGGCCATTATCCCTGCAAGCTCAGAATTTGCAAGTTCAAAGGTGGGATGGAGACAAAGGATGTATATGTTGTTTTTTTAATGAGGAAAGTAGGTCACATTGATTTTATTATGATGGAGAATAACAACTGAGAAAATGCATCAACTTACAGATAGGATAAAGACTAGAAAGAATAATTTTCCCATCGTAGACTTAATTGTTCACTATTGTGTGTGAATAGAGATGGTTTAACTCTCCAGGAAAGCCGATTGATCAGCAGTTATAGGTTCAAGGAAGCAGGAGGTGAATTTCTTGAACAAGTTGAGCATGAAGAGACAACAAAATATAAATCAAGTATAGCTGAGCCTGGGACAGGTTTGACATGGTCATCAAAATGAAGGGGGATATAGCAATAGTTTTTAAGTTCAAAGAACCAGGACTGTGCTGTCAAAGGGGCATTTGAGTGAACAGGGCAGAAGCTAGAGAGATAGTTGGTTAAGAAGAAAATAAGCCAGTGGTTTTGTTTGCTCTCCAAAATAATCCTGATGTGGAAGATAAAGGTTTTTTTTTAACACAACATAAGAAATAAGAGCAGGAATCTTAGATCTTCAGCATCTTTATCATTTATTAAGATCAAGGCTGATTGAACTTCTAAGCGAACTCAAGTTCTGAGACTCCAAACCACTGTGGGGTAGAAAAGCTCCAAGAGCTCACCACACTGAGTGGAAAGGCTCTTATTTCATTTGTCAATGAGCCACCACTATTTTGATCTTTAGTTCTCGAGCCCTAACCACCAAACATCATCTCTGCATTTATCCTGTTGAGCTCTCTGGGGATTTATGTGTCTTAGTGAGGTAATCTCTTACACTTCCAAACACTGCAGATAAAAATTTCATATAAAAACAGAAACTGCTGGGAGCATTCAGCAAGATAGGCAGCATTTCCTCAATGGGAAACAGTGTGGATGTTTCCAATTTTCAGTCTTTCATCAAAAGTGGAATAATAAGAGTTAAAAAAAAAGTTTTGAAATGCAAAGAATAGGTGAAAGGAGAAGATAGCATGAGTGAAGCTCTATCTTAAGGTATAGAAAGAGAGTTTGAAGATGAAAAGAGTTTGGGGAACAGAAAAAGCATTGTGGAGGAGGTATGAATGTAAAATAATTATCTAAAATTATAGAGAATTGTGGAGTGACTGCTGAAAGCCTGCAATAAGGCTGCTAGAAATGCTAATTGTCTGAAATTTTTGAATGCATTGTTGAATCTGGAAGATGAGATTGGAAAATGAAGTGCAGAAATGTATTTGATGAACACCACAAAATAAAAAAGGCCATAAGAACTGACAATGTCAAGATGCCCATGAATTTATGTGGGAGAGCTCATACGCAGGGAGTTTTTAGAGAAGAGCAGGATTCAAGGACATTAAGTGGAGTGAGGGCAAGTAGAAAAAATGAATATTGATACCACTGATACTAACCACGCAGAGAATACACCATTTTTAAATAACTTTCCTCCCAGAGTTAAAGGTAATATATAATTTAGTTCTTAATCAGCTTGCTAACATTAGTTTGCCAAATCATTAATTTGCCTAAATATAGCCCAATCCATATCACTCAGTAAAGCTGTGAAGATGATTGATTTGTAAAATAATCTGCATACTAATTTTGTTGAAATAGTTATTCCATTGTTGCATGCACTTTACATAGGTGATTGTTATTTTTAAGTCTGACCTTTAAGCCTAATAAAACCTATCTTTGAGAAATTCACTTCACTGAGATGCAATGATGAATTTATGTAAAACTTTCACTAGAGCAGAGTTAGAGCTCCATGTGAAACTCTCTCAAAACTGGGGATATTTTCCACCACTATTACCTGGCAAAGACAAGTAAATGGATAGTTAAAACACTAAGATCTCTCTGAAGTTGGTGGGCCAAGATTTTGGCCTCATCTTCCAAAAATAATGACTCTTCCATGGATTGACCCAAACCCCTTGTGAAAGGAAGAGGATTGAGCATGGGATTAGCAACCCCATCCAGAACTCCAGAAAAGTCAGTAGAATCTACAAAGACCTTATCCCTGAGAGAAGAATGATCTTTGCAGAAGCGCTACACCTGCAGACAATTTGATGGACTGGCCCAGGACGGAGGACTCTGGCAAGTTGTTATCGGCAGCCTATGCCCCAGCAGGGGTGGTGGGCTAAAGTAAACAAGTAACCAAACAGCAATGGCAATACACAATCAATGTGATATGATCATTTCCAACATATAAACATCAGAGTCCAATAACATCACAGAGATCCCAATGCACTACGGGGTTACATCATATACAGACGGGTCAGTGGTTCCATAGTGAACTGTCAGCAATGCCTTCTGATGGATCATTTCACCCCTTGACATCCCCACCCTGCATTGAAATGCCGAATGCACACGACTTCAACTCCATCCCTGAACTCACCACAAGGATAGGGAAGACCAGGCATGCATCACATCCTGCTCTCAGTCTTTTATCTGCCACTTCATTTGAATATAATTCCCAACCCTTAATGCAACTTTGTTCTTTATTTTAAATGATGTCATTGTTAAAATTACTTCTAAGATCATAAGATGTTTTAACTACATGTCTTCTTTTTATATAGTTTCTAATTATTTACAGCTATTTGTTTGATTGCTAGATGTCCAACAGGGTCTTCTGTGAATAAGTCTCATATTCAACCCCTTTATTGTTCAAAACCCATTGACTTTCTGACAGGACTCCTGGGTACAAGTGAGTGTTTGAATCCAGATCAGCATGGTGTAGTCAGTAGGAAGCTCTATGTGGGCAGTTCTTTTATTCCATTAACACGCAGTCTGAACAAGAACTTATAACGCTAACAGATAATTATGTAGATGAATACTATTAGGCCAGCAAAGAACCCAAAGAGGTAACATCTTAAAAAATAGGATAGTGAAAGACAAGAGCAAATTCTTTTTTAAAAATCTACTAACATACTGAAAAAACAGTACTGCCTAAATTGTCAGTCTAGATCATTCATCAAAATCGGACCTGACTCTTCAACTGATCTCCTGCTGGCTCTCCATCCATAATGGTGCCCAATATTTAATGACACAGCCTAAGTGTTGGTGGTGGCTGCTTAAACACATGAAAACATTAGTCTTCCTGACAAATGAGTTAGAAACAACTAGCTGCTGACTGTTGATTCCAAATTTATAAAACCCAGTGCCTGAATATTAATACGACTATACTTTTTATGGAAACATCTAAATCAAGCTTTATACTCTAGCCAATGCTGCTTTGGGAGTGTTCGTGGAAAACCGTCCAGTCCATATGAATGATCCACCTCATCCTATTTACATAGGTATGTAAATTTGAGAGGTTCACTATGAGAAAACTATACTATTTGCTTAGCATATTCACACAAGAATAGAATGTATCACAAGGGAGAGATATCAGGTAAAAAGAGAAAAGAAATCTCCATGAAGCTGAGTGGAGATGCAACAAAATACAATAAATGTTGTAGACTGAATTACACTGAAATGCTTCATTAAAAAAAAGAATTACATCTCTAAAACAGCTTTTGCAACCTCAGGGTGTCCCAGTGTGATTAATAGCTAATTAAGTAATTTTCAAGTGTAATTATTAGTGTAGAAATAGTGGCAGCCAAATGTACACAAGGTCCCATAATTAGCAATGTGATAACAATAGCCAGACTTGTATTAACTATTAATTACAATGCAAGTATGGTTCCTGGAAGTTTAGCTTTATCTTTGGATGACTGCAGCAGAGGACTTAAATCCTATATTTGGAGAGCACATCACAAGGAATCAGTGGAGGAGAGAATAAAGGGAATGTTATGGGGAAAAAAGAAAAAGAGAAAGTAAAATAAGTAACCCAGTAATTCTGAATATCTTTCTTTTATAAATTCTGCATTAACTGTATTTTTCGTTATTTATGGAAATACTTCAGAGAAGGAGATTCAATGATACAAATATAGCTCCAGCCTCACACTAAAGTTGTTGACCCTTAAGTGACCTTGAATGACTGAAGCTTAAAGCTAACCATGGTTCTCTCAGGGCAACAGGAATGAGCAATATATCAACCTTGCCAATGATGTCCACAATGTAGAATGAGAAGAATTCCTATTTCTATCTCAATGAATATTGAAAGGCCTAGATAGAGTCGATGTGGAGAGGATTGTTTTCTATCGTGCAGGGAGTCTAGGACCAGAGGACACAGCCTCAGAATAGAATAAAGTCCCTTTAAAACAGAGATGAGGAGAAATTTCTTTAGCAGAAGGTGGTGATTCTGTGGAATTCATTGCCACGAACAGCTGTGGAAGCCAAGTCATTTGGTATACTTAAAACAGAGACTGATAGGTTCTTGCTTAAATCAAAGATTATGGGGAGAAGTCAAGAGAATGGGGTTCAGAAGGGATAATAAATCAGGCATGATTGAATGGTGGAACAAACTCAATGGGCCAAATGGCCTAATTTTGCTCCTATGTCTCATGGTCTTATGTTGTATGTTCCAAAATAATGTAGAATGTTCTCCCCTATGACATGCAGTGCAGAATAGGCCCTTCCAGCCAATCAGTGCCTATCAACCCTCCAATTTTAATCCTAGCATAATCAGGGAACAATTTACAATAGCCAATAAACCTACCAACTGGTCCGTCTTTGGACTGTGGGAGGAAACCAGAGCACCCAGAGGAAACCCATGCTGTCAGGGGGAGAATGTTCAAACAGACAGCAGTGGGAATTGAACCCAGGTTGCTGGTACGGTAAAGCATTGTGCTAATCACTATGCTATTGAAGAAAATGAGGTGTTCCATTTTCTAACTTATCTTACCTTCCCTGGGATTTCTTTGTAAATTGCCTGCCTGGAGACTGCAAAACTCTCAGAGAAAATGAATAGTAGATTTGCATTGCTTCCGAAAGGGATTGCACCAATGTCCAAACTTTCTGCAAGAACTTAGAAGTATGATGTCAACATTCCACTCCATAATATCTGGATGATAATGTAAAGTTCTTTAAGTGAATAAAATAAAACTGAAACTTGCCCTCCTTGTCATGTTTGGTAAGAACCTGTAAACTGTGTTGTTTATATCATGGAATGGAATGTTTGCCATAACAGCAGAGACCATAAAGTAAACATTTAAATACTTCATCAAAATCGAAGATTTGAGGAACTTCATTTTGCTCAGAAGACAATTATATACTTTTTTTTGGAAATAATAATATTTTAAAAGATTGCTGTCTTTGAAGCAGGGAAGTCATAAAGTATAGACTAAGAGTGAATTACTATTGATATGTTGTCAGTGATGCAAATAAAATGTTGCAGTCCATTTATATGTTGGTGATGTGTTGCAATTATTGCTGGCACTTCCTTAGGAACTCTGGTTTCAACTGCATTTTGCTGTAAGAAAGGGCAGAAGAAGATGAAGTGTGTGTGTGTGTGTGTGTGTGTGTGTGTGTGTGTGTGTGTGTGTGTGTGTGTGTGTGTGTGTGTGTGTGTGTGTGTGTGTGTGTGTGTGTGTGTGTGTGTGTGTGTGTGTGTGTGTGTGTGTGTTTGTATGGCTGGAAAATGGGATGTTGTCTGGGACAGGTTATGCTTTGGGGCAGAGGGCTGGTTGAACCATAATGTTGGAGATTACTGGATTTGGAAGATGTTCATTGGATCCAGAGAATAAAAGGATGGGGGGGGGGGGGGGGGGGTCCATGGTCTGGAGGGGTCTAGAGTTGTCTGAAGATAGAAACTATTGGTCGAGGTGAGGGAAGTTTTAAAAGTTGAGGTTGGTTGGGTACAGTATGGGTGTAATCAGTTTACTTTGTTGAATTCCCAGGTTGGTGCCACAGCAGCATTAAGATCACATATTTAGAAGTGTCTATTGACAGCCAGAAAAAAATTACCCCGCAATCCTCTAAAGGGAACCTCAAAATAATTTATGACATTCACATGTCTCACATGCAGAACTCCTTTCAGATTTACAAAGGTGAATCAATACAAAATGTTTGCAAGAAAATTTTCTGATAAATGCATAACTCTCTGAAATAGACTTATTATGCTTCACACAAAAAATTATTAATTTTAATTTCACAAAACTGAAAAGTAATACAATAATATTGAACTTCCAGGAAAATTCTTTGTACATCACACAGTAATTATGAAGTTACTATGAAGTAATATGATGTAAATAATTCTCAATAATCCTATATATCAGCACAAATTATTTTCCAAATGAATTGACATGTTTTATTTTCATGATTACTCACTGGTTACAGATGTTACAGAGGTATTTAAAGCCCACATCAAATGTAAATTATAATACACTTATTTATCACTGAGAAAAACCTGTAAAAAGAGGCAGAGTTCAATCAGGTTGCATTCTATTAACTGACATAATTATCACATTTAATTGTTGAAGACATATATTTACCATTGGTTTTAACTCAGTTAAATTAGAGACTGATTTTATTAACAAAAGCTCTATACCATTAGAAACAGAAGTGGGTAAGCTTTAATAACCAAATAAGAATGGATCTGGGGTTGGCACAGTAGCTTCATTTCTATTCTAAAGCCAACTATTTTCTGCCAGCACTTCCACTTGTCCAAAACAATTGTTTGTTCTTCCAATGACAGTTACCTTTGATATTCTTACCAAAAGGATATTCTTGAAAGAGGCATTGCCTGAGAGCACAGCATGGGTTTCAAACCCAACTTATGTCATTGCTGATCTCCCAATGCTAATATGAAGCCTTCCAACAGAGAAGGTCAGGTGTGAACATAACATCAAAGGTGAAATTTTCCTTTCCGACGGGTTGCCGTGACTTGGGTAAATCAGGTTCATCTGTAGAGGAAGAAAATGTTATTCTGATGTCAGCTTGAAGAATTAGATTTAGATTTAGATATAGATTTATTTATTAATCACATGTGTATTGACACATACAGTGAAATGCACTATTTGCATTAACAACCAAAACAAGATGGGATGTGCTGAAGATGTGCCTGTAAGTGTTACCACCCATTTTGGAGCCAACACAATGTTCAGCAGAACCACTTGCAGTCAACGTACAACGAGCAACAACAAAACAAGCCACTTTTCCACCTCCCTACCCACACACACAGATGAGTCTTCAACCCTTGGCAGGCCAGCTCTGGGCCGCCAACCACAAGACTTGAAGAAGCCAGGCCTCTGACTTCAGAACCTGCTGACCAGCCTCCAATCCTGGAACTCACTGGCATACTATTTTCCTACATTGGCCCATATGCTTCTATTCTTTTCCTATCCATGTACAGAACTAAATGCATGTTAACCTCTTTGATTGTACATGCCTCTACCACCTCCTCTGGCCCTCTGGGTGCTTGCTCCATATACCAACCACTATTAGTGTAATATATTGCCCCTCAGAATAACTCCCATCTGAACTTAATCCTATGTCCTCCAGTTTCAGTCTCTCTACCCTTAAAAATCTATGAGTATCTACCCCACTTATGTCCCTCACAATGTTATAAATGTCTTTAAGGTCACCCTTCAGCCTCTGCAGTCCAGTGAGAACAATCTCAACATATCCAATCCTTCCTTATAACTAGAGTCTTCTATTTCATGAAACATCCTGGCAAATCTAGTCTACACACTTTCTTGAGCTACCATATTCCTGCTACAGTGTGATGAACAGAACTGCAGAGAATGTTCCAAGTGTGACTTAACCAAAGTTTTGTATAGCTGCAAACAGGAGGAAATCTGCAGATGCTGGAAATTCAAACAACACACACAAAATGCTGGTGGGACACAGCAGGCCAGGCAGCATCTATAAGGATCTATAAGGCAGCATCTATCAGGACGAAGGGTCTTGGCCCGAAACGTCGACAGTGCTTCTCCTTATAGATGCTGCCTGACCTGCTGTGTTCCACCAGCATTTTGTGTGTTTTGTATAGCTGCAATGTGATGTTCTAACTCTCATACTCAATACCCTTGCCTAAGAAGGCAAGCAAGTGAAATACATTTGTCTCCACTCTGTCCATCTGAGTCACCATTCTCAGGAAGCTATGAACTTGCACTCCAATGACACTTTGTAGATTAATGTTTCTAAGTTCTTCATCATTTACTTTATATGTCTGATTGTAGATTTTTAAATCATGTGTGCACTTTAATATTTGCTGCCCCTTATGATTTTTTTGTCTCCTTCCTTATTGTCCTAACAAAATATGCCATAATTTTTAGCAATTGATTAAGATATTACTTTTAATTACATCCACATCCTTAAAATCTTGTTTTTTGAAACAATTTTTCACTCCACTCTTTAAAACATTCTCCATATAAACCCCAATGAGTTCCCTTAAGAACCACTTTTGAAGATGGGACTGAAAACAATTCCATTCATGTCTATGCAAAACCTGTTTCCAATCAACTGAATGTAAACTTCATCCATATCAGAAACTTGCTCACAAAATGAATATTTGCATTCAAAATTTTAGGTGTACAACCAAGTTACTAAAAAAAATGCATTCCACACTGCTATTTTCCCTAATATGGCAATTTGACACAAAGGGATTTGGCATGGAAAAATGAAAATAAATGTTCTAATGTACAGATCTATTTCTTTTAGAGCAATGACTCCTCTTAGCTCTACTCATAGACTTATAACTTAGCTATACACAATGATCTGTTGTCTACGCTCTGTGTTCTGATCTGTGCTCCCTCTCTCTCTCTCTCTCTCTCTCTCTCTCTCCCTCTCTCTCTCTCCCTGCAATGTGAATACACTAGTTAAACCATCTCCCATGTGCATACTTATATTTTAATTGATGTGTAGTTGTACAGACACAACAAATTAGCGATAAGTACAAATCTGAAAGTCAGCAAATGTCAGCAATGGCATCGACAGTTACAGGAGACAGCAAGAGGAAAGATTTAAACAGTATGGAGAAGACGGTCACGGTCCACAAACAAAGGAATAAATAATAGTGCACAGTACACAGTGAAAGATGAACATTTAGCAGAATTAAAATGAAAATAGTGTGTTGATGGCCTTAGTCAGGAAAATTGCAGAATTTGCTAGTGCTAATAAGGACAGGAAATCATATATCAAAAGGTTTAAACTGTATTCTAATGAGAACGATTTGCATGAGGAAAAGAAAGTATCCATATTTCTTTACTTAATGCCTGCTAAAACATAAAGGCTTTTACGCAACTTAGTTCGGCACAACTTTGTGGGCCGAAGGGCCTGTATTGTGCTGTAGGTTTTCTATGTTTCTATGTTTAGTAACTCCTGAAAATCCAGCAAGCAAGACATTTGATGCAATTGTTACAATTATACAACATTATTTCAGCTCCAAACTATTGGCAATAGCTGAGATATTTAGATTTAACAAAAGGAACTGGTCAAAGGATGAATGCATTTCTGAATACATTGCAGAACTACTTAAACTTTCCCAATGCTGTGACTTTAAAGATGGACTTTCTGATGCATTGAGGGTCAGGCTTGTATATGGTATGCATAGTCAAATCACTGCAAAAAGGCTATTGACAGAAAGAGACTTAAACTTAGAATGGGCATTGACCATTGCAATATCTTTAGCATTCAGCACAATTACAGAAAAAGAGTTTGGAATGTGAAATCCACGTAATGTCTCTAAATAGTGCAAAAAGAACCCAAAAATGATATCAATGTGACAAATCCTCCCATGATGCAATGACTGTTTGTTCAAAGAAAAAGATTGCAGTAAGTGTCATGAGAGGGTGCAAGTCAAACAAAAAGCACAAAGAGCAAAACCACATAGAGTGAAAACTTCCTAACACAGAATTAAACAAATGCATAAAGTAACTAAAAATGAAACAGAATCTGACAAAACTGAGCTGTCATGCCTAGAACTGCATAGAATTACTGAAGCGGATCACAAAATCATTTGCATCACAATAGATTTATCTGGTGTAAAACTGAAAATGGAGCTGGATAGAATCAACTTTTTCCATAATTCCAGAGGCTGACTACAACAGACTGTTTTCTAAGATACCATTAGAGAAGCCCTCAGTGATGCTAAATACCTACACAGGTGAAAAAATGTCTTCCAAAGGCAAAATGAAAGTAAATGTGATGCATGGAGGCCAAATATAGCAATTAGATCTTTATGTACTGGAAAGTACATAAAGTAGAAAAGCTTGCAGAGAGATTTAGGCCAGTTAGAAGAGTGGGCTGAACGATGGCAGATGGAGTTTAACGCTGATAAGTGTGAGGTGCTACATTTTGGTAGGAATAATCAAAATAGGACATACATGGTAAATGGTAGGGTATTGAGGAATGCAATAGAACAGAGTGATATAGGAATAATGGTGCATTGTTCCCTGAAGGTGGAATCTCATGTGGATAGGGTGTTGAAGAAAGCTTTTGGTATGCTGGCCTTTATAAATCAGAGCATTGAGTATAGGAGTTGGGATGTAATGCTAAAATCGTACAAGGCATTGGTAAGGCAGAATTTGGAGTATTGTGTACAGTTCTGGTCACCGAATTATAGGAAAGATGTCTACAAAATAGAGAGAGTACCAAGAAGATTTATTAGAATGTTACCTGGGTTTCAGCACCTAAGTTACAGGAAAAGGTTGAACAAGTTAGATCTTTATTCTTTGGGGCGTAGAAGGCTGAGGGGGGACTTGATAGAGGTATTTAAAATTATGAGAAGGATAGATAGAGTTAATGTGGATAGGCTTTTTCCATTGAGATTAGGGGAGATTCAAACAAGAGGACATGAGTTGAGAGTTAGGGGGCAAAAGTTTAAGGGAAACACGAGGGGGAATTTCTTAACTCAGAGAGTGGTAGCTGTGTGGAATGATCTTCCAGTAGAAGTGGTAGAGGCAGGTTCAGTATTGTCATTTAAAGTAAAATTGGATAGGTATATGGACAGGAAAGGAATGGAGGGTTATGGGCTGAGTGCGGGTCAATGGGACTAGGTGAGAGTAAGCGCTGGGCACGGACTAGAAGGGCCGAGATGGCCTGTTTCCGTGCTGTAATTGTTATATGGTTATAAAGTGGAGGGCCAGCACCTTTTGGGTGTGAATGGTTGAGAAAAATCCAACTACACTGGCACACAATCAAAGCTCACAATGTGTCATCAACAGGCAACTGCAACCAAACTGGTAGCACTAACCAGAGACCGGCACAACTGCTTAATGCTAATGAGAAGATGTTTGAGAAGGGGATAGGTAAAGTCAAAGGCATGAAGTTCAGAATTGAACTGGTTGAAGCAGCAATACTAAGTTTCCATAATGTGCATTCAGTGCCTTACACACCATTTCTTCAAGTGGATGTTGTACTGAAGAGCTTGGAGGCATCTGACATTCTTTCCAAGGCTGAATGAAGTGATTGGGACATGCACCTTGACCCGGTAATCAAGAAGGGGAATGCCGGAGCTGTTCACATATGCAGAAACTTCAAAGTAAGCATCAAACCTGTACTGCACTTAGTGCAGCATCCACTGCCATGAAAAGAATATGTATTTTCATCTTTGGGAGGTAGGGAGAGGTTTTCAAAGACTACCGTAGATTCCGGACTACAGAGCGCACCTGATTAAAAGCCGCTGGCTCTAATTTTAGAAATAAAATCAATTTTTTACTTGTACAGGCCGCACCGGATTTTAGGCCGCACCGGATTTTCGGCCGCAGGTGTCCCACGTTGTAATATGAGATATTTACACAGAAAGATATTACACGTGAGGATTTTTTAACTTTTAATTAAATCCATATGGTAACATAAACAAATACATATTGCAAATGCTTTTTTTCGAACCGTGCCTGTAACGCGGCTACTTTTAAATATACGTTGCGTATACTTCTTTACTGAACAACATTCCAATATCTCCTAACGACTGGTAAAAAATATATATACTGCAGCCTACCAGGAAAAGTTATTGATCGCCTTTAACTTAAAAGCAGCGTTTTCGCTCCGCCGCTCGCCCCCGCCTTCCCGTTTATCGCAAACCGGTATATTTCCCACAAGACGCGGCGAAACCGGGTGTGACGTCATAGCATCCCGCGATGTAGTACAGAAAACAAATATAGTTAAAACAGTTCTAACTTTAACTAACAAATGAATTACTAAGCGAAAATATTTTAAACTAAATAACTGCCATAAAGGCAGCACAATGCTTTTCTTCGAGTGTTTTCCATGTTGATGAGGGTGAGTACAAATGACTGATTTACAATAATTTAATTGTGAAAGTGCGCTTGATTTATCGTACAATTTCATTGGACCTCTGTGAACTACTCATCAATTTTATTGGTCTACTGTTACGAAGCAAAATGTTTTTGGCGGCATGAAAAAAAATAATGCATTAGCCGCTCCATTTTAAAGGCCGCAGAGTTCAAAGCTATT
Source organism: Hemitrygon akajei (assembly GCF_048418815.1). Taxonomy (NCBI): domain Eukaryota; kingdom Metazoa; phylum Chordata; class Chondrichthyes; order Myliobatiformes; family Dasyatidae; genus Hemitrygon; species Hemitrygon akajei. The sequence goes on from NC_133124.1 coordinate 98,684,939, forward strand.
CAAAATGTGGGAAAAAAGTAGCGGCTTAAAATCCGGAATCTACGGTAATTGTCACAAGACAATGTGCAAATAAGATTGAAAAGTCAAGCAGGAAGTTCCTCACAATCAACAGACAACACACAACTCACGACAGACTGTTCCACTGTAATTGTTTCATCTTCGGCATTGCATCAGCTTCAGCAGTTTGGCAAAGAACAATGGACCAAGTACACCAAGATATCCCAGAAACAGCTTTATGGATCCAGAACTGGCTTGCCCACAGAAGGCAAAGAGTGGTTGTAGACGGGTCATATACTGCATGGAGGTTGGTGACCAGTGGTGTGCTTCAGAGATCTGTTCTGGGATCCCTACTCTTCATGATTTTTATAAATGACCTGGATGAGGAAGTGGAGGGGTGGGTTAGTAAGTTTGTTGATGACACAAAGGTTGGAGATGTTGTGCATAGTGTGGAGGGCTGTCAGAAGTTACAGTGGGACATTGATAGGATGAAAAACTGGGCTGAGAAGTGGCAGATGGAGTTCAACCCAGATAAGTGTGAAGTGGTTCATTTTGGTAGGTCAAATATGATGGCAGAATATAGTATTAATGGTAAGACTCTTGGCAGTGTGGAGGATCAAAGGGATCTTGAGATCCAAGTCCATAGGATGCTCAAAGCAGCTGCTTAGGTTGACTCTGTGGTTAAGAAGGCATATGGTGTATTGGCCTTCATCAATCGTGGAATCAAATTTAGGAGCTGAGAGTTAATGTTGCAGCTATATAGGACCCTGGTCAGACCCCACTTGGAGTATTGTGCTCAGTGCTCAGTTCTGGTCGCCTCCCTACAGGAAGGATGTGGAAGCCATAGAAAGGGTGCAGAGGAGATTTATAAGGATGTTGCTTGGATTGGGGAGCATACCTTATGAGAATAGTTTGAGTGAACTCAGCCTTTTCTCCTTGGAGCGACAGAGGATGAGAGGTGATCTGATAGAGGTGTATAAGATGATCAGAGGCATTGATAGTGTGGATAGTCAGAGGCTTTATCCCAGAGCTGAAATGGTTGCCACAAGAAGACATAGGTTTAAGGTGTTGGGGAGTAGGTACAGAGGAGATGTCAGAGGTAAGTTTTTTACTCAAAGAGTGGTGAGTACGTGGAATGGGCAGCCAGCAATGGTGGTGGAGGTGGATACAATAGGGTCTTTTAAGAGACTTTTGGATAGGTACATGGAGCTTAGAAAAATAGAGGGCTATGGGTAAGCCTAGTAATTTCTAAGGTAGGGACATGTTCAGCACAATTTTGCGGGCTGAAGGGCCTGTATTGTGCTGTAGGTTTTCTATGTTTCTATGTTTCTAACATAACATTGCCTTGATGATATCATTGTGAGCAGCAAGAATGATAAAGAGCACATCCAGAACCTTGGTAAAGTGATTACCAGGCTGAGTGAGTATGGTCTGTGCACAAAAGAGAGAAATACAAGTTTCACAAGAATGAAATCTCATATTGTGAACATATCATTGCCAAGAGCTTAGGTAAGTCATAAGAGGGGATTGAAGTAGTGCTATAGGCACCCAAACTGGATAATGTGTCACAACTCAGGTTATACTTAGGCCTTGTAAATTACTACTACCAGTTTCTCCCAAACTTTGCTACAGTGCTGCATCCATTGAACGCATTGTTGCAGACAGGAGCAAAGTAGGAATGGTCAGAAAGATTTGAAAGAGCATTCAAGGAAACAAAGAGACTAATTACATCAGATGAACTGCTCACCCATTATGAGCCATCTCTGCCCATCAGACTGGCATGTGATGCGTCCCCTTATGGCATTGGAGCGGTTTTGTCACACATTATGAAAGATGGATCTGAACGTCCGATTGTATTTTCTTCAAGATCACTGACAAGCACAGAACACAACTAAGTACAGATTGATCAAGAGGCCCTTAGGGTCGCATGGGAAATAAACAATTTCTACCACTACCTCGATGGACAAAAGTTTATTCTAGTGAGACTACCAGCACTTGTCTCTATTTTCAATCCTGGGAAGGAAATCCTAGTGATGACTGCTAACTGCTTATAACATTGGGCACTTTTCCTAGGAGCCCAACTCTTATGGAATATAGTTCAAGGGTACCAAACAATGCAGCAACACTGGCAGATTGTCATGTCTTCCACTATTGGCAACTGAAGAAGAAAAGTCTTCACACTGTGACCCAGCAGAACTGTTCCACACAGCACTGGTGGGCCAATTGCTGACAACATATTCTGAAATACAAAGAGAAACAAGGAATGACCTGACCTTGTCAAGAAACCATGAAACCACCAGGCAAGGATGGCCAGCTCATGGTAATCCTATGTTTCCAGAGATCTTAGTGAGATGAGACGAGACCAACTGTCTGTATGTCAAAGAACACTGATGTGTGGATCTCATGTTGTGGCTCCCTCTAAACTGTGCACCAGTGTTAGAAAATTGGCATGAAGGACACCTGGCTACAGCCAAGATGAAGAGCACCGCCCAGAGCTATGTGTGGTGGCTAGGAATAGATAAATAGATCTATAGACAGACTTGACCAAAAGTCATTCAGGATGCCACAAAGTTCAAAATGCACCCCCACAGGTACCATTGCACCCATGGGAGTGGCCGTCTTCACCATGGCAAAGAGGGCATATTGACTTTGCTGGGCGGTTCATGGACTCTGTGTATCTGATAGATAGATAGATAGATAGATAGATAGATAGATAGATAGATAGATAGATAGATACTTTATTCATCCCCATGGGGAAATTCAACTTTTTTCCAATGTCCCATACACTTGTTGTAGCAAAACTAATTACATACAATACTTAACTCAGTAAAAAATATGATATGCATCTAAATCACTATCTCAAAAAGCATTAATAATAGCTTTTAAAAAGTTCTTAAGTCCTGGTGGTAGAATTGTAAAGCCTAATGGCATTGGGGAGTATTGACCTCTTCATCCTGTCTGAGGAGCATTGCATCGATAGTAACCTGTTGCTGAAACTGCTTCTCTGTCTCTGGATGGTGCTATGTAGAGGATGTTCAGAGTTTTCCATAATTGACCATAGCCTACTCAGCGCCCTTCGCTCAGCTACCGATGTTAAACTCTCCAGTACTTTGCCCACGACAGAGCCCGCCTTCCTTACCAGCTTATTAAGACGTGAGGCGTCCCTCTTCTTAATGCTTCCTCCCCAACACGCCACCACAAAGAAGAGGGCGCTCTCCACAACTGACCTATAGAACATCTTCAGCATCTCACTACAGACATTGAATGACGCCAACCTTCTAAGGAAGTACAGTCGACTCTGTGCCTTCCTGCACAAGGCATCTGTGTTGGCAGTCCAGTCTAGCTTCTCGTCTAACTGTACTCCCAGATACTTGTAGGTCTTAACCTGCTCCACACATTCTCCATTAATGATCACTGGCTCCATATGAGGCCTAGATCTCCTAAAGTCCACCACCATCTCCTTGGTCTTGGTGATATTGAGACGCAGGTAGTTTGAGTTGCACCATATCACAAAGTCCTGTATCAGTTTCCTATACTCCTCATTCAAAGCGGCCAGAGATTAAAGGCAACCACTCAGAAAAGTCTGTTTCTGCTCTGAGGACTATCTTTGCCAGAAATGGTTTAGCTGAATGAATTGTGATTGACAATGGACCACAAAATACATCACGAGGGTTCAGACTATTCATGAAGAAAAATGGTATCAAACATCTCAAGTCAGCTCTGCACCACCCTGCAATGAATAGGATAGCTGAAAGTTTTATCCAAACCTTCAAGAAGTCTATTACAGCTACGGACAAGGATGACATTACTCTACAGCACGGGGTGGACAATTTCCTTTTCATGTATCAGAGCTCTGTTCATGCAACAACAGATCAAACAATTCAATGTTGTTCATGAGAAGGAAACTGAGATCTTGCATTGATTTCCTGAAACCAGACCTCCGGAGGGAAGTACAGAATAAACAGTTCAGCCATTTTTCAAGTGAATCAGGAAGGAGCTTTGAGGTTGGACAGGAAGTCCTGGAGTGTGATTACTGAGAAGACATGTAGATACCTGGTAGGATAACTACAGGAACTGGAGCACTGATGCATGCAGTGGATGGTGGAGATCAGACATGGAGACTTCGTTTGGACCAGATACTGGATGCTGTACTGAAGAACACACCTGAGTCGACTGCATCCAACAAGATGGACACATTACAGCCATTGGACTTACCTCGCAGTGATGATCATGTCATTAACAGCAATGTGATACCTGCAAAAGAGAAAGTTGTTTTTGATAAAACACCTGCCAAACCTGATGCCAATCCACAGGTCCAAAGGCACAATACTGAAAGAAACAAAGCACCACCTAAAAGACTGAATCATTAGTATAGTGAAGTTAGTTATGGACTGTTATTGTGAAAGTATGTATACTTGAATATGGGTTGTTAAAGTGAATTTGAATGATTTGTTACATATACAGTTTTATGTTACATTAATCTAAAGGGGGGAAAAGTGTAATGTATAGTTCTATTTTGCTTGGAGCAATGACTCTGCTTAGGAATATGTATGGACTGATAACTTACCAATGCGTATTGATCTGTTGTCTACGCATGCGCATTGCTCTCTCTCGCTGCAATGTGAATACACCAGTTAAACCATCTCCTGCGTGCATGCTTTTATTTTAATTGATTTGTAGTTGTACAGGCACCACAAATGTTACATTTCCACATGGGGGATTTTCTTGTGAAGTTGGGACTAATCCAAGACCCATAAAAATTTCCTTTGCACGCCAGTTTGGCGTTGGCCCAGAAAGTTAATTTAAAAAAGGCATTTCAGGTCTATGGAACTAATATTCCATAATCTGCGGTCATCAGCTAACTATGCACATTCACAGATGACCTATGGGGAAAATATCATATCTACTTTGTGTGGATTTCCCAAGTCAAAGTTTGTTAGGTGAAGGCAGCTCCATACTTAGTGCTGAGGGCTTCTGTATATAAGTCCTGTCCTGTGAAAGGGGACTGGTGTAAACAATAAGCATTCCTGACGCAAAAGAAGTATATTGAATGGGATGACTGTATAGGTTTATGGCTTTGAGTCTCCCGGAAGAAAACACAATTGAGCCTAGAATGAGGCCATCTCACCCCTGGTCATGGAGGTCCTGTGTCACAGTGTTTATCAACAGTAACAGCAACAACAGCAGATCATAGATCAGAGATTAAAGGATCAATGAACTGCACTTAACAGCTTACAGAAGCCTTATCTGTACCAAGGCCAACAGCTGTTTCATAGAATTCAAGCTTTAAAAGATAATTTTCAATATATCATCTAGGACAAGTTGGAGGATTTTAAATCACAGATGTTTCACATCCCTCAGCGTGATTCACTCAGTGTTGAGACATATTAAAAATGTTGGTCTTACATTGTAGCCTTCTGATCCAGTTTATGCATGTTGATTAGATCATTATTTGCAAAAAATGCTATGGAAAACAGTATCGATATTAGGGAGAATTGTGGCAAGAAGTGGCTGTTCCCAATTCCCAATGGCAAATGCAGCAAGAAATATACAAAATCATATGCTGTGCATTGTTCAAGCACAAGAAATAGGAGGAAATGATTTATTTTCTAGGCTGAGAATATAAAGAAATTATTCAAGAATACAACAGGTCAGATGTATGGAATAAGGTGAACTGTTCAATGAAACAGAGTAAGATAGAGAAGAGTTTGTAAAAAAGAAGGGAACTGGAAATTCTGGTGAAACTGTATTAACCCAGAACCTTAACTGTTTCTCTCTACACAGAAGACACTTGACATGCTAAGTGTTTTTGAATTTAATATAGATCGATAGTAAAACATTTAGTTTTAGAGCAGCAAAGACCAAAGTGAACATAAAGTGACAGATTTGGTTGTAAGTAAATAACAATGCTGGTCAGAACTAAAGCCCGAGGTGTTGTAGTAACACAGAGCAAAGCCTGCTTGGAGTGGGCCAAGTTTGGAGATATATTTGGATAAAGAGGGAATCAGGAACTGTTCGAGAGACAGAAGATCTGTGGGCTGTCTAATGAAGGCAGAATATGGAATCGACAAAAATCTAATAAAACCTGATCCAGACTCCAATGACTTTGAAGGTAACCTATATATGCTGGTAATCAATAACTGCTAATTGATTTATTATTGACCCAGCCAGCAACCACCCTATTTAACCCTACCTAATCACAGGACAACTTACAATGGCTAATTAATCTACTAACTGTTACATCTTTGGAGTGCGGGAGGAAACCAGAACACTTGGACGAAACCCACATGGTTACGGGAAGAACTTACAAACTTGTTACAGACAATGCTTGAATTGAACGCCGAACTCCATCGCCCCACGCTGTAGTAGTGTCACACTAACTGCTATGCTATGATGGGGCCCCAGATGTACAAAGAAACAGTGAAAAACTTGTTTTACATGCTATCCAGACAGATCATTCCAAACATAAGTACATTGAAGTACTACAAAGGTAAGTGCATAAGTATAATGCAAAATACAGATTTATCATTACAGGGAAAGGACTGTGCAACAAGATGAAGTACAAAAACCATGACAAAGTAACTGAGAGATCAAGAGTTCATCTTTCTCATACAAGATGTCTGTTAAGCCCCTAATAACTGCAGAATAAGAAACTATTCCTGAGCCTGGCATTGCATGTTGTCAGGTCTTTGTTCTTTTTGCATGACAGAAGAGTGAAAGAAGAGAGGGTGACCAGGATGGGAGGAGTCTTTAATTATGTTGGTGGCTTTCTTATGGAACTGGGAAGTGTAGGTAGACCAACTGGAGAGGAGAGAGGTTTTGTTATAGGTTGGGCTGTGTTCACAGCTCTCCACAATTTCTTATAATCTTGAGCAGAGCAAGCTATGATACGTCTGAATAGAAAGGCTATTATGGATTTAGTCTTGTGTAATGAACAGGATTTGATAAGCGATCTTGAAGTAAAGGAGGTAGTGACCATAATATGATAAGTTTTTATCTGCAATTTGAGAAGGATAAGGGCAGATTGTAGGTGTCAGTGTTGCAGTTGAACAGGGGAGACTATGGAGCCATGAGGGAGGAGCTGGCCAAAGTTAACTGGATGGATATCCTAGCAGAAAAGACAGTGGAACAGCAATGGCAGGTATTCTTGGGAATAATGCACAAGGTGCAAAATCAGTTCATCCCCCGGAGAAAGAAGGATTCAAAGGGGGGAAAGGGGCCACAGTGGTTGACAAAGGAAGTCAGAGATTGCATAGCATTAAAAAAAAAGGAAGTATGACAGAGCTAAGGTGAGTGGGAGGACAGATGATTGGGAAATTTTTAAGGAACAACAAAACTTAACTAAAAAAGCAATACAGGGAGAAAAAATGAGGTACGAACGCAAGCTAGCCAGGAATATAAAGGTGGATAGCAAAAGCTTTTTTAGGTATGTGAAGAGAAAGAAGATAGTTAAGAACAATGTTGGGCCCTTGAAGAATGAATTGGGTGAAATTGTTATGGGAAACAGAGAAATGGCAGAAGAATTTAATAAGTACTTTAGATCTGTCTTCACTAGGGAAGACACAAGCAATCTCCCAGATGTATGGATGGGTCAAGGACATAGGGTAACAGAGGAAATGAAACAGATTGACATTAGGAAGGAAACGGTGATGAGTAGACTGATGGGACTGAAGGCTGACAAATCCCCAGGTCCAGATGGTCTGCACCCTAGGGTACTAAAGGAGGTGGCCCTGGAAATTGCGGATGCATTGGTAATCATTTTCCAATGTTCCTTAGATTCAGGATCAGTTCCTGAGGATTGGAGAATGGCTAATGTTATCCCACTTTTTAAGAAAGGAGGGAGGGCGAAAACAGAGAACTATCGTCCTGTCAGCCTAACATCAGTAGTGGGGAAGATGCTAGAGTCCATAATTAAAGATGAAATAGTGGCATATCTAGATAGCAGTGATAGGATTGGGCCGAGCCAGCATGGATTTACCAAGGGCTTGATTATCATGCTTGACTAATCTATTGGAGTTTTTCGAGGATGTAGCCAGGATGTTAGACAACGGAGATCCAGTGGATGTAGTGTACCTCGATGTTCAGAAGGCATTTGATAAGGTCCCACATAGGAGATTGGTGGGTAAAATCAGAGCTCATGGCATTGGGGGGAAGATATTGACATGGATAGAAAACTGGTTGGCAGATAGAAAGCAAAGGGTAACGGTGAATGGGTGTTTCTCAGAATGGCAGGTGGTGACTAGTGGGGTGCCACAGGACTTGGTATTGGGACCACAGCTGTTTACAATTTACATCAACGATTTAGATGAAGGCATTGAGAATAACATCAGCAAGTTTGCTGATGATACTAAGCTGGGTGGCAGCGTGACATGTGATGAGGATGTTAGGAGAATTCAGGATGACTTGGATAGGCTGGGTGAGTGGGCAGATACTTGGCAGATGACGTTTAATGTGAATAAGTGTGAGGTTATCCACTTTGGGAGTAAGAACAGGAAGGCAGATTAATATCTGAATGGTGTAAAGTTAGGTAAGGGAGAAATAAAAAGAGATCTAGGAGTCCTTGTTCATCAGTCACTGAAGGTGAATGAGCAAGTGCAGCAGGCAGTGAAGAAGGCTAATGGAATGTTGGCCTTTATTACAAAGGGAATTGAGTACAAGAGCAAGGAAATCCTTTTGCATTCGTACACGGCCTTGGTGAGACCACACCTGGAGTATTGTGTACAGTTTTGGTCTCCAGGGTTAAAGAAGGACATCCTGGCTGTAGAAGAAGTGCAGCGTAGATTCACGAGGTTAATTCCTGGGATGTTTGGACTGTCTTACGCAGAGAGGTTAGAGAGACTGGGCTTGTACACACTGGAATTAAGGAGATTGAGAGGGGATCTGATTGCAACATATAAGATTATTAAGGGATTGGACAGAATAGAGGCAGGAAATATGTTCCAGATGCTGGGAGAGTCCAGTACCAGAGGGCATGGTTTGAGAATAAGGGGTAGGTCATTTAGGACAGAGTTAAGGAAAAACTTCTTCTCCCAGAAAGTTGTGGGGGTCTGGAATGCACTGTCTTGGAAGGCAGTGGAGGCCAATTCTCTGGATGCTTTCAAGAAGGAGCTAGATAGGTATCTTATGGATAGGGGAATCAAGGGATATGGGGACAAGGCAGGAACCGGGTATTGATAGCAGATGATCAGCCATGATCTCAGAATGGCGGTGCAGGCTCGAGGGGCCGAACGGTCTACTTCTGCACCTATTGTCTATTGTCTATTGTCTAATGGTCTCTTTGCTACATCTATAAAAGTTAGTGAAGGTTCAAACCAATATGGCAGGGGTTGGGAACCGATATGATAGAGCTGAGGATGCGCTAGTAGGTTTACAAGTAGATGATGGACAAGGAAGGAAGGACAAGCCAATGATTGGGTACAAATGCAGATAGAGCAAAGAGTTAAATTATACTACAGAGTCAAAATTCAGAAGGGTAAAGAATGCAGGACTGAAGCCGCTGTATTTAAATGTGTATAGCACTCAGAAAAAGGTGGATGAACTCAAGGCACAATTAGAGATTGGTTGGTATGACATTGTGGGCATTGCTGTATTGTGGCTGAAAGAAGGCCACAGTTGGGAGATTAACATCAAAGGATATATTTTGTATCAAAAGGACAAGCAGGAAGGCATAGGCGGTGGTGTGGCTCTGCTTGTAAGAAACAGAATTACATCTTTAGAAAGAGGTAACATAGGGTCAGAGAAAGCTGAATCTTTGTGGGTGGAGTTAAGAAACTACAAGGGTTAAAAAAAACTATTGGAATCATATATAAGCCTTCATATAATAGCCAATGTGTGGTGTTGAGATTGCAAAGGGAGCTGCAAAAGGCATGTAATAAGGGTAATGACACAATTGTAATGGGAGTCCTCAATATACAAGGGGATTAGAAAATCTGTTTGGTGCCAAATTGTGCGAGAGGGAATAAGCAGGAGTGAGTGCTATTAATATTACAAAGGAAAAAGTGCTAGGCAAACTCAAAGGTCTTAAGGTGGGTAAGTCCGGACCAGATGGATTACATTCCAGAATCCTGAGAGAGGTTGCTGAAGAGATAGCGGATGCATTGGACATGATCTTTCAAGAATTACTTGATGGTCCCAGAGGACTAGAAGATTGCAAATGTCACTACACTCTTTAAGAAGGAAGGAATGGAAAAGAAAGGAAATTATAGGCCAATTAGTCTAACCTCAGTAGTTGGGAAAGTATTGGAGTCTATTATTAAGGATGAGATTTTGAGGTATTTGGAGATTGATGATAAAATAAGTCAAATTCAACATTGCTTCTGGAAAGGGAGGTTTTGCCTGACAAATCTGTTAGAGTTCTTCAAGGAAGTAACAAATAGGGTGGACAAAGGAAAGGCAGTGGATGTCATTTACTTGGATTTTCAAAAGGAATTTGATAAGGTGCCACACAAGATAACAAGTTTAACAAGATAAACTCCTATGGTGTTACAGGAAAGATACTGGCATGGATAGAGGAATAGCTCACAGGCAGGAGACAGTGAGTGGGAATAAAGGAGGCCTTTTATGGTTGGCTACCAGTGAAGAATGGTGTTCCTCATGGATCGGTATTGGGACCACTACTTCTCACTTTGTTTGTCAGTGATTTAGATAATGGAATTGATGGCTTTGTGGCAAAGTTTGCGGATGATACAAAGATAGGTGGAGGGTTTGTTAGTGCTGAGGAAGTGATACGATTGCAGCAGGACTTAGACAAATTGGAAGAATGGACATAAAGTGGCAGATGGAATACAGTGCTGGGAAATATATGAGAATGCATTTTAGTAAAAGGAACAATAGTACCGACTATTATCAAAATGAGGAGAAAGTACAAACATCAGAAGTGCAAAGTGGCTTCAAAGTCCTCATGCAAGTCTCCCAGAAGGTTAATTTACAGGTTGAGTCTGTTATAAAGAAGGCAAACGTAATATTGGCATTTATTTCAAGGGAAATAGAACATAAAAGCAAGGAGATAATGCTGAGGCTTTATGAGACACTGGTCACGCACTGGAATGTAGAAGAACGTGGGGGATCTCATTTCACCTCCCGAATTTTGAAAGGACTAGATATGGTGAATGTGGAAAGGATGTTTCCCATGGTGGGTATATCCAGAAGTAAAGTGCTCATCCTCAAAATTGAGGGATGACCTTTTGGAACAGAGGTAAGGAGGAAAGTTTTTAGCCAGAGAATAATGAATCTGGGGAAGCTGTGCCACAGACAGCGATACACGCCAAGTCCATGGATATATTTAAAGCAAAAGCTGATAGTTTCCTGGTTGGTCAGGGCATCAAAGGATTTGGCGACAAGGCAGATGTATGGGTTGAGTGGGGTCTGGGATCAACCATCATGGAATGGTGAAGCAGACGCAATGGGTTGAATGGCCTAACTCTGCTCCTATGTCTTATGGTCTATCAGGAACACTAAGCTATTTCCTTAATCTTCTGAGGTAGTAGAATTAATTGTGTGCTTTGTTGGCTATAGTGTCTATGTGGTTGAACCAAGGTAAGATATTAGTGATAATTATTACTAACAACTATAAGTTCTCAACCACCTCTACTGCAGTTTGTGGAAAAGAGCAAGGAATTAGCAGAATGAAACCCTGGATCCAAGAGCATCGGGTGGGGGACAGTGTTTGGGGGCGAGGTTTTAGTGGGCAGTTGAGGTCAAAATTTAAATCTTTTGGATCAATACGTCAATAAAGGTTAAAAATGATTCAATTCTGACACAAAATGAAATCTGTAAATATACAAATCGGCCGATCATTAGAACTATCCTTTCATTCAAACATTAAAGATAAACATTTTACCATTTGTAGAAGCAGCAATCTTTGTCTAACTATTGACATTGGATGCACAGATGCACTTTAGATTGATGTGAACATATTTATGATTGTTCATTTACTTTAGAATTCCTTAGAGGCCCTCCACAGAATATTATGCACTGAAGACCTCATTAGCATATAGGGTTTTCGATCCTACCATTAATCTTCGTCTGATGTAGCCTCCAATTCACTAATGAGCCATTTTGATGCATGATAAATATATAACTGTAGGCTGTTCTTAAAAATGCCTAAAATAGGAATATGTAAATGCATTGAAAATATGTGCATATTAACTAATCAGGCCTGATTTTTTTCCGTGAAGCAACAGAAGAGAAAACCTCTGAACTTTAAAGCTGAAGAAAGCTGTTGAACAAAGTGATTACTGCAATGAACCAAACAGTAAGCTGAGAGAAATATTGGACTCATTTTTAGTTTAAAATGATGAGTTGAACAAAATGGACTTGATCAGGATCTATCTCTTTCTGTAAAAGCAAATCAAGCACATTATTCCCATGAGTTTTTTCAATTGTTTTGTCACAATCCACCCACCAACATTCTATGACTCAACAGCGCTCCCCACCAACTTCTTTCAGCCTCAAATATCCCTCCAGGTAGATTTGACCCCAATGCTTATGGTGCAGCATCTGCTTTTGTCTTTTGATCTAACACAGAGGTTCTCAATCTGGGCTCCATAGACCCCTTGCTTAATGGTAGCTGTCCATGGCATAAAAAAAGTTTGGGAACCCCTAATCTAAGAGATGGTCAGATATGTAAAGTTTTCTTACAGCTGTTCGCTGTTCGTCTTTAAATTTGTTCTTTTCGACCTTATTGAGAACTAAATTTAAAAAATACATTGATTTTTTTCCAACAGTAATTGATTTTTTTTAAATCTGCAGCTGCTGGAAATATGAAATCAAAGTAAAGAAACCAAGCAAGTTGGGCTATGTGAGGAAATAGAAACAGATAACGTTTTGAGTTAGTCATAGTCACATGACACAAGTCATGAGTTTGTGTCTCTTCATCAGAAATTCAACTCCTTCAACTCTAAGTTATTTCTTCAACCCTTCTCATTGTTAGAGTAACTAGCAGGTACAATATTAACACTGCTGCCTTACAATTCCAGAAACCCTGTTTCCTTCCTGACCTTGGGAAATGTCTGTGTGCAGCTGTTATTTTCATGTTCTTCTTGTAATTTCCTCTGCTGCTTAGATTTCTTCCCACATGCAGAGACATGTTAGTAGGTTAATTAGCTACCTAAAATACCACTAGTATAGGTGGGTGGCAGGTAGCTATTGGGGAAAAGTCAGATTAGTGCTTAATCACATGGAAAATTAGGGTTTGGAGGGTAGTAAGAGATGCTTATTGAAACAGATGAAGCTGAAATAAGTCATGCATAAAATTATGAGAGACTTATATATGATGAACAGGAGGAGCCTATTTCTCGTTTTGGAGCCAACAAAAAAGCCATGCTTTCCATCAGACGGTGTGGCAAGGTGAGAGGAGGATCCAGAACTCATCATCTGAAAAGATGGTCGAGGGAAAAGGACTCGAATTCCTTACAAAAATATTAAGTTGATGACAGTGCTGTACTACAATTGATGTCACTAGAGCAAAAAAATGGAAATGCTGGAAATACTCACCAGGATAAGCAGCATAAAATTTTAATATTTGATAGGGGTCACCTTCCATCAGAATCTTAACAGTGTTTCTTTCTCCCCAGATGCTGCCAATCCTGTTGAGTATTTCCAGTATTTTCATTTTTTTTATAAACTCAGTTGTAGAATATATATATATATATTTGTTTTTCAGGAAGTTTGATTTAGCTGAATGTGATTTCTATGCTTCTAGTTTGTTTTATTGTAGTGCAGGTGTAGTGTACTGAGTATGTTAACAGTGTGTTCAAGACATTACTGTCACATAGACTGTTCTGACTGCAGGTACTATAGCTGTGGGAAGGAGATGTTAAATAAACACCCCCGTGCTTTGGTTAAGTTCCCGAGTCCTGGTCTGTTCTCTCGACAACGCTTTACTTTGATTTCACCTGGTGCTAGGCGTAATAGTTTGAACCACAGAACTCAAAATAGTACATCTGATTTATTAGTCTGCACAGATGCACACATTATGCAAATGATCAAACAATCCATTCAGTAAGTGTCACACTTGTAGATCTGCACTGGATCGATCTTGTTTATTTTGCTATCACACAACAGACTAAGATTTTCCCAATGAGCCATAAATTTCGATGATACATTGAAACTTAAAAATGGAGGGTTATGGACTGTGTAGAAGGGAAGAATTAGATTGATCATGAAGAAGGTTTATAGACTGATGGTTGGCACAGCACAGGCTGAAGGGCTCATACTGTGCTGTACCCTATGTCTTATGTTCTTTGTTCTTTGCCTGCTCTAAATGTCTTCATTTATGGGTTATGTTCATTTTTAAATGTAGAATTATTTTTAACCAGCTCTGCCCCATAATTACAGCCTTTTCTCATTTCCTTGATAAACTCCTGCATCAAACCTGTTCTCTGATGACTGAACACTATCTGTGGTTCAATGGGTAATTCTCACAGAATTAAACTGTCTAAAGGAAATTTGGACAAGTCACGAATAGAAAAGGCATAGAGAAATATGGACCTAATGCAGCCAAATAGGTCAAGCTCAGATAGACATCTTGGTCAGCATCGATGAGTTGGGTTGAAGGGCCTCTTTCTCTACTGTATAACTCTATGTTCTATGAGATTGTGAATTGGTTCAAGAAATGATCCCTGTGGTACTTGATTAGTCACAGCCAGCCAACCAGGGAAAGACCCAATTATTCCTGTACTTTGTTTCCTATCTGTTTATGAATTCTCAAACAATGTACATATATTGCCAGCAATTCCATGCTCATTAATCTTATTCAGTGTTTTGTTGCATGGGATCTTACCAAAAACTGAATACATCATACCTACCGGTTCTTTCTCAGCTATGCTACCAGAGATGTCCTCAAAGAATCACAGTCAATTGGTTAAATATTATTTCCTTTTTATTAATATAATATTGACACAATCATATTATCACTTCATAAATGTTTTATGATCATATTTTCATTATTATTTCCAGCAATTTTTCAACTACTATATTCGGGTACCCATTTTCTCTCTCCTTTCTTTCTAATACAGAAACATAGAAAACCCACAGCACAGTACAGGCCCTTCGGCCCACAAAGCTGTGCCAAACATATCCTTACCTTAGAACTACCTAGTCTTACCCATAGCTCTCTATTTTTCTAAGCTCCATGTATCCATCCAGGAGTCTCTTAAAAGACCCTATCGTTTCTGCCTCCGCCACCGTCACCGGCAGCCCATTCCACACACTCACCACTCTCTGTATTAAAAACTTACCTCTGACATCTCCTCTGTACCTACTTCCAAGCACCTTAAAACTATGCCGTCTTGCGCTAGCCATTTCTGCCTTGGGAAAACGCCTCTCACTATCCACACAATTCAATAGTGGAATCTTATTTGCAATTCCCAATGAGGAGTGACAATTCCAAATGCATAGAATTTTAAACTGTGTCTATCAAACTTTCCACTATCACTTTCATAAATCTAGGATATAGATTATGTGGTCTTTAAGATTTAACAGTTTTCTGGCTGATTAACTTCATTTTGATTTCTAAATTAATACACATATATTTTAATTTCCTTAAATGTATTGTGCATTGAATCTCCAATATTTCCGGGAGCTTTCTATTGTACTATTGTATCTTCTTCCATGAAGGCAGACACAACATACCCCAATTCTCTGTAATAATTTTCCTGTCTCTATCTGTAAGGGACACACATTTGGCTTTGTTCATAATTTTCAATTTTTAATGACCTATCTTGTGGGTTTTTTTGCTAGTGTATATGTATATTCCATTTTCCATTCTTTTATCAATGTCTTTGTCGTCTATTGCAGAAGTCCAAAATGAACCCACTTTTTAGGTTTGCTGTTTATTTGCATTTAAGCTTTTTTCCCTAGATTTAATGTTGTCTCTATGTAGTCCTGTAGCCTATGTTGGACCATTTTACTGTCGTGTCTTTGTGCATTAATGTGTACTATTTACTTCATTAAATACTAGCCATTGCATGGTGAGAGTCATGCAATTCAATGTAATTTTTCAGTCTACAACTGTCAGCCTTACTCTTATTACTTTTGTAACACACATAAAATGCTGGAGGAACTCAGTAGACCAGGCAGCTTCGATGAAAATCAATAAACAGTCAACGTTTCAGGTCGAGCTGCCTCTTTATTACCTTTTTTAAAAATGAAACCCCTGTCTTCAGATTACACAACATCACTTTCATATTTAGTGCAAAATTCTCTCATATTGTGTTCACTCTTTCCTAAGGCTCCTTTACAACAAGATCATTAATTAACCTTTTCTCACTGTACAGTACTGGATATAGAGTAGCCTATTTCTGATCCAATTCTTCAACAAACTGATCTCAAAATCCATCTGTCCCATATATAATTCTAAGAACTCATCCTTTAGTGTCAGAACTAATTTGATTATCTCGCTGTATATGCAGATTAAAGATCCCCATTATTAGTCTAATACCCAGTTTTGCTTATTCTTACTATACCTTGTATCACAACTACTTTTCAGACTTGAAAGCAAACATGCCCCAGCTGATCCTTAGCTGCATACAATCTTCCAAGCCAACTTCCTTTCTGACTATTGCATTGATGTCATTGGTTATTGTCAGCACTACCCTAGCACTTTTCCCTTGTAAATGTATCCATAAATTCTGAATATCTTGAAGATCTACTGCATGAAATATTTAGATCCTGTGGCCAAATTTTCATAATTGTAATGGAATTATACCTATAAATGAATGCTTTTTATTACTGATTCATCCACCTTGTTTTGGATGAATTGTGCATTCAGATATGTTGCCTTTACATTTGCCTATTCCGTTCTCTGTCACCTTTACCACCTGCCATTGTTTCTGCCACTATTTTGCTAATATTTTTAATATCCACTTCCAGGTTTGTTTCTTTTCCTCCTAACTCCTCTTTTATATTCCTGAGCTCGCTTTTTGGACAGGGATTCATGTCCTGTTGCTAACGCTTAAAAGCATCATTCTAGACTGTCACTCCAGAGCTGTATTCTTGGTCATGGCAGCTCATTGTTTCAGTCATTAGTCTAGTAGATCTGCAATAGTGAGTGTAGTTTTAATTCTACTGTGGTAGTGTGTAATGCAAGTCTTGATAAATCATTGTGGAATTGAACAGCTAACGTTAATGACGATGATTACAACTCTGCTAATTTGCTGGGGTTTGTGGTAATGTGCCACTATCATTGAAAGATAGCTCTTCTGATTTCATCTGGTCTATATCAGCTCCAGAAGCACGTTATGTCTGGTTATTGCACATATATTATGTGCAATGGTTGATCATTGGATGAAAGATTTAGCACTTTTTTAATTTCTCATGGCTTGACCCCTGTTGAAAGTTCGGCATGGAGCTAATTTAAACATTTGGTTTAATTGAAATAAAATAATAAATTCACGTGTGCAATGCGCTCACAAAATGTGGTGTGACAATTGCTTTGTTGTAGAACCTAAGTCTACTTAGTGATGACAACATTGTTTGTGTGACCTTAAAATGTGAAATAAAGAAATAATACAATTAAATTCAGTAGACAAAGGTGAAGAGGCCTTTGGGGTAAACTTGACTGTTTACAAATGCTGAAAGTTGAATCTGAGCCATTAGGGAGCAACAATCCAATAATTCTACTAACTGAAGGACATCATTAGTAACGAGAAACAAGAAGAATAATCTCAGTGAAAGGGCAAAAGTGATTTCTAGATTATAGAGGCAAAACTTGTTTATTGGTCTCACATATGTACCATATATACACCAGTTTGCACTGAATTGGCTGACTGCATGGATGAAGACTGCTTTGCTACACATCTGAAGCAAATACGTTTTTAACAAATACTTTGGAATTTCACACAATAGGCTTGTAAGCTCAGTGGAAGAAATCTGACTCATTGAGTGTTCAGACCTACAAAAAGGTGATGGGGAGGTTACTCACAGGGCAGGCTGCCTCAGCAAAATGCTTCAGTAATACCTGAAGAGTTCTCCAGTTCCTCATTGCGCATTGCTCCCCAGGGAAAACATCCAAAAGGCTTTCAATGTCAGCACTTTAGTTTTAAAATACTCCTTTAATCTTTTGTGTGTCTTTGATTTTTATCTCTCCACTATTGGTAGTAGTGTTTTCAATTACCTGGGCCTTCTTCCTATGGTTCCTCTGTAAAACTTTCAACCCTTGCTCTATTTAAAGAAAACATTGTTCTAGTTTCTTACCGTCTAATTATTAGAGTCACAGAATAACATGAAAGCAATCCATTGTGCTCGTCAAGTCCATGCCAGCCAACAAGTGCCCATTGACATCTATGCTGCACTCATTCCACATTTTTTCTCCTACATTCTTATTATCATTGCCCAGATTCTTTTAATCACAAGCATACTTGGAAAAACTGACAGTCTCTAACTGACATAGCCACTACTTATAGTTATGATATGTAAACTCCGCATAGCATTTCAGATCAGGATCCAACCTGACTGTGCCACTTCACTGCTCTGATACCACTATGTATAAATATACCTTTGAACCTCATTGTGATACTTTAGGTATAAATGCAGGTTGCTCTTTATATTTCATTGCTCCCTGGGCAGTGGCATGCCTTTAATTGTAGATGCTGCTGGTTTTTCTGAGCAATCCTGACAGATGCACAGGATTTTCAGAAGAATATTCAATGGAGCTGACCTTGCCATAATAGAAGATGAAAGATGTAGTTCCTTTGCAAAGTCACTTGTGCAATTTTGACACTTCCTGTGTGCCACAGTCTCTCCTTCCAGGGGGCAAATCCTTTGGTCTCTATAGAGTACAAAAATATTTTTGAATGTGATCTATTAATAGAGAAGAGATGCATGCCCTTCCTTTCTTTTCAAACAAAGTGTATGAGGAAAGTTAAACATGGGCAGCTTTTGATAAGGAATTATGTGACAAAGGTTAGCTGGACAGCAAGGCTTCCTGCAATAACAAGTTCTTATAATCACAGGCTTTACTTGTTTGTGGCAAGCTGTGAGACTGAAAATAAATTAAAAGATTTTTTTCCTAATGTTTTTAAAGTCAAACAGTAGCAAAAGTTGTCAAGTGCACAGTAACCTTCAGGGGTTAACTAAGGTAGTTACTACCCTACCGATACAATCATAACGATCAACTTGCATAAATAAAATTAAATGAATTGCAATTTCTATCTGTGTCATTGCTTCACACTTTTATAGCAGCTGTGCGTCAAGCACTATAAATGCCCATTAAGACTCCATTTGAGCTCAATAATAGATATCCCACCAATGGCCAGTGGAAGTATTTGGATCCCACTTGTCTGAATCATGATAAGCACAGTGATTGTTACATAATTACAGCTTTTATTGGATTGTGCTCTGCGGAATTCACAGTCTAATTTTAAAACTCACTAAAAACCATGCTGATTCGTTTTGGAAGTAGGAGAGTAATGTGCATCATTTTGGCTTATTTCAAATTATTGTCATGCATTTTACTACAATTACAGCTAACTGTCAGCCCCAGAATAGGGATAATTTATAGTTTATTTCATTACAGTTTTAGAAATAGTCACAAGACAATAGAATGTTCCATTTCAATTTGAAAGGAAAGTAATAGTGACATTTATCTATGTTAAGCTCAAAGATGAAATGATCTTATTTTGTTACCTAAACAGTGCAGCAACACTAATGTTACCTGCTTGCTTTGTGGAGTTACATGCTCTGCTTTGTTACTTTCAATTTACTACTTACAAAAGCCATTTGCTTTTAGTTGCATTCATTTTGATGACATTGAGTGCACTGAAGAAAACTTGCCAATTATACCAAACATTGTATTAATATCAGGCTAGATCTTTTATGATTGAAGCAAGTAAACTCAATTTATTATTTTCTACTCATATATTCTTTTCCCTCAAGATTAACTTAAAAAGAATATCTGAATGTTTATACATTATGTTTTGCTTGGTTCCACTAGAATGCTAGAGGCTGCTAATTTGCTTTGGAAGCTAATTCAGCAAGAAACCTTTCAACACTAACAAGTGATGACTTAAATCATCTGGAAATGCTGGTCCTTTGACAGCCCTGTTCCTTACGCCTACAAAGTGACTGCAAAAGTTATCAGGATTTGTTTGGCTTCCTAATAGCACTGACTTCCCTATTATTGATAACCTTCCTTGAATGAGGAATCAAGTTTGGCTTGATCAAACTCAGTTACTGTCACTTATGGGAAGGAGGAGAGTTGTTAGTTTGACAACCATTTGAGGATTCTTGTCAGTTCTCTTACTGAAATCTCACAAAGCTCTTGTGACTTCAGTGGACAGGAATACTTTAATTAATCGATAGTTTTATATGCACACATAGAGTTATAGAGTCATAGAGAACTACAGCACAAAAACAGGTCCTTTGGTTCACCTAGTCCATTCCAAACCATTTAAAATGCCTAGTCCCATCGACCTGCTCCCGAACCATAGCCCTCCATACCCCTCCTATCCGTGTACCTATCCAAACTTCTCAACATTGCAATCGAAAAGCCATCCACCACTTGTGCTGGCAGCTAGTTTGTTCCACACTCAAACACTCCGACTGAAGAAGTTTTGCCAAATGTTCCCCTTAAACTTTTCACCTTTCACGCTTAACCTATGGCCTCTAGTTGCAGTACCACCCAACTTTAGTGGAAGTAGCCTTCTTGCATTTACCCTGTCTATACTACTCATAAATTTGTATTGCTTCTATCAAATATCCCCTCAATCTTCTACATTCTAGGGAATGAAGTTCTAACCTTTTCAAACTTTCCTTATAATTCAATCCTCCAGAAATAGCAACATCCTTGCAAATTTTCTCTCTACTCTTTCAGAAGGTCAATGTGCCAAAAACTTTCTTTACAACCCGATCTACCTGTCACACCACTTTCGATGAATTATGCACCTGTATTCCCAAATCTCTTTGTTCTACCACACTCTTCAGTGCCCTACAGCTCATTAAGACCTACCCTGCTGGGCCTCCAAAAGTACATCTCACATTTGCCTGCGTTAAGTTCCATCTGTTATTTTTCAGCCCTTTTTTCCAGCTTGTCTAGGTCCCCCGGCAACCTTTTTATAGACTGCTTTTCTGTCCCCAGTTTTGGTGTCATCCAAAAAGTCTGCTGATTCAGTTAACCATATTATCATTCGGATTATTGATATAGATAACAAACAACAATAGACCCAGCACTAATCCCAGAGGCGTTCCACTAGTCACAGGCCTCTAGACAGAGAGGCAACCCTCTACTACCACTCTCTGACTTCTCCAACAAAGTTGATGTCCAATCCAATTAACCACCTCAGCCTGAATGCCAAGTGACTGAACCTTTCTAACCAGTCTCTCTTGCATGATCTTGTCAAATGCCTTGCTGAAGTCCATGTAGACAACATCCACTGCCTTGCCTTCATCCAGTTTCCTGGTAACTTCCTTGAAAAACACTGTAGGAATTTTTTAGACACAACCTAACATGCACAAAGCCATGCTGACTATCCGTAATCAGTCCCTGTCTATCCAAATACTCTTATGTCCTGACGAAGGGTCTCGGCCCAAAACGTCGACAGTGCTTCTCCTTATAGATGTTGCCTGACCTGCTGTGTTCCACCAGCATTTTGTGTGTGTTACTCATATATCCTGTCCCTCAGAATACTTCCCAATAACTTTCCCACTACTGATGTCAGATTCACCAACCTATAATCTCCTGGTTTCCTCTTAGTGTCTTAAACAGCAGAATAACTTTAGCTATCTCGCAATCCTCTGGTACCTCACCTGCCACTAAGGGTGACTTAAATATCTCTGTTAGAGACCCTGCAATTTCTATATTTCCCTCCTACAGGGTCCAAGGGAACACCTTATCAGGCCCTGGGGATTTGTTCACTCTGAATTCCCTCAAGACAGCAAACACTTCCTCCTCTGTAACCTGCATAGGGTCTATGACCTCAGTGCTGCTTTGCCTCACTTCTATAGACTCCGTGTCTGCCTCTTAAGTAAATACAGATGCAAACAATCCATTTAAGATCTCTTGCATATCTTTTGGCTCCACAGATAGATCACTATTCTGATCTTCCAGAGGACCAATTTTTTCCCTTGCATTCCTTTTGCTCTTAACATGTCTGTCCTTAAGGTTCCCTTTCTCCTGGTCTGCTGGAGCAACCTCACGCCTTCTTTTCAGCCTCCTGATTTCTTCCATAAGTGTTCGCTTGCGTTTCTTATACTCAAGTATCTCATTTGTTCCTGCTATGTGACTCCTTTTTTTTTCTTAACCAGGCCCTCAATATCTCTTTAAATCCAAGTTCCCTAAACCTGTTAGCTTTGCCTTTTATCATGACTGGCACATACAAACTTCGTACTCTCCGAATTTCACCCATGTATTCACTGATGCCACCACTGCATTCCAATACACCTGTGTGAGCCAAAACAATCTGGAGTAAAATGATTAACACTAACTGTTGTATCTATCCATAGCTACGTACCAATAAAATAAAAACACTCACACTAGAGATAACTTTAACTGGTGTATTGACATTTGAGAGGGAGAGAGATGGGGAGAGAAGGGGGAGAGAAGGAGAAGAGAGGGGAAGAGGGAGAGAGGGAGGGAGGAGAAGTGGGGAGGGGAAAGGTGAAGGAGAGGGGATAGGGAGGGGAGGGGGATGGGAGGACAATGCCTATGCATAGACAACAGATCAATGCTAAGGGGGGGGGGGGTTATTGCTCTAAAAGAAATAGATGCATACATTACAATTCATCCCCCTTTAGATTAATGCAACATAAAAGTGTATATGTATATAACATTCAATTTCCCTTTCATGAGTCCATATTCCAAATAAACATGCTTTCACAATAACAGTCCATAACTAACTTCACAGTTCTAAAGGTTCATTCTTTTGGGTGGCGCTCTGTTTCTTTCAGGATAGCACCTCTGGACGTGTGGAGTGGCATCAGGTTTGGCAGGTGTCTTGTCTAAGACAATATTCTGGGTTGTCAGTGTCATGTTGTTGTCAGTGACATCATCACTGAGAGGTAAGTCTGGTGACTGTAATGTGTCCATCTTGTTGGATGCAGTCGACTCAGGTGTGCATCAGGTATCTGGTTCACACAACGTCTCCATGTCTGATCTCCAACATCCACTGTGTACATCAGTGGTCCAGTTCTTGAAGCTATCTGACCAGGTGTCCACTTGTCTTCTCAGTAATCACACGCTAGGACTTCCTGCCTGACCTTGAAGTGCCTTGCTGCTTCACTTGTGTGGTAAACCATGTATATCTGTCTGGACTCGCCCCTCTGCGGACTGTTCCTGTGGCTCCTCCCACAGACCCCTGGATAAAGGTGATTGTGTCACTGCTCCTCCCACAGTCCAGAGCAGTCATCCAGCATGGACTCGCTCCATCTTATTGCTCTTTTTTACTGCTAATAAAACTCTTTCATTATTTACTCTACTTCCAGTCTTTTGGAGTTATTGATAGTGCATCAACTTGACAGCTGACTGAAATGTTTATTCTCTACTTCCCTCCAGAGGTCTGGTCTCAGGAGCTCTCAGATTCCTGCTCATGAACAGCATTGCAGGTGTTTGATTTGTCCTTGCATGAATAGAGTTCTGATACACAAAAAGGAAGTTGTCCACTTTGTGCTGTAGAGAAATATCCTCCTTGTCCATCACTTTAAGGGACTTCTTGAAGGTTTGGATAAACCCTTCAGCTAATCCATTTGTAGCTGGGTGGTGAGTAGCTGACATGAAATGTCTGATGTCATTTTCATTCATGAATAGTTGGTATTCTTCTGATGTGCATTGTGGTCCATTGTCACTCACAATTTGTTCTGGCAATCCTTTTCTGGCAAAGGTTGTCCTCAGAGGGGACACAATCTTTGCTGAGGTGGTTGACTTCATTGGTAGAACCTCCAGCCACTTCAAATGAGCATCCACAGCAATCAGAAACATTGAGTACATGAATGGCTCAGCAAAGTTGATAGGAACTCTTTGACATGGTGACTACGGCCACTCCCATGGGCGTAACAGTGCTATGCGGGTACATTTTAAACTTTTTGGCATCCTGAACAGCTTTGGCCAAGTTTTCAATCTGTTTATCTACTGCCTTCTCAATCGCCTTCTAATTAGCATTAAGCAGCTGTGCCAGTCTCTGATTAGTGCTGCCATTTGGGCAGCAGTTGCCTGTTGACATCATACTGAGAGCTTTGATTGAGTGGCAGTCTAGTTGGATTTTTCTCAACCATGCACGGCTGAAAAGTGCTGGCCACCATTTTTCAATACATAAAGCTCTAACTGTTGTATTTGGCCTCTATACATCACATTTACTTTCAGTTTATTTTTAGAAGGTCTTTTTCACCTATGTAAGTCTTTAGCATCACTGAGTTCTTCTCTAATGGTATCTGAAATAACAGTCTGTTGTAGCCAGCCTCTGGAATTATGGACAAAGCTGACCCTGTATCCAGCTCCAATTTCAGTTTTACAACCAGATACATCTATTGTGATCCAAAAGATTTTGTTATCTGCTTCAATAATGCTATGCAGTTCTAGGCAATGCAGCTCAACTTTGTCAGACTCTGTGTTGTCTGATTCTGCTCCACATTTGGCCATTTTATGTATTTGCCCAGTTTTGTGTTTGAAACTTTTCATTTGGTTGTGCTTTTTGTCTGCCTTGCACATTCTCCATGTGTGAGCTTGTCTGTGACACTTTCTACAGACATTTTCTTTGAAACAATAGTCGTTTGCATCATGAGAGAATCTGCCACATCGATAATATTTTTGGATTTTTGCACTATTCAAGTATTTTGTGCATTTTACATTCTAACCTCCTTTTCTGTAGTTCTGCTGTAACCTTTGCAGTCTTTAACAGTATTGCAATGGTCAGTGCTCGATCGAACATTAGGTCTCTTTCTAACAATAGCTTCTTTTGGGTGCTTTGACTATGCATGACACATGACCCTTATGCATCAGAAAGTCCAACCCTAAAGTCACAGTTCTGCAATGTATTCAGAAAGGCTTTCACCTTTTGACTGATTCCTTTTGTAAACTAAATCTCTCAGCCATTGCCAATGGCTTAGGGCCCCAGTGATTTTGTAAAATCGTAACAATTTTGTTGAACATCTTGCTTGCTGGCTTTGCAGGGGTTGCCAGGTTGCTTAAGAGACTGTGTTTTTGCACCCATTAAGCTAAAAAGTGTAGGGGCTTTCTTTTGCTCCTCCACGTTGTTCACATTACAATACAATTCAAACCTCTCAATATATGATTCTCAGCCTTCATTAGTGCTGTCAAATTTGTCAACTTTCCTGACTGAAGCCATCGCTACGTTATTTAAGTTCAGCACATCTTTCACTGTAACTATGCACTGAAATCATGCCTTTGTTAGCGTCTGTGATGGCCTTCTTGTGCTGTTTAACTTTCTCTGTTTCGTTCCATAACTGTCGATGCAGTTTGTGATATTTTCTGACATTCAGGTTCATACTTGTCACCAATTTGTTGTGTCTGTGCACAACTACATATCAATTTAATAAAAGCACAGGTGAGGGAGATGGCTTTAACTTGAGTATTCAAATTGTAGCAAGAGAGAGCCAACATAAACAACAGTGCATGTGCAGACAACAGATCAATGCGTAGTGCTAAGTGGGAGGGGGTCATTGCTCTAAAAGAAATAGATCCATGCATTACATTTACCATTCCTCATATTTTGTTACAATGATTACTGAGAATCTGAAAAAGCTGACTGAAGTTTTTTTTCTAAAGTTTATTAACCAAAATGACCAATAAATATTCCTCTTAGTTTCATAATCTGAAGATCCTCCCTGTTCAACATTCCAGTTGAGTTAAGTCAATGTGATCCAATGAAAACCTAGTTTTATGGCATGGTTTTCTCAGCTCCAGAATGCATACTGTCATGACATCATCCTAAAATTATCTCAAAGTTCAAAGTTCAAATTAAATTCACTATCAAAGTACTTACATGTCACCAAATACAGCCCTGAGATTTATTTTCTTCTGGCATACTCAGTAAATCCAAAAACCAGAAACAGAATGAATGAAAACACACACCTACCAGGGTGGCCAACAACGAACGTGCAAAAGACAACAAACTGTGCAAATACAAAATGGGAAAAACCTAATAAATAAATAAGCAATAAAATATTGAGAACATGAGATGAAAAGTCCTTGAAAGTAAGTCCATAGATTGTGGGAACAGTTCAGTATTGGGGCAAATGAAGTTGAAGTTAACCCCACTGGTTCAAGAGGTTGTAAGTATTTAGTTCCAATATATACCCATGTATTCATTTATTCCAGCAGTACATTTCAAAACATCTGCCTGAACCAAAATAATCTGAAGTAAAATGATTAACAATTATCATTCTTCATATTTTGTAGCAATGATTACCGAGAATTTCCTAATAATATTGTTACAGGATACTCATGACCACACCAGCTTCCAGCTTTCCAGATTAAAATGCTCTAACTCTCCAGAATACAGATCACTGGCATGGCCTCTAAGGGCTTAGAACATTCCCGTTAATTGATAATCATGTTTTGGGTGACAAGAATTGAGTACTCAAGGAACTTCTGAACGTAGGTTCAGTGCTCAATCGTAAGCCTTCTAGTAATTTCATCTATTGTTTGTTTTGTGCTCAGTTTCTCAATCCCATTTGAGACAGTGTCTCAATCCCAGCCTCGGATCCTCCAGCATTTGGGTCCAAACCATCCTTGCCAAGGACTCTCGTCACAAATATCTCCCGTTTATTCAATGCAAACAAACCTCTTTTCTCACACCAATTTCTCTTATCCCATCCTGTCGGTATTATCCATAATATTTCTTATCCTTCTATCACTCTGAATCCTTTCCTCTCTTTGTTCCTCAGTTGGTGAAATCTGTCTCTTTTGGAGTTCAGTTACCTAATTATCATTTGCTTTTCATTTATCTCCCCTTCACTAAAACCCTCACAAACATTTGGTTTCCACCCATTGAGCACACTTCTCTCTTAATGTCCTCCACTCAGCATTCTCCCCTCTTTTCTCAGTGTCTGAATTCTTCAAGCTTACATACAAAAGGATAGTTTCCTTTCATTGAAGCAGCTTTATTTTTAAAAGGTGTTATCAATCTCTTGGAATGTCACTTTCTATGAATGTTTTTCGGAAGCAGGAATGCAGCTGCTTTTGTAATAAATTGTAAAAGAATAGGGGATTCATGGCTACCAGGATTTTGTTCTTTTATGTATTGATTAGCAGACTGCAAACAAAAACCTCATGTGTTCCTGGGCCCATGGTTCATACTGTCATTTTTCTACTGCTAATATTTTCTATTATATTTTTTTTAAATCTGTGCCAGTGCCTTTGAAAAAACAATCAGGCCCCTAACAATGTCAACAGAGACTTGATTAATTGGACATTCCTCAACTCTGCTTTACAGTCTGGCTCAATTCTGTTTAAAATATTTGTTACAGCAGCATGCCTCAAGCTGAAGAAAGATATATTCCTTACATGGAGGAGAAAAAGTAAATTATAAATATATAAAATAGTGAACGGAAACACAAAAAACTAAAATTGTGATTTCTCAATGCAAGAAATATCAGATTACTACATTGAAATAATTGAGTACTGTGATTGTGTCTTTTTTTCTAATTTTTCATGCAACAGACTTAAGCAGAGGGTGGCACAGTCATCTGAGAGTAAGAACAGAACGCCACACTCATCTAGAGGTTGCTGCAAAAAGATTTTTTTTCATTGCTGTTGACAGTGATCAAAATTCTTGAGTCTTAACTAAAATGCTTTGGCCACATTCATAAGAGTTGTAGATATTTTGCTTTGCACAGAAAAGCTCTGTATTTATTGCAATAAAGCCACATGGCACTTCAAAAATATCTTGTAAGTGGTACCACAAATTCTGAGATTGTGATGGGCACTGTCTTTCTTTCAGTTTTCATCATGAGCATTTACTAAGTAGCAAGGTCTACCCCTGGCTGATGTAACTTGTCCACTTTCACAATTCTGCTACCCATAGTGGTGGATGCAGGGATTTAATTTGCGGTCTGTGTGATTTGTGCAATGGACAAATTTCTTCTGACAAGTTTGAATAGGTACATGGATGAAAATGTTTTGGAGGAATATGTTCTGGATGCAGTTAGATGAAAGGAGGCAGAGGATTCAGTCATCATGGACTGAATGGGTTCTGTTTCTATGACTCTATCGAATGAATGAAAAGTCATACTCCATATGTTATTACTATTCAGGATTGTGAGGTTCGTGAAATCTCCGCGTGACTATGTTCCTTGTGGTATTTCCATAACCTTGGTGGAAGTCTTAAGCACCCTACTATAAAACTGATGGATTCAGCTGGACAGAGTGCTGAGGAGATTTACAAGGATGTTGTTGGTCTGAGTTATGGAGAGAGTTTGAGCAGGTTTAGATATATTTAATCAGAATCTGAATCTGAATCAGGGTTATTATCACTGACATCTGTAATTATATTTGTTACTTTCTGGCAGTGGTATAGTGCATGACATAAAAATTATGATAGGTTATAAAATTCAATAAACAGTGCAAGAGAGGAATAGTGAGGTGGTGTTTATGGGTTCATGAGCTACTTAGAAATCTGATAGCAGATGGGAAGAAGCTTTTCTGAAAACATTGAGGGTGGGCTTTCAGACTCTTGTGCCTCATCCTTGATGGTAGTATTAAGAAGAGTTCATGTCCCAGGTGGAGTGGGCTTAGGTGAGTGAGTGCTGATCTTATAGAGATGTATCAAATTATGAAGGGAACTGACAGGGTGGATACACAGTCTTTATCCTAGGATGGGGGAGTGTAGAACTAGAGGGCATCGGTTTAAGGTGAAAGGGGAAAGATTTAATAGGAATGTAAGGAGCAACTTTTTCACCCAGACAGAGGTTAGTATATGGAATGAACAGCCAGAGGAAGTGCCTGATGCAGTTACATTCACAACGTTGGAAAGGTACTTGGACAGCTACATAGATAAGAAATATTTGTGTACAGGGATTTGGGCCAGCCACGGGCAAACTGAAGATCTTGTCTCTACGCTGTATGACTCTATGACTCTAACTGGTAATCCATTTATTTTGAAAAGGTTAACTATTTTCTTGACAAAATGGGGTAACTGCAAATTATTGATTGAAGACTAACAAAATAAGCAACCTTACTAAGCCCCGAGTTAACTCAGGTTAACATCAAATGTATTGCAGTGTAATTTTTCCTTTGCCCAGAAATTTGTGTTCAATATCAATACATGTAGAGAAAACAAATGCTTTTATTAAGGATTTGTGTTCAAGGTATCTATAGGGCCTGAGGTCTAAAGAGCAGATCTCAACACGCAAACCATGCATATTTAACTTTTTGAAGCGTCCTTCCTTAACATGCTCCTGGAGTCACAGTCAAGGTTGTGGGAATTTCCAATAGACCGGATACTGGAGTTAACACCAATATTATGGTTAGTCTCTGCTAATGTATTCAGGGTAGGCAATTGCCTTCTGAAGCAGTACAATCGTGGTGAATAGCTTGGGAGGTGGGGTGGTGTTGGTTGACACAATCAGCAAGAAGGCTGACCACTGTGGTGTAGCTCTTTAAATGAACCTGCCCGGGATTCTGTTACATTGTGCTACAGTAGATCTTAGGTTTTCTGACGGAACTGCAGATGCTGGAACTTGGAGCAAAGCTACTGGAGCAACTCAACAGGTCAATCAGCAGCTGTGAAAGCAAAGATGTAGTCGATATTACAGCATCAAGACCCTTAATCAGAACTGACAGTGCAGAAGGAAGAGAGGTAGTATCAACGGAGGGAATGGTGTGACAGGAGCCAGTAGGTGATAGGTGGAATCAGGTGAGGTGAGAGATAATGGGCAGGTGAACTCATGTGAGAGAATGGTAGGAAGGACTGTAGGGACAATGGTTGATAGGTGATAAGAAACAGATAAGGAAAATATTTTTAGACAGATTGGGCCAGGTGGGAGAGGGGAGATGTAAGATTTTATGTCATCTAGATAAAAATCTTGTAACTCATTGGGATTCAGGGAATCTTAACCATGCGGATTCAGGATTGGCTTGCTCACAGACGGCAGAGGATGGTAATAGAGGGAGCATATTCTGCCTGGAGGTTGGTGACTAGTAAAGTTCCACAAAGGTCTTCTCTGGGGCCCCTAGTCTTTATATTATATTGTATGAGGAAGAGGGAGGGTGGGTTAGTAAGTTTGCAAATGGCACAAAGATTGATGGTGTTGTGAAGAGTGTAGAAGACTGTAGTAGTTAACAACAGGACATTGACTGGATGCAAGTTGGGCTGAGAAGTGGCAGATAAGATCAATACCGAAGTGTGAAGTATTGACAGGTCAAAGCTGTAGATCGAGTACAAGGTTAATGGCAGGATTCTTAGCAGTGTGGAGGAACAGAGGGATCTAAGGGTCCACATCCATAGATCTCTCAAAGTTGCCGCTCATGTTGATAAGGTGGCTAAATAAGTGTCTAGTGTCCTTGTTTTCACGAGTTGGAGGGTTGAATTCAATAGCCATGAGAGAAAATCGCAGTTCTTAAAAAACGCTGTTTAGACAACTCTGGAGTGTTGTGTTTAGTTCTCATTGTCTCATTATAGGATGGATGTGGAGGCATTAGAGAAGGTGCAGAGGAGATTTACCAGGATGCTGCTTGGATTAGAGAATATGCCTCATGAGGATAGGTTGGGCAAGCTAGGTCTTTTCACTTTTGAATGAATGAGGCTGGGAGGTGACTTGACAGAGGTGCATAAGAAGATAAGAGACTGGAAGGTAGAGAGTGGATCTCCAGTGGCTTTTTCACAGGGCAACAATGACTAATACGAGGTGATTGGAGGAAAGTTATAGGGAAGATGTCTGAGGTAGTTTTTTTTACATAGAAAGTGTAAAGGATGAACTGCTAGGGGTGGTTGTAGAGGAAGTATATCAAGGATATATAAAAGACTCTTAAGAATGAAAAAAATGGAGAGCTAGGTGAGCAGAAATTCTGAGATTGATTTTGGAGTAGGTTAAAAAGTTAGCACCTTTTCTTGGACCTGCATACCAAGGACCCAGAAAGAATATCATAGATTTTTATAGTTTTCTTAAAAAATATTATCACATAGCACACATAGCTAGCAAGATATATACTAGAATTTCTGAGCCACTGTACCGTAAAATAACTGAGTATTTAGAGAGATTGAGCAGAATGGGAAAGGATTGCTAATATTTAAATAAAACATTTATTGTTTGTATTGGAAAACTTCAAGAATAAATAATACCATTGGGCTGCAAGACATTTACATTTACTTCCATTTCCATCGACACACCAGCATCCCACCTCCACCCTTTGTAGAATGCATTATTTCACTCTGGACTTATACCCTGGATCACTGCTTTACTGATACAAGTGCAACAGTTCCAGTTTACAAAAAAATGAGTCAACATGGGTGGAGAGTTAGCAGAAGTCAGAATGCAACAGGGAGTTGCTGGAAAGGTCATGAAGAAATTTCAACAGGCACTGCTCCAAGGTTTTATTCTAATGTTATTCCATGAATGTTAATGCCATTTGGATTATCTTTTGTTTGCTTGTTCTCACAATAGATTTGCATTGTCAATGAGTAGCACTTTTTATAATTGAGCATGAATATTTTATTATTATTTAAAACAGCTGATCTTACCAAATTACTTTATTGATAGAGAATGAAGCCAACTAATTGTATACAATATATAGTAAAAACCATAACATTACTTAGCTAAATAGTTTGTCTTGAACGTTTGTACTCTACATGAATCTCTTCCTAATTTACTGCCTTTATCTTAGCCACATACTGAAATATTTTGTGTTTCCTCCTTATCCCATCATGCAATCATGTAGTCAACTTCCTAATACCATCAACTAATATCCCTGATGGTCGGCATGGATAGCTGAAGGACTATTTCCTGTGCCATACAAATCTATGGTTCCTTGACTATATGACTTTGAGGACCTACTGCTATTGACCATGCAGTGGTTAATCTGATTTATGCCTGATTATGTCTGCCACCTTCATCACTCCCTTTCCTCTGTTCCATCTTCTGGGAGAAATACAGGGGCTTGAAAATATGAATGTTCAGACTCAGGAACAGCTCCTTCCTCATGACTATCACTTATGATTTAGCCATCTGTTCACATCCCCTTTATTGTGGTGCAGCTACTTTGTCAGGCTCTTATTTCTACTGCCCTTTGTTACTCTTTTATTGTTAATTCAACATTTCTTTTAGCACTACTTCAAAATGCACTGCATCATTCTGCAGTTCTGTGTTCATCATTATATTTCTTGTCATATTTCTTCTTCTTCTTTGGCTGTCCATTGATTTTCAATGATGACTGAGGCCTGGGCAAGGTTGTATGGAAGACCGGCAGTTGCCCATGCTGCAAGTCTCCCCTCTCCACTAGATCACTAGACCGACCCCTTAACCACTTGGCCATGCGCCAATATTTATTGCTACCACGTATACTGTTTACTTTGTGAGCTTCATATGAGTAATTTTAGATACATGTATATTGTTATACTCATGTATACTGTTTATTCTGTGAGCTTCACATGGGGAAGGAATTTCATTGCACCCTGGTGTTCATGGCAATAAACTAATCTGACTCTGCTAATTGGTGAATCAGCAAGGACAACGTCAAGTTTTTCTCTCAAGATGGTCTTTTATCATCTGTTCAGACAGCCTGGCAGCTACCTCCTTCAACACTCTGTCAGCTCAGCCAATGCTGGTCCCTACTTAATAACAGACATCAAGCCTCCCATCCAGTAATATTCATCACTCCTTGTCCAGTCAAGTGCTGGATGCCAGGTAGAGAAACTCAAAAGAATATTCTGCAGCCAGGAGTGAGTATATATTTATGATATACAAAGCTAACCCTATATTACAGCAGTTCAGTTAATGGAAAATCAGCTTTTCAGAATTCACAATTTACTTCCAAACATTTTGTGAAATAAAATCAAAAAATCGCACTAATGGAATTTATAGATAGATAGATAGATAGATAGATACTTTATTCATCCCCATGGGGAAATTCAACTTTTTTTCCAATGTCCCATACACTTGTTGTAGCAAAACTAATTACATACAATACTTAACTCAGTAAAAAATATGATATGCATCTAAATCACTATCTCAAAAAGCATTAATAATAGCTTTTAAAAAGTTCTTAAGTCCTGGCGGTAGAATTGTAAAGCCTAATGGCATTGGGGAGTATTGACCTCTTCATCCTGTCTGAGGAGCATTGTATCGATAGTAACCTGTGTGTGAGAAAGTTAATTATAAATGTGGGCATGGGAATGAATACAAACACCTATATCAGGATGCTGTTCATCAACTGTAGCTCAGCATTTAATACCATCATTCCCACCATCCTGATTGAGAAGTTACAGATCCTGGGCCTCGGTACCTCCCCCTGCAATTGGATCCTCGACTTCCTAACCGGAAGATCACAATCTTGCGGATTGGTGATCACGTATCCTCCCCGCTGACGATCAACACTGGTGCACTTCAGGGGTTCATGCTTAGCCCACTGCTCTACTCTCTATATACACATGACTGTGTGGCTAGGCATAGTTCAAATACCATCTGTAAATTTGCTGATGATGCAACCATTGTTGGTAGAATCTCAGATGGAGACGAGAGTGCGTACAGAAGTGAGATATGCCAACTAGTGGAGTGGTCTCGCAACAACAACCTTGCACTCAATGTCAGTAAGATGAAAGAGTGTGAAAAAGTACCAATTTCTTGATTACATCGGAAACATTAATCAGATAAATTTGGGTTTAATTTATTTATTTTTTTGTGGTGCAATATATAATTGATGTTAAAAATTATATTGCACTAATCTTAACTGGACATTTGTTGTATTTGTCATACTGTCAAGACATAGTCTTGACCAACTTGTTTCTTCAATTTTAATATTCAAATCACTTTCCCATTTTTGTCTTGACTTATGAATTCCTTGTTTAATTGCCTGTTTTTGAATCAAACTATACATACTAGAAATAATTTTTTTAATTTTTCCTTTTTGAATTAAAGTTTCTATTTCATTAGGTTTCGGCAATAACATTGTTTGACCCAATTTATCTCTTAAATAAGCCCTTAATTGGAAATAACAAAAAAGAGTGTTGTTTGATATTTTGTATTTATTCTTTAATTGATCAAATGACATTAATATACCTCCTTCAAAACAATCTCCTATATATCTAATCCCTTTTTGAAACCAATTGTATAAAAGTTGGTTATCCATTGTAAAAGGAATAAGTTTATTTTGAATTAAAGGTCTCTTTGCTAATAAAGATTTCTTTATCTCATCATCAACATTTATCTTACCCCATTAATCAATCAGATGTTTTAATATAGGAGATTCTTTCTTTTCCCGTATCCATTTAGATTCCCACTTATATATAAAATCTTCTGGTATATTTTCTCCTATTTTATCTAATTCTATTCTAATCCATGCCAGTTTATCTTCATCAAAAAAATATGCAATAAATCTAAGTTGATTTGCTTTATAATAATTCTTAAAGGTTGGAAGTTGTAACCCTCCTAGGTCAAATTTCCATGTCAATTTTTCCAACGATATTCTTGACATCTTGCCTTTCCAAAGGAACTTCCTCACACATTTATTTAACTCTTGAAAAAACTTCTGTGGTAATTGTATTGGTAGTGTTTGGAATAAATATTGTAATCTAGGGAATATATTCATTTTTACAGCATTTACTCTGCCTACTAATGTTATTGGTAATGTAATCCATTTATCAAGATCTTCTTGAATTTTTTTCAATAATGGTAAATAATTTAATTTATATAAATTCTTTATATCATTATCAACTCTTATACCTAAATATTTTATACCATTTATCGGCCATCTAAATTGAGTTATTAGTCGACATTGACTATAATCTCCTTTAGTAAGGGGTAGAATTTCACTTTTATCCCAATTTATTTTGTAGCCTGATATTTTCCCATATTCTTCCAATCTAGAAGATAATTGGTCTCTACTTGGTCTTGTTTAAAAATTCAACCTTTTTAGACAAATTTAAGAGTTTTATTGGAACAAATTATTGGAACACAACTTTCACATAATCCAACATTATTCTTACTAGGCGATATTGAAGGGATAAAACCGAAATCCAAACTGAATAAATATCAGAAAGAATTCACAAAAATTGCATTGGCAGTAGCCAAAAAGGCTATTGCAATTACTTGGAAATCGGATTCATACTTAAGTATAGATCATTGTAAGAATGAAATTTTTAGCTGCATTCCACTTGAAAAAATTACTTATAATTTAAGAGATAAGTATGAAATATTTCTGAAAATTTGGCGCTCTTATTTACAAAAGATAGGATTAAATATATAGGTGCTCTGAAGATAAAATTATTGGTTACTTGGGGAAAGAAATAAATATATATACTAACGTTATTACGAACTCTGTGGAGCATATGGAGATCTTCCGATATCCAGGCACTCTTTCTTTCTTTCTTTCTTTCTTTCTTTTTTCTTCTCTCTTTTTTTTCTCTTTCTACAGGGATATGTTAGGGGGGAGGGGTTAAGGGGAGAGGGGAAGGGTTGATATTTTTTTTTCTTTTGTAACTATTTGAAAATTCAATTAAAAAAATTTATTTAAAAAAAGTAAGATGAAAGAGCTGATTATGGACTTCAGGAAGGGTAAGACGAGGGAACACATACCAATCCTCATACAGGGATTGGAAATAGAGAGAGTGAGCTGTTTCAAGTTCCTGGGTGTTAGGATTTCTGAGGACCTAACCTGGTCCCAACATATCGATGCAGTTATAAAAAAAGAAAGACAGTGACTATACTTCATTAGAAGTTTGAAGAGATTTGGTATATCAACAAATACACTCAAAAACTTCTATAGATGTACTGTGGAGAGCATTCTGACTCACTATCTAGTATGGGTGGGGCTACTGCACAGGACTGAAAGAAGCTGCAGAGGGTTGTAAATTTAGTCAGCTCCATCTTGGGTACTAACCTACAAAGTAACCAGTCTATCTTCAAGGAGTGGTGTCTCAAGAAGGCAGCGTCCATTTTTAAGGACATCCAGCACCCAGGACATGCCCTTTTCTCACTGTTATCATCAGGTATGAGGTACAGAAGCCTGAAGGCACACACTCAGTGATTCAGGAACAGCTTCTTCCCCTCTGCCATCCAATTCCTAAATGGACGTTGAACCTGTGAACAGTACCTCACTTT
Organism: Hemitrygon akajei; assembly: GCF_048418815.1. NCBI lineage: Eukaryota > Metazoa > Chordata > Chondrichthyes > Myliobatiformes > Dasyatidae > Hemitrygon > Hemitrygon akajei. The sequence goes on from NC_133124.1 coordinate 98,721,137, forward strand.
TGAAAGATATATTTTTACTGTTTTTTGCATGATTTTAGATCTATTCAATATATGTACACTGTAATTGGTTTATTTATTTATTTATTTATTTATTTATTTTATTTTCTTCTTCTTCTATATTATGTATTCCATTGAACTGCTACTGCTAAGTTAACAAACTTCACAATCTGTGCTGGTGATAATAAACCTGATTCTAATTCTGAATACTAATCAAAACTCTGTAAGAGAAAGGAGAAGAGTTGTCTTGATTTGTGGGTAGGTAATTTGGTTGAGCATTCTTGTAGAAGAGAGCAAGGCTGATTCGACACAGACAACAGAGGATCTGGGCTTTACTTGGCAGGGTTTTTAAGATTGAAAGGAAACTTTTTTGAAATGTAGAAAATTGTTCTGTACATGATCCATATCATGGTGGATTTGAGGTGTTGCTTTCTCTGTATGGAGCTTTTGGAACATCGGAAGTTCCCTCTGTAAAATACAGGGCTGGCAGGCATGAGAAGAAATTTGTTCACTGAGTGATTAATAAATCTTTCCATTCTCTAGTTAAGAAGACATCCTGCCTTCAATATAACTATGGCTGATCTCTGCCTCTTCCATTCCAGTTCCCCTTAACCATTAATTCCTTAAGATTTCAAATATTCACCTTAAGTTTTAGCCTCCATCACTCACTAGAGCAGACAATTCCAGATATTCATTACTCTCTTTGAGAAGAAATTTCTATACACCTTAATTTTAAATGACAGGCCCCTTATTTTGCTGTCATGTCTCCTTATGTGTGACTTTCCCACTAATGAAATTATCTACCCTGTCAAGCACCACAGTATCTAATAAGTTTAAAAAGGTCAACTCATATTTATACAATCATATAAGGTCTTCCAAACACCAAGGAATGCAGAGCTAAACTGTCTAGCTTTTCTTGATAGGTCAGCTTGAAGGCTCAGTTGCTGAATATTCAAGACAGAAAATTAAGTTTTTAGATAATAAGGGCTTCAATGCAAATGGGGTTAGTATGGGAAAGCAGTACTGAGGTTAAAGTACAACAGTGATCTTAATGAAAGGTAGTGCAGTCACCAGGACCAAATCTATTTTTACTTATGCTCCTACTTCCATATATGTACACCAGCATAATAAAACTCTCAGTGGTTTCAGCAGCATGAGAATTGTTCTGTAAGTGCTAATGCAGTGGTTTATTGAGCTAGAATTATACAGAAAAGGAAAAGAAAGCAATGCTTTGTCTGCTCTAATGTAACATGGAACAGGTGTGTTTTATGTCATATTGGGTAAGTACCCCCTTCAGAGTTGTTGAGTGTAACCTACTGCTCTCTGCTTACTGCTACAGATTCTTCATTATAGAATTGGGCAGAACGCATTGACTGTTCAGAAATAAATCACTAAACTATGCTGTCCTACACTAAGTTTTTCTTATATTAAAAAAACACCACCATTGTTAAACTCCCAACTTTTTTCCATCACTTTTCGAAGAATGATAATGAGGCATGATGTCGGAATTGTGAATCAATTAAGCTGTGAAATTGGACACCGTGGCTAAGTATGAAAACCTGCCACTGGGCATGACCCTGTCCAATTGGGACAGCACATGAAAGTGCACTGAAAGACAGTGAGCTAAATTGAAAGTTGGAGTAAATAAAGGCAGGATTTCATGCAAAAGAAAACTGTCTAAATATTGGATGCAGTGAAAAGAAACCTTCACAATGTATATAGGGCTAGACATGTTGTATAAACTGTGGCAGACAAGGCTTACCTCATTCGTGACATGGACGCAACATATTGTCGTCAAATAAGACTCTGGAAAATATATTGCAAGCATATTGTAAATTAGCTCAGACTGAATCAGTTGACAATTGCCAGTTAGTTTCTTGAAAATGGTAGCAGCAAACATTTTTTATATGCTTTCCGAACAGAGCTGCATAAGAGATACTGACCCAGTTAGTATCCAGCTCAATGTGTGTTGAGAAATCAAGCAGCAGCAGGCCTAAATGGAGCTCTGAAAAACAATTACTACATCATGAAAAAAATTCTTGACCTTACCTCAGAGTTACAAGCATTTTTATTGTGGCAGAAGCAGAAAATTCCGATTGCCCAGTTAAAGGAAGGATGTGGAAGCTTTGGAAAGGGTGCAAAAGATGTTTACTAGTAGGCTACCTGGATGAAAGGGCATCTTCTCTAAGGAGAGGTTGGACAAATTTGTGCTGTTTCCTCTGGGCATTGGAGGCTAAGGAGAGACTTACTGGAGGTTTATAACAATATGAGATTCCTAGATAGGGTAGACAATCAGAATTTTTTCCGCAGTGTAGAAATTTCAAGTACTAGTGGACATGGATTTAAGGTGAGTGGGGGACTATTTAAAGGGCGTGTGAGGAGCAAGCTTTTTTACACAACAAACAACTAATGGAAACCAGTGGAAGCAGATGTAATAGTGGTATTTAAGAGGCTTTTAGTTAGGCACACCTATATACAGTGTATGGAGGGATATGGATCATGTAAAGCAAAAGAGAATTAGTTTAATTCAGCATCATGTTCAGTACAGACATTGTGGGCCAAAGAGCTCATTCCTGTGCTGTACAGGGCAGATTCTATGCTCTATTTTCTAATGCATTTGAACATATTTTGGTAAATATTTAGTCTGTGTGGACATAAGGCACTGTCATTTTTAAATTTTTTAATTTAATTTGGACCATCATTGTTCATTTGTATCACTGACTATTTACAGGCATCTTATACACGTGGAACTGTATCAAAAGAGGAAGAAGGCAAATTGGCTGATTGACCTTAAGCTTGCAAAGTTCAATTGTGTGGGCTGAGAATAGAGCCCATCAAATCATGTATAAGACTTGCAGAAAGTCACATTGATGGCAAAAATCTACTTTTACAGGAATATCTCATTTTCCTTTAAGGTCATTGATTTAATTGAAATGGGTTCAGAAATATACAGGACAACAGCAAATCTACAGTACTAACACCATTGGAAGAAAAGGGGTACTTTACTTAAGGATAGAATAGTAGAAAAGCTCAAGAATTATTTGAGCCTAAAACCTCAGACTATGAATTTACAATATGGAATTGGAAGTCATTTGAGATAGAGGTGACATTTTCTCATCAAAGAGCCTGCTTCAGCAAGGTAACTTTGGCCAATCCTTTGACTGTTAGCTATGTGAGAAGTTTATTTGCAGTTTAATTTACAAGCAGTTAAGTTATTAAATACTCAATGTCACATTTGAGCTTCCATGCAAAAAAAAAGGTATTGGAAATTCGAAGAATCTCATCAGCTCAAGGTAAAATTAAGACAGTTTAAAATTATACAGCAGTAGAGAAAACTGGAGTTTCAATATTAAAATTGATGTCATTCATCTTATGTTCATTGATTCATGTTTATATATGCTTATACTGTATGTCATGGAGCCATTGAGACACCACACCATGTCCATCCAACCATCATTCCAATTTCTACTAATCCCCCTTGCTTGCATTAACTCCATATCCCTCTATCATGTCTCCTTGGATCCAAGGCAAACAAATCTAGTCTACCCAATGCCTCCTGATGCTTAAGTTGCTCCATTGCAGGCTAACATTTTTGTGGATCTTTGCAGTACTCTATCCAGTTTAATCATACCCTTCCTTATAAAGTATGGTGACCAGAACTGCACACAGTACTCCAAGTGTGCACTAACCAGCATATTAACAGTTATAAAATGATGTCCATCTCTTATGCTCAATGCCCTGGCCGGTGAAGACATAGAAACATAGAAAATAGGTGCAGGAGTAGGCCATTCGGCCCTTCGAGCCTGCACAGCCATTCAGTATGATCATGGCTGATCATCCAACTCAGAACCCTGTATCTGCTTTCTCTCCATACCCCCTAATCCCTTTAGCCACAAGGGCCATATCTAACTTCCTCTTAAATATAGCCAATGAACCGGCCTCAACTGTTTCCTGTGGCAGAGAATTCCACAGATTCACCACTCTCTGTGTGAAGAAGTTTTTCCTCATCTTGGTCCTAAAAGGCTTCCCCTTTATCCTTAAACTGTGACCCCTCGTTCTGGACTTCCCCAACATCGGAAACAATCTTCCTGCATCTAGCATGTCCAATCCCTTTAGAATTTTATACGTTTCAATAAGATTCCCCCTCAATCTTCTAAATTCCAGTGAGTATAAGCCTAGTCGATCCAGACTTTCTCCATATGAAAGTCCTGCCATCCCAGGAATCAATCTGGTGAACCTTCTCTGTACTCCCTCTATGGCAAGAATGTCTTTCCTCAGATTAGGAGACCAAAAACTGCACACAATATTCTAGGTGCGGTCTCACCAAGGCCTTGTACAACTGCAGTAGAACCTCCCTGCTCCTGTACTCAAATCCTCTTGTTATGAATGCCAACACACCATTTGCCTTTTTCACCGCCTGCTGTACCTGCATGCCCGCCTTCAATGACTGGTGTACAATGACACCCAGGTCTCGTTGCATCTCCCCTTTTCCTAATCGGCCATTGGTCAGATAATAATCTGTTTTCCTGTTCTTGCAACCAAAGTGGATAACCTCACATTTATCCACATTAAATTGCGTCTGCCATGAATTTGCCCACTCACCTAACCTATCGAAGTCACCCTGCATCCTCTTAGCATCCTCCTCACAGCTAACACCGCCACCCAGCTTCATGTCATCCGCAAACTTGGAGATGCTGCATTTAATTCCCTCGTCTAAATCATTAATATATATTGTAAACAACTGGGGTCCCAGCACTGAGCCTTGTGGTACCCCAGTAGTCACTGCCTGCCATTCTGAAAAGGTCCCGTTTACTCCCATTCTTTGCTTCCTGTCTGCCAACCAATTCTCTATCCACATCAATACCATACCCACAATACCGTGTACTTTAAGTTTGCACACTAATCTCCTGTGTGGGACCTTGTCAAAAGCCTTTTGAAAATCTAAATATACCACATCCACTGGCTCTCCCCTATCCACTCTACTAGTTACATCTTCAAAAAATTCTATAAGATTCGTCAGACATGATTTTCCTTTCACAAATCCATGCTGACTTTGTCCGATGATTTCACCTCTTCCCAAATGTGCTGTTATCGCATCTTTGATAACCGACTCTAGCATTTTCCCCACCACCGATGTCAGACTAACCGGTCTATAATTCCCCAGTTTCTCTCTCCCTCCTTTTTTAAAAAGTGGGGTTACATTAGCCACCCTCCAATCCTCAGAAACTAATCCAGAATCTAAGGAGTTTTGAAAAATTATCACTAATGCATCCACTATTTCTTGGGCTACTTCCTTAAACACTCTGGGATGCAGACCGTCTGGCCCTGGGGATTTATCTGCCTTTAATCCCTTCATTTTACCTAACACCACTTCCCTACTAACATGTATTTCCCTCAGTTCCTCCATCTTACTAGACCCTCAGTCCATTACTATTTCCGGAAGATTATTTATGTCCTCCTTAGTGAAGACAGAACCAAAGTAGTTATTCAATTGGTCTGCCATGTCTTTGTTCCCTATGATCAATTCACCTGTTTCTGACTGTAAAGGACCTACATTTGTCTTGACCAATCTTTTTCTTTTCACGTATCTATAAAAGCTTTTACAGTCAGTTTTTATGTTCCCTGCCAGCTTTCTCTCATAATCTTTTTTCCCTTTCCTAATTAAGCCCTTTGTCCTCCTCTGCTGGTCTCTGAATTTCTCCCAGTCCTCAGGTGTGCCGCTTTTTTTTGCTAATTTATATGTTTCTTCTTTGGACTTGATACTATCCCTAATTTCCCTTGTCAGCCACGGGTGCACTACCTTCCCTGGTTTATTCTTTTGCCAAACTGGGATGAACAATTGTTGTAGTTCATCCATGCGATCTTTAAATGCTTGCCATTGCATATCCACCGTCAACCCTTTAAGTATCATTTGCCAGTCTATCTTAGCTAATTTACATCTCATACCTTCAAAGTTACCCTTCTTTAAGTTCAGAACCTTTGTTTCTGAATTAACTATGTCACTCTCCATCTTAATGAAGAATTCCACCATATTATGGTCACTCTTACCCAAGGGGCCTCGCACGACAAGATTGCTAACTAACCCTTCCTCGTTGCTCAATACCCAATCTAGAATGGCCTGCTCTCTAGTTGGTTCCTCGACATGTTGGTTCAGAAAACCATCCCGCATACATTCCAAGAAATCCTCTTCCTCAGCACCCTTACCAATTTGGTTCACCCAATCCATATGTAGATTGAAGTCACCCATTATAACTACTGTTCCTTTATTGCACGCATTTCTAATTTCCTGTTTAATGCCATCCCCAACCTCACTACTACTGTTAGGTGGCCTGTACACAACTCCCACCAGCGTTTTCTGCCCCTTAGTGTTATGCAGCTCTACCCATATCAATTCCACATCCTCCAGGCTAATGTCCTTCCTTTCTATTGCATTAATCTCCTCTCTAACCAGCAATGCTACTCCACCTCCTTTTCTTTCCTGTCTATCCCTCCTGAATATTGAATATCCCTGGATGTTGAGCTCCCATCCTTGGTCACCTTGGAGCCATGTCTCTGTGATCCCAACTATATCATATTCATTAATAACTATCTGCACATTTAATTCATCCACCTTGTTACGAATGCTCCTCGCATTGACACACAAAGCCTTCAGGCTTGTTTTTACAACACTCTTAGTCATACAATTATGTTGAAAAGTGGCTCTTTTTGCTTTTTGCCCTGGATTTACCTGCCTGCTACTTTTACTTTTCACCTTACTACTTTTTGCTTCTACCCTCATTTTACACCCCTCTGTTTCTCTGCACTTGTTCCCATCCCCCTGCCACATTAGCTTAAAGCCTCCTGAACAGCTGTAGCAAATGCACCCCCTAGGACATTGGTTCCAGTCCAGCCCAGATGCAGACCGTCCTGTTTATACCTGTCCCACCTCCCCCAGAACTGTTCCAATGCCCCAGAAATTTGAATCCCTCCCCCTTGCACCATTTTTCAAGCCACGTATTCATCTGAAATATCCTCCTATTTCTACTCTGACTAGCAAGTGGCACTGGTAGTAATCCAGAGATTATTACCTTTGTGCTCCTACTTTTTAGTTTATCTCCTAACTCCCTAAATTCACTTTGTAGGACCTCATCCCATTTTTTACCTATATCATTGGTACCTATGTGCACCACGACCACTGGCTGTTCACCCTCCCATTCCAGAATGTCCTGCAGCCGCTCAGAGACATCCTTGACCCTTGCACCAGGGAGGCATCATACCATCCTGGAGTCTCGTTTGCGGCCGCAGAAACGCCTATCTATTCCCCTTACAATCGAATTCCCTATCACTATAGCTCTCCCACTCCTTTTCCTTCCCTCCTGTGCCGCAGAGCCACCCATGGTGCAATGAACTCGGCTGCTGCTGCCTTCCCCTGATGAGACATCTCCCCCAACAGTATCCAAAACAGTATATCTGTTTAGGAGGGAGATGACCTCAGGGGACTCCTGCACTACCTGCCTACTGCTACGCTGTCTAGTGGCCACCCCTTCCCTTTCTGCCTGTGTAGCCTTTACCTGCGGTGTGGCCAACTCACTGAACGTGCTATTCACGACTTTCTCAGCATCGCGGATGCTCCAGTATGGATCCAATCGCAGCTCCAGACGCTCAATGCGGTCTGCCAGAAGCTGCAGTTGGACACACTTCCTGCACACATAGTCGTCAGGGACACTGGAAGTATCCCTGATTTCCCACATGCTGCAGGATGAACAAACCAAGGGGCCGATCTCAAGTATGACAAGTATGTCTTTCTCACCATCCTGTCTACCTGTATTGCCACTTTGTAGTTGTACCCCAAAGCTTCTCCATTCTATAATAATCTCCTTGGCTCTGCCATTCACTGTGTATGGCCTGCCTTGGTTTAACTTCTCTCAAAATGTGTCTTACTTATCTGAGTTAAAATTCATCTGCCATTCCTTGCCCAGTTGCACAGTTGATCTATTTCCTGCTGTGAACTTAGACAGCTTCTTCATTGTTTACTATTCCACTAATCTTGGTGTCATCCACAAGTTTACATGATGGCTACATTCTCACCCAAATATTTTAATACACATTGACACACAGTATATAATATAGTCTTTTACTGCATACCCTGTATATGTGACGAACAACAAAGGAATGATTGTAATCCCTTTGGCACATCACGGGTCATCAGATTCCAATCTGAAAAATAATCCTTTGATGCTAACTGCCAAACCAATTTTATATCCAGCTTGCTAACTTACCATGGATCCCATCTGTTCCACTGTCTAACGCCCTGCCATTATTAATGCTGTTGGTCACCTCTTCAAACCCTTCTCTCACAAAGTTAATTGATTTTCCACATTCAAAGCTATACTGACAATCCCTGATCAGTTCTTACTTTTCCAAATGCAGCTGAATCTTGTCCCTCAAAATCTTTTTCAATAACTTTCCTACCACAGTAGTGAGGCTTGCTGGCTTGTAGTTCCCTGGCTTACCCTTACTGTTGTTCTTCAAAAACGGCACAGCTTTAGGAATCCTCCATTCTTCCGCATGAAGATGCAAAAATCTCCACCAGGTCCCCTGAAACTCCTGCCTTGCTTCTTATAACTTTCTAGGTTACAGTTATGCCCCATGGATTTATCTATCTTTGTGTATTTGAAAACTTCCAGCACCACCACTTTCATAATATTGATATGTTCCAGGATATCATGATTCTTTTCCCCTGAACTCACTAGTTTCCTTGGCCTTCTCCATGCTAAGTACAAAGGCTAGTATTTATGTAAGACCTCTCCCATTTCCTGTGCCTCCACATATCACCACACTGATATCAGAACATAGAACATAGATCAATCCAGCACAAGAAGAAGTTCTTTAGCCCAGGGTATCTGTGCCAATTGTGATACCAATCCAAACAAATCCCAAATGCCTAGTACAAATTTCTCTCTTCCCTGCCTGTTCATGTGCCTGTCTAAATGCCTATTAAACATTGTTATCAGATCTGTTTCCATCGTTTCACCGCTAGAATTTGACGACGTATCTTTAAGGTGTATAGCTTAGGGCATGGCTTTAAGTTACATAGCTTTAGGGCATAGCTTTAATGCCATCTAGTAATCCTTCAGTGAATCTACTCTTTCCCTAGCTACCATTTGCCCTTAATATACTTATTCAGTAGAATCTTTTAGGATTCTCTTTTATCTTATCTGCCAAGGATATCTCCTGAGCCATTTTAGCCTTTCCAATGTCTGTCTTGTATAGTCTTACATCTCTTAAACTCCTCAAGAAACTAATTTGACTCCTGTTGCATAATGATATGTACTTCCATCTTTTACCTGACTAAAACCTCAATCTCTTTCATCATTCCAAGACCCCTAATCTAGCCATATTTGCATATTACTCTGTTAGGAAAATACTTGCTCTGCAACTCTACTTGTCTTACTTTTGAAAGCCATACACTTGCTAGACATTCCAGAAGATCCTTTCCCTGCAACCACCCTCTCACAATCAACTTTCTGCCTGATGCCACTAAAATTAACCTTCCCTCCGTTTAAGATTTTAACTTGAGGAAAAGTCCTATCTCTTTCCATGCTACCTTAAAATTAATAGAATTATACACACTGGTCCTAAAGTATTCACTGACTTATGCATCAACGATTTATCCAAACTCATTCCTTGAGAAGTAGTTAAATGTAGACCCTTCTCTAGTAGTGCCATCTACATACTGCTTGAGAAACTTTCTTGAACACATCTAATCCTGTCAATATTATGGAAGTTAAAAGCACCTACATTTACAACACAATTAGTTCTACACCTGTCTGTAATTTTCCTGCATCAACTTACAGCTTTCAGTGTCAATGATTCTCAATCTTCTCTGTACTATCTGCCATCAGAAGAGTTCTATATGACGCAAATAAACATTACACAAAGAAAAAAAATGAATTCTATAAAAAGTCTGAGTTACTTGTATTCAATGCAGATTCATCATATTTAAAAGTAAAGAGGTACACCATCAGTAGACTTAATCAGGAGTTTCAGGAGATTTGGTATTTCACCATAAAGATTAGCAAATTTCTACAAATGTACCTTTATAGAGTATTCTGACTGGTAGTATCTCTGTCTGGTATGGAGGCTCCAAAGCACAGGATTGAAAACGCTGCAGAGAGTTTTAGACTCAGCCAGCTCCACTATGGCCATAACCCATACCACCATCGAGGATAACTTCAAAAGGGAGCATCCATCAGTAAGGACCCTTACCATCCAGGGCATGTCCTCTTCAAAACCCTGATAATACTCTTAACATTGTAGGAACAGCTTCTTACCTCCACCATCAGATTTCTGACTGGACCATGAGCCCATGTGCACTAACTCACTATTTTGCACTATTTATTTTTATTAATATATTTATTATCATAACTTATAACAATTTCTTGTATTTGTTTGCACTGCACTGCTGTTGCAAAACAACGCATTTCACACATACTGTATGGCAATGTTAATAAACCTGATTTTAATTCTGAGTTACCTGTATGTTGACTTGTGCTAAGACTTTATTTACTTATAATCTATATTTTCACTCTATATCTTCACACTTTTTCCTGTTCCAGCTGCTTATTGAGGATAGAATTATGGTCAGTTCTATTTAGCATATTCAGCATAAGTCATTTGTGCATTATTTTAATGTAGGCCGTAACATGTTTATATTTGATGGTTGAGTACCACCATTACAAATTTGTCAAAGGGGCACTTAATATTGTCAGTGGCATTGTCTAGGTTAAATCATTTCAAAGTTCAATGTTCAAAGTAAATTTATCATCAAAGTACATATATGACATCATATACAACCTTCAGATTCATTTTCTTGAAGGTATACTCAATAAATCCATAATTAAATAATAACCATAATGGAATTAATAAAAAACCACACCAACATGGGCATAAACCAATGTACAAAAGACAGCAAACTGCAAATACAAAAAGAAAGAAATGATAGATAGATAGATAGATAGATAGATAGATAGATAGATAGATAGATAGATAGATAGATAGATAAGCAAGCAATAATTATCGAGAACATGAGATGAAGGGTCCTTGAAAGTGAGACCATAAGTTGTGGGAACATTTCAATTATGGGACAAGTAAAGTTGAGTGAAGCTATCCTCTTTGGTATAAGAACCTGATAGTTGAGGGGTAATAATGGTTTCTGAACCTGGTGGTGTGAGTCCTGAAACTTCAGTACCTTCTTCCTGATGGTAGTCCTGGTGGTAGCAGTGAGAAGAGAGCATGTCTTGGGTGGTGGGGGTCCATGATGATGGATGCTGATTTCCTGCAACAATGCTTCATGCAGATGTATTCAATAGTGGGGAGGGCTTTACCTGTGATGGACTGGACCATATCCTCTACCTTTTGTAGAATTTTCCATTTAAGGGCATAGGTGTTTTCATACCAGGCTGTGATGCAGCCAGTCAATATACTCTCCACTACACATCTATAGAAGTTCATCAAAGTTTTATATGTCATCCTGAATCTTTGTAAACTCCTAAGGAAGTAAAGGTACTGCCTTGCTTTATTTGTAATTGCACTTACATGCTAGGCCCAGGACAGGTCATCTGAAATGAGTAATTTAAAGTTCCTGACCCTCTCCACCTCTAATCCACTGATGAGGACTGGCTCATGGACCTCTGGTTTCCTTCTCCTGTAGTCAATAATCAGTTCTTTGGTTTTGCTGACATTGAGTAAGACGTTGTTGTTGTGGCACCACTCAGCCTTATTTACAATCTCCTTCCTTTGTCTGATTCATCACCACCTTTGTTTCGGACTACTGAGCTGGTATCATCAGTAAACTTGAATATGGCATTGAGCTGTGCTTAGCCACACAGTCATAAGCGTAAAGGAAATTGAGGAGCTAAGCATATAACCTTGTGGTGCACCTGCGCTAATGGAGATTGCAGAGGAGATGTTGTTGCCAATCCATACTGACTGGGTTCTGCAAGTGAGGAAATCAAAGATCCAATTGCACAAGGAGGCATGGTGGCCAACGTCATGAAGCATATTGATTTGATTTCAAGGTATGAATACCGAGCTGTAGTCAATAAAGAGCATCGTGATGTATGCATCTTTGCTGTTCAGGTCTTCCAGGGTTGAGTGAAAAGCCAATGAGATAGCATCTGTTATCTCCTATATCAAGAAGGATCATTTAGGAAATACACATCATCAATTCTCAAATTGTCTTTATTAAGGACAAGCATTGTGAGGGTTATGACATTGACAGACATCAGGCACCAGGACCATTCAGATATTTCTGAAGTGGACCCATATGCTCTTGCTGATACTCTCAAATGATTCAGAAGAAATTCATTTAAATTCAGTTCACAACAAACAATTAGGTAAGAAGACCATAAGATCATAAGACAAAGGAATAGAGTTATGCTATTCAGCCCATAAAGTTTGCTCTGCCATTCTATCATGGCTGATCCCAGAACTTACGCAACTTCATACACCTGCCTTCTTGTCATATCCTTTGATGCCCTGGCTGACCAGGAAATAATCAACATCTGCTTTAAATATACGCATGGACTTGACGTCCACTGCAGTCTGTGGTAGAGCATTCCACAGATTTACTACTGTCTGGCTAAAAAAAAAATTCATCCTTACCTCTGTTCCAAAGGGTCACCCCTCAGTTTTGAGGCTGTGCCCTCTAGTTCTTGATACCCCATCATAGGAAACATCCTCTCCACATCCATCCTATCTAATCCTTTCAGCAGTCAGTAGGTTTCAATGTGATTCCCCACATTCTTCTAAATTCCAGTGAGTACAGGCCCAAAGTTGCCACCCCTCATATGTTAATCCCTTCATTCCTGGAATCATCCTCATGAACCTCCTCTGGAATCTCTCTTATGACAACACATCCTTTCTGAGCTATGGGGCCCAAAACTGTTGATAATACTGTAAGTGTGGCCTGAATAGACTCGGCATTATCTTCTTGCTTTTATATTCTATTCCCCTTGAAATAAATGCCAACATTGCATTTGCCTTCTTTATCACTGACTCAACCTGTAAATTAACTTTCTGGGAGTCTTGCACAAGGACTCTTAAATAGTGCAAAGACAACTAAAGGATAAATGATGAAGAAAATCTCACTTGCTAGCAGATTGGATAACTTGCAGGTAATATATATACTGGTTCAGAACTTACCCATTAAAAGTCACAGCTTCCAAAGTCTTCTTTTAACTAATGGGATGACTCCCTAGAGTGCAATAAATTGAATCTGCTGAGATAATTGTAAATGTGGATAAGTGGGTCACCGTGCAACAATTTCCAGGCAACGTCTTATCTTGAACTCCCTAGAATGGAAATTATGACAAGATTGCTAGCTCTGTTCAGTGAGTCAGCCCAAAGCTAATGGAGGAATATTCTTCATCCCATTCTTACAGGTCTCCTTCCTCACCTTTCTGTGAGGTTGATAAGGTGACTAAGAATGCAAATGTGATGCAAGTGTATAGTTGAAAACTAGTTAAGACCCAGTCGAAATATTGAATATGTTTCCAGACACCGTGCTACAGAATACTGTAGACTGTTTACAGGATTGGAGTATTCTAGACTAGGGTCTGTTTTATTCTGAATACTGCACGTGAGCCAAGATTTCAATGTGATGCATAAAACTGAACAGGAGAAAATTATTTGTCTTGAAGTGTTTTTGATAAGAACATCTTATCCAGTAACTGGTGAGGAGCTAAAACTCACTGGATGTAAAGGCTGTGGAGGTAAAAGCCCTCAGTGCATTCAAATACAGTTGGATGCACATTTGAATATCTGGAATCTCCCCAACTCTGGAAAAGGGAAACAGTTCAAATCGTTCACTTTTAACTGGTATGGTCAAGGAAGTTTGAGCAGGCTATTCTTATAATGGTCTCGTTTTCCTGTTGTATCAGTGAAGAGGTTAACAAATCAGTCTTCAAATGTGTTTCCAATTTCTACAAATCCCTCTTTGCCTTCACACAGCCCTTACTCTGCTCAATGTATCAAATGTTGTTTCTCAGAATAAGCTGGCAACTAATATTTACTATAACTATACACACTCTTACAGCCACCTTAATTGTCTTCACAGAAGGGGTATGTTTCATTCTCCCTGCTTCTCTGACTCCTCTGCATCTGTTCTGACAATGCTGACATGATGTCAGTACTCTGTTCTACTGTATTTCCTTTTCTCCTCAGATAAGGATTCCATGCAGTTTTGACTGACAGACCCCTCAGGTATGTGTGTCCCATTTCCCAGACTTGCACTGCATGACTATCGGATCACAGTCATTCACACTAATATCTACTTTAAAAAATATTTCTCATAATTTCCAACCTCTCCAGTATGATGCCATTGTTTTCATTCTTTTTCCACTCTGAGGAAACTGTTCCTTCTCTAACTTCTCTTACAACTGTTCTCCTTCACTTCATCTTGATGCATAAGTATAGGGGTCTCCCAATAACTTTACTCTTTTCAGCCCTTTCTCATACTAACTCATAGTCCCAGATTGTACATTGCTGTCCTTTGGTCGTTAACTCTTTTAAGAACACAGAAATGTGGGCAAATAGGTGTTGGTCCTCGAAGGCCTACTTACACTTGAAGTAACCCATTAACAAAATTAATGAAAGTTACTTTAGAATGTTGAAATTGGGTTCTTATCTCCGGTTATTAAAGATACTATTCAAAGTGTACTGGCTTAATAAAAATCATTTTTTGATCTTTCATTAATATAAAATGTTATACATGAAGTTTTCCTTACCACTTTTTTCTCAGCCAGCACCTCCAACCTTAAAGTAACTAATTTCTCACTTTTTAACATTAGGTGAGGCTAATAGGAATGTCCTTTTACACATATGTGTAGCTTTAGAGCTTAGCCTAAATCTACCCATCTGGAAATAGACTAATCAAGACCCACTTAACAGGACAATCCAGAACTCATTTAAAAGTTCAAGTCTGAGAAATTGTTACAATAAGGTAATATGAATACAAGCAGTACAAATAATATAAAATATTGTAAGAAACGTGAAGATTATATGATGTATGCAAAATATCATGCAGTTATGCGACTCTATACTCTAATGGTCTCAACTGTAACTTCAACTTCCTCACTTTTATTCAATGTCTTCCTCTGAACGTTATTCAGCTTGGCAAACACAAGGGAGTATGTTCCCCTCTACAGTACTGATATAGACTGTCTTTTAGCTTTAAACATAATTCACATGTGCAGTGTACTAGATGATTATGATAATAACTCATTGCTGCAATCACTTGGAAGAGCCTCTTCCCATGAATATAACAGATATAGGGGAACAGAAGTATGCTCTTTCAGATTGCCAAAGTTTGTAACTCTTTTAATGTTGCATTACAGAAATCGCATCTATGATAATTTGATTTAGGCATGCCTTCCATCATCAACCAACTTAACTGTACCATTTTCATCTCAAACTTGTCTGCTTCAAAGTTTCAAAGGTTCATTTTATTATCAAAGTATGTACTGTATGCAGAATACAACTCTGAGATTTGTCTTTTGCAAATAGCAATAAAATACAGAAAACCATAGTAGTAGTTGAGAGAAAGGCATCAATTACACGACCCCTGCCCTGCACGAAAGGAAAAATAAGCAAAAACATACAAATCCCAACACCCCTGCCCCAATCCCTCCCTCACATAAATAGTAACAGATCACCCAAACCCCCAGCCCGCCAATCAGCAACAAGAAAGAATAGGCGAGAACACAAAAGAAACATAGAGCTGAAAGAGGCCAATATGAACTAGAGTCCAATCCACAAATCTCAGAATTTTGATGATATCTTCGTGAGCATCAGGACCCAGCAGCCTCTCTGAGGGAAGCAACACGAACCAGCTTGCTGTAAGTTTGAAGACAAAGCATAGAGCATAGATCAGCGAGCACAGGAACAGCTTCTTTAGCCCAAATGTTGTGACAAGGTAATTAAATTAGTAATCAAGTATCCAATTAAACTAATCCTTACTGTCTACAAAAGGTCCATACTCATTCATTTCCTACACATTCATTTGCTTATCAAAGAGCTTTTTGAGCACAAATATCATACTTGCATCAACTACTACTCTGGGCAGCACTTTCTAAGCTCTGTGTTAAAAAGTTTATCCAGACATCTCCATTAAACTTAATCCCTCTCACCTAAATGCATGCCCTCTGGTACTAGTCATTTCAACTCTGGGAAATAAATACTACTATGTCTCTCGTTATCCTATAAACCTCTATGAGAACTCCTGTCAGACTCACTTTTCAGGAGAAAACACCCCAAGTTTATCCAGCTTCTCCTTACTCCTCTTCAACACCCTCTCTGAAGCCTCAACATTCTTCCCATAATGAGGCCAAACTGGAGTTTTATAAATCCGCAACAACCAGTAGCTCCTCTACTCCTAAATTAATTTCCTTGGCTCATAAAGGAAAGCATGCCATATGCCATCTTTACCTCCATATCAACCTCTGTAGCCACTTTCAGAGAGCTATTAACTTGGAATCCAATATTCCTCTACCATCAACACTGTCAGGGTCTTTTCATCAACAATAGACTACTGCCTTTTCACATTTGAACTCCCAACGTGCAACACTTCAATTTGCCCAGGTCAAACTACATTTGCCATTTCTCTGCCCATATCTACACTCAGTGGCCACTTTATTAGGTACACCTGTGCTTGACAATGCAAATATCTAATCAGCCAATTATGTGACAGCAACTCAATGAAGGTGAACACGCAGACCTGGTCAAGAGGTTCAGTTGTTTAGACCAAACATCATAATGGGAAAGAAGTGACTTTGACCGTGGAATGATTATAGGTACCAGACAGCAAAGAAAAAGCAAAAAAAAAATCCAAAGAGCCGCAGTTATATGAGCAAAAATGCCTCATTAATGAAGGAGATCAGAGGGGAGTGGTTCAAACTGTCAGGAAGGTGACAGCAACTCAAATAACCATGCGTTACAACAGGGGTGTGCAGAAGCGCATGTCTGAATGCACAACATATCAAAGTTTGAAGTGCATAGATCAGCTGGTTGAATGCTGTTGAAGCAACAATCTTGTAATTGACATCAATAAGACTAAGGAATTTATGGTGGACTTCAGGAAGAGGAAGTTGAGGGAACAGCAGTGGAAAGGTCGAGCAACATCAGCTTCCTGGGTGTCAACATCTCTGAAGATCTATCCTGTGTCCAACATATTGATGCAATTACAAAGAAGTCTCAACAGCTTTATTTCATTAAGAGTCTGAGGAGAACTGATATATCACCAAAGACACTAGTAAAGTTCTACAGATATACCATGGAGGGCTTTCTAAAGTTAAAAAGTCCAAAGTTCAAAGTAAGATTAATTATCTAGGTACATACATATCACCACAGACAACCCTGAGATTCTTTTTCCTATGGGTGTCACAATCCTGACTGTTAATTCCCTATTTTCTCCTAATCTCCTTTGATTGTGCCACGGTTTCAACCATTAATTGACCCCTCTCGCCAATTCATTGTGAAAGTCAACGCCTCTGACTTTGGGGTGGGAACAGTCCTCTCTCAACGCTCTGTCCCAGACCAAAAGTTCCATTCCTGCACCTTCTTCCCTCACCGTCTATCCCCGCTGAATGGAACTATGATGTAGGGAACCAGGCTGCTTTCACCTGGGAGATCGAATCCATAGTCAAAGAGGTCCAACGGACTCAACCTGACCCAGACAATGGACCCCCAATCGCCTCTTCATGCCCAACTCTGTTCGGTCTCAGGTTCTCCAGTGGGGACGTAATTCTCATTTCACCTGCCATCCCATAATCAATCGAACTCTGTTCCTTCTAAAAGAGACATTTCTGATGGCCCTCCATGGACACTCGCTCCTTCGTCTTTGCCTGTTCTGTATGTGCCCGTGGAAAAGCCTCCCACTGACCACCTGCTGGGTTGCTTTGTCCCCTACCTGTCCCTAGTCGTCCTTGGTCTCACATTCTGCTGGATTTCGTTACTGGACTACCCCCTTCACATGGGAACACTGCTGTACTCACCGTGGTGGATCGCTTCTCCAAAGGCATGCACTTCGTAACCCTTCCTAAACTCCCTACAGCCCGTGAAACAGCCGACCTCCTTGTTCATCACATCTTCCACCTTCATGGAATTCGCTCAGTCATTATTTCTGACCGGGGCCCCCAATTCAGTTCTCAAGTCTGGAGATCTTTTTGTCAAGCCCTTGAAGCCTCAGTAAGCCTGTCTTCCGGCTTCCATCTGCAGACTAACAGTCAACCGGAACGAGCAAACCAGGATTTGGAAGCAGCATAACCGCCAACAATCCGTCATCCTGGAGCACCCATCTCACTGGGGCAGAGTACACCCACAACTCCCTGGCTAGCAGTGCCACCAGAATGTCGCCCTTTGAATGCTCCCTTGGTTACCAACCCCCTCTGTTTCCTGCACATGAAGACGACATTGCTGTGCATTCAGTTCAGGCCCATCTCTGCCGGTGCCACAAGATCTGGAAGGATGCACGCGTGGCTCTACTCCGCTTAGCCGACTGCAACCGGAGGATTGCCGATCGCCATTGAATTCCTGCACCTAGTTGTCGGCCTGGGCAGAAGGTTTGGGTTTTGTCAAAAGACATCCCCCTTAAGAATGAACCCAAGAAACTAGCCCCTCGCTATCTTGGACCATTCAAAATTGAGAGTATAATCAACCCCTCGGTGGTCAGACTCAAACTGCCCAGATCCATCCACATTCATCCCATATTCCACGTCTCCCAATTGAAACTTGTGTCTGTCAGCCCTTATGCCCTCCTGCTGAACCCCCACCAACCGCCCGGATCATTGACGACTACCCAGCATACACCGTCCGGCGATTACTGAATGTGTGTCACCGAGGCAGGGGTCAATTGGGAGGGATATGGCCCGGAGGAATGCTCCTGGATTCCCCGCTCCTTCAAACTGGACCCTTCCCTCATCTATGATTTCCATCAAGACCATCCGGATAAGACTGGTGGTTCACTTGGACGCTCCCATTGGGGGGGGGGGGGGGATACTGTCACGGTCCCAACCATTAATTCCCTATTTTCTCCTATTCCTCTTTGATTGTGCCATGGTTCTGAGCATTAATTCCCCATTTGCTCCTAATTCTCTTTGATGATGGCACACCTTGTTTCCATCAAAAGCTGCAGAATAAGAACCCCGGCGTTACAACCACCAGTTGCCAGATCGTTGGTTTTGCCTGTGTGGTAATTAACATTTCCTGGCCGCTTAGGATTGTGTTCTAAGTTTTGCTCCAGTACCAAGAATTACCTGTGAAACTCAGTCACTTTGTGTCAAGATCAGTTTTCTAAGTTCTACCCCAGTTCCGAGGTTTACCTGTGAAACCCAGCCTCACTGTGTCAAGACAAGTCTTCTAAAGTTTTACTTCAGCACCAAGGGTTGCCTTTGTAACTCCGTCTCTCCGTGTTGAGAAGAGTTTTGTCTGCCATTTCCCTTTCTACTCTCCCTGTCAAGATAAATTCTGCCTGTCTCCTTCCTTCCTGCTCTCCCGCCTGTTGGCCGTCCACGACTGCATCCTAACTAAATCTCTGTGCCTGTGTCCTGCACTTGGGTTTGCCTCGTTCATTGCAACAGTGGGCATACCTAGCAAATCTACAGAACAGTAACTGTAAACAGGATCAATGTGCAAATGCAAATATAGATAAATAACATTAAATAATGAATATGAAATGAAAGAGCATAAAATAACAAGATAAAGAGCCTTTAAAGTGAGACCATCGGCTGGGGGAACACCAGAAATAGAATGAGTGTAATTATCCTCTTTTGTTCAAGAGCCTGATGATTGAGAAGTAGTAACTGTTCTTGAACCTGGTGGTGCAAGTCCTGAGGCTCTTGTACATTCTACCTGATGGCAGCAGCGAGAAAAGAGCATGGCCTGACTGGTGAGGATCTTTGATGATTGATGGAGCTTTTCTATGACAATGTTTCATATAGATGTGCTCAATGGTTCGGAGGGCTTTACCTGTGATGTACTGGGCCAAATTCACTACATTTTGTGGAATTTGCTGCTCAAAGGAATTGGTGTTCCTATAACAGGGTGTAATGCACACTTTCCACCACACATCAGTAGAAGCTTGGCAAGATTTTTGATGACATGCCCAATCTCTGCAGACTCCTGAGAAAGTTGAGGTGCTGTCATGCTTTCTTTGCAACTATATTTATATAATGGGTCCAGGACAGGTCATCAGAGATAGTAACACCCAGGAATTTGAAGTTACTGACTCTCTCCACCTCTGATCCTCATGGACCTCTGTTTTCCCTCTCCTGAAGTCTACAATCCGATCCTTTGTCTTATTGACATTGAATGAGAGGTCGTTGTTATTAAACCACTCTGTCAAATGTTCAATCTCCTTCCCGTATCCTAATTCCTCACCATCTTCAATACAGCCTACAACAGTGCATCATTGGCTGCGTCACTGTCTTATATGGGATTGGAAAAAGCCGCATCTTGGGCACTAGTCTTACCAGCATCCAAGATACGTTCACAAAGGCGATGCCTCAAAAAAATGGCATCCATTGTTAAAGACCACAACACCCTGGACATGCCCTCTTATTGCTATCATCAAGGAAGTGGTACAGGAACCTGAAGACACACAGTTAACACTTCCCAAACAGCTTCTTCCCCTCCGCTGTCAGATTTCTAAATGGACAATGAACAAATTAGCACACTGTGTTAATGAATTATTGCATTGTCCTTTCAAGAAAATCGATTCTTGTTTGTCAGACTGCAGATGGAATATTATGTAGACAACTTAGGATGGTGTAGTACAATAACTCATCAGCTTTAAAGGCAATTTCATCATATTAGCAGACATTAAGCAGACTAGACCTGCATCTTCATGAGGTTAGAAACATGAGGAGGGACCTCAGTAGAGTAAATTCTCATGGAGCTTGCAGAGTAGATGCAGATTTGATACTCCTCTGGCTGGGATCATAGTCTCAAAATAAGTGACAGATCATTCAGGGAGAAACATGATGAAATTTCTTCATCTAAAGGCTGGTGAGTCTTTGGAATTCTCTCATCAAAAGGGCCATGGAGACTGAGTTGCTGAATGTATTTGAGAGAAAAATCAATAGGTTTTGAGATATTAATAAAATCATGGGATTTTGTACTAGATCAGGAAAATCTCACGAGGTAAGCAATCAGTTTTGATCTCATATAATGGTGGAACAGAGATGAATGAATGAATGGCGTACTCCTACTTCTACCCCTCGCTTCATACGATTGATGTTATGACAACAATTCACATTTAGATGAAAAGAGCTCTGCATTCATCAAGCTGATGAATGGTTTTCACACAAGCTTCATTTTGAATATTAACATATCCAAAGATTTTGGGAATAAATCGAGAAATGATTGAAGCAATGTTGTGACAGAGTTCTGAGAAGGAAACAAACAATTAATTTTCTTCAGCTCTCTGCATGCTTTAAAGAGCCCTATGGTTCCACAGAGCATGCTGGGATATAAATTTGCTTCCATTTTTAATCACTATTATTTAGTATGAATTAAATGCATTCCTGTTACAATTTAGGTTCCACTACTTCAAATAATCTGTGAAATAGATTGTGAAACATCCTTTTATATTATAATGCTCTATTTCCATTTAATAACATTATTGTAAAAAATGATTATTGAACATTATTCTTGATTACCATTTAAAACAGGGACTGCAATGATTTATTATAGCATTAAAATCACTTTAAATCTGATATTTAAAAAAATATATCTAATCCTTTTTTACTCATTTGGCACTGTGAGCAATACACTTTATTGAGTCAAACTGTTTAGCAGTTAGTTGTGCTTTATGTGAAGTGGGTTTTCCACAGTAAGTGGCATTTACAGCTCACTTCAATCACAGTAATCTGCCCCTTGAAATTTTCTTGGAATTCTTCAGCGTCTTTTGAAGATTAGAGCTTTCAGCATTTGAAGTGCCCTTATCAGTCAGTCACAGTGATGGCTTGTGGGATGGCTGGCTGCACAGCAAAAAAAAATCGTTGCATTGATGAATTTTTTTTTAATGTGTTCACAAATTCTGTGTTTTCTTATCACATAGTCTGCTTTCTGCAGCACTATTTTGTTTGAAAAAAGTTTTAAACAACGCCTGACTGGAAGAAAAATTATGTCTCAATTGATCATTAAATTTGACTCTCATATTCAGCCTGCTTTATTCCTCATACAGCATCTTGTGTTATGCTTAATATTCTGAATGATACATAAATACGACAGGAAATAGGACAGGAAATTAGACAAATTTAGGAAATGTACTCAAACTACTGCTACCTGTGTTTAATCAATCTCATTCTCTCGATTTCTTTCTAAGCTTTTCACTATTTTAGACCCTTCTTTATTATCTTTTTCTCTGCTTTTAATTGATATTGAATTTTCTCCTTAATTATAATTTTCTGTTTCCCTTTTCCATTTAACTAAGAAATGGCTGTGTTTATTTATATGTTTCCTGGTCATGTCAAAGCTCATAAAAGATCAGACTGACTCCAAGGTGAGTAAATGGGAAATCATAAGAATCACACAGTTGAACAGCTCGGTCACAGGTGCGGAAAGTTAGAGATTCATCTCTGAGCAATGACATCTGGTTTGCAGTGATTGTTGCTAATCCAGTAAAATTTTCCCCATACATTCTTATTTGTGCTTCAATTCAGTTGTTATAAAGATTTATTTTTAGAAGAAGGGCCAGGAGTCGTCAGTCATTTAATGGCATTGCTTTTGATTTCCTTGCTACAGATCTGCAGATTATAATGCCAAATCAATGAGCCATAGAGGGCTACGTTGTCAAGGGAAGGTCAGTTATAATCAAAACTAATCTAACACTATATTTCTCAAAGTGTTTGAATTCTCCGTTTTCCAGTTCAAATGAAAGTTTTGCTCTACTGTTCATTTTCCACAAATGCTGCCAGACCTTCTGACTACTTTCCGATACACTTTCTAATTGTATTTAAGAATTCCAGTAGTTGGAGGGGTTTTGAGTTTGCTGTTTAAATATAACATAGAACAGTACAGCAGAGTACAGGAACTTCTGTCCACAATGTTGTGCCGACTCCAGGATCAATCCAACCCTTCCCTCCCACATAACCTTTCACTTTTCTGTCACCTATGTGCCTATCTAAGAGCCTCTTAAATGTCCCCATCTGCCTTTGCCACCACCCTTAAAAAATATTCAGAAATTAGTCAGATGGAGTTTAAGAGAGGAAAGAAACACAAGACTGCCTTGTACTGAAAATCAGAATCAGGTTTATTATCAATGCCAAATTTGCTGCTCTGCAGCAGCAGTAGAGAAGAACTTATTTAAAAATTACTGTAAGTTATGAAAATAAATAATTAAATAGACCAATGGATGGATGGATGGGTAGCCAGATGGATAGATAGATGGAGAGAGAGGGGCAAATAGACAGACAGACAGATAGATAAAATGTAAAAAGAGAACAATATAGAGAATTAGTTTTCATAGGGTTCATGGACCATTCAAAAATCTGATAGCAGAGGGGAAGATTGTGTTCCTAAAACATTTAGTGTGCATTTTCAGGCTTCTGAACTTCAGTAGATTATAACATTTGAACATCAAAAGAAACTTGTTCATAAGTTCTTTCATGAATGTCTAACAGATGATGTGAGAAATTTTTACAAATAATGATGGGGCTTACAGACTTACAAATACTCCCTGCTAATATTTCTCTTCTCAATACCCACGGCCATCATAATCCCCATACAACCCTTTTCTCTAATCTAGTTTTCTATTCTTTAGTCATGCATCCATATTAAACTTTGCAAAACATTGAACGTCTGTCAGGTCAATGACAACTCAAATTGTCCTGAAACCCGCAGCATGTGAAGTCTGTTAATGTCTGTAGAATGTTCATAGCTGGATTCTTTCTTACCTCAGGCTTGTTGTTCACACGTAAACTTAAAGCACTTAAAGTGAATGAAATAATGATGAGTTAAAATATGAACATCTTATCGCTTATATGTATAGATTTTAATGTATTTATAAGGCATGTGTCCAGACATGAAGGAACAAGAACAAAAGTTCAAAGTGTTTGTCTGTCTCTTGATGACTGCACTTGTGAAGCTTGTATATATATTTACCTGCATTTCGAGATTTTCGTTGGACTTCAGCCAGGACCAGAAATCACGACTGGTGCCTAGGAACTGGGGTGGTTTCACAAGTGAATTGCAAATCGGAGTTCCCCAACAGCAACAATCAAGTGGTGACCAAGAATCATGAGCCCAGAAATCTTTGTAACATGCTCTGTAGTATTTTGTGTGGCTTATTTGTACTTTCTATTAACCTTCAGATACATTGTTGTGCTTTTACCACATCACCTGGACACTCGAATAGTTGGGTCTGATCAATCCAGCCTGTTACAACAGTGAAGAGAAAATTGATAAAATTCTATATGTCTCATCCTCCTAGCACATTAATCCATATACTTATTCATTATAAAATAAAGCTCCATAAGATATGATTATACTAGTTTTCTTGAAAGTGATATTTTGAATTTATTATACCTAAAGCATTAATTCCAACGTGGGGATCTTGTTCAAGGTTAACTTAGAGCTAAAATTACAAAATTCATAGAAAAGCTTTTTAAACTGGTCTTTCTTAGCTATTGTCAGTCTATCAACTCCCCATAAATTTGAATGAATTGAATGAATGAATGAATGAATGAATGAATGGAATAAATTGATTTTATTTCTTAAATCCTTCTCATACATGAGGAGTAAAACTCTTTACATTATGTCTCCATCTAAATGTGCAATCATAATAAATAGAACAGTCATGTAACATAGAGTACACTCAAATCAGCGCGAGTTAAATCAGTCTGATGGCCTGGTGGAAGAAGCTGTCCCGGAACTTGTTGGTCCTGGCTTTTATGCTGCGGTACCATTTACTGGATGGTAGCAGCTGGAAATAGATTGTGGTTGGGGTTACTTAGGTCCCCAATGATCCTACAGCCCCTTTTTACACACCTGTCCTTGTAAATGTCCGGAATCATGGGAAGTTCATGACTACAGATGTGCTGGGCAGTCCACACCACTCTCTGCAGAGTCCTGCGATTAAAGCAAGTACATTTCCCATACCAGGCAGTGATGCAGCCTGTCAGATGCTCTCAATTGTGCCCCTGTAGAAAATTCTTCAAACTTCCTCAACCATCTGAGGTGAAAGAGGTGCTGTGTGCTTTTTTCACCACACAGCTGGTGTGTAAAGATCACGTGAGACCACTTATATTGTCAACAACTAACAAACCAGTGTACATGTTACAATAGCTGGAGGGACTTGGCAGGCCAGGCAGTGATGGAATGAAATGAACAGTTAGTGTTTCAGGACAAGGCCCTTCATCAGGTCTAGGGAATGACTCAGCCTGAAATGCTGACTGTTTATTTCCCTCCACGGATGCTGAATGACATGTTGAGTTCCTTCAGCGCTATGTGTACATTGCTCAAGATTTATAACATCTGCAGAATCTCTTGTGTCTATGCATATGTTACAATTGTTAGTTTCTTATGTAGATTTAAATAATAAATGTTTTGTACACCATTGAACTATGCTAAAAGCAATCCTGTCTTAGTTATTGCTGTCTTCAACTGTCTGTGGAAACTGAATTATCAAGGATTTAGATCGAGGCTCTCAGATATGAATAAGCTGATCCAGCTAAAAACTTCAATTGTGACTGAGACTACATCAGAATTAAATAGTTGTTTGTTGATCTTAAAAAAAAGAAATCTGTCAAACAGACATATGTCTGAACAAAGAATTCAGGCAATATTTGCATCTTAATTGAAAGACTCCTTCCCCTTCTGCTTCCTTCGACACCTTTTTCATTGTTAGATTCTGCCTATGATTTGTAACATTTCTATGCAGTATTGGCAGACCATAACTTCCACAAATTCATTTCTTAATAATTATTTGCTGTAACAATATGAAAGGTGTCAATACAATGTCAATAAGGACAACATTTCTTTCCCTCTATTACCAATCCTGATGTACAATTCCAATTCTTGTTCAAGTACAATTCTGTTTGAGACTTAACAAAGAAAACAAAGTGAAATGTTTTATATTGGGTCTGGTCGAAACTCTGATTGTCATTTTTAAAATAATCCTTTCCTGAAAAGTGGTTGTCATTAACAACGTGTTAATTGATGCTGTCTCACATTTCTAGTTACCTGGGTTTAATCCTGACCTCCACATCACTTTTCCCTAGTTACTCTGCTATCCTCCCAGAGCCCAAAAATGTGTGAGTGGGTAAGTTAATTTGCCACTGTAATTTACCCTTAGTATGTAGGTGAGTGACATAATCTGGGTTTGGGAGAGTTGATGGGAATATGGGGGGAATTTTTAAAAAAGGCAATTGTATAATTGGGTGTTGATAGTTACTGCAGAAAACTTGCTTCCATTTATTCTAACGTTACTTCTCCATCACTAACTGTCTTGTGTGATTTGCTTGGCTATGATCCAGAGCAATTAAGAATCAACCACTTGGCAGGAGATCCAAAGTCAAAAGGAGACTTGACTAAGTAAAAACAGCAGTTTTCCTTCCTGAGAAGGACATAACAAAATAACAATATAGTCACAACAATATAGTAGGTTTATGGTCTTCATGGGTGTTGTGCAATGAACCAATTAGAGAGTTTGAGATGAAAGAACTCTTTGGGGAAAGTGATCATAATGTGATCAAATTCACCCTGAAATTTGAGAAGGAGAAGCTAAAGTCAGATGTATTAGTATTACAGTGGAGTAAAGGAAATAGAGCAAAAATTAGTGTGAAGCTAGAGGATTGGGAAACTTTTCAATACTGTATGAACAGAAGGCAACTAAAAAAGTCATTAAGGTAAAGATGGAATAAGAAAGTAAGCTAGCCAATAATATTAAAGAGGAAACCAAAAGTTTCTTCAGATACATAAAGTGTAAAAGAGTGGCAAGGGGGAATATTGGACTGCTGAAAAATGATGTTGGAGAGGTAGTAATGGCAGACAAGGAAATGGTGGATGAAGGGAATGTGTATTTTACATCACTCTTCACTGTGGAAGACATTAGCAGTATGCTGGAAGTTCCAGGTGTCAGTGGTCATGAAGTGTGTGAAGTTACCATTAATAGGGAGAAGGTTCTTGGGAAACTGAAAGGTCTGAAGGTAGATAAGTCACCTGGACCAGATGGTGTACACCCTAGGGTTCTGAAAAAAGTGTCTGAAGAGATTATGGAGGCATTAGTAATGATTGTTCAAGAATCACTAAATTCTGTAATGGTTCAGGAAGACTGGAAGGGAGAGGGGCAGAAGAAAGAAAATTATAGGCCAGTTAGTCTGATCTCAGTGGTTGGGAAGATGTTGGAGTCGATTGTTAAGGATGTGGTTTCGGGGTACTTGGAGGCATATGACAAAATAGGCCATAGGCAGTGTGGTTTCCTCAAGGGAAAATCTTGCCTGACAAATCTGTTGGCACTCTTTGAAGAAATAACAAGCAGGATAGACAAAGGAGAATCAGTTGATGTTGTATACTTGGATTTTCAGAAGGCCTTTGACAAGATGCCACACATGAGGCTGCTTAACAAGCTCCGAACCCATGGTATTAAAGAAACGATTCCAGCTTGGATAAAGCAGTGGCTGATTGGCAGGAGGCAAAAAATGGGAATAAAGGGAGCCTTTTATGGTTGGCTGTAAGTGACTAGTGGTGCTCCACAGCGGGCTGTGTGGGGACCAATTTGTTTTACATTATACGTCAATTATTTGAATGATGGAATTGATGGCTCTGTTGCAAAGTTTGCAGATGATATGAAGCTAGGTGGAGGGGCAGGTAGTTTTGAGGAAATAGAAAGGCTACAGAAGAACTTAGACAGATTAGGAGAATGGCCAAAGAAGTAGCAGATGAAATACAATGTTAGGAATGTATGGCCCTGCACTTTGGTAGAAGAAATGATAGGGTTGACTCTTTTCTCATGGAGAGAAAATACAAAAATCCGAGGCACACAGGGATTTGGGAGACCTTGTGCAGGATTCCCTAAAGGTTAATTTGGAGGTTGAGTCTGTATTGAGGAAGGCAAATGCTTTCATTTCAAAAGTACTAAAATATAAAAGCAAGGATGTAATCTTGAGACTTTATAAAGCACTGGTGAAGCCTCACTTGGAATATTGTGAGCAGATTTGGGCCCCTTGTCTTGGAAAGGATGTGCTGAAACTGGAGAGGGTTCAAAGGAGGCTCATGAAAATAATTCCAGGATTAAATGGTTTGTAATATGAAGAGCATTTGGTGGCTCTGGGCCTGTATTCACTGGAATTCAGAAGAATGAGCAGTGACCTCATTGAAACCTATCAAATGGTGAAAGACCTTGATAAAGAGGATGCTTTCTATCATGGGAGAGTACAAGACCAGAGGACACAGCATCAGAATAGAGGTGTGTCCTTGTAGAATGGGGATGAGGAGAAATTTCTTTAGCTGGAGAGGAGCGAATCTATGGAATTCGTTGCCACAGGCAGCTGTGGAAACCAAGTCTTTAAGTATATTAAAGGCAGAAGTTGATAGATTCTTGAGTGGTTAGGGCATGAAGGGATACAGGGAGAAGGCAGGAGACTGGGGCAGAGAGGCAAAATGGATCAGCCATGATGAAATGATGGAGCAGACTCAATGGGCCAAATGCCCTAATTCTCCTCCTGTATCTTATGGTCTTATAGTCTTATTACTTGTACTAGTTTATTCATCCTGAATGGACTTCACAAACTGAACTTAAATCTTCTGACTGCTATGATGGAATTTCATCTCTGATTTGTAAGTTTCAGTCCAGAAACATAACAGTTAATGAACGAAGAATGGCAGTTTTGCTATTACATCTGCAGAAAGATATGGCAAAATATACCAATTACTGTCCATGACTTTTGTTGGGATATCTGTTATATTTGACCTTTACTTTAATATAAATGTTGCAGATTTTTCATAAAGACTGATAATCAATATTTAGTTCTGATCATGAAACCACAGAAACTAAGGTGTCAGTGATAGAAAATGTTTCACTGAGCCTGAGCAAATGCGTATCAGCACAATATTTCACTCACTCTCTAAGGTAGTTGATATTTATAAAATAACTTCTACAGAGTATTTCGCAAGTAGCCATTTTTAAAGCAGTTTTGTTTAAAGCTAACTTTTGGATGCCACACAATAAGCATGTCAACATCTGTCAGAATTCAGCTTATGTGCGCTAATTGTTGACCCATATTTGAGGTTGCTGTTGATGCTACCAGCTTGTAACACAGACTCTACTGCATAGTATCATTGATCAAGTTAAAAATCTCTCATCAATGCCAAATAACATTCCACAGACCATTTGAATAACTTCCACTCTCAGTCCGATGGGGCTGAAGTTTGTTCACATGTTTACTAAACCTGGAACACATTGTACTATCACAACATCTTTCAGAATCAGTACCTCATTTAGTGCCCTGATCTTGAAAGGATCTGGAGTTAGATCAGCTTTGTGGATCAAGTGACTCATGAGAAAGCTTTTGTTCACTTTAAACATATTTGGTTGTTCAGATGAAGTTGCTTCTCTCTGTATCTGCTCATTGAGGTTCTTGGATTCTGATTCCGATTAGAGGCAATGCCTCTGCTTTATTACACATTTGCACAGATTCGGCATGACATCTAAAACGTTGATAAACTTTTATAGATGCACAGTAATGAATATCCTGACAGGTTGTATCACAGCCTGGAATGGAAACACCAATGCCCAAGAATGAAAAAGCTTGCAAAAGCCAGTGGATACTACTCAGTCCAACATAGGAAAAGCGCTCTGTACCAATGAGCACGTCCACATCCACAAGGAGCACTGTCACAAGAAAGCAGCATCCATCATCAATGACCCCCACCGTCCAGGCCATACTCTTAAGGAGGAGGTACAGGATTCTTAGGTCCCACACCACATTGTTCAGAAACATTAGTACCCTTCAACAAGCAAGGATAACAATGCTCACCTTAGCACTGAAATAATTCCGTAATACATGGACTCATTTTCAAAGACTCTACAACTCACGTTCTCAGTATTATATGTAACACCTGGGAATGTTTACCGAGGACTTTAGTTAATATCCGTAGCATCCTCTTGACTGGATTCACATTTCCTCAAACCTGGGCCTCTGCTAAGAAAAAGCAGTGTTAAATTATTTACATGGTGTTCTGAAAAGGATTTTTTCATATACCCATCACTCTCAAATAAGCCACTGATTTAAAATGTTCCACTAATCTTCTTGATTTCTCTGTACTTCTCTATCGAGATACATCTACTCCCCTCTAACTGATGCTTCCAGCTTCTTCCTTGATCAGCCCTTGCTTCCTCTTGTAACAATCTGATATCTTGCTCTATTTCTTGGTATCTTCTCACCATAGTTTCCTCTCTTATTATCGGCTTCTCTGTAGTGGCACTTCTCGGTCTCTCTCTTTCACTCTGTCTCATTTCATGTTTTGGTTATTCTCTTTGGGTATCTCTGTAAATTAGTGACAGAGGGGATTCTGTTGGATAGAAGGAAAACTAACTGAAAAATCATCTGATTTCCAGCAAAGCATGATAGGGATGACTTTCTTGGTGTCATCCTCCTAGAAATTCACCAGAGGAAAATCCAGCAATCTTACAATGAAAATTCAGAATCATGTTTAATATCACTGAGATATGTCATGAAATTTATTAACTTAGCAACAGCGGTACAATATGATTCATAAATTGCTCCTGAATTGCTGAATGTGTGAGTGTGTAATTAGTGTAAAGAGAAAGTAATAATTGGCCACAAATCCTTAGTATGGTGTTCTGACCAAAGATCTGTGTCCTGACATCCACCTTTGTGTCTTTACTAGTCTTGGATTTCTCCCCTTCTCTGTAGCTGTCAACCCATTTTCTCCCTTCCCAAAACTTTATCTTGCCTCCCTCACTGTTACCTCACCTAACAACTATACATTTCTCTATCCTTCTCTTCTCCTTTTCCTCTCTTTCGAGTACTTTTCATACTTCTGTTTTTCTGCACTTGAATACAAACAAATTTACCTGATGAAGAATTTTTAGTGATGCCAAGGTGGAGCCATTACTCATTTTACGTCGATGCAAGAATAACCAATATTAGAATAATACTTAAGAAGAGACAGACATAAGGACAAATGTAGCAACTGTGGGGAAAATCGGTGAAAGGGAAAATTAGTGGGGGGATGAGGTTGTTATGTGAGTGTTATAGATTAAAAGGGTGGAAGTTATCCTTTCTAATGTCATATTCACATATGATATCTAATTCTGTTATTGTATATAGTTACTAAAAAAAACTTCTACAATATTTTCCTTGATTGACAGGAACCAAATATTTGCAGAGCAATAGACTGTTTAATTTTACAAGCATTCAATTTGAAAGAGATTTTATCAAGTCCAAATCAGCTATCTCTCTTCCAACACTGATCAATATGTTTGCAGCAATAGAGTTTAAATAGCATTTGAAAGAATGGCAAGAACTGGAAGTGCTTCACTTCTAATCACATGACCTTTTTTGTCCATCACGTCACTGCAACTTCCATAAATGCCAACAGTACATTCATAGCTGTCTATGATGCTTTCAAGCTCAAGATCAACTTTATGGTTATCACAGGTGCACCTACGCAATGTATAAATGTCATGAATATAAGATTTTTGTAGCAGCGACACAATCTAAGATGAGGGCACAATTAACAAAATTATATGTAACACCCTGGGAAAGGTTTCACTGCTAATGTAATGCTCTTCCTGTAGAAGCAGTGTTTGGGTTGTGGTCAGAGATAACGGTGCTTTGGAATGTGAGTCGTCCGATGACAGGAGGGTGTTTTCGTGCTGTGTGCCGGACACCAGGGTGTTCGGGGTCTTTTGTTCAGCAGGAGATGAACACGGAAGATGCCGGAGTTGGGCCATGACCTGACGAAGGCCGTGGAGACCGAAGGAGGAACGGTGAAGGGGAAACTGTGAATTCCAGCTTGTGAACGTTAGACTGTTCCATTAAAATGGGCCCTTTTCTTTTTTTGCTTTTTCTTCACTAACCCTGTAGACAAATTAAGAATGCTAATGCTAAATTGTTTTATTTTATGCAGTGTACTGTCTGTTATTCCATGGTACTGATTTGTTACAGGGTAACGAATAACGCAGCATCCACACAAACAGGGAGTTTTCGTGGTGGACTCGCATCTCAATCTCAGCCAGGACCAGAGAGGGTCTTACATAGACTTATGCAGCCAACAGAACCTGAGGGCTACATATACATTACTTAAATGTAAAGCAATATAAACAAATTAAACAATAATACTAGTGTAAAATTGAGAGAAAAGAATCACATCTTGCCTGAGGTAGTGTTAAGATTTTCAGTTCTGTTCAAGAATCTGATGGCAGTGGGGAAGAGGCTGTTGCTAACAATCACCTTTCCAATTACTTTTCTCTCCTTCAACATTCTTTGCTGAAGTCATATTTACATTTGTTGAAATTTTTGAGAAAATGACTCACAAAAGCTATAATTCCTCAAGCATATGCCATCTTCCAGCAATCCCGGAGCTGGGTCAGTTGAGGCCTGATGGTCAAACCTGTAACTGGCAAATCCTGGGGTCGATTCCCAGAAGCTGTCAACGTCCAGAGGACAAAGCTGAAGGTCAAAGTCCAGAGCCTGGCAAAACCAGATGTAGCAAGCCTGAAAGGTCAAAGACCAAAGTTGATGAGTCCAGAGATAGAGGTCGAAAGGTCAAGTCTGTGAGTCCAGGCCAGAGAGAGCTTGGAGACCCAACGTCTGTGAGGTTGAGCTTCCAGCGCCAAGGACTGGAAGTCCGGAGGTGGTCTGTTTTGAGGTTGGAGGCCTGTTTGTGTTAGAAGGTTGCTGGGAAAATGGGAAGGGTTTGTTTTGCTGTTGTCTTGCTTTGTTCTATTGTTGTTGTTTGTGTTGTTCTGTGTTGTATACTGTGCTATACTGTTGATAAATTGAGCATTGTAGGCATGTTACATTGGCATTGTGGGTTGCTCCTGGCTCATCCTTGGGTGTGTTGATCGTTAACGCAAACAATGTATTTCAATGTATGTTTCAATGTACGTGTAATAAATAAGTGTGAATGTGAATCTGAAATATTTCAGAATCAGACTTTTTTTGAAGCATCAGCAGTGAACTAGTGGTGTAAGTGGAAATTTTAAAGAAACGGAGTCATGTCCTCTCCTAAACCGGAAAGGCTCTATTATAGGTCCACAATCCCCTATCCGAAATTCTGAAATCCATAAGCTCTGATTACCAAAGTTTTCTTCACCAACAGCTGACGTCACTCAGGTGTGACATGGTAGCATTAGCAGAGGCCACCAGACACCAGTTGTGGCTCAACGCTCGTACTGGTTACACATGCATTTGCTGTTTGCTGATATTTTGTGTTCACTGCTGACTTTGTGTTTAATTTCACTGTAAAAATGTCAAAAAGAGCTGCAGATACCCCTATGGGTAACAATGAGAAAAACAGAAGGAAGCATCTATCATTACCAATAATGCAGAAAGTGAAGTTATTGCAGAAGCTTGATCGTGCTGCATCTGTGCAGCATCTTACTGAAGAATATGGTGTCAGAACTACCACTGTATATGATTTAAAGAAACAGAAAGGCAAGTTACTGAAGATTTATAGTGACAGTGACGATCTACATTTATTCCAATGTCATTTACCATGTGTTTGATTTGGTTCGTTTGAAGCTGTATATTTTGATGTTTTATTGAATGTTTTTGTTAGAAATAAAATATTTTTCTTGTCATTATTCCCTAAACAAAACAGAATGACAACTATTTACATAGCATTTACATTGTATTAGGTATTATAAGTAATCTAGAGATGATTTAAAGTATACGGGAGAAGGTGCGTGGTTCTGGAGCTCCGCCGGGTCCTAAAGCTCACCCGCACTGAAACAGGTTAAATAAGGGACTTGAGCATACGTGTTTTTTTGTTATCTGCGGCGGGGTCCCGGCTCCAATAAGGAGGACTTCTGAAATCCAAAAAATTCTGAATTCAGAAATGCAACTGGCCCCAAGGATTTCGGATAAGGGATTGTGGACCTGTACACCACTTTCAATCAGCTGACAAGTTGGTTTTACTGGAGCCCTGGAGAATGGAAGGAAATGCAGGAACTGTGTGAGTGGATGGGAGCATGGGAATGGTTGTCCAGTTGCATGAAAGGGAACATCGAAACTGGGGACCAGGTGAATCATAGGAGATACTGGAATCAGTACTGTTAAGTCAGACGCCAAACAGTTGGGATTTCAGAGTGGGGACGCAAGAGACTGCAAATGTTGGAAGCTGGAGCGAGAAACAAGACATTGGAGGTATTCAGCTGGTCAAGCAGCATCTGTCGAAGGAAAGGAACTGTTAATGTTTCAGGTCAAAGTACTGGATCAGGGGTTTCAGAAAATGATTGAATTTTTCTGTATTGATATTGCCAACACACAATATCAAATGCAATCATCTCATGGCAAACAGGATTCAACAGAAAGCACTGAGTGCTCTACAAGAACACGCGATATCTGTCAACATTCACAATAATATACAGTATGGTCAGCTTTATGATTATACTGATCTGTAGATAGTGAGACAGTGGTGATCTTCAGTATATATGCTAGAATGTAGAACACAAAACAGTACAGTTCGTTTAACAAGCCCTTCAGTCCACACAATGCTGACTATAATGCCAAGCAATCTCATCTACCAGTACATGGTCTATCTCTCTCCATCCTGCCTCTTCATGTACTTCTCTCAATATCCTTAAATGTTGCTTTTGTATCTGTTTCCACCACTTCCACCAGGCACCTACCACTCTCTGTGTAAAAAAAAACATACCTCACAGTTCTCCTTTAAACTTGCATCCGATTCCACCCTGGGAAAAGGATTTGTCGCAACCACAGACTCTGCCACGGAGCCTGGGCATGCAGACAGGCGGGCAGCTGCAACTGGTCGGCAATCACACTTGTGAGAATGCATATTCCAGCCAATTAGAATTTATTTGTGGTTGTATTTAACTCCATTCCTTTCATTTCAGTTTTGTCACATCTTGACTGAAGCATAGCAATGGCAATGTTCCCTCAGTTCACATTCTGTGAAAGAAGACTACAAACTAAATTGATGCTGTAAAGGAGCAGTGTTAATTTAGTATTAGGTAATTAATACTGCTCCTTCTGAGCCACAGTGATGGCATTAGATTTTAATTTGAGAGCTTTTGTCAGCAGCCCTATTGGTCTAACAATTATTATTTTCATTTGGTCCTGCACAGTTCTTATTGAAACTCAGTGAACTGTTCATTCTACTGCTGTGTCTCTATCTCTCTGCACCTGTGTCATCACCAGAAACCGTTAAAATTCTGACTATCTAAACAAATTGCAAAACATCTGACTACAAGTTCCTACAAAGGATTGCGAGAACTGCTGAAGAGGTCATCGGGGTCCCATCGGAAATATTTATCAGGAGCACAGCATACACAGAGCCCTTAGTTTTGTCAATGGTCCCTCCCATCCATCCAACAATCTCTTTGAACCCCTACCATCAGGAAGGAGATACCGTAGCATTAGGACAAGAACTGTTAGGATGGGAAACAGCTTCTTCTCCCAGGCTGCAAGACAATTGAACTCCCTGCCACCAACAGATCTCATCACATATGAAGGATCAAAAGCGTTATACTGTTTACTTTTTAAACTTGTTTTTAAATGCACCTTATTATCTGTTAACTTATTTGTGGTACTATTACTTTATGTGTTGTGTGTGTTAGTTATCTGTAATGTGTTATGCACCTTGGACCAGAGGAACGTTGTTTTCTTTGGCACTATACTTGTGTACAGTTGAATGACAATTAATCAAACTTAAACTTGAACTAATGTATCTATATTTTTCATGACTTTATATACTTCTATCAGTTCACCCATCATCCCTTGATGCTCCAGAGAAAACAATCTAACTTTGTTCAACTTCTACTTATGGCTAATTATCTCTAATTCAGGCAGCAGCTCCTCTGTAAACCTTTTCTATGCCCCCTCCACAATGCCCATATCCTTCCTGTAATGTAGTGACCAGAACTATATACAATTTTTTAAATGATGACTAATCAAAATTTTATGCAGGTGCAACATGACTTCCTATCTTTTGTAAATACAAGTAATTCTGCAGATGCTGGAAATTTTCAGAAACACATGTAAAATGCTGGAGGAACTCAGCAGGTCAGACAGCATCTAAGGAGGGGAATAAACAGCCGTGGTTTCAGGTCAAACCCTTCATGAAGACTATAAATGAAAGCAAGAGAAGCCAGAATAAGAAGGTGGGCAGGGGGAAGGCATGCAAGATGACAGGTGAATCGTCAGATCAAGTGGGGGGGGTGGGAGATGAGTGGGGAGGTTGGGGAGAGGGATGAAGTAAGAAGCTGGGAGGTGATGTGGAACAGGTAAAGGGCTGAAAAAAGAAAGAATCTAATAAGAGAGGACAGTGGACCATAAGAGAAAGAAAGGGAGGAACCAAATGGAGGTAATGGGCAGGTGAGGAGGAGAGATGGAATGACAGGGGAACTAGACAGGGAATGAGAAAAAAGGGCAGACAGGAGAGTAATTACTAGAAGTTTGTGAAATCAGTGTTCATGCCTATATCTTCAACCAGAACTTAGAGATTTAAGCATTATTATTAAACTCATTTGAATCAGGAACTTACTAATATCGGAAAGAATTTGTGACAAAAATCTTATTGTTAACCAAAATGAAATGTAATTATGCATTATGTATCATTCTGACCTGGCCTCTAATATAGTTGGAATATGCTATTCAAAATAGTTCCAATTATAATGGCTTTTGCAGTAACAATTTATTCTGGTTCAATAGTCATTACATTATTACATAGTGTCGCATGTTTCACAATTTCATTAAATATTCTTTAATATATTACTGAAACTACCTTCTGAAAATTGAACTCATTATTTTAATTACCATGCCACTAATTACATTTCTCCTCTGTTAATGAAAAATCATTTTTTTCTCTCCTGGTTCCATTAAATTGAGTATTTGCCGCTTGAAGACTAAGACCCTAAAATTTGCTGCGGAATATTAATTCTTAAATATTTGTTTCAATGTTTTGTTTCCTACATTTTGTAGCTTTGACTAACAGCATGAGAACCTCCAAAGTAGAGCTCACCAAAAGAAATGAATAGAAGGCATCCATATTGGATTATAATTGTCTTGGAAATCTAAGGGGCTACTGCACAGAATTAAAGGAGAGGATAGCTGAGTCATGAATAAAAACCTACAAAATGAAACATTTTCTCATATTTGAAGAAGATAAATGTTGTGCATGGCAGTAGATGTCAGCGATCTGTGCAGAAGTGTTAACTTTGCACTGTCAATGAATACAGCAGAGCTGGGAATTAAATTAAATGCTGGGGAAAAAAAACTATGGGGGAAGTTTTCAGATGTACAAATCTTTGGATTGTTCTTTGCTATTAAGTTAAGATTTCAGTTCAAAGAAAATTTTTTAAAAACACGTTATTTGCTGAACATCTGAACTATTAACAGAAATTGCTGGAAACACTGTGGAAGTATTTGTAGAAAAAGTGACACCATTAACCCTGGACCTGGACTTGAAATGATATGCTGGAGGGAGCTTGGTTAGATTGGTTACAAGTTAAGTGACCCTCTCCACCGCCACAGTGGTAAATAAAACACTTTCTTTACTTCCTCCCTGTTTTTCCCTGGGCATGAGAAAGATCAGCATAATAATGCCTGACCTCTATGTCCCTGGCTAACATGCTGATCAGTCTCTTCTTAAACCTTAAGCAGGAGATAATATGGTTTAAGCAAGAGGCCATAATCTCTCCAGCCAGGGAGACGTGACCAAGTGCTATGTCCCCATCAGCCGTAAGCTAAAGAAAGAGGGAACGCGAAGAAGGCAATCTCTTGTTGCAAGTCATGTGTGCACCAATGACATACAGG
This sequence comes from Hemitrygon akajei, assembly GCF_048418815.1. Classification (NCBI taxonomy): domain Eukaryota; kingdom Metazoa; phylum Chordata; class Chondrichthyes; order Myliobatiformes; family Dasyatidae; genus Hemitrygon; species Hemitrygon akajei. Next base: position 98,759,137 of record NC_133124.1, read on the forward strand.
TGAAAGATATGGATATGAATGTAGAAGACATGACCAGCAAGTGTACAGGTAACAGGAAGACTGGTGAAGTGTTGACAGCAAAGCCTTAGACTGCAGAGAGATCAATGTGTTTGTGAAATGGGTTGAAAAAAAATTACAGTTAGTCTGTAGTATAATCCTGTCAAATGAGACTTGATGCATTTTAAGAGCATGAGGCCAAGACACAGACCATGAATGGTAGGATGTCAGGCAGCATTGAAGAACAGAGGAATCTTGGAGTACATGTTCAAAGATGCTTGAAGGTAACAGCCCAGATAAGAAGAAGACACAGAGGATAATGGTCTTCATTAGTCAGGCATTGAATACAAGAGCAGGGAAGTTGTGCTCTAACCTTATGAAACCTTGTTCGGACCTCAGCTGGAGTACAGTGTCTTGTTCTGGTCATCAAACTATAGGAAGAACATGATGGTGCTGGTCAAGATGTAGAAGAAATTCTGTAGCATGTTGTACCAGAAGAAGCATTTCAGTTATGAAGCAACATCAGATAGTCTAGGTCTATTCTCCCTGATGCAGTAAAGGTTAAGAGAGGACATTATTGAGGTTTATGATATTAAGAGGGGCACAGATAGGATAGTCTGCAATAAAGGTTTCCATATACTTGAGGTAGATAAGATGAGAGGACATAGATTTAGTGAAGGGGGAAGACATTTAGAGAGGATCTAAGAAGAACCTTCTTCCCCAGTGAGTGGCGAGTATCCAGCATGCATTGTCTGAGAGAGTGATGGAGGCAGACATTGGCAATATTTATGAAATGTCTAGACAAACGCTTGAATCACATAGGAAGAAGACAATAGGCCAATTGCTAGAAAATGGAATTAAAACGGATGGGTGCCCACTGATTGCTATGGCTGTGCTGAGCCAAATGACCTGTTTCCATGCTCTATGACTTTTCATAAGAAGGGCCATACCACTATACCACAATGTATTCTGAATTCATTATTAACATATTGCAAAGGGAAATAATGAATTGACAATAAGATATATCCCTACCTGATTTTTTAACCATGATGCATCACTGAAATGAAATGTGAAATCCTTTTCTCTCTTCACAGATGCCATCTAATCTACTGAGTGTTCCCAGTGCTTTGTTTACATTTCAGTTCTATCAAGAGGAGTACTCTGAACAATCTCCAGCAATAAAGCTGCATTATAATGGACTCATATGTGAATCTGTTCTATTTGCTTTTAAGAGAAAGCAGCACATTCCCATTGACACTAAGCTTATTTGAATAAGATTCTGAGTTTATCATTCTTGAGCTGTTTAATATTTATTATCAGAGTCCTTCCATTGCCTTTGCCAGGTTTTGAAAGAAAGCACTTCACTGCTCCTTCCAATAAGGAAAAAGATGATAATAATGAAATCCATTAAGGTCCCAGACAGTCACAAAGCACTCACCAGTCTGCCTTCAATGAAGGAAACCAACTGGGACCTTCTAAAGGTCCTGATTATTTACAAAGCCGTTACTTAGTGCACAGGAAAAACAAACCAGACTAATAAGGAGATTAAAATTAAAATTCCCTATGGTTCTGCCCTATTGATTTCAAGTGGTGACAACTAACTATGCAACTAGCTGGGAGTCGAAAGAAGTCATGGTATTTTGTTGATCGATCACAAGCAGAGAATCTCTATTCAGTTATGCAAGTGGAAAATTCTACTGTTGCCAGTGGGCTCCGTATTGATTACAAGCAGGAACTTGTGAGTCACAGACATCCAGAGATCAAGTTAACTGCAAATTTAACACTTAGAGGTAATCAATGAACAGAAACTCTGTAGGACAGTGCTACATAACCCTTGTATCTGGATACAGAACCCCGGTCTTGCTTTCTCCCAGCTCTTCTGAAGCTTTCTCACATGAGAAAAGCCAAGATCAAAGGGCAAGCACACAGGAGCCTTGACTACTGCAGCACTGTTTTGGCAGTGAAAGAAAGAAAGTGGAAACATAAGAGCAAGCAGGCTTCATGGGCAAAACAGGACTATACAAGGCATGTGAATATTTCATATTCCATATGGACAAAATGGAGAGCACAATGATGTTCTACATATCAGTGATATTCTTTAGTTTGCAGACAATGGTAAGCTTTCACAGTCATCAAATGTTACACTGAGGGATCTAAAGGGTGTAGTGTTATTTGTGGAAATCATTAGCAAAATTGCTTTGCAGATAACTGCACACAGTAGTGTGGCAGGTAGCATAATATTATTACAATGCAAGATATAAAATTGCTGTTCAATTCACACCTCTATCTGTAAGGAGTTTGTATGCTTTTCCTGTAACCGTGTGGGTTTCTACCAGATGCTCCAGTTTCCTCCAATATTCCAAAAGATGTACAGTCAGGGTTAGTGAGATGCGGGCATGCTGTGTTAGTGGCTGGAAATGTGACAATAATTAAAGGCTCCCTAGCACAATCCTCGTCGATTTGACACAAGCAACATATTTCGTTGTATGTTTCAATCTTTGTCTTAATTGCAGATATCCCAGATAACAAGCTAGTTCAGAAGAAAGAAAAATGCAGTCAAAAGCTGGATGAGGCCATGGGTGATTGCATCATCACACTAACAGATTCTTAAATTGCACTCCTTGCGTGTGGCTTGAGAGACAAAAAAAAACAGATCCATTCAAGGCCTTAAGTTTAATTGGCATATAGGAATGTCGCTTCTGTGGAGATGGTCAACAGAAATAGCTGGGAATTTAGTCCTGCGTCATCCACAAATGTTACAGCAACCTATAGTCAATGGAAGTTTCCCAAAGCTTCAATCCAGAAACAAAGACCGTACGACATGACCACTACTGGCAAAGTAACAATTAAAGATATACCAGAAGTCGGCTATTAATCTCCACTTTGTAAAATTTATACAAACATCCAAACTGGAACTATGTAAAATCAAAGCAGCTAATTCCACTCTTTGACCCTTTCCCATAGCCGTGAAAATGCTTTATTTTCAAGTACATGTCCAATTTGAACATCACAATTGCATTTGCCACCACTACTCTCTTGATGCATTAAATTCTAAATCTTAATCACCCACCATATAAAATAGATTTTCCTCAAGTTACTTTCAATTTATTTTGCCAGTCACCTTCAATATTTTCCAATCACCTGCTTCTTCATTCTTCCATCAGTAGAATAGTTGATCTGTCTACTCCCCCTGTAACTTTCATGATTTCAGATGCTTTTTATCAGATTTCCCCCATCACCTCTTCAGCAGCATTAAGAATAAACCCATCTTGTCCATTCTATCTACACAACTTAAGTTCATCTTCTCTGATATTGCTTGAATAGTCTCCATTGCATTCTTCGTAAAGATTTTATACTTTTACAAAAGCACAGCGTCTGGCACTGCAAACATTATTCTGGCTCTGAAAAACCAATATTTTATAAAGGTTCATCAGAACTTTTTTATTCTCTTTTTATTTAACCCAAGGATTTTTGCAAATCACTTTCTCCATTTGGACTTCCATTTTCAACAAAGTATGCACAAAATAAGCCCACATCCTCTGTTCCTGTGTGCCTTCTCACGGCCGTGCCTTCTGTTTAATATTGCTTCATCCTTTACAGAGTCAGTGTTATTGTTATCAGAGGAAAGATCTATTGACAGCAGGTTTTAAAATGAAAGACAGAAGACAACAGTATAGTCTTGAATACAACATCAACAAAGAGAAAAATATTTTCCTATAGGAAGTTACTAACAGGGAATTTGCACAATATTGCAACTGCTGCTGGCGCCAAAGATTTTGCTCTGAAAAGAATCTATGCTACAAGTAATTGTCAGGTGAGACTACAGGACTTTAAGGTCACAGTCCTGATTGACAGAAAGTCAATAGAGATGCACACCAACAAAGTGGCAGACGATTCCATTAGTGAGCAAGGATACCTGTGACAAGCAGTTCAGTCATCTACCCTCAGGAAAGAACAAGGTTTTTAGGACATATTCAGCACTGTTTCTCAAAATGTGACTGGTATATCTGTGTGATCACTGAGTACATCCTTTTTAGTGAGTCTTATTTTTCAAACCTATCCCTGCCATATATTCTTGTCTCAAATGCCACAAAGACTAATGCCTTACATTGACCAACACTTTTAATTACAGAAATCAAATTAGATCAGTCCAGTTTGGCTTCTCCATTTTTAATAAGCAATTGAAATATATGTATCCCTCTCACCACGGCTCGTGATAAACCAGGCTCGTTAGCTAACTCTGGCTAGCAGCCACATGACCCAGCATTGCATGGGTAACAGTGAGAAGGCTACCTTCAATAAGTTACACACATCCAGGGTCAGTATGATTCGGGTTCAACCCAACAGGAAAGTTGGAATGTTCCGATAAGGGATTGGAAGTTATGGTAAATTCTGTGAAAATGCTGCCCTGTGCAAAGTTATCTTTCCACCCAGAAATAACAGACCTTACACCAGCATGAAATTAATATATTTACAAATATTTGAGCTTTAACAAACAGTTAATAAAAAGGAAAAAAGTACCCAGTACAGTTAAACCAGTCTAAATATGCACCTAAACATTGGAGCTCATTTCTGGTTTTGATTACCCACATGCTGAACCCAAGTCCTGCCAGTTCAAACTTCCTTTGAAGACCATTTTGAACTAACTGGCTAACTCAGGATTATTGGCACTTCCTCCTTGGAACCATTCGCCTGCACAAAGCACTTCTTTCAATGCTGTCTGCTGCCTTCGTGCGGCTTTGTCGAGGATCTTTCCTTGTGCTCCGCTCTGCACCTTCTGCCAACAGAGACCCAAAACCAGATCACTAGTTCTCCTGGAAACCTGATCCTGCCCAGCTCTCTTAAATGTTCCATGGCAGCCCACTGGACAGAGTGTTACAGTATGTTACCACGACAAATTCAATTTGCTAACACAATATTCTTAGGCAGAGCAAACAGCTCCTTATCTCATCCAGAGCAAAAACACAAGTCTTTGAAGCTTAACTAACAAAACACACTACATTTGCATAAAAGCTGCTAAAAGCATAACAGCATAGCAGTTGAAATACAATAAAAGATGCTCTTAACCAGGGCATTATATACAATTAGTAACCTACTATTGATCATTGATTTTCATGATAGTCTCAATCATTGCCTGCAATATTTTGGGAACAAACACAAACACAAATGGAACATGGTAAATGGGCAGAGCCTTCATCAGATAAGTGGATTCCACCACATGTTCTACCTGAGAGGATCTTCCTCAGATCCCCTCTGACAATTTTGTCTCTTACTTTAAATCAATGTAATCCAGTTTTAGATGACTTTCCTATAAGGCAAAATTCTATAATAACAGTTCTGATTAACCACATCTCTCATAATGTTGAAAGTGACATTCAGGTGTTGCATTAGCCTCATTCTTTGTCCCAAGTCCCTCTTCATAATTGAAACACTTCATCCTAGTAAGTATTCGAGTAAATCTCCTCTGCACTCTAATCACATAGTACCAATCCAATCGGCCATAATTTTCCCATGAAAGGGCATGCTGATTAATCCCTGCCCTTTCATGTAGAGATTAATCTGTTATTTTTTCTAATATCTTCCCTACTACTCATAATAGACTCATTGTCATGTACATAGAATATAGAACTGCACTGAGTAGGTCATTCAGCCAATGATGTGCAGAACTTGATGCCAAATTATATTTAAATATCCTTCTTGTATCTATCATCCATATCCCTCTATTCCCTTCATATTCATGTGTCTCTCTGCATAAAATAAATGCCCCTTCATGTCTCCTTTAAATTTCCCTCATCTGACTTTAAAATCATTTCCTCTGATGTTTGACATATTTGCCTTGAAGAAAAGAATGTTTTCATAATTTTAAATCCTCTATCAATTCTCTCCTTACCCTCCAATGCTCTACCAATAACAAACAAAATTTATCCAGACTTTCCCTAAACTCATACACTCATCCTCTCCAGAATCTCCCCATCCTTCCTTTAATGGGGTGACCAGAGCTTCATGCAATACTTCAAGTGCAGTCATGGAACATAGAACATAGAATAGTACAGCACATTACAGGCCCTTCGGCCCACAATGTTGTGCCGACCCTCAAACCCTGCCTCGCATATAACCGCCCCACCTTAAATTCCTCCATATACCTGTCTAGTAGTCTCTTAAACTTCACTAGTGTGTCTGCCTCCACCACTGACTCAGGCAGTGCATTCCATGCACCAACCACTCTCTGAGTGAAAAACCTTCTTCTAATATCCCCCTTGAACTTCCCTCCCCTTACCTTAAAGCCATGTACTCTTGTACTGAGCAGTGGTGCCCTGGGGAAGAGGCGCTGGCTGTCCACCAAAGTTTTATATAGCTGCGGCATGACTTCTTAATTCTTATACTCAGCACACCTACCAATGAAGACAAGCATGCCACAGCTGACACCACTGTTGTTGATAGTATTTCAGATAGCAATGAGGAGGCATACATGAGTGAGATTTTTTCAGCTGATTGAGTGTTTATTTTGTTCACCAGACCAAGGAATTGATTGTGGACTTCAGGAAGGAGAAATCAGGAGAACATGTTTCAGTTCTCATTGAGAGGTCAAAAATTGAAAAGGTGAGCAGCTTCAAATTCCTGTGCATCACCATCTGCAAGAATCTGTCTTGAGCCAAGCACATTGATGCAATCACAGAGAAAACACATTAGTATCTTTACTTCGTTAGGAGTTAGAACAGACAAGAGAAAATCTGAATATGCTGCAAATCCAAGCAACATACACAAAATGCTAGAGGAACTCAGCAGGCCGGGCAGCATCTAGGGAAAAGAGTAAACAAACAGTCAATGTTTTGGGCCAAGACCCTTTATCAGGACTGCAAAGAAAGAGGAGAAGTCAGAGTAAGAAGGTGGGGGAAGGAATGAAGAAGTTGATGGAGTACTGCACAGACACAACAGAAGCGATCCTGTGCAGGTCTGGCAAAGAGCTTTAAAAACCCAATCTCTATAAAAGAGAGGTACTGCCTAGCAGAACAGTCATCATGGAAATGGTTGTCTGAGTAGTCTGAGTCAGAGTAGAGGTGGAGGTAAGGTAAGTAAGTAAGTTCATTGCTTGTTTCTTCTGTCGTTTTCTTTCTGAATTAACTCTTGAAAGAATAGGGGTTACATCTGCAGAGCCTGTGTTCTTTTCTGAGTGTCTGATGTGGGATTTTGGGGAGACTTCCACCTTTCCTGATGGCCGCATCAGCACCAGGCACATTGAGATGCAGCTCTTTAGAGACCGTGTTAGGAAACTGGAACTGGATGACCTTCAGCTTGTAAGGGAAAGTGAAGCAGTGATAGATAGGAGTTACAGGGAGGTAATCACCCCAAGACTACAAGTGACAGATAACTGGGTGGCTGGTTTGTGTCAATGTGACAATGTTGGCATCAATGAGTTGTATTGAAAGGATAGACAGGAGGGCATAGGCAGTGGTGTGGCACTGTTGGTGAGAGATGGAACTATGTCTTTAGAAAGAGGTGACATAGGGTCAGAGAATGTTGTATTTTTGTGGCTGGAGTTAACAAACTGCAAGGGTAAAAAAATATTATGGGAATCATATATAGGCCTCCAAATAGTAGCCAAGATGTGGAGCTGAGATTGCAAAGGAGCTGGAAAAGGCATGTACTAAGGGTAATGACATAATTGTAATGGGGGACTTCAATATGCAAGGGGATTGGAAAAATCAAGTTTGTGTCAGATCGCAAGAAATTTGTTGAATGCCTACGAGATGGTTTTTTAGAGCAGCTTGTACCTGAGCCTGCTAGGGGAAAGGCTATCTTAGATAGTGTGTGGTGTAATAACCCAGATCTTATTAGGGATCTCGCTGGAAAGGAACCCTTATGAGACAGTGATCATAATATGATTGAATTCATACTGCTGTTTGAGAGGGAGAAGCGCAAGTAACATGTATCAATATTGCAATGGAATAAAGGGAATTACAGCAGCATGAGAGAGGAGCTTGCCCAGGTGGATTGGAGGGGGATACTGGCAGGGAAGGCTGAAGTTTCTGGGAATAGTTCACAAGACGCAGGATATACATGTTACACAAATAAGTACTTCTCAAATGGCAGGGGTAGGCAACCGTTGCTGACAAGGTAAGTTAAGGACTCCATAAAAGCCAACAAAGAGCATATAAGGGTATTGAGTGGGAAGATGGATGATTGGAAAGCTTTTAACATCCAACAAAAGGAAACTAAAAAACCTATAAGAAGGGAAAATATGAAATATGAGGGGAAACTAGCCAATAATATAAAGCAGGGATACTAACAGTTTTGTTCAGTTATATAAAGAGAAAATGGTGAGAGTTGATATTGGACCACTGCAAAATGATATTGGTGAGGTAATAATGGGGTGACAAAAAAATGGCAGATGAACTTAATAGGTACTTTGCATCAGTCTTCACTCTGGAAGACACTAGCAGTGTGCCAGAGGTCCATGAATGTCAGACAGCAGGAGTGAGTGCCATTGCCATTACAAAGGAAAATGTGCTAGGAAAACTCAAAGGTCTTAAGGTGGATAAGTCACCTGGAGCAGATGGACTACATCCCACAGCCCTGAGAGAGATTGTTGAGGAGATAACAGATGCATTGGTCATGATCTTTCAAGAATCATGAAAGGTATTGCACTTTGGAAGGAAAAACCAATGTAGAACATACAAAGTAAATGGTAGGGCACTGAGGAGTGGAGTAGAGCAGAGGGATCTGGGAATACAGATACAAAATTCCCTAAAAGTGGTGTCACAGGTAGATAGGGTAGTAAAGAGAGCTTTTGGTACATTGGCCTTTATAAATCGAAGTACTGAGTATAAGAGTATGGAATATTATGGTGAGGTTGTATAAGGCATTGGTGAGGCCGAATTTGGAGTATTGTGTCACCAAATTACAGAAAGGATATTATTAAGGTTGAAAGAGTGCAGAAAAGGTTTACAAGGATGTTGCTGGGACTTGAGAAACTGAGTTACAGAGAAAGGTTGAATAGCTTAGGACTTTATTCCCTGGAGCGTAGAAGAATGAGGGGAGATTTGATACAGGTATATAAAATTATGATGGGTATAGATGAGTGAATGCAAGCAGGCTTTTTCCACTGAGGCTAGGGGAGAAAAAAAACCAGAGGACATGGGTTAAGGGTGAAGGGGGAAATGTTTAAAGCGAACATGGGCAGGGGGAGGGCTTCTTCACACGGAGAGTGGTCAGAGTGTGGAATGAGCTGTCAGATGAAGTGGTAAATGCAGGCTCACTTTTAACACTCAAGAAAATCTTGGACAGGTACATGAATGAGAGGTGTATAGAAGGATATGGTCCAGGTGCAGGTCAGTGGGACTAGGCAGAAAAATGGTTCGGCACAACCAAACCATTCTATGTTCTATGGTTCTATGGTTCTAATCACTTGATTCTGGCATGGTCCTGGAGGAATGGAAGATTTCAAATGTCACTCCACTCCTTAAGAAAGGAGGAAGGCAAAAAAAAGGAAATTATAGGCCAGTTAACCTAATCTCAGTGGTTTGGAAAGATTGGGAGTCTATTATTAAGGATGAGGTTTTGGGGTTCTTGGAGACTAGTGATAAATTAAGTCAAAGTCAGCATGGTTTCTGTAAAGGGAAATCTTGCCTGACAAATCTGTTAGAGTTCTTCAAGGAAGTCACAAGCTGGGTGGACAAAAGAGAAGCAGTGAATACCATATACTTGGGTTTTCAGAAGGCATTTGACAAGCTGCTTGAGGGTGCTTAACAGGATAAAAATGGCATTACAGGAAAGATACTGACATGGATAGGGGAATGGTTGACAGGCAGAAGGCAGTGAGTAGGAATAAAAGGGACTTTTTCTGGTTGGCTGCCAGTGACTAGTGGAGTTTCTCAGGGATCAGTATTGCGACCATTACTTTTCACATTCTTTGTCAATGATTTAGATAATGGAATTAATGGCATTGTGGCAAAGTTTGTGGATGATATGAAGATAGGTGGATGGGTAGGTAGTGCTGAGGAAGCAATGCAATTGTGGAAGGACCTAGACAGATTGGAAAAATGGGTAAAAAAAAGTGGCAGATGGAATACAGTTTGGGGAAATGTACTATAATGCATTTTGGTAAGAGGAGCAATATTGTGGACTATCATCTAAATGGGAAGAAGGAGCAAACATCAGAGATGCAGATGGACTTGGGAGTCCTCATGCAAGACTCCCAGAAGGTTAATTTACAGGTTGAGTCTGTGGTAAAGAAGGCAAATACAATGTTGACATTTATTTCAAGTGGAATAGAATATAAAAGCAAGGAGATAATGCCAAGCCTTTATAAGACACTAATCAAGCTGCACTTTGAGTACTGTAAACAGTTATCTTATCTCAGAAGGGATGTGTTATGATTAGAGAGAGTCCAGAGAAGGTTCACAAGGATGATTCTGGGAATGAAGGGGTTGACATTTGAGGAGCTTTAGGCAGCTTTAGCCCTGTTATCACAGGAATTTAGAAGAATATATGGAGATCTCATTGAAACCTACTGAATGTTGAAAGGACCAGATAGGGTGGAGTGGAGAGGATGTTTCCTCTGGTGGAGGTATCCAGAACTGGAGGGCACAGCCTCAAAATTCAACGGTGTCCTTTTAGAACAAAGGCAAGGGGGATTTTTTTAGCCTGAAAATACTGAATCTGTGGAATGCTCTGCCACAGATTGCAGTTGAGGCCAAGTCCATGGGTATATTTAATGGGGAATTTGATCATTTCTGGATTGGTCAGGGCATCAAAGGATATGGTGAGAAGGCAGGTGTATGGGGTTGAGTGGCATCCGGGATCAGCCATGATGGAACGGCGGCGCAGATTTGATGGGATGGATGACCTAATTCTGCTCCTATGTCTTATAGTCTACAAGGTGATAGGTGATAGGTGAAACTGGGAAAGAGGGAGGGGATGAAGTAAAGAGCTGTGAAATTGATTGATGAAAGAAATCAAGGGCTGAAGAAGGGGGAATCTGATAGGAGAGTACAGAAAACCATGGAAAAATGGGAAGGGGGAGATGTGTCAGATGGAGGAGACGGGCAAGAAAGGGGATAAGGTGAGAGATGAAATGGGTATGTGGAATGGTAACGAGGGGAGGGGAAGGAGAGAGAAATCAATGTTCATGCCACCAGGTTGGAGACTATCCAAATGGAATACAAGATAGTGTTCCTCAAACCTGATTGAGGCTGCATTGAGATAGTAGAGGAGACCATGGATTAACATGTCGGAATGGGAATGGGAAGTAGAGTCAATAAGGGTGGCTACCAGGAGATCCTACATTTTCTGATGGTGTGGCTTCCTGTATATTGGGGAGTCCTGACTGATTGAAAGACTGATTTGCCTAGCACCCACACTCCATCTGCCAGAAAAAAACAGAATCTCAGGTAATGGTTTACTTTCAGTCCTTGTCACTTCAAAAATTATTCATGGAAGTGTGATATTCTTACAGGAACTTACAGACACAGATTTCCATGTAACAGCCATTGAGAATGCTCAGGAAACCCAGAAAAATTGATTAGAACCATGAAAGTACTCAGAGGGGATGAAACTTTTTTACATAGATGTTCAAGTGAGCCATTACTGTATTATTGAAGATTTGAGATGTGTAATTACCATACATTGAATTCTAGAATATTTATGGAGCATAACTCACTGGAAATTTCAACTGAGTGTTTTGTTCAATGTACTAATTCTTTTCTGTCATTTTACTTTGAAATGGGATGGCAGGGAGACACCAACCTGAGGTAAAAGAAACCTTGCAAGCAAATTTTCCAATGTTGTTTTATCACCATGATCGATACTGTGAAAATATTGTATGATTCTATTCTTTATTACACATTTTGTTCTGCAGAGTTGTTAACACATTATCTTCATGCATTGTCCCTGGCGCTGCCAGGAAAAGAAAAGTTATTTCAGCTGCAAGACAGGAAGAGGCATCACATAAGTAGTTAAGTACAAGATATTGCAATGGGACCTCAGTGACATAGTCCAAATCTGGCCCAAAATGTATTCAGTTTGTATCAGAAAGCATGACAGAAACATGATGTAGATTGAATGATCATAGCAGGAGACACTGCTGAAAATTCTAAAGAAATACATGGCAGTTTAATCTTGTAAATGATACAGTCAACTGAAGTGCAAGGGGCACAGAATGAAATAAATACAGTCATGTACGTGAAAGTATCTGAATAAGTGCAAAGTCTGAGACCTTATTGACAGAGTTGAGAATGTTCTCAAACTCAAGGAGCCATAAACCAGACATCTGAAATCCCATCTAACTAAGAGAATCCACATGCATTTTCTTCTGTGGCAGAAAGCAGTGAGATGCATTTTTAATTATGTAAATAAGTCCTGAGATCAGATGACTTCGTGACATCATCACATATAAGCACAATATATAGAAAGCTTCAAGTTATTGCACAGGAGTTTTGAACTCAAAACGCCTTGTCCTACAATCACTTGGCCAATTAGAATTTAGTGGAACACAAGAGCTCCAAGCCCTACTTAGGACTGAATATGACAGCCATCTCATTCCAAGCCGCACCAACATTTTTGAACATTTTTTGGATTAGTTGATTAATTATCCATTAAGTCACTGTGGAAAGTTAGGGTTTACAATATGTTCTTCATTAAGGAAATAATAATTGTCACAGAATTGCTAACTAACTTTTTCAGCTTACTGCAGAGGACAAGCTAACCCATAGAATCTCATCCTTGTATGTACTTTATAGTAAATTGTTCTTAAGTTTTCCAATATTAATGTATTTATTTATCCCATATTTCTAAAAGTATGGAAGAAATATGGCAAATAGTCAGGGGACATTTTGTAGGATTCTGTATAGGTACGCTCCAATGAGACAGGGAAGTTATGTTAAGGTACAGGAACCGTGGTGTACAAAGGCTGTGATAAATCTAGTCAAGAAAAAAATAAAAGCATACAAAAGGTTCAGAGAGCTAGGTAATGTTAGAGATCTAGAAGATTATCAGACTACAAGGAAGGAGCTTAAGAAGGTAATTAGGAGAGCCAGAAGGGGCAATGAGAAGGCCTTGGTGGGCAGAATTAAGGAAAACCCCAAGGCACTCTACAAGTATGTGAAGAGTCAGAAGATAAGATGTGAAAGAATAGGACCTATCAAGTGTGATAGTGGAAAAGTGTGTATGGAACCGGAGGAAATAGCAGAGGTACTTAATGAATACTTTACTTCAGTATTCACTATGGAAAAGGATCTTAGTGATTGTAGGGATGACTTATAGCAGACTGAAAAGCTTGAGCATGTAGTTATTAAGAAAGAGGATGTTCTGGAGCTTTTGGAAAGCATCAAGTTGGATAAGTAGCCAGGAACGGATGAAATGTACCCCAGTCAACTATGGGACAGACAGATAGACATACTTTATTGATCCCGAGGGAAATTGGGGTTTTATTACAACCGCACCAAGAATAGTGAAGAAATATAGCAATATAAAACCATAAATAATTAAATAATAATAAGTTTATCATGCCAAGTGGAAATAAGTCCAGGACCAGCCTATTGGCTCAGGGTGTCTGACACTCCGAGGGAGGAGTTGTAATGTTTGATGGCCACAAGTAGGAATGACTTCCTATGACGCTCAGTGTTACATCTCGGTGGAATGAGTCTCTGGCTGAATGTACTCCTGTGCCTAACCAGTACATTATGGAGTGGATGGGAGTCATTGTCTGAGATGGCATGCAACTTGGACAGCATCCTCTTTTCAGACACCACCGTCAGAGAGTACAGTTCCACCCCCACAACATCACTGGCCTTACGAATGAGTTTGAGAATTCTGTTGGTGTCTGCTACCCTCAGCCTGCTGCCCCAGCACACAACAGCAAACATGATAGCACTGGCCACCACAGCCTCGTAGAACATCTTCAGCATCGTCCGGCAGATGTTAAAGGACCTCAATCTCCTCAGGAAATAGAGACGGCTCTGACCCTTCTTGTAGACAGCCTCAGTGTTCTTTGACCAGTCCAGTTTATTGTCCATTTGTATCCCCAGGTATTTGTAATCCTCCACCATGTCCACACTGACCCCCTGGATGGAAACAGGGGTCACTGGTGCCTTAGCCCTCCTCAGGTCCACCACCAGCTCCTTAGTCTTTTCCACATTAAGCTGCAGATGATTCTGCTCGCACTATGTGACAAAGTTTCCCACCGTAGCCCTGTACTCAGCCTCATCTCCCTTGCTGATGCATCCAACTATGGCAGAGTCATCAGAAAACTTCTGAAGGTGGCAAGACTCTGTGTTGTAGTTGAAGTCCGAGGTGTAGATGGTGAAGAGAAAGGGAGATGGGACGGTTCCCTGTGGAGCCCCAGTGCTGCTGACCACTCTGACACACAGTGTTGCAAGTGCACGTACTGTGGTCTGCCAGTCAGGTAATCAATAATCCAAGACACCAGGGAAGCATCCACCTGCATCACTGTCAGCTTCTCACCCAGCAGAGTAACGTCTATGGTGTTGAATACACTGGAGAAGTCAAAAAACATGACCCTCACAGTGCTCACCGGCTTGTCCAGGTGGGCGTAGACACGGTTCAGCAAGTACCGTGAGGTGAGGCAAGAGATTGCTGAGCCTCTGGTGATGATCTTTGCATCATCAATGGGGACAGGAGAAGTTCCAGAGGACTGGAGGGTTGCGGATGTTGTTCTTATATTCAAGAAAGTGAGTAGAGATAGCCGAGGAAATTATAGGCCAGTGAGTCTTACCTCAGTAGTTGGTAAGTTGATGGAGAAGATCCTGAGAGGCAGGATTTATGAACATTTGGAGGGGTATAATATGATTAAGAGTAGTCGGCATTGTTTTGTAAAGGGCAGGTTGGGCTTTACGACCCTGACTGAATTTTTTGAGGATGTGACTAAACACATTGATGAAGGAAGAGTAGTATATGTAGTGTATATGGATTTCAGCAAGGCATTTGATAAGGTACCCCATGCAAGGCTTATTGAGAAAGTAAGGAGGCATGGGATCCATGAGGACATCGCTTTATGGATCCAGAACTGGCTTGCCCACAGAAGGCAAAGAGTGGTTGTAGATGGGTCATATTCTGCATGGAGGTCGGTCACCAGTGGAGTGTCTCAGGGATCTGTTCTGGGACCGTTACACTTCATGATTTTTATAAGTGACCTGCATGAGGAAGTGGAGTATGGGTTAGTAAGTTTGGTGATGACACAAAGGTTGGAGGTGTTGTGGTTAGTGTGGAGGGCTGTCAGAGGTTACAGTGGGACATTGATAGGGTGCAAAACTGGGCTGAGAAGTCGCAGATGGAGTTCAACCCAGATAAGTGTGAAGACTATCTACTGGAGACGGCCTATCTACTGATATCTACTATAAACCTACAGACTCTCACAGCTACCTGGACTATTCCTCTTCCCACCCTGTCTCTTGCAAAAAGGCTATCCCCTTCTCACAATTCCTCCATCTCCGCCGCATCTGCTCTCAGGATGAGGCTTTTCTTTCCAGGACGAAGGAGATGTCTTCCTTTTTTAACCAAAGGGGCTTTCCTTCGTCCACCATCAACTCTGCTCTCAAACGCATCTCTCCCATTTCCCACACATCTGCCCTTACCCCATCCACCCGCCACCCCACTCAAGATAGGGTTCCCCTTGTCCTCACCTACCACCCCACCAGCCTCCAGGTCCAACATATAATTCTCCGTAACTTCTGCCACCTCCAACGGTATCCCACTACCAAACACATTTTTCCCTCCCCCCCCCCTTTCTGCTTTTCGCAGAAAGCGACTCCCTTGTCCACTCGTCCCCCCCATCCTTTCCCACCGATCTCCCTCCTGGCACTTATCCTTGTAAACGGAACAAGTGCTACACCTGCCCTTACACTTCCTCCCTCACCACCATTCAGGGCCCCAGACAGTCCTTCCAGGTGAGGTGACACTTCACCTGTGAGTTGGCTGGTGTGGTATACTGCGTCCGGTGCTCCCGGTGTGGCCTTTTATATATTGGCGAGACCCGACGCAGACTGGGAGACCGTTTCGTTGAACACCTATGCTCAGTCCACCAGAAAAAGCAGGATCTCCCAGTGGCCACACATTTTAATTCCACGTCCCATTCCCATTCTGATATGTCTATCCATGGCCTCCTCTATTGTCAAAATGAATCCAAACTCAGGTTGGAGGAACAACACCTTATATACCGGCTGGGTAGCCTCCAACCTGATTGCATGAACATTGACTTCTCTAACTTCTGTTAATGCCCCTCCTCCCCTTCTTACCCCATCCCTGACATATTTAGTTGTTTGCCTGTTCTCCATCTCCCTCTGGTGCTTCCCCCCCCCCCCTTTCTTTCTCCTGAGACCTCCCGTCCCATGATCCTTTCCCTTCTCCAGCTCTGTATCACTTTCGCCAATCACCTTTCCAGCTCTTAGCTTCATCCCACCCCCTCCGGTCTACTCCTATCATTTCGCATTTCCCCCTCCCCCCTCTACTTTCAAATCTCTTACTATCTTTCCTTTCGGTTAGTCCTGACGAAGGGTCTTGGCCCGAAACGTCGACAGTGCTTCACCCTATAGATGCTGCCTGGCCTGCTGTGTTCTACCAGCATTTTGTGTGTGTTAAGTGTGAAGTGGTTCATTTTGGTAGGTCAAGTATAATGGCAGAAAACAGTATAAATGGTAAGACTCTTGGCAAAGTGGAGGATCAGAGGGATCTTGGGGTCCGAGTCCATAAGACGCTCAAAGCAGCTGCGCAGGTTGACTCTGTGGTTAAGAAGGCATATGGTGTATTGGCCTTCATCAATCGTAGGATTGAGTTTAGGAGCCAAGAGGTAATGTTGCAGCTATATAGGACCCCGATCAGACCCCACTTGGAGTACTGTGCTTAGTTCTGGTCGTCTTACTAAAAGAAGGATGTGGAAGCCGTAGAAAGGGTGCAGAGGAGATTTACAAGAATGTTGTCTGGATTGGGGAGCATGACTTATGAGGATAGGTTGAGTGAACTCGGCCTTCTCTCCTTGGAGCAACAGAGGATGAGAGGTGATCTGAAAGAGTTGTATAAGATGATGAGAGTTATTGATTGTGTGGATAGTCAGAGGCTTTTTCCCAGGGCTGAAATGGTTGCCACAAGAGGACATAGGTTTAAGGTGCTGGGGAGAAGGTACAGAGGAGATGTCAAGGGTAAGTTTTTTACTCAGAGAGGGGTGAGTGCGTGGAATGGGCTTCCAGCAACGGTGGTGGAGGTGGAAACGATAGGGTCTTTTAAGAGGCTTTTAGATAGGTACATGGAGCGTAGTAAATCAGAGGGCTATACGTAAGCCTAGTAATTTCTAAGGTAGGGACATGTTCGGCACATCTTTGTTGGCCGAAGGGCCTGTATTGTGCTGTAGGTTTTCTATGATTCTATGTTTCCATTTACTTTCAACCTCTGCTTAACCCATTTCCGAATCTATTCTTTCTTCATCTTTCTTTATTTATCCTTCTGTATCTGATATGACTGTCATTCACTCACTGCTAGTTGTCCTCAATCCACAAAACCTTACATTGAGATGCACTGACATTCCATCAGTCATAAAGATCCCAAATCTCCTTCACTCATGTGCACCAATATTGTCTTTCCAGCAAGTGATACACAAATCTTATTCAGTTTGAACAGTACCAGAAATCTTAACCAACTGATGCCTATTTCTTTGCAAAATTTGACCTAAATGTGTGGGATAAATCAGTTGGAAGGCGAGAGGTAGCTCCCAGTTAGGTGAAAGCCTTCACAATTCATTTTGTTCATACTCAGGGACATTCAGCTGGTATTTTCCTATTAATGTCAATGGGAATGGATCAATGGTCCTATCTTCAGTGTGAACTTTCCCTAACTGTTGTGAGAATTTGGCTTTGCAAGCCAGTATTGCTGAAATGTTAAAGTTGTGAATTACACATTGTGATGCTGAAGTGATCATTCTATGAATTGTGTGCCTACATCTATGTTTGCTGATTAACATTCATCATGTGTGTTCAAAGGTGTTTGATTAAAACCCTTTTAAGAAATAATTATGACAGCAACAAGACAGGTTAACTGCATCCTCTAAGAGAGTATTTTTTGTTATGTTGTTCAGGTGCTTTGGAGCAGCTAGACAACATCAAAACGTATGTCAGGTTTTTGCTTATGGATTACAGCTCGGCATTCAATATCATCATCCCCTCAGTATTAATCACCCAATTTCTAAACCTCAGCCTCTGTACCTGCCTTTACAATTTGGATCCTCTTCGTCCTCATCAGGACACTGTAGTCAATATAAATCAGTAGTCACATCTCCTCTTCAGTGATATCACAGGCAAACTTTAAGAATTTGTGCTTAGCTCAGTACACTGCTATTTCTGCTCTAATGACCGTGGCTAAAACATGGTTCAATCACCATTGATAAATTTGCTGATGACTCTACTGTTAATGGCATCCATCATTAAGGACCATCATTGAGGCTCTCCATTGGTCGTGACACAAGCCAGTACACAAATCAAGGCAGTACAAGATGGAGAGCAAGCTGTTGCCCATGTAGCAGTCTCCCCCTCTCCAAGCAACTGATGAATTCAAAGGAACGGCAGAGACCAATATAGTTTGGCACCAATGATGGTGCAGGAGGTCCTGGTCAGTGATGAACTTAGTGTAAGTCTGCATTAGGGACTCTATCTCCAATTTTTTTCTAGGAATTCACTCCCGAAGCCTTCCTCATGAGTGGGTATAGCCTCAAGGCAGTTGAGGTTTAAGATCAGAGTTTTCTTTCTCCTATATGAACAGCCAACTATGGCTGATGAGCCCCATCTGCACAAAGCAACAGGTTTTAAGGTGCCAGTTATCCAACTTTGAGCTGAATCAGTTGTTGAACAACAACAACAAACAGCAGCAGCTTTTAGCCTCCAGCTACGAAGCATTGTTTTGATTAAATGGCTACCGTACACTGTATCTGAATTTTACTTTCTTTCAGGTTTTCAGCATTATAGACTTGTTCTGATGTTAGATTTTCATTCATCGATGACCTTTGCAAACTCAGTGAATTTCCCTGCTATGTGATAAATCTCTAAGAAAAGGAACAGCAATAAATTTTTAAATTTTGTCAATTAGCCTGCTGAATATTCACAATTACCTTCAATTTTCGATTTGTCATGACAGAACTTTACTTGTTTCATGATCAGCATACTTCTAAGCAGCTTATGTTCATTCTGCTGCTGATGAATCCATTCTTTCAGTGCACGATTGAGATCTTTATTTTTCACTTTATGCAGTGCTTTTCTATTTTTCATTCACTTTTATTCATTATGTATGTGAGGTCACTTCTCAGAATTGTCTGCGATGCACAGAGACCTGCACATCACCTAAAACCTTCCCAGCGCCTTGTGACATCACGTCAGTGCTCAAACAAATTTCGGATTTTAGAGGTTTGGAATTCCATATAATGGATATTCAACCTGTACTGAGGTTCTATTTATTCATGCATTAATCTTCCCATAGTCAATTTTTACAATTCTCAGTACAGAGTGTTCTGGGACAAAACTGACCATGCTAAATACATCGTAAAATTTGTTTGTGATGAATTGAGCTTATAGCTGTTCACCCAAACTCTTCATTCAGTATAATTTATCTTCACAGCCATTTAAGGAAGATGTTTAGAAAGTATAATTATCTCCAACTGTGCTCCAAAATTCCTTCCCAGCACCACCTGTGCCATAGAAGGTAGCTTGATGGGAATAAAAGAAAAGAAAGACTTACATTTTTATAATGTTGTTTTAATACTTCCATGATCCTTTTTTTCCCATCGCCATCATATTTCTGAATGAACAATGTACCATCCCATGAACACCAACTCACTCACAAAATGTTAGAGGATCTCAGCAGGCCAGGAAAAGAGTAAACAATCGACGTTATGGGCCAAGACTCTTCACTAATGCTGAAGAAGGTTCTCGGCCTGAAATGAGATTGTTTACTCTTTCCCATAGCTGCTGCGTAGCCTGCTGAGTTCCTCCAGCATTTTGTGTGTGTGTTGCTTGCATTTCCGGCATCTGCAGATTTTCTCCTGGTTTTAACACTACTTCATTATTTTTTTGCCCAATGATTTTAAACCTGAATCTGATTCTGATGTCTTAAACAGTTTACAGCCAATGAATTACAGCAGATATCAAGTGCAACCATGGCTGTATTATAGGAACACATTTGAAGAAAGGAATTCACTAACTCCGTCATTCATAGACACTTCCTATAAAGCAGCACTTCACGAAGAAACAAAGTAATTTATATTTGGCATGTACATGAGACAGTCTGAAATCACTTGTGCTCACAACAAGTTTCGCTACATCAATCCATTTACACCTTTGACAAGCATGCACAGAATATCACTTTGAAATCCGAATATGGACATAATAGTGTCTTCAAATTATGATAATCAGTAGATTGCTGGTAAAGCAGGGACCTTGACCGAGAGCTGGGACTGTACGTGCTACCGCTGGAACCCCAGTCCCTCCTTACCCCACCACCACTCTGCAGTCCCATGTCTCTCAGGTCCCACCGCCAGCTCTTGAATCCTCGAAGACTCTATCTTCTTCTCACCCCACAATCCCTGAACACCCTAGCCATCTCCTCTCCTTAGACAAACCCCATCCCCTCTCTGATCCAAGCTTTCATCCATGCCGGGTCTTCACCATCCCTTGTGACTTTCCCATCTCTGAGGTAGAAAGTTCTGTCATCAGTAAAGGTCTCACCTTTGTCCCCATGCACCCACACCTCATTGAGATCTGCACCCTCGAAACACTGAGCTCTTCTTCCACCACCTCCATCTCTGTGCCTACTTCATTGGCAAGGGCTCTCCACCCCGCATCAATGACCCCTTCTCCTGTCTTCAACCTTCTGCCTCTTCCTGGACACCCCACTCTGGTCTTCTACCTGCTCTAGATCTTTTCATTTCTAACTGCCAACAGAACATCAACCATCTCAACTTCACCACTCCTCTCTCCAATTCCAACCTCACTCCTTCCAAACGCTCTGTTCTCCATTCCCTTAGCACTAACCCTAACCTCACATCAAACACACAGATAAGAGGGGTGCTGTAGTAGTCTGGCGTACTGACCTCTACTTTACTAAGGCCCAGCAACAACTCTTAGACATCTCCACTTACTTACTTCTCAAACAAGACTCCATTAAGGAGCATCAGGCCATTTCTCCCACACCATCACCGACCTTGTTAACTCTGGGGATCTCCCATCCACTGTCTGCAAACTTATAGTTCCCACATCCCGTACCTCCTGTTTTTACCTTCTACCCAAGGTCCACAAATCTGCCTGTCCAGGTAGACACATTGTTTCTCCTTGTTCCTACCCCATCAAACATATCTGCATACCTTAACCCAGTTTTATCCCCCCCGGTTCAGTCCCTTCCTACCTACATTTGTGACACTTCATACGTTCTTGATCTTTCCAATGATTTCAAGTTTCCTGGACTCGATCATCTTATTTTTACTATGGATGTCCAGTCCGTATTCACCTCCATCCCCTATCAGGAAGACCTCAAAGCTCACCATTTCCTTCTGGACAGCAGACCCAACTGGTTTCCCTCCATTACCACTCTCCTCTATCTAGCAGAATGTCCTCACTCTCAACAATTTTTCCTTTGACTCTTCCCACTTCCTTCAAGCAAAAGGTTTAGCCATAGGCATCCGCCTGGGTCCCAAATATGCCTGCCTTTTTGTCAGCTTTGTGGAACAGTCTATGTTCCAAGCCTACACTGGTAAACCTGCTCCCTCCCCCCCCCCCACCCCACCTCTTTTCCTACACTACATCAACAATTGCATTGGTGCTGCTTCTTACACCCATGCTGAACTCATCAACATCTTCAACTTTGGAGCCAACTTCTACCCTGCCTTCAAATTTACTTGGTCCATTTCTGACACCTTTCCGCCCTTTCTCGATCTCTCTCTATTTATCTCTGGAGACAGCTCATCTACTCATATCTTTTATGAACGTCAATTTCTTGAATTTCCAGATAATGCCCCCACCTCTCCTTCACCATTTCCCTCTCACCTTATCTCCTTACCTGCCCATCACCTCCCTCTGGTGCTCCTCCCACTTTCCTTTTTTCCATGCCTTCTGTCCTCTATCAGATTTCCGCTTCTCCAGCCATTTTTTTCCTTCACTAATCAACTTCCCAGCTCTTTACTTCACCCCTCCCCCTCTCCTGGTTTCACCAATCACCTACTACCTTGTATTTCTTCCTCCCCCCCCCCCCCATCTTCTTACTCTGACACCTCATCTGTTTTCTTCAGTCCTGATAAAGAGCCACAGCCTGAAACATTAAGTGTTTACTCTTTTCCATAAATGCTGCCTGGCCTGCTGGGTTCCTCCAGCATTTTGTGTGTGTTGTTTGGGTTTCCAGCATCTGCAGATTTTCTCTTGTTTGAGATTTTTGGTAAATTTTGTTTCACTTTAGCTGGTATAAGACCATAAGACAAAGGAGCAGAAGTCGGCCATTTGGCCCATCGAGTCCACTCCACCATTCATCATGAGCTGATCCAATCTCCCCTTTAGTCCCATTCCCCCGCCTTCTCACCATAACCTTTGATGCCCTGACTACTCAGATACATATCAATCTCTGCCTTAAATACACCCAATGACTTGGCCTCCGCTGCCACCCGTGGCAACAAACTTGACAGATTCACCACCCTCTGGCTAAAAATTTTTTTTCGCATCTCTGTTCTGAATGGGCGCCCTGCAATCCTTAAGTCATGTCCTCTCGTACTAGACTCCCCCACCATGGGAAACAACTTTGCCACATCCACTCTGTCCATGCCTTTCAACATTCGAAATGTTTCTATGAGGTCCCCCCTCATTCTTCTAAACTCCAAGGAGTACAGTCCAAGAGCGGTCAAACGATCCTCATATGTTAACCCTCTCATTCCCTGAATCATTCTAGTGAATCTTCTCTGAACCCTCTCCAATGTCAGCGCATCCTTTCTTAAATAAGGAGCCCAAAACTGCTCACAATATTCCAAGTGAGGTCTGACCAGTGCCTTATAGAGCCTCAACATCACATCCCTGCTCCTATACTCTATTCCTCTAGAAAAGAATGCCAACATAGGGTAACAGAGGAAATGAAACAGATTGACATTAGGAAGGAAACGGTGATGAGTAGAGTGATGGGACTGAAGGCTGACAAATTCCCAGGTCCAGATGGTCTGCATCCTAGGGTACTAAAGGAGGTGGCTCTGGAAATTGCGGATGCATTGGTAATCATTTTCCAATGTTCCTTAGATTCAGGATCAGTTCCTGAGGATTGGAGAATGGCTAATGTTATCCCACTTTTTAAGAAAGGAGGGAGGGAGAAAACAGAGAACTATTGTCCTGTCAGCCTAACATCAGTAGTGGGGAAGATGCTAGAGTCCATTATCAAAGATGAAATAGTGGCATATCTAGATAGTAGTGATAGGATTGGGCCGAGCCAGCATGGATTTAACAAGGGCAAATCATGTTTGTCTAATATATTGGAGTTTTTCGAGGATGTAACCAGGAAGTTAGACAAGGGAGATCCAATGGATGTAGTGTACCTCGATTTTCAGAAAGCATTTGATAAGGTCCCACATAGGAGATTGGTGGGTAAAATCAGAGCTCATGGCATTGAGGGGAAGATATTGACATGGATAGAAAACTGGTTGGCAGATAGAAAGTGAAGGGTAACGGTGAATGGGTGTTTCTCAGAATGGCAGGTGGTGATTAGTGGGGTGCCACAGGGCTCGGTATTAGGACCACAGCTGTTTACGATTTACATCAATGATTTAGATGAAGGCATTGAGAATAACATCAGCAAGTTTGCTGATGATACTAAGCTGGGTGGCAGTGTGACATGTGATAAGGATGTTAGGAGAATTCAGGGTGACTTGGATAGGCTGAGTGAGTGGGCAGATACTTGGCAGATGACGTTTAATGTGAATAAGTGTGAGGTTATCCACTTTGGGAGTAAGAACAGGAAGGCAGATTATTAACTGAATGGTGTAGAGTTAGGTAAGGGAGAAATACAAAGAGATCTAGGAGTCCTTGTTCATCAGTCACTGAAGGTGAATGAGCAAGTGCAGCAGGCAGTGAAGAAGGCTAATGGAATGTTGGCCTTTATTACAAAGGGAATTGAGTACAAGAGCAAGGAAATCCTTTTGCATTTGTACAGAGCCCTGGTGAGACCACACCTGGAGTACTGTGTACAGTTTTGGTCTCCAGGGTTAAGGAAGGACATCCTGGCTGTACAGGAAGTGCAGCGTAGAATCACAAGGTTAATTCCTGGGATGTCCGGACTGTCCTACGCAGAAAGGTTAGAGAGACTGGGCATATTTCTCTTCAAAGTATAGAGATATAATAACCTCAATCTATTGGCACTGCATCTGCTTTCTAGAGTAACCTTGTGAACAATCATACTAGAAAATGATTGAAACGATTGAAAATCATACTAGAAAATATACCAAACCCCAGCACCGTATGCACCCAGAAGATATGCACCACCATCTTTCAGAAAATATAGGTGCTATACAAATAAAATGCTGGAGAAAGTCCAGCAGCATCTGTGGAGGGGAATAAACAGTCAGCGTTTCAGGTTGAGACCTTTCACCAGGTCTGGATATAGGATAGATAGATAGATAGATAGATAGATAGATAGATACTTTATTCATCCCCATGGGGAAATTCAACTTTTTTCCAATGTCCCATACACTTGTTGTAGCAAAACTAATTACATACAATACTTAACTCAGTAAAAAATATGATATGCATCTAAATCACTATCTCAAAAAGCATTAATAATAGCTTTTAAAAAGTTCTTAAGTCCTGGCGGTTGAATTGTAAAGCCTAATGGCATTGGGGAGTATTGACCTCTTCATCCTGTCTGAGGAGCATTGCATCGATAGTAACCTGTCGCTGAAACTGCTTCTCTGTCTCTGGATGGTGCTATGTAGAGGTGCTATACTGGTTTAGTTTAACATGCTTCCAAATTTAAATTCATAACAATGTGTTTATCTTATTATGGTCTGCTTCTTCAGGATTGTGGGGAACCTGTACAAGGAGATGGTTAATACCAGTTCTTCAGGTTTCTGCATTTTCTAAGTTCCACTGTAGTAACTGAGGCCGCAAAGATGAAAAGTTGAAATAATAGGGTTTCCACTTCTAGTACTGGGCCAAATTATCTTTTAGCCCCACCCACTTTTAAAGTCACAAAGTGAAAAGGGATACACACAGCATTTAGCCCTCTGACCAAACGAGACCATGCCACCCAATTAACCTACTAACCCGCACAACTTTAAAATGTGGGAGGAAACTGGAGCACATGGAGGAAACCCACACAGTCACAGGGAGAGTGTGAAAACTCCCTGTGAACAATGACAGAAATTGAATCCAGCTTGCAATGTAAAAACATTACACTAATTGCTACACTGCCATGCCATCCCACAGTAGTTTAATGATGGTAGCTCACTATACTAGCATTCTGGGAAATTGATCCAGAGATATTAACTCAAATCATGCAATGTATTTTGGCCAATGTAAATAATTAATAAATCTAGAAGTTTGAAAAAGTAGTCTTAGCAACAGGAACCTATTTAGTGCACTGGCGCCCTTAGGCCTGGAATTCTGCAATATTTATTCAGTCTAGTCACATACTTGACTCCTGACCTGCCAATGTAGGTAATTCTTAATAGTTCCTCAATTCAGGACCAGTTAGGGAAAAACAATAAATACCTGCATTGCTGTTAACATCAAATCTCAAGACTGAATATATGTATGGTGAGAAGTAAAACTGATAAGTAAAGAACTTATCAGAAGAGGCATTTGTGGACGTCAAGCTCTCATGTGGGTGTTGGAGTCGGAATCAGAATCACATTTAATGTCGCTGGCATATGTTGTGATATTTGTTATTTAGTTGCAGCAGCACAATTCAATACACAATAATAAAAAATATAAAAAGCTGCAGTGAGATTTTATCTTTTTAAGATATTTTTTCATGGCAGTTTCCTCCTCCACAGCTGCAAGTAGGCTGTGCAAGGTTACTCGTTGGCAGCTGGTGAGGAGATGAAATCTGAGCGGATGAACAAAAAGAATATTGAATACCTCTTGTGGTGTGGAATCAATGTTCCCTCAAAAAGAAGAAATGTAATTTGCTTCTCCTGACTGTGCAGCGCACTGCGGAGCTGATGCAGTACAATCAGTCCATAAATTATCCATAGCAGTTTCTCTTCTATGTAAAACAAATGGGAAAACCAATAATAGAATTCTGTCAGATGGTATTACCTTGCAGTGCACTACCTATAACTTTTAATGTTTATCTGGCATTTCACACAAAACTAGAATATATTTATTCTGACCATCTACTAATCTACTAATTTCCAATTCCTGGTATAGAAATATTACTGCACATGTAGAACATCCTGCCTTTTGATGAATAGCGGAGCTTCATTTAATTGACCTTGGGGAGTAGTACACTTTTCCAGTTTTAAGAGTCAAATTTAAGCAACAAGCTTTCCTCTGAATTACAATGCCAGCTGTAGAATATATCATTGTGTACCAACAATATTAGTGATTTATACACATGTTAACAGCATTGGGAGCTATAGTGATCAGTTCATCCCATCGACTTTAATCCAATCCTCACAATCTTAAATTCAATTACTCCCCACCTCCACGTTGAGGATTGCCAAATTATGAATAGTTTATGATTAGTGACAACAGGTATAAGGAAATTTTTTAAAAACCAATAATTCAAGTTGCATGTACTTGTTTTTGAATTCCAATATTCAAGGCAAGATTTGAACCGAGGTCCTTGCAATATTTTGTGCCCCTTAAGTTTAATTTCTTGTTCTTTTCCTCCACTCATCTCTCTCTCCCTTGTGAAACACACACAAAATGCTGGAAGAACTCAGCAGGCCAGGTAGAATCTATGGCGAAGAGTACAGTTGACATTTCGGGCCGAGAACCCTTCAGCAGGAGTGTTGTGTCCTGCTGAAGGGTCTTGGCCCAAAAATTTAACTGTTTACCCTTTTCCATTGATGCTGCCTGGCCTGCCAAGCTCCTTCCTCATCTTGTGTGTGAGGCTTGGATCTCTATCTTCTCTTGTTTGCGATTGCACCTTTCTCTCGCTTAGCAGTTTCCCTTGCAACCATAGGAGGTATAATACCTGTCCCACCACCATCTCCCTCAAGGTGATGCAGAGTTTCAAATGCCCCTCCTCCAATCTTGTCTTTTGAGTGTGGTGCTCTACATTGTGCATGTGTTCTGCTGAGGACCTGTGCTCTTTCCACTACAGACATCTGCGGTCTGCAGCTCACACCTGCAACTTGCATTAATTCTCCGTTCCATTTGCATACCGACCTGTCAATCCTCGGCTTCCTCCATTGTCTGGGTGAGGCCAAACACAGACTAGAAGATCCCATCTAGGTGGTTTACAACCCAATAGCATGAAATTTGAATTTTTCAACCTCAGCAACTTTCTTCCCTTCTATACCATTCGCTCTCCTAACATACACAAGTTGTCCTCCACACACCCTTCTTTCCAACACTCCCACCCAGTTTCTGGTCACCCTGTCATCTGTCACCCAGTTTCATTCCCCTCCGCACAGACTCCATCGGACCATTACCCACACATTCCTCCTGTAGGGTCCTCACTCCTATTGTTCCCATCAGACCACACTACCTCAGTTATTTTGTTCCATGCCCCCTCTTCTTTTCTTGTCATATTCCATCACCAGCATCATATTGTTGCCACCATTTATCACCTAACTGCCTCTACTATCATTTCCAGACTTTTCTCCCTCAACTATCTAACTACCAGTCCACCCACCTTACCTATCACTTGCCAGCACCTGCCTTACCTTTCCCCCTCTACTGTATACAGATTATCACCCCTCTAGCCTTTCAGTACAGAGGAAGGATCCTGGCCACAACATTTATATATACTGCCTGACCCTCTAAACTCATTCAGCAGTTTGCTTTTCTTCCAGATATCTCACCATGTCTCTTTAGATTCAAGTATATTACCAGTGCTGAATATGTCATTATCAATATCTTGTGTTTCACATTGAACAGAAATTCAGTTCAATGAACCAAATAAATTCTCAGCCTCTAATATTTGATTCCATTAAAGTCAATGAGAATGTATTTCAGAAGTGGATTATAACCTGAAACTACTATATATTCAAGCAACCATCAATGACATAATGATGCTTAAGTTCAAATGTATAAGGGAGAATAGAATAAATGTATTTGGAACTGCCTTACAAGACATCCCAAACCATGACATGAAAGATTATATGCATTTTAAGAATAAATACAGCATCTAACACTAATTGATGAAATGATTGTTTCAGTGGTATTGATTTACACCCTGCTGATAGTCAGGAAGCCAAGAGGGTACTCTATTGTGTTCTGAATAGTTTCGTGAAATGGTAACTTTTTTTGCATTTGAGTCAGTAATCCATGAGTTGAATCTCTATTTTAGAGAATTAAGGACATGAGCTGGTTGCTACCTTGACAATGTCTTCAGGATGAGATATTAGACCAAAATATGTTGTTCTCCTTAATGCCTGGATTCACATAATTTAGTCAGACAATTACTGCATGCAACATAATAAAAAAAAGTTGCAAGGAAAAGATATCAATTTGAAAAGTAAACTTTGTTTCACAGTCTGCTGGTGCAACCTAATCTCTGAGTAATTGGAACATCCTGGATTCTTGAGAGATAATACGTCTTTTCATTAGCAATCAAAGGTTTACCTTCATTACCCAGTATATCATGACTTAAGGGATAAAACAATAAAAGAAAGATTTGATTGTATGAGACCTGATTGTAAAATCTCAATTCCCAGTAATTTCTCTTGTATTTTTTCCCATATGGAATCAGGCATGCCCTCCTGGCCCTTTGCACCACCTGGTGTGCGGTTAAAAAAAAGCAACTGATAACCTGTTGGATGGTGTAGCACTTAGAGTGTGTTCATGAACACAGCTCATTAAAAGGAAATGCAAAGAACATCAAGAGAAAGGAACTCAGGTCGTGATGATAGGCAGCAATATCAGGAACCAATAAGGATACAATAAACATCACCAAGAAATTTTTCAGTATAAACATGCAATCTTTGGGGTTAAAAACATGCATAAAATGAAATTGAATTTGGCACTAATTTCCAAATATCTTACATACATACCAAACAAAATCTCTATCTATTGTGCAGTGTCTATTTCCCTCACAACCCATAGAAATTGTAAGCGCATTGCAAGAGCTTCGAAGATTGCTTTGCGGAACACAGCAGTACAGAACCTACATGGGTACAGGCTGTTCTAGATTTTGTCATGAATAATGAGAAGGGATTAATCAGAGGTCTTGAGGATAAAAATTTCTTAGGAAGTTGTAACTGCAACTGTGAAGGATATTCATTTAGCAGGGTCTGAGAGGCCTTTTGCTGACCTCAGCTTTCTAGCCCAGCAACATGACCTTTCTAAAGGGTCAGAGTTGTTTTTGCCAAAGTTAAACTTCTAACCAATAATTGCTGCTCAGCTTCTTGTTATAAACAAGAAGACAATGAGGTTAACATAAGACAATGGGGATTTCTTAATTTGACTATAAAACTATCTCGGTAATTTGCACCATTACGACTGAGTTTGAAGAAGCTTGCAAACCAGATTGATATTGTCACTTAGCACATCAAACATGGTCACAGGAATAGCTGATCAATCAATAGTTGGGATATCTATGGTCTCAGAGATTTAGCCCTCACACCATTAATTTTGGGTGTTTGGCATCACTTTCCCCAGAAGCTTTTAGACCATTGGTGTGAACTACATTGTCCCAACAAAGGTCAAGTATTTGAAAACATCACATGCCAATAATGTCATCTAGCAGCAAAACAGTATAAATGTTGGAAAGCATTGGGGATTGTTAGGAATGATAAAGAGAATGACAAAAAGATGGGGTGACAGAAAGAAGAATTGGAATTAACTCCTCAACTTTCGGGTTTCTGTGACAGATGACATATTCATTTGCAACTTGTTGGTATGTTCTTTTAGCTCATAAGAATTGTATCTGTGTTTGGAAATCCTTGGTAGTTTATGCATCTTTTGCAATTCAGAAATCATTTATAAATCAGAAATCCTCTCTCAGTTTTAAATGTGTGTTAAGAACTATTTGTCTAAATTTAAACATGAATCATGAAACATAAAATAGACTGTGCTTAAACTACTTAAGCTAGCTGGAAGTATCTCCTCCTTGATAAGGAGGGGAAACACTCCATTCAAATGGATATTGGCAGCTAGAGCTCACCACAGAGACTAGACAGTGAAGTAAACTAGTCTTTGAAGAGTAGATTGATACAATAGGATCTCCCTATAGTGAGGGTACCTGTAGATACCAATATTGGATAAGGCCTAAAATCTCCTTCTGAGTTCAGTGTTTTGCAGACAGTATAATATAATTTCCATCACAGTATAATATAATTTCAGATCAAGTTTCAGTGTGAGCACCAGGGCACCGAGACCTTAGTCCAGAATATAAATAAGAGTGATTATAATGGTATGAAATCAGAGTTGTCCAAGGGGGTCTGTATGGATGTTGGCAAATATTTGAAGAAGTAGTCCATAACATTCTGCAAGAATTAATCCTAACTAGATAGAGTGATTCTATGAGAAAGCAACATAGTCTGTGCTTGACAAAAGGAGGTAAACGATAATAAGAAATTGAAAGGGAGGGAATGCAAAGTTGCAAGAATTTTCGCTCTCTCCCTCTTTGCTGCAAGCCCTGATTCTTCTCCAAGATGTGTATGAAGCTGATGTGTGTTTACCATGACCATTTTGTCATTATCTTTAAAGTTCTGCCAGTAAAATGTTTGCAGCTGGATGAGTCAGGTGAGATCCTGTCAAAAAATATACAGACTTTCTTATGCTTTTGTCTTTAGCTGTAAACAACATTAATGGTGTTTCAATTTTTTTTGTCAATTTTGCTATTTTTTTTCAGTGATCCCATATGACTGTTTAGTGCACCAAAAATAGGTGAAATCCAATTTGTAAGTAGAGTAAACATATATATTTCTTGCATCAGCAACAATTGAGGGAATTTTTTTTGCACTGGCTTCTAAACACATGTCAGTGGTAACTCAAGCATTCAAAATACATCCACCAACTTGTCTTTGTACCAATATAAAATAACTTGCTTGCAATATTGATTTCCATAATAATCCCATTAGGATATCCTGCTGTAAGGTTTATCTTTTTTTTTTACAACAAAAGTGTATATAATATTTCTTTTTTGCAATGAAGCTGTAAATTGCTTTATGTTGATGGTTACAGGTCCCAGAAAGTCCTTCTGTAAATCATTCTCACAATCCACAAAAATCGATGTTTAAATGTAATCAGAGGCACAGAAGTACACTATTCTTTATACGGAGTCGGTGTTTCCATGGCTTTGTTCTCCATGGTTTTGTTCTCCATGGTTTTGATTGCATTGCGCTCTCCATCTATGAAGCTGAATATTTCCACAGAGACATTACCCAGATATAGAATCAAGTTCCAGTTTCTGGAGTTGTGAATCAGTATGCTAATTGCTGCACCGCTGAGCACCTTGTAGCCCATCCTTTTTCTCTTTATCTGGATTTTTTGTTTACAAATTCACACATTTTCGTGTTTAACAAAATGTAATAATTCATTCTTTCTGACTTATGAACTTTTTTACTTCTGATCTAAATACTGTAAACACTTTTGGCATCCTTTCCATTATTTCTACAACTTTTTTAATACATAAATATTCTCCGTGCACAGTCCAGTCCATCATAGGCACAAACATTGATAGCATCTATGGAAAGTACTGCCTCAAGAACATGGCATCTGTGACGAAGGATCCCCACCATCCAGGTCATGCTCTCTTCTCATTGCTACATCACCAGGTTCAGAAGCATCTATTTTCATACAACTATCAGGTTATTGAACTGAACTGTTTAACTCTAATCCTTTCTCAGCAATGAAAAACTATGGACCACCCTTTGAATTACCATGGACACCTCTGATTGTATCTTTTTTTTAGAATTACTGTCTTGCTTTTGCAGCCTTTTTTTCTCTCTCTCTCATCATTGTCTTGTATAATGGATGTATAATTTATTTTTTTGTATCACAGAGACATGAGAGAAATCGTAGATGCTGGTAATAGGGAGAAAACACACTATGTTGAAGAACATATCTGTCCAAAGCCTCCACTACTGCCACATTGAGGTTCATTCAGCATCTACAGAGGGAAATGGACACACAATGATTCAGAATCTTGATCAGGACTGGAAAGAAGAAAGCCAAAGCCAGAATTAAAAGGGAGGAAGAGGAGAAACACAAGCTGGAAGGTGACAGGTGAATTCAGGTGAGAGGGGGAAGGCAGGTGGGTGAGGGAGAGTGTGAAAGGTAATAATGAGAGAAGCTGGGAAGTGGTGGTGGAAAAGGCAAACAGTTGAGAAAGGAATCTGAAAGCAGAGGACCATGGAATAAAGAGAAGTAGTTAGGGAATCAGAGGAAGGAAAGCGAAGGTGATGGGCGGATTTTGAGAGCAGGAAAGAGGAAAAAGAATGAGTAAAGGGGCCATAAAGATAAGGGAAACAAAACGGATGAGTAGTGGGGAGTGGTTACTGGAATTAGAGACATCGATACTAATCATAAACACAATAAGTCAACAGATGATGGAAGTCCAAAGCAACGCACTCAAAATGCTGGAGAAACTCAGCAGGTCAGGCAGGATCCTTGGAAATGAATAAATAGTTGACCTTTAGAGCTGAGGCCCTTCTTCAGGATAGGAAAGGAAGGGGAAAATGCCAGAATAAATATGCGTGGGAGGGGTGAGAGGGGAGGAAGGATTGTTAGAAGGTGATAGATGAAGCCAGGTGGGTGGGAAAGATAAAGGGTTGGAGATGTAGGATTCTGATAGGAGAGTGGATCACAGGAAAAAGTGAAGGAGGAGGGAGTCCAGGGAGAGGTGATAGGCAGGTGAGAAGTGGTGAGAAGCTAGAATGGGGAATAGAAGAAGAGGGAAGGAAGGGAAAACCTGTTCTTTGAAAAAGGAGGGCATCTCCAATGTCTAGGAAAGGAAGGCCTCATCCTGGGAACAGATGAAGGAACTGAGAAAATGGAATAGCATTTTTACAGCAGACAGAATAGGAAGAAACCACCAAGATATAATATGAGGTGCTGCTCCGCCAGTCTGCATCTGGCCTCAAAGTGGCAGTAGCAGAGGCTTTGTACAGACGTACCATGTGGGAATAGGAAATGGAATTAAAATAGCTGGCCATTGGGAAATCCTAGCTGTTGAAACTAGAATGAGCCAAGAGCAGTAGAAGCAGACAAACCAAACATCTTTGTTCTTTCCATGAGGTTGAAGGAATGGAGGCTGTCATTTTGTGAGACTGTTCTTGCAGCCACCATTTTGTGAACTACTTAGAGAATGGTGCTTGCTCAGGTATGGTTTGATATGAGCAACTGAAAGTGAACACAATGAGATCTCTGCTGTGGATCATCTAAACCTGAACACAGGATGGAATTCAGCAGGTCAGGCATCATCTATGGAGATGAAGGGTCTCGGCACAAAACACCAACTGCTAACCTGAGACTATTTCCAAATAATAAACTTGGTTAGTAAAAGTGGCAGGCTTGTGGAAGGAACAGCCTCTCACCTGAAGTAACCAGAGTCCAGTGTTTGGCTGAACTGGCTAAATGAGTTTGAACTGGTCTGTCTCAGGGAGAAGAAAGTTACCTGAGGCACAAGTCTGGTGGAAAAGCAATAAAGTAATACAGCTTCCAGCTTTGGGTCAGATCTAATGAGAAGCTGACACAGGCTAATCAGATCAGCTCGAGCCAATGAAATCAAAACATAACAGCTCAATCTGATAAAAAAGGATAAAAATGGAGGAGTTTGAGAGTAGGAGAAAAATCTCTGGTGACCAGTGCTGAACTAGATGACCCGGTGTTGAAAATATGATGATTATGTTGTGATCAAGAGGAATGCTGAGCCACTTTAAATGTCAATCCCCATGTTTCTATGCTTTGTCTATTTAGGGAGGGTCAGAGCAATCTGTTTGGTTTGCACAAAGATACTTAGTTTTGTATGACTAGCATGCTTGTTTTTAATTGAACCAATAAAGATAATTATCCATTATTATAGATTCTCTTTGTGTCAAATCAATTATTGTTCTTGAGGGTGAATGCCTGCAACATTGTGCACGTGACAGTAACTCAAATTGGCTTGACTTGACTTGAAAATTTTCAAAGTACAAAGATATTGTCTAATAAAGATCAGAATCAAATTTAATATCACTTATTCTCCACAGAAAATGTCCCTTACTTGATTCGTTGTGGAGATCATCTGACTGACCAGTGATTTTACATTTTGTGATTATTTATTTGCCTTGAGCCTTCTTGAAGTAACATCAGTAACCCTTTCTGAGTCCTTGGAATCTCTGGCCCAACAGTGCTTAACGTGGAGAGGAAACATTTAGGGAGAATCAGTGGATGTTGTTCACTTGGATTTTCAAAAGGCTTTGACGAGGTGAAGTACATGAGGCAACTAAACAAGATTAGAGCCCATGGTATTACAGAAACGACATTAGCATCAATAGAAGATTGGTTGACTGGCAGGAGCCAGGGAGTAGGAATAAAGGAGGGCTTTTCTGGTTGTCTGCTGGTGACTAGCGGTGTTCTATAGAGGTCTGTGTTGGAACTGCTTCTTTTCAAATTATATGTCAATGATTTGGATGACAGAATTAATGGCTTTATGGCCAAGTTTCTGGACAATACAAAGATAAGTGTAGAGGCAGGTAGAGTTGAGGAAGCAGGGAGTCTGCAGAAGGACTTGGACAAATTGGAAGAATGGGCAAAGAACTGGCACCTGAAGTGTTGGGGGCAATTTTGAGCCCCTTATCTAGGGAAGGATGTGTTGGCTTTGGAGAGGGTTAACATATTATGAGTGTTTGATGGCTCTGGGCCTGTTCTCAATGAAATTTGGAAGAAAGAGGGGGAATCTCAATGAAACCCATCAAATATTGAAAAGCCTAAATAGAGTGGATTTGGAGAGGATGTTTCCTATAGTGGGGGAGTCTAGAACCAGAGGGAACAGCCCTTTAGTACAAAGGTTAGGAGGAATTTCCTTAGTGAAAGTATGAAGAATCTCTGGAATTCATTGTGGAGGCCAACTTATTGGGTATATTTAAAGTGGAAGTTGGCAAGGGCATCGAAGGTTACAGGGAAAAGGCAGGAGAATGGGATTGAGAGGGATAATAAATCAGTCATCATGGAATGAAGAAGCAGACTTAGTGGGCCTAATAGCTTAATTCTGCTTCTATATCTTATGGCCTTATGAGAGGTATTATGTATCATAAGACCATGCATAGGGATCATCCAGGATTTTTGAATAAATAACAAGAAAAAAAACACCACATCACAATTTACCCACCCACCTGCTCCACATCCTGGCCAAATGGTGAAAGTGTCCGTGGTTTCCATGTTGGCCACATCAGTCATCTCAAAAGTCACAAAATCAGATGAAAAGCAAGTTGTCATTGAAGCAAAGAGACTGCTGAAATGAAACCTTTTTTTGTATTCCCATATTTTTGCCCCTAACCCCTTAAATCATCCTTTTGAATTTTTATTTTCAAATTTATAACTTTTCCTTGTTCATCAGATTGTACTGATGGAAGTCAAAAAGGGCTTGTGGACATTGTTCCACTGAGAAACAATGGGTGCAGCTTGTTTGATTTCAGCCAGAGCAAGGATGGAAATGGGTTAGAAGTCTTAACATTCCAATCCAAGGCAGAATGTGGCTGATTAGACATGGTCCTCCCTCTCACAACCTGGGGTCTACAGACCCCTCGGTTAACGGCAAGCTTCCATGGCATAAACAAGGTTGGGAACCCCTGCTCATTATGAGCTCAGCTGCTATGCAGATATTTGTTCTGGATCTGCATGAAAGGACGAAGATCAGTTGTGTTTCTTCTACATCATTCAGCCTATACTCACATCTAAAACAGATTTGTGATGAATGGTTAATGGCTTCATTATATTTGCATTGCAGGCCTAGATGGCTTTATGAGTAGAGGGCAAAATAACAGCTAAAAAACTATAAAGTCATAATGGAGGAGTGGAGGGGTTGGAACAAAATCCTTGACACCTTTGTGGTGATTTAGAGTAGCAGCAAACATTAAAGTGAGCAGCACAAGCACATGCTTTATCACTCATGCACAGTGCTCTAGTTTTCAGTTTCTCAGAGACACTTGTGTTCTCTTTTTCAGTAACCACATGATCAGGTCAACGTGCCAAGGGAGGGAAAAATGTTTGAAGTTAGCCTTAGCTATCCCCTAATGGTTAAACGCTTACATTTGTCAGTACCATTGTGTTCAAAGCAATGTCAGGATATGTCCTTTCCTCTCTCTATTCCATTTCAGTCACTATTAATGCAGAAGGTACAAATTAACAATGCTCAAGTGAGAGCTGAGTAACAGACATTTTCTTTCCCCATGGAGGCAAGCATTTGTGCCACAGTCTTGTATATATAAACATCATTCAACTAACTTCTTCAGAGCAGATCTGACTGCTGCACTGTTAAGTCCAGTAAGTCTGTCACTGCAAATTCACTTTTATCCTTAAGGATCATAAGTTATTTGTTACAGATGTTCTTTTAGGATGTTAAAGTCTAAAATTTGTGGTTCGCTGTGTTAGAGAACGTAGAACACTGTAGCAATATTCTTCTGCTCACGGATGTACAGTGGGGATTCTAAATGTGTTAAAATCTACACTAAATGCTCAGAAAGGTCAGATGTGTATTATGTGAGCATATAAATGCTTGCCCACCTTTTTACAGTATTTTAATGCTTCAGTGAGTTAGGTGAACATGTTAGACTGCAGAGTCAAAGAGGGAATGGTCTGAATAAGTTTGACGTAAATATGGGGATGAAGACCATGGTGGATGGAACAGCATATACAGGCATTCCCCAGGATATGCAAGAGTTCCATCTTGAGAAAGTCTGGAAGCTCAGTTCCCCATGTCAGACGTGCCTGTTTTCTATAGCTACCCACATTATACCCCTGCTATAACGCTTTCATTTCATTGAATAGTCAAGCTAACTCTACCATAATTCAGTCATTAATAAATATTATGAACCATATTATTATTATAATTACTAGTTTGAAAAATGTTTTAAAAATGTATCAGAGAATTTGCACAAAGTCATTTGTAACCTGGGGAGCTCGTGTACTCTAACAAGGACAACTAAGCCAAAGACTGAATGGGATATCAGGCTTTATCCATATCTCCAACCTAAATTGCCAACATTGGCTCCTCCTCTATACTACCCACTTAGATGATAAGAATTAAGTTTCGGCCCTCCAAATCATGCAACGAGAAGGGCTATTCTTAGAACCAGGGAATCAGGGAGCACTCCTACTCCTGTTTCTACAGGAAAATTAAATGTACTTGAAGATGGCAACCACAATATCGAGTAATGCTAACCTCTATTTCATGAAGTGACCATCCACTTGTCAATGAGTCTCTTAAATATATTACCACGCTGGCTCAAGGCATTAACCATATGTAACTTTATGAGTGAATCACCTCAATAGAGTTGAGGTAAACTGTATGTATTTCATACCCCAAAAAACTGTTGCAATGAACAGTTTTGCACATATTAGTTTTCTATTCCAGCCTGTCTACTCTTCTTGTTTGTTAAGTCTTGATATTAGATTGAATTTTAATTGCAGACACTCCAAGACCTTGGAAAGAAATTTAATCGTTTCTTTTGCAATATCCTTCGTTTATTTATTATAATTTATTTTCTAATCTTCACTTCCTAAATTATTTCCTTAGTACAGCATGAGCCTTGTTTCTTGGCACTGGACCAGGCAATGTTAGATATTGACCAATAAGTGATGAATGGCTCCTTGTTTTGCTGCATAATTGATCAGTATATGTTAATTTCACAAAAAGGAAAAAATTGACCAAAATTATACAGGGTAACTGAAGGTCCAGCTGTATATCATATCTCCAAGAATTTCAGTTAAGCATTCATTTAAAAATTGTATTTAAACATATTGTTGATAGCACTTTCACCTCTGTACCAGACATCTGTGGGTTGAATTCATATTCAAAAGATTTGGAACTTCATCAGATTAGATTGGTTTCATGTCACTTACACCAGGGGGTAATGAAATTCCATGATTGCGTGAGGCTTGCAGAGTAAACAATATTCATGATAATAATAAACAGCACCAATAAATATAATGACGAGCACAAAAACAAAACTATGCAAAGATTGTTGTGGAGCAGTACAACAAAAAAGGTGGTAGTAGTGGAATAAATGAGAGAGGTAGAGTTAAGAAGATGACAGGTGGCAATGTATTATGAAAGAGGTAATTGGATCACTGGTCTGATCGCAGTGGAGAAGACTATAGGAAGTCACTATAGGAAGGATGTGGAAGCATTGGAAAGGGTACAGAGGAGATTTACCAGGATGCTGCCTGGTTTAGAGAGTATGCATTATGATCAGAGATTAAGGGAGCTAGGGCTTTACTCTTTGGAGAGAAGGAGGATGAGAGGAGACATGATAGAGGTATACAAGATATTAAGAGGAATAGACAGAGTGGACAGCCAGCACCTCTTCCCCAGGGCACCACTGCTCAGTACAAGAGGACGTGGCTTTAAGTTAAGGGGAGGGAAGTTCAAGGGGGATATTAGAGGAAGGTTTTTCACTCAGAGAGTGGCTGGTGCGTGGAATGCACTGCCTGAGTCAGTGGTGGAGGCAGATACACTAGTGAAGTTTAAGAGACTACTAGACAGGTATATGGAGGAATTTAAGGTGGGGGGTTATATGGGAGGCAGTGTTTGAGGGTCGGCACAACATTGTGGGCCGAAGGGCCTGTAATGTGCTGTACTATTCTATGTTCTATGTTCTAAGACTATCTTAAGTCTGGATATCCAGGCTTTCAAGCCCCTGTATTGTCAGTCTTTGGTTAGAAGAGAGAAAAGAGGATAGTCAGGGTGGCAGACATCCTTGAGCTCACCTTATCAATCTTCCTGAAGCAATGCACCATGAAGATGGATTAAATGGCAGGAAATGGTGCAAGTGTGATGGACTGAACAGTGTTGACCACCCTGACTGGAACAGACCAGTTGCCATAACGGGCTGAAATGCGACATTTCAGAATTCTTCCTATAACACATTTATAGAAGTTCAATAAAATCCTCATTGACATGGCCATATCTTCTCATATTCCAAAGAAATGGAGTATGCTGATCAGCTTCCTTGATCACTACACAGTTGAGATTGCTAGTGATATGGACTCCAGAGAACTTGAAGTTGTTCACCAACTCTACAGCAGCTCTGTTGATGAGGGCAGAGAAGTGTTCACCCCTTGCTTCCCTCAGTCAACAACAAAATCTTTTGTCTTAATATCATTAAGGGCTGGGTTGGTGTTCTGACTTCATGACACAATTACCCTACAACCATCAGACTCCTGAATCAGCAAGGATAACTACATTCACCACAAATCTGAATTTATTCTACAACCTACCAACTCACTTTCAAGGAGTCTTTACAACTTGTGTTGTCAGTGTTATTTTTGTGTACACGGTTTGTATCCTTTTGTGATTGATGTTTGTTGGTCTTTGTCTGTTTACGTATAGTTTATTTATGTAAAATTCTACTGCAATTCAGTTTTTCCTGCAAGGAACTGGATCTCAAGACAGTTTTTGGTAACACATATGTACTTCAATAATAAATTTACTTCGAACTTCGAATGTTTGAAAAAGGTTTTCCTGTCCTCTGTTTCATTGTTGTGGATTCAGACAACAACAGTGTATCTCACAAGAATCTCAGGTGGTGACGAGAGGGTGTACAGGAGAGAGATATGCCAAATAATGGAGTGCGTGTTGCAGCAACAACCTGGCACTCAACGTCAGTAAGATGAAAGAGCTTATTGTGGACTTTGGGAAGGGCAAGACGAAAGAACACAGACCAACCCTCAGAGGGATCAGAAGTGGAGAGAGTGAGCAGCTTCAAGTTCCTGGGTGTCCAAGATCTCTAAGGATCTAACCTGGTCCCAACATATCGATGCAGTTACAAAGAAGGCAAGACAGAGTCTATACTTTATTAGGGGTTTGGGAGATTTGGTATGTCAACAAATACACTCAAAAACTTCTATAGATGTACCGTGGAGAGCATTCTGACAGGCTGCATCACTGTCTGGTATGGGGAGGGGGTTGAGGGCTACTACACAGGACTGAAAGAAGCTGCAGAGGGTTGTAAACTTAGTTGGCTCCAGCTTGGGTAGTAGCCTACAAAATACCCAGAACATCTTCAAGCAGCAGTGTCTCAGAAAGGCGTGCCTATTATTAAGGACCCCCAGCACCAAAGGCATGCCCTTTTCTTATTGTTACCATCATGTAGGAGGTACAGAAGCCTGAAGGCACACACTCAGTGATGCAGGAACAGCTTCTTACCCTCTGCCATCCAATTCTTAAATGGATATTGAACCCATGAACACTACCTCATTTTTGAATATATATTACTTTTGTTTTTGCATGATTTTTAATTCCTGATATACATATATTGTAATCTATTTATTTATTTTTGTTGTTGTCCTTTTTCTTCGATATAATGTATTGCATTGAACTGCTGCTGCTAAGTTAGCAAATTTCATGACACATGCTGGTGATAATAAACTTGATTTTGATTCTGACAGAGGTATCATTGGCAAACTTTAGGATCAATGTAGCACTGTACCGGGCTATACACAGTCAAGTCATGGGTATGGAAAGACCAGAGCACTGGACTGAGCACATAACCCTGAGGAGTGCTATTGTTAAGGGACAGAATGGATGAAATGTTATTGAACAATTCTAACCAATCAGGAATCCAGTTGCAGATAGCACCCCAAGGCCAAGATCAGGAGCTTAGTAATGATGTCATTTGGTGTTAAAGAAGGTGTTCCTGTCGCTGAATAGCATTCTGTCATCAGTATTATTCTGATCCAGAGCTGACTGTTGTGCAAAGGAACAGCATCCTCTGTGACTTATCATTCTTGTACACACATTGCAAGGGGTCCAGACTATCAGAGAGACTGGCACTGATCTAGGCCACGACCAATGGTAGTCTTTGAGAGAGGATACTACTTTTCTTGGGAACTAGAATGAGAGAGGTTTCCTTGAAGCAGATGAGGGCAGTAGAGCATTGGAGTGAGAGCTTGAAGGTATCAGCAGACAGAGGACAGTTGATTGAAGCCCATTCAAGGACTTCATTGTGGGTAGTCACTTTTTGACTTCTGCCACCAAGATATATAGTACAGGACCAGTGAGGGTTGAGGGGGTAGTGGGGGAGGGGAAGGGGGATAAACTATATTGATATAATTACAAAGAAGGCAGGACAGCATCTATATTCATTAAGAATGTGAGGAGACATGGTATGTCATCAAAGACACTTGTAAATTTCTACAGGTATATTGTAGAGAGCATTTAACTGGTTGTATCACCATCTGGTATTGAACGGCCATTGCAAAGGATTGGAAAAAGCTGAAGAAAGCTGGTCGCTAGCCTCCCCAGCATCCAAGACATCTTCAAATGTCAATATCTAAAAAAAAACATCAATCATTAAGGACATGCTTGCTACCATCAAGGAGGAGCTACACAAGCCTGAAGGCACACTCTCATGTGTTTTGGGAACAGCTTCTTCCCCACAAATATTAGACATCTGAACAGATATTGAACCCATGTACACTACCTCACTATTTCTCTTTTTTTTTGCTTTTTTTTGCACATATATATATATATATATTTATTTATATTTATTTATTTTTGTAATTTATAGCTTTTTATTATGTAGTGGAATATACTGCTACCACCAAGCAATATATTTCATGAAATATGCCAGTGTTATTAAACCTGATTCTGATTTTGTAACTTCGTTTGTCTGCACAAAAAGTGCATAATGGAATAAAGATAAAATGAATAAAATGTGTTCTTGATCTATTTTACAATGGGTAATTAGCTTGCTCAGTAAGTATATATGTATTCCATTTGATTAATGAGGTCTTCTACTAAAACTTCAGTCTGTGCTAATTTAGTTTATCTCAAAGTATTGCTTTCACGCTTCATCTTAGGATTTCATGACGCAATCACAGAACCATTACTGTCTCAAAGGTTTAAGAGACGATTCAGCTCATTCATTCATCCAACCCACTTGCCAGTGGAACAATTTCATCTGTCCTATTAAATTACACCACTCTTATCCCATTCTCCATAATTCCCTCTCCAGTGAATTATTCCCTCTTAAGGCAGAAGGCAGCGAGTGGGAGTAAAAGAAGCCTTTTCTGGTTGGCTGCCAGTGTTCCTCAGGGGTCAATATAGGGTCCGCTACTGTTCACATTGTTTGTCAATGATTTAGGTAATGGAATTGATGGCTTTGTGGCAAAGTTTGCGGATGATACGAAAATAGGTGGAGGGGGAGGTAGTGCTGAGGAAACAATACAATTGCAGCAGGACTTAGATTGGAAGAATGGGCAAAAATGTGGCAGATGGAATACAGTATCGGGAAATGTACAATAATGCATTTTGGTAAAAGGAAACATAGTGTGGAATATTATCTAAATGGGGAGAAAGTTCAAACATCAGAGGTGCAGAGGGACTTAAGAATCCTCTTGCGAGACTCCCATAAGGTTAATTTACAGGTTGAGTTTGTGGTAAAGAAGGCAAAATATAATATTGGCAATTGTTTCCAGGGGAATAGAATACAAAGCAAGTAAATAATGCTGAAGCTTTATAAGACACTGGTCAGGTTGCACTTGAAGTATGTCAACAGTTTAGAGCTCCATCTCTCAGAAAGGATGTGTTGTCATTGTAGAGAGTCCAAAGGAGGTTGACGAGGATGATTCTGGGAATGAAGGATTAACATACGAGGAGTGTTTGGCAGCTTTGGGCCTGTACTCACTGGAATTCAGAAAATGCAGGGGAGATCTCATTGAAACCTACTGAATGTTGAAAAGACTAGATAGGGTGGATGTGGAGAGGATGCTTCCTATGGTAAGGGTCTCTAGAACTACAGGGCACAGCTTCAAAATTGAGGGGCGACCTTTTAGAACAGAGGAAAGGAGCAATTTTTTTTAGCCAGAGAGTAGTGAATCTGTGGAATGCTCTGCAGCAGACTGCGGTGGAGGCCAAGTCCATGGGTATATTTAAGGTGGATGTTGATAGTTTCCTGATTGGTCGGGGCATCAAAGGATATGGCAAGAAGGAAGATGTATGGGGTTCAATGGGATCCAGGATCAGCCATGATGGAATGGTGGAGCAGGCTCAATGGGCTGAATGGCCTAATTCTGCTCCTATGTCTTATGGTATTAAGTGTATATTTAATTTCTTTATGATAGGCCTAATCAATTCAGTTTCTATCCTGTTTATAGACTAAACAGAAATCTTAAGTGCAGTACATAAAGTTTTGTTGATTATTTTTTCTCTGTGACCCTTTATAATGTTTTGTGCAAAGGGGGTAAGTGTGTGCCCTGGTCCTTGAACAATCCATTAATTTTCTTTTATATTCATGAATTTTCTGAGATCTGAACTTTCCTAGCAATGCCATACTTCTTGCCCATTCTTATTCCCTGATACATTTTATAAAAGGAGTTCCCACATGTGGACACACGAAAAAAAACAAAAGCAAAATTAGGGACAAGGCCACGTTAGTGAAGGGGTAGTTCATTATGTTTGTCGCTGAGGTGTAGTGAGGTTTGCACAGGTTGTTTCAAGAACCCCATGGCTATTGGAAAGAAGGTGATCCTGAATCTGGTCGTGTGGACCATCAGGTTCTATATGGCTTGCCTGCTGGTAACAGGGGTATTAATCAAGGCAGCTGCTTTTCCCAATATCATATAGAGCTTCTTGAGTATCATTGCAGCTGTGCTCACCTGGCAGCCAGGAATTTTTCCAATAGATTTCTGATTTGTACTTCTCACTTGGTGAGAAACTTTTGGATGTCAGGAGGTGAGCCAATTGCAGCAATTTGTGCAATCCTCTATTTTATATACAGATCAACATGCATGACTGGATAGCCTTACTTCTGACTGTATGGTGGAAGAGAGGTTTTTATTGATACAGCTGAAAATAGTTGACCCTTAGGAGCTCCTACAAAAATATCTGGAGGCTGGATTGATTGATTTATTTTGTGCCAGGCATGATTCCTACAACTGGTGTGTTTTCCCCTTGATGGTTATCGATTTCTTTTTACCAAGTCTTCTTGATGCCAACAGCTCTCTTCTGTTTACCCTCCCTATCTATTCCAGTCATGATCTTGCACACTGTTATCAAGTCTCGTATTTTTTTTGTTACAAAAAGAACAACTTTGGCTTCCGAAGCATAGCTCTCAGCACTGAAGTCACTGTAACAATCTTTTTCTGCAACTTCACACATCCACAAAAGTGGTGACAAGAATCAATACAAATCTCCATTTGGATTTAACCAATAATCTATATAGATTCAACGTAACAACCCTGCTTTTGCAAACTATACCTTTGAGAACCAGATACACTTAAGCTCCACTATCCACTGAACAAGCCTGTCGCTTTCAAAGATTTATGCACACTGACACTCAAATCCCTTTGTTCCTGCACACCTTTGTATCTATTTTCCATTTAACCCAACTTGTCCTTCATCCTTATTGCCAGAATTCATCATTTCATGCTTCAGTTCATTAAATTTTATCCAGTAGTTGTTCACCCATTGCACCAACCTATCTCTGGCCTCTTGCTGTCTTCTGTTATGCACCACACCGTCAAGTTTTCTGCCATCCCCTTCTATTTCACAATGTCTGAATCACAGAATTTATAAATGCAATGGGCTCAATACCGACTGCCTTTGCCCATCATGTGCC
Organism: Hemitrygon akajei; assembly: GCF_048418815.1. Lineage (NCBI taxonomy): Eukaryota > Metazoa > Chordata > Chondrichthyes > Myliobatiformes > Dasyatidae > Hemitrygon > Hemitrygon akajei. The sequence continues at coordinate 98,804,021 of NC_133124.1, forward strand.
AGCTAAAAACGGCCATTTTGGTGTAGTTCTCTGCTTATTATCTCATTTCTTTTTTTAAAATTAAATTTTATTATTTCTTTTTATTAATGGGCATTCATTTTCCCCAGTTTTGCTAGCCAACATGTCTTGTCGGACTGTTTCAAACATCTGGTAGCAGATAACCATTTTTGAAATCTCTGATCAAACCTGGGAATGATTAAGAAATGTTATGAACAATGTTATTGCAAAAAGAATAACTCCATCAGAAAATGTGGAATTTATTATAGTCTCAAATCTCTATTCGCTTCCCCATGAAGGCTACAAGAAAATTAACAGTGTAGGAGTGAGACTTGGCAACACATTTGTTTTGCTGCCATACCTTTTCTGAGAGGTTAAATTTAAGAGACTCTGACCATAGAGTCATAGATGACTATAGCACAGAAGAAGGCCACTTAAAATGAAAATAAAAAGCAAGGCAAAAAAAGCAAGAGAAATGCAAAGAGAAGGTAAAAAATTGAAATGAATGAAGCCAAGGCAAATATTCACGAATTTCTCAATGACTGTATTCTACATCAATAGAGCAGATATAGCAATGAATGCTCCTGTCAGAAATACAAAACTGACTAATGTTTCTTAATATTTAGTATGTTCATAATCCCCATATGAAATCAGCATAGTTGACGGTGCCTCATATATTGCCTAGAGGTATTATATATTTATATACCATATTTTTCATATACAATATACAGTAAGAAAATGCTTTTTTTATTCTGTATGGACATACCTTCAGTTGCACTAAATACACATTTGTTTATTAGCTCTTAGCAATGGCCACGAGAGAACATTTAAAGGCTATCTTTTATTATCTTACATATTAATCACTAATAAAATGCAATGCCCCCACATCAGCACACCAGGATAATTTTTGCCTTCCATTCTGTAGCCTGGAGAGCAATCTTCCAGCACCACGGTCTGCTTTTCAACCCATCCCTATTCACGCTTCTCGATTCAATAGATTTCAATTTTACTAACTTGTCTGTATGCCAATTGATATGCAAGATACTCCAGTTTCCAGACTTTGCATGACTGTAGAGCTGTTTGTTTCTGTTTAACTGATTGGGTTATGCAAGGCATAAATAAATATTAATCACCTTAGTGTGTGTGCCTGGCATGCTCTGCTGTCATCAGGCTGGAAAAAGGAAAATCGGGCAGGATTCCTACGCTACTGTTATGCAGTGCATTCACTTGGAGAATGTATGTGCACAATTTGTTCCAGAATTTGCTGGATCATGAAATCTTCTCCAGCTTGTCTGACCTTTCACAAAACCCAGGTAGGGAGACTATTGATTGCATTACTGGTTATATTGCATTACTGGATCATATTTGAGACCTGGAAATTAAACTGAAAATGCAGTTCCTTACCTCTTATAATAAATTTGCCCAATCTGTTTAAATTAATGAGAGAAAGATTGTTTGAGTACTTTATTATTTTCTTAGTAGTTTTGTTCATTATATCAAGTTTTCTCATTCGCAGGTAACCTTTATTGATGTATGGTCCCATTGGTATTGACATCCCCTCCAATCTTAAATGCCTCACAGATAAAACAAACTTAATCTGATCTTCTGTATCGCTGGATATTTCCAGCTGGAATTACCAGATAACACTCAGTAACTGAGAGAAAACTGGAAGGCTATGTAGGAGGAAGGAGTTAGTTTGGTCTTAGAGTAGGCTAAAATGTTGGCATATGTGGGCCAGATGGCCTGTGATGTACTGTACTGTTCTATGTTCTATTAACTTCTCAAACATTTTTACATTCGATAACTTAGCAGAAATAGACATTCCCTTTGTTTGAATCATCAACACTTTTATAAAGAAATAATAGTTTAATACATTCTCAGTTACCTCTTCCAACATAGTCACAAGAAACTGAATTAGCGACCGCAGACGTGGATCTTTAAGCCATTAAGGCCTGCACTTACTTTAAGCTTCACTACGGGGTCACTTACCCATATATCTATAAATGATCTCTGATAACATTAATTGCTATAATGATAGATAGAAGCCATAAGAGTAATTGACTCAGTATTTCAATATGTTGGCACATGCCAGCTATATGACTGACACAGTGCAAACTAAGGCTATTCATCAGATGCTTCTTTGCACACTATGCATTATGGAAAATTGGGTTGCTACCATGATGTCACTGTGCAAGAACAGTAAAAAATCTATCATTATTCAGTCACTGAAGATGCAATAGCCACATTTGGGAATCAGTTTTTGCCCAAACAGGGTGTGCAGGTTTAAAAAGGAAGCAGATCCATTGGAGTGTTTCTTAAATGAACATTCATTAGAAGTCCATCAGAAAAAAAGTGCACGTAGATTTCTCTCAGAAAGTCCAGATCTTTGAACACTTTCCATGTCTGGCACTCTTTGGTATGGAATAGTCAGAGTTTTGCTCCAAGTGTCCATATTCATCACTCTAATAACCTAGTCTGTAAGGGGAAGCACGGTTTGCCATTCATAACGTGAGTTGATCCATAGGGATGAGGCTACTTCAGTTGGAGAATCAGTGCTCCAGAATCTCCTGCCACAACAGGACGCCATACACGCATCTTCATAAACCCGTGACTCCTGAAATTGTGAATAAATAAGCTAAAGCCAGGACTATCACACTGCAGAAACATAAGATTTCTTGTACATTGTTTGCAAACAAAAATAACCTTCCTGTGATGCTGGATGAAACCACTCCCCCCCCCCCCCCCCCCCCCCACACAGTGTAGAGTTGTTTTCTAAATTCAAGATACAATTTTAGCCCTTTATCTCCAGAAACAATATTTCTTCCACTCATTACTTTGATTCCAGGAGGACGGGCAGGCCAGAGAATAGCTGGTTATTGCCACTGAAAGCGTGTCTACAATGAATCTTCTTTGATCTGTTTACCAAATGTTTCCTCGCATCAGTTTATTCAAACAGCAAAAGCTGAACAAAGTATTGCAATCAATAAGCAATTTATTTGAAAAGTTTTTAAAAAATTCATGCACAAATATTTGAGAACAATTCCAACTCTTTCATAATATTATAACTTGTATTTGGTGAGAAAATTTCAGCAAAGACCTGCACCATGCTTAAAAAAAATGTTTCAACTGGATTGTTCAATGTATTGTGAAAAGCGTGTCTGGAGACAGACCAGAAGGAGCATCCTGTGCCCCGAGTTTCAAAATGCAAACAAGCCATCATCAGGTAAACCACAGAGGACAGCTAGAGGAACGATCCTTGATTTCAGTAGATGGACAAAAGCAGAAGATGAGAGGAGGTAATCTAAATTTCACCCCCTCCCCACAGCCTCCTACACCACTATTAACTCTCCAATGTCCCTTTATAAAAGTGTTCAAACCAGAATTCTTTTAAGAAAACCCCGCCCAATTGCCATCAGCTTGTAATGTATGGCACCAGAGGTCTCAACACACTAGACCACTGTAATACTAAGATAAGGAATGCCTGCTGATCCATGCCCCAACACATTTCAGTAAATCTGATCATTTAGCTGTCCTTCTCCTACTTGCGTACAGGCAGAGGCGAAAGAGCAAAGCTCCAGAGCTAAGGACAACAAAGTGGTGGTTGCGAGAGGCAAGGGAGTGGCTATGGTGGCCACTTTATGGTGGACTGGATTGTGTTCAAGGACTCATCTGTAGATCTAAATGAATACACCATGGTTGGAATGGACTGTTAAACCAACTGTAGATGAGTGTGGTCCTGTAAAATCATCCATTCTTCCCCATCGGAAGCCCTAGGTGAACCATGATAACTGAAATCTGCTGAAAGCTACATCAGAAGCATTCAAATCTGGTGACTAAGAAAGTTACAATCGCCGGAAACAATTTCATGAGTGAAGTGGCAATTCCAGACCAAAGCTGAACCTACAAAAGATGCTCGATAGTTGTGGCAGGGCTCAAATACTATCAGCTCTTCATCAAGTGAAATCAAACAACATAGGAGACAGTTGGGCTTCACTTACAGACGAGCTCAAATCCTTTTATGCTCACTTTGAAAAATCAAGGCCCTGAGGAGTGATCATGAACTCCCACATACCCTGATGATCCTCTGATATCAGCCTCTGAAGCCAATGTGTGAACAGCCTTCAGGAGGATGAACCCACAAAAATCATAAGGCCCAGACTGAGTATCTGGCCAAATACTAAAGACCTGTGCTGATCAACTGGCCGGAGTCTTCACTGAGATCTTTAACCTCTCGCTACAGCAGTGACCTGCTTCAAGCATGCACAAGAAGAGAGACCTGCCTCAATGACTATTGTCCAGTAGCACTTACATCCACAGTGATGAAGTGTTATGGTAGGCTGGTGATGAAACATATCAACTGCTGCCTGAGAAGCAGCTTAGGTCCAGTCCAATTTGCCTACCGGAGCAACAGGTCCACAGCAGATGCCATCTCATTGACTCTCCACTCAACCCTGGAACATCTGGACAGCAAAGTTGCATATATCAGGATGCTCTTTATCAACTATAGTTCAGCATTCAATACCATCATCCCCTCAAAACTAATTAATAAGCTCCAAAACCTTGATCTCAGTACCTGCTTGTGCAATTGGATCCTTGATTTTCTCAGTTGCAGACCCCAGTCAATTGTGATTAGCAACATCTCCTCCATGATCTCCGTCAGTAGAGGTGCACCACAAAGCTGTATGCTTAGATTCCTGCTGTACTCTCTTTACACAGCTCCAATGCCATTTTCAAGTTTGCTGTCAACACCACAGATGTAGGCCGAGTCAAAGGTGGTGCTGAACCAGCATACAGGAGGGAATTTGAAAATCTAGCTGAATGCTGCCATAACACCAATCTCTTGTTCAATGTCAGCAAGACCAAGGGGCTGATTATAGACTTCAGGAGAATGAAATCAGAGATCCATGAGCCAGAACTCAGAGGATCAGAGGTGGAGAGGGTTAGCAACTGTAAATTTCATAGTGTTATTAGTTTTGAGGAACTGTCCTGGGCCCAATACACAAGTGCAATTATGAAGAAGTCACAATAGCAGCTCTACTTCCTTAGAAGTTTTCAGAGATTCAGCATAACATCTAAATCTTTGACAAACTTCAATAGATGTGTAGTGGAGAATATATTGACTGGCTGCATCACAGCCTGGTGTGCAATCACCAATGTCCTTGAACAGAAAATCCTACCAAAAAAACAGTGGATATGGTTCAGTCCATCACAGGTAAAGTTCTCCCAACCATAGAGCACATCAACATGAAACGCTGTCGCAGCAAAGCAGCATACATTATCCTAGGACATGCAGATGCAGAAACCATAGAAAGGGTGCAGAGATTTACAAGGAAGTTGCCTGGATTGGGGAGCATGCCTTTTGAAAACAGGTTGAGTGAACTCAGCCTTTTCTCCTTGGAGTGACAGAGGATGAGAGGTGACTTGATAGAGGTGTATAAGACGATGAAAGGCATTGATTGTGTGGATAGTCAGAGGCTTTTTCCCAGGGCTGAAATGATTGCCACAAGAGGGCACAGGTTTAAGGTGCTGGGGAGTAGGTACAGAGGAGATGTCGGGGTAAGTTGTTTTTTTTTACGCAGAGAGTGGTGAGTGTGTGGAATAGGCTGCCAGCAACGGTGGTGGAGGTGGATACAATAGGGTCTTTTAAGAGACTTTTGGAGAGGTAAATGGAGCTTAGAAAAAGAGGGCTATGGGTAAGCCAAGTAATTTCTAAGGTAGGGACATGTTCAGCACAGCTTTGTGGGCTGAAGGGCCTGTATTGTACTGTAGGTTTTCTGTGTCTCTGTTTCTATGTTTCTATGCTTTCTTCTCACTGCTGCCATCAGGAATGTGGTACAGGAACCTCAGGACTCACACCACCAGGTTCAAGAACAGTTCAACCATCAGGCTCTTGAACCAGAAGGGATAATTTCATTCAACTTCACGCCCCATCATTGAAATGTTCCCACAACCAATGGACTCATTTTCAAGGACACTTCATCTCATGTCCTCAATATTTATTGCTTGTTTATTATTATTATTCTTTCTTCCTTTTGTATTTTCATACTTTGCTGCCTTCCGCACTGTGGTTGAATGCTCTAGTTGGGTGGTCTTTCATTCTTTCTGTTTTGGTTATTATTCTATAGATTTATTGAAGCTGCTTGCAAGAAAGTGAATCTCAGGGTTGTATATGGTGGCATGCATGTACTCTGATAATAAGATTTACTTTGAACATAGTTGTGCATGGATATGAGGCAAGAAGAGAATTGAGTACTTAATTGGCGAAACTGTTGAGTTTTGTAAATTTTATATTATCTATAACAGTTATGATAATTTATTGTAAGAACTAATACTTTAAAAAGTGATATGTAGCAGATTTCTATATAAAAATATTGTTAACTGAAAATGAGCAATATCTTTGTCAGATCCTGCCTTATCAAGGCCCCAGTACTAGAACTGCAAATGAATATACAAGCCTTTAGATAATAAACACAGCCTTTTCAATGATACTCAGATCCCAGTGACAACTAATCATTTTAGAGTTCATAAGGGCAACTTGACATTGAATATTAGAGGTACTTACTCCATCATCTATCTTTGGTGAGGATTCATATAAACACTGGAGGAAACAACTCAAGTATAATTATTGTTATTCTTCTAGGGTTCAGGGAAACAATGTCTATATTATAAAATACCATTTGGAAAACCCATGCAAAAATTAACAGAATTTCTTCTTGAGCACAAAAGCCTACTCTCTCTTTCATCTGTAAATGCTGCCCTTTTGCTTTCATTGACATTTCAGGTCTTGTCCAACTATACTGCAATTTTGTTCTGCAAAAAATTTTATTAAAAGCATTGTTGCCTGTATTTCCAAATGTCAAAACGTTACGATCCCTATCACAAAGGAATATGCATACATAAACATGCTGACTTTTAATTCTAGATTACCAGGTGCCTCATTTCTTCGTTCTCATTAAATACATGTAGTCTGGAACCACGCACCTGCTCCCCCAGAATCAGGGGGATAATTTTCCACAACATTTATACATTCTTCTTTTAATTCTTAGTTTAAGAGTCTGCTTCATTTTTGGTTATTACGAAGACATTTCTCAACAGCTCTTCATACAAAATGTTTTTTGTTTCTTTCATTCTTCCAGTGATTATCTTAAAGCTTTTCCAGTTACCTGTATGCTTGTGCTCCTCTCCTTCATCCTTCCTTTACATTCTGGCTTCTGCCCTCTTCTTTCCAGTCCTGGTGAAGGATCTCAGCCCAAACCATGAATGGTCTTATCCCTCCATAGGTTCTTTTCAACTGCATTTTGTGCGTACTGCAATTAGAGATTATTTATTCAGAAATTACATTTGAATAAATGAAATAATTTCTATTTCATCTCGATAGCTCTAATTGTTTGAACAAGCTGCAGATTTTATCTGAACTTTCTTTGTAAAAAAAATCTAATTCTTCTTCATTAAAGTTTATCACTTATACTTTACGACTCTGTCACAACCCTCCCTATCACTGAGGACATCTTCAAGAGGTGGTACCTCAAGGTGCTGATATCCATTTTTAAGGACCCTCACATCACTACCATTAGGAAGAATGCTCAGGAACCTGAATAGCCCCCACTCAGGAACAGCTTTTCCCCCTCCACTATCAGATTGCTGAGCAGGCCATAACTCTTCATTCCTTTGATTTTGCACTGTTTATTTATTTTATATATTTATAGTAATTTTATGTACCGTTGCTGCAAAACAACAAATTTCACACTATTAAACCTGATTCTGATTTTTAGTGAATCTAAACATACTTAACCCACTTTTCAAGTTAAAGTGTAGTACTCAAAATGTTATTCTAATTTAGATCAAACAACAATCATACCTTTTGAACTTCATTAACCTAGTTATAAATTATCTTTGCCCTCAACATCTCTAATTATATTATTTGCCTTCTTTTATTGCCTGTTAATATTGTATTAAATATTCTTCAACTTATCATTTTTGACTCAGATGAACCTCGAACTACATTACAAATATGTTTTTCTTCCACATATATAGTACCAACTCAGCCATTGCTAAACCATGCCCAGACTTAACTGTTTCAATACATCTCTGACTTGCCTCTTTCTACTCCGAAAACCTGGCATCATCCAAAACCTGATGACCTGCCCTAACTTCCAGTATTTCTCCAGTTCTGAGCCATTCATGTTCTCAAATTAAGCTTTGGAAATCTCTCCTTGTGACATTTTGCTTTTCTAAGAGAAAATCCATTTCTTTGTCCAAACATTTGGTCTTGTGTCCTGAAATATGTAAACGTTTGATAATGATGCCAGGAAGAACTTTAGGATGTGATAAAGGCACAGTAAAAATCAAATTTCTGCAATTGATGTCAATCCAGAAGAAGAAACCATAAATAGAGGAAGTTACCCGTTCAATTAAAAATATGGCTTTATTCAGATATTCTTCAGAATGAGGAACTATTGCCAAAAGCATGTAAAGCAAACAGCTGAGGTTCTTTCAGAGAAAATTAGATCAGTATGCAAGAAGAAAAGAGCAAAAGGATGGTAAGAGACAAAGTTAGTCCTCAGGAAAATTAGAATGGTAATCCATGTATGGAGCCAAAAGAGAAGAGGAAAATCTTAAATGCATTTTTTTTTTTTTTGCATCTGTATTTACTCCTGAGACAAACACAGGGTCTATAGAAGTGAGGCAAAATAGCATCTACTTTGTGGACTCTTATACAGATTAGGAGAGGGAAAACTCCGATTTCAAACCTCCACTGCCTTGTGGCTATACCCGCTCACGGGAAAGGCTTTGGGAATAAACCCCGTAGAAAAATCCAGAGTCAGAGTCCCGAAGGCGGCTGACTACTGTACCCAGCACAGGCACAGCAACTCCTACGATGCTGCTGGCACCAAACCATATCGACTTTCATCGTTCCTTTGGACCTGTCATCAGCATGGAGAGGCGGGTCCCACTGCATGGGCAACAGACGGATCTCCACATCAACTCTGCTCTGGCTTGCATCCTGGAGAAGCCACTCTCAGTGGCTACCAGAGGCGCAGTACCCATGGTCGATCATGACCAACAGAGCGCACACACACACACACACACACACACACACACACACACACACACACACACACACACACACACACACACACACACACACACACACACACACACACACACACACACACACACACACACACACCCCCCCCCCCCCCCCCCCCCCACTGAGGATACATTCCCAGAACCCAGAAGAAATTGCAAGTGCAGAAATTGCCAAGGCTGTAGAGAGATATTTAAGTCACTCTTAGCCACAGGTGAGGTGCTGAAGGATTGGCAGATAGCCAGTGTTGTTCTACTATTTAAGAAAAGCTTGAAAAATGAACCAGGAAATTATAGGCCAGTGAGCCTAACATCAGCAGCGGGAAAGTTATTTGGAGGTATTCTAGGTGATGGGATATATGAGTATTTGGATAGGCATGGACTGATTAGGGTAGTCAGCATGACTTGGTGCATGGTAGGTCATGTCTAACTAATCTTATAGAACTTTTCAAAGAAGTTACCAGGAAATGTGATGAAGGCAAGGCAGTAAATGTTGTTCACATAGACTTTAGCAAGGCATTTGACAATATCCTGCGTGGGAGCTTGGTCAAGAAGGTTCAGTCACTTGGCTTTCAAGATGAAGTAGTAAAATTGGATTAGACGTTGCATTGTGGGAGAAGCTAGAGAGTAGTAGTAGATGCTTGCCTCTCTGACTGGAGGCCTGTGACTAGAGGAGTGTCAGAGGGATTGGTGCTGTATCTGTTGTTGTTTGTCATCTACATCAATGATCTGAATGATAATGTGGTTAACTGGGTGGATGATACCAGTATTGGGGGTGTAGTGGACAGCATGGAAGATTATCGGGGCTTGCAGCTGGATCTGGACCAGATGGAAAAATGGGTGAAAAATGACAGATGGAATTTAATGCAGACAAGTGTGAGGTGTTGCACTTCAGACAGACCATCCAGAGCAGGTCTTGCACACTGAACGGTAGGGCACTGAGGAGTGCAGTGAAACAAAGGGATCTGGGAATACAGGTCCATAATTATTGAAAGTGACAGCACAGTTAGACAGAGTCGAAAAAAATGCTTTTGTCACTATGGCTTCTGTAGAGAATAGGGGGTGTGATGTTGAACTTGGATAAGACATTGTCGAGGCCTTATTTGGAGTACTGTGTGCAATTTTGGTTATATACCTACAGGAAAGATGTAAATAAGGTTGAAAGAGTACAGAGGAAATTTACAAGGATTTTGCTGGGACAGGAGGGCTTGAGTTGTAAGGAAAGATATGTTGGGTCTTTATTCTTTGGAATGTAGGAGATTGAGGGGAGATTTGATAGAGGTATACAGAATCATGAGGGGTATAGGGAGGGTAAATAAAAGCAGGTTTTTTCCACTGAGGTTGGCAAATGATGCATACAAGCTCAATTTCAATGTTTAAAGTAAGTTTGTAAAGATACATGGATGGCAGAGGTATGGCGGACAATGGTTTAGGTGCATATAGATTGGATTAGGCAGTTTCAATGGTTCAGCACAGACCAAATGGACCGAAGGGCCTGTAGCTGTGTTGTACTTTTCTATGACTCTATAACTCTAAGAAAAGGAAAGAGGCAAAAGGAATTCTTGGCTTTAATACAGGCTTGCTTTTCCCCTGTCTGAGAGATCTAGAACCAGACTCTGCAGCTTCAAAATAAGAGGTCAGCATGAAAAGAAATTGCAGACACAGAGAATAGTGACACTTTGTAAATCTCTATCAAAGCAGGCTCTGGAATGTGGATTTCAAAGCAGGCAGTGGATGTGGTATATTTAGATTTTCAAAAGGCTTTTGACAAGGTCCCACACAGGAGATTAGTGTGCAAACTTAAAGCACACGGTATTGGGGGTATGGTATTGATGTGGATAGAGAATTGGTTGGCAGACAGGAAGCAAAGAGAGGGAGGAAACGGGACCTTTTCAGAATGGCAGGCAGTGACTAGTGGGGTACCGCAAGACTCAGTGCTGGGACCCCAGTTGTTTACAATATATATTAATGATTTAGACGAGAGAATTAAGTGCAGCATCTCCAAGTTTGCGGATGACACGAAGCTGGGTGGTGGTGTTAGCTGTGAGGAGGATGCTAAGAGGATGCAAGGTGACTTCGATAGGTTAGGTGAGTGGGCAAATTTATGGCAGATGCAATTTAATGTGGATAAATGTGAGGTTATCCACTTTGGTTGCAAGAACAGGAAAACAGATTATTATCTGAATGGTGGCCGATTAGGAAAAGGGGAGATGCAACGAGACCTGGGTGTCATTGTACACCAGTCATTGAAGGTGGGCATGCAGGTACAGCAGGCGGTGAAAAAGGCAAATGGTATGTTGGCATTCATAGCAAAAGGATTTGAGTACAGGAGCAGGGAGGTTCTACTGCAGTTGTACAAGGCCTTGGTGAGACCACACCTGGAATATTGTGTGCAGTTTTGGTCCCCTAATCTGAGGAAAGACATTCTTGCCATAGAGGGAGTACAGAGAAGGTTCACCAGATTGATTCCTGGGATGGCAGGACTTTCATATGAAGAAAGACTGGATCAACTAGGCTTATACTTACTGGAATTTAGAAGATTGAGGGGGGATTTTATTGAAACGTATAAAATTCTAAAGAGATTGGACAGGCTAGATGCACCAAGATTGTTTCCGATGTTGGGGAAGTCCAGAACGAGGGGTCACAGTTTAAGGATAAAGGGGAAGCCTTTTAGGATCGAGATGAGGAAAAACTTCTTCACACAGAGAGTGGTGAATCTGTGGAATTCTCTGCCACAGGAAACAGTTGAGGCCGGTTCATTGGCTATACTTAAGAGGAAGTTAGATATGACCCTTGTGGTTAAAGGGATCGGGGGTATGGAGAGAAAGCAAGTACAGGGTTCTGAGTTGGATGATCAGCCATGATCATACTGAATGGCGGTGCAGGCTTGAAGGGCCGAATGGCCTACTCCTGCACCTACTTTCTATGTTTCTATGTTTCTATGACCATAGCGTTCCATACCCCTACCATCTATCAAAGTAGGCTCTGGAAGTTTAGTCACCGAGTTTAGTTATGACGATTGATAGGTTTTTGGATATTCATAGAATCAAGGAACATGGAGTTAATATAGGGTATTGTCACTCAGGTAGAAGGTCAATCACAATCTTACCAAATACAGTTGTCAAGTTTCAAGTAGTTGGTAATATAGGGTATTGTCACTCAGGTAGAAGGTCAATCACAATCTTACCAAATACAGTTGTCAAGTTTCAAGTAGTTGATTGTACTTCCAGAAAAAACTACTGGAAGTCTTTCTTAGTTAAGACAAACAAAATGGTTGGAGCCTCCTTTGGAATATAGACTTCAGTATAGAGATATTTGCATTGCATTGCCTATTTCAATGTTGTGCATTCTATGTATTCTTTGGCTCATTTACTTCACTGTTTCATCAAAAATAAAAGTTGTCTTTCAATTTCTTTCTTGAAAATAAATAATTATGCTCCAGTATTTTTGCTCCAGAGTGTAATGTCTTACCTGCTGCAGATCAAGCATGTGAATAAGCAACAATACCAATTACATTTCATCATTACAGTAAATCAATGGAATTGATTAGGAAACCAAAAAATAACATATTGATACATCAAAGAAAATCTGCAAATTCTGGAAATCTAAGCAACACACACAAAAAATATTAGAAGAACTCAGCAAGCCAGGCAGCATTTATGAAAAAGAATAAACAGTCAACATTTCAGCCCAAGTCCCTTCATCATGACTGGAAAAAAAGTTAGAGCATGAAGGTGGGGGGGGGGGTGAAGTATAGAACTAGGAAGTTGACTGGTGAAAGGGCTGGAAAAGAAGGAATCTGATAAGACCAGATAGAAGACCATGGAAGAAAGAGAAGGGGAAGGAGCACCAGGCAGAGGTAATGGGCAAGTAAACAGATAAGGTGAGAGAGGGAAACAGGAATGGGGGAATGGTGAAGTTTGAGAAATCAATGTACCTGCCATCAGACCAGATGGAATATAAGCTGTTGCTCCTCCGACCTGTTGTGTATAAAGGTTCTCAATCATCCAGGTCATGATATATCAAGCAGTAGTAAATCAAGGCAACTAGACTTGGTATGTTGTCTGGCAGATAGTTTGCCACTCATCTGAGAGACTTCTTCAGTTCTGATCCACAGTGGGTAGCTTTCTGGCTTACAAACTCTGTGAGTTGTTTAAAGGTATAGCAATCAGAGATAATAAGGGTGGGTCATTAGTCTTATCTTTGCATGAATGAAGGTGTGCACTGTTGTGCAGATGCTGGGGTAAAGATGTCGGATGGATGGCCCAACATTGCAAGTAGCTGATGGGTGTTGTCGTACACTATTCAACCTTTGTCTCAACACTACCTATTTCAAAAAGAAAGATGCCTTCTGCAGACAGAAAGACAGTTGCACCCATGGGTTCACTAGTATCTCCTATTGTAGCTACTTATATATGGAAGAAGTAGAAAGGACAACTTCTATGGAACATCACCCAGTCAATGATTCAGGTACGTAGATGACACCTAGGTCAAGATCAAAATTAAGTTCAATTTTAAGTTTGATCGGGAGAAAGTAAACCGGATGTTTTTCAGTGGAGTAAGGGAGATTATACTGGTATGAGAGAGGAGTTAGCCAAAGTAAATTGGAAGAAGCTGCTGGCAGGGATGTCAGCAGAGCAGCAATGGTGTGAGTTTCTAGGAAAAATGAGGAAGGTACAGGAAATGTGTACCTGTATGCCAAAAATGAAGAATTGTAAAATAGAACAACCGTCGCTGACAAGGGAAGTCAGAGCTATTGTAAAAGAAAAGAAAGGGCATACAACAAAGCAAAAATTAGTGGGAAGATAGAGGATTGGGAAGTTTTTAAAAACTTACAGAGAGCAACTAAAAGATCATTAGAAGGGAAAATATGAAATATGAAAGCAAGCTAGCAAATAATATCAAAGTGGATAGTAAAAGTTTTTTCAAGTATGCTAAAAATAAAAGAGAGATGAGAGTAGATATAAGACCACTAGAAAATGAGGCAGGAGAAATAACAACAGGGGACAACAAGATGGTTGATGAACTAAATGAGTATTTTGTGTCAGTCTTCATTGTGGAAGACACTAGCAGCATGCCTGATATTATACTGTGTGAAGGAATATAAGTGGGTGCAGTTACTGTTACAAGAGAGAAGGTGCTCAAAAAGCTGAAAGACCTAAATGTACATAAGTCACCCAGACCAGAGGAACTACACCCTAGGTTTCTGAAAGAGGTAGCATTAGAGATTGTGGGGGCATTAGAAATGATCTTTCAAAAATCATTAGACTCTGGTATGGTTCCAGAGCACTGGAAAATTGCAAATGTTACACCTGTTACGTACCCCGTAAATGGGTCACTTACCAGCAAAGATAGAGAGGTCCGTTGAAGTCTGATGGTACTATTTTTAAAAGTCTTTATTTATAAAGGGGCACAAAAATAAGGTTAATACAAACATTCAGATAATATACGTCGTCAATACTCAATCTAAAAGCGCGGGTATAGTAATAATCATCAATAAGAACTAGCTCTATCATTTGTTTAGGGGGTAATATATTGTCCGTTGGAAATATAAAGGTCACTCAGTTCCTGCAGGCTTCTGGTTTTGGGGACCGTTGGGTTTTCACTTGTTGGAGAGAGAGAGATTTGTGAGAAAAGAAACTTGCCCAGGTCTTTTGATGAGGCCAATCTATCGAGTCGGGGTGTTGGTTCCCCGTTGTTAGTTCAAGAAAATTGTTTCTGTGGTACCCACCACCGGCTCCCAGGCAAGGGAACTGAATGCACGTGGTTTCCTTCAAATGGCTGCCCGCTATTACGGGATCGCTAGCGTGTCTTCTGGTGCGTCTGAGGGGCCGTCTCTACAGCCCCCCTTTTATCTTGACTCGCAGGGTAGTAGATGTCAATCAGGTTGGGGGTGATGCAATCTCTCTCTCAACCCGCCCACTTTGCCCGAGGGCTTGCACGTAGCCCAGTCCCCAATCCACAAATGTGTCTCCAAGAGACAGTGGCCAATGTCGCGTTATTTTGCATCGCCGGGAAACGAGGCATCCGGCACGTCTCTCTCCCATTTCCTGGGTCCAGTGACTCACCCTCCCTTTAGTGCTCTTGCGATTCTCGCAAAGGAGGGGGCTGCGGGCATAACACACCACTCTTTAAGAAAGGAGGAAGGCAGCAGAAAGGAAATTATGGTCCAGTTAGCCTGACCTCAGTGGTTGCAAAGATGTTAGAGTTAGTTGTTAAGGATGAAGTGATGGAGTACTTGGTGACACAGGACAAGATAGTATAAAGTCAGCATGGTTTCCTTCAGCGAAAATCCTGCCTGATGAACCTTTTGGAATTCTTCAAGGAGATTACAAGTAGGATAGATAACGGGGATGCAGTGGATGTTGTGTACTTGGACTTTCAGAAGGCCTTTGACAAGGTGCCACACATGAGGCTGCTTACCAAGTTAAGAGCCCATGGTATTACAGGAAAGTTACTAACATGATTAGAGCACTGGCTGATTGGTAGGAGGCAGCAAGTGGGAATAAAAGGATCCTTTTGTGATTGGCTGCCAGTGACTAGTGGTGTTCCTCAGTGATCGGTGTTGGGACCACTTTTTTTATGCTGTATACAAATGATTTAGATGACAGAATAGATGGTTTTGTTGCCAAGTTTGAGATGATATGAAGGTTGATGGAGGAGCAGGTAGGATGCAGAAGGGCTTAGACAAATTAGGAGAATGAGCAAGAAAGTGGCAAATGAAATACAATGTTGGAAAATGCATGGTCATACTCTTTGGTAGTAGAAATAAATGTGCAGACTATTTTCTAAATGGGGAGAAAATCCAGGAATCTGAGATGCAGAGGGACTTGGGAGTCCTTGTGCACAACACCCTGAAGGTTAACTTGCAGGATGAGTTGGTGGTGAAGAAGGCAAATGCCATTTTAGCATTCATTTCGAGAGGTCTAGAATACAAGAGCAAGGATGTGATGCTGAGGCTTTATAAGACATTGGTGAGGCCTCACCTTGAGTATTGTGCACAGTTTTGGGCACCTCACCTTAGAAAAGATGTGCTGGCATTCGAGGCAGTCCAGAGGAGGTTAACAAGGATGATTCCAGGAATGAAAGGGTTGTCATACAAGGAAAGTTTGATGGCTCTGGGTCTGTACTCACTGGAATTCAGAAGGATGAAGGGAGATCTCATTGAAACTTTTCGCATGTTGTAAGGCCTATACAGAGTAGATGTGGAAAGGATGTTTCTTATGGCGGGAGAATCTAGGACATGAGGGTACAGCCTCAGGATAGAGGGACGCCCTTTCAAAACAGAGATGCAGAGAAATTTCTTTAGTCAGTGGGTGGTGAATTTGTGGAATTTGCTGCCACATGTAGCTGTGGAGGCCTGGTCGTTGGGTGTACTAAGGCAGAGATTGATTAGTTCTTGATTGGACATGGCATCAAGGATTACGGGGAGAAGGCCAGGAACTGAGGTTGAGGAGGAGAGACAAAAAAGGATCAGCCATGATTGAATGGCGGAGCAGGCTCAATGGGCCAGATGGCCTAATTATGCTCGTATGTCTTATGGTCTTATGTTCTAAAATTCATGAGGTACAAGCCTTCACAGAATACACCAATTTGGTGGATAATAACATCAAATTTACACGAGAAGACCTCGAGAACATTAGACTGGCCTTTCTTGACTGTGCAGGACCTATCAAAGAAAAGAACATCCAGATATTGAAGTTTACAGGAAACCAACCCACACAGATAAGTAGCTATAGTTTGACTCTCATCACCCATTAGAACATGTTAAGGGTTATCAGAATACTACATCACCGTGACGAGAATGTGCCCACCAACGTTACAGCTAAAGACAAGGTGTGCAAGTATTTGAGAGTAGCCTTGAAATCTTGCAGCTACCCTGACTGGGCCTTCTTTGAAGAAGCAACAGAAACCAGCAGGGACATCAATCCAACAGGCAGAACAAAGCAGCTGGAAAAACAGTCATCCCATATGTAGCTGGAGTTTCAGAGAAACTCAGAAAGATTCTCAACAAACATCAAATTGCTGCATTTTTCAAACCTACAAACATACCCAGATAGAAACTCATCTACTCCAAGGATCCTACATCAAGACATAAACAGAGCAATATTGTATATACTATCCAATGTGTTGAGAACTGCACAGATCTGTATATCAGCGAGACAAAACAATCACTTCACCAGCGGATAGCCTAGCATAGGAGGGTTAATACCTCAGGTCAAGACTCGGCTGTATATCTACACCTAAAGGACAAAGGTCACTTCTTTGATGATAATGTGTATTTTTTGGACAGGGAGGACAGGTGGTTTGAAAGAGTGTTTATTGAAGCCACCTTTGTCAAACTGGAAGACCCATCCCTGAACAGAAGGCTGGGAGTACGACACCACCTATCAGCTACTTACAATGTAGTCTCAATATCACCAAGACCAAGGAGATGGTGGTGGACTTTAGGAGATCTAGGCCTCATATGGAGCCAGTGATCATTAATGGAGAATGTGTGGAGCAGGTTAAGACCTACAAGTATCTGGGAGTACAGTTAGACGAGAAGCTAGACTGGACTGCCAACACAGATGCCTTGTGCAGGAAGACACAGAGTCGACTGTACTTCCTAAGAAGGTTGGCGTCATTCAATGTCTGTAGTGAGATGCTGAAGATGTTCTATAGGTCAGTTGTGGAGAGCGCCCTCTTCTTTGTGGTGGCGTGTTGGGGAGGAAGCATTAAGAAGAGGGACGCCTCACGTCTTAATAAGCTGGTAAGGAAGGCGGGCTCTGTCGTGGGCAAAGTACTGGAGGGTTTAACATCGGTAGCTGAGCGAAGGGCGCTGAGTAGGCTACGGTCAATTATGGATAACTCTGAACATCCTCTACATAGCACCATCCAGAGACAGAGAAGCAGTTTCAGCGACAGGTTACTATCGATGCAATGCTCCTCAGACAGGATGAAGAGGTCAATACTCCCCAATGCCATTAGGCTTTACAATTCTACCGCCAGGACTTAAGAACTTTTTAAAAGCTATTATTAATGCTTTTTGAGATAGTGATTTAGATGCATATCATATTTTTTTTACTGAGTTAAGTATTGTATGTAATTAGTTTTGCTACAACAAGTGTATGGGACATTGGAAAAAAAGTTGAATTTCCCCATGGGGATGAATAAAGTATCTATCTATCTATCTATCTATCTAACATCTTTACTCCAGCATCTCCACAATAGTTCACACCTCCATTCATGCAAAGATAAGACTAATAACCCTCTCATTACCTCTACAACTCTTAACGACCTTCATGTGATTGCTATACCTTTAAACAACTCAGAGTTTATAAACTGGAAAACTATCCACCATGGATCAGAACTGAAGAAGCCTTTTGGATGAGTGGCAAAACACCTTCTAGACAACATAGCAAGTCCATTTGCCTTGATTTACTACTGCTTGATATCCTCCAACCTGATTATGGCCTCATCAGGCAGTAGAGGAGGCCATGGACTATCAGAATGAGAATGGGAAGTAGTATCAAAATGGGTGGTGACTGGGAGATTCCACTTTTTCAGGCAAGTGGAGTGTAGGTGCATGGCAAAACAAGCAGAATGCTCCTACACCTCCTCGCTCACAACCATCCAGGGCCCGGAACTGTCCTTTCAGGTGAAGCCTCTGACTCTGTTGGGTTCATCTACTGCATCTGGTGCTCCCAGTGTGGCCTCCTAAATAACAGTGGGACACGACGTAGATTGGGAGACCACATGTCCAAGCATCTGACAAAAAATGTGGGATCTTCTGGTGACCATCCATTTCAATTCTACTTTCTGTTCCCATTCCAACATATCAATCCATGGCCTCCTCTACTGCCATGATGAGGCCACACTCAGGGTGGAGAAGCAACACATTATATTCTGTCTGAGAAGCCTCCAACCTAATGGCATGAACATTGATTTATCAAACTTTCGGTAATTGCTCCCTACTCCTTTCACCATGCCCCCATTCCTGTTTGCCCTCTCACCTTATCTACTTACCAGCCCATCACCTCCCCCTGGTGCTCCTCCTCCTTCCCTTTCTTCCATGGTCTTCTATTCCCTCCTATCAGATTCCTCTTTCCCCGGCCCCTTATTTCTTTCACCAATCAGCTTCCCAGTTCTTTATTTCATGCAGATTCACCTATCACCTACCACTTTGTACTTCTTCCTCCACTCCCACCACCTTCTTGCTCTAACTTCTCATCTTTTTTTCTAGTCCTGATGAAGGGTCTCGGCATGAAATATTGACCATTTACTTTTTTCCATAGGCACTACCTACCCTGTTGAGTTCCTCCGCATTTTGTGTGTGCGTTGAAATGTCAACTGATTGACAGGATCAAAGAACTTTATGAATACTAAACATTGATCACCACATTGCCTCTACTGAATCAGAAGATGATTAAATTTCATTCTGTATGGTGTCAAAATGTCTTAGGATTGTTTACAATGCTACAAAAACCAATTTATTATTGTGATAATTAGTAAGGGTATATTTGATTTGAAGAAAATGAAAGACTGAAAGAGAATGCTCAGGCAGTTCCTAATTAAACTCTCACCATGAATCCCACAAGTATTTCTTTAAATGTTTATTATTCTTTTTAAATAAAGTTGGTTCCTCATAGTATTCTGCTGTTAAAGAAAATTTCAGCAGTAATGCCAATTAGAAAATGATGGTAAGATATAAACATTTTCTTAGCACAATTCTCTGGCAGTGTCTTTGAACTTTATGCAAATACAAATAGGAGTGTTGAAATGTATTCCCTGGATGGTGGATTTGCTTAGTCTTTTTCCCTCCTGGACAGTCAAGGGCAGCTTTTTATAGCACATTCTGCCATTAACTTCCAAAAACTACTTTCCTCACTAACACAGAACTTCCTTTACTTCCTCAGCTATTCATTACAAGCTAGGGTCACCAGAGATCTTTGCATTTAAGGAAGAATTGTCCTGGAAATTAGGATATGAAATAAATCATATAGATATAACCTGGGTCTGCGCCTGGGGCTGAATTTTTTCCCAGTGTGGATTGTCAAGGTGAGTGAAACATCTTGAAAAGCTTTCTCTTTACTGCATTGTAAATGCTGATTGGACTATTTGAAATATGAATACAAGACTTATGAATGCATATTAGTCACAAAATCATTTTTTAATATTAGTGAAATATTGTTCATGTTCATTAAATGGCTGCTAACATTATTTTGCTGTGCAGCAGTGTGTAACTTCCAGCAAAGTTATTGTAAGTCCCCACCACTCATTCAAAATTCCAACTCATGTAATAAGTATTTACACCTGTTTAGCACCTTCAAATTACTAGTGTGTTTATGACATCACAGAGAACCTTACGGGCAATTAAATACTTATAAAATGTGGTCACTCGTTGTAACATTCATTTGGGTTCATGGGTCTGGCAAGTGATACAAGAAGCACTCACTGCAAATAGGTATATTAGTCATTTATTTACAAATAGTAAAAATTTGACCAAGCATTCATGTTGCCCACGTTACAGACACTACAAAGTTGAATACTCAACAGACATGCAAACATTCAACAAGCATGCTTAGGTAAAAGTGCATGCAGAGCATACCTACCAATGGTCATGTCTAAAACAAAGAAAGAAGAGTAAGTCCCTTCCACATGCAATTTTATATACCCAGGATATTTGAAACTGGACATCAAGTGGTTATCCAATGGGAGAAGCAGCTGTAGCTTCTAAACTGACCAATCACAATGGAAGCGACTTTCAACAATCAGAATAAGGTACACTACAATAATAAAGGCCACCACCAATTTGCATGCAGCAAACTCCTACTACTCAACTAATTTGAGGACAGAGCTGAACATTGTTGTGAAGCCTGCCAGCCACGGTTACAGCATATTTTCCCTACTGCATGGACATATGTACTGCAGATCCATGTTCTGCTTGTTGAATCAGTACTAGAGCTGAGTGGCAAGAAATTGAGCAGCAACAGCAGTGCATGGTTCCCTGAAGGTGGAGTCTCATGTAGATAGGGTGGTGAAGAAGGCTTTTGGAACGCTGGCCTTTATAAATCAGAGCATTGAGTACAGAAGTTGGGATGTAATGTTAAAATTGTACAAGGCATTGGTAAGGCCAAATTTGGAATATTGTGTACAGTTCTGGTCACCGAATTATAGGAAAGATACCAATAAATTAGAGAGAGTGCAGAGACGATTTACTAGGATGTTACCTGGGTTTCAGCACTTAAGTTACAGAGAAAGGTTGAACAAGTTAGGTCTCTATTCATTGGAGCGTAGAAGGTTGAGGGGGGATTTGATCGAGGTATTTAAAATGTTGAGAGGGATAGATAGAGTTGATGTGAATAGGCTGTTTCCATTGAGAGTAGGGAAGATTCAAACGAGAGGACATGATTTGAGAGTTAGGGGGCAAAAGTTTAAGGGAAACACGAGGGGGTATTTCTTTACTCAGAGAGCGATAGCTGTGTGGAATGAGCTTCCTGTAGAAGTAGTAGAGGCCAGTTCAGTTGTGTCATTTAAGGTAAAATTGGATAGGTATATGGACAGGAAAGGAGTGGAGAGTTATGGGCTGAGTGCGGGTAGGTGGGACTAGGTGAGATTAAGAGTTTGGCGCGCACTAGGAGGGCCGGAATGGCCTGTTTCCGTGCTGTGATTGTTATATGGTTATATGGTTATATGGTAACTGCAGCTTGAACATCATAATGGAATGCTATGGTCAAGCACAGCCAGCCCTCCCTGTAACTGTTTGATGGAAAACAAAATTCCTCTTCTTTGCTCTGCCAACTGTCAAAATTTTCAATGTTTCTAAATGACCCTGTTAATCAAAGTACCTTAAATATATTTGTAAATAGCTTCTGAAAGTTGAGTTAATATTTTTATCTTTTTTCAAATCCATTAGACTGGAATAGTATGTTGCCATAATGCAATGGAATGCAATGGAATTCCTTGTTTGCATGAGGCTCAAAGGGTACGTAGTATGCATTGTAATAGTAAGTACAATGACAAAACGGCAGAATGGAGCAAAGTAAAAATAATTAAGAGAAATAAGACAAAAACAAAATGTATGAGCTTGTAACCTACCTATTTTGACATTGCCTCTCTGCAGCTCTCCTATCACCATGTAGATAAATAAATTGATGAATCCAGCTCTCACACCAGAGCATTTGTGCTTTGCAGCACAAATATTGCAGATCCCAGCAAGACATCATTTCATTTTTGAACTCTATATTTAATCTCACAACAAAATTCATCTAGAAAAGTACCATTGCACTTCTGCCTGAAAAGCTGCAGCTTCCATATTAATGCAGGATTTCTGGCACCAGACTGGGGAATTGCCAGAAGTTCCATGGGTAACTATTGATATTCATCAGCAAAAGTCAGGCCATCGGGATTTTTGTGAGTCTTTCTGATTCACCAGGTATAATGTTCTCTGCTACTACTGACTGCTTAGCATTATAAGAATCTTAGGGGCAAATAAATAAAATGCAAATAAATAAGACAAAATGTAGAGAAAATGAAACAATTGTTGGTAGATTTTGGGTGTCATGTTAACCCAGGAAATGTTGAAGTTTTCCTTTAAAATAATGTATTCAGATGCAACTTAGGCATACAGGTCCTTCTGGATTATGAACAAATGACTTATAGACACCTCCTACGTGAGTGTTTGGGAAAGCAGCGGGCTGGATTTGCCAGCTGATGCAAGATGCAGGCATTCTCTGCTGAGTAGGATTGGAGCTGTCTCTGCGGGCCTTCACTCTCCTCTCCTCCAACCTGAGCTGAGCAGAGCTCAGCAGGGAGTGCTGATCAGACTCATTCACTCACTGAGTCAGCGAGGCCAGCTGAAGGCTACTCTTCCCACGCTGCCATCAAAGCTGTTTCAGTGATCCTCCCCCACATGCTGTTTCTGTTCATTTTGGTCTCATGAACAGTTCGGCTTATAAAGTTCTCAGGAATGGAATCCTGTCATAAACTTTGTGTATTTGATCTTCAGGACAAAAGGTTCACCTTGTATAAGAAAGAAATGAGGAGTGCTGTTTACATATTGTCACGGTCCTGATCAGTTATTCCCTGGTTCCCTTTAAGTTTCCTTTGTGTCATGATCAGGACTGTTGATTCCTTGCTTTCTTTAATTCATTGTTTCCCCTTGTTTCTTGGACTCTGTAATTAAAGGGAACTTGATTCTCAGCTGAACCACAGTATACAGTTTCCAGCTTACAGCTTCTCGGCACTAGATTATCACCCAACGTCACCTTACATCACCAAAGCAAGTGTGAGCAAGTGACCTCGCCGGACTGAGCCAAGCCACATTACCGCAGCAAGTCAAGTCTTTTCCCCAATGTGAGTGCCAGTGAGTTGCCCCTCCTCGCCAGAGCCAGCCTGTTAAGTTACCTTGCCTGAGCAAGCCGCTAAGCTACCTCACCAGAGTGCGTCCATCAAGTTAACCCACCGGAGGGAGACAAGAGCCGCTGTCTGTAGTTCCTGGACCGCGTCAAGGGCTTGCCGTTACTTGGAGCCATTTCATGTCAAGATAAAGAATTGTCTATCGTTGTATGGTTTTGTCTCTTCGTGTCCTCTCCTCCATTGGCTAGGTCTGGCCATTTGCCACTACCCAGATTGAGGAATTGTCTCTTCATGTTCTGTGTTCTGTGTCTAAGAAGAGTCCCAGCTCTATGTCCTGTGTTCCAAATTCCAAGTCCAGGCTCTGAGGTTCTGAGTTCAAAGTCCAGACTCTGAGGTTCCGAATTCCAAGTCCAGGTTCCCAGGTTCCGAGGTTCCGAGTTCCAAGAAGTAGCCAGGCTCCAAGGGTCTGAGCTCCTAGTCCATGTCCTGAGTTCCAAGTTCCAAGTCCAGGTCCCGACTTCCAAGTCCTAGTCCAGGTCCTGGTCTCGAGTTCCAAGTCCTAGTCCAAGTCCAGGTCTTGAGTTCCAACTCCCAGTCCAGAGCCCAGTCTAAGTCCAGGGCCTGAGTCTGAGTCCAGCCATGCTTATTCCCGCTTCCGTTTTGTTCACTCCTTGATTTCCCTCTGAACAATCCTTGTTTCTGGCTTCCCTTGTAATTGTTAATAAACTCTATTCTTGTTAACGCTACAAAACGTGTTTGTGTCCTGCATTTGGGTCCACCCATGTTCCGCACTTGTGACACATATTTTACAATTTGAACTTTCCTATATTACTACAGTAACAAAAAATGTAACGCTATGTTACCAGCTATAAATCACTTCGGAATATAATGCAAATGTTCCCCATGCAGATGCTCACTTCTCCCTCACTGCTCTAACCCCATCATGCACAGCACGCCAGCAAACACATCCTGAATTAGTATGCAAAGTTCAACCAAATCCCCATGTGCTCTTAATGACCTATTCCTTCTCCACACCATTTACCGATCAACCAGGACTTACTTTACCTGTAACCAACACTCTTCCATTCCTTAGCTTCAAGGTGGCACACTCCCCAGCCTTTTAAAGTCCAAAGGAATCAATTATTGTCCACATCCATTACATACCCTCATCCCAAATGATCATGAAACCTAGAAATAATATATCAATACAGGATGGAGTTAAAAGTCAATGACAAGAATTCTGCAAGGGTTACCACATTACCTACATTAATGGACCCTGGTTAAATATATTGACTCCAATTCAGGGCCCTACTCTTAAATTTATGCTTGGAGTACCTTTCCTTGTTAGTTTTAAAAGATAGGAGATACTCTCCTAACAAGTTTCTCTTCCCACCTTACACAGAATTCCTCGTTCTACTCCTACCCTCCTTGTCCTTTTAACTCATTTTTACATTTTCTGTTATTGTTATATTTTGTTTTCCCTGCACTTTACTGCATCTGTTTCTGTTTTCACTTCCACCCATTTCCTCTTTCAGATATTTGTACATGTCCATATGCTACCCTCTTTCATACAATCCACACCCCCTCACTTATTTTCAATTTCCACAACTATGCATGCCCCTCGTTCCCAATATTCATTCCTATATCAAAAAGGTTGCCTTCTCCTCACAGAGGTCACAATGGTTTCTGTTAATGTTAGAAACTGTGTGGGAAAAAGAGAAAGACATGCCCCAGCACAGGAACTGTGAGGTTGAAGACAAGAGCAGAAATCAAATAGCGTTGATTTTGACAGTAAACAACATAGCTAGGTGGCCCTCCCTATTTATGTATATAATATTGGAAATAATTAGCCTGTCAGTCAGCATCTCTGGAGAAAGAAAAAGATAACATTGATTTCTCAAGGTCATCGACTGTGTGTGTTTCCCTTTCCACACGAATGACTTGTTGAATGATTCTAGTTTTTAACTATTTTCTGCACCTGCATAATTTTACTTTGTGGATCCTGGTTTCAAATTATTGGACAACTGAAGACAGCATAGGAGATCTGAAGAAAAATCAGTGCCAATTCCATAAGGATATATCTCTGTTGAAGTTTGAAGAACTGGACACCTAAGAGTAATCAAACTCTACTCAATTTGATTAATGTCTTAGGATCAACATAGGGCAGACATCAGGATGTGAACAGCTTTCAAAATGTTGCTTTGCCATATGTTCTTCTCATGTACTTACTTTTCAGGACAAGGTCTGGAAAAGAGATTTGAGAAATGGTAATCAGTACAAAGTGCCCCTGGCTCTTCCTAATTTTGACATTCTACTGGTGGATGGTTATTGGAGTGAATACTAATAAATAAAGCAATAGTGCTTCGATGGGGACATAGTTTTGTATTTGTAAGTTCCCCAGTGATTCATTCAATATATGTAAAGAAGATGAAGCAAAAAACATATTGATCAAACTGCTTTTTCTTTAACTTAAGGGGAAAGTAGCCTTGTACATTGAAAAATCATAAAAAAGAAGAATTGCCCACACACAGCCTAGACTTCCTTGCTGATCCATTTTTTGATTTGGTCCTCTTACATATAATAATAAAGGATACACTTACATTATAGTTAAATGGTTCAGAGATAAAACCCTCACTCTGATGTCAAAATTTGCAAATTCACCTTGTAGGTCTGAAACTTGTAAGCAATGAATCAGATCTTATAGCCCTTGTTCTCTCATCCAGAATTCAACTACAGCCCTTGTCACATATTCTCAGACTACTCTGGTTGTCTCGGGACTAAAGTACAATGGACGCAGTGCCAAAAGAGAGCAGAATAGTGAGGTAGTATTCATGGGTTCATGGACCGTTCAGAAATCTGATGGCAGAAGGGAAGTAGCCGTTCCTAAAGCATTGAGTGTGTACCGTGGTACAGAGGTCCAGATAGATTCAAGAGGAGAGAGAAAAGGGAAAAGAGAATAGAGCAGAAGAGGAGTTGTTACCAGAAGTGGGAGAATTTAATGTTCATGCCACCAGATTGGAAACTGCACATACAGAATATGAGGTGCTGTTCCTCCGATCTGCATTTAACCTCAATTTTTCAGTAGAGGAGGCCAAGGACAGAAATCTCACAATGGGAATGTGGCATCTGTGAGACCTCTCTTACTGGTTCCTCTCTGTGTCTTGTGCTTCAAATGAACTTTGTGGACTAGTATGGGGAACTGGGAAGATTAGGGCTATGATTTGGGATAAGGAAGAGAAGTCAATCAGGATTTCTAAATTTGGGAGAGAGACGGAAGGAATGGAGTTAATCAATAGATTTTTCCAAAGCTAAGTTAACAGAGATCTCACAGGCACATGTTCAGACATAATCAGTATCATCCCTGATGGATCATCTCTACTGTACCATATTTCAATAATTACTTGTTTTTTTTATTTTTAGTGCTCCTTTTTTCTTATGTTTTCTCCTGGGAATATTGCTGTTTTTGGCATAAGGAATTAGACACAATGATTTAACTGATGCTAGTAAAGGTCCTGTGGTATGTGTTCCAGCGAGTTTTGAAGTTTGCACATGTAACAATTAACAACCAATTTCAGCCACAAGCTTTTAGATTCAAATATGCATTGAAGATGACAGACCAGGAAACAGACACTTAACTCATTGTGTACATATGCAAAAATCCAATCAACACCCCATTGCTGGATACACTAATAATTAACACTTATTTTGGGTGTGATGGTTAGAAGATCCAGGCATTTGAAATTGTTACATGTGTAGCTTCAAGACAGCATTGGAAATATGGATTTGTTTGAATTGTCCTGAGGTTTCTTTGATCTTTAGCACATAAAATGTTATGCAGTATGGATTCAAGCAGCCCTTTTCCAGAAAGGGTCTCAATATGTTGCCCGCAATGTCTTCTTTTATTAAACAAAGAGGCTGCTTTATATCTATCATTACTTTCTCCAGTGACTACATTCACTCAACATCAGTATGATACAAGTTCAAGTGTAACTTCAAGGTGTGTGACTGGAACTAGAATTCAGAACCAGTTGATATGAGTTTCAAAATGCTGTTCTAACAAGAAACTGATATTAGTTGAGTTTCTATCTTCAATAAAGCATGTGTGTTGATAGCTGCATTCTTATTTGTTTCTATGAATAGCACCTATGAACTAACTAAAAATTGTCAAAAGATTTACTTTAATTCTGTACATTATGCTTTTGTAGACAAGTCTGATCCTCTATGATCCCATAAAAGCCCAATATTTCCTTGACCTCATTTCAACTGATGTTTGATAAGCTATTTATTTGGACTGGTGGTTTGGCATTTGATTTGAACATAGTTGAAATGGTGTGAATATTTTACATAGGAAATAAAGGCAGATAGAAAAGTAACATTGCAGGAGTAGAGAAAAGAAAGGAGTGTTACATACAGCACTATAAAATATACACTATTCGAGGCACATTAATTATTCAATAAGCAGCCATCCTGTCCCATTAAAACAGAACCACTCATATTTATTCAGCGAAAGTCAACTCACTGCATAAATATCTAATCTAGTAAGTGCCTGAAGAATAGCCTCTGTTTACAAAATTCACTGAGAGCAAAAACAACAGGGGATCAAGCTGAATGGACTTTAAGACACTGCTGGTGATGTTTTCATCATAAACCTTTAATGTGCTCTTATCAAATTTATCTCCTACTTTAACTTGCCAGTAATTTCTTGAGTAATATTCTACCAGTATGACATCTTATTAAGAACATTACATCATGGTAGGGTTCCAATAGTATTTTCATTGGATGACTAAAGGAGGAACTTGCATTTACAGATTTCTCTATTCCATTTGAAGAATCACAAAGCCCTTCACAGTCAATAAAGTCTGAGCAGTAGGATCATGACTAGCTAATAAAGGAGCTAGTTTGTAAGAGTAAGGCTTTATCCATTGTAATGAAGCAAATGCCAGATTAATATATTAAGAAATAGTAATGAAGTGTCTAAATTTTTTAAATGTTAGAGGGTTATTTGAAATACAACTGTTTGTCAGGGAATCAGTAGTGGTTTTTGTGCCCAACTAAAATAGAAAGCTTGTTCATTTCTGAGATAAAGTTAATCCTAGAAGCAAGAGTTTCATAACCAAGTTAAGTATCAAAGTTGTTATAAATACCACAATGTGAAGGTAATTCTTTATTATTTCTCTAAATTCTCAACATTATTCCTCTCTTTTTGGATTAAACAGGACTATTTCCTTCTCCAAATTATTCTTTCCGAGGATGTCACATTGGAAATGTGTTTTTTTTACAAAAAACATCTTATTAAGTGACATTGTTCCCCTTGCTGTCAAATGAATGTTGACAAAATGTAAGAAAACAAATTTCCAATGTTGTCTAAGATGCATCTATAAAAATTGGTGAAGGTCAAAATTTTCTTAGCTTCCAGAGGAAGTAAAGGTGCTGGTGCAATTTCTCAGCCAAGGCATCTACATGGTTGGACCATGAACAGGATATTGGTGGTGTTCACTCGCAGGCACTTAAAGCTTTCAGTCCCCTTGATCTGAGGAGCATGTGCACGTCACTCCTTCCTGGTCAATGACCTACTCTATTGTTTTGCTGACATTGAGAGAAAAGTTGCTGCAATGAAGTACAGTAAAGAGGCTCTCTGTCTCCTTCCTGTACCCTGACTCATCTGAAAACGTGTACATGGAGTTAGAGCAGAATGTGGCCACACAGTTATGAATGCATAGAGAATAAATTAGGGGTAGAGGATGCAGCTTTGTAGGGCACCAGCATGTTGGACAAGAAATCAAAGATCTAGTTGCAAAGGGGGGTATTAAATCCCAGGTCCAGTAGCTTGGAGATAGATATTTGCTTAGAATTATAGTATAGAAAGCAGAGTTGTCATCAATAAACAATTGTCCAACGTAGGTGTATTTACAGTTCAGAAGCTCCAGAGATGAATGTATGACTAGGACAAAGGCATTCTATGTGGAATTCTTTTGTTGTTTGGGAAACTGCAAAGGGATGAGGTCATCCGGGAAGCCACAGATAATTTGTGTTATGGCCAGTCTCTTGATGCATAACATGATGGTGGATGTCAGACCACATTTGGTTGGACTGCACAAATTTAACAATTCTAACAGTGATCCTGCATATAATGCCTATCATTATGAGTCAGAAAGGTTGGCTAAAGTGATCTTTGAATAAGCCCCATGTTTAGAATGCTAAACAGAAAATGGGCAGAGCTGAGATGTCGCCAGAGGGAACCTTCTTTGAGCTCATCTGCAAAACAGCTTAATTTCTTCCTTTTAATGGCTCTCCTTTCCTTTACAAGGTGTATGGGGTTTTATCGATGCACTCAAACTGCAGTTCTTTATGGTGTTGGTTTCCTGCTCCCAGACCTAGCCGACCAGTTGCCTTTTGATATCCCCAGGATACGGCCAGGAAGACATGCACCTTCGGAGTATGGCCCTGCGGCCCTGTGGACCAACCAATTCCATGCTGGTGTCGCCGACTGAGATGCTGCGGGAGAAACAGAACATCGCAACAGCAAATTGACTCCTGGAGGGCTCTGTACTCGAGCGACCGTTTCTCTCTCTCTCTCTTTCTCTTGATGGTGGGGAGAGTTTACTGCTGATTTTCGAGACAGAGAACTTGGAATAAAGGTTATGTGGCAGACTGTAACATCGTAATTAGCAGAAAAGGGTCAACACCTCTCTGTCCCTTGTTAGATAAGAGAGCAAGCCAATGGCATGTTGAATTGTCTGGTGAACAATTAGTTTTTGTTGGACTGCTGAACATGGTCTCTCTTTGGGGGCTTTGCTTTTGCTTGCTTGGTGGGTGGTGGGTGCTGATGCTTCTGAAATAAGTGGGGAAGGCGTGGAGGAGAGAATTGATGCTTTGCTACTCTTTCTGAGTGAGGAGGCTTTGGGGTTCTATCACTTTACTGTCATTCATCCTTTGGAGTTCTCTTCTGTTTTTATGGATGCTTGTGAAGAGCAAGAATTTCAGGTCATATACTATATACAGTACATTCTCTGATATTAAATGGAACCATTGAACATTGCACCTGCTAAAAATCTGAAACAGAAATGGGAAGTGCTGGAAATGTACATGTTATTCAGCATTTGTGGAAAAATAAGTTGTTACTGTTTCAGGCTGAAGACTCTTCAGAGCTAGGGAAAGGGTAAGGCAAGTTATAAACTACAACTCCCTGTCTCAAATCTCAGAGGTCCTCCCACTCCACCCTCCCTCATCTGGCACATAATCTGTGGCCCATCATCTGGCCACTAATTACTAGTCTCCTTTCCATCCCTCCTTCTCATTGGTTATCTTACCAAGTAAGATTGGTTATCTTACTTGCCGTCTATGGAGGCAAATAAGTTACTCAAGCAGTTGGTTGCTCTATCTTTGCTCCCACATTTCCTCCCAATATAAACTTTACTCCATACTCCCAATTCCTCTGCCTCTGTTACAGTTGCTACAATAAGAAAGTAATGCACTTTAGTGCCTCTGAGACTAATCTTCTGCTTCTTGAACTACAGTTTTCCATTGCGGACAGAACCGTTCATTGAATTCCATCTATATCTAGAAGCTTTGCTCCTCCTAAGCAGGACAAACAAAATTTCCTTTATCCTAATTCTCTAATACATCAAATGAGCAATCACTCATAAATTCTTCCAAATTTGTTGCGTTTCCACCAGTAGATAAATGATGATCACTCCTTTCAAAATGTTGGTGATCTTTTCCTTTACGACACTCAGATCTATTCTTCTGCCCCTTACAAACCCTTCCCTCCTTAGAGCATTTTCCCATATAAGCACGTATGCAAGCCTGTCCATTTAGTATATCCCTTTCCTCCATTTAAGAAGTCATATAATCTTTTCAATAAATAGCAATTCACTGACACTTCTAATTTATTGTACTGTATTTAGTGCTCACAGTCTGTGAATTGGGATTGGGTGACATTCAGTGGGGCTAACTCAGAGCTCCCTATTGTCTGCCACTTTATTTCTCCCCATAGCTCCAGCAGCTCAGGTCCAATCCTGGTCTCTACTCATGTATACATGTTTATCCTGCAACTCTTTGGGTTTCCCACTGCTTTGGTTTCTTCTCACATTCGAAAGACACATGATTTGATAGGTTCATTTGCCATTGTAAATCTCTCCTAAAGTGTAGACCATTGGTTGAGTGTGAATGGAGTTGATGAAATTGTGGGAGAAATGTTACAGGGAAAAACTAATGGGAAATAGAATTGCTCTGAAGCCAGCAAAGATTTGATGAGCTAAAATAGTCTTTCCTGGTATATGGAAATAAGAAACATAAGTGTTTCAACAGAATCCAACAGAACAATGTCTCGACTTGTGATCCGTTACGCCTTGAGGGAGATTAAGTAAATCAGGGAGGGTCATACAGAGCAATTGAGTACCATTAGATGTATCTGGATGTGGCAAATTCAGTCTCAGCATGAACTTTCAATCTCAAGTGACGAATTCAAGAGGAAAAATATCAAAAGACAAGTTACATCTGGCTGTGTTCATTAATGCTAACAGTTAGCTAAGGTAATGACCAGATGCAGCTGCAACAATCTAGCTTGATAACATTTAAGTAAATGAATAACGAGAAAAGGAGATTGAGAAAAGAAAACAGTGATTTATATAATTAATTAAAGGCCATTTTGGGAGAGATAAAGAGAGAAAAGGAAGAGAAAAGATCTATTTTTATACAATAAATCAAAACAAAGAATACTTTAGACTTTCTGTAAAAAGATAATGCAATGTTGCTATATAACTTGGTAACTATGTGGGAGAGAACATAAGGCTGAAAACGTGACTTTCAGTGTGTTTGTTCATACACATCTGTGGCCTTGCAATCTGAGTTCAAAATGCAAAATGCACTGGATTGGGAATTGGAGTACTGAGATTTCTTTAGTAATGTGGTTTGAGAGAGAGAAAGAAAAGCAAACAGCAGGAGATAGCAAAATATAGCTGTGGGATGTAGATGATAACTAACACTATTGAGAGATAATTAAAAATGAGTTATCACTGGCAGATAAAATGATCTTTATATTTTCATAAGGAGCCTTCTTTTCTGAGAAGCCTCTGATTTATCTGTTGTTGTGAAGTCCTAAATTCTGCCCAGAATCGTGGGCTGAATTAGATTGATATTTATGTGCAGGGAGAGGGAATGCGGCAATTTACTCACATCATTGTAAAAGACAATTATTATTATAAATACATCAGTGTCAGTTTAATATAATCAAGAAATGTGAGGAAGAATTTCAATGGAAATTCAATGGTTTTATTTAGCATGTCCATTATAGAAATCTGCTTCACAATGGGAAATGGGATAAATTCAGAACAGACCGAGCAGTTTAAAACTACGCAGCCATGAGGTTTCAAAGAACTCTCAGAATCCTTAGAATCAGAATCAGGTTTATTATCACGGCATATGTTCCGAAATTTGTTAGTTTAGCAGCAGCAGTTCAATACAATACATGACATAGAAGAAAAAAAACAAAATAAATAATAATAATAATAAATCAATCAATCAATTACAGTATACATACCTGTATATTGAATAGATTAAAAATAGCACAAAAACCAGAAATAATATATATTTTAAAAGTGAGGTAGTGTTCATGGGTTCAACGTCCATTTAGGAATCGGATGGCAGTGGGGAAGAAGCTGCTCCTGAATCGCTGAGTGTGTTCCTTCAGGATTCTGTACCTCCTTCCTGATGGTAACAGTGAGAAAGGGGCATGCTCTGGGTGATGAAGGTCCTTAATAATGAACACTGCCTTTCTGAAACACCGCTCCTTGAAGATGTTCTGGGTACTTTGTAGGCTACTACTCAAGATGAGCCGATTAAATTTACAACCCTCTGCAGCTTCTTTCGGTCCTGTGCAGTAGCCTCCCCCCACACCCTCCCACCTACTAGCCAGCGATGCAGCCTGTCAGAATGCTCTCCATAGTACATCTATAAAGGTTTATGAGTGTACTTGTTGACATATGAAATCGCTTCAAATTCCTAATGAAGTATAGTCACTGTCTTGCCTTCTTTATAACTGCATCAATATGTTGGGACCAGGTTAGATCCTCAGAGATCTTGACACCCAGGAACCTGAAACTGCTCACTCACTCCACTTCTGATCCCTCTGTGAGGACTGGCATGTGTTCCCTTGTCTTACCCTTTCTGAAGTCCACAATCAGCTCTTTCATCTTACTGACATTGAGTGCAAGGTTGTTGCTGTGACACCACTCCACTAGTTGGCATATCTCGCTTCTGTACGCCCTCTTGTCACCACTTGAGATTCTATCGACAATGGTTGTATCATCAGCAAATTTATAGATGATATTTGTGCTATGCCTAGCCACACAGTCATGGGTATAGAGAGAGTAGAGCAGTGGGCTAAGCACACACACCTGAGGTGCACCAGTGCTGATCGTCATCAAAGAGGAAATATTATCATCAATCCAGACAGATTGTGGTCTTCCGGTTAGGAAGTCAAGGAGCCAACTGCAGAGGGAGGTACAGAGGCCCAATTTCTGTAACTTCTCAATCAGGATTGTGGGAATGATGGTACTAAATGCTGAGCTATAGTTGATGAACAGCATCCTGACATAGGTGTTTGTATTGTCCAGGTGGTCTAAGACTGTGTGAAGAGCCATTGAGATTGCATCTGCCATTGACCTATTGTGGTGATAGGCAAATTGCAATGAGTCCAGATCCTTGCTCAGGCAAGAGTTCAGTCGTCATGACTAACCTCTAAAGCATTTCATCATTGTCAATGTGAGTGCTACCAGGCAATAGTCATTTAGGCAGCTCACATTATTCTTCTCAAACACTGGCATAATTTTTGCCCTGGTAAAATCGGAATAACATTCCAATACTAGAACCAACCCAATGATGCAACATATCCCCCATTCTCCCATTAAGTAAGGTGTGAAACAAGGTTTAATAATGATAGCTTAAGAGTTGCAACATTTGATAAAGAGCAAACTGCAAAGCAGAACAGTATTCCATAGACAGAACCATGTAATCCTATATTCAACCCACTAGAAACATAATCCGGTCATTTTCTGAGGCTCTGTGAACATTCCACAAACTCAACAACAGAAAGATCCAGTACATATATGGAAAAGCTGAGACTAAGATTGATCAGAATAATTTTAGCTCAAAGGGATCTAATTTCACTTAAAATGAGAACACATTGTGCATTAAAGTGTAGTAACTTTGTTGGCTGTAATTCAGTAGAAATTAGCTTTTGGCTGTGTTCTAGTAATAGTCTCTGTAACAAATTGATATTCACACATTAAAATACTGACACATTTTGCTCGGGTGCCTAATAGATGACCCATCCAAATTTACTTAGTTTGCACTCTGCAATGATTTCATGTGATTGAAGCTGACCTAAATAGCAGTGGCAGGATTACCCAGCTTTCAACTGGGTCATAGGACAGGAGACACATGGCAATCTTACTTTGGAGGTTTGTTGAGGAGAAGAGTCCAAAGATTAAGAATCAAACTTACCTCATAAGGATCCCAATTTAACACAATGGTATTGCAACGGTGGTCTCTCCAGGATCAAATTGATCTAATTCTGCCAGTAATTTAAAAAATCATTGAATGGAGAATAATGCAAGACAGACAGATGGGATTTACTTTAGGATTTGTTCATTTGTATCTCACAAGTATCATGAAATGACCTGGAAATGGTCAACTGTAAAATGTTAAGAAAACTTATTATTAAATAGAGTTTAAGTCTAATTTGATGTCAAACAAGGATTTTTAGAATTAAGATAGTCCCTTTTAAACCATCTCCACTGCCCTGGTTAATAGCAGCTTCAGCAACAGTCAACACTATACAGAATTTGGCCTTCTTGCTACACATCCCAACCACAACTATTCACTCATTCCATCAGCCACCCACAGTAGCAGCATTTTATACCACATATAAAATGCACTGCACCAACTCATCAAAATTCCTGTGACTGCATTTTCTAAACTCACATTCTCTACCATCTAGAACAAAAAGGCAGCAAAAGCATGTGAGTACTATCACCTGGAAGTCATCCTCTAAGCCACACTGCATCTTGACTTGGAAATTATTGGTGCTCCTTCACCGTCACTGGGTCAACATCTTTGTGTGCAAGCTCTAACCTCAAATATTGCAGCAGGTCAAGAAGGATGCTCAACACCACCTTCTCAAGGGCAATCAGCAATAGGAAATTAAATGATGGCTCAGCCTGTGAATCCCACATCCCTTGAATGGATGTTTAAAAACTGAAATACAGAGTGTGCAGACGAACCTGTATTTTGTCTAACACCGAAATGTAATATCTCATACTTGCCTGGACTGAATTCCATCTGCCTTAATTCCAACTGGTCGCTAACCTGCTCTGTTCTTTAACAATCTTCTTCGCTCTCTACAACTCCAACAATTTTTGTGTCAACTGTAACTTATCACCCTAAATATATTTTCATCTAAATCATTTATAACTACCACAAATACAGGGCTTACTGTCCCATACTGATGCAAGCTACTGATTTCTGCATGGCTTGAGTCTGATTATATTTAAGTTACTTTAATCTGACAGCAATATTCCTAATTATTGGTCGGATCTGGCACCGGAAAAGCCTCACGGCAAAATTAACCTTGTAACAGTTTGAAGCATCTTACACCAATGATAGCAAATGCTGGAAATCTGACATAAAAACTATGTAATGGGTCTGACAGGATATATAGAAAGAGAAACAGTTAACATTTCAGATCAAAGGCTTATCAAGAATGAAGTAGGATTTAGAGGTACATAAAGTTTACAGTATTAATGTCCATTTTGATTTATATAACAGACGGCTACTTTGCCTGACTTCAGGCCAAAAGACAAAGTTAAGTCTAACAACTGTCAGTTTTGTCCTTGACTTGGAAGACATTAACATTGTTGTCCCAATCAACTTTAAGCACAAAAAAAAAGAATAAAATGGCACAACTCTCATTCTTAGTATTCACAACCACAATTACTTCATCATCCCTTTTGGGAAATTCAGATATATATATCTACTCCCTAATCCAAACAGGAGAAAATTGGACTGACATACACACCACTTAGAGTCATAGGACAGGGAATAGGAGCAAGATTTTTTTTTACAAATTTGGCCCCTAAAGATCAACTGATCTGCAAAATTATTTGGAAGTGACTCTTCTGGAAAATAAAGCTTGCCAACGGCACTCTTGCAATGCAAAACTTACGTAAGTAAGTAAAAATCTAATGAAGTTAGTTATCTCACTGGTGAAGCATGATATGAAATGAGCCAGTTTAAGACTTGTACCAAACTGAAACCTCATTTCTAAAGGTTAATCCACAGTAGCTTATCTCTGTAATGGATTGTTAAACATGCTCTTATTGAAGTCAAACTGCTAAAAAAGTAATTCAGTCTATTTTACGTTGTCAAAATAATTTTTCTTCATTTTGATTTTTTTTATTGGTTTCCACATGAAATGTGCGAAAGGGTGAGTTGACACACTTCACAATATCTCTACCCCTTTACTTACTTGATGCTTGAAAAGAAGATACCGTAGATTCCGGACTACAGAGCGCACCTGATTAAAAGCCGCTGGCTCTAATTTTAGAAATAAAATCAATTTTTTACTTGTAAAGGCCGCACCGGATTTTAGGCCGCACTGGATTTTAGGCCGCACCGGATTTTCGGCCGCAGGTGTCCCACGTTGTAATATGAGATATTTACACAGAAAGATATTACACGTGAGGATTTTTTAACTTTTAATTAAATCCATATGGTAACAAAAACAAATACATATTGCAAATGCTTTTTTTCGAACCGTGCCCGTAACGCGGCTACTTTTAAATATACGTTGCGTATACTTCTTTACTGAACAACATTCCAATATCTCCTAACGACTGGTAAAAAATATATATACTGCAGCCTACCAGGAAAAGTTATTGATCGCCTTTAACTTAAAAGCAGCGTTTTCGCTCCGCCGCTCAACCCCCGTCGTCCCGTTTATCGCAAACGGCATTTAAAAGCAGCGTTCGCTCAGATCCAATGCCGCTCGCGTAATGCGCTCCCTCCCTCCTTCCCGTTTATCGCAAACAGCATTTTTCCCACAAGACGCGGCGAAACCGGGTGTGACGTCATAGCATCCCGCGATGTAGTACAGAAAACAAATATAGTTAAAACACTTCTAACTTTAACTAGAAAATGAATTACTAAGCGAAAATATTATAAACTAAATAACTGCCATAAAGGCAGCACAATGCTTTTCTTCGAGTGTTTTCCATGTTGATGAGGGTGAGTACAAATGACTGATTTACAATAATTTAATTGTGAAAGTGCGCTTGATTTATCGTACAATTTCATTGGACCTCTGTGAACTACTCATCAATTTTATTGGTCTACTGTTACGAGGCAAAATGTTTACGAGGCGGCATGAAAAAAATAATGTATTAGCCACTCTGGATTAAAGGCCGCAGAGTTCAAAGCTGTTCAAAATGTGGGAAAAAAATAGCGGCTTAAAATCCGGAATCTACGGTAATAGCAACTGTGAAGATTTTCAGTGAAATTCATTTACTCAACTTAGAAATACAAAATATATTTGGAATTCAGTGGATTGGGCAGCATCAGAGAAGGAACTGGATAGTTGACATTTTGGCCAGAGACCCTTCATCAGGCCTGAAAAAAAGAAAAAGGAAATAGCTAGTATCAGAAGGTGTCCAGGAAATTGAAAATTGTTAAAATGGTGGAGAGCATGTGAGGTGTTCTGGACATAGGTAGGAAGAGACTGGACAAGGGCAGATGTGAGTTGGTCAAGGGATGAGGAGATAAGTTCAGTGAGGCAGGAGCAGGCAGAAGCAATGGACCTTCTCAGAGCAGTCCTGTTTATGAAACTTGGGTAGGATATAGAAATGGGAAGTGTGGAATTGGGGAACAATCAGGTTGGAAGCTGTGGAGAGAGATCCCAAAGTGATGAGATCAGTGGTGGTGTGGGAGACAATGATCAAATGATTGTTGCTGGGGTCATTGTCAAGTTGTAGGTATAGTTATGGGATACTCAAATTTCAGCCCTGTTTTTTCAGATATGAGCTCCAGGTTTGGGCATAAGTTGATGATTTATTGTAGTATCGATCAGAAGAGGGAATAAAGGTTAGGTTCAGCCAGGAGGAAGGTAATCGAGGATGGGTTCAAAAAGCAGGATGTAGCCAGAGTCATGATTGAGGAGGGAGCTGGGGGTTTCATCTGTCAAAATGAAGAGGACTTGGAGTGTGCGTGTTTCTAAATCGTAAGAATTTACTTAAAGTGGGCAACCAATCACGGTGTTACTGATCAGGCTGGTCCTTTGTAAGTAGAACTTGAGAACAAATCACCAACTCTCTCCTCACTCACTCACTCCATCATTAAGGACCACCATCACCCAGGACATGCCCTCTTCTCATTGTTACCATCAGCAAGGAGGTACAGAAGCCTGAAGGCACACTCTCAGCAATTCAGGAACAGTTTCTTCCCTCTGCTAATAGATTTCTAAATGGATATTAAGCCCATGAATACTACTTCACTTTTTTATTATTTCTGTTTTTGTACTACCATTCTTAATTTACCTATTACTTTTATATATTTTTTTCTGAAATTTATTCATTTATTTTCTATACTTATCATGTATTACATTGAACTGCTGCCACTAAGTTAACAAATCTCACGACTTATGCCGATGATATTAAAACTGATTCTGATTCAGATTCCCAGATTGAAACGTTTGAAGTGATCTCCAGTCAAGAGTCGCTCACTTTAGAAAAGACTTAGATGCTGGGTACCTGGGTGTCAAAACAACGTCTGAGATATTCGTCATATGCGGAGACAGAAATACAGTAGCTAATGATTCAGATTAATAACACTACATCAAAAATCTGATTTACACAATTGGATACCACATACTAGGTCCAGGTATATTATCTTGAGATGCACACAGAGCACCCAGAAGGAAAATCACAAATATCATTGACTTTGTAATAAGAATTCAATTATACTGTAATTTGTAAGTTAGTACATTTTTCCTTGAGGTCATAATACAGGCACGAAATCTATACAAAACTCAGGGACATTACTTGATGAAACTTAAAGAACTAATTAAAATATGACATCTCAGTTTTAAAAATGGTTATTTCATTTCCATGAAATATTTTAATTTTTAATATTTTTGTTAGTTATGCAGGTTCAAACTTTAAATTAAAATTTCCAAACAAGAGAGTGTGGATTTTTTTTAATCCCTTTAAAACCAAAATTAAAATCATGATTCTGAAGACAGAAAGGTGACAATTGGAAGAAGTCAGAAAAGATATTCATAATTCATGTTCATAGGTTGTTTATTTTAGTAGTTTGAATGGAAAAATTACCACAATAAAATTTTAATACTCCCCACTGCAGTTAGTATATTTTTGGCCTTCACTTTTGCAAGCTAAAAACCTACAAAGTTTTTCACTCTAAAGAGATAGGAGCATTATTGATGCAGCAAATGTTAAGGAAGCAAGTTTAGTTATATTTGAGTTTTAGGGGATGCTTTGGAATATTAATTGGATGGCAGAGTAAAGGAGCAGAGGTTCCTTTATGAATATCTAATAGGTTCCGTGCATGTGCATTCAAATATATCAGGAGGCTGTTGGACAACAGGATAACAGTAGTGAAAAAATAGTTTAGCACAGATGTCAGGAACATTATGAATCAAATGATGTAGAAGAGCACCAGAAAAAGTGCCCAGATTTTAGCCTTGAGGTGTGTCCAAAGCACTCTTTGGAAAAAAACTCTCACACTCATATTTTTGATGGCTCACAAGCATTAGAAGTTATTTATCTGCCATATTCCTCAACCCCTTTGAAGCTTTGGCAGATTTAGTTAAACATAAAGAAGTCTAGAATGATCAAATTCAAGGTGTTCAGTTGCTGATCCAGAGTTAATGCATGTTAAGCTTTTCCACAATATAACATCAGATGGGATTTATGAATCAAACTAGGTGATGTGATATAATTGTCATTTAGGTGAATAATGCAACAGAAAATACTGACTACAGTTTTCTAGAAGGACTCAAATGAATTTAAGAGTCTTCTGTTAATGAATCTTACCTCGTGATTCTTCCTGAGTCTCTAAACATTCTTTCAGTTTGTTACAAATATTTCAAAATTTAGGATCAAAGTACATTTATTATCAAAGTATGTATGCAGTATACAACACTGAGATTCATCTTCCCTTAGACAGCCTTTAAACAAAGACAACCATGGAACCTGTTAAAGGAAAAACCACAATGTAATTGAAACAGTCCAGGAATGCTTCGTTCAGTTCAGTTCACCCTAGCGCTGTGATGTTCGTTGACTGCAGGTCGTAGAGCCAGTCCACAGTCAAAATCACATAAAATAGCAACAAAAAATGAGCAACCAGAAATCAGAAACACATGATAACATCAACTACTGAGTCCAAACCACAAACCACATCAATTCAATTTGATCGGTGAGATCAGTGAGATCATCTCTGGGCTTCTTGGCTTCCTGTCCGCACACTTCGCTATAAACCTCACTGAATCCCCTCAGAGACGGCAAAGCACCAGATTGCTCAACCGGCCCCAAAACACACCATCAAAATGTAGATCACAGGCTCCAACAGTAACAGAACCAGATTTGGAAGAAAGAAAAGAAGTGACAGAAGTAGTTTCATGAACTATCTGAAGGATGTCGCCTTTAGTTATGTTGCTTGCTAGCACCATCTTCCCAGCTCAGCTGTTGTTTTTTATTTAATATTTTAAATGTTTGCTCAAATTAATGCAATGACATAATGGCCAAATTTATCCCGGCATTTTTATTTTTATTATGTAACCTATAAAAGACAACCCTATAGTGTAGTGGATCCAATATACTTACTCTAATCAAGGATTATATTAAATCTACAATACACAAATACTGCACTTTACTTTTAGGCTTCCTTTTCTACAATCAAAATGCTAATATAAAATACTTCAAGCATTTTGAATGTTAAAACTTCACCAATGTGTCATCATAAAGCCACTCATCACACAAATAGTCCTTTTGGCTCAGTATGTCTGTGCTCACCATCCAGTACCCATCTAGGTTCCATTTTCCAGTTCTTGGCCTTCGGTCAACTGTAGCGTGGTAGTCTGATTGCTCATCCAGATGTTTTAAATGTCCTGAGAATATTGGCCTTCTACAACAATACGTGAGTCAGTGTAACTGCACTGTCCCTGTGGAGCACCACAAGTTACAGGCTTCCAATCACAAAAGCAACCCCACATCCTATTAGGAAGATAAATTTGGATTTAATTTGCCAGCTTGCCTTGGATGACATGGGCTTTAATCATCTGGTCAAATCTCAGCCATACTACCTTGAAGGCTTACTGAAATCCATGCAGATATAACAATTCCATTTTCTACCTCAATGTATTTTGTTACTTTTTCCATTAAATTAGTCAGACAATATATCCTACCAATAAAACCATGATGCCCATCCCCAGGCAACCCTTGCCTTCCCATGTTCAGTATCATTCCAGACTGGTGAATATTTTCTTCTACTTTCAGCCTCAGTGATGTTTTATGTCTTACGGGTCTTTGGCCAATTGCTACAATACTAAATAAATAGGCAAGTGAGATCTTAGTTTCAAATGGTGTAGACTGTGATATTGTTGTGTAACACTTACCCAACAGGCTGGTATATGTCTAGGGGAAAAGGAGATCCAGCCACTCACCAACCCCACCTCCCGTACACGTAGGTGCTGTGAGAATCGAGTTTATGCCTCGCGCCGCCCACAGTGTCAACTTCACACCAAATACCATTATGAAATACACTTTAAAGAGTTTACTAACATTAACTAAAGAAGTATTAGGCAATACAATATAGATATACAAGGAAAGAAAAAAACAAAAGGCGTCAATTTATCAAAGTTCAGTCAGTGTAGTGCACATCGTAGGAGCTCAATCAACGAACCATCCGACCGCCACGTCGTCGCACCTGAGACCACCCCGGTGGTCTTACGAGCCGTCCAGCGCCCGTCCACCTTCCTCGTCCGTCTTCCTCCCGACTCTCTTCACGCCAAAAGCCCACAAAAACCCCTTCCCCAAGTTCCCAGCCTCACAAAACACAATAACATTCCCCATTGATTAACAAATGAATACAATTACCATATCAGCCATTCTAAAGCGAAACAACGGCGAGAGAAACACTTATCAGACAAAGAAGCATTCCTACTCATAACAAACCAAAGAAGCCATTTTGAGTAACATACACAGGACATTGTATAGTTGAAAAAGAAACAAAAGCTTCATGACTTTAATTTTTTTCTGGAATATTCCACGAAAATTGTCAGCCACCATGATGAAAAAGCAATGCAAATAGCAGCTGCCATTTAGTTATGAATTTGTAGGGCTGATTACCTAGTTCTACATTGACGGAAGGAAAGCCTTGCCACCAAGATTGCAGATAGAATCATTACTGGAACACCACACAGAATATTCGATATCTATAACATCCACACCTAATTGTAACTGGCAGCTCATTCTTGGAAAATTAGTTTCACATATTCTGAACAATCACTGGATCACAAGCTTGAGCAGAATCTTAGCTATTTTTTACAATTGCTATTCTGTGGATTCTATGCTGCTCGGGGATTCATATTTTTGCAAAGATTAGTTAACCATAGCAAAGATCA
This sequence comes from Hemitrygon akajei, assembly GCF_048418815.1. Lineage (NCBI taxonomy): Eukaryota > Metazoa > Chordata > Chondrichthyes > Myliobatiformes > Dasyatidae > Hemitrygon > Hemitrygon akajei. The sequence continues at coordinate 98,847,138 of NC_133124.1, forward strand.
TAGATGTGCATCTCCTTGCTCTGGAAGACACAAAGTCACATTGAGTAGAAGTTCAATTTAAATGTTGATTCGCCTCATCGTTGGGAAAACTTGGGCAGCAAAGATCTTTTGCTTTGATTGGAGGTTGACCCAGTAGTAATTTTCCAACATAAAAGCTTTAGTCTGATAACAGGTTAGTGAAGCAAATCTTTTTATTTTGGAGGTTTTGTTGTTATCATTCTTCATCTGAGATGATATTTCACTCAGATGATATTTGTATTATTCTTCAAACCCTGAGATCCAAAGGAAAATATTCTTTTGAAACGTTTGGTCCTGGCACCTCCATGACAGACAGAGTCAATGAAGACCTTTCAGTGATTTATCAACAGAAGACAGGTGACAGCCCGTGGTGGCAACAAAGGATCCTTGACAACTCAGTTGAAATAACTATAACACAAGCTATACAAGGATGAAAGGTGGTTAAAAATTCTTTCTCTGGAAATGAGGAACAGTTATTAAAGATTTTGAGTCTGTTGATTTCTTCCTGCTGCTAAAAGAGATACCAGCACTGGCACAATGTAAATTCTCAAGTGTTACACTTAGCTTCAGCATCAAACAGCACCATGAATTATTTCAGCATGTTTTGCCAAGCCTTCTTTTGGACTTCAGATGAAAGCTGACTACTGAAAAGCAGTAGGAGAGCTAACTCTCTCTGCAATAATAAAATAGACTCTGCCCACATGATGCAAAGCCTTGAACATATTTAGGCATCAACTGTTAAACTGGAAGTTACATTTGTGTCACACAATTGCCAGGCAATAGCCATACTCAAAACATAGATGTTTAATCTATGCTTATAATCTATTGGCATTGAATATCATTGCATCATTGAATATCAGGCTGGCAGACTAGCAAGAATGCTCAAGGTCCCGTCGTAAGCAAAACCAGATTTCGAGGCTTATTTCAAAGTTCAAAGAAATTTACATATTATCAAAGTATATATATGTCACCATATACAACCCTGAGGTACATTTTCTTGCGGGCATTCACAGTAAATGCCAGAAACACAATAGAATCAATGAAAGATCAATGTAAAAGACAGTGATCTGCAAACACAAAAATAAAGAAAAGAAATGATAATGATGATTAAATAAGTGAGCAATAATTATCAAGAAAATGCGATGAAGAGTCCTTGAAAGTGAGTACATAGGTAGTGGAAAGTTACGTGAAGTTACCCTCTCAGATTCAAGAGCCTGATGGTTGAAGGGTAATAACAGTTCCTGAACCTGGTAGTGTGAGTCCTGCGGCTCCTGCACCTTCTCCCTGATGACATCAAGAAGAAGAGAGCATGGCCTGGGTGGTGGAGGTCCTTGATGATAGATAATGCTTTCCCACAACAGCACTCTGTGTGGATGTCTTAGTGGTAGGGAGGATTTATGGACTGGGCTGTATCCATTACTTTATGTAGGCTCTTTTGTGGAAGGACATTTCTGTTTCCATACCAGGCCACTCTCCTCACCACACATCTGTTGAAGTTCATCACAGTTTTAGACGACGTGCTGAAAGAAAGTAAAGGTGCTGCTGTGCTTTCTTCGTAATGGCGCTCACATGCTCTTTCCGGGACAAATCTTCTGAAATCATAACACCGAGGAATCTAAAGCTGCTGACCCTCTCCACCTTTGATCCCCGAATGAGAACTGGCTCATAGACCTCTGACTCCCTCCTCCTTAAGTCATTAACCAGCTCCTTGGTCTTGCTGACAGTGAATGAGAATTTGTTGCTATGGCACCACTCAGCCAGATTTTCAGTCTCCTTCCTATGTGTTAATTCCTCACCACCTTTAATTAGGCCAATGACAGTGGTGTCTTCAGCAAACTTAAATTTTAAGCTTAAGTTTTGGGGGTTCCATCAGGGTCTTGGTGAATCCAATGCTTGATGCTTAGTATTCAGGCTCTCATCCAGGGGCCTTATTTGTCATCAATTGTGAGTCCTAGCTTGAAACTAAATATTGAAGCCCAAAGGTCAATCTAAGGTCCAGGTCGAAGCCCGATAATCACATAGATGTCCGAATTGAAGCCTGAAGGCCATTCAGTGGTCCAGACTGAAGCCCAAAGATCGATTGATGTCCAGAAATTGAAGCCCGATGGCCGTAGCCTCAAGTCTGTGAATCTCTGTGAGTCTACTGGGTAAGTTGGGTCCCAGTGTCTATAAATTCATGAATCTGCCAAAGCTGGATTATTAAATCCGGGGGTTAGAGGATGAGTGACCAGATAAGCGGGAGGGAGAGGAGTAACAGGGCTTATTTTGCTTTTGTTGCTTTGTAGGTTGCTATGTTCAGTTTAGCTGTGTTCTGTGGTCTTCTGCCGAGCATTGTGGGCATGTTATGTTGGTCCCAATATGTGTGGCGAGACTTGCGGACTGCCCCCAGCATATCCTTGGGTATGCTGGTTGTTACCACTAGTGATATATCAAGTCAAGTCACTTTTATTGTCCAATATTACTTTTATTAGGTGATATTGAAGGGATAACACCGATATCCAAATTGAATAAATATCAGAAAGAATTTATAAAAATTGCATTGGCAGTAGCCAAAAAAGCTATTGCAGTGACTTGGAAATCGGATACATATCTAAGTATAGATCGTTGGAAGAACGAAATTTATGGCTGTATTCCACTTGAAAAAATTACTTATAATTTAAGAAATAAATATGAAACATTTTTGAAAATTTGGCGCCCTTATTTACAAAAGACAGGATTAAATATATAGGTGCTCCGAAGATGAAATAATTGGTTACTTGGGGAAAGAAATAAATATATATACTAAAGCTATTACGAACTCCATGGAGCATGTGGGGATCTTCCAATATCCAGGCATTCCATTTTTTTTCTTTCTTTCTTTTTTTTTAATAGGGATGTTAGGGGGAGGGGTTAAGGGGAGGGGGGCTGGGTAACATTTTTGTTTATACACATTTATTCTGTAACTATTTGAAAACAATAAAAAAAAGTTTTTTTAAAAAAAAGTCACTTTTATTGTCATTTCAACCATACTGCTGGTACAGTACATAGTAAAAATGATACAACGTTCCTCCAGGACCATGGTGCTACGTGAAACAACAGAAACTACATGAGACTTCAGACCTACACAGGACAACATAAAGTGCACAAAACAGTGCAAGACAGTACAATAAATAATAAACAAGATGATAGACACATTAAAGGGCAAATTACAATATAATAATAAATGATGTAAATGTAAACAATGTCTTAGCAGGAATTGAGAAAGAAGGAGGGAGGGAGGGAGAGAGAGAGACACACACACACTAGACTAGACTCTGGAAATTCAGGAGTCTAATGGCTTGGGGGAAGAAACTGTTACACAGTCTGATCATGAGAGCCCGAATGTTTTGGTATCTTTTGTTAGATGGCAGGAGGGAGAAGAGTTTGTATGAGGGGTGCGTAGGGTCCTTCACAATGCTGTTTGCTTTGCGGGTGCAGCGTGTGGTGTAAATGTCTGCAATGGCGGGAAGAGCGGTCACAATGATCCCTTCAGCTGACCTCACTATCCGCTGCAGTGTCTTAAGATCCTAGACAGTGTAATTTCTGAAACAGACAGTAGCACAGCTGCTCAGGATACTCTTGATACATCCTCTGTAGAATGTGGTGAGGATGGGGGGTGAGAGATGAACTTTTCTCAGCCTTCACAGAAAGTAGAGATGCTGCTGAGCTTTCTTTGCTATGGAGCTAGTGTTGAGGGACCAGGTAAGATTCTCCACCAGGTGAACACCAAGAAATTTGGTGCTCTTAACGATCTCTATGGAGGATCCGTCGATGTTCAGTGGAGATTGGTTGTTCCATGCTCTCCTGAAGTCAACAACCATCTTTTTTGTTTTGTTCACATTCAGATACAGGTTGTTGGCTCTGCACCAGTCTGTTATCCACTGCACCTCCTCTCTGTATGCTGACTTGTGGTTCTTGTTGATGAGACCCACCATGGTCGCATCATCGGTGAACTTGATGATGTGATTCGAGCTGTGCATTTCTGCACAGTCGTGGGTCAGCAGAGTGAACAGCAGTGGACTGAGCACACAGCCCTGGGGGGGCCCCGTGTTCAATGTGATCGTGTTGGAGATGCTGCCTCCGATCCGGACTGACTGAGGTCTCCCAGTCAAGAAGTCTAGGATCTAGTTGCAGAGGGAGGTGTTCAGGCCCAGTAGGCTCAGCTTTCCAATCAGGTGCTGAGGAATGATTGTGTTGAATGCTGAACTGAAGTCTATGAACAGCATTCGAACGTACATGTATATATTTCACTATGTTTTGACGTATATGTGACAAATAAATCTGAGTATGAATCTGAATCATCCATTATCAACCCTTTGAAGATCAGTAGTGTTCTGAAATCTAATTGAACCTGATAACGTGGTTACCAAAGCACATCAATAATCAGGTTCTTGTTAAATGACTGCTTTGTATTCTTCAAAACCTTTTCTGATTTTCATTTACAATTGATTTCACTGCAAGGAATGCTCCAGTAAAGAAACGGCTCCTTTTGCTTTATATCAGTCCTTTTTTTACCTTATTCATGCATCATGGCCTCTCTTTCCTTTCTAATCTTCATTAAGGTTTTGAAGAAAACTTGATTCTACAGCTGCATCTCTTCCTGAGTAAATATTTTAAGTTCCACCACATCCCCCATGTCTTTTTACTCAGATTTTAACCATTTGGACCCTCTAGTATCACAGATACGTTCAAGCTATTCAACCTTCCTTTCACACACCAACAATCAGATCACAACATCCTTCCTGACCCTCCTCCCTCATCAGTTTCTTCTGACTTTTCTCTTCCCCAAATACACCCTGGGCCTTGTTTTCACAATTCCTTCTGCTCTTCCACTGTCTTAACCCAATTAATCTGTCCTCTGTAGAGGCCTCAGTCTCATTCTCAGGCCCACCCCACTGCTGATTCTATCTTACTGAGTTCCAGGCCTGCCACAATGTTGACCCTTTCTTCCATGCCCATTTCTTTGCCAAAAGACCTCATCCAGGTCAGCAGATCATTTTTCTGTTTCTGTAATTCCCAATCTACCTGGTGCTCCATCTTTGACCTCTGACCCTCTTCAGGTCTATTCACTACTATCTACAGATGGGGCCTGATTCTGTCACTCCCTCACTCACTCTACCTACCTACTTCTGTAGTTTCAGCATTCCATTCACTAAAACTAATCTTGATATTGTCGATGTTGTTGATTAAGTATAGAGCTTTTATAGTCTAGACAACGAGTCTGTATCTCACAGAGACCAAACTGCTCATTTTGGTTGCATTCTTTCTCTGTTGGTCCTTTGCAGTCCCCCCTCTACTAATATCCCTGAAACTCAAATGCCCTCTTCCGGTTTGGTGATTTCCATTTTCCTGATCCAGCTGGTTCATCTTCACCTCTGCACCTCCATCTGGAAGCCCTTCATTTTTCCCCAGAGGGGAATAGAGGCCCACACAGCTCCCCTCTACGCACTCATTTGCTAGGCTGAATGTCCTCAGGCTGAATAATTTCTCCTTCAGCTCCAATTTCTTACTCTAACTCAAAGGTGTAATGATAGGAACTTGCATGAGCTCAAGCTATGTTTGGTGCTTTTTTTTTGACAGGTGCTTGACTCTGTCTCTCAGGCCAACTTGCTTGACACTTCTCAATACATCAATGATTACTTTGGTGCCACTTTCCACACTGACCCACTGATCAAAATTTTCATCACTTTTGCTCTCCATTTCTACTGTTCCCATTTTCACATGTCCATTTCTGTCTCTTCCCTTTCTGGATCTCTTTGCCTCCTTTCCAGTGAATAGCCTAGCCACAAGTATTTGTTCTATCCACAAAGACTCCCACACCTATCTTGACTACTCCCACTTACCCAGTCTTCTATAATGATTCCATTCCATTCTTCCAATTCCTCATTCTCTAATTGTTCCAATAGTGAGGTGTTTTACACAGGTGCTTCCTTCTTCCTAAATTGTAGCTTCCCCTGTACCATGGTGATCAAAGCATTTGAACAGACTTCATCTATTTCCTTCATCTTTGCACTCAACCAGAATCCTCCTAAACAGAAAAGAACAGAGTTCCTTGGTTGTCACCTTCAATCCCACCAACTCCTTACATTCAATAGATGATTCTTTGCAACTTCTGGAACTACAAGATTTCACCACATGACAAATCTTTTCTGTCCTTTCATAATTCATTGATCTGCTCTTCAATCCCCTCCAATTTTACCCATGTAATGGTCTTCCCCATCCAAGCATAGAAGGTGCATCACCCAATTTTTCACCTTTCCCCTTTCTGCTATCCAAAGACCCAGAGAGTTTTTACACATGAATTAGCAATTCACTTGCACATCTTCCAATATATTGGTATTAGTTTAATGTCACAGGTACCAAGGTACAGTGAAAAGCTTGTTTTGCATACTGTTTATACAGATCAAGTCATTACATAGAGCATTTTATTGGACTAAGGCACAAAAACAATCCTGAATAATGTACAAAAGCTTTTGAAAAAGTGCAATGCAGATAAACAATAAAGTGGAAGATCATAATGAAGATGTTTGTGAGGACTAGAGTCCATCTTATTGTAAAAGAGGTCTATTCTAGAATCTTACGACAATTAGATAGATTTACTGCAGCAGAGGGAAGTTTGAACAGAGTCCATAGCAGGGCAGATGGCTCCTCTGATGTGTTGAACTGTGTCCATAACTCCGGATTTTCTTGTCATCATGTGCAGAGCAATTACCATACCGACTTTTCTTCTGAGTTGGGTTTGTGCTTCAGCTATAGGATGGAGCAGAGATTCTGAAGGTGGACCATTTTTCAAGTGGCACACAGAACATGTGCTTATTTTGCACATAATCAACACCATTTAGCAATTTCCAGTTCCACATTTCTAATTTCCAGTTTGGTGTCCACAGAGACATGTTCTGAGATGTGTATTAAGTGACAAGATTCTTTTTTTGTGTTAATATGGGGGATGTTCAGTCATCATAAGACTTCTAATGAGCATGAACTAACATGGACATTGATCTGTTGTTATCCACTACTTTACATTAGTACAGAATCAGTACATCCCACAGCTGATGGCTGATTTCAATAGTCCACATGCAGTGAAAGTTAAAATATGAACTGTTCTTACAATAGACAGTAGGTGCAGGAGTAGGCCTTTTGGCCCTTCTAGCCAGCACCGCCATTCACTGTGATCATGGCTGATCATACACAATCTGTACCCAGTTCCTGCCCTCCCCATATCTCTTGACCCTGCTATCTATAAAAGCTCTATCTAACTCTCTCGAAAGCATCCAGAGACTTCACCTCCACTGCCTTCTGGGGCAGAGCATTCCACATATCCACCGCTGTTCTAAATGGCTTACCCCTTATTCTTAAACTGTGGCCTCTAGTTCTGGACTCACCCATCAGCGGGAACATGCTTCCTGCCTCCAGCGTGTCCAATCCCTTAATAATCTCATACTTTCAATCAGATCCCCTCTCATCCTTCTAAATTCCAGTGTATACAAGCCCAGTCGCTCCAATCTTTCAACATATGACAGTCCCGCCATTCCGGAAATTAACCTTGTGAACCTACGCTGCACTCCCTCAATAGCAAGAATATCCTTCCTCAAATTTAGAGACCAAAACTGCACACAATACTCCAGGTGGGGTCTCACCAGGGCCCTGTACAGCTGTAGAAGGACCTCTTTACTCCTATACTCAATTCCTCTTGTTATAAAGGCCAGCATGCCATTAGCTTTCTTCACAGCCTGCTGTACCTGCATGCTTGCTTTCATTGAAAGATGTACAAGAACACCTAGATCTCATACTTCCCCTTTTCCTAACAACTCCATTTAGATAGTTATCTGCCTTCTTGTTCTTGCCACCAAAGTGGATAACCTCACATTTATCCACATTAAACTGCATCTGCCATACAGTTGTCCACTCACCCAGCCTGTCCAAGTCACCCTGCATTCTCATAACATCCTCCTGACATTTCACATTGCCACCTAGCTTTGTGTCATTGGCAAATTTGCTAATGTTACTTTTAATCCCTTCATCTAAATCATTAATGTATATTGTAAACAGCTGTGATCCCAACACCGAACCTTGCAGTACTCCACTGGTCACAGCCTGCCATTCCAAAAGGGACACATTAATCACTACTGTTTCCTGTCAGCCAGCCAATTTTCAATCCATGTCACTACTCTGCCCCCAATACCATGTGCCCTAATTTTGCCCAGTAATCTCTTGTGGGACTTTATCAAAAGCTTTCTGGAAGTCCAGGTGCACTACATCCACTGGCTCTCCCTTGTCCATTTTCATAGTTACATCCTCAAAAAACTCCAGAAGATTAGTCAAGCATGATTTTCCATTTGTAAATCCATGCTGACTCAGACTGATCCTTCTACTGCTATCCAAATGTGTTGTAATTTCCTCTTTTATAATTGACTCCAGCATCTTTCCCACTACTGACATCAGGCTAACCGGCCTATCATTCCCTGTTTTCTCTCTCCCTTCTTTCTGGAAAAGTGGGACAACATTAGCCACCCTCCAATCTGCAGGAACTATAGATTCGGGATCAGAACATTGGAAAATGATTACCAATGCGTCCACGATTTCTAGAGCCACCTCCTGAAGTACCCTAAGATGCAGACCATCAGGTCCCAGGGATTTATCAGCCTTCAGAACCAACAGTCGAGCCAACACCGTTTCTTGCCTAATATAAATTTCCTTCAGTTCATCCATTACTCTAGTTCCTTTGACCACTATTACATCTGCTAGATTGTTTGTGTCTTCCCTAGTGAAGACAGATCCAAAGTACCTGTTCAACTCATCTGCCATTTCCTTGTTCCCCATAATAAATTCACCTGTTTCTGTCTTTGATGGCTCAATTTTGGTCTTAACTATTTTTTTTTGCTTTTCACATACCTAAAGCAGCTTTTACTATCCTCCTTTATATTCTTGGCTAGTTTACCTTCTTACCTCATTTTTTCTTCACACATTGCCTTTTTGTTATCTTCTGTTGCTCTTTAAAAGCTTCCCACTCATCTTTGCTATGTTATATCTCTTATCTTTTATTTTTATACTGTCCTTTACTTCCCTCATCAGCCACGCCCACCCCTTAAGATCTTTCTTCCTCTTTGGAATGAACCAATCCTGCACCTTCTGCATTATTCCCAGAAATACCTGCCATTGTTGTTCCACCGTCTTCCCTGCTAGGGTATTGTGCCATTGAACTTTGGCCAGCTCCTCCCTCATAGCTCCATCGCTCCCTTTGTTCAACTATTATACTGACACATCCAATTTTCCCTTCTTCTCAAATTGTAGGTTAAAACACATCATATTATGGTCACTACCTCATAATGGTTCCTTTACCTTGAGGTCCCTGATCAAATCCGGTTCGTTGCACAACACTAAATCTAGAATTGCCTTCTCCCTGGTAGGCTCCAGTACAAGCTGTTCTAAGAATCCATCTCGGAGGCACTCCACAAACTCTCTTTCTTGGGGTCCAGTACCATTCTGATTCTCCCAGTCTACCTGCATGTTGAAATCCCCCATGACAACTGTATCATTACCTTTGCAACATGCCAATTTTAACTCTTCATTCAACTTACACCCTACATCCAGACCACTGTTTGGGGGGCCTGTAGATAACTCCCATTAGGGTCTTTCTGCCCTTAGAATTTCTCAGTTCTATCCATACTGACTCTACATCCCTGATTCTATGTCCCCCCCCTCGCAAGGGACTGAAGGTCATTCCTCACCAACAGAGCCACCCCACTCCCTGTGCCAGTCTGGCCTTTCGATAAGTATATCCTTGAATATTCATCTCCCAGGCCCTGTCCACTTGAAGCCATGTCTGTTATTCCCACAACATCGTACTTGCCAATTTCCAACTGAGCCTCAAGCTCATCTACTTTATTCCTTATACTTCGTGCATTCATATATAATATTTTAATGTTACTCCCCTCTCCTTTCATATCCATTTCTATTTCACTTGGCCATACTGTATGATTTCTTCTTGAGCTTTCTGCTACATTGATTCTGTTGTCCTATTTAACTTTTCTTATTTTCACTTTCCCTTTAACTCCATCTTTATATTTCCAGTTCATCCCCTCCCCCCCACTACTTGGTTTAAACACATTTGTGTTACAGTGGCAAACCTGCCTGACAGAATGCTGGTTCCCCACTTATTAAGGTGTAACCCATCCCTTTTGTACAATTTATCCTTACCCCAAAACATACCCCAGTGGTCCAGGAATGTAAATCCTTGCTTCCTGCACCAGTTCCTCAGCCACACATTCAGATCCATTATCTCCCTGTTCCTGTCCTCTCCAGCACAAGGAAATGGAAGCAAACCAGAGATAATCACCCTGGAAGTCCTGCTTTTCAGCCTTCTCTCAAGTTCTCTGAAGTCCCACTGCAGCATGTCCTTCCTCTTCTGCCTGATGTCATTTGTGCCAATATGCACTACCACTTCTGGCTGTTCACCTTCACCCTTGAGGATTCCCTGCAATAAGTCCATAATGTCCTGGATCCTAGCACCAGGGAGGCAACACAACATCCTTAAATCTCACCTGTTGCCACAGAAACCCCTTTCCATACCTCCTACTATGGAGTCCCCTACTACCACAGCTCTTCCTGATATCTGACTCCTCATCTCTGCTTCTGCACCAATTTTCAACTCACAGACCTGTCCACCTCTCAGGCTGGTGGTATCTTCTGTCCTGAAAGCTTCCAAGAGGGTGAACCTGTTTACAAAAGGTATATCCCACAGGGTCTCCTGTACTTCAAGCATCCTTTCCTTCCTCATCATCATCATCCCCTTTCTCTGTTCCAGTATCCTCAGTGTAACAACCTCACTGTAGGTCCTGTCCAGAAAACTCTCATTTTCACAGATGAACCTGAGGTCATCTAACTCTTTCTTCAGTGCTTCAACATGCTCCTTCAGAAGCTGAATCTGGACACACTTTCCACAGCTGTAGCAGCCAGGGGCACCATCAGCATCCCTGACCTCCCACATCATGCACATAGCACACTGAATCAGCTAAGCAGTCTCCTCCTGCAGCCTCCTCACCAAAGACCAGCACTTTTCACACCAGGCACTTCCCAACAGGCCACTCCACTAGAGCTCTCCCTCTTTTTATTTGCTTGAGTTTTGCCAGCTGCTTGGTCACCTGACCTTGATTGCCCAATCAGCTGTTTTCTGCGGAGTCTGAGCTATTCAAATCTTGATTGCCAATCAACTACTAATCAATTCTTGATTGCAGTATCCAACTGCCAAAACTGCCAGAATCTCTCGAGCCAAAGATGAGCACATTTCACACCAGGCACTTCCCTCGACCAGGCCGGTTCCTTACATTGAAAACTAGTTCTCATTTTAATTAAAGCCTGCTATCCAGATAATTCCACAACTCCAGAATAATCTCTAAAGATTTCACTTTTCCAAGATCTACAGATACAGAGTATGAGCCCTCTTGTTGGAATGTGTGTAGCATCAGTGGATCATGGGAAATGTGTGACCATTCAGGACAAATTCAGGACAAATTAAATCATTTGGTTGGTGCCAATCCGATGAAGACAAGCATATAGTAAATTCATTTTTAGTAAAATATGTAACTGAGTTGCGTTGTATGATATTCTAAGTAATAGAAATGTGGTCCAAAAGAGACTATGCATTTTATGAGAATATATTATTTTGCTGTGTCAAAATTCACAGCAGTCTACTCTATAAATCAGACATTAAAACACTGAGCTTGAATCCCCACAGAAACTGCATATAGAGCCTCACAGATGGCACAATTACACCTCTCCACTGTTTCTAAACAAAAACATAGAACAGTGGAGACGAATCCCTCTAATGCATAAATGTGGACAGGGTAGAAATTGGACGTGACAAAGTCTACCTCATACACTTTAATGTTTGATAAATTACTGTTGGCTGCAGATTTTCAGTCTCCCTGGAGCAACCATTTCCAGCTAGAAAAATGTTGATGTAAAAAGAGAAGCTAACACAACAGTAATAAATTAATAAATAACCCTTACTGCACTTTACAGTTACATAAATAGTTGCTTATGAAACACTTTGGGATATTTTAAGAATATGTTAAGAAGTACTTATGTAACTTCTCTACAGTATGTTTTTTTTCTTTCTTAAAATGACATGGTACCAGAATCAATTACTGGAAAACTAAACCCAAATTAGAAAAGGAAAGTTCTTGTTGCCCTGCCCTTCCAATATGTCCTCCCATCATTCTATCTCTTAATTATTTTACCATGCCACAACTCATTACAAAGCAAGTGCTAGTGCTTATCTAACTACTGTGCATTCTTCAGTCCCCAGTACAGATTTCTATTATTTTAAACATCTAGTTCTTGAATTTTCCATGTTGACTTTTACCACGTCTCACTCCTCTTGTGAGGTGCTCATTAAAATTTTCTTTTCTGACCAAATTTTCAGTCACATCCCCTAATATCTCTGAATTGATCTCAATTTTGGCTACATTAAAATGTTACTTTTGCTTCTATATTTATTACTAGCAGTATATCTTTGAAATTATTTCTATAAAATGGAGCACCATTCTTTTTTTTGCATCATTCCATTCTTCTATTGCAACTTTCAAAGTTTCTTCACAAATTTTGAATGTAGGAGTACAATCTCAAATTTGGTTAAAAAGTAAAGCTTTTATTCATGGCCTATTAGCCCATTGAAGGTGAGAAATGTAAGTGTTGAAATGATCTATTCCTTAAGGCCACTGAAACATTTGTTGGTGTTAACTTAGTTATATTAAGAGGAAACTGATCTCCTCAGTCTGGGCTATCATATTGGGCATTTGCACACCAAGGATTAAGTGAATTACATAATTTGACTATGATGAAATAAGAAAACAAATAAAACAAAACGTCTGAAAATCAATCCATTATTGCTGTTACAAATTGAGGGGATGTACTTTTAAATCTGACTCAGTAAATTGTTTCATGTGAAACTACATTAATTCATAACAAAAAAAATACTTAATCATGGGATTCTGCAGCATTGTGTATTGTGGAACTGCCAATCTGCTGGTAAAAAAATACAGGTGGGCTGGACTCTTCTCTAGTGTTAGAGTTTGCATGGAGGGATAGCAAAACAATGGAGGGAAACTTTGTCATTCAGTATGAAGACCGTGAGTTGTTTAGGCTAATGTATAGAAGAGAAAGAATTCGAATTTTCTGTCTCCCTTTCTGCAACAATGCCTTTCAAATGGCTCTGAACACCACAGAGCTAAATTGCTGCTGGCTTACAGCATTACAGGACATCTAAAGCATTCTCTTCCTCAGGAAAATTTGCTGTATACTGTTTTGCTCTGAGAAACATTTCCAATTAAAAATAAGATGAGTACAGTATACCAAAATCCTAAGTTACTTTCCTTACTTAGCAATCAAAAACTCTCCATTTTGCTATTGCATTAGGAATATCAAAATGAGCCAGTATGTTGGAATCCCCTGAAGAGATCAACTGATCAAAAAGGTTCAGTTGTTATAATGAGGCTCAGAATTATAGCTTACTCCCATAAAACCTGGTAAGAACAGACAGAAAGCTTAATCCCAATAGCCTGTCCAAGAGTTATCCTGTCAGGCGTTTGCCTCCTGCATTGAACTATCCTTTATCAGCACTCATTTTATTCCCTACCCATGGATAATGTACCAAAGAGTACTGAAGAGAAAGAAGCTTCCTTGAAAGCCAAACTTGCACCTATGTCCTCCTTGATAGAGCTCTTCCATCAGTCCTGTGCTCCAGTCTTCAACCAATGCCAGCAAATAAATAGGAATACCACTTTACCTTTCCAATGTAGAGTGAACCATTGCAAATTCAGTCCAGCTTCCCATATATCCAAACTTTATTTAGGGTTGTCTCTGGATGACTTACTACAGAGCTTCAAAAGAATTTGCTGGACTGACTAATCTTTAAGGATGATCTCAATAGTGCAGTGAAACAACAAGGGATAAGGATGGGAATGAGGCAAAATGAATGGGAAATGCACAGTGCAATCCTTGAACAATAATGCTGTTCTGCCCTCTATCTATTTTTATTTCTCTGTTGTTATGTACCATTGATTTTTGACAATTTCTCGTACACACAACAGCAACACATAATACAGACAGCCTGTTGTTACTGCCAAAACTCATTTTATTTTTGGGAAAATGCTGCTTTATATTTCCAGTAATCAGACAGTTTAAATAACATAGAATCTTAACAGCATTGCTTGCTAGCTGCTATTAAATATTAAGGCGGAACTATTTATGTTGGAACATGAATTTCAACTTCTATTTTTAATTTTGGACTGAATACATGAAAAAATATATTTTACAATGAATTGAAGTCACAGAGTCTCTATGTCTCCCATGTATAATTCTTTCCATTATATAATGCTATGAAATCTCACAGATTTCAAATGAAAGCTTCTGTGAACCAATTCTGGTTTGGCGCTTTGTTCACAGCTGTGCTGCCAGTAGTAAATTTGACTTCAGTACAGTAAATAAAGTCATGATGATTACCTTGCAGGCTTGAGAATTGTTTCAACTTGCTACTTTCGGTGATAATTCAGTCCATAAACATTAGGAAAGAAATGAGCCCTTCCAATAGTTCAAGAGTGATCTACAACACATCCCACATTTTCATGACCTTATCCTTTGGTACTCTTACATAATACAGATATGTTGGTAAAAAAAAATCAGAAGCAAACTGCAGACATTGGAAATTCAAAATAAAAACAGAAAAAATAGAAATGCTTAGCAGGTCGTGCAGCATCTGTGGAAAAAGAAATAGAGTTACTAATGCTTCAGGTTAATGGCATTAATGGTTCTTCAGCAAAACTATCAATCTTTGTCTCAAAAATATTAGTTGACCATTCATCTTTAATGTGACTGATGAAGCTGCAGATTGCTGCTCCTTTCTGTGAAGTGGTGAGTCATGGTTTCACTCCAGAGGAGTTTATATCTTCTGTTAATATTCTTCTTCCAATAGTTCTGGGTAAAAAGAGAACAGAAAATATGGGAGACACTCTGCAGTTCAGCATCTGTGGAAAGATAAAGAAAGTTATTGTTCTGAAGTTCCATCAGAACTGGTAAAGTGAGAAAAACAGGTCAGTGCAGAGAAGGTGGGGAATTGATTGATAGGACAAAGGAATGTCTCTAATAGAATAATTTAATCTTCCAACATCTTTAATTATCTAAGTATATGAATATATAAGCCATAACAATGAAACTTTTCTTCAATATTTAGACCTTTTTTTCCTGAACCTGCATTATATCATGCTAGTTCATGTTGTATGAGCAAATGGAAAGGCCACATAGAGTTGGTGTTCAAAATAAGGAACAATTTATTAAAACTGGTACGCACAAGGAGACTAGTCAAAGCCTATCAGCCTGAGCATAAATTTGGTACAGCTTTTACGTCCTTTTCTAGCCTGCTGAGTTCCTCTAGCTTGTTGTGTGTGTTGCTAAGATTACATGGAAACTTGATTAAAAGTAAAATTAATTTTTGATAGCAGAAAGGTCTATACAGAAAGATTTAATCAACTAACAAACTAGGTGTTAATTACCGAATAAAATAATTATCCACAACAATGGGTGTATGCCTTAACATAATGAAGTTCACAGAAGCCTATGTGTTTCACTATTGCATTCCATGTCTTTAAGAATATTTCTGTGGTTCCCTGTTACCACATTAACACAATCCACATCCCTATTTCTTAGTTATTAGCCCTCACTTCTCCTTCCCCTACCACAATATCGATATGGACAGATGCTAATTGCATGACGCTAGATGGGCAATGTTTCCTCTACATGATTTAGGCTTAGGCAGCATCCATTCTGCATGACAGGAATCTCTTTTTATTTTAAGGCAGAAGTCATTTAATGGATGATATGTTTACAGAAGAGCTCACATATCTCTTTCTAAAGCCTAGCACCTTGAAGTTAGGTAGCCTGTTTTTGATGATCTACAGTGTGTCACAAGCCCAGACATGCTTTCTGTTATTTCTTTAGACACCATCCATAAAAGGTTGCCATTGGGTGTCCAGCCCAGAAGTTCCATTCTAGCGCAGAGTAATAGCAGAGTAGCAGGGTAATCGAATAGCAGAGTAATGTCCAGTTTAAGCATGCCTGAACGCAACGTTTGAGGTTTGCTGCTTTCAGTCAGGGCACCTAAATAGAATAAATGACCATGGTCATTGCTATGTCCTTTTTAAGTTATTTACAAACCATTTCCAAAGTTCTTCCAGCTCTATAGTATGGTCATTCCCTTGTCCATTCCCCTTCACCCTCCGACCTCCCCAGCTACCCACCCACCTATATGACTCTCTTGGTAGTTTATTGTGAACGCAATTATGTTATGGATTATAGAACACAGAGCACAGAGGAGTATAGCACATAAAGACCATTCAGCCTATGATTTTGTGTCAATCTTTTAACTGAGAAATACGCCGGATTTGAAAAAGAAACGCACCAGATTTAAAACGTGAATGGAACGTGTCAGTACTTTCTGCAGAGCTGGAGATTGCCTGAGCAGTTACTCCTAGAAGAGTAATGAGCAGGTTTTGAAAAGTGAGCAGGGACTGGTGGGAGCTTGAGTTCACACAGATTTTTTTGGATTGTGAGGACATTCAGTCCTCGTTTATTGTCATTTAGTAATGCATGCATTAAGAAATGATACAATGTTCCTCCAGTACGATATCACAAAAACACAAGACAGACCAAGACTAACTTACAAAAACCACATAATTATAACATATAGTTACAACAGTGCAAAGCAATGCTGTAATTTGATAAGGGCAGACCATGGACATGGTAAAAAGTCTCAAAGTCCTCGATAGCCCATCATCTCACGTAAACAGTAGAAGGAAGAAAAAATCTTCCTGCCATGAACCTCCAGCGCCGCAATGCTTCCCGATGCAGCCTCTGGAAGCATCCGACCACAGCCAACTCTGAGTCCGTCCGAAAAACTTCAAGCCTCCAACCAGCCCTCCAACACTGAGCACTGAGCACCATCTCTGCCGAGGGCTTTGACACCGGCCCCGGCCGCCAAGCAAGAGGCAAAGCCAAGGATTCGGGGCCTTCCCCTCCGGAGATTTTTCAATCGCACAGTAGCAGTGGCAGCGAAACAGGCATGTCAGAAGTTTCACCAGATGTTCCTCCGTGCTTCTCACGTCCATCCCCATCAAATCAGGATTGTGCACGGCCCCTACTTACAGATAACAGATATTCATTCCTGAAGTGGCCGTGCACGCAAGAGCCTATAAAAGGAAGATAAGTTTAAGCAAAGTGTCCGTTGTGGGAGTGGCCATTGTGTGAGTGGGTCAGGATTAGAGTGGGCAGTTGAGGCTTGGGCTCAAGAGGCTTTGAAGAGGAATGCCAGAGGCTAATGTATGTTTCTGGTAAATACCTTTCTGTGTTTCTTTCTTTCTTATTGTGCAGTAAGAGCAATGGTAATGACAGTCAGAATAGTGGAGTGAGCCTCTTGTGGGATGTAGGAAGACAGAGAGGCCTCAAGTATCCCTGACAACTACAACTGCAAGTGCATCCAGTGACAGCTTCTTACAGACTGTGTTAGAGAACTGGAACTGAAGCTGGATGACCCTTGGCTCACTTGGGAGATGGAGGGATTGATTGACAGGAGATACATGAAGCTAGTTACACCCGCAGTAACCAAAACAATATACTAGGAGTGGGTGATTGTCACAAGAGGGAAAGGAGGCAAGGGGATAGGCAGCCAGTGAAGGCACCACTATGGTCATTCCCCTCAATATCAAGTATATTGTTTTGGTTACTATTTGGAGGGGGGGGGTGGTGGGGAGCAATCTAGCAGAGGAAAGCCACAGCAGTTAGATCTCCGAAAGAGTGTATGATTCTGTGATTCAGAAGGGAAGGGTGGGGGGGAAGGTGAGAAGTAATGATGGGATTCATTGGTTAGGGGAATAGACAGGAGGTACTGTAGACGAGAAAAAACATTCGCAGGTAGTATTTTGCTCCCATGTGTCAGAGACAGGGACATCTCAGATCAAGCCTATGGAATTCTAGAGGGGGAGGGGTAGCATCCAGAGGCTGTGATACATGTCAGTGCCAATGACATAGGCAGGAATGGTGACAGGTGCAAAGTGAGTTTAGGAAGTTAAAAGTTCAGTTAAAGTGTGGTGGTCTCAGGATTGCTAACCATGTCAAATGCTAGTAAGGCTAGAAATAGGAAGAATTAAACTCAGTTTAAATCAGTTTAAACTGTTTAATCAGTTTAATCAGTTTAAAACAGTTTAACATGTGGCTAAAGAGATGGGGCGGGATAAAGGGCTTCAGCTTTTTCAATCATTGTGGTCTCTTCTAGGGAAGGTGGGACCTGTACAAATCAGACAGTTTGCACCTGAACTGGCCAGGGACTAATATCCTTGTGAGAAGGTTTGCTGGTCCTTCTCCAGCATATTTAAACAAGAATTGCAAGAGGATGGGAACCAAAGTGCCAGGGCAGGTAGTGGACTGCTTATGGGGAAAGATGTTTAAGCCTACATGTAAAGACGGGAATCGAAAGTTTGAGCATCGCGGGACCAACGTTCTGAGCTGCATCTATTTCAATGCAAGGAGCATTGTAGGTAAGGCTTAAAACGTGATCAGCAAGTAGAATTACGACATCGTAGCCATTTGAGAGACTTGGCTGCAGGAGGGGCAAGACTGGTAGCTCAATGTTTCAGAGCAGTGTTGTTTTGGAAATGATGGAAGAGGGAAGGTGCTATGACTTATTGGGGAAAATGTCATGGTCAGAAGGACAGACTGAAGGTCTCATCTACTCAGGCTATATGGGTGGAACTGAGGAATAAGAGAGGGATGGCCATGTTAATGGGATTATATTATAGATCTCCCAATAATCAGCAGGATTTAGAGGAGCAAATTTATGGAGATATAGCAAACAGTTGCAAAAAAAAAGATTGCAATGGTAGGTGAGTTTAAATCTCCACATATTCTCTTGGACTCCTATATTGTAAAAGGACTGGATGGAGTAGAGTTTGTCAAAAGCATTCAGGGAAGTTTCCTTAATCATTAAATAGAGGTCCCAACTAGGGAAATGGCAATAGTGTTATAGTATTTACTTTTTCTTTTTAACATGTGTCGTAAATTCATATTATGCTAAATGTCAGTCTTCTGGAATATATTTTCTTAATTGTTAACTTATTTGTGATAATATTATTTAATGTGTTGTGTGTCAGTTATATGTATTCTAATGTGCACCTTGGTCCGGAGTGGAATGTCATTTCATTTGGGGGTATACATGTATATAGTTGAATGACAATAAACTTGAACTTATCCTGACCTGAGAGTGTGATACTGGTTCTCCTTTTAGGAACCAGGGTAGGACAGGTGACAGATGAGTAGGCCAATGAACACTTCAGAATTAGTGATCATAATTCCATTGGTTTCAGGATAATTATGGAGAAGGATAGGATGAGATCCGAAATTGGAGAAGGGCCAATTTTGAGCGCATCTCAGTAGATCTGGCAGGAGTGTATTGGGGTAGGTTGATTGCTGACAAAGGAACGCTTAGAAAGTGGGAGGCCTACTTAAGTCAAATATTGAGAGTAGAGGATTTCTATATTCAGTGGAAAGACAGTGGATGTTGTCTACATGGACTTCACCAAGGCCTTTGACAAGACCCCACATGAGAAATTGGTCAAGAAATTCCAGTCATTTGGCATTCAAGATGAAGTAGCAAATTAGATTCAATGTTGGCTTCGTGAGAGAAGCCAGAGAGTGATAGTGGATGGTTGCCTCTCTGAGTGGAGGCCTGTAACTAGTATTGAGCCGTAAGGTTTAGTGCAGGGTATGTCGTTGTTTGTCATGCAAATTAATAATTCAGATTACAATGTGGTAAAATGGATCAGCAAATTTGCAGATGTCGGTATTCATGTATATCGTTGAATGACAATAAACTTGAACTTGACTTGAACTTGAACTTGACTTAGAAAGTGATATACTGGATCTCTTATTAGAAAACAAGACACAGCTGGTGACAGATGTATACATAGTTATCATAATTCCATTGGTTTCAGGATAATTATGGAAAAGGATAGGACTGTTCCTCTGGTTGACATCCTAAATTGGAGAAGTGCTAATTTTAGTGGCATCATAATAGATCTGGTAGGAGTGGATTGGGATAGGTTGTATACTGACAAAGGAGTGCTTGGTATGTGAAAGGCCTTCAAAAGTGAAGTATTAAAAGTAGAGAGTTTGTAAGTTCCTATTAGAATAAAAGGCAAGGCTCACAGATTCAGGGAACCTTGCTTTTTGAGAGGTATTGAGGCCATGGTTAAGAAGAAGGAGGTACATAGCAGGTATAGCAGAACCCCAACCCCAAGATTGGGGCTGTAGTGGATAGTGAGGAAGGCTACCTATGGGCTGAAAAATGGCAGATGGAACTTAATGCAGACAAGTATGGGGTGTTGCTCATTATGAGGAAAAAGCAGGGTAGTACTTACACAGTGACTGGAGGGCAATGAAGAGTGTAGTAGAACAAAGGGATCTCAAGTTCAGATCCACAATTCCTTGAGAGTAACATTTCAGGTAGGTAGAGTCATAAAGAGAGCTTTTGACATATTGGCTTTCATAAATTAAGAGTATTAGGTATAGATGTTGGAATCAGAAACAAGAGAAAATCTGCAGATGCTGGAAATCCAAGCAACACACACAAAATGCTGGAGGAACTCAGCAGGTCAAGCAGCATCTATGGAAAAGAGAACAGTCCTGCTGAAGGGTCGTGGCCTGAAACATTGACTGTACTCTTTTCTATAGATCTGCCTGGCCTGCTGCACTCCTCCAGCATTTTGTATGTGTTGTATAGTTACTGAAATGTTATGTTGAAGTTCTACAAGATGTTGGTAAGGCCTAATTTATTGTATTGTGTGCAGTTTTAGTCACCTACCTACAGCAAAGATCACAATAAGATTGAAAGAATGCCAAGAAAATTTACAAGGATGTTTTATAGAGCTACAACAGTCCCTTGCGGCTCTTCCCCTTATGAATAATGGCCAAGAGACCAGACACCTTCTTCACTATACTATTCACTTGATGTATATTGTCTTGATAAACATTTCATTAGACTTCTCCTCATCAGACAAATAATTTTTTTTTTTACTGATCTACTGTCCGTCATTGTTTATCTATAACCTCTCCTGTCCTCCTCCACTTGTATGCTGAAAAAGGTTAAGTTTTCAATCATCTCTGCCTGATGAACTAGCAGAATCCTGGTGAGACTGCTCACTGGCCTATCAGTAGTTAAAATAGATAGCCTCAAATGGCCTGATTGTACAGCTGAAAATGAGTCTCTCATCATTACCAGAATTCTGACAGATGATGCAAACCTGAAGCAGAAACCATTTCTCTCCAATTATGAATAACAACTTTTTATTACCTGTTAGAAGTATTGGTGCAATACTAGAAGACAACAGCAAATGATAAGAGCATTAAAATAGTTTTACCAGAGTTATATACATCTATAATTGATAGCAAGGTCTTGCATTCTTTAAAGATTGCATTGCATTCTGACAATTATTTCCACAAAGTGACTAGTCTGCTTGCATAGTTATTGACTGGAATCATAATGGGCTTCTTTTGACTAATATTGTAACTCTGCCTTTTATTTCTGAAATGGTTTTCCAACTTATGCACATGGATAACTTTGAATTAATAGAAAACATCTCTGCTGTAACAAAATAGCCTGACAAAACTTCAATAACACGTCAACCATTGCATTTGACTTCAAGTAAAAATTTAATCGGATGTGTTATGAATTGGCTGACACAGTGTGCGGCAGAAAGTAATTTTTTTGGCAGAAGGCAACTTTATAGAAAAGGGCTTAATCCTTTGTATTGTCAATGAGAGAATTAGTAAAAATGTTTGGGGTGCTGTAACATTATTTTTAAAACCCTGTCAGATTTAATTCAACTTTAAGTATTTGTCTTAATAAGATGGAAAGATGCCATTTCTATGAAGCTTTCCACTTTGTAAAGGCAATGCTAAGTATTATATTAACAAGAGAACTCATTTCAAGACATAAATACAAGGGATAATTGAGGTAGGATGTATAGACATAATTCACCTGACACGTGCTTTGGCTCAGTTCATAGTACTCTGTGTCTGAATCGGTAAGTTAATGTTTTGTCCTGAGGGAAATGTCTTTTGAAAGTATTTCTAAACCAAGGTCTCATCAATTTTCTCAAGTGTGTTTTAAGGAAGAACAGTGACATTATCTACATTGCTCTCACCATTACTTATTCGTCAATCAGCAGCAATAATAGCAGATTGTCAGAACATGCTGTGTGTAAAATCATTGCCATGTTTCCTACAACACAACAATGACCTTACTTCACAACTATTTCATTTCCTGTAAGGAATTCTGGGTTATCTGGAGAAAATGAAAGATTATTTTGCTTTGTTTTGAAAACTATTTGTATTTTAATATTATGCTTTGAATTTGTTACCAATTATAGTTAGTTACATAACTGAGACAATACAGCATCAGTGCAAGAACAAAATTCTGATATTTCAATCAGATGCAGCCTAAATGTGAATAAAAACTCTCAGAAATTACCAAGTAAGCTCTACAGTTCAGGAGCACTTCTGGATAAACTTTTAGTGCTGGTCTAGGCAGAAATGACTCTAGCTTGTGAATTACTTCATAAAGAAAGACAATAATTAGCTTCTTTTCAAATTCACTATATCAATCAATACGTCTGTGTTCAAACCATAGAAGTGGGAATGAAATCCATAATTTTGAACGCTGGCAAAATAATTGCTAATGAAGCCACAGTCAACCCAAACAGTTCCACCGTCCTTCAATGAAATTTGATGGATGGTGAGTGATCACTTCCTTGAAGGATCTATATAACACAGTTCTGTACTTTCTCAGTCCACTACAGCAGATTAACATGTTTCCATTGGTAGTTACAACTACCATAGAGTCAACTCAGCTCCAAAGAGACTATCCCTGTAGATTGATGACTGCCTTAAAAGAAATCTAAAAGCAGAGAAATCAGTAAAAGAAAGCTAGTAATAATGGAAAATAATGAATGGAAGAAAATCTTTTTTACAAAAGATAGTCTGAATTATTCAGAATCTTCATTCTGAATTTCTGAAAAGTACATATTGAAAAGTGTTAGTCACAATATATTTTTTAATTAAACAAAATATACTTTATTCAAAAATAAAATTATGTACAACAAACCATTCAATGACTCTCAATCCTTTACAAACGTTTCCATTACGGTCTTTACATTTCCCCACTTTTAGCCACCCAGGTGGCACTCTGTTATTTCATATTTACATCCCCTTGTTGAGGGGTATACACCCCATCCCGCTACCCTTCAACTCCCACGGGAGAAGAACCCTAAACTGTGGTCCTTCCCCACTAGCCCTTTCGGTGGTTGTACCAAGTTTCAGTGTGTCCCTCAGCACGTACTCCTGCAGCCGAGAATGTGCCAGTTGGCAGCATTCTCCCACGGACATCTCTATGTGCTGGCAGACCATCAAGTTTTGGGCCAACCAAAGAGCGTCTTTCACCGAGTTGATGATCTGCCAGCAGCACCGGATGTTGGTCTCCGTGTGCGTCCCTGGGAACAGCCCGTAGATTCTCCTCACTGCAGTCCTCCCGTGGGCAGAGGGGTGTGGAGACGACATTCCGGGCGTACAGAAGGGATCTGACTGGGAGGGCCCCTCTCACTGCCAGCCAGGTGAGGTCTTGGTGCCTGTTGAATAGGTCTGGCGAAGAGGCATTTTTCCAGATGAACTGGACGGTCTGCTCAGGGAACCACCCCACTGTGTCCATCACGTCCTTCTCCCACAGTCCCTGCAGGACTTTACGTGCTGACCATTGTCTGATGGCCCTGTGGTCAAAGGTGTTGACCTGGAAGAACTTTTCTACAGAGGACAAGTATGGCGGCAACGACCAGCTGACTGAGGCGTTGCATGAGAGTGGGGCCAGACCCATCCTTCGTAGCCAGGGCGACAGCTAGAACCTGGGCACATAGTGGTACTTGGTGCCCACATACCTAGGATCCACACACAACCTGATGCAGCCACACACGAAGTTGGCCATCAGGGTGAGGGCAACATAGGGAACATTTTTGTCCCCATCGTCCAGGGACTTGTGCATGGTGGCCCATCTGACCCACTCCATCTTGGATATCCAGACAAATCTGAAGACGACTCGGGTGATTTCCGAGCTGAAAGAGCGGGAGACGGGCCACACATGTGCCAAGTACAGCAGCCCTGAGAGCACCTCGCACCTGATGATGAGGTTCTTGCCCATTATCAAAAGGGAGCGCCCTCCCCACAGTCTCAGTTTCTGGTTCATCTTGGCAGTCCACTCCTGCCAGTTCTTGTTGCACGCCTTGGCCCCTCTGAACCAGATCCCCAACACCTTCACGTGATCAGATCTGATGGCGAAGCGGACACTGGATCAGTTGGGCCAGTTGCCGAAGAGCATGGCTTTGCTCTTCATGCAGTTGACCCTGCTGACATCTTCAGCATTTACTACTTTGATTTCAGATTTCCAGTATGTGCAGTCTTGTGCTTTTTGATTGTGGTTAAATTCATTTCCAGTTCTTTTCCAGGACGCCCAACTTCGTGACCTTGCTTTTCTCTCTAAAAGATTTTCTGATTATCTTTTTCATATTACTCACCTTCAATACTTCCTATTTCCCTTCTTGTTTCTACAACTAATTCTGATGAAGTCTCATTAACCTGAAATATTGACTGGGTACCTCTTTCCACACATGCTGACTAAGCACATTCAATATTTTCTGGGCTTTCAGATTTACGGTGTCTTCATTGATTTTGTTTTTCATTGGACATTATTAGGCTTGTCCTGGACTCTGTAAATTCCCATTTGGAAAAGCCAGTATATCCTATTTATTTATTCATTCACTATTGTGATACAGCATGGAAGAGCACCAGGTCACCCAGCAATCCCCGATTTAACTCTAGCCTAATCATGAGACAATTTACAATAACCAAGTAACCTACCAACCGGTATGTTGTTGGACCATGGGAGGAAACCCACGCGGTCATGGGAAGAACGTACAAACTCCTTACAGACAGTGGCGGGAACCTTGGACATCTTTTGTCATTTAAACCAGGATATTTTTGTCTTGACCAAATGTGTTCTAAAGAAGGAACCAATCTTTCTTTTTCGTTCTTTTTCATGCCTATCATAGGGAGATTTTAATGATTCACCCTGTGATTTATAGCTTGTGGTTGTTAGAAGTTACAAATTGGATGACTTTGCATATGCTGTATCACTTTCTAGATGTGTGGAGCAGGTTAAGACCTACAAGTATCTGGGAGTACAGTTAGACGAGAAGCTAGACTGGACTGCCAACACAGATGCCTTGTGCAGGAAGGCACAGAGTCGACTGTACTTCCTTAGAAGGTTGGCGTCATTCAATGTCTGTAGTGAGATGCTGAAGATGTTCTATAGGTCAGTTGTGGAGAGTTGTGGAGAGCGCCCTCTTCTTTGTGGTGGCGTGTTGGGGAGGAAGCATTAAGAAGAGGGACGCCTCATGTCTTAATAAGCTGGTAAGGAAGGCGGGCTCTGTCGTGGGCAAAGTACTGGAGAGTTTAACATCGGTAGCTGAGCGAAGGGCGCTGAGTAGGCTACGGTCAATTATGGAAAACTCTGAACATCCTCTACATAGCACCATCCAGAGACAGAGAAGCAGTTTCAGCTACAGGTTACTATCGATGCAATGCTCCTCAGACAGGATGAAGAGGTCAATACTCCCCAATGCCATTAGGCTTTACAATTCAACCGCTAGGACTTAAGAACTTTTTAAAAGCTATTATTAATGCTTTTTGAGATAGTGATTTAGATGCATATCATATTTTTTACTGAGTTAAGTATTGTATGTAATTAGTTTTGCTACAAGTGTATGGGACATTGGAAAAAAAAGTTGAATTTCCCCATGGGGATGAATAAAGTATCTATCTATCTATCTATCTATCTAGAGGAGGGGTTCCCAACCTCTTTTATGCCATGTACCAATACCATGAAGCAAGGGATCCCTGGATTCCAGGTTGGGAACCCCTGTTATAGAGTTTCATAACTATCATAATTTAAGATGGTGGTTGCTTGCCCTAATCAATCCATTGCAACCAAAGATTATGCACTTGAACAATAGAGCTCTTTGTTTGACAGGAAAACTCTGTTAATCTCACTGGTCATGAATTCATCTCAGATGGTTTCATATTTCAAGTTTCTTTTATACGCATTGAAGTCTTTTTTATTTCCTATTCACTCTGTCAGAAACATATATTTTAATTCTGTACAAAAGTTAAATTCTATTGATCATTATTTCACTTATCCTAGATTACGCTTATCTTTGCCACTTATATCATTTCTAAAGCATTTTCATCCTTTGACACTCCAAAATAGAAATATTTGCGTTTCTGATTCTTTTCAACAGTCCGTTGCAAGTGAGAAATTATTTGTAATTGCCCATCCTCTGTCTCATCATTTCTGTGAAGCTATTGACCAATTACCCTGTCAATCTTTTCAAATCACATGGAAAATAAATTGCACTTGGAAATATTATTTTTCTCTCAAAATAATTACAGTCTTTTTTGCAATTGAAATCCTTGAATTAAAACTATTTGTCCATCCACACTCAAATACAAATAATTGGGTTTGTTAAGATCTATTCTGGAGGAGCTATTAGACACCATAATGTTGCCCACTGTGTAAGCACATACAAAAACTTACACGCTCAAGCACACACAGAGACACAAACAGACACATAGTATTGACAAGATGTGCATTGAGTGCACACACCCAATATCAGGGTAGCATTTAGCTAAGGATTTTAGCACATGTATACAGGGTGACAACAGATTAAGCAGCCTCCATGCAAGATAAAATAGAGTGAATTTTTCAGGTGAAGGCCCTTTATCAAAAATAGAAAATGAGAAAACAAGTTAAATTTTCCTTAAACCCAAGTGTATGGTTTCTTAGTATGATTCAAAGATAGCAAGGCACTTGATTGCATTAGGATAAACCTCATAGATAAGTGTTTGAAAATTTTAAAAAAAGATAACTGTATTTGGTTCTTCTTTGTTTGTCAAGTCTAACTGATAAATGTGAATAGAAGTGTAAAATGACATACATAAAAATAGATGGGCAAAGAATTAGGTTAGGTGTTTAAAAATAATCCTTTTTGCAGCAATCATTGGTCTATAGAACAAACTACCAAAACGTGCAATGAATGTAAACTCACCAGAGCCTCACAGAAGGGAGATGAATTAGTTCCTGAAAGATGAAGACATTTCCAGTTATAGAGGATAAGTTGGAATACAGCTGGGAATAATAGAATTTATGAGGTTCATCCCTCTCCTGAAGCTTCCTCAATTCCCAGGGTTCCCTTTTCATACAAAGAAAATGAAAAAAAATGCTGGAGTCCACTCCCTCGGATGTCTGGAGAAGCTGATCAATTGAAATTGCCAAGTCTGAAATTGATAGACCTTTCAATAGGTAAATATATCAGGGGATGAGAAAAGAGTGGATAAGCAAAGTTGAGGAACAGATCAGCCATGATGTGGCTGAATGATGGAAGAGTTTCAAGGAGCTGAATGAAGTACTCCCACTCACGTGTTTCATCATCCTCTCAGTACTACTAGACTGAATTAATTATTTTGTTCAGGTGCTTTTACCGAAGAGAATTATTCGTGGGAAAAAAACATAAAACAACATATACAGATTAATTTATATGTTATAATTATTTTAATATAGAAATAAGCCATTCAGATATTGAGTCAATGCTAGCTCTCAAACAAGGACATTCCTCTACATATTTGCCTGTAGCCTATTTTCTCACACATCAAAAACATCTTATCCCAAATTCTTCTACTTCCTACCTACAATAAAATAATTTACAGTAGCCAGTTATTCAATCAACTGGCATATTTTGAATTGCGGCAAGAAGCTGAGCACCAGGGAAAAACCATGTAGTCACAGGTGAAATACTCAAAGCTCGCACAACCAGAAGTCAGAATCAGAAGTGGGTCAATGGAGCTGTGACTCAGCTGCAAGACCCGTAATGCAACTGAATACGGAATATCCTCCTTATCAACTTAAATGGGTGAGCACTTATTCTGGATCTACATATTTTAATATTCAGATCTAGCATTTACCAACTCAGGTCCCCTGAGAATTTGTTTCAAAAATATTATCTCTCACCTTATTAAATATAACCAATTGATCTCCTGCCTGTTTAAATACTCCTTGTGCATTAACCCCAGCATTCGTCAGATCAATCCAGTGAAGATTCTCTGAACTATCTTCAATGTAAGTGCATCTCTTATTATAAGGAAACCAAAACCATGTGGCAGTACACCAAATATTGTCTAACAATGATTAGCAGCAAGATTTATCTCCTATTATACTCTCATCTGTTATGTCTTGTAACTTCAAAACATTAATCTAGTTCAAAAGAAGACATGGGAGTCTGAAATGCGGGTCTAACATCAGAATTACATTAAGTGAGGTACCCCCCCACCCCCGCAGATCACGTGGTAGTGTGATAATATGCATATAACCCATAATTAATTATTTGAACAAACAGGAATGCTTCATCAATCAATACATATACAAGATTACTTAAACATGATTTAAATATTAAATACACAGCAGTCCTCCCTGCTTGGCTATAAACTCCAACTCAATAGAGACTGCATCTCAACAATATACACAGTACATTGTATAATACATCTACTATATACAGTAAACAGATTTTCAGCAAAGTAAATTTAAAATGGACACATTCCGACCTAAAAATTTAATTGCTGTGGAGAATTTCCTACTCGTGTGGAATAATGTCTTTCCTGACAAGGGAGATCACTCTGCTTGGCAGGTGAGACTTCTGGCTGTGAAATAACCTTGGGTTCTGGGTCTTCCTCCATGGTGGTTGTAGGAGTTGACTCCGAGAATCCAGGAAGTGGATCTAACAGCTCGGGATGCCTTTCTTCTCCTTTCATTCTTCTAGTTTCTGCATCTTGATCTTGGGAAGGTGCATTTAGTTCATTGGAGCATTCTCTTATTAATCCTTCTATTGTTCCCTTTACGATCTAAACTCTCTTCTTGATTTCCTGATCCACAACATCATCTGTTTTTGTATCTCCATTGACTCCTTTCTGTTTGGCCTTGCGTTCATCCAGCTGGGCTTTGTGGTCTTTGCACTTACTTTTACTAGCAGCTTTTTGCCTCCCATGAAGTTCACACAATAACCTTAATGCATGCAGAGTGGATTCTGGTTCTTTATACTCACAAAAGCTGGATGCATGCAACTTTCCTGAAGCTTCTTCAGATTCAGATTCAGATTCAGATTCAGTTTACTGTCATTTAGAAACCACAAATGCAATGCAGTTAAAAAATGAGACGACGTTCCCCCAGAATGATATCACAAAAGCATATGACAAAACGGACTACAGTAGAAAATCCACATAATGTTTGGCAATCCCCAATCCAGAGTCCGGAGAGGCTGCTGCGTATTAATATCGCGCTACCGTCTTAGCGCGTTCCCCGGAAAGGAGCTCCAAATCCACCAGACAAACAAGACCAAAAACTAAAGCTACAAGACCTGCACAAAACCACATAGTTACAACAGTGCAAACAATAGCATAATTGATTTTAAAAAACAGACTATGGGCACAGTAAAAATAGTCCAAAGATGTTAAAGGACTATAAGTTCAAAAGAAATCACCACACAGTTTCCACAAGTCCCCAGGGTCCCGACAGACTTGCAATCCCATGCTGGCGGCAGAAGGGAATACCCCCGCTATGGACTTCCACAGCACCACCTGACTCAGCCTCACAGACGCAGCACACAATGAAAGCTCCATCGAACCCAGCCTCGCAGACGCAGCACACACCGAAAGCGACCTGACCGCAGCGGACTCCGAGTCCGTCGAACCTCCGAGCCGACGACCATCCCCTCCGGCACAGCTTCTCCAAGCACCATCCTCTGCCGAGCGTATTAAGAAGGTCCCATCAACGGCCATCGGCAACGCGATCGGCAACCCGAAGACTGGGGGCCTGTTCTTCCCAGCAGAGTCTTGGACCTCACAGCAGCAGTAGCAATGAAGAAGGTCTTCCTGGAGATTTCCCGATGTTCCTCCGTACTCCCGCGTCCATTTTCAATCAATTATGATTGCACATGGCACCCCACTTCACAAATAACAGATAATCAGCTCCGGAGTGGCCACTGCAAGCTGCGTCGCGCCGCCATCTTGATCTTTTCTTGAGCTCTCTTTCAGCTTAAAAGCAAGCCATATTTCACAAGTAACTGCTTGATTAACTTAGTAGTTTTCCCAGCTATGTTGTCTACAAAACTGTTACAGTCTGACCGCTGCTTTCATCACTTTCACACTTCATCTGAGCAGCTTGCTCCTTCCTTGGTCCAATATGCTTTCCAACCAGAGGCATAGCGGATGGCACCAACACCTGTTTATCCTCTACTAGGCAACAGTCATGATGTTCAGTGTGAGGTCAGTTGTGGCATCATCCAGTACCTTTCTTAATTCGCTTTCATTTGGCTTCATTGCAAGGAATGTGACATGCAAATTGTGGATTGATCTCCAATCAACTTGTAGATGTCTCAGTGAATCATGCACCCAGAGTGCTGGTCCTTCTATTTTTACCACATTTAAGCACAATGTGGCTTACTGGTTGTTGTATTTCACAATTACAAGAATGTCATTCCCACAGGAGTTGTCTTTTCACCAGTAAAAGTTCTTTGTTGGTTATCTGCTGACTTTAGTTTGTTATCTTTGAAATGCCTCTCAAACTCATTGTATGGAATGACTGAAACAACTAAACCAGAGTCTTAATTCCATTTTAATTAATTTGCCGTTTGCTTCTGGCATAAGCTATATTGCTTATCAATTGTTAGTTTTTGCACTGTGAATCTCAAGAGTACCCAGTCCTGTGTCACCCTCATCATTATCAGATTTTACATCAACTGCATGCAGATTAGTGCTCATCCTGAAATTGGAACTTGACATTTTAGTGTTTTATTTTCTCTTCCTGTGCAGACCATTTATTTTTCACTGCCTGACATTCTCCATGTATGTGTCCTACTTTGTTGCATTTTCTGCAAGTTTCACCTTTAAATCTGCATTTGCTTTGTTTATGTGAGCCCTTGCCACAATGGTAACACAATTTGTTTGACCAGGGTGGTTTCTGTTTAGATGCTGCAATTCGCACTCTTTTTTATTCCTGAGTGCAACTCAATTGCATCTCTGTCTGCAGTTTCCACTGAAATGACAATTTCAACTGTTCTTTTGAATGTAAGCTGTGCTTCAGTTTGGAACTGTTTTTGAATGCTTTCTTGTAAGATTCTACAAACTAAATGATCACTTAGTGCATCATTAAGCCCATTACCCATGACAATGCTCAGACAATCACTTCAATTCAGCTATATACACTGAAATGGATCCCCTTCTCTTTAATTTCACTTATGGAACTTAAAGTGCTTTGTAATCAACAATGGCTTTGGTTCTAAGTGTTCCTGCATTACTTTACAATATTAGCAAAGCTCATTTCTGATGGTTTGGTTGGAACAGTCAAACTACAAAGCAAACTGAATGCCTTTAAACCCAATGAATTCCGCAAAATTGATACTCATTTCTCATTGGCTATTTCATTTGCTTCAAAATTTTGTTCCAATACTTAGTATACATGAGCCAGTTTACTCATTGTGTAATCAAACTCGTCAATCTTTCTGATGCAGCCATTTTTTAATGATTATGATCTCCCAGTATTCATTCTTTATGAACCAGTGAATCCTTTCTTTCTCTTTATGAACCCATCAGTTCTTCTGTTTTATGATTTTTTTATTAAAACTCAACATCTATGCACATATGGGCTACACTCTGCTGTTTTTTTTAATCTTGCCATTCCTAGCTTTGCCTTTTTTAGTTCAAATATCTTGCTGTGACTGAATGGGTCAGTAGTCATCTCAGGTTCATTTTTTAAAAAATTACCTCATTGCGAATGTCATGTTTTGTAACTTCAAAACATTAATGTAATTCAGAAGAAGAAACTGGAGTCTGAAATGCAGTTCTAACTTTGAGGTTACTTTAAGTGAGGTGTCCCTGTCTCATGTGGCTACATGATGGCATATGCACTTAAAAATTTTTTACATATAGCTCATAATTAATTATTTAAATGAACAGAAAGGCTTAATAAATCAATATATATACAAGATTACTTAAACATTACTTAAATATTAAATAAACAACATAACCTCTTTGCAATAAAGGTCAGCTTTTAATGTGTGTTTTTAGTTTCTGGTGTACCTGCTGAACAATTTTCACATGCCTATCTTGTTCCTTCTCTTTCACAGATTTATGTACTTCCCACTAAAAAATTTTCTGATCATCCTAGCGTAATAGATAACCTTTGATTCCCCCTCATTATTCTTTACCTGCCAATTGTTTGTCCAATCAGTTATCCTATCTATATCCCTTAACATATTTTCTGCGTATAGCCTCTGAAGTCCAGCTCCTGGCCTTCATGTGTGGCTAGCTATTAAGCCGAGAGGAACCATTTCTACTGCGGGAAGCAGGGGAAAAGATGGGTTACAGGCACCTTAAAACCAATCACTTTGGGCAGCTGGGGTTTGTCAGCCGTGGTTGGCAGCTCATTAAGGAGAAGGAAAACTCTGATCTCAAGCCTCTGTTGCCTTATGGCAATACCCACTCATAAGGAAGGCTTCGAGAAATAACTGGAGCTGGAATCTCCAAGGGAGTCCTACATTCAGTTCAACGGTGACTGGCAACTTCTGCAATGCTGCTGGTGTCAAACTATATCCGTCTCTGCGTTCCTTTGGGTTAATCAGAAGCATGGAGAGAGGTTGCTTGCTACATGGGCAACAGCTAGCTCTCCATATTGTATTGTCCAGGTTTGCATATCTGGACAGCTAGGACACTACATCCATGGTTAACCATGACCAATGGAGGACAATCACTCTCGGCATACTTGTCATAGCCTGGTTTCTCACCCGTAGGTGTATTGCCAGCAGAGTTTGCTAATATATGCTGAATCCCATCATCTGTGTCATTAATATAGATTGGAAATACTTGAGGTCCCAGCTGCTAAAGTTTATCAATCTGAAATAGGCCCCTTTATCACAACTGTGTTTTGGGTCGGGCATATATTTATCTACCTATGACAATAGATTAACTCCACAAGATTTTATCTTGTGTATCAACCTTTTATGTGATACCTGATCAGTGTCTTCTAAGTTTCTAAATATATTACATCCACTTGTACACCTTTATCCAGATTTCCTCAACATGTGTGTGTGTGTGTCTCCCTTCTACTCAGCCAGGAATTCTAGCATTTCCCAATGACAGATGTCAACATAACTGAATTCTGGTTTCTAGTTCCTGCCTTTCAACTTTTTTTGCATTAAATTTGAATTTATCCAATCCATTGAGATCTATCCAAAATCAAGGAATTTACAAATCTCTTAGTATCTCACATTCATATTCTACTTTCCGTATCTTTACATTTCTTTGGTCACCTTTTGTTGATTCCTAAAATGTTCCAATCTTCAACATATTGCTAATCCCTGCAAGTATGTATGCCTTTCCCATTGTCCCTATAATGAGTTGAGCAAACCTGAACATACCTACCCCAAGTGTAATCTTACCAAGGTTTTACAGAGATTCCTGCTGGTTTTATAGATCGATGATTTCTTTCCTCCCACAGTACTATGTGACCCACTGAGAGTCTTCAGAAAACCAGGCAACATCCTGCTAAATTTTCCCTGTACCATCCCTGGTGCAATCATATCTTTGTAAAAGCATGGTGACCAGAACTACACACAATAATCCAACTGTGATCTAACTAAGATGTTAAAAAGTTATACTATAATTTCATTGTTTTTATATTCTATGCCTCGAGCTAAAGAGGGCAAGTATTTCATATATATTCTTCGCCATCATATCTACCACTGTCTTCAAAGATCCTTGCACTTGTACACCAAGATTTTTTGACCTTTCAGTACGCCCTAGAACCTGCATTTACGGTATATGACCTACTCTGATTAGTCTTTCTAAAGCACATCACCCCACATTTGTCAGAATTATATTTCCATCTGCCATTGCTCTGTCCATCTTACCAACTGATCAATATCATCCTGTAGTCTAAGGTTATCTTCCTCAGTATATTCAATGCTGCTGTCTACAAACTTGCTAATCAAACCTATATATACAAATAAAGTGTAAAGAGCACAGCAGATTAGTCTGGAAGATTAAGACTTCATCTTTCAGCTCATGGAGGATCATTCTAGAATCCAATAGCATGATGGTAGCTGTCCTTGAGTCTGATGGTACATGCTCTCAGTGTTTTATATCTTCTGCCCTATGGTGGAAGGGGTCCTTTATTGTTTTAGCTCTTTTCCTGATGAAGTGGGAAGTATAGATGGAATCAATAGAAAGTAGACTAACTTGCATGATAAATTGGGCTGTGATCATGACTGCAACTTCTTGCAGTCTTAGGCAAAGCAGTTGCCATACCAACCTCAACGCCTTTATCAAAAGATTAAATCAAATTTGTCAGACAGGATCACAAAATGTCTGATCAATTATAAAGCCATGTTGACTACCTTTATTTCCAAGTGTGGAATAATCCTGTCCCTCAGGATTTTATTTTTGTTCATAATAGTTCCCTACCACTGGCAATTTACTACCACTGACTTTAGTCTCAAACTTAATATGAAATTTTTTCATGATAGTCTACTTTTCTCAATAAAATCCTTTACGACATAATAAATGGAATTGACTTCCAGTCAAGATAACCGGCGCACCAATCGTGAGTTGGAGAGCTATGAGAAAGGAGGCAGAGCACAGGTCCGGGAGCGAAGTTTAACAAGGAAAGCTTTGCAGGAACTTGGCTATAACCGGAGCACCAATCATGAGTTGGAGAGCCCCGAGAGAGGAGGCGGCACACAGGTCCAGAGCAAAGTTTAAAAGGGGAAAACTTTGTGGGAACTCGGTTATAACCAGTGCACCAGTCGTGAGCTGGAGAGCAGGCATAAAAGGGAGTCACTGCCATGCGAAGCAGTCATAAATGGATCGGTCATCGACGGAGTTGTCTGAGGCAGAGGGGTAGGCCTTTGGCTCATTTGGGCTTCAGCGAGGTAAGTGAGTCAGTGGACTTCTTTCTTTTGAGGAATCGAGAGCATGTCTGTAGGGTTAGTGTTTTGCTCTGGGTGTCAGATGTGGGAGTCCTGTCATTCTTCGAGTCTCCCAGATGGCCACATCTGCACCAGGTGCACCGAGATGCAGTTCCTGAGAGAGCATGTTAGGGATCTGGAGCTGGGGCTTGATGACCTACAGCTTATTAGGGTGAGTCAACAGGAGATAGACAGCAGCTACAGGGAGTTAGTCACCCCGAAGCTGCAGGAGTTAGATAAGCGGGTGACTGTCAGGGAAGGGATGGGAAGAGCTCAGATAATAGAGAGCACCCTTGTGGCCATCCCCCTCAGTCACTGTTATCTCATTTTGGATGCCGTTGGGGGGGGGGGGGGGTGACCTGACAGAGGATGACCATGGCGATCGGGTCTCTGGCACTGAGCCTGGTTCCATGGTGCAGAAGGAAGAGAAGAAGATGAGAAATGTGGTAGTCATAGGGGATTCCATAGTGAGGGGAACAGAAAGAAGGTTCTGTCAGCCTGATAGAGATACCCACATGGTGTGCTGTCTCCCAGGTGTCAGGGTCCGGGATCTCTAAGATCACGTGCAGAGTATTCTGAGGGGAGAGGGTGAACGACCAGAAGTCTTGGTACATGTTGGTACCAATGACATAGGTAGAAAAAGGGAGGAGGTCCTGAAAAGAGAATTCAGGGAATTGGGTAGGAAGCTGAAAAGCAGGACCTCCAGGGTAGTAATCTCAGGATTGCTGCCTGTGCCACGTGCTAACGAGCACAAGAATAGTATGATCAGGCATATTAATGTGTGGCTGACAAACTGGCAGGGGGGCAGGGCTTCAGGTTTCTGGATCATCGGGGCCTCTTCTGATGGGGGTACGACCTGTACAAAAGGTTGGGTTACTCCTGAACCCAAAGGGGTCCAATATCCTAGCAGACAGGTTTAATAGAGCTGTTTGGAATGGTTTAAACTAATTTGGCAGGGGGATAGGAACAGGAGTGATAGGGCTGAGGAAGGGGAAAACAAAAATAAATCAAAGATAGCTTGTCGATCGTTTGGGTACTTCAGCACTTAGCACTCTCTGAGAGGATTCGGGGAGACAGAGGCAGCATGTGCGAACTTTGTGGTGAGAAGGCTGTGGGACAAGCTATTGTTCAACTCCATTTCACTGATGAAAGCTTGAATTGCTTGCCAATTAAAACAACGAGGGAGGTTGAAGCATCAAGGCGAGTGTAGAGGCTAAACACTGACTGCCTGTCTTCTTACCACTCTGCTACAGAGAGGGAAATGTCTGTTTTTGGATGTGGACTTGGATTTTAGACTTTCTTCAGTCTTATGGTTTTATTGTATTTTGTGTTTATTGCCTGATCTCTCCTCTTTTATTTGTGCAGGGAGGGGGATTTCGGGATCAATGTACTTGGTCCGTTTTGTTTGTTTTTTTTGTGGAAGAGGAGGTTGATGATCATGCTCTGTTTTTGTTTGTTTTCTTTTCTGGGGGGGGGTTGGCGTAGATGATCATACTGCCCTTCTTTTTTTCTCTTGGTTTCATCGCTACACAGAGATGAAGAATTTCAATTTGAATACTTTGATAGTAAATGAACCTTTGAACCTTTGAAATGACCCATTTCATCCCATTATGTATGATTAGATCTGATGTTTCAACTAAGAAACTGTTTCAATACATTTTATAAACTAAGACTATCTTCCTCAGTATCATCAATAATGTTATCTACAAACCTACTAATCATACCTCCAATATATAGTGTACAAATAAAGTGCAAGGACCACAGCTAATTTTCCCCACTAATTTAGTTTGTTCAATTCACTCACAGTTACTCCAGTACTCTATCAGCAGGCCTGTTATTGACTTAATTCTCTGTGTCACGGATAGCGATTACTCGGAAGTCTGTAGATGACTTCCTCCAGTGACTTCTTTACTTTGCTCTTTCTTATTTCTGCTCAAATTTATTCCATTTCTGGATCTTCTGAGCCAGATTTCTCTGTCATCATGTCAATGATCTCATCCTTTATTAGCAGAGCTACCCAACCTCCTTTCTCATTCTGCCTATCCTTTATTCAGAGGAGTTTCTTGTGCAGGACACAACAATTAATGGCTTTCATACTTTGAAATTATGTCTCAACAGGCCAATTTAATGGTTAAGGTGGCATTCAAAACATCAGCAATTTGAAATTTCATTAGGGCAGTTTATGGCTTATTGTCCATTAGAGAGCCATTTTGTGACAGTGATTTATTTCCAATAGGTTACAGATAACCAAAATATCATCTTGTGTGAAAAAATCATGAACAGCATTTAAATGATGTTTTGCAATTCTATGTTATACACATGTGAGTTGAGCATACATCCAGCATTGTCTTTGCAGTATTGAAGCTGAAACAGCCTCACATCATACTGCTCACTAACAAGAGAGCAAAAGACAATTAAACATCTTTCTATGGTCTTCTCTCTCCCCTCTTTTCAATTTTCTGTCTTTTTTAATGCTTCTTCCTTTTCCTCTACTACTTCTGTACATGTAGAATAAAACACTCCCTACTTTCTCTCTCTCTCTCTCTCTCTCTGTCTTCCTTTCTTTCTCTCTTGCTCTTTCTCTGTTTCTGTGTGTTCCCTTGAATCAATTTATTCAGCTTCTTTCTTGCTTGCATCTTCGCTTGAAATATTTTACAAGACTTGCTGCGATGAAGAACTGTGGTCAATGTGATCACTTCATCTTCCAGTTGTAGGGAGTAAGAAGTTTAACCAGGTACTAAGTACAGTTTTACATCCAACCATGTATGGTTTTATACATCTGATAAGTGACACTTGAAAGTCTCCCACCGGCTGCTAGGATTCCACACATTAAAACAAAACAATATTTCCTCCTTTATCCAATGTTATTCTGCAATATACATTAGTTGAAGTACTAGGCACACCCCCTCCTTCTCTTGATCATTTCTCCCTCTCTTACTCAAAAAAATATTTCACTAGGGTGGGTTACAAGCTGTAAGGATATCATAAGATGCCAGGCCCATTCCCTGAGATTGAAGTGTCTCTACACTTGCAGCTAGAAGATCTTTCCATGAACACATTTCAAATATTTCATACAACATAGAAAGGGTTAACGTCCATTGAGTTAATCCCTGATCTTCGTGGGGAGGGGGCGGGGAAGAGATAATTTCCATCATCCAGTTTTCCTATCTCTGGACGCTATTTATGTAAAGAAAACCACAAAACAAAGGCACACAATAGAATCCACAAAAAAACCCACACAACAAAGACCATTAAACACCTAGTGTGGGTGAAACAATGAAGTTGTGCAAACAATAAAAAGTAAACAAATAATATGCAGAACATGAACTGCAGTCCCCAAGAATGAGTCAACAGCCATGGAGTGAGTTCAGTCCTGAGAAGACACAAGAGCTCATTGGCTACAGGCCACAGCCATGGAGTCAGTTCAGTCCTGAGAAGACACAAGAGCTCATGGGCTACAGGCCACAGCCATGGAGTGAGTTCAGTACTGAGGCAAGTAAAGCCTCATCAAATAGTGAGCTAAACATCGGTTCATCCTTCACCCTCAGCTTAATGCTTTAATCTTTTTCATCTAGCTCAGTACTTAAATTGGCCAAACATCAGTTTGTTTTTCATCTTCTGGTTCAGGCCCTGTTTCTTCAATCAGCCCAAAGTCCGCTCCAGCAATGGCCACCGCATCTGTCCCTGATTTCTTGAGAGTCCAGTTTGCTGAATCCTTCAGGATACTGAAAAAACCTCAGATCATTCAGACAGTTCAAAAGCACAGCTCCCAAAGGGAAATTACAGGCTGCAGATTGCAGTGATTGTAGTCCAGAGAAAGTATATTTAGTGGAAAAATTGATAGTTTTGCTTGCTGCCCACAAAGCGTCGCCATGTATCAACAGAACCATCTTGATCCAGATGTTACCTGGACTGGAACATTTTAGATATAAGGATAGGCTGGATTTGTTTTCCCCGGTGTGGAGAAGGATGAGGAGCGACCTGATAGAGCTATACAGAAATATGAAGAAGATTGATGTATGTATCTTTTTCCCACAGACAAGAGGATATATGTTTACAGTGAAAAGCAGGTATGGAGAGAGAATGTTTTACATAGACAGTGGTTAGAATCTGTTGTCTGAGGAGGTGGTCCAGGTTACAAAACATTTAAGAAGCTTATAGATGAACTTTTCAATCAGCAATGCTAGTGTTTGAATACAGGTCAATAGGATTGTGTGGATGGGTTAATGTTCAGTGTTTACGTGGCAGGCAGAAAAGCCTGTTTCTGCCCTATATCACCATATAGCCTTTATTTCTGTTTGTGCAAACCATCCTCTTTCACAGGCCATCAATTTTGCATGATTCTCATACCACCCACCTATATCAGGAGCAATTTACAGCAGGCAATTAATCTTCTTGTGCTTGTTTGAGAGGAGGGAGGAAATGGGAGCTTCTGTGGGAACGTATGTTAACTGGAGCATTCCACGTAGACAGGACTCGAAGTCATGACAGCACCCAGATCGCTGAAGCTGTGCAGCAGCACATTGTTATCATGTCATACATTGCTCGGCAGTGGTGTGTCAGAGTTCACTGCAACGGCCCATTTACAATCCCTCCAATAACGCTTGACATTAAAGCCAAGCATGTTCACTGACTGTCAGTGAGGTATGGAATTCTTTGCCTAGCTTGTCCCCTTCCTATTATCATCTCAACTAAAACCGGGTGATTACTTTAGAAAGAGGAGGCGAATGATGGGGTTAATACCACAGCTCTGTGGAATTTGAAGGTCCCATGGCAGGACTCAGAGAAGTGTATGTAATTCTTGCTATGTTCTGACTAATATTAATTTATCTTTCTACAGGAGCACCAGTAGTGAGGACTTAGAAGATATGGTCAAGGGAGGCAGAGGACTGCTTACATGATAGTTTTGAGTCAGTGGACTGAACAATATTCAGAGATTCATCTTTGAATCTGAATGAATACGTCACAGTTGTTACCAACTTCAAGACCTTTGTGGATGAGCGTGTGCCTTTGAGAACATACCGGACATACCCAAATCAAAAGCTATCAATGAACCAGGAGATTCATAGTCTACTGAGGGCTAGATCTGTGGCATTCAAGACCAGTGATCCAGAATTATACAAGAAGTTCAGGTACAAACTATGGAAGGCTATTTTAAGAGAGAAATAAAGAATTCCGTTTGAGGTTAGACACGGAATTAGATGCACGTCAGCTCTGGCAGGGCTTGCAGGCCATTACTTCCTACAAAGTGAAACCTAACATCATGAATGGCTGCAATGCTTCACTTCAAGATGAACTCAATGCCTTTTATGCACGCTCTCAAACAGAGAACAAAACTACACCTGTGCAAATCCCTGCAGCATCGGGGGACTTGGTGATCTTGTCTCAGAGGTTGATGTAAGAATGTCTTTCCAGAGGGTAAACTGGCATAAGGCTTCAGATCCTGATGGTGTACCTGATAGGGCTCTGGAAACCTGTGCCAACCAACTGGTGGGTGTGTTCAAGGGCATCTTCAATTTTTGACTGCTGCAGTTGGTGGTTCCATCTGCTTTAAAAGGGCAACAATCATATCAGTGTCCAAGAGCAGGGTGAATGACTATTGCCCACTGCTAAAAACACAATCTACAAATTTCTGAGTGCCACAACTATGGTTGGCAGAATTTCAAAAGATGAAGAGGAGGATTACGGAAGCAAGATAGATCAGCTGGTTCAGAAGTGTCACAACAGCAAACTTGCACTCAACGTCAGTAAGTCTGAGGAATTGATTGTGGACTTCAAGAATGCAAGATCGGGGAATACACACCCCTTCTCATCGAGGGATCAGATGTGGAGTGGATGAGCAGTTTCAAGTTGCTGGGTGTCAACATCTCTGATGAACTATCCTAACCCAACATACTGATGCAATTTTGAAGATGGCATGACAGCGGCTATATTTCATTAGGAGTTTGACGAGACTCAATATGTCACCAAAGACACTCTCAAATTTCTATGGATATACCTTGGAGACCATTCTAACTGGCTGCACTGCCATCTGGTATGGAGGAATCTCTGCACAGGATGGAAAAAGCTGTAGAAAGTTGTAAACTCAGCCAGCTCCATCATGGGCACTAGCCTCCCCAGCATCAAGGAGACTTTCAAAAGATGATGCCTCAAAAAGGTAGCATTAAGGACTCCCATCCAGGGACACACCCTCCTCTCATTGCTACTATCAAGTAGAGGTAAATTTTCAACATTTCAGGAACAGTTTCTTCCCCTCAACCATCAGGTTTCTGTATGGACAATAAACTCATAAACACCGCCTCACTGTGTTTTTCTCTCTTTTCGCACTATTATTTATTTCTTATTTTAATTCAGAGTTTTTTAATTATCATGTATTGCAATGTACTGCTGCTGTAAAACAAATTTCATAACATATGCCAGTGATATTAAACCTGATTTGATTCTGGATTAAGCTCTAAAGATTGAAAATAATGGGCTATATATACAGTGCCAATGAAAAATAATCACCCCTTTGGAAGTTTTCATGTTTTATCCTTCTACAACATTGAATCACAGTGGATTTATTTCTTTCATTTTGACTCTGATCAACAGAAAAAGACTCTTTCATGTCAAAGTGAAAACAGATCGCTATAAAGTGATCTAAATAAATTACAAATATAAAACACAAAATAATTTATTGTGTAAGTATTCTCCCCTTCAAGTCTGTGTTCAGTAGATGCAACTTTGACACTAATTACAGCTTTGAGCCTGTGTGGATAGGTCTCTATTAGCTTTGCACATCTGGATGCTGCATTTTTTCCCCATTTTTCTTTACAAAATGGCTCAAACACCTGCATCTGGAAGGTCTAACTTCTGTTGAGTCAGTATCCTGGCAAAAACTACACCGTGAAGACAAAAGAACACTCCAAGCAACTTCATTGGCACTGTATATATAGCCCATTATTTTCAATCTTTAGAGCTTAATCCAGAATCAAATCAGGTTTAATATCACCGGCATATGTTATGAAATTTGTCTTACAGCAGCAGTACATTGCAATACATGATAATTTTAAAAACTGAAAGGTTATTGAGAAGCACAAGTCAGGAGATGGATACAAGAAAATTTCCAAGTCACTGAATATCCAGTGGGGTACAGTAAAGTCAGTCATCAAAAAATGGAAAGAATATGGCACAACAGTAAACTTGCCTCAAGCAGGTCATCCTCAAAAACTGAGTGACCATGCAAGAAGGGGACTAGTGAGGGAAGCCACCAA
This sequence comes from Hemitrygon akajei, assembly GCF_048418815.1. Taxonomy (NCBI): domain Eukaryota; kingdom Metazoa; phylum Chordata; class Chondrichthyes; order Myliobatiformes; family Dasyatidae; genus Hemitrygon; species Hemitrygon akajei. Next base: position 98,889,640 of record NC_133124.1, read on the forward strand.
AAGACCTATGACATCTCTGGAGGAGTTACAAGCTTCAGTAGCTGAGATAGGAGGGACTGTGCATAGAGCTGTTGCCCAGGTGTTTCACCAGTTGCAGTTTTATGGGAGGGTGGCAAAAAGTTGAAAGAAACTCACCTGAAATCTCGACTAGAGCTTGCCAGGGAGTACGTGGGAGACTCTAAAGTCAGCTGGAAGAAGGTTCTATAGTTGGATTAAACCAAAATTGAGCTTTTTGGCCAACAGACTCAATGCTATCTTTGGCATAAATGAAAGACGGCACATTGTCAAAAGCACACCATCCCTACAATGAAGCATAGTGGTAGCTGCATCATGTTGTGGGTTGCTTCACTGGAGCAGGCCCTGGAAGGCCTGTGAAGATAGAGGGTAAAATGTAAAACGAATACAACAAAATACAGGAAAATCCTGGAGGAAAACTTGATATAGTCTGCAAGAGAACTGCAATTTAGGAGAAGATTTGTTTTCCAGCAAGACAATGACCCCAAGCATGAAGCCAAAGCTACACAGGAATGGCTTAAAAACCACAAAGTTAATGCCCTGGAGTGGCCAAGTCAGAGTCCAGACTTCAAACCAATTGGAAATTGGCGGCTGGACTTGAAAAGGGCTGTTCACTCACGATCCCCATGCCATCTGACAAAGCTTGAGCAGTTTTGTAAAAAAAATGGGGAAAATTTGCAGCATCCAGATGTGCAAAGCTGATAGAAACCTGTTCACACAGATTCAAGGCTCTAATTGCTGCCAAAAGTGTATCTATTAAATACTGACTTGAAAGGGTAAATACAAATGCAATCAATTATTTTGTGTTTTATATTTGTAACTAATTTAGATCACTTTGTAGAGATTTGTTTTTCACTTTAACACTAAAGACTCTTTTTCTGTTGATCAGTATAAAAAACTAATTAAATCCACTGTGATTCAATGTTGTAAAACAATAAAACATGAAAACTTCTGGGAAGGGGAGGTGAATATTTTTTCTAGGCACTGTGTATCCATTTTCAGAGACACACTAATTAATTGACCAGTTGGGTGTTTGTCAGCCTTATATTTGGGCTCACTGTGCAGTTTGGACCTTCCAACTGTTAATTCAGAAATAGCATAGTATCACACATTTTTATTATCACAAGACCCTGTAGGACATTGGTAATGTAGAATACTGCAAGTCCGACTCACTGTTTTGTTGACAAGACCAATGGCACGAGAACTGCGTGTCTTCAGTTGTAGCATGGACTAAGCTTCACGCAACGGTGTCACCTGCTGCAGTCACCTAGGAGAGGTGGCTCTGGATGCGGTGTGGCATGGCATCTGTTATGTTACTTCTGTTTAATCGTACTGTGGGTTAACGAAGAAGTTATTTACAGTAATAAACAAACACATCTTAACCCAGTCACGTGCTGGAACATTCTATCAATCCTCAGTGCTCTGTCCAATCATGTACTGGCACATCATTGCATGTGATATCATCACATCTTCTTTTCCTTAAAAAGAAAAACAATTAACAATGTTAATCAAAACACATCTATATCAAATAACTGAAACTCTGAAATTAGATCTTTCTTAAGGTCTTTGCAATTTCTTCTTAACACAGCTCCCTCCTCTGTTTGGACCTTGTATCCTCTGTGTCCATGTGTTCATTTTATCTTGTTTCCTCACTTTGTCTCCTTGTCCTTCAGATCAGTCAATTCACATTCCATTTCCACTTGTAATGAAATACGAATCCTCTTTTCTTCATCTAATCCAGTCATTTACTGTGTAATCTCTTTTTTATGCTGAGACTTCATCATTTCAATAAAACTTCTTAATTCCTTCACTTGGGCTTTCACTTCCTCCTTATACTGTGCCCACTGTGAGCGTTCTTGCTCTGGATGGCGATGAAACTGAATGTCATATTCTCTCAGTGTCTCTTTCATTATCGCTTGCATTGAAGCAACCTCCTCCTGCCATTGTTTTTTCACATCATCACTTGCCTCCTGTTTGGTTGTCTCAGACACTGCAGCTGCTGCTTTTATATTCTCCATGTCAGCATTTGCCTCCACGAGCTGGACCTGCAGTCGAGTTACATCACCTTCTGCTGACTGTAATGCAACATTCTGTCACTATCCAAGACTAAAACTCTTTCACCAAATTAAGTCTTTCACAGGCAGATAAACCCAGAATTGTCTGTACATTGTTTGGCAAGACCACAAATGAAAGCATGTACACAATATTTTTGTGTGATACCTTTGCCACGTCTGTTCGTTAACTGGAGTGTCTGCACCTGAATACCCAGTCACTTTTATATTCGTCTGATGTAACTTTGGTCTTGGCTTTAAAGCATTAAACTCAGATTCTGCAAGATCATTTACTTGCTTTAGTAGCAAGTTTAAACAGAATTTTGTTTTGATTCACTTGTAATGGACTAGTCCAGTCATTCTTACTTTGTTTACTTTCACAAAGCACACCTGTATAGAATTCCTCATGTTCATCTTCAGGCACAGCATTTACTTGTTGCATTTTATTTTCCTTCTTTCTACTTTTACAACAGCGTGAAAAAAGATTAATCTTACCGCAGCCATTGCAAATTTTGCCATATGTGGGACACTGATTTGGATGAACAGCGATCACATGACTTTCTTCTTTTAAATGCCATTTTGCTCTCTGTCAGTTTTGTCAATGTATTATTATATTTCTTGATATATTCTTGCTTTTATACAGCATTTACATTGCAGTTTTCAACAAAAAGCTCTTCAGCCTGCAACGTCATGGTCTCAGAAGCTTTGCAAAGTGCCAAAGCTTCTTCAAAATTTAAATCTTGCTCTCTCAACAGCCTTTCTCTCAGAGCATTATCTCCAATGCCACAAACAATTCTATCTTTAATGAGAGAGTCTGCGAGCAATCCAAACTCACATGTTCTACTATGCTTTCTTAACTCAGGAACATACTAACCAATTGTTTCATCAGCTCTCTGCGCACATGTGAAGAATTTATATCACTCATACGTTAAATTACGCTTAGGTATACAAAATACTTCAAATCTGTCCATTATTGACTTTAAATTGAAATTATCTCCATCATCAAAGACAAAATTATTATATACCTCTACTACGTCATTCCGGATTACATGGAGTAGAAGCGCACCTTTGGCTTTCTCTGATGTTTCTTCATAATCGATTGCCAATAAGTACAGTTCAAACTGTTGCTTGAATATCCTCCAATTCTCAGCTACATTGTCAATCAGCTGAAGTTTTGATGGAGGTTGTAACCCTTCTATATTACCGTTTACAGTTTGAACGTTTTTTTATTCTTTTTTTTCGATAATCATCGATTCTCAATTCTCGATTCTCCAGTATTATTCTTCCAGAACCATTTCTGACACCATGTTATGTTACTTCTGTTTAAACATACCATGGATTAACAATGACGAATCATATTCCAGAAGAATTAGAGAACTTTTATTTACAGTAATAAACAAACACGTCTTAACCTAGCCACGTGCTGGAACATGCTACCAATCCTGCGCATGCTCAGTGCTCTGTCCAATCATGTACTGGCACATCATTGCGAGTGATATCACCACAGCGTCCATGACCCCTTCCATCGGTGCTGCCCTCCAGTGTTCGATCAGCAGAAAGCAAGCTGGATAGCATTCATCCGTGGACTGCTGCAAGCTTGTTCTTGGCAGCAGCATCCATGGATTCAGGGACTTGAGCTATATTATAATTTTTTGGTGTGATTGTAAGTTTACTGCTATCTTATACAGTTGGCCCTCCTTTTCTGTGAAATTCCGCATGCGCGAATTCAACCAAACGTGAATCGCGAAAACCCAGAAGTGCTCTTCTAGCACTTGTTGTTCGAGTATGTACAGACTTTTTTTCTTGTCATTATTCTCTAAACAATGCAGTACAACAACTATTTACATAGCATTTACATTGTATTAGGTATTATAAGTAATCTAGAGATAATTTAAAGTATACGGGAGGATGTGCTGGGTTATCCTGGATCGGGATCGAAAAAAATTGAAAGTTCTCTTACTAAGTAAGTCGGAGCAGGTATATCCGGTATTATTTAGTGTCAGTTAGTCAAACACTTGTCTTAGTATATAGTATATAATTTACCTTTCTATGCATAAAAAACGTAAGTTTTAGCGCCGGGCTACAGTTCGATCCAGTGACAGATCGCTCCCGAGCGATGGCATTTCATCTCTTTCCGATCGTTTTATTAATTCCACTTTATTATCAGTCTTGATTGTGATTATCTTCGTGAACAGAAACACTGCGCCAGGTCTTAATGTCCACCACACTGAGGCATGTTAAATACGGTCTGGGGTTCCGCTGGGTCCTAATGTCCACCGCACTGAGACATGTTAAATACGGTCTGGGGTTCCGCTGGGTGCTAATGTCCACCGCACTGAGACATGTTAGATACGGTCTGGGGTTCCGCTGGGTGCTAATGTCCACCGCACTGAGACATGTTAGATACGGTCTGGGGTTCCGCTGAGTGCTAATGTCCACCGCACTGAGACATGTTAGATACGGTCTGGGGTTCCGCTGGGTGCTAATGTCCACCGCACTGAGACATGTTAGATACGGTCTGGGGTTCCGCTGGGTGCTAATGTCCACCGCACTGAGACATGTTAGATACGGTCTGGGGTTCCGCTGGGTGCTAATGTCCACCGCACTGAGACATGTTAGATACGGTCTGGGGTTCCGCTGGGTGCTAATGTCCACCGCACTGAGACATGTTAGATACGGTCTGGGGTTCCGCTGGGTGCTAATGTCCACCGCACTGAGACATGTTAGATACGGTCTGGGGTTCCGCTGGGTGCTAATGTCCACCGCACTGAGACATGTTAGATACGGTCTGGGGTTCCGCTGGGTGCTAATGTCCACCGCACTGAGACATGTTAAATACGGTCTGGGGTTCCGCTGGGTGCTAATGTCCACCGCACTGAGACATGTTAAATACGGTCTGGGGTTCCGCTAGGTGCTAATGTCCACCGCACTGAGACATGTTAAATACGGTCTGGGGTTCCGCTGGGTCCTAATGTCCACCGCACTGAGACATGTTAAATACGGTCTGGGGTTCTGCTGGGTGCTAATGTCCACCGCACTCAGACATGTTAGATACGGTCTGGGGTTCCGCTGCGTGCTAATGTCCACCGCACTGAGACATGTTAAATACGGTCTGGGGTTCCGCTAGGTGCTAATGTCCACCGCACTGAGACATGTTAAATACGGTCTGGGGTTCCGCTAGGTGCTAATGTCCACCGCACTGAGACATGTTAAATACGGTCTGGGGTTCCGCTGGGTCCTAATGTCCACCGCACTGAGACATGTTAGATACGGTCTGGGGTTCCGCTGGGTGCTAATGTCCACCGCACTGAAACATGTTAGATACGGTCTGGGGTTCCGCTGGGTGCTAATGTCCACCGCACTGAGACATGTTAAATACGGTCTGGGGTTCCGCTGGGTGCTAATGTCCACCGCACTGAGACATGTTAGATACGGTCTGGGGTTCCGCTGGGTGCTAATGTCCACCGCACTGAGACATGTTAAATACGGTCTGGGGTTCAGCTGGGTGCTAATGTCCACCGCACTGAGACATGTTAAATACGGTCTGGGGTCAGCTGCGTGCTGATGTCCACCGCACTGAGACATGTTAGATACGGTCTGGGGTTCCGCTGGGTGCTAATGTCCACCGCACTGAGACATGTTAGATACGGTCTGGGGTTCCGCTGGGTGCTAATGTCCACCGCACTGAGACATGTTAGATACGGTCTGGGGTTCCGCTGGGTCCTAATGTCCACCGCACTGAGACATGTTAATTACGGTCTGGGGTTCCGCTAGGTGCTAATGTCCACCGCACTGAGACATGTTAGATACGGTCTGGGGTTCCGCTGGGTCCTAATGTCCACCGCACTGAGACATGTTAAATACGGTCTGGGGTTCCGCTGGGTGCTAATGTCCACCGCACTGAGACATGTTAGATACGGTCTGGGGTTCCGCTGGGTGCTAATGTCCACCGCACTGAGACATGTTAAATACGGTCTGGGGGTCAGCTGGGTGCTGATGTCCACCGCACTGAGACATGTTAGATACGGTCTGGGGTTCCGCTGGGTGCTAATGTCCACCGCACTGAGACATGTTAGATACGGTCTGGGGTTCCGCTGGGTGCTAATGTCCACCGCACTGAGACATGTTAGATACGGTCTGGGGTTCCGCTGGGTCCTAATGTCCACCGCACTGAGACATGTTAATTACGGTCTGGGGTTCCGCTAGGTGCTAATGTCCACCGCACTGAGACATGTTAGATACGGTCTGGGGTTCCGCTGGGTCCTAATGTCCACCGCACTGAGACATGTTAGATACGGTCTGGGGTTCCTCTGGGTCCTAATGTCCACCGCACTGAGACATGTTAAATATGGTCTGGGGTTCCGCTGGGTGCTAATGTCCACCGCACTGAGACATGTTAAATACGGTCTGGGGTTCCGCTGGGTGCTAATGTCCACCGCATTGAGACAGGTTGAATAAGGGACTTGAGCATCCGCGAATTTTGGTATCCACGAGGGGTCCCAGAACCGGAACTGTACATGCTATATGTGCTTTGTGCTGTTTACAGCTGTTGGCACAGAGTTTAACATCTTGGCCCTGGAGGAATGCTGTTTCATTTCTCTGTAATTATGGGTATTCACATGGTTGAACAATAATTAAACTTGAACTTGAACTAGACACCATTCCCACCCCATTCAAAATTTTCCAGCATAGCCTGCAACCAATATAAAAAATAAAAAAAGAAAAGAATTCAAAGATTTTAATCATTTAAACACAGTACTGATGAATCCTCTCTGGAGTGTGAACTATATTTGCAATGCTAATTTTTACTCCATCAAGAATTCATTCATTTCATTGTTGTTGGCATAGACTTCCTGTGGGTAAATTTACTGTTATATTGTCTACATTACAGCTGCAACTATAATTCCAAAATCTTCAATGTGCATGAGGAGGTTTTAATTGATACAAAAGAGTTAAAGGACCAGAATCTTGCTTGTGTGTATAATACTAATTACAGAGATACGTTACAGGCAACTCTTCAAAAATTGTAAGTTAGTCGACGTATGACCAATTGTACTGCTGGGATTTTAATATGACCAAGCAGAGATGAAGACATTGTACTTTGGCTGCAAATGCCAAAATAGAAGTGGCTTGGGTAGCAGCCTTTGGCGTTTTGAGTATATCAGTGAGAACCATGGCCAAAAGTTTATTTTAAAGGCAGCTACTGCTTGACAAGCATTGTGATGTAATGGTTCTAAATGTCCTTTTGTCATACATGGCACATATTAAAAGCAGTGCTGGGGTTCCTATTAAAGTTCTCCATCAATCTCGCAATGCTCGAATCTCAGAAGAATGAGCACACTGCTGTTGCTTGACATTTCCATTCTCTGCCTTGGCCTATTCAAACTAAATTAGGTGTCAAATGCCAGGCAATTATCTTACAGGAAACTCACGTGTGCTGAACACCAGACATTGACAGACAGAACTCAATTCAAATTTGACCTTTGTTGAAAGGGCCTCCATTTGCTTCTCCCTGGCCAGATCTGAGCTCACAGCCTTTTAGTAAGCATCCCCACCTGCATTATTCAGATTTTGACACATGCCCTCCAGTTACTCTTTAAACCTGTGATTCATACACTTCATTATCAACAGAAATGCATTTCATGGTCTTTTTCATTATTCAAACATGCTCATTGTTTTTAGTAAAAACTGATAGATGGAATGATGTCAGGCAGCATTCCGCTGAAAAGCAAGGATCATAGATGAAATCACTCAGTAGCAGTGATATGATCATTGCAGTCTAGATTTATTTTGGTCTGAGCATTGTCCACGAATATCAGCAGTGAACTGACAGGCAGGCGATCGTTAAATTCAACAATAAGCCAACAATGTCATCTGAATTGAAGGTTGCTCCCTATTCCAATGTATTTAGAACTGGAGATCACCATAAGTAAAAAGGTGTTGCTAGTTTAAAACAGAAGCAAGTGAAAATTTCCTCCTACCCCCATCACTGAAGGTCAAATTAGAATTGAGTTCTGTCTATCAATGTTTGATGCTGGACACACTTGAGTTTCATGCAAGGTAATTGCCTCGAACAGTTTTCCCTTCGTAATTCTCTTCCTCAAAATATCTTTGAAGTCAAGCACTCAAGTTAATAGAATTTTGATATAAGCAAGGGGGAGAAGGGCCACTGGATATTGCTACAGGTGTGAAGTTATGGCCGTAGTCAGAGTAGCTGTGATTTTAGGATGATATGGTCATGTAGCTGGTTGAACCATTGTCCCAGAGCACTAGAGACCTGTATTTGAATATGAACTCCAGTACAGAGACTTTATGCTCTCCTTGTCACAGTTCTAAAGATGTCCAAGATATAGATTAATTGGCCTGTGTAAATTGCTCCTAATGTTTACAGGTGTTTAGTTGAGTCTCAAGGGAGAATAAGTTTTGAAATGGGATCCTTCAGGAGTGTAATCCCACAGAAAACATCCAGTTCAGATGGAGTCGCTGGATGAGTACTAAAGATTGGTGCTGATCAGCTGGCTGGGGTGTTCCCTGAGATCTTTACCTCTCACTTTGACAGTCTGAGGTAACTCATGTTTTGTAACTCAAAAACATAAAACTAACATAAAGAAAAACAAGGACTGACTGGGATAAACATGTCTAACTTCATTTTTACTTTAGTTTCGCACGCATGTATGAGTGGTAGCATCATGATATATGCCATTCATGTAAATTGGAATGAAATTATATACATGCTTGTAAACAGAAAATTATTGCAGTTCCTTTCTTAACAATGAGAGAAGTTCCCTTTGGCCCACCTGCATCAGGTTTGTTGACTACAGCTCAGCATTTAACATAATCATACCCTCAGTTCAAATCAAAAATCAAAAACTTGGGCTTCTGTGTCTCCCTCTGCAAATGGATCCTGGATTTCCTCAATGCAGTATGTGTAGATTCTTGGCTTCCTTTACCACAATATGTGTGGATCAGAAATTACATCTCCTCCTTGCTGACAATTAACAATGGTGCACCTCCAGGATGCCTGTTTAGGCCTCTGCACTACTCTCTCTATGCCCATGACTATATGGCTAGGCGCAGCTCAAATGCCATCTATATAGTTACAGACGATATAACTAACGCTGGCAGAGTTTCAGATGATGATGAGGAGGTGTACAGCAAGATGGATCAGCTGGTTGAGTGGTGTCACAGCAGCAACATTGCACTCAACACCAGTAAGACCGAAGAAATGATTATGGACTCAGGAAGGAGAAGTCAAGAGAACACACTCCATTCTTCATCAAGAGATCAGAAGTGGAAAGAGTGAGCAGTTTCAAGTTTCTAGGTGTCAATATTCCTGAGGATCTATCCTGGGCCCATCATATTGATGCAGTTATAAGGACGACACGGCAGCAGCTATATTTCATTAGGAGTTTGAGGAGAATGGGTATGACAGCAGCAACATTTGCATATTTCTACAAATGTACTGTGCTGAGGATTCTAACTGATCTTATCACTGTCTGCAATAGAGAGGCCACTGCACAGGTTTAGAAAAGGCTGCGGAATGTTGTAAACTCAGCCATCTCCATAACGGACACTGGACTCCCCAGTATGAAGGACACCTTCAAAAGGTGATGTCTCAAAAAGATGGCATCCACCAATAAGGACTCCCATCAACCAGGGCATGGCCTTCTCTCATTGCTACCATCAAGGAGAAGGTATGAGAGCTGGAAGACTTACACTCAACGTTTCAAGAACAGCTTCTTTCCCTCCAACGTCAGATTTCTGTATGGGGAATGAACACATGATCACTATCTCAGTATTTTCCCCTCTTTTAGTACTACTTATTTAATTTATTTTTATATATACTTCTTACCGTAATTTATAGTTTTATTACTATGTTGTACATTGTACCGCTGCCACAGAACAACAAATTTCACTTCATTCAGTATGCGATGTTAAACCTGATTCTAATTCATTGGAAATTTGGGTGGAGAAATGACAAATAGGATTTAATCCAGACAAGTGTGAGATGGTTCATTTTAGAAGGTTCAATGCAAGAGGATACGGCAAATAGCAGGACTTTTCAGAGCATTGATGTATGGAGGGATCTTGAGATGCAAATCCATAGCTTCCTAAAATTGGCAATACTATTGGATGAGGCAGTGAGGAACGGTTATGCCATGCTTGCTTTCATCATTCAGAGCTATTGAGGCTGAAGGTCAAGCAGTCATTTCGGCTGTATGAAACCTTAGCTGAGCTACATTTGGAGTACAACGTACCATTCTAGGAACGATGACATTACAGGAATGAAATTTGGAGGTTTTGGAAAAGACGCAGAAAGGTTTCAGCAGCCTGGATATCCTGCATTGGAGATTGTTAGATATAGGACGGATGGTTAAAAAAGTAAAGATAGCATGCAGTTAGATTGAGTGATAGGTCTTAGTTGCAGCCAACAGGCTGAGTATTAGGGATGCAGAATCAGAAAGCATAGCAAATATGGTGCTCAAGAAGTTGTATCTAAATGCACATAGTGTAAGAAATAAGGTGGATGATCTTGTTGCATTATTGCAGATTGCCAGGTATGATGTTGTGGTCATTACAGAACCGTGGATGAAGGATGGTTATAATTGGGAGCTGAATGTGTAAGGTTACATGCTGTATCAGAGGGACAGGAAGGTAGGCAGATGGGGTGATGTGGCTCTACTCGTAAAGAATGGCATCAAATCAGTAGAAAGATGTGACATAGGATCGGAAGATGTTGAATCCTTGTGGGCTGAGTTAAGAAAATGCAAGTGTAAAAGGACGTCGATGGCAGTTATATACAAGTCTCCCAACAGAAGTGGACTGCAGGTTGCAATAGGAAATAGAAAAGGCGAGTCAAAAGGGAAATGTTATGGCAGTCATGGAAGATTTTAACATGCAGGTCGATTGGGAACATCAGGTTGGTAATGGATCTTAAGAGAGTGAGTTTATTGAATGCCTAAAAGATAGCTTTTTAGAAGAGTTTGTCATTGAGTCTACCAAGGGATCAGCTATACTGGATTGGGTGCTATGTAATGAACCGGAAGCGATTCAGGAGCTTCTGGTAAAGAATCCTTAGGAACCTGAGATCACAATATGATAGTGTTCAACTTGAAATTTGACAGGGAGAAAGTGAAGTCTGATGTAGCAGTATTTCGGTAGAGTAAAGGAAATTACAGTGGTATGAGAGAGGAATTGGCCAAAATAAATTGGAAGGAGCTGCTGGTAGGGATGTCAGCAAGGTAGCAATGTCGTACGTTCTGGGAAAAATGAGGAAGGTGCAGAACATGTGTATTCCAAAAATGACAGAATACGCAAATGGTAAAGAGGCACAACCGTGGCTGACAAGGAAAGTCAAAACTATTGTAAGATCAAAAGAAAGGGCATACAACAAAGCATAAATTAGTGGGAAGATAGATGATTGGGAAGTTCTTAAAAACCTCCTGAGAGCAACTAAAAAAAAATTAGAAGGGAAGAGATGAAATATGAAAGTAAGCTAGTAAATAATAACAACGTGGATAGTAAAAGTTTTTTCAAGTATGTTAAAAATAAAAGAGAAATGAGAGTGGATATAGGACCACTAGAATTGAGGCAGGAGAAATAATAATGGGGGACAAGGAGATGGCTGATAAACGAAATGAGCACTTTGTGTCAGTCCTCACTGTGGAAGACATAAACAGGATTCCTGATGTTGTAGAATGGGAAGGAAGAGAAGTGGGTGCAGTTACTGTTACAAAAAGCTGTTATGATACCAGCCCCCTCCTTTGTGAGAATCGCAAGAGCCCTAGTGAAGGGGGGGGTCAATGACCCAAGAGAAGAGAGAGACGTGCTGAATAGACACAGGAAATGGGAGAGAGAGAGAGACGTGCTGAATACCATGTTCCACCGGGATGCAGAATAAAGCGACCCTGACTATTGTCTCATGAAGACCACGTGTAAAGCCCTCGGGCAAAGTGGGCTGGTTGAGAGAGAGATTGACACCTGCGATCCCGTGAGGAAGTATAAAGGAGGGTCTGGGGGGGGGGACCCCTTTAGACGCACCAAGGAGACACGATAGCAATCCCGTCGTAGCGGGAAGCCATTTTGAAGGAAGCCACGTGCGTTAGATTCTGAATCGGGAGTCTGTGGCTGGAATCACGGACAATCGCTTTTAACTAACAACAGGAAAGCCCGCTCTCCTGATTCCACAGCTTTGCTTCGTAAGGACCTGGGCAAGTGTTCCTTTTCTCACCAATCTCTCTCTCTCTCTCCAACACGGGAAACTCAGCGGTTCCCAAAAGGCTGAAGCCTGCCGACTTTTGAATGACTGTTATATTTTTCCAAATGGACAAGATATTATCCCCTAGACAACGATAGAGCTTATTTCTGATTGATCATTATACCTGCGCTTTAGATTGAGTATTGACGACTTATGGTATCTGAATGTTTGTATTAACCTTCCTTTTGTGCCCCTTTATAAATAAAAACTTTTAAAAATGGTACCATCAGACTTCAGTGGACCTCTCTATCTTTGCTGGTAAGTGATCCAGTTACGGGATACGTAACAAAGCTGAAAGACCTAAACGTACATAAGTCACTCGGACCAGAGGAACTGCACCATAGGATTCTGAAGGAGGTAGTGTTAGAGATTGTGGGGGCATTAGAAATAACCTTTCAAAAATCATTGGACTCTGGCATGGTGACAGAGGACTGGAAAATTGCAAATATTACTCCACTCTTTAAGAAAGGATGAAGCCAGCAGAAAGGAGAAATAGATGGCTTTGTTGCCAAGTTTGCAGATGATATGAAGATTGGTGGAGAGGCAAGTAGTGTTGAGGAAACAGGCAGGATACAGAAGAACTTAGGCAGATTAAGAGAATGGGTGAGAAAGTGACAAATGAATTATAATGTTGGAAAATACATGGTCATGCACTTTGGTAGTAGAAGTAAATAGGTGAACTATTTACTAAACAGGCAGAAAAGCCAGGAATCTGAGATGCAGAGGGACTTGGGAGTCCTTGTGCAGAACACCCTGAAGGTTAACTTGCAGATTGATCTGGTAGTGAGGAAGGGAAATGCCATGTTAGCATTCATTTCCAGAGCTCAAGGGCAAGGATGTGATGCTGAGGCTTTATAAGGCACTGGTGATGCCTCAACTTGAGTATTGTGAACAGTTTTGGGCCCCTCATCTCAGAAAAGATAAGTTGTCATCGGAGAGGGTGCAGAGGATGTTCACAAGGATAATTCCAGGAATTAAACGCTTATCATACGAGGAACGTTTGATGGCTCTTGGTCTGTACTTGCTGGAATTCAGAAGGAAGAGGGGGGATCTCATTGAAACCTTTCAAATGTTGAAAGGCCTAGACAGAGTAGATGTGGAAAGCATGTTTTCCATGCTTGGAGTGTCTAAGACAGGGGGGCACAGCCTCAGGACAGAGGGGTACCCTTTCAAAACAGAGATGTGGAGAAATTTCTTTAGCCAAAGGCTTGAATTTGTGGAACGTGTTGCCACATGCAGCTGTGGAGGCCAGGTCGTTGGGTGTACAGTCGACCCTCCTTATCTGCGGGGGATTGGTTTCGGGACCCATCGCGGATACCAAAATTCACGGATGCTCAATTCCCTTATTCAACCTGTTTCAATCCGGTGGACCTTAGGACCCAGCGGAACCCCAGACCTTATTTAACCTGTCTCAGTGCAGTGGACATTAAGACCCGGCACCAGAGCTCTGAATGCACAGAGTTTCTGTTCACGAAAATAATCACGATCACGATTGAAAATAAAGTGGAAATAATAAAGCGATCGGAAAGAGGTGAAACGCCATCGGTCATTGGAAAAGCGTTAGGCTACGTCGGTCAACGATCGGAACAATTTTAAAGGATAAAGTGAGAAAGGCTCTGCTCTGACGAAAGTCACAATTATTACTAAGTAACGTAGTGGTTTAATTATTGGGTTTTGGGGTTTTGGGTTTTTGATCCACCACATCAACTCAGCACGGTGGAGAGCGCACTCGGGAGCGATCTGTCCCGAGTCCCAAGAACCTCCATTCCCGAGCCCGACGCTGAAGCATACGTTCTTAAGTGTTTTATATGCATAGAAAGGTAAAATATATACTATATACTAAGACAAATGTTTGACTAACTGACGCTAAATAATACCGGATGTACTTGTTTCAACTTACTTAGTAAAAGAACTTTCGATTTTTTTCGATCCCGATGCACGATAACCCACGCACATTCTCCCGTATACTTTAAATCATCTCTAGATTACTTATAATACCTAATACAATGTAAATGCTATGTAAAATGGTTGCTTTTCCTGTATTGTTTAGGGAATAATAACAAGAAAAAAAAAGTCTGTACATACTCTAACACCAAGTGCTGGAAGAGCACTTCTGGGTTTTTGCGATTGGCGGTTGGTTGAATTTGTGCATAAATTTCTGCGGATAAGGAGGGCCGACTGTACTAAGGCAGAGATTGATAAGTTCTTGATTGCATATGACATCAAAAGTTATGGGGAGAAAGCCAGAAACTGGGGTTGAGGAGGAGATAAAAAAACATATCAGTGTGATTGAATAGCGGAGCAACCTCAATGGGCCAGATGGCCTGATTCTGTTCCTATGTCTTATGGTCTTAAGGTCTAGGAAGAGGGTAGCTAAAACTGCAATGTTGTCTCTGAAGTGTCAGAGGCTGAGAGGCAACCTAATAGAAGTTTATGAAATTATGATTGACATGAATAGTGGGGTGGAAATGTTAACTAATAGAGGGCATACAGTAGGTTCTAAAGTAAGAGGGATTTGTGAGACTAGTTCTTTACAAAGAAACTTGTAGATGCCTGGAGCATGTTACCAGGGGAGATGATAATAATATTTCAGAGACATTTAGACATGAACAGTCAGGGAGTGAAGAGTTACAAACTATGTGTAGCAGATGGGATTAATTATATAGATACCATTACTGGTTTTGACATGGTCGTCTGAATGGCTTGTCCTGTGCTATACTGTTCTATGTTTAGATGACCAAAGAAGTGAGCAATTACAACAGACAAAGGCAATAAAATTCTTACTTTTGGGTGTGAAAAGGAATTAAGTAGCTCTGGTCTTGACATCTCACAGATTTAACAAGCTGTAGATTAACTGGATAATGAAATAGCAACTATTTGCAGTGCAACACTACCCCAATCAATATCAGAAGCATTACCAAGCCACACATGCCTATCAATGATAAAGGAGTATGTGCAGTAGTTCACCATCATTTCCAAATTCCTCTTCAAGTTTGTCACCATTTTGGTTTGAAAATATAGTGCTGATTTTTTAATCCACACTAATAAGATCCTCACTCGCATCTCTTCCATTTCCTGAACATCTGCAGTCACCTCATCTATGCGTCACCATAACAAGGATAGAATTTCTCATGTCCTCACCAACCACCCATAGGCCTATGCACCCAACACATCATTCTCCACAACTTCTCCATCTTCAATGGGATCCTACCACCAAACACATCTACCTCACCCACTCTCTGCTTTCCGCACAGATTACTTCCCTCAATGATTCCCTTGTCCATTCGTCCCTTTCCACCCATCTCTTTTCTGGCACGTATCCCTGCAAGCATCAGAAAGGCTACACCTACCCAATTGCCTCCTCCCTTACTTCCATTTAGGGTCCCAAGCAGTCTTTCCAGATGAGACAAGACTTCATCTTCGGATCTGTTGGGGTCGCCTATTGTGTCTGGTGCTCCCAATGTGGCCTCAGTGAGATCTGATGTAAATTGGTCAACCACTCCGCTCCATTTGCCAAAAGCGGAATTTCCTGGTGGCCAACCATTATAATTCCTATCCTCATTCCCCATTCTTACATTTTGCTCCATGGCCTCCTCTTTTGCCATGATGAGACCATTTTCAGGGAGGAGGAGCAACACCTCATATTCCGTCTAAGTAGCCTCCAACCTGATGGCATGAACATCAATTTCTCCTTCCGATAATTTTTCTTTTCCTCCATCTTCCCTCTTCTTTAGACTATCAGCTTTTAGCCTCTTAACTTTTCTCCTCACCTGCCTATCACCTCCCCCGGTGCTCCTCTTTCTTCCCTTTCTCTTATGGTAATTTCTTGTCTCCTGTCAGATAGCTTCCTCTCCAACCTGTTATCTTTCCCTTCCACCTAGCTTCACCTATCACCTTTTTGCTAATCATGGATAAGAGAAAATCTTCAGATGCTGGAAATCCAAGCAACGCATACAAAATGTGGAGGAACTCAGCAGGCCAGACAGCATCTATGAAAAAGAGTATAGTCTACCTTTCAGGCAGAGAACCTTCATCAGAACCATAGATGTTACCTGGCCTGCTGAGTTCCTCCAACATTTTGTGTGTGTTGCTTCACCTTCTAGCAAAATCTCTTTCCCCACCCCCTCCTTTTTATTCTGCTATCTTCCTCCTTCTCATTCTTCTCTTTTTTTAATGGTTGCAAGCCATACTGGAGAATCTTGAATGAGATGGGACTAGTGACTAGGTTAATTATCATTCAACCATGTGAACACCCATGAATACAGCCAAATGAAACAGAGTTACACTGGGACCAAGGTGGAACCTACCACATCCATGTCAATCCATTCAGCGCCCATCTGCACTAATTCCTATATCCTAGCACTTGGCTCATAACATTTTATGTTTAAGCCATTCAAGTGTTCAGCTAGAGACTTTGTAAATAATATCAGTCATACTGCTTCAGAACAGACAGGGACTGGGAATAAATACAGCTTTCCAGTCATCACCATGTAACTCCAATTCCACTTCACCGGGCTGACGTTTTTACACTACACACTCATCCTATGTGCTTTCTCCAAGTCAAATGTGAAGCCATGGGAACTCAAAATGGTCCAAGTATTACCATCTCTTTGTAACGGTACTTGTTTCAGTGCTATTCAGGCCCTCTCCCTCTGAATTTTATCCATTATATTTATGACCTCATGTAATAAAATCAAATATTCAATTCTTGTTGCTGTCATTTTCCATTCTGCTCTCACATTCACTTGGCCCACATTTGACACTTTCTTTCTCTTTCTGGATGACTGTATCTCCATCTCAGGGAATGGGTCACCTGCCAGTATCCGTTATAACCAACTGACTCCCACAGCTTTTTTGACTACGCCTCTTCACACCCTTCTTTCAAAACAAGAACACTCCATTGCATGCTCCCATTTTCTCTCTCTCCAACATATCCTTTTTGATGTTGCTAACCTGACCTGCAGAGCACTGCCAGCATTTACTTGTTTTTGTACAAATTTATACTGACTCTCTCCCCCTATTCTTTGATACCTCACCAAAACAACATATAGAATTCTTTGCAGCTGGAGGTTAATTTTTCTGACAAGACTTTGCACCTGAGGCAATTCCTGCACACATACTATGTGTGTTTTCTATCTGAGCTGACTGGATATTGATCTAATTTATCTATTTTGTTCTTTCACATCAAGCTGGGACATCTTGGATCTAAGTTACTCAGAGATATATAGTATACTGTGAAGGTTGCTATACTTTTCAGCAAATTAATATTAATAATCCTAAAGAAAGATTTGATATAAGTCAAAGCCTGGTGCTAAATAATCTTATGTACAATAACAGAATCTACAATAACACACTAGCTTAGACAATCGGGATGCAAAGAGGGACCGTTCCTTTAAATTGTTCATTCAACTGCTGGCTCTGGCAATTATTTTACTTACTTTCTAAGAAACAGGTGGCTTCATTTAATCTTCATTTTAAAGTGAATAATGCAATTAAGATAAATTGCTAAATAAATGGACATCTTCCATGGTTTTGTAGGCTTCAAGGCAGCCACCATTATTCCAGTGTCCAAGAGAGCATGGTAAATGGCCTAAACAATTATGGTCCATTGGCACTGGCTTCAATGATCATAAACTACTTTGAGCAGCTGGGTAATGGATTGCATAAGATCCCATCTTCCAGCTACATTTGACCCTTTTCAGTTCATCTACCACTCAAAACTGAAATTAAGTTTGCACGCACAACGGAGGACATTCTGCAGCAGTATACTGACATTTGCAGGGACGAGCTGGGCACACTGAAGGGCGTGACCGTGAATGTCGACCTAGAGGCCACACCATGTTGTTTTAAGCCCAGATCGGTGCCCTATGCCATGAAAGGCAAAGTCGAGGCGGAGCTGGTACGTTTACAAGGGCTGGGCATCATTGAGCCCGACCAGTTTTCAAGGTGGGCGGCTCCTATTGTTCCAGTTTTGAAGGCAGATAAAACGGTGAGGATATGTGGGGACTACAAGCTTACGGTGAATCAGGTCTCTAAGCTGGAGGAGTACCCATTGCCACGGGTGGATGACTTGTTTGCGACCCTGTCGGGGGTAAGCTGTTCACAAAGCTGGACATGAGCCACGCTTACCAACAGCTGCTGCTCGACGAGGATTCACAGGAGTACGTCACAATCAATACGCACAAGGGATTATTCAACTACAATCGCCTGGTGATTGGAGTGGCGTCTAGCCCTGCCATTTTCCAAAGGACAATGGACTCTTTGCTGCAGGGGATTCCACATGTAGCAGTGTATCTTGATGATATTTTGATCACGGGAGCCACGGAGGGGGAGCATCTGGCTAATTTAGAACAGGAAGAGACTCTCAGATGCAGGGCTGCGGTTGAAACGCGGAAAATGTGTGTTCCTGGCTCCGAGTGTGACCTACCCGGGACACAAGATTACAGCTGAGGGGCTTTGCCCAGTGGAGGACAAAGTGAAAGCTATTAAGGAGGCCCCAAGCCCCAAGAGCATCACTGAACTCAGATCATTTTTGGGCATGGTGAATTATTATGGCAAGTTTCTTCCGGACCTCTCAAAGGTTTTGGCCCCACTGTATAAGCTGCTTCACAATGACACTAAGTGGCGGTGGGGTGAAGAGCAGGAGGAAGCTTTCAAGAAAGTGAAAGAACTCCTCCACTCAGTGAAGCTGCTTGTTCACTATGATCCAGACAAGGAGATCACCCTTTCATGTGATGCCTCGCCCTATGGAGTCGGGGCAGTTCTCTCACATGTAATGGAGGACCATTCAGAGAAGCCTATTGGTTTTGCTTCCCGTACCCTGACGGCTGCTGAAAAGCGGTATTCACAGCTAGACAAAGAAGGTCTGGCCATTGTTTTTGCGGTCAAACGTTTTCATCAGTATTTCTATGGACATGCATTCACAATTTATATGAACCATACTTATACGGACCATATGAGCCTTTTTAGGGAGACCAGATGCATCCCACTGCTAGCCTCAGCCAGGATACAGTGTTGGGCTCTCACATTGTCAGCCTACCAGTATACTATCGTGTACAGAGCGGGTGGGGATGATGCAAACACCGATACGCTGAGTCGACTCCCTTTACCTGGGACGCCTGTTACTACATATGTGCCTCCAGAAACTGTGTTTTCATTGGACAGGCTGTCAGGGACACCTGTAAAGGCGACCCAGATCAAGCAATGGACAGAGAGGGACCCAGTGCTGTCTCAAGTCAAGACTTTTCTTTTACAAGGTTGGCCCAGAGTTGTGGAAGGAGAGGAACTGAGACCTTATGCCAAACGCAAGAGCGAACTGAGTCTGCAGGATGGTTGCATTTTCTGGGGGGGAGGGTCATCGTGCCTCCCCCTGGCCATTCACGGATTGTGGAAGAAATTCATGAGACTCACCCAGGGGTTTCTCGAAAGAAAAGCCTTGCAAGATCCTACGTCTGGTGGCCAAGAATGGATCAGGATCTGGAGAACAAGGTAAAATCATGCACGCAATGTCAGACCAATCAGAACATGCCACCACCAGCTCCTTTGCACCCATGGGAGTGACCAGTCTACCCCTGGTCTAGGCTACATTTGGACTTTGCTGGCCCCTTTATGGGACAGATGTTTCTTGTAATGGTAGATGTGCATTCCAAGTGGATGGAAGCTCACATCATGAGAAACATCACAGCCCCCTCAACCATAGACAAACTCAGGCAAGTGTTTGCAGTCCACGGGTTGCCGGACACTCTGGTCACTGATAATGGCCCGACGTTCACCAGTGAGCTGTTCCGTGAGTTCATGCGGCAGAATGGCATTCATCACATTCGGACGGCCCCTTTCCACCCAGCCTCAAATGGTTTGGCTGAGCGGGCTGTTCAGACAGTGAAGGAAGGCCTGAAGCGGGTGACAGGAGACTCTCTTAGTACCCGGCTTTCATGTTTCCCGTTTAACTACCGCCTCACTCCACAGACTACGACTGCACGCACTCCAGCAGAGATGCTGATGGGGTGTAGACCTAAGTCAAGATTGGACCTGCTGCGCCCGGACATGAAGGCAAAAGTGGAGAGAAAGCAGGAAAAGCAGAAGGAGGGACATGATCAACATTCGTGAGACAGACAATTAGAACCGGATGACAATGTATATGTGAGAAACAATCAGCAATGGCTACCTGGTGTTATTCTTAAGCAGAGTGGTCCAGTCTCCTATGTTGTTAAGCTGACTGATGGGCGTGTTTTCCGCAGACATCAGGACCATGTGCGCCTGCATCATGATTCCGGCTCAGAGGTAGACAGTTCCATAGAGTTTCCAATGGTGAGACTGACTACTGGGGAAGCATGTCCACCAGTGACTTTGCTAGAGGGAGACACACTGGCAGAGGGGGTAGAGTCCCCTGAAGAGGATGGACATTCTCACGCAGACACACAGACCCCCTCATGTCCCCAACACTAGATCCACCCAAAGCATCCTCACCAGCGGTGCCTGCTGGGTCACCAGGGGTAGTGCGTAGATCGCAGCGCCCTCACAAACCTCCTGACAGACTGAATCTTTGATTGGATAGTTTCTTCTGTTGTTAGATTGAATTTGTCATGTTTTTTTTAGGTGTTTTTGTATTGGTAACCTGTTGCTAATGATACCACTGTTTTTATTTCCCAGTTCTTCTGTATTTGGGGAATGTTGGATTTTAAAGGGGGAGAAGTGTTGTAATGTGAGTATTATTAAAAGTAAGTTAATACTAATCGGGGAGCTGTTGGTAGCAAGAGGCAGGATCCGGGGTTGGCGGGGTCTTTACTTCCACACTTTTTACTCCAAGTATGCATTGTATATAATTCCCCCACCCATGCCGCACGAGGTACCTGGAAGCCTCTGTGTTGTAAATATCATTTGCCGTCCCAGATAAAGATGTTCTTTTGGCCATCAAGTTGTCGAGTGGTCTTTTGTAAAGTAGATGTTACCACAAGGATCCCTACCACAATCTCTTTGACCCACTACTGTCAGGACTGAGGTATTGATATATCAGGGGTAGGATTGCCAGAGTAGGGAACAACTTCTTCCCTCAGGCTGTGAAACTAATGAATACCCTGCCATCACCAAGGTCCTATCACTAGGACAGTAAACTGTTTACCATACTGTTTACTGTTTACCTGTGCTGAGCATTACTACATGTATTTTGAAGTATACTTTATTAAATTATTTATAGTATAATACTTTGGTTTATATTTTGGTTTTGGTTTTCCGATGTTGGGGAAGTCCAGAACGAGGGGTCACAGTTTAAGGATAAAGGGGAAGCCTTTTAGGACCGAGATGAGGAAAAACTTCTTCACACAGAGAGTGGTGAATCTGTGGAATTCTCTGCCACAGGAAACAGTTGAGGCCAGTTCATTGGCTATATTTAAGAGGAAGTTAGATATGGCCCTTGTGGCTAAAGAGATCAGGGGGTATGGAGAGAAAGCAGGTACAGGGTTCTGAGTTGGATGATCAGCCATGATCATACTGAATGGTGGTGCAGGCTCGAAGGGCCAAATGGCCTACTCGTGCACCTATTTTCTATGTTTCTATGTTTCTATATGCTGTATGTGATATATGTTGTGTGGGTGTATCATGGTCTGAAAGAACATTGTTTCATTTGATTGTATACAGTATATGTACATTCAGATGACAATAAACTTGAACTTGAATAGTTGAGAGCACAGATGTTATTTTGCCACTGATTCAATCCTGCCCATTTTAACAAATGTATCTTACGTTACATTATTTATATTTTGCTCCATTTTGATCAATGTACGTCAAGTTTATTTACTTATCTCATGGAAATTAATTATTTAAAGGCAGATTTCATTGACCACTCTGGTTTTGATAACTGGGTGGAAAAAAAGAATTTCAAAGCCAAAAGATTCCAGAGCACTGTAATGGATTGAGTTGATCAGACACAACTAGTTGAGTGCCCAGGAGATGTGTTAGTAAGCGTAAAAATATAACAAAGTAACTTAAACTTAATGTAAAATAGGAAGCACAAATAAACCCTACAAAATACTACTTAGCAAGTCAAAAAGATTTCCACAAAGATTTCAGGGCTCACGATTCTTAGTAACAACATGATTGTTGTCGTTGTCAGTGGAATTTTGAATTCGGACTCACTCAAGAAACCACCCCTGAGCCCTGGGCCTGAGATGCAATTTCCAGCCCTCGAATGAAGTCCAAGAAAGCCAGGGAAAGGCAGTCCAATATCTTTACAAGCATCACAAGGCAGAGACACACGGAGACAAACTCTTTGTTCTTTAGTCTCAACACAGCCTGTTTTTTGAAACACATCTTTTGACCGTCAACACAGTGTTCAGCATACTTCATAAATCAATTAGTCATTGTAATAATCACTCATCATTCATTAGTCCACCCGTGTTTTGGACACAACATTCCTCAGACATACAAAAGAATATTAATATTACATATATGTGATAAGCCCAAATGTAGACAGACACAAATGAAGAATCCGTCAAATTAACTCTCAAAGGACAAACAGACATTTAGTTACTAACAGTATTTCCCCTGTACAGACACTCAGCAAGCATTACTCGCTAACAGATATACAGACCCCACCTGCTAAGGGTTTCAAAAGAGTTAAGTTGTCATCCATCTAATGTTTTACAAAGTTAAATATGATACAAACCTATCTGGCTATTGTCCAAGACCAAGAGAATATCACACCACATAGCTCAGTATCAAATCTTTCACATAATACTTTTAACAAGCAAACAGAAATTGCATTTATATTCTTCTGAAGTTATACATTTTAACCTTGCAGCTTTCACAACCTCAGCACATCCGAAAAGTATTCAGAACAAAAGAAATCTGTCACACTTTGGTAATGTAGACTATTTGCATTCAAACAGTAACACACAAGCAGAACTAAGATTAATATGGACCAGGACACTATAGAACTTTGTGATGTTGATCAAGTGGTTATGTGGGGAATTTTAGGTGCACTTGACAGGCAAGTGCATCTGTAATTCATCAGAAATACATCAGCAATGCAACAGTGGTGTACTGAACTGTTGTCAAATTGTGCATATAAGCCTCTGGAGAGAAGTATAAACCATCAGGCACCAAGGGAAAATTGCTGCCAATGAGTCAAGACTGATAGCTTCAAGAATTTTCCCTTAAATTTTCTGACACAATCAGCTTGACAATTTCCATTTGTCTTATACTTAATACTCCATTCATAAATCATTTCACACTCACTCTAAATTGTAAGAAAATACTTTTCTGACCATGGATTTATTTTAATTTTGTTCTTTATTAAGTTACATTGTGTCAATGCAGAAATGGTGCAAAACACTATTGAATTTCTGAGCCATTGAAGAAAAAATACAATGAAGGTTTGCCACAGCTTTGCAATTCAGTGTTAGGCAGTACAACACTGCATCAAGACTTCATTTCTGGGAAGAGATGAGGGGAGCTGGGAATATTCTCACTGGAGCAAAGACCTCCAGAATAAGATTTTAAAGCAGTCTTCAAAATCATTAAGGACACCTATAGGTAGCTATGAAGAAATTGCTTTGACCATTGATGCAAATTTAGCATAATTGCGAAACCATCATAGGAGTGGTGAAGGAAGATTTCTTTTATATAACAAGATGTAATTGTGTGGAATGCACATTTTGAGAGGGGATCTAGAAAAGATTCAACTGTTACTTTCAAAGGAGAATTGGATAAATTGCTAAAAAGGAAGTAGTTGCAGAATAGGTGAATTTCGAGGAATTAGCACAAGGTCATTTAAGGAATAGACATAGACATAAAGGCCTGCATGGTCTTCTGAGCTGTAAGATGCTGGGGCCTAGATTTTCAGGTGGAGAGGATTTTTTTATTGATGACTGGAAGGAATTGTGGGCATCATGGGATTATGAAGAATGGAATGTGTGGACTGTGAGGTTACAACACAGAAGAATGAGAGGCATCTTGATAGAGATGCATATGATTATGAGAGGCCTAGATGGAGTGGACAGCCAGCACCTTGTTCCCAGTGTGACAGTGGTCAATAGCAGAGGACATTGATTTAAGGTGAGTGGAGGGTAATTTAGGAGTGATGTCAAGACAGTGAGTGCAGCTGTTGGAGGCCTTTGCACTCAAACAATCACACTCTGTCTCTTGATGGTGAGAGAGAATTAGATTCGCGAGTCAGAGAAAGCAATGCTGCAGACTGTAACATCGAAGCAGCGAGCTATTAGCCTCCCCTCTCACTGTGGTAGGATGATACCTCTCTCTTCCTCATTAGGGAGAGAGTGAGCCTGTGGCATGTCAAAGTGTTGGGATGGATGGTGTTTTTTTTGATGGGGTCTGGATCATGATCCCTTTGCGGGTTTTGCTATTGTTTGCATAGTGGGTGGAGAATGGGGGGGAGCTTTTGCTGAGGCGGGTGAGGGGAGAGGAGGGTTGCTTTGGAAAGAGAGGGGTGCTTTGGGGTTCTAGTGTTTCTCTGTCATTCAATCTTTGGGATTTTTCTGTTTCATGGATGTCTGTGAAAAGTAAGAACTGCAGCTTGTATATTGTATACATTCTCTGATATTAAGTGGAACCACTAAACGCTTCAGCTATATGATTTTAAAATAGGCTGGCAAGTTGTAGGTTAGTCACTTTAATATTGAGCATCATTTCAAAATCAATTCTATTTTTAATAAGTGATCAGTTACAGCTAAAAACAAATACAGTGGATTCCACTCAACTGGGGCACATAGGGCCCAATTAAGCAGCTATCCCAATTAGCCAAAGTTTCGTGGAAATAGTTAAAAAGGTGTAATAAAGACAAACTACTGTTTAACTGAGTAACAAATTATGTACTGAAATGAACTACAGAACAAATTAGAACATTATCAATACTACTACAATATTATAAAGCTGTGTATTCATTCCTAATTGTTATGGATGAAGGAATTTATCCAATGTACCTGTATGCCATATTCTTTTGATTGACTGTAAATGAACACAAACTGAGTGTAGATAATGAACTGCCTTCAAAAATGCAATAGATGATTGCATCCTCCAAATCTTCATTTTCATTGTAACATTCAAGATGATTGTCATTACCTTCAAGCTCTTAATAGTTCCTAGATTGTTGAAGTAGTGAAGTAGTAGTAGAATTTTCACTGCTGGCTGTTTCTGCATCTCCAAGACTGAATATGTGAAACCACAGTGAGCAAAACAGTGAGCAATGGTCTTACTGCTTACTTCTTCCAAACTATCAATGACAAAAATCACTGCTTTTTGAATACAAGTGCATGCGACTGGTGCCATTTAAAAATGTTTTGTGTCAAGTCTCGAGTCTAACTGTGCACGCAAGTGCACGCAACTGATGCCAGTTTGAAACTGTTCAGCAACAGTCACCAGCCCTAATTAAGCAGCATAGTGTCCCAAATAATTGAAAGGGATACAGCTATTTTCTTGATTAGCTTTTGTTCTTTAAGAGTTGTCCCAATTAAGCAGCTGTCCTGTTTACCAATGGCCCAATTAAATAGAATCCACTGTATTATATATTAAGACTGAACTAAAACTGAACCACACAGAAGCTGTAGCTAGGAAATGTAAGTCTTTATTTGCACAGTCAATTTCCAGGAGAGAGAAAGTCCAGGAGAATCCAGAAGAATCTCTCCTTGAAACTTTCTTCAACATAAACATTACAATAAACTAGTTTCAATTGCTATAAACACCTATTTTTATAATGGTGTTAAAGAATAGCTCCATGGATACACAGCTAACCAGATGGCTAAGTAACAAAAGAGACCTGTCCCCTACAGTGTATTAAGTGTCAGGGATACACCTTTAATAATCGACTAATAGCAGAAGCATTCATCTATTCTCTTATCCTGTGTAGTTGCAATGAGGCAGGATCAGAATGTCCCAGACACAATGACTGGTTTCATTAGCCACAAAGTATCTGCTGGAAGATAAATTGGTGCAGGTTTTATTTCCTGAAGACTGGTTCTCATTTTAGTTAATCCATAATAATGCTATCCATAATGTCATAAATCCAGAATGATCCCTAACAGCTTAGTTATTAATGAGAGGAGCTGTTTAAAAAAACCCAAAACATCTGAATTTAATAAACACAAGAGATTCTATGGATGTCGGAAATCTTGAGTTACAGACACAAAATGCTGTAGGAACAAAATTAGACAGCATCTATGGATGGGAATAAGTGAGTTTGTTGAAATACTTAAGTTCAAATTCCCCAGCTGTTTCAGGGAGCATGAAAATCAAACATCAAGAATTGTTGCTGTAAATCCAGTAATTTAATTACCCTGTTACCATATCACTTGATTACAAATCAGGAGTTGGGATTGCAAGGCACTAGCAGTATGCCAGAGGTCCATGAGTGAATGGCATTACTATTAGAAATGAAAAAGTGCGAGGCAAACTGAAAGGGTTTAAAGCAGATAAGTCACGTGGGCCAGATGGACTACATCCCAGAGTCCTGAGAGAGGTAGCTGAAGAGATAATGGATGCATTGGTCATGATCTTTCAAAAGTCACTTGATTCTGGCATGGGCCCAGAGGACTGGAAGATTGCAAATGTCAAGTGTGGCTCTTTAGAAAGGGAGGAAGGCAAAAGAAAGGAAATTATAGACCAGTTAGCCTAACCTCAATAGTTGGGAAAGTTTTGAGTCTATTATTAAGGATGAGTTTTAGAGGCACTTGGAGACCAATGATAAAATAAGTCAAAGGGAAATCTTGCCTGACAAATATGTTAGAGTTCTTCAAGGAAGTAATAAACTTGGTGGGCAAAGCAGAGGCAATGGATGTCGTTTATTTGGATTTTCAGAAGGTGTCTGATAAGGTGCCATACATGAGGCTGCTTGTATGAGGCTGCTTAACTCCTGGTGGCTGGCACACACACACACACACACACACACACACACACACACACACACACACACACACACACACACACACACACACACACACACACACACACACACACACACACACACACACACACACACACACACACGGATAGTTATATGACTAACAAGCAGGAGGCAGCAAGAGGGAATAAAAGGGGACTTTTGTGGTGGGCTGCCAGTGTTCCTCTAAGGTCGGTATTGGGACTGCAACTTTTCACATTGTTTGCCAATGATTTACGTAATGGAATTGGTGGCTTTGTAGCAAAGTTTGTGAATGATATGAAGATAGGTAGAGTGGTAGGTAGTGCTAAGGAAGCAATGTGATTACAGCAGCACTTAAACAAGTAGGAAGAATGGATGAAAAAGTAGCAGATGGAATACAGTGTTGGGAAATGTATGATAATGTACTTTGGTAAAAAGAACAATACTGTGGACTATGATCTAAATGGAGAGAAGGTTCAAACATCAGAGGTGCAGAGGGATTTAGGAGTCCTCATGCAAGACTCCCAGAAGGTTAATTTGCAGGTTGAGTCTGTGGTAAAGAAGGCAAATGCAATGTTGGCATTTATTTTAAAGGAAATATTATAACAGCAAGGAGATCATGCTAAGCCTTTATAAGACATTAGTCAGTCGCACTACAGTTTTGGGCCCCATATTTCAGAAAGGATGTGTTGTCACTGGAGAGGGTCCAGAGGAGGTTCACGAGGATGATTCTGCGAATGGACAGGTTAACATATGGGGAGTGTTTGGCAGCTTTGGGCCTGTACTCACTGGAATTTAGAAAAATGCAGGGGGGTTCTCACTGAAACCTACTGAATCCTAAAAGGACTAGATAGGGTGGATGTGGGAAGGATGGTTCCTATGGTGGGAGTATCCAGCACTAGAGGCACAGACTTAAAATTGAGGGGCGACCTTTTAGAACAGAGCTAAGGAGGGGATTTTTTGAGCCGGAGAATAGTAAATCTGTGGAATGCTCTGGCACAGACTGTGGTGGAGACGAAGTCTATGGGTATATTTAAGGCAGAAGTTGACTGTTTCTTGATCAGTCAAGGCATCAAAGAATAGGGTGAGAAGGCAGGTGTTTGTGGATGTGCAGGATCCGGGATAAGCCATGATGGGATGGCAGAGCAGATTCGAAGGACGCAATGGCCTAATTCGATTCCCATGTCTCATGGTCTTTCTGTCACTGATTTCTCAGATTAAATGTTAAGTCAGGAGCAATAGCCAATTGTCCGTATAGATCCTTTCCCCCTGGTTCACATTCAATGCTTTAGAAGCACAAACTTGGAGGAGTTTGTCCCTCTCTTGCTTGAGTTTAGCTGCCAGTCATCTGTTGTAAAAATGAAATGAATACTAAAATGATAGAAAGTTTCCTAGTTGACCAATTCACTTCTTGTAGTTGATTGAGGGCCCCCAACTTACCTGACTAAGTCCATAAGGCAAGTTATGGCAGGTTAGATTCCTGTTCTCTTTCTCTCCTGAACTACCTAGCCACCATCACCCTCTCATTCCTCCCACAACTCTCTCCATTTATTCCATGCTGCATCTGCCTCTCCTATCGGATTTTATCATCAACCTTATTTCACGTCTATCTATCACCTTCCATCTTCTAGCACTATTCCCACTCTCCCCTCCCCCCCATCTGCCTGTCACTGCCCTCTCATCTCTAATTACCTATCACCTGCAAGCTCTTGCTCCACCCCTTTCCTCCATCTTTCATACTGGCTATTTCCCCTGCATCCTTCAGTCCAGATCAAGAGTCTCAACCTAAAATGTCCGCTGTCCATTTCCTTCCATAGGTGGTACCTCACCTATTGAGTTCCTCCAGCTTTTTACATGTTATTCAAGATTACTTATAATTTAATGTCTGACACAAATATAACACATTTTCAAGAGTTAATATTTGGACCCATGACTGTGAAAGGAATATGTGCCATTTCTTTTTTTTTTGTTTTTGCATCCGTCTGTCAACAACATGGAAATGAATTTTTGCAGACCATACTAGGATGGCAAACAGTACCTGACTGACTTTCTTCGAATCTAACTCAGTCTTGAAGGTCACATTTGCATAACACTTAGTGTAGAGCACTTAAACCGATAGGGAATGACTGCAATTCAGGTAGATATATATGTATCAATACCATCGGTACTGGAGGAAGACTTATGAGTAAAATGTATTACACGACCTGACAGATTTATGCATTTGGTTTTAAATTTCATGGTTATTTATTGTGCACTGTGTAATTCATCAGATTTACTGCAGATTTTAGACTGGGCTATAATGTAATGGCAGGCATAAGAGATGCATTTACTACAGGTCGTATAGTACCAAAACAAATGATCTACATCTCACTTCAAATTGTAAATGTGCATTGTAGTGGAGTATAATATGATATTAGTAGAGTTTTCTGAAAATATGTAGATATAAAAAGGATAACACTGCAAAAACACACTAAGTGAATCAGGACTTGCAAAAAGTTTAACTTTACCTTTGTCATGCAGTTCCTTGTGTCTTAAAGTATATATTTTTTGTTTTCATTTTACATTCAGTGATCTTTCATGTCATTGTTCACAGTTTGAAATCAACATATGGTTTCAGTATTTAGCTGCTGTGTAATGAGAGGCAGTGCTCAGTATGTAAAGGCTGTCTGAAACTCTCGACTTAAGAATGGTGTTTCCCAGAAAATTGGTTGTTAAACATTGCCTGTAAAACCATGTTAACTACCTATGAGAATAAGTTTTTATCATGATGAGTCTGAATAATTTCAATTAAAATTTTATTCCGTTCTTTAAAAAATGGTATTTCTATTTTGAAATGATCACTTTTCAGTTTTCCTGAAATCAAACC
Organism: Hemitrygon akajei; assembly: GCF_048418815.1. Classification (NCBI taxonomy): domain Eukaryota; kingdom Metazoa; phylum Chordata; class Chondrichthyes; order Myliobatiformes; family Dasyatidae; genus Hemitrygon; species Hemitrygon akajei. The sequence goes on from NC_133124.1 coordinate 98,919,699, forward strand.
TGCTCTTGCTATTCATTTAATTTATTAATGATTTCATAATTGTTCTTCATCTTCTGTATTATTTATACCTTTATATACATATAGACCAGACCTTCAAATTTTCCATTATAAACAATGCAATTTCATTCCATTTCCTCTTATGATTTTCAGTGAGATCCTTGGGTCCAATACCTGCCCCACTTTTAGAACATTAATGATTTTCTTACATTAGAGCAAATATCCACAACCAGACAGGGTATTTAAGGTCAGTGACTTGCAATGATCATAAATCAAGTACTCTACTCTGATTTGATTTATTTTCCAATATTTTATTAATTTTCTTTTATGCTCTTCCCATTCACTTGCAGAAATGACTGGCTTCTCTTGGGCTACTAACTGGTGGCACATCATTCTTCATGTGTGTATCTAATCAAAGAATGTTATTAAACCCTTTGCTATGGAGACTGTCATTGGTGAACCCAGCCTTGGCCTAACACAACAGTTCAATGTTCATTCTCTCTCACAAAAAAAAGGCCATGGAATGTTGCTGCTATGTTGGTGTGCTTTCAAAATAAAAGCATTATGAATTAAAACAAGATCAACCTTATTTTTACATAGAATTGAATATGCTGAGAATACTCAGCAAGTCTACCAACTTCAATGGAGAAAGAAGCACGGTTAATTTGTTAGGTTTAGATTTACTGTATTAACAAATTGAATAACTAGGCTGTTAGAAAAGGCTTTAAAAATTAATAGTAAGAGAACTTTGATGTGGAGCTTTGAAAAGATGGAAAGGGAAATATACAAACGTTTGTACATCAGTGAATAGGTACTAAAATGGTGCCTTTGCAAATGAAGTCATGATGGGGAAACTGATAAAATAACAAAATTATAGGCTCTATATGTGAATGCATCAAGACTATGTTAAACAATAGATGAATTGATGGCACAAAAATTATATAAATGGGTTGGATTTAGAAGCCATTATAAAGAAAGGTTGTAAGATGACCAAAGCTGGAAATTGAATATGCAAGGATATTTAACATTTTGAAAAGTAAAGTAGAAAGATATAAAAGAGGTGGCCTAACTCTATTAATAAAGGTTAAGAAATATGGTGAGAACAATCTTCATTAGGAAGACTAAGATGTAGCATAAGATGTGGACAGTGAAACAGGAAGTTAAAGAAATCAATGTTGGAAATAGTCCATAGGGCATTAACAGTAAAAATTCTGTAAGACCAAGTGCAAATCATGAAATAATGAGGCTTGTAAGAGAGGCACTGTAATGATCATGTCAGCTTTATTTTTCCATTGATCATGTTACTTGATGGATAAGCTCTTAGAGTGTAGTTAGGAATTAGAACATGGTATTATGCAGCCAAGCAATTTTGTATCTAGTCAAGTGTAATGAGAGAATTAATTGTTTTCTATTCAGTTTCCAGCACATAGGCACTCTCGTAAAGCTGCTGTCCCTAACTGCCCATAAGAAGGTGGTGGTGCAGTCCTTTGGTAAAGGTAGTCCAAGAGTATTCTGGATTAGGGAGACCCATGGGCCTCTGGTAAAGAGTTTTCTGGGAAGAATTTATTGTAAAATCATAGAATTTCACATGGTCACAATACAAATTTTAGATTTCAAACTAACATCTGAAACTTAATTGAAGGCAAGAAATACAGGCAAGGTTGACTTATCTGGACAGCGAAATGGACTGAGTGTTAAAATGGCAGATGAGCAGTGACATATATTTCATAATTCTCAACGAAGAATATTTTTTACTGTGAAATGAAAATTCTTTGGAAGATGATCCATTCATAGCTAACTCAAAAAAAAGTATGTATTAAACTGAAAGAAAAAAATACATTATTGTAAAGATTAGTTATTAGATAAAATGATTAGGAAAACTTTAACTACCAGCTAAGGATTGCTAAAAGAAATATACATGAGTACAATCGGAGCTTTTAATTGTAGGAAAAATTAACGCAGTGCTAATGAAAATTTTGGTCTCTTTGAAAATGAATACGAAGTTAATAATAAATAATGTGATACCAGAGGAGTTGAAAATATTTTGTAATTTTCTTTTTGATAGAAGATGATAAAACTTTCCAATAACTATAGAGAATCAGGGTACAAAGGTAGGAAGGAACATCATTGTAAAGAGGTACAAGGGAAATGTACGAAACTTTGAGTAATTAAGTTTGGTATGGCATCTGTCATCAAAGCCTTAAAAGTAACTCCAGGAATATCAGATAGAACATAGCACAGTACCACACAGGAGCAGAATCTTCATCCAACAATATCTGTATCGAACATCATGCCAAATTAAAATAATTCTTCTTGCTGCACATAATCCAGAGCCCTCCATTACCTGAATATTTATGTGTCTACTTAACTGTCGCTTAAATGCCACCTCCATATCAGTTTCTACCACCCCCTCCCCCCCCACCACATAAGCCTGTTTCAGGCACCAACCACCCCCTGTGTTAAAACTTTGCCCCATACATCTCCTTTAAACATTGCCCCTCTCACCTTACATGTCCTCTAGTACATCACACTTCTATCCTGGCAAATACCGTAGATTCCGGATTTTAAGCCGCTACTTTTTTCCCACATTTTGAACAGCTTTGAACTTTGCGGCCAATAATCCGAAGCGGCTAATGCATGATTTTTTTCATGCCGCCTCGTAAACATTTTGCCTCGTAACAGTAGACCAATAAAATTGATGAGTAGTTCACAGAGGTCCAATGAAATTGTACGATAAATCAAGCGCACTTTCACAATTAATTTATTGTAAATCAGTCATTTGTACTCACCCTCATCAACATGGAAAGCTTCAACATCGAAGCATTGTGCTACCTACTTAGTTTAAACTATATTTGTTTTCTGTACTACATCGCGGGATGCTATGACGTCACACCCGGTTTCGCGGTGTCTTGTGGGAAAATGCCGGTTTGCGATGAAACGGGACGGAGGGAGGGAGCGCATTACGCGAGCGGCTTTGGATCTGAGCGAACTCTGCTTTTAAATGCCGTTTGCGATGAAACGGGACGGAGGGGGGGGAGCGCATTACGCGAGCGGCTTTGGATCTGAGCGAACTCTGCTTTTAAGTTAAAGGTATCAATAACTTTTCCTGGTAGGCTGCAGTATATATATTTTTTACCAGTCGTTAGGAGATATTGGAATGTTGTTCAGTAAAGAAGTATACGCAACGTATATTTAAAAGTAGCCGCGTACGGGCACGGTTCGAAAAAAAGCATTTGCAATATGTATTTGTTTTTGTTACCATATGGATTTAATTAAAAGTTAAAAAAATCCTCACGTGTAATATCTTTCTGTGTAAATATCTCATATTACAACGTGGGACACCTGCGGCCGAAAATCCGGTGCGGCCTAAAATCCGATGCGGCCTGTACAATTTAAAAAATGATTTTATTTCTAAAATTAGAGCCAGCGGCTTAAAATCAGGTGCGCTCTGTAGTCCGGAATCTACGGTAGATTCTTTCTACCTGATTTATACCTCTTGTAGTCTTATAAACTTCTATCCTCCAATGCTCAAGAGAAGGCAACCCAAGTTTAACCAACCTTCTCTTAGACAGTAGCCCTTTCTATCTAATTCAGCTAGCATCATGCATTCTGCAGCTTTACTAAAGCCTCCACATCCTTCCTCTAGCAGGGCACCAGACTTTCACACAATATTCCAAGTGCAGCCTAACCAAATCCTTGTACAGATGCAGAGGCTAAGATCTTTGAATCCAATTCTGGATTCAAAGATCAGGAAAAATTATATTAGATTAGATTAGATGAGAATGCAATTTGCCTATCAGTTCAATAGGACAACAGTGGATGCAGTCTCACTGGCTCTGCAATTGGCCTTGCATCACCTGAACAATTGCAAGACCTACTGAACGCTGAATACAGCTCACGTTCAAGAGCAATCTTACCCTCAATACTAAGCGACAAGCTCCAAAACCTGGCCCCTGAACTTGAAAGTAGATCCTTAACTTTCTCATCATGAGTCTACAGTCAATGTGGATCCGAAATAACATCCCCTCCATGCCGACAATCAACACTGGCACACCACAAGGATGGATGCTTAGCCCACTGCTCTACTCTCTCTACAACCACAAATGTGTGGTTATACAGAACTCAAATACAATCTATAAATGTGCTGATGGCACAAGCATTGTTGGCAGAATTTCAGATGATGATGAGGAAGTGTATAGGAGTGAGTTGAATCAGCTGTTTGGGAGGTGTTGTAACAGCAACCTTGTATTCAATGTCAGAAAGACCAAGGAATTGATTGTGGACTTCAGGAAGGAAAAGTTAAGGGTACACACAACAGTCCTCATTGAGGGATCAGCAGTGGAAAGGGTGAGCAGCTTCAAGTTCCTGGATGTCAGCATCTCTGAAGATCTATCCTGGCCCCACATATTAATGCAAAGAAGGCATGACAGCAGCTATATTTCATCAGGAGTTTGAGGATACTTGGCATGACACCAAAGACTAACAAATTTCAATAGAATAGTCTTACTAGTTGCATCACTGTCTGGTATGGAGGGGGCATTGGACAGGATTGGAAAAAGCTGCAGAAGATTGCATACTCAGCCATCATGGGCATTAGCCTCCCCAGCAATAAGAACATCTTTAAAATGAGTTGCCGCAAAAAGGTAGCATCCATCATTCATGACCTCCATCACCGAGGACATGCCCTCTTCTGATTGCTACCATCAAGGATCATGTACACAAGCCTAAGGATACATGCTCAACATTTCAGGAACAGCATTTTCCCCTCCACCATTAGTTCCTGAATTGAGAATAAACCCATGTACACTATCTCCATTTTCCTCTCTCTTTATGCAGTACTTAAGTTTATTATAGATATGTGGTTCAGTATATCACCTCCAAGGTACACCCAGCTGGTATGTTGTCTCCTAGGTGCCAGAGTCAGGGCCAAATTAGATAGGTCTATGACATTCAAAAGGTGGCGGGTGAGCAGCCAGAACTCTTGGTGCGTATTGGCACCAATGACATAAGTAGGAAAAGTGAGGAGATCCTGAAAAGAGAATTGAAGAACCAATGTAGAAAGCTGAAAAGCAGGACCTCCAGTGTAGTAATCTCTAGATTGCTGCCTGTGTCACATGTCAGTGAGGGTAAGAATAGGATGATTTGGTATGTGAATGTGTGGCTGAGAAACTGGTGTATGGGACAGGGTTTCAGATTTCTGTATCATTGGGATCTCTTCTGGAGAAGGTACAACCTCTATGAATGGGACTGGCTACACTTGAACTCAAGTGGGACCAATATTCTTGTGGGTAGGTTTTCTAGAACTGTTGGGGAGACTTTAAACTGATTTGACAGGGGGATGGGAAACTGAATGATAGGGCTGAGGATGGAGCAGTTGGTATACAAGAGGCAACGTGTAGTGAGACTGTCAGGAAGAACAGGCAGATGATAGGGCAAAATTGCAGTCAGTGGAATGAGTTGCTATATAACTGGGGGACAAATACAGGACTGAAGGTATTATATTTTGAATGCACACAGTTTATGAAATAAGGCAGATGATTTTATAGTGCTGTTACATATTGGCAGGTAAGATGTTGTGGGCAGCCACTGTGCCGTGACTGAAAAGAAGATTATAGTTGGGAGCTTAACACACGAGGATATACAGTGTATCAAAAGGATAGACAGGTAGGCAGATGTCATGGCTCTGTTGGTAAAAAAATGAAATCAAATTCTTGGAAAGGTGACATAGGATTGAAATGTAAGTAATTACTGTGGGCAGAGTTAAGGGACTGCAAGGGTAAAAAGACCCTGATAGGAGTTATATATGGGCCTCCAAACAGTAGCCAGGTGGTGGGCTACAAATTAGAATGGGAGGTAGGAAAGTCATATCAAAAGGGCAATGTTATGATAGTATGGGAGCATTCAATATTCAGATAAATTGGGTAAATCAGGTTGGATCACAAGAGAGGCAATTTGTAGAAAGCCTATGAGTTGGTTTTTTTTTTGGAGCAACTTGTGGTTGAGCCCAATAGGGCATCAGCTGTACTGGATTGGTGATTAGGGAGCTTAAGGTAAAGGAACCCTTAGGAAGCAGTGACTATATTATTTAAGAATTCACCCTGTGATTTGAGGGGGAGAAGCTAAAGTCAGATGTATTAGTATTAAAGAGGAGTAGAGGGAATTACAGATGCAGGAGAGAGGAGTTGACCAGAGCAACTATGGCTGGAGTTTCCGGAAGCAAATCAAAAGGCACGGGATAGATACATACAGAAGAAGAAGAAATATTCTAAAGGCATGGTGATGCAACAATGGCTGACAAGGGAAGTCAAAGACAACATAAAAGCAAAACAGAGGGCATATAATAAAGCAAACATTAGTGGGATGTTAGAGGATTGGAAAACATTTAAAAACCAACAGAAGGCAACTAAAAATAGCCATAAGGAGCAAAAATATGAAACATGTAAGTAGCTAGCTGATGATACCAACAGTTTCTTTGAGAAATATAAAGAGTAAAAGACAGGTGAGAGTGGATATCAAATTGCTGGAAAATGATGCTGGAGAAGTAGTAGTTGGGCACAAGGAAATGGTGGGTGGATTGAATAAGTATTTTGCATCTGTCTTCACTGTGGAAGACACTAGCAGTATTTCAAAGGTTTGGGAGTGTCAGGGGGCAGAAATGAGTACAGTTGCTCTTACTAGGGAGAAGGTGCTTGGGAAGCTGAAAGGTCTGAAGTTAGATAAGTCAGCTGGACCAGATGGAAAACAAACAAAGGTTCTGAAAGATGCAGCCTAAGAGATTATGGAGTAATTGATAATGATCTTTCAAGAGTCACTGGGTTCTGGCATGGTTCCAGAGGACTTGAAAATTGCAAATGTCATTCCACTCTTCAAGAAGGGAGAGAGGCAGAAGAAAGGAAATTACAGGCCAGTTGGTCTGACTTCCATGTTTGGGAAGATGCTAGAGTCAATTGTTAAGGATATGGTTTTGGGGTACCTGCAAGCACATGATAGTATAGGCCAAAGTCAGCATGGTTTCCTTAAGACAGGAGTTCCCAACCTGGGGTCCATGGACCCCTTACTTAATGGCATTGCTCGATGGCATACAAAAGTCTAGAAATAAATTCCTTAAGGGAAAATCTTATTTAACAATTCTGCTGGGATTTTAAAAAAAAATAACAAGCAGGATAGACAGAGGAGAATTGGTGGATGTTGTGTACTTATATTTTCAGGTGACTTTTGACAAGGTGGCACACCTGAGGCTGCTTAAGAAGAGTCCATGGTATTATAGGAAAGATACTAGCATGAATAGAACATTAGCTGAATGGTAGGAGGCAAAGAGTGGGAATAAAGGGAGCCTTTTCTGATGGCTGCTGGTGAGTAGTGGTGTTCTACAGGGGTCTGTGTTGGTACTGCTTCTTTTTACATTAAATGTCAATGATTTGGATAACAGAATTGATAGCTTTGTGGCCAAGTTTACAGACAGCTGGAGGGGAGGGTAGTGTTGAGGAAGCAGGTTGTTTGTAGAAGGACTTAGATTAGGAGAATGGGCAAAGAAGTGGTAGATGGAATACAATGTTGGAAAGTCTATGGTCATGCACTTTGAAAGAAGGAAAGAAGGTGTAGACTATTTTCTATATGTAAATTTTGGGAGGACTAGAATTTAAAAACAAGGATTTAATGTTGAGGCTTTATAAGACACTAGTAAGGCCTCATTTAGAGTATTGTGAGCAATTCAGTGATCATAACACTTGTGCCTGTGAAAAAGCTGGCAGAGTCTACAACCCTCTGAAATCTTCTGAAGCCTTCTAACAATCCTATATATTGCACCTCCATAATAAAGAGTGATGCAACCAGTCAGAATGCTCTCCTCGGTACATCAGGAGAAATTTGGTGACACCAAATCTCCTCAAACTCTTCATGCAGTATAGCCATTGGTTTGTTAATGTATGTCTGTGTGTGTGCTTTTGTGTACAAGTGTGACTGTGTGTGTGTGTGTGTGTGTGTGTGTGTGTGTGTGTGTGTGTGTGTGTGTGTGTGTGTGTGTGTGTGTGTGTCTGTTTGTGAGAAAGAGAGAGAGTGAATATATATTCTGCTTTCCATAGATTTTAATGCATTTTTAGTGAATGATTGGAAGTCTTCACTTTTCATGCCCCTCTCTATCTCGATCTCGTTCTAATATCTCACTGAAACTGCTCATGCTGTCAGCTCCATGAAAGATTGTTCTAACTGCTTCCTGACAGCTACAAAAAGCTACATAATAACTGATTGAATCTACTACCATCATTCTTGGGATTATGTGAGGCTATATTATAGTTGTAAGATCGTGCTTATTAATATTTTTTGTTCTCTAAACATAATGACATCAGGAGCCGCACAAACCCATATAATGTTCACGTCAGGTCCTGATATTTTATCTCTGTACAAATAACGGGAAATGTCAAAAAGGGAAAAAGTGTCTTTTTGGCCACTGAAGTAAGTTTAAATATAGAAGAAACTGTGGCAACCAATTTGTGACACTATAGGGTCCAAGCAACAGGAATGTGGTAATCAAGTAACCTGCATTGTTCAGAATCTGAAACAGGAACACAAACTGGTAGAAAAGCAGAGAAACAGAAAACAGAAAAATGAGAATAAAATATGAAAAAAAAATAGCATGGTTGGTCAGAACGGAAGGAATGTCTGTGACAGATTTTTTTTACAAGGATTGTCCAGGTAAACATTTCTTTCAGTGCCAGCAGTTAGAGAAGGAAAAGAAGGAAAGAGTGAAGATTTGATTAGTCACATTAATCAGCTGTGGTGTTGCGCAGTTTTGAAGGAGGGGGCCATCAACATAAAACCATAAAATTATAAGACATAGGACAGAATTCAGCCCGTTCAGTCTGCTTCACTGTTCGATCATGGCAGACTTATTTTCCTTCTCAACCCCATTCTCTTCCTTCTCCTGTAACTTTTGATACCCAAAATAATCTGGAACCAATTAACCTTTGACTTGCAAAGTTTGTTGAATATGCTCGTCTCAATCTCAAAGAACTATACTAAAGTGATAAGCACATTATCAATTTTATAAAAGCGTCTTGGTTCAGCAAATGTGTATTATGACTTTCTAAATGCCCTGCTACTACTTTCATGAAAGAAGATGCCAGCATCTTTTCATTGATAGATATAACACCATTCTAACATTTTGCCTCCTTGCTTTCCAGAACAGGGAAACAGAGTGCTTTTGTTTTTCCTAATCAGAAAACAGGTTTAATATCACTGTCATAAGATCTGAAATTTGATGTTTTTTTATATTATATCCCCCACCATAGAAAACATCCTCTTCACGTCCACTCTATTGAGGTCTTTCAACATTCAATAGGTTTCAATGAGAGATCCTCAGAGATGTTAACATCTAGGAACTCCAAGCTGCTCACCTTTTCCAACACTAATCCATTCTCCTGATTAGGAAGTCAAGGATCCAGTTGGAGAAAGAGATATAAAAAAACATAGAAAACATAGAAAATGCACAGCACAATACAGGCCCTTCGGCCCAAAAAGCTGTGCCAAACATGTCCTTACCTTAGAAACTACCAAGGGTTACTCATAGCCCTCTATTTTTTAAGCATCATGTACCTATCCAGGAGTCTTTTAAAAGATCCGATCGTATCAGTCTCCCCCACCGTAGCCGGCAGCCCATTCCACACACTCACCACTGTCTGCATAAAAAAACTTACCCCTGACATCTCCTCTATACCTACTTCCAAGCACCTTAAAACTGTGCCCTCTCGTGTTACCCATTTCAGCCCTGGGAAAAAGCCTCTGACTATCCACACGATCAATGTCCTCCATCACCTTATACACCTCTAACAGGTCACCTCTCATCCTTTGTCACTCCAAGGAAAAAAGGCTGAGTTCGCTCAACCAATTTTCATAAGGCATGCTCCCCAATCCAGGCAACATCCTTGTAAATTTCCTCTGCACCCTTTCTATGGTTTCCACATCCTTCCTGTAGTGAGCTGACTGGAACTGAGCACAGTACTCCAAGTGGGGTCTGACCAGGGTCCTATGTAGCTACAAGATTGCCCCTCTGCTCCTAAACTGATGACTCTGTCAATTCAAAGACATTTTATAACTTTGAAGATTTACAAAAGTACTCTTGGAGCTTCTGAAAAAATATTGTAATCATAAGCACAAGATATTCCACAGATGCTGCACGTCTTGAGCAACACGCACAGATGCTGGAGGAACTCAGCATGTTGGAAAGTATCTATGGAAAGGAATAAACATTCAATGTTAAGGCTAAGACCCTACATCAGTAATGGAAAGGATAAGAAGGTAGAGGAAGGGGATGAAGTTCTAGCTGACAGCTGATAGGTGAAACCAGGTGAGGAGTGGGGGTAGAAATAAGAAGTTAGGAAGTGATAGGTGGAGGTGGTAAAGAGCTGAAGAAGAAGGAATTTTATAGGAGAGGACAATAGACCAGGGGGGAAAGTGAAGGAAGAGGAGGGATGGGTAGATGAGGATAGGTGAAGGGTTGAGAGGGGGATTAGAACAGGGAATGGAAAAGGAGTGTAGGGGAGGGAGAGGAAATTACTGGAATTTAGAGAAATCTATAATCATGCCATTAGATCAGAGGCTACATAGATGTAATATGAGGTGTTGCTCCTCCAAAATGAGTGTGGACTTTTTGTGACAATAGAGGAGGCCATAGACCAACATGTTGGAATGGGCCCAATCAAAACTAGGTAATAGTGTGGCTAATTTAATATGGTATTCAAAATCACGCAGGACTGATGTGGGGTCTTCACCCAAAATGTGTTCCTCCACAGATGCTGTTTGACCTGTTGAGTTCCACCAGAGATTTTTTTTCTGGAAGTAGTTGTATTGTCTAGTAACCTATTTCTCCACCAATATCATTGATTTTAAGGTGATTAGTCAGAGACACCAAAGACCTGGCAGGAACTTGTACAATTCTGCCCAAACTGATCCTGAAAGGAGGGGAAACTTAGAGCAGAAGAGGAGGAATGAGGTTATGAAAAATTCAAAGAAATCTACCTGTGGCCATGGAAGACACTGATGATAAAGCAGTGCTGCAGCTACCAGAGCCCCAAGTTAATGAATCATCTCTCAGCTTCTCTCGCTGATGGACTTTACTGCACGCTGCATGTGAAAAATCCATGATGTTAGAGTTGATCACTGTGCCGATGTGCAAAAGCATGTAGGCAATACTGCAGAATGCTATCTAGTATAGGACCTGGTGGCAATCCTGCAGACTACTTATGCAGTAAAGGCAAATATTCTTTTTTTTAATATTCTTTTCAGTAATTTAATTATCAAATGCTTAATCATTAATCATTGCTGTCTTTATGAAGTCCAATGTAAGAATGGTTAGTGAAATGATTACTTCTTTCAAACCAGCACAGCCACAACAGTTGCCAAGCCAAGAGTTTATTTTATCGCATTCGTGAATTTAAATCAAGATCCAGCAGCTAATTTTAACTAACAACTTTTCTATATCTGAAGGAAAACTTTCCTAACACTTTGTGTTTCCTGCTACAATGACTATGTTATCGTATCCTGATCAAGTTAGTGATAATCAAGTGGGAATCTATGCACTCAGTATGGAGGGGTTTTTAACTATACAAGAATCACAATTAACAATATGCTTTATCCATGAATTTTTCAACATGGATCATGGTATAATATCAGTAACAATGTATCTCGTTGATGTTCCTTCCCTTTCCCTTTCCACCATGGCTTGCCTTCCAATATCAGGTTTCCCCTTCTCCAGCCCATTATTTCTTTTACTAATCAACTTCCTAGCTCTTTACTTCACACCTTCCCCTATCCCAGTTTCACATCACCTACCACTTCCATCCACCCACCTTCTTACTGTGAATTCTTATCTTTTTTCCCAGTCCTAATGAAGGGTCTCGGCCCGAAACATTGACTTTTTTTCTCTTTGGCGTAGATGCTGTCAGGCTTACTGAGTCCCTCTAGCATTTTGTGCGTATTAGTTGATGTTCGTCCCTTTGTTGTTGAATAAACAGCTCCTACAGTCCTTGATGCTTTCCTGGCAGAGATCCACTAGCTGGACAGGGAGAGGTGTCTTCCGACTTTGCTTCTTAACAAGAGATAAATTCCCTCAGCTATAGTGAAATAAATGACAGAATCTAATGAAAGCTAACTTGACATTTATCATTTCTGAAGGATTACATTTGCTTCAGTAAAGCGGATGTATCTAATGAAATATTTTAAGCTTTTCTGATATGGGGTTACCCAAATATTTTAGTAAGATAATTAATCTCTGAAAACCATTTGCAATATACCCTGCAGCAGGTTGATAATAGGATTAAATTACTTTCATCATTTGTTGTTGGGTCTCAGACGAGCCACGTATTGTCAAGTTGAATATTGTCACCAGTCTTCTGATATACATGCCTTTAGGCCACCACATGGGATTAGTGCGAACTTTGTTCATAGAGCATAAAAAGTAAATTAAGTCTATCACTGTGCTGACAAATAACACTGAAACCTCTAAGTGAAATTTGGTTGGATGCAACTCAATGCCTGATTGACATGGGATGACAGCACAAAACTGATTCCAGTTTGGCATTAGAATACAGAACATTTGGCCCATTGTGTGTGTGCAGGGTCATTGAAAGAATTACCCTGTTTGACTTTCTCCTGCTCTTTCCTTATAGCTTTGCAGATTTTTTTCCCAACACTATATTTGTAGCTGCGAGATTGGGTTTGTTGACTGCGAAGCTCTAAACTCAAACAAAAACCTTAAGCCCTATTGGATGTAAATAGCCACACGTACTCTCAGCAGAGCTAGGCTATACTGTAAATGCCCAATTTTCAAAAACTAGTTCACTTCCCTGATTATTCTCCGTGGCAGCTTTAGCTGCCAATACGCACTTTTTGAGCGGTGAGCACCCTCTTCCTGCCAAGGAAAAAATGCTTACACTTAACAAAGTAGCTTAAAACTCAATTTAATTATTATCAGTGATACATTTTTTAATCCAAACAACATTCTTAAATCACAGTTAAAACTCACAGAGGATCTCTATCGTAAACATTTCCAAATTACCAACCATTTCTAAAACATGAAGCATTTCTAGAACACAAAGGATTTCCAAAACACAGGTACAGTTCCTATAAAATAAAAAAACATGGCAACAATGTAGATGAACGAATCAACTGTCACAGAAATTGAAGCCAGAAGAGTAGGTTCTAGCTCACTGTGTGTTTCTTTCATGTTGCTTGGTGTTTTTTAACCATTCCTAATAAGCCTGAACTGCTGTATACATTCATACGGTTTCTTTACCACTTGGATGACTTCAGATGCACATGATATTCCCTCAGATACCATTTTTTACACCAAAAGTCTAAAAGTCTTTTGGAGATACATTTTCACAATTAACGTTTGGAAGCTAACTTCCATGAATACATAAAACCCCCAACATAAATAGATCAGTTATTGATATGTTAAGTGTCTATTTCCATGTGGTCTGTAAGTTTCCTTGAACTAAGCAGCTTAGTCAGCATTGTCTGTTTTGAAACAACCCAAATTCAGTAATCCATTGTCTTATACTGTATGGTTTGAGCACCAAGAAACCAGATGCAGTTACTGTCTGCAGACAGATCATCTACTATATGGAGAGCTTGTTTCCAAAGCTGCCCTATAGGCAGTACTTAATTTCAAACAGATTATTACTGTCTATTTACATGTTAAGAACTGAAAGCTGACTCCTGTTTATGTCCAGAAGCTAAACAAAAGAATACTAGTTGGAAGTTTACTTACATCTTTTTGTGATCTTACAAATGGCAGCTGCTGTATTTAGAAAGCGAGCTTGGCAAAACATCATAAAGAGGCCCACTAACAATGAATACTTGTAAATGATTAATGGATATTACATATTTAAAATTACTGGCAAAAGATGCTCGAGCAAAGATGAGGGTATTTGTAGATATATCTTTTCACACAAAATTACTAGAGTTCCTGGAATGCTCAGCCTGGAAAGGTCCTGAAAGCTGAGTCCATAAATAATTTCAAAGGAAATTAGGTCAGTACAAGAAGATTCAGGAATAGGGACAAAATAGCTTGTGGGAATAAGTATAGCATTCAAGCCAGTATGGGAATGATGGGCCAACTTCTCTTAATCTGTGCTGTGAGTATTATATATATATATATCTATGTCTATATATAAAACTATATTATTCATAAATTCAGACAGATCTTCAAGACCTTCCTCAAAACTATAGATATTGAAAAAAATAAAATATTGAAAGCAAGGGTACAGGCAACCTTGTCAGTGAAATCAGTTTTCTTCCATCTCCCTTACAAATAATGGTTCATTAAATGTAAATTGGTAGTCTAAGGACACTACTATAGATAAGAAAATGCTCCTCCCAATTCAAAATTGGAATGCTTTCTTGCAGTTACTAGTTTTGAGGGTTAAGTGAACTAGAGGTACTTTCTTCAAATTCTAACCAAAGGTTAGCTGACATAAATTTCTAATACCCCCATGAGGAAATAATTGAAATACGAAGTATTTTTGTAGTGACCACATCATCCGTTCTTTGACATATCTCACTAAGGTTTCCAATTTTGTGCCTTATTAAGGCTCCCTCACCTTTGGCCCTCTGACACTCAACACAGGTGCCCCTCAAGGCTGTGTCCTAAGATCCCTCTTTCTGTATACCCATCACTGTGTTGTCACCCAAAGCTCCAATCTGCTAATTAAATTTGCTGACGATATTACACTGATTGGCCTTATCTCAAATATTAAAGAGGTAGTCTACAGAGAAGTCATCACCCTGACACAGTGGTGTCAAGAAAACAACCTCTCCCTCAATTTTGCAAAAACAAAGGAGCTGGTTTTGGACTACAGGAGGAATGGAGACAGGCTAACCCTTACAGACATCAATGGATCTGGGGTTGAGAGGGTGAACAGCTTCAAGTTCCTTGGCATTCACATCACCAGTGATCTCATGTGGTCTGTACATACCAGGTATGTGGTGAAAAAAGCACAACAATGCCGGTTTCACCTCAGGCAGTTGAAGAAGTTTGGTGTGGGTCCCCAAATCCTAAAGACTTTCTACAGGGGCATAATTGAGAGCATCCTGACTGGCTACATCACTGCCTGGTATGAGAACTGTACTACCCTCAATCGCAGGACTCTGCAGAGTGGTGCAGACAGCCCAGCGTATCTGTAGATGTGAACTTTCCACTATTCAGGACGTTTACAAAGACAGGTTCGTAAAAAGGACCCAAGTCACCCCAACCACAAACTGTTCCAGCTGCTACCATCCGGGAAACGGTACTGCAGCATAAAAGCCAGGACCAACAGGCTCCGAGACAGCTTCTTCCACCAGGCCATCAGACTGATTAATTCACGCCGATACAATTGTATTTCTATGTTTTATTAACTGACCTGTAGTACATACTATTTATTTGAAATTATTATAAATTGCACATTGCGCATTTAGATGGAAACATAATGTAAAGATTTTTACTCCTCATGTATGAAGGATGTAAGTAATAAAGTCAATTCAAATTCAAAGTCCTATATCAATTCTCATTTCTCTTTTATTTTTTTCTTACACACTTGAGAAAGCTTTTACTATTCACTTTGGTATTGTTTGCTAGCTTGCTTTCATATTTCATCTTTTCCCTCCTAATGATTCTTTTAGTTGCACTCTGTAGGGTTTTAAAAGCTTCCCAATCCTCTGTCCCCCCCATTAATTTTTGCTTTGTTGTATGGCCTCTTGTTTGCTGTTAGGTTACCTTTGACTTCCCTTGTCAGTCACAGTTGTACTATATTGCCATTTAAGTATTTCTGTTTTTGGAATACATCTATCCTGCACCTTCTTAATTTTCCTAGAAAATGACACCATTGCTGCTCTGCTGTCATCCCTGGCAGCATCTTTCAATTTACTTTGACTAACTCCTCTCTCGTACCACTGTAATTTCCTTCATTCCACTGAAATACTGTTACTTTCTCCCTATCAAATTTCAAGTTGAACTCAATCATATCGGGATCACTGACTCCTAAGGGTTCTTTTACCTTAACCTCCATAATGATCTTTGGTTCATTACATAACACCCAATCCATTATAGTTGATCCCCTAGTAGGCTCAACAACAAACTGCTCTAGAAAGCCATCTTGTTGGCATTCAACAACCTAAATCTCTTGAGATCTTTTTCCAACCTGATTTTCCCAATTGACCTGCTTGTTGAAATCTCCTATGACTACCATATCATTGTCCTTTGACACACCTTCTCTATTTCTATTGTAATCTGTGGTCCACATCCCAGCTACTGTTGGGAAGCTTGTATATAACTGCCATCAGGGTATTTTCTCCCTTGAAGTTTCTTAACTTAACCTACAAGGATTCAACATCTTTTGATCCTATGTCACATTTTTCTACTGATTTGATGCCATTCTTCACCAGCACAGCCATGCTACCCACTCTGCCACCTTTCCAATTCCTCCGATACAATGTCTAATCTTGGACATTCAGCGCCTAACTACAACTGTCCTTCAGCACCTGACACCTGGGAGGCAACATACCATTCTGATGTCCCGTTCACATCCACAGGATCTCCTGTCTGTTCCCCTGACTATTGGGTCCCTATCACTACTGCACCCCTCTTCTCCCTCTTTCCCTTCTGAATCATGCACCTATGCTCAATGCCAGTAACTTAGTCTCTGGAGGCATCTAGGAGGTTATCTCCAACAGTATCCAAAACTGTATACTTTGTATTGTTATGACCTCGGTCCCCTCCTTTGTGAGAATCACAAGAGCCCTAGTCAAGGGGGGGTCAACTGACCCAAGAGGGGGAGAGACGTGCTGAATAGACACAGGAAATGGGAGAGAGAGAGGGAGACATGCGGAAGACCACGTTCTCCCGAGAAGCAGAATAAAGGCGACATTGACTATTGTCTCATGGAGACCACGTGAAAAGCCCTCGGGCAAAGTGGGCTGGTTGAGAGAGAGATCGCATCACCTGCAACCTGATTGACACCTGCGATCCCGTGAAGAAGTATAAAGGAGGGTCTGAGGGGGGGGAACCCTCAGACGCACCAAGGAGACACCAAGGAAGCACGATACCGATTCCCGTGGGAGCGGGAAGGCATTTTGAAGGAAGCCACGTGCGTTAGATTCCAAATTTTGAATCTGTGGCTAGAACCAACGGAAGACCGCTTTTAACTAACAACGGGGAAGCCTGCTCCCCTGATTCCAAGGATTTGCTCTGTAAAGACAACGGGCAAGTGTTTATCCTTTCTCAACCATCTCTCTCTCCACAACGTGAAACCCCAGCGGTTCCCAAAAGGGAAAAGCCTGCAGACTTCTGAGTGACTCTTTATATTTTAATTGGACTCAGTATTACCCCCTAGACAACTATAGAGCTTATTTCTGATTGATTATTATTACACCGGTGTTTTAGATTGAGTTTTGACGATGTATATGATCTGAATGTTTTGTATTAACCATACGTTTGGGCCCCTTTTTGAATAAAACGTTTGAAAATAGTAGCATCCGACTCAGCTGATCCCGCTATCTTTGCTGGTAAGTTACCTGGTTACGAGGTTACGTAACAGTATTCAGGAGAATGGTCACAAGGGTGCTCTGCACTTAATGCATACTTGTATTTCTATTTCTCCTGGCAGTCACCCGGCTACTCACCTCCTGCAACTTTAGGGTGACTACTTCCTTGTAACTCTGATTGATTATCTCCTCACTCTTCTGTACAAGCTGAAGGTCATCCAGCTGCTGCTCCAGATCTTCAAGGAGCTGTAGCTGGGTGCATTTCATGCAGATGTAGTTTCCTGGGAGACTCTGGGACTCCAATATCTGGCATGAAGAACACACAACAGCTATTTAATACTTCAGGTACGGTAAGAGAAAACAAAAATGGAACCTTAACAGAAGCTTACCCAGAGCCAATGCCCCTTTCGAGCCGAAGCCTCCTTTGAGTCAAAGCCTGACACTCCTACTCTCACCACTGGCCTACACCAAACAATGGCTGCTGAGCTTGTCCCTTCGATACTTCTAAACAAGCATTGCTGACCTGGGAGAAACCTTGTTGCTGTGGTACGCTCCTGCTGCTCATTAGGGCATTGGAATGAGCTTGGATGCCCATGAAGCTCTCCTTTAAAACAAGTGTTGCTAACCTGTGAGATACCTCGATGCTTTGGGCCGCTTCTGTCACTGTTTGGGCTCATCGTTCTCCATTATGTGGACCAGATTATACACACTCTGCAAGTCTAGCTTCCAGAATACTAAACATAGAAACATAGAAAACCTACAGCACAATGCAGGCCCACAAAGCTGTACCAAACATGTCCTTGCCTTAGAAATTATCTAGGGTTACACATAGACCTCTATTTTTCGAAGCTCCATGTACCTATCCAGGAGTCTCTTAAAAGACCCTATCGTATCTGCCTCCCCACCGTTGCCGTCAGCCCATTCCACCCACTCACCACTGTCTGCATAAAAAACTTACCCCTGACGTCTCCTCTATACCTACTCCCCAGCACCTTAAACCTGTACGCTCTCATGTTACCCAGTTCAGCCCTGGGAAAAAGCCTCTGACTATCCACATGATCAATGCCTCTCATCATCTTATACACCTCTATCAGGTCACCTCTCATCCTCTGTCACTCCAAGGAAAAAAGGCACAGTTTCACTCAACCAATTCTCATAAGGCATTCAATTCAAGCGACATCCTTATAAATCTCCTCTGCACATTTTCTATGGTTTCCACTTCCCTCCTATAGTAAGGCGACCAGAAATGAGCACAGTACTCCAAGTGGGGTCTGACCAGGGTCCTATATAGCTGCAACATTATCTCTCAGCTCCAAAACTCAATCCCACTATTGATGAAGGCCAATGCACCATACGCCTTCTTAACCACAGGGTCAACCTGCACAGCAGCTTTGAGTGTCCTATGGACTCGGACCCCAAGATCTCTCTGATCCTCCACACAGCCTAAAGTCTTACCGTTATTACTATATTCTGCCATCATATTTGACCTACCAAAATTAACAACCTCACACTTACCTGGGTTGAACTCCATCTGCCACTTCTCAGCCCAGTTTTGCATCCTATTAACATCCCGCTATAAAATCTGGCAGCCCTCCACACTATCCACAATACACCATCCTTTGTGTCATCAGCAAATTTACCAACCCATCCCTCCACTTCTTCATCCAGGTCATTTATAAAAATCACAAAGAGCATGGGTCCCGGAAAGATCCCTGAGGCACACCACTGGTCACCGACCTCCATGCAGAATATGACCCGTCTACAATCACTCTTTGCTTTCTGTGGGCAAGGCAGTTCTGGATCCACAAAGCAAGGTCCCCTTGGATTCCATGCCTCCTTACTTTCTCAATAAGTCTTGCATGGGGTACCTTATCAAATGCCTTGCTGAAATCCATATACACTACATCTACTGCTCTACCTTCATCAATGAGTTTAGTCACATCCTCAAAACATTCAATCAGGCTCCTAAGGCACGAACTGCCTTTGACAAAGCTATGCTGACTATTCCTATTCATATTATACCTCTCCAAATGTTCATAAATCCTGCCTCTCAGGATCTTCTCCATCAACTTACCAAACACTGAAGTAAGATTCACTGGTCTATAATTTCCTGGGCTATCTCTACTCCCTTTCTTGAATAAGAGAACAACATCTGCAAACCTTCAATCCCCTGGAACCTCTCCTGTCCCCATTGATGATGCAAAGATCATCGCCAGAGGCTCAGCAATCTCCTCCCATAGTAGCTTGAGCTACATCTCATCCGGTCTTGGTGACCTATCCAACTTGATGCTTTCAGTGGTGGAGGCAGATACACTAGTGAAGTTTAAGAAACTACTAGACAGGTATATGGAGGAATTTAAGGTGGGGAGTTATATGGGAGGCAGGGTTTGAAGGTTGGCACAACATGGGCCGAAGGGCCTGTAATGTGCTGTACTATTTTATGTTCTAAAAGCTCCAGCACATCCTCTTCCTTAATATCTGCATGCTCAAGCTTTTCAGTCTGCTGTAAGTCATCCCTACAATCACCAAGATCCTTTTCCATAGTGAATACTGAAGCAAAGTATTTATTAACTACCTCTGCTATCTCTTCCGGTTCCAAACACACTTTTCCACTGTCACACTTGGTTGGTCCTATTCTCTCACATCTTATCCTTTTGCTCTTCACTTACTTGTAGAATGTCTTGGGGTTTTTCTTAATCCTGTCTGCCAAGGCCTTCTCATGGCCCCTTCAGGCTCTCCTAATTTCATTCTTAAGCTTCTTCCTGCTAGCCTTATAATCTACTAGATCTCTATCATTACCTAGCTTTTTGAACCTTTCGTAGGCTCTTCTTTGTTTCTTGACTAGATTTACAACAGCCTTGGTACACCACGGTTCCTGTACCCTACCATCCTTCCCCTGTATCACCGGAATACATCTATGCAGAACTCCATGCAAAAGTCCCCTGAACATTTGCCACATTTCTGCTGTACATTTCCCTGAGAACATCTGTTCCCAATTTATGCTTCCAAATTCCTGCCTGATAGCCTTATATTTTCCCTTACTCCAATTAAACACTTTCCTAACTTGTCTGTTCCTATCCCTCTCTAATGCTATGGTAAAGGAGATAGAACTGTGATCACTATCTCCAAAATACTCTCCCGCTAAGAGATCTAACACCTGACCAGGTTCATTTCCCAATACCAAATCAAGTACAGCCTCTCCTTTTGTAGGCTTATCTACATATTGTGTCAAGAAGCCTTCCTGAACACACATAACAAACTCCACCTCATCTAAACCCTTCGCTCTAGGGAGATGCCAATTGATATTTGGGAAGTTAAAATCTCCCACCACAACAACCCTGTTATTATTACACCTTTCCAGAATCTATCTCACTATCTGTCCCTGTTACTATTGGATGGTCTATAAAAAACACCCAGCAGAGTTAGTGACCCCTTCCTGTTCCTAACTTCCACCCACAGAGTCTCCATAGACAATCCCACCATGGCTTCCTCCTTTTCTGCAGCAGTGACAATATCTCTGATCGACAGTGCCACAGCACCACCTCTTTTGCCTCCCTTTTCCTACCTATGTCGTTGGTACCAATATGTACCACAGCCTCTGGCTGTTCTCCTTCCCACTTCAGTATATCATGGACCCGATCAGAAACATCCCAGACCCTAGCACCTGGGAAGCAAACTATGATCCACATTTCATTCCTGCATCCGCAGAATTGCCTGTCAGACCCCCTACCTATAGTCTCCTATCACTACTGCCATCCTCTTCCTTTTCCTACCCTTCTGAGCCACAGGGCCAGACTCTGTGTCAGAGGTGTGGCCACTGTTGTTTCCAACTAGATAGGCTGTCTCCCCCAACAGTACTGAAGCAGAAGTACTTATTGTTAAGGGGTATAGCCACAGGGGTATTCTCTAGCATCTGCCTCTTGCCCTTCCCTCTCCATTTATCTGAAATGTTACCCATTTATCTGTCTCCCAAGGTCCCGGTGTTCTACCTGCCTATAGCTCCTCTCTGTCACCTCCTCACTCTCCCTGACCAGATGATGGTCACTGAGCTGCATCGCCAGTTCCCTAACATGGTCCCTAAGGAGCTGCAACTCGACGCACCTGGCGTAGGTGGGGCCGTCCGGGAGGCTGGGAGTCTCTAGGACTTCCCACATCTGACACCAAGCACAGAACACCGGCCTCACACACATAATTTCTGTCTATATTCTACACAGGCAACCTAACTCGCCTCAACCCGTTATCACCGAAGCCCCGTTGAGCCAAACCCTTCCTACTCTGTTGCCCACTCTGTAAAGCCATCTCCTTTTAAATTCTTCTCACTGTTCTACCTGGCTGACTTCCACACACTTGCGCAGTCATGCCCTGATCAAACCGCTGAAGAAATACTCTTGCCCCTTGGAGAAACTCAAAGGAACGGAAGGGGTAATGAATTTTGGCCATTATGCAGTTCAACCCTCTGTAATCGATGCATAGCCACAGGCTCCCATTCTTTTTTCTGTACAAAGAAGAAGCCCATATCACTGGTGAGGTGGAGGGACAAATGAATCACGGAGCAAGAGCTTCTTTTATATCCCCCCTGCAGTGCTTCTCTCCAGGCCTGACAGCGTGTACAATCAACCCTGCAGAGGACAAATAGTGGGCAGTAGATCTGTAGCAGAGTCATAGGGTTGGTGTGGTGGAAGAGTCGAGGCCTTTCCCTTGCTGAAGATCTCTCCCAAATCCTTGTAGTTGGAAGGGATTTTGGACAGTCTGGGAGTTGCAATTACCTCCAAACCTTTCTTTGAGGATCCAGGGGTGATTTGACAGACCTCAGAGTCTCCTCCATAGGTTCACTAGGCTCTTTCATTGAAACAGTGGCCAAATCAGAGTTCAACTCCATATCATCAGACAACAGCAATGAGGCATTACAAATGGTACTTGCACCTTTGGAACTAGATGCCGATTGTCTATGTCTGGGAACTGTGATGGGAGACCCTGACGAGGATGGCTAGGATCAAAGTGTTGGATGGGATCGAGACACGGTATCAGACTGAAAGGAGAACTGAGCAAGGGAGAAAAAGACTCTAGACAATAATCCAAGCTGTGCTTACGATTTAGCACTGAACCTCCATTCAGGTGCTCCTTAAGTACTGAAATCCTGGCACCTATACATGGCAGCCAGTTAGTGGAAAGGTCCTGAATCATTAAAGGGGTTACACCAGCTAGCCATACTCTGGAGAGTTAGAACATTGAAATTCCAGAGGCTAGCATGGTTGAGTGTGTATTGCAATGGAAAGATATACTTGCTTTTGAGGCAGAGCAGAGGAGTTCACCAGGTTGATTCCAGAGGTGAGGAGATTAGCCTATGAGGAGAGATGGTGTTGCCTGAGACTATATTCACTGGAATTCAAATGAGAGGGAATCTTATAAAGACATATAAAATTATGAAAGGTATGAACAAGTAGAGGCAGGAAAGTTATTTCCACTGATGGGTGAAACTAGATCTAGGAGCCCCAGCCTCAAGATGCAGGGGAACAGATTTAAGAGGGAGATGAGGAGAAACTTTTTTTTCTCCCAAGGAGTAGTGAATCTGTGGAAATCTCTGCCCAGGGATGCAGTAGTGGCTACATCATCATATATATTTAAGACACATATCGATTTTTGCATAGAAGGGGGATTAAGGGTTATAAGGAAAAGGCAGGTAGATAGAGCTGAATCCATGGCCAGATCAATCATGATCTTATTGAATGGCAGATCTGGCTCTATGGATCAGATGATCCTTCCTTGTTCCTGTTTTTTATGTTCTTATGTGATGAAATTATCTATATTATATAGCATGCAAGTCAAAGGTTTTTACTGTACTTCAGTATAAGTAACAGTAATAAACTATTTTACCAATTTCCTGCAAGAGTACAGACTGCTTTCAAGTAGAGACTGATTTTTACCAGTTGTCCTTTAAGATGCATTCTCAACACTGTCTTTTATTCCCTCGATAAGGCAGTGATTTCTGAATAAGTCTTTAAAAGCTATGCACATCTGTCGTGTACTTCCTCTTTATAGTCTGGTCTTGCTGGTGCTATTAGAGGCACCATCACAAAGCTAAATTAGCACAGATCAGGAAACAAAGTTACTGCTCTCTAGCTTGGTTCCACTGCTGACCCGCCTTGCCCCATTCCTTTTATGATATTTTCATAACAAATAGAGGAAGGCTATTGGGTCTTTTGAGTCTATGCCAGCAATAGTTTGTTTTCCTGGTTGTAAAGGTAAACTTGGCAAGCCCTAATGCCAACGTTGCATTACAGTTGCTTTTCTTTCTAATTGTTTTGGAGTAAATTAAATTTATTCTGTATCATGCTCACAGAGCTCAAAGGTGGAAATGTTCTAAGAACACAGAAAAATATTAAATATAGAAGGATTGCATACTTAAAGAGTAATCCATTTGTAGATTTAATAAAATAAAATGAATAGGTCTCATCTTGTACTTGATGATATGCAATAATCCATTATTGTATTTCATTAATAAGCCAGGCTCAGCATGTGATATAAACTTCAATAAGTACTCCTCAAGTAGCAACAGAAATTTGAAGCTATAAATATGGTTTACTAAATCCAACTCAATTTCTGCATATAATTTCTCTTTATTTAAGTTGCATCAGTTACCACATTTATCTACATAAGCAGATGTTAGGTTGTTTTGATTCTGAATAAACAGAGGCTACACTAGGGAATGGTTGTCTTGGCAGTTTTGAGATCCAACTGACTGTGATGCCGTTTGCCAGAAAATATGAGACAAATAGCTGAAACTCTTGTGAAGCAATAAACGCACAGCACTACTAATGTTCTGCATATCTGCAACATAATTTGAAACCAGAGATAGCACAAAGTTGGAAAAGTCAATGCTATTGCTCAAGTCATTCAAAATGAGCCTCTTACAAATTTAACCAAATATGTTGGAACAATTGCATTATTGGTTACAATTCAATTTCAGGAACTTTTCCCTTCAGTGGAGCTTTGATGGAAATTTATATTGTTGACCTTTAAGAGGAAAAATTAAAAATCTGTTCATTTAGGTATGAGTAAAATTTATAAACCAGGGAAGATCAGGGTTGAGCTCCAACAGCCAAAGCAAATCTTATTCTGCACTTAACATGTTTTTCTCATGCTATCTGTGAAATTGTACTATCATATTTATTTCTAAAACAGCTGTCATTATACTTCAGAAATTATTAGTTGCTGTAAATTATTTTGTAGAGCTCCAGATATGTATAAGATATATATACTGGGGCAGCACCGTGTAATAGTTAGCATGACACTATTGGTCCCATTTAAAATGGCACTGGTCCAACACAGCGACACCTTGATGGCAGCATTCAAAACTACTAACTACTCTACTAATCACAATTTTTCTGAAAAAATATCACTGCATTCAATAGCCTGTAACTTCCCTTTCGGAGATTAGCTTTTCAATTGTTAATATGACCTGGCATTTTTGAGGTGTGAACTGAAGTCCTGAAGGTTCTGCATGTTTGCAGAATGGCGTATTCAGGTTGAATAGAGGCAAAAAGGCTCAAACTCAAAGGCAAGCAATATGTTAATGCTTGGCCATTGCTGGAGTGGGCAGGGAGCTGATTTGAAGTGGCAGATCTGAGGCGAGGCAAAGTTGTGGCAAATGTTCAGGGGATGTTTGCATGGAGTTCTGTATTGGTACGTTCCAATGTGAAAGGGAAAGGACAGTAGGGTACAGGTACTGTGGTGTACAAAGGCTGTTGTAACTCTAGTCAAGAAGAAAAGCAGCGGTTACGAAAGGTTTAAAAAACTAGGTAATGATAGAGATCTAGAAGATTATAAGGCTAGCAGGAAGGAGCTTAAGAAAGAAATTAGGAGAGCCTGAAGGGGCCATGAGAAGGCCTTGGCAGACAGGATTAAGGAAAACCCCAAGGCATTCTACAGGTATGTGATGAGCAAAAGGATAAGACGTGAGGGAATAGGACCAATCAAGTGTGATAGTGGAAAAGTTTGTATGGAACTGGAGGAGATAGCAGAGGTACTTAATGAGTACTTTGCTTCAGTATTCACTACGGAAAAGGATCCTAGCAATTGTAGGGATGACTTACAGTGAACTGAAAAGCTTGAGCATGTAGATATTAAGAAAGAGGATGTGCTGGAGCTTTTGGAAAGTATCAAGTTGGATAAGTCATGGGACTGGATGAGACATACCCCAGGCTACTGTGGGAGGCGAGGGAGGAGATTGCTGAGCCTCTGGCAATGATCTTTGCATCATCAATGGGGATGGGAGGGTTGCAGATGTTGTTCCATTATTCAAGAAAGGGAGTAGAGATAACTTAGGAAATTATAGACTACTAAGTCTTACTTCAGTGGTTGGTAAGTTGATGGAGAAGATCCTGAGGGGCAGGATTTCTGAACATTTGGAGAGGCATAGTATGATTAGGAACAGTCAGCACAATTTGTCAAGGCAGGTCATGCCTTACGAGCCTGATTGAATTTTTTGAGGATGTGACTAAACACACTCATGAAGGTAAAGCAGTAGATGTAGTGTATATGGATTTGATAAGGTACCCCATGCAAGGCTTATTGAGAAAGTAAGGAGTCATGGGATCAAAGGTGACATTGCTTTGTGGAATAAGAACTGGCTTGCCTACAGAAAGCAAAGAGTGGTTGTAGACAAGTCATGTTCCACATGGAGGTCGGTGACCAGTGGTGTGCCTCAGGGATCTGTTCTGGGACCTGTGCTCTTCATGAATTTTATAAATGACCTGGATGAAGAAGTAGAGAGATGGGTTAGTAAATTTTTTGATGACACAAAGGTTGGGGGTGTGATGGATAGCGTGCAAGGCTGTCAGAGGTTACAATGGGACATTGATAGGATGCAGAACTGGGCTAAGAAGTGGCAGATGGAGTTCAACCCAGATAAGTGTGAAGTGGTTCATTTTGGTAGGTCAGATATGATGGCAGAATATAGTATTAATGATAGATAGATAGATAGATAGATACTTTATTCATCCCCATGGGGAAATTCAACTTTTTTTCCAATGTCCCATACACTTGTTGTAGCAAAACTAATTACATACAATACTTAACTCAGTAAAAAATATGATATGCATCTAAATCACTATCTCAAAAAGCATTAATAATAGCTTTTAAAAAGTTCTTAAGTCCTGGCGGTAGAATTGTAAAGCCTAATGGCATTGGGGAGTATTGACCTCTTCATCCTGTCTGAGGAGCATTGCATCGATAGTAACCTGTCGCTGAAACTGCTTCTCTGTCTCTGGATGGTGCTATGTAGAGGATGTTCAGAGTTATCCATAATTGACCATAATTACCATAATGGTAAGACTCTTGGCAGTGTGGCGGATCAGAGGGATCTTGGGGTCCGAGTCCATAGGACACTCAAAGCAGGTTGACTCTGTGGTTAAGAAGGCATACAGTGCACTGGCCTTCATCAATCATGGGATTGAGTTCAGGAGCTGAGAGATAATGTTGCAGCCAAATAGGACCCTGGTCAGACCCTACTTGGAGTACTGTGCTTATTTCTGGTCACCTCACTATAGGAAGGATGTGGAAACCATAGAAAGGGTGCAGAGGAGATTTACAAGGATGTCAACTGGATTGGGGAGCATGCCTTATGAGAATAAGTTGAGTGAAACTCGGCCTTTTCTCCTTGGAGAGATAGAGGATCAGAGGTGACCTGATAGAGGTGTAGAAGATGATGAGAGACATTGATTGTGTGGATAGTCAGAGGCTTTTTCACAGGGCTGAAATGGCTAGCACGAGAGGGAACAGTTTTAAGATTCTTGGAAGCAGGTACAGAGGAGATGTCAGGGGTAAATTTTTTACGCAGAGAGTGGTGAGTGGGTGGAATGGGCCGCCAGTGATGGTGGTGAAGGTGGATACGATTTAAGAGACTCATGGACAGGTACATGGAGCTCAGAAAAATAGAGGGCTATGGGTAAACCTCGGTAATTGCTAAGGTAAGGACGTGTTCGGCACAGCTTTGTGGGCCGAAGGGCCTGTATTGTGCTGTAGGTTTTCTATGTTTCTGTATTTCTAAATGCCAGGGCAGATTAAAAAGGCGGTGTCAGGACCGGAGGTGAGGGACAGGCTGGTGTTCAGCTCGTTGAACTGAGGATGTGGCCTGCAAATAATAGGCTCCTAGATGGGCTGTAACGCTCAACTGGCTTCATGGTTGTGGGCTTACTGTTGTGAACTTTAGTTTTGAATGTTATTTACTTATTTGCATGATTTGTTCTTTTTTTGGCACATTAGTTGTTTACCAATCTCTTTCAATGGGTTTCTTTGTTTTAAGGCTGCCTGTAAGGAGACAACACTCAAGGTTGTGCATATTTTAACCATATAACCATATAACAATTACAGCACAGAAACAGGCCATCTTGGCCCTTCTAGTCCATGCCGAACGCTTACTCTCACCTATTCCCACTGACCTGCACCCAGCCCATAACCCTCCATTCCTTTCCTGTCCATATACCTATCCAATTATGTTTTTTTAATGACAATATCAAACCTGCCTCTACCACTTCTACTGGAAGCTTGTTCCAGACAGCAACCACTCTCTGAGTAAAGAAGTTCCCCCTCGTGTTACCCCTAAACTTTTGCCCCTTAACTCTCAACTCATGGCCTCTTGTTTGAATCTCCCCTACTCTCAATGGAAAAAGCCTATCCATGTCAACTCTATCTATCCCCCTCATAATTTTAAATACCTCTATCAAGTCCCCCCTCAGCCTTCTACGCTCCAAAGAATAAAGACCTAACTTGTTCAACCTTTCTTTGTAACTTAGGTGCTGAAACCTAGGTAACATTCTAGTAAATCTCCTCTGTACTCTCTCTATTTTGTTGACATCTTCCCTGTAATTCAGTGACCAGAACTGTACACAATACTCCAAATTTGGCCTTACCAATGCCTTGTACAATTTTAACATTACATTCCAACTCCTATACTCAATGCTCTGATTTATAAAGGCCAGCATACCAAAAGCTTTTTTCACCACTCTATCCACATGAGATTCCACCTTCAGGGAACTATGCACCATTATTCCTAGATCACTCTGTTCTACTGCATTCCTCAATGCCCTACCATTTACCATGTATGTCCTATTTTGATTAGTCCTACCAAAATGTAGCACCTCACACTTAACAGCATTAAACTCCATCTGCCATCTTTCAGCCCACTCTTCTAACTGGCCTAAATCTCTCTGCAAGCTTTGAAAAACTACTTCATTATCCAGAAAATTAATTGATTATTTATTAGTAATAAATGTACTTTGAACCTTGAGCATTATTGTGCCAGTGACCTGGTTTCAAATACATTGCTGTCTATAAAGAGTTTGTACGTTCTCCCCATGGCCACATGGATTTTATCTGGGTGTTCCGGTTTTCTCCCACATTCCAAAGACATATGAGTGATAGTTTAATTGGTTACATTGGTGTAATTGTGTGGCTTAGGCTCGTTGAGCTAGAAGGATGTGTTACCATGCTTTATCTCCAGGTAAAGAAAATATAATAATTATAAGTACATTTTCTCTGGCTGAGCACTTACCGTAGGAGCAGAGCTACTTAAAGTGGATTGAGAACAGTTCACACAGTGCCTGAGGTTTAGCTTACAACTAGAGTCACTTTACCTCTCTCTTTCCACTCCTTTTGAAATTATGTTTAGCTCTAGCTTTGCTGGACTGTTCAAAAATTTATACTATATTTTCAGAGCTGCTCCCAGGGGGTTTCATCCTGAAACTCTATTTAACACTTATTTATTATCATGCTAAAGTTAGATGGTCTTTATTATTTTCTTCTACTGGGGCAGTTCTTTGGAATTAAGATGACTCGCTTCACTCTGATTTTGTAGGTTCTAAGGTGAGGGGTCTAGGGGTGCCTGATGTGGCAGAGGGGTGGGTAGCCAGTCAGGTGGCTCACTCCTTCCATCACCTACCTAAAGGCTATGCATGGTCCTGATGTTTAACCTTGATAGCTCAGAAACATCCAGAGTGCTCCTCCAGCTACGATAGTCATAGGCCAGAAGCAATAGGGAAGTTACACTTCAAAGATTTAAGCACACACTTTAATCTTTTCTCCTCTGTCTGCTTGGTAACCTTCTCTGATAATAAGAATATGAAATAGCGTGTCTGTTTCAGGAATCCAGCATCGGGAATACAAATGACATGGCCTGCCCAGTGTAGCCAAATAAGTGTAACTAGGGCCTGAGTAATGGAGATGCTGGTCTGGGAAAGGATCTTGTTGTCTGTTTTCTTAGCACTTTAAGAAGTTAATGTTAATTAGTTCTGCTCTCAGAATCATATGGAAGGGTATTGGTATTGGTATGGCTTACTAATATCACTTGCAGCAAGATACAGTGAAAAGCCTGTCAGGCATATTGTTCATTCAGATCAGATCATTAAACAATGAAATGATGTAAAACAAGATGAAACAATAACAATGAAGAATAAAGTGTAAAAGCTATGAGAAAGTGCAGTGCAGATAACTAATAAAGTGCAAGATCATAATGACATACATTGTGAGGTCAAGAGTTCATCTTATTGTACAAGATGTACCAGAGCCTGATAACAGTAGGATAGAAGCTCTCTCTCACCTATGTGCTTTCAGGCTTTAGTATTTTCTGCCCAGTGGGAGAGGGGAGAAGAGAGAACGTCCAGGATAGGCCATAAGTTTTGTGTTACCCCTGAAGTCCTTATTTTCAAAGTCACATCATGGACCTTTATTGTCAGAACGTACTTTAGTATAGAAGGGACAGGTGGAGAAAGGACCCTGGTTCTGTATGTACTAAATGTAAAACTAATCCCTGATGAGCAGATTGACAATGCATTAGCCTCCACCACTATGGAAATTAAATCATTATTTGCATATAGTAGAACGATGACAAGAACTTCCCAATTTATAAAAGACACACACAAAATGCTGGTGGAACGCAGCAGGTCAGGCAGCATCTATAGGGAGAAGCCCTGTCGACTCTTCTGGCCGAGACCCTTCGTCAGAATTATACAAATTCTTCCATACATTTTTTCAAGTAATAATAATAATGATGATGTTTAATGGTATTCATTAATTCCTGGGTACAGTACAGGTTTCCCCCATTATCGGAAAGTAGAGCATTCCTATGAAACTTTTCATAAGCCAAAATGGTGGAAAGTGAAGAAGCAATTACCATTCATTTATTTGGGAAAAATTTTTGAGCGCTCCCAAACCCAAAAAAATAACCTACTAAATAACACATAAAACCTAAAATAACACTAACATATAGTAAAAGCAGGAATGATATGACAAATACACAGCCTATATAAAGTAGAAATAACATATGTAGTGTAGTTTCAATTACCAGAATTGGGAAGACAGCGAGCACACTGGAAGGTTCATGCAATTTTCTATGATACAGTTCTTTGTAAGCACTCAAAACATCCTGCAAACCTGCCCTAAACCTACTTGCCCTTTCAAAATTAAAGTCATGCTTTTCTGCAATCATTGCACACAGTTCAAAGCTATGGCGGCTTGATGCTGAGTATGCTGAGTGTCTGTTTTACTGAGCGCAAAACAAACGCTGAACGCTATTTTGCTTTTCGCCACTCTCGCTGCTTGGGGTGCGCGCTGCCTCTATAAAGGCTCTCCGCAAAACAGACACTGAACGCTATTTTTGCTTTTCGCCTTTTTTCATAAAAGCGAAAATCCTCTTTGGATTTCTTTTGGTTAGCGAAAACAGGTCTTTTGTAAGTGAAGTGAAGTGTAATGTAAGTCTTTTGTAAAAGTGAAGTGACATAAAGCGAACTTTCGTAAAGTGGAGGATACCTGTATATATTTCATTATTTTTATTTTGAGTAGTCTTAAAATAATTATTCAATGACAGGAAAGTATAATAAGTGTATGTAAAATGATATGATATGGATTACTATTAAAAATTGACATTTCTGACTTGCAGATAAATCAGTTTACAGATGGTTATCAGGAAGAGAACTTTCATGTTATCCAGCGACTGTCTGTACTGAGGTTCTAGTGTCTGTGATTCATCAGTATACTGACCATAAATTGAATTGGTTCCCAATTATTCTGAACACCCCAGGAAATTTGTTGGAGTTAAGCCCAGTGAGAAAGATTGACAAAAGTATTGGAGCATTGAGGCAGCCACATTTGATGCCAGTCTTTAATTAGAGTGGATTGGTTGTAAATCCCTCAGAACAAATGTAAGCTGGAATTTCTGTAGGCAGCGGAATTTTGGCTGATCCACAGTGTCTTGTAATGATGGGGTCAAAGGCTTGAATGATGTCGATAAAGATCATGTACAGAAACAAATGCTGCTCTCCACATTTTTCTTGAACGTGTATGTAGAGAAGATCACATCCACTGTTCTGTTAGTTGGGTACCAGAGCATGTGATTTTAAAGCTACATAAGGTGACTAATTCAGTGTTTCAATACTGCTTTGTTCTGGAGTAAGGTTGTTCCTTGGCACTAAATTTAGACTCAACCCGAAAATCACGACAAAGTAGTATGTTGTTCCCAGCAATTAGAATTTCATTACAGATTCTCAGACATGGTCAGCTTTCATTTCTGTGTAAGTTAGATTTCTCTTGCTTGGTCTCCTACCAACAATCACATGTCACCATCATTGTAGCTCCTTCTTTCATGTGATATACAATTAAGGCACTCAATCATTGTACCACAGATATTGCTGCTTCTCAATTTTCCAACTCAGCTGTAAAGGCAATACTTTCTTAACTGTAAAGGCTGATTTATACTTGTGCATATGGGCTACGCCATAGCCTACATGGTAGGCCTGATTTTCACTTCCGTGTAGGCTCTACGCCGTAGCGAGCATGCATTGGTGTGCGCCAAAACGCTAGTTGGCGATGGAGTTTCTATGCCACTGCGTTGAGTTTCTTTGTGAGAGACATGGACGAGGAAATGCATTTCAAACATTTTTGCATGTCGGCAGGTAGATTTGACGATTTGGTTCATCTATTTCGCATCAGTGAACACACAGCCTGCAGACATGGCAGTGAAGAAGCAACCGGAAATACGTAGGAGGAAATGCGATGCTACCATGCAGACCAATCACAGTTGTTGCAGTCTGCATCACCGCGATGCCTGAGTAACTTTTTTGGGGAGGTGCACATCACCCTACAGCGTAGGGCAGGGGTGTCAAACTCATTTTAGGTCTTGAGTTTGACATATATGGCGTAGGGTATGCAGTACCTACAGCATAGATGCGACGCACAAGTATAAATCAGGCTTAAGAATGCATTTGAGAACTGTTCAAGAGCTGAGAGGTAATGTTATAGTTATGTAGGACCCTGGTCAGACCCCACGTAGAGTACTGTGCTCAGTTCTGGTCACCTCTCTACAGGAAGGATGTACAGAAACTACAGAAAGGGTGCAGAGGAGATTTATAAGGGTGTTACCTGGATCGGGGAGCATGCCTTATGAGAATAGCTTGAGCGAACTCGGTCTTTTCTTCTTGGAGTGACGGAGGATGAGAGGTGACCTGACAGAGGTGTATAAGATGATGAAAGGCATTGATCATGTGGATAGTCAGAGGCTTTTTCCCAGGGCTGAAATGGCTAGCATGAGAGGGTATAGTTTTAAGGTGCTTGGAAGTAGGTACAGAAGAGATGTTGGGGTAAGTTTTTTATGCAGAGAGTGGTGAGTGTGTGGAATGGGCTGCCATTGTTGGTGGTGGAGGCGAATACAATAGGGTCTTTTAAGAGACTCCTAGATAGGTACATGGAGCTTAGAAAAATAGAGGGCTATGGGTAACCCTAGGTAATTTCTAAAGTAAGTACATGTTCGGCACAGCACTGTGGGCCAAAGGGCCTGTATTGTGCTGTAGGTTTTCTATGTTTCTATGTTTATATGTAACTGAAAGGGTTTCCCAAAGGAGGATGGAACAGGTATTCCTAGCCAAAAGGTCAGATTAACTGCAACCTTTTCAGCTACTATAATTTTTAACCAAATCATCATGATGCTGGATAAGGTGATGAAGAGGGAATAATCATGGCTTTAGCAGTGTTAATTATAATGTGTAATTCTATTAATGGGTATATTACTTCTTCTTGAAGGCTTTGTTAAGTTCAGCTGAGAGACTATTTATTTTATGTTGGTGACTCAGATCCTGTTTTCATTTTCAAAAACTTAGAAACCTAATTTTAGAACCCACTTTTTTCCCCTTTTTTTGGGGTGCTGCAGGTTAATCAAATTTTAAAATATAGGTAATCCACGCACAGTAATTGAGGTGTTTTTGTTGTGGATGTGCAACTCATCCACTCATGCTATGGAACTTTCCGAGAATACATAAAGATCTGCAAAACGTAGTTCATAATGTTCAGTTGTTTGTAAGTACAGGGGTATTGGGTGAAGCTGAACCATTAGGGAGACAGGTTTATTAGCACTAGCGTTGATTCCAGACTCTGAGAATAGAATGCATATTCTAATTCCCAAGGCAAATTCCCAAGTTTTGGGCATACTTGAGGAAAGCTCTCATGGTCACAGTAACATAGGATAGAAAGGTTCTAACAACAGTGAAGATACCCAAATGATTACTGTCGGAGAAACTGTGGGATCAGAGCTATAAGTGGACATTGCATTTTTGAAGAAAAGGAATGCTTGCAGTTAAATTGCAATTTTCACAGCCTCAGTGTACACTGAGAGGTGTTGTTGCTATGGAAACATTTGTCAAGAGATTGGTTGCAGAGATGATATGATTATAGGGCTATTAAAACAAAAACGTTGTGCCATCTTAACAGTTTCTTCCCCAGGCAGTTAATCTGATCAATCACTCTTGTTAGTCCCCTCACCCCCCCCAGACTGGCAGTCTGAAGCATCACTAGGGTAGGACGTATACAAATCATTCATTATTCCCCTTATTGATTAACACATTGCAGTGGGCATCTTCCAGATCGAAGTCACTATTCAGAATCTTACTTAAATTTGACAATACCTATTATGATTTATATAAATGTTCCTCTTCAATACCTGACCTCACATAATCACCCGTGAGAGGAATTTCTGGAAAACCAAAATTCTGGCCCAAGCATTTAACATTCCATAATGCAATCTCAAGATTATGAAGTTTGGAACTTGAGCAGGTTTTCTGTGTGGTAGCTGAATATAAACAAGTACTATATATGCCAATGAGAGTCAAAGTCTTTAGAGAGGAAAGGTTCACAAAAAATGATGGTCCATTGAACCCAACACTTAGATCCAAACACAATATGGTCCACAATGATTTACTTTGCAGGTTAATTTCTCCTAG
Source organism: Hemitrygon akajei (assembly GCF_048418815.1). Lineage (NCBI taxonomy): Eukaryota > Metazoa > Chordata > Chondrichthyes > Myliobatiformes > Dasyatidae > Hemitrygon > Hemitrygon akajei. The sequence continues at coordinate 98,954,474 of NC_133124.1, forward strand.
ACTTAGCAGGTCACTGTAGAATCTGATCATTTTGTGCTAGTACTTTTTAAGCCCCTTTTTTAGACATAATTGTTTTAACTGATCAGCTGGACTACAGTATAAAGATTTATCATTTGGCTATATTTATGGGAAATTCATAATACTCCCACTTCAGACTAAATCGTCTTCAAAGTTTAACCACTCCTGACACAAAAAGTCGTGCAGCTGCTGGAAATGATGAGAGCTCTCAGCCTGAAATGTCAACTCCTTATTCCTCTCCATAATGGTGCATGACCTGCTGAGTTCCTCCAGCATTTTGTGTGTGCTGCTCCTGATACCCTCATTTTGGATTTATTCAATAGAATATAGGAGTCTTGAATTTCTGTGGTGTTTAATATTTCAGTTTAAATGCAAATTGTGAATGCATCATCCTCCATAACAAAATAATATTGGTAACCAGATGTTGATAGTGTCAGTGCTTATAATTGGAAATAATTGGACTGTGACAACAAATAGTGCAAAACAACAATTCTGTAGTACATTATAATCCAAGCATATTGCTACATCTGTTTCTTTTCCTTTCCAAAATAAAGATCTTCCATTTTCCAGATTCTCAGAGAGGGACAGACCCATGGAAAACTTTTGCGCTTCAGTGCATTTAGCAACTGCTCACTGTGCATAAAGTGTCATGTCCCTGTTCAGTGATCAATACCAGGGGGAAGGACAAGTACAATCACATCGCCTTCAAACAGACAGGGTACTGATTTGTCTTACTCTGACATTGCCACTGGGACAAAACAAAAAAAAAGTATGAAAGAGCCTCTGTATTTATAACGGACACTTCAAAATTCAAAGTTCAAAGTAAATTTATTATCAAAGTACATGTATGTCACCATATACAATCCTGAAAATAATTTTCTTGCAGGCAATCACAGTAAATACTAGAAACATAATAGCATCAATGAAAGGCTGCACCCAACAGGAAGGCCAACAAGCAATGTGCAAAATAAACCTAACGAACTGTGGAAATACAAAAAGAAAGTTAAAGAAAAGAAATAATAATAATAAATAAGTAATAAATATTGAGAATATAAGGTAAAGAATACTTTAAAGTGAGTCCATAGTTTATGGGAACATTTCAGTAATGGGTGTGAAGTTAACAGAAGTTATCCACTCTAGTTCAAGAGCCTGATAGTTGAGGGCTAATAAATATTCCTGAACCTGGTGGTGCAGCTCCTGAGGCTCCTGTACCTTCTTCTCGATGGCAGCAACAAGATGGGAGCATGGCCTTGATTAAAAGAAAAGAGCTTTGACCAGCGGCCAATCCAAATATTGGAAATTTTTAGAGGAGGGGACTTAAATTAGGTCCACTGCTTGAGTACAAAAGGCAGCAGCAGGTCACTACAGCGAAAAAGAGCTTGACCCGCGACCAATCGGCATCTGGCTTTGATTAGCAAGAGCAAGTTAAAGGAGGGCGGGGCAAGGACAGGTGCTGCGGCCATCATTGCAACAGCCAGCGCCTGACTGGACAGTCAGGGTTGTGATCTTGTGGCTTTAGCTCTTCGGGTCTTCCACAGAGAGAGGCTTCAGTCAGACAAAGCAAAAGAAAAGGAAAGCTCAAGTTTTTGTTTCCTTCCCTTCTTTATATCTGCTTAGCTAGATGCCAGGCAGGATAGTTGAATGCTCCTCTTGTGGAATGTGGGACACCTCCAGTATCCCTGACAACTACAACTGTGAGAAGTGATTCCAGCTATGGTTTCTAACAATTCATGCTAAGATGTTAGAGCTGGAACTGAATGAATTAAGGGGATGAAAGATAGGATATATAGAAAGGTAGTTACACCCAAGGTGCAGGACACAGGAAACAGACTGACAGTCAGGAAGGGAAAAGGGGTTAAGGAGCCAGTGCAGAGTACAAGTGTGGATATCACACTCAGCAAAAGGTATACCACTTTGGGTACTGTCAGAGGGGTTGATCTAACAAAGGAAAGTCACAGTGGTTGAGTCTCTGGCACTGAGTCTGTCTCTGTGACTCAGAAGGGAAGAGGGGAGACGAGGCACACTGTCGTGATAGGGGATTTGTTAGTTAAGGAAATGAACAGGAGGTTCTGTGGGTGAGAACGAGATTCCCAGGTGGCAAACAGCCAGAAGTCATGGTCCATTTAGGTACCAATGACATGGGTAGGACGAGTGACGAGGTTCTGCAAAGGGAATTCAGGGAGTTACATGCTAAGTTAAAGGGCAGGAGCTCCAGGGTTGTCATCCCAAGACTGCTACCCGCACTGTGTGCTAGTGAGGCTAGAACTAGAATGATTATACAGCTTAATACATGGCTAAGGAGTTAGTGGAGGAGGGAGGGCGTAAGATTTCTGGATCATTGGCCTCTCTCTTAGGGAAATTTGGACCAGTACAGAAGGGACAGTTTGCACCTGAATAGATGATACATATATCCTAGCAGTAAGGTTTGTTAATGCTGCACAGTGGGGTCTAAACCAGAGTTGCAGGGGGCTGGGATCCATAGTGTCAGAACAGTGGGTGGAGAGGTTGTGGAGGCAGATGTTGGTAAGACCACAGACAAAGTTAAGAATCAAAAGGTCTAGAGCTGCTTATACTTCAACGCAAGAAGTTTTGTAGGAAAGGCGGATAATAGTGCTGAAGATGAGGTAGCTGCTTTACAAACAGAGGTAATGTGTAGTGAGGTGAGGATATTGAAAGGATGAAATTGCAGTCAACAGGATGAGTTGTAACGTAAAAGGCAGAAAAAAATCAAAAAGGGTGAATACAGGATTGAAAATATATTTGAATTGTGCAGTATATGGACTAGAGGGAGACTAATATCCAAGCGGGAATGTTGGTTAGTGTTGCACGGAGGGGTTTAAACTAGATTTGCAGGGGGATGGGAAACAGAGAGCCAGAACAGTCAGTGGAGAGGTAGTGGTGGCAGATGTTGATATGACCTTGGACAAAGTTAGGAATCGAAAGGTTGAGCATGGAGTGAATAGTGTCCTGAGCTACGTATATTTCAATGCAAGAAGTATCGTAGAAAAGGCAAATGATAGTGCTGAAGATGAGGTAGCTGTTTTACAAGCAGAGGTAATATGTAGTGATGAGAGGCTGAAGATAGGGCAAAATTGCAGTCAATAGGATGAGTTGCAATGTAAAAAGGTGGACAAAATCGGAAAGAGTGAATACATGACTACAGGTGTTATAGTTCAATGCATGCAGTGTATGGAATAAGGTAGATGAACTTGCAGCACAGTTGCTGATTGGCAGGTATGATGTTGCAGGCATCACTGAATCATGGTTGAAAGATTATAGTTGGGAGCTTAATGCCCAAGAATACACATTGTATTGAAAGGACAGGCAGGAAGGCAGAAGAGGGAGCATTGCCTTATTGGTAAAAAATGAAATCAAATCTTTAGAAGGAGGTGACATAGGTTGGAAGGTGTTGAATCATTGTGGATAGAGCTAAGGAACTGCATGATGGGAGTTGTATACATAGCCCCAAACAGTATTAAGGATGTGGCCTACAAATTGCAAAGGGACATAGAAAATGTATGACAAAAGAGCAATGTTACAATAGTCATGGAGAACTTCAATATGCAGGTAGATTGGGAAAATCAGGTTGGCTCTGGATTCCAGGAAGGGAAATTTCTAGAATGCCTAAGAGATGGTGTTTTAGAGCAGCTTACAGTTGAGCCCACCAGAGGATCAGCTATTCTGGATTGGGTTTGTGAAATGAGCCAGAATTGATTAGAGAGCTTAAGATAAAAGAACCCTTAGGGTAAGTGCTTATAATATGCCCAAATTCACCCTGAAATTTGATGTCAGATGTGTCTGTCTTACAGTGGAGTAAAGGGAATTACAGAGGCATGAGAGAGGAGTTGGCCAGAATTGATTGGAAAAGAACATGGGCAGGGATGATGGCAAAGTAGCAATGGCTGGAATTGCTGGAAGCAATTTGGAAGGCACAGGATATGTTCATCCCAAAGAGGAAGAAGTATTCTAAAGGAAAGATGACACAACTGTGATGAACAAGAGAAGTAAAAGCCAAAGAGAGGGCATATAATTGAGCAAAGATTAGTGGAAAGTTAAAGAATTGGGAAGCTTTTAGAAGCCAACAGAAGGCAATTAAAAATGTCATTAAGAAGGTAAAGATGGAATATGAAAGTAAACCAGCCAATAATATTAAAGAGGATACCAAAAGTTTCTTCAGATACATAAAAAGTATAAGGGAAGTGAGAGTGGATATTGGACTGCTGGAAAATGATGTTGGAGAGGTAGTAATGAGGGACAAGGAAATGGTGAATGAACTAAGTATTTTGCATCAGTCTTCACGATGGAAGACACTAGCAATATGGTGGAAGTTCGAGATGTCAGGGGTCATGAAGTGTGTGAAGTTACCACTACTAGGGAGAAGGATCTCATGAAATTGAAAGGCTTAAAGATAAATAAGTAACCTGGACCTGATGGTGTACATCCCAGGGTTATAAAAGAGGTGGCTGAAGAGATTGTGGAGGTATTAATAACAATCTTTCAAGAATCACTAGTTTCTGTAAAGGTTCCAGATGACTGGAAAATTGCACATGTCACACCATTCTTTATGAAGGGAAAGAAGCAGAAGAAGGGAAAATATAGGCCAGTTAGCCTGACCTTAGTAGTTCAGAAATTGTTGGAGTTGATTACTACGGATGATTTCTCAGTGTACTTGGAGGCAAGTGATAAAATAGGCCACAGTTCGCATGGTTTCCTCAAGGGAAAATCTTGCCTGGCAAATTTATTGGAATTCCTTGAAGAAATAACAGGCAGGATAGACAAAGGAGAATCGGTTAATGTTGTGTCTTGGATTTTCAGAAGGACTTTGACAAGGTGCCACACAAGACGCTGCTTAGTGAGCTATGAGCTCATGGTTTTACAGGGACCATTCTAGCATGGATAAAGCAGTGGCTGATTGGCAGGAAGTAAAGAATGAGAATAAAGGGAGCCCTTTCTGATTGGCTGCCAGTAACTAGTGGTGTTCCACAGAGGTGTGTGTTGAGACCGATTCTTTTTACATTATATGTCAATGATTTGATGATGCATTTTGGTAAAAGGAACAATAGAGGGGACTATTATCTAAATGGGGAAAAGGTTCAAACATCAGAGGTGCAGAGAGACTTAGGAGTCCTCGTGCAAGACTTCCAGAAGGTTAATTTATAGGTTGAGTCTGTGGTAAACGCAATGTTGGCATTTATTTCAAGGTGAATAGGATATTAAAGCAAGGAGATAATGCTGAGCCTTTATAAGACACAAGTCAGACTGCACTTGGAATATTGTCAACAGTTTTGGGCCCCATATCCCAGAAAGTATCAGATCTTAGGAGTCCTTGTGCAGGATTCCTTAAAGGTTACTTTGCAGGTTGAGTCTATAGTGAGTTAGGCAAATGCATTTGTTTCAAGAGTACTAGAATGGAAAGCAAGGATGTAATGCTGAGACTTCATAAAGTGAGGCTTCACTTGGAGTATTGTGAGCAGTTTTGCACACCTTTTCTTCAAAAATATGTGCTGAAACTGGAGAGAGTTCAAAGGAGGTACTCAAAAATAATTCCAGGATGAAATGACGTTATATGAAGAGTGTTTGATGGCTCTGGGCCTGTATTCACTAGAATTCAGAAGAATGGGGGTGACCTCATTGAAACTTATCGAATTGTGAAAAGCCTTGATAGAGTGGATGTAAAGAGAATGTTTCCTGTGGTAGGACAGTCTAAGACCAGAGGACACAGCCTCAGAATAAAGGGGCATCCTTTTAGAATGGAGGTGAGGAGGAATTTCTTTTGCCAGAGGGTGGTGAATCTGTGGAATTCTTTGCCACAGGCAACAGTGGAGGCCAAATATGTATATTTAAGGCAGAGGTTAATAGATTCTTGATTGGTCAGGGCATTAAGGGAAACAGGAATTCATTGCCACAGAGGGCTGTGAAGGCTAAGTCATTGAATTTTTTTAATGCAGAGGTTGATAGATTTTTGACAAGTCAGGGCATGAAGGAATATGGGGAGAAGGCAGGAGATTGAGGCTGAGAGGGAGATAGGTCATCCATGATGAAATGGTGGAGCAGACTCAATGGGGTAAATGACCTAATTTTGCACCTTATCTTATGGTCTTGTAATGGATGCTGCTTTCCTGCGACAGCGCTCTGTGTAGGTGTGCTCACAATTTCAGCACATCGCAGCCTAGAACCATTTTTTTGAAATTGACTTACTGTTGCAATGAAGGAAAAGCAATGGATAATTCAAGCTCAGCGATCTCTCACAATCTTACTATCTAAATATACAGAACTAGATATTTTAATTTTGTTGGTGAAGGACTAAATAATCTTTAAGGTACTGGAAAAAATGCATCTAATTTTTTTTTGGACATAGTGCCTTTAGGTCTTTGATGTCCACCTAAAATGGCAGATTAAATTTGACACTGCCTTTTGGCTGGAAAATTCAGAAAAAAGAAAAAAAATAGGAAAGTGCATTACTTTTCAATCGTCCTGTCCAATATTAAGAGTTGTTGTGATGTAGCCACCAGCAACATGTGCTGACACCTTATGGTGCCTTGCAGGAGCAGAGATACTCCAATTGAGCCACTAAACAAGACTGTGATAAATAACACTGACATTCTTGTCAGAATAAAAGACATGACTCAGATTTATTCCTGTGTGCATATGGAAGTCTGCCAGCAGCCGTGACAAATGACCTTAGACTGACAGTGTACATCAGTGGCTGAATATTCATTCACCATTAAGCAGGAGCTCAGCTTCTAAAATGCAGCAGAAACCTCAAAGAAGCATTTCATGTTCAAGTTCATGAAATTCCAGACAGAAGGGCCGTCGAGAAAATTGTTGTCCAAACTTTAATCGGTCTATGGCCTCTGGGCAGCACCGTATAAAAGGGACTATCAGAAACAGAACTGGCTTAGAAAGTCTCTACTTCTGCAAAAGTTAACTTTTTAAAATTAGTTCTGGTTGCATTTCTTGGAAATTAAGGTTAAATATATTTCATCACTATTCTACGACTTTGTCTGCCCATCCACTGAAATTTAGATGTAAAGTTACATTTAGGTGGCTCATTCACCACAAGATACTGTAGAAAGAGAATTGAGAGAGACCATTTCAAGAGGGTCAGGCTGCAGGAAACTTACCTCTCCTGCTATCAGACCCCATGGCATAAATGAAACCATTGATCTCAGTACAGAAATTTGTCCGTGTGACTTTTATGAAATCATTAAGGCCAGTTATCAATTGGCAAGCAACCTGCTCTTCGGATCAGAGGGAACCTGTTGAGGTTATAAAACTTACACGAGAGGAAATTAAGTCACAATCTCATTGCTCTCATCTAGGAAGAGGAGGTCATAAGACAGTACATAAGTCATTGTACTTTTTATATGGATAATTCAAATCAAAATCAAATCAAACTCAAGATTAAGCATACATGAATAGAGCCGAACGAAACAGCATTCCTCTGGATGGGTGAAAAGAACATTATAGCGTAAGAAAACATATGCATAGCCCCAGTCCCTGATTGACCTGGCCCACAGATTGATGGTGCAGTTTTTGGAAGTGCACAGCCACTGCAATCCAGCCTGTCATTCCATCGATTGAATACTGGAGGGCAGCACTGATGGCAGAGGCCAGGCCCCTAACTGAGCATGGACACCTTGCTACACCATCTCCAGCTTCTCATCCCCTGGACTGGCAAACCTGTGGCGTGAGGCCTAGTCCTTGCTACAACCAAGGCTATGCAGCTTCCCCGCTACCTGTCTTGTCACTAAATAGGGGTAACAAGCCTGCAACATCTTATATTATCACTGTCCAGCAGGGTCTTGCAATCACAAGAGAAATGTCTAAAGCAATCACCCACGATTACACTGCATGCCGCCTTCATGCACCAACTCTAAAACCTTCAATGCCTTCCTGTAGCAGGCAGCAACACAGTCTGCACCCAGTCCAGCACCTCCAAACTCAGCCCAGCTCCTTCAACACCCTGTCTGGCTCCTCCAATGAGCAGCTCATTGATGGGGTAGCCCTGCATTACCCCAGTATTAGAGTCCAGTATTGCCTTGCGATCATTAAAAAGACATTTAACAAAGAAAAAAAAACACAAAGGTGAGAAGATCTGCGGATGCTGGAAATCCAAAGCAGCACACACAAAATGCTGGAGGACCTCAGCAGGCCAGGCAGCATCTATAGAAAAGAGTAAATGGTCCATGTTTTGGACTGAGTCCCTTCTTGAGGACTGGAAATGAAGAGGAGAAGTCAGAGTAAGATGGGGGGAGGGGAGGTGATAGTGAAAATGGGAGAAAGGGGTAAAGTTGAAATCTGGGAAGTGGACTGGTGAAAGAGATAAAGGGCTGGAGAAGGAGGAATCTGATATGAGAAGTCAGAAGACTATGGAAGAAAGGGGAGGTAGGGGGAGAACCACAGGGAGGTGATGGGCAGGTAAGGAGATAAGGTGAAAGAGAGAAATAGGAATAGGGAATGGCGAGGGTGGGCATTTCCAGAAGTCTGAGAAATCAATGTCCATGCCATCAGGTTGGAGGCTACCCTAATGGAATATAAGTCGTTACTCCTTCAATCTTTGTGAAAAAAACCTTTGGTTGGACCCGAAAGGCCACTGCATCCAAGCTTGTCACCATCTTACTGGAAGTAACAGAATCAGATGGATGGAAAAGTATAGTCAAATTTTTCTTGTTTATCTACAAGAATAATTCCAGGAATGAAAGGGTTACTAGCAAGGAACGTCTGGCAGCTCTTGGGCTGTATTCCCTGGAGTTCAGGGGAATGAGGGGGGATCTAATAGAAACATTCTGAATGTTAAAATGCCTGAACAGATTAGATATGACAAAGTTATTTCCCGTGGTAGGGGAGTCTCGGACGAGTGGGCACGACTTCAGGATTGAAGGATGTCCATTTAGAACAGAGATGCAGAGAAATTACTTTAGTCAGAGTAAATCTATGGAATTTGTTGCCACGAGTGGCTGTGGAGGCCAAGTCATTGGGTGCATTTAAGGCAGAGATAGTTAGATTCTTGATTAGCCAGGGCATCGAAGGGTATGGGGAGAAGGCAGGGGATTGGGGATGATGGGAAGAATTGGATCAGCCATGATTGAATGGCAGAGCAGACTTGACTGGCCTAATGGCCATATCTTATGATCTTATCTTCCATGCTGTGTTCTGCTTTAGGAATTAATTAGGTGCGGAGTCAGGAGAAAGTTAATTATTGAAAGATAGTGTTTGATGGGCAGAACATTCCCATTAATGATCAATTAGACCTAATCAATCAACAAATCTAAATAACAAAACTGCAAGCATACTAATTGGTATAACAAAGGAGATGTTGATCAGATTAAAGAGATACTAAAATGGTTTGGTTCAATTCCTAAAGTTTTTCCTTGAGGTTTTAAATTTGCATCTGAAAAAGTGATATATGCGTGTGTATTGAAAGACTGTTGAAAAGCTATCACCAATCAGTTAAAATTTAAGCATTTACCAAATCTAATTGATTATTAAAATATTCAGAAAATTGGAAATGAAATGTTAGCTAGCTAAAATTGATAAAAACAGGGAAGGGGCATTTAGGGTGACATTGAGTCTTTATTAGGAGCAGACAGAAACCTTGCATAGACTATTGAAATCCCACATCTCCTACCAGTTTACCCAACTGTCTTGCACATCATATACTGCTTGGGTCTCACTTTAGCCTATCAGCAGCTTGGATTCCACTGGATTGAAATGGAAGCAAGTGTTTTCAAGGTTTAAAAAGAAAGCTGTGAGTTAATTTTAATGCACAAGTTAATTTTTACCATTACCTCTAACTATTTGCTCGCAAGTATTACTGCTTTACAAAAAGAAAAACTTTAGAAGTTAGAAGTTATTGTTTGTAATATACATAAATGATCTGGATGATGGGGTGGTAAATTGGATTAGTAAGTATGCCGATGATACTAAGGTAGGAGGTGTTGTGGATAATGAGGTGGGTTTTCAAAGCTTGCAGGGAGATTTATGCCGGTTAGAAGAATGGGCTGAATGTTGGCAGATGGAGTTTAATGCTGAGAAGTGTGAGGTTCTACATTTTGGCAGGAATAATCTAAATAGAACATACAGGGTAAATGGTAGGGCATTGAGGAATGCAGTAGAACAGAGAGATCTAGGAATAACAGTGCATAGTTCCCTGAAGGCGGAGTCTCATGTAGATAGGGTGGTGAAGAAGGCTTTTGGAATGCTGGCCTTTATAAGTCAGAGCATTGAGTACAGAAGTTGGGATGTAATGTTAAAATTGTACAAGGCATTGGTAAGGCCAAATTTGGAATATTGTGTACAGTTCTGGTCACCGAATTATAGGAAAGATATCAATAAATTAGAGAGAGTGCAGAGACGATTTACTAGGATGTTACCTGGGTTTCAGCACTTAAGTTACAGAGAAAGGTTGAACAAGTTAGGTCTCTATTCATTGGAGCGTAGAAGGTTGAGGGGGGATTTGATCGAGGTATTTAAAATTTTGAGAGGGATAGATAGAGTTGACGTGAATAGGCTGTTTCCATTGAGAGTAGGGGAGATTCAAACGAGAGGACATGATTTGAGAGTTAGGGGGCAAAAGTTTAAGGGAAACACGAGGGGGTATTTCTTTACTCAGAGAGTGATAGCTGTGTGGAATGAGCTTCCTGTAGAAGTAGTAGAGGCCAGTTCAGTTGTGTCATTTAAGGTAAAATTGGATAGGTATATGGACAGGAAAGGAGTGGAGGGTTATGGGCTGAGTGCGGGTAGGTGGGACTAGGTGAGATTAAGAGTTCGGCACGGACTAGGAGGGCCGAGATGGCCTGTTTCCGTGCTGTGATTGTTATATGATTATATATGATTAAATAAAATTATGATTTTATAAACCAGCTGTTCTATATGTTGGAACTGGAAGTTCTCATTTTTGATAAATGTTAGCAGTGTCATAGTTTTCTTCTAGCCATTAAAAAAGTCCTGCTCTATTTTGTATGTCGATGCATTTCTATCTGCAAGAGAATGGAGCCCCAGAGAATGAGGAGAATAGTAGAGCAGACCTGAGGAGTCAGATGGTCTACTTGTACTCCTCAGCTTAGTCCTATGTTCCTTCATTATGTTATTTTTGAAGCCAGACTTTCAAAGAAAAACTAGAAATATGGCTGTATTATTGCAATTCAATTAGACAGTACAGTGTTTACTACAATGCTTTACAGTGCCATTGTAAGAACTTTGTATGCTCTCCCCGTGACTAAGTGGGCTTCATCCGGGAGTTCCAGTTCCCTCGCACATTTCAAAAACATACAGATTAGGGTCAGGATTGGTAAACTGTGGGCATGCTATGTTGATGCCAGAAGAATGGCAATGTGCGGCCTGCCCCAGCATATCTTTGGACTTTGTAGGTCATTTCACTATATATTTTGATGGTTTAATGTACTTTTCACAAATAAAGCTAATTTTTATATTTCTTCTCTTTAATGCTACTTTCAACAACAACCATCAAGTCAGATAGCTTTGCATTTTCAGCCTGTCAGTTCCAGGTTCCCATCAGCATACAAAAATTGTTTCCAAATTTCACATCTGAATGACCTAGCTTTGGTTTTTTCCAAAACGTGCTGACAATGCTCAAGATTCTTTTCTACCCTTTCCAATTTTTGAGGTTATTTTGCTCCTCTATTTTACCCTCTTAATTTAATATATGGCATCACTTTGGACTGAAGTTCACTTTAGATTGTAGTGCAAAATGGGTGAAAGAAATTATTTAATGGGACAGTAAACAGACGCTACAGAAATTTCTTCTCACGTTTGATGGTTATTATCTTCGAGACATAATGTAAACCATTTTCTTGAGTCGCCGTGGTACTTTGGCTGAAGGAGCTTTTGACATCATGTGGCTACAATGTTTAAGTGCCTGATACATTTTTGGATGACTCCAGCTTGTTAATTGAAGCCACTTCAGTACCATTAAATCTCAAAGGGAGATGACTGGAATCTTCTTTTGTGGAAATAAACATAAATATTACCTGCCACTTATCCTCCCACACCTAAATATTATTGAGATTTGCTGTGTGAAGGCCTAGACTACTTTGTTCTTTGAGGAGATTAGATTAGATAATTAAATGTTGTATAATCATGAGCAAACATCTCACTTCTAAATTTATGTTAGTAATGCCCTGGTTCATATTTTTTTTACTGTTAGGCTGTTCTGTATTTCATTTGTGCTGTTCCGTGCAAACTGCTTGTTTGGGTTACTGTTGAAGATGAGAGATAGGAGAAATGTGTGCCATCCATTTAGGATGGTCGGATTAAGTAGAGGTTTCTCTGGTGAGGGACACTAAGGTTGGGCTTGGGGCTGTTCTTAAGGAGATGAAGAGAGAAGACACCAGAGAGAAGAGGCCATAGGATTCAACCTGGAGCGGGGCTGTGATTCGACGAAGGTGAGGTCGAAGGAGGATCGGTGAAGGGGAAACCAGGAGCTCCAATTTGTGCACATCAGACTGTTTCATTAAAATGGGCCCTTTTCTTGTTTTGCTCTTTCTTTACTAACCCTTTAGTCAAATTAAGAATTATAAAGCTAAACTTTTTAATTGTAAGCGGTGTACTGTCTGTTATTTTGTGGCACTCATTTGTAACAGGGTAACGAATCACACAGTATCCACACAAACGGGGTTTTGGGGTGTGCTTGCACCTCAATCTTACATGTTTGGCAGGGCTGGAGATTGTCTTCCCTAGAATTACACAACTGACAGAACCAGAGTGTTTCATTGCGGGGGTATCATCTGGAATCGATTTCATTGGATGTTGTATGATTGCCCTGAGCATTGATCCAGTGGGTTGTGGGTTTAAGTCTATGCTAAACTATTGTCTAGTAAAGTCACTACAGTACGTGGTTATGGATACTGCAGGGGTTAAGTGGTGGTGCCAATCCATGGGGTTACAGGTAACGAAGGCGTGTGTGTTGAGCGGGGTAGACATTTGTATCCCTGATGAATTGTTAATTCGAACTTTATGTACTGTTAAAGCTGTAGGGACTGTTACGATTGTGGATAAAATGGCAGGCAAAGACTTTGTTTTAGTCCAGACTAGCAGAACTGGGAGGGGGGCCAAGGGCTGTCCATACTTTCTTGGAGGAGGGGGGTGGGCTGAATCACAAGCCAAGTTTTCCGTAGCTGGGGGCAGAGACTTCAAAGGCAGGTCGCTCTCATTTCTGTGGAGCGAGGGGAAGGAGTGGTCTATTTACAATGTCTAATAAGCCCCCCCCCCCCCCCCGGTGAAGAGTGGGACTTCTGAGTTGGTATCAGCCTTTACCTGGCAAATAAATAAATGGCCCAGTGCCCAGGCAGAGGGTCCTAGCTATCGAAAGCTGAGAATGTTCTCTGGGGTGAAGCCAACCCCTGAGAGGGAAGAGGAGTGTGAGTCTTGACCGGAGCGGACCTCCCAGCTGTGGCGGCACTCTGATGATGTAAAACAACAGCGATTGGTTAAAAGTTTGAGTGGGCGGGCTGCTGACGTAGTGAGAGCTGTAAAGGCACAGAACCCCCTTGCCACTTCTGTGGCCTACATGCAAACTCTAGAGAAGTTGTTTGGCATGACGGGAAGCCCAATGGAGCTCATGATTGGCTTTCAAAATATGTGTCAGGAGAAGGGGAAGGAGCTAGAGAGGCAGCTAAATTCCTGGCAGCATCGAGGGGCCATTCAGACGGCTGAGGTGGATCAGTTAAAAATGGACCAATTAGCGAAAGGCGCCCAGTCCCAGGAACTGACCGCTTGGGGTCTCCGACTGTCTTGCAAGACCTGCCCCCCCCCCCCCCCATTTGTTGAAGTACGAGAGGAGGAGAGCACGTTGGAGGTGCGGGGGCAACTCTGTCAGCAGGGCTCAGTCCTCGGTAGTAGCCCCCTGTGTTGAGTAACCACTGATAGTCCACCCCACCCCCCCGGGGAGTGCTAAAGGAGATCGTGGCAGAGATGAAAACTGAGATGTCCCGGTTGTTACCAGCCTGTGTGGCACCCCCGTATGCTGAAGCTGATAGGGAGGTGGACCCCCTAACGAGATGGACTACATAGAGGACTGCTAGCAGCTGGGGTCCTGCAAGAAGGGGAGCGGCCGGTACCGTCTGTTATGACTGTGGCGAAGAGGCGGGTGTGTGAACAATGGGAAACTCTTCGGAGAGTGAGCCCCTGGGTGCCTAAACAGAGAGAGATATTGGGAAACTTAGAAGAGACCCAGTGAGTGAACGGCCTGGCATCTCGGGGAGGGAGGGGGAGGAGGGTAACAGCAATATATTAAGGAACACCTAAAGCAAAAATCCCTATCCCCGAAGGCTTAGTGAGGCCAAGCTCCAGTGCATCACTATGGATGGAGGGTATTTATGGCAGAGCCATACTTGACACAGGGTCACAGGGCACTTTGCTGTGCCATTTGTTTTAGAACCAGTATCTGATGTATTTACCATTGACACCACTCAGGGCACTAGAGATCTGGGGTCTTAGTGAGGATGATAATCCGTATGATGGTTATTTGTCAGTGAAGCTGGAGTTTTCAGAGGCCAGTGTGGGGGTGGCTGAGGTCCTTGATACGTTAGCGCTGGTTTGTCCGGACCCCGTTGAGAAGGGCAGAGTTGCATTTCTTGTGGGGACCAACACTCCTGTTGTGAGGAGGCTCATGGGGTTCTGCAAGGAGAAGCCTGGCGAGAGCTTTCTGAAAACGACTGTTCACCCGGTGTTTCGAGCTGCTTTTGAGGAAGTGTTTGGTGGCTTGGGCCTGATAATGAGCTTAGACAAGGGACTATGTAGTTCACCCAGTCCAAGCCAAACATTTTACGGCCTGGGGAAGTTGCGAGGGTGATGGGAGACTGCAAATTTCCTGGAATGCCTGAGGCCTAGGTGGATGCTCTGGAAGATCACAAAGACGAGTTGGGCTTACCTGCTGGGGTACTGATGAGGTCCGAACTGCAGAAACCCTCAGTTGTACAGGTGAACAGGATGGCAATAATTGCCAGGAACACTATGAAGAGGGAGGTCATCTTCAGGCAGGTGAAGCCCCTGGCGCATCTCTTCCCGGTGACGGTAATGTCTAGTGTCCCTATGATTCAATCCAGGGAGAAACTCTCTTCAGAAAAGGAAAAGTTGACTGCTGACACCCCGTTCAGAGAAAGGTCATGGCGACTGGCTCCTGCAGAGGTGGAAGACATTTGGCATCATTTATGGAAGCTGAAGAAAGCTGGGATCATCACTGAGTCCAGAAGCCCCCTATGCATCCCCAACAGCAGTGGCCAGGAAGAAGAATGGGAAGGTACAGATGTATGTGGACTATAGGACTCTGAACAGGCGTACTCTCCCTGACCACTATATGATCCCGAGGACCAAAGATGCACTGGTCTATCTGAGTGGTGTGAAGTGGTTCAGCGTACTGGACTTGAGGAGTAGATATTCCCAGATCCCCATGAGTGAGGCTGACAAAGAGAAGGCGCCATTTATATGTCCACTGGGATTCTTTCAGTTCGAAAGGATGCCACAGGGCATATCGGGAGCCCTTGCAACCTTCCAGCGTGTCATAGAGAAAAGGATGGGGGATATGAACTTGCTTGAGGTATTGCTGTATCTGGATGACCTCATAGTGTTTGGGTCCACCTTGGAAGAACATGAAGCGAGGCTACTGAAGGTGCTGGGCCACCTGAAAGCTGAAGACTTGAAACTTTCCCTAGACGAGTGCCAGTTCGGCACGATGTCTGTCAGCTATGTTGGAAACATAGTCTCACAGAACAGAGTAACTATGGATCCAGCTAAGATAGAGGTGGTGACCACATGGCCAAGGCCCCTGAATGTGAGTGCTTTGCACTCATTCCTTGGGTTCTGTGGCTACTATCAGAGGTTCGTGAAGGGTTACGTGAAAGTGAGCCTCCCTTTAAATCAGCTTCTGTGTGGTTACCCTCTCTTGGGGGAGGAAAGGGAGAAGGACAAAAGGAGAGGAGGGTAAGGATTATCTTATTCCTTCAGAGCCTTTTGGAGCGAGGTGGGATACAAAATGTGAAGTGGCCTTTCAGTCGCTGATGGAGCTGCTGACACAGGCGCCTGTGCTGGGTTTTGCAAACCACCAATGCTGATGCTTTGTCCTGCCGTATGCATGAAGGCCTGGGCAGGGATGAGGAGTAGGAGAGGGTCCTGCCCGGGGAGTGAAAGCCACGTGCCAGTTTTCCATTACGATGAAGGCAGAGGGAAGGCAAGGGCAGGATCAAGCGGTAGATCAATTGGGAGCTTCTGATGATGCCATTCCACAAGTTCACTGTAACATGACCACACTGGAGGAAAGCCAGAATTGCCAGTGTCCTGAGGAAGTGGCAGCTGCTCAGCAAGATGACCCGGGCGGGCATCGGTACCACTTGGTCAGTGGTTGAAAAGGGAGACATGGCCCAAGTGGAGAGGACGAAATACACTGCTGTGTCTGAATTACTGAGAGAGTGGGCCAGATCGGAGTTGCGGAACCAGATCCCATACTGGGTCACTTCACTTCTGAACCGGCTTCAGAATTCCCAGCTGGTTCTGCCTGAGAGGTATCGGAGGATTGTGTTGAAGTCACTTCATGATAACTCTGGCTATTTGGGGGTTGAAAAGACCTATAGATTGTTCAGAGACAGGTTTTACTGGCCCTGAATGAAGCCAAGGGTTGAAGAGTACAACAGGTCGTGCATATGGACAAAGATACTGCCCACGAGGGCTGCTCCAATGCTCCACTTGCAGAATGCAGGGCCCCTTGACCTGGTATCGCTACACCAGATATGCGCAAGCTTTCCCTACCAAGGATTAGAGGGTGTCCATGAAGTATTTCATTTATTATGGCCTCTTCACACGGATACATAGTGATCAGGGACAGGATTTCGAGAGTAGGCTCATACATAATTTACTGAGCATGCTTGGAGTCGAGAAGTCAAGGACTACGCCTTATCACCCATAGGGTGATCCCAGCCCAAGGCGTTTAATCAGACCTTGCTAGACATGCTCAGAACCTTGGAAATCAGCAAGAACAAGTGGAGTCACATATTGGACATCCGGTCCACTGTTATAACTGCCCATAAGATGAAGCTACTGGGTAATCGCCATATTATATGATATCTGGGCACGAGACGAGGTTGACCATTGACCTTTGTTTTCAGACTGGTGAGGAAGACCTACCACTGAAGACTTATCTGAAGTATGTGTCTGATAATGAGGAGAGCTGAAAAAGGCTTATGAATTGGCTGAGGTCATGGCTGCCAAGCAGAATCAAAGAAATAAGAGGAGGTATGATCAAAAAGTTAGGCTCTCCCAACTCATGCTTGGCGACAGAGTCATAAGGAATTTGGGGCTAACTGGGAAGCATAAGTTGGCTGAAGGCTGAGTGGCTATGGCCCTATGTAGTGGAGGGTAAGATGCCAAATGTACCAGTTTTCCGGGTGAAACCAGAGGATGGGAATGGGCCTTTCAAGATTCTCCATTGGAACCACCTTCTACCTGTGCCTGTGGCTGTGAATGAATTGGATTCCATTGTTGCATTGCATCAATACAGTGCATGGTGGGGGAAATCCTGCAAAGCTACAGGAGAAAAGAATAAAACAATTACAGAAAACAGTAAAGGAATGCAGAATAAAGTGTTACAATTACAGAGACAATGCAGGAGGTGTGAGGTCAAGAGTGCATCTTATCATACTAGAGGACCATTCAATAGTCATAACTGGATAGAAGCCTTCCTCGAGTCCTGATGCTTTCAGGCTTATTGTATTTTCTACCTAATGGGAGGAGGGAGAAGAGGGGATGACCAAAGTAGGAGCAGTCTGTGATCATATTAGCTGCTTCACTGAGACAGTGAGACATATAGACAGAATCCTTGGACAGGAGGCTGTTTTCCGTGATGTGCTGAGCTGTGTTCACAACTCTCTGGGGTTTCAGATTCCACTGCTCACTAGCTTACTAGGTAGTCAATTAACCCAAGAGACCAAGAGGAACCCGTCATCCACCACGTATTTTACTGGTAAGCAGTGCTGCAATGGAGCCGACCTTTACCGTAGCCACGGCAGTGCTTTCGAAGTGCCACCCATTCACTTTGTACTGAACATAGGCTGATGACTATAGGACATGAGAACATGCATACACCTCACAAACACCACTGAAGGTTAGGAATGATGGGGCTATGAAGCAGCAGCACTAGTGTCTGTGCCATAGTACCACCACAACTGTGTCATTCAGTCAGCACTTATCTATTGACTATGGGGATATCAAGTCAAGTCAAGTCACTTTTATTGTCATTTCAACCATAACTGCTGGTACAGCACATAGTAAAAATAAGACAATGTTTTTCAGGGCCATGGTGTTACATGACACAATACAAAAACAGTATATGGACCTTGGTCATCTCATCATCGAGTTAACTGCCCACTGCAAATTTATTAATGGATGTGACTGGACTGCAGTCTTTGATGTATCAATTGACTTTGGAATTGCATAATTCCATCAGTATTATGTATTTTAATCTCATGTTGTGGATTCACAGGCTGGATCGTCACTTTGAAGTATGTTTGCTGCTGCCCCCAGTATGTTCCTCCACAGTAGTAATCTCCTAGCAACCTGGCAAATAAGGAACATGTCAAAATATGAGACTGCAGATAGAGGGGAAGTACAATCCTACTGCCTCTTATGGACCACAGAACCTCATGGATGTTGAAGCCTGAGCTACCAGATGTGCTCCAAAATGTATCAGTTGTTTTATATAAAGTGGGTGTTAATTGGTTCATTTGGTTTTATAATATTTAGATTAGATTATGATTAGAATAACCAAGAGCTTTCTACACCACCTCAAAGGAAACTTAAGAAATAACTACAATAGTACAGGATTGAAGTCACATGCTAGCCAGCTCAGGTAAGCATGTTAGTTTCTCCTCTGCACAGAACATTAGTGAACTGCATTCACATTAGTATCTGCAAGTCCACTTTAGATGTCATCAAGTCATAGTTATATAGCACAGAAACAAGCCCTTTGATCCATTATCTTATGTCAGCCATTAAGTACGAATTTATACTAAGCTGATTTTGCCAGCACTTTGCCTTAAGCTTACAATGTCTGTGTGATTCAAGTGCTCATTCAGAAGGGTAGGTAACTAAGGAAAAGGTCATTGAAGGTGTTAATTATAAGTGTATTCCATTCAAAGGATTATTGCTGGATTTTAGCCCTTGAAATGACAAATGGCCAATCACCATTCATTGGCCTTTCTTTTGAACAGTATAGCAATCTGCCTGTTTCTCCATCGGCTTCAGCCAAACCAGCAGAAAGTAACATTGCCTCTGTAAAATTAAAAATAAAATCTTTTTATCCTGTAGCTGTCAGCTGCCCTCCACTTCTGAGACATGAACATTTTTCCAAAGGATGCTGGCTGCTTGTGCCATGTGAATAGTGTCATGTTGTGCACTTTGTGATATAAATTACACAAAACAGTATTATGAAATGACTTCCTCTGCACAATCGACAAGTGGTTAAACAGATACATTTCTGAATGGGTACAGAAGGTCAATTAATAAGCAGATACATCATATTCTGGCAAGTTCCCTGAGTTACGATTGGCTGATGGATGAGAAAGGTCCTGTAATAGTATGCAGGGGGTTCTGTCACTGCCCATTTATGATTCTCATAGCCCACAGGAAGATAGGAGTTATTGTTTTATAGTTATTTAATTCACTGTGACTGATGACTTCTTAAAGCTACAAACTCAAGTATCTTCTCATCTGCTGGATTCTACCCCAGGCCAGATTTTTTCACACTCTGGCCTATCATATTGAAGAACTGAGAGTCATTATTCTTCTCTTTGATCTTTCATGGCAATTATTAACCACAGACTTCAAATCCTTCCAGATACACATTTTCTGCCTACTGAAAATACCCCCTATTTCCATTCAACCTTTCTTAGAAAAAACCTTTAAATGTCAAAACAATTTCCAAACCCCCTGTTGACTTAGCATTATTTCTGGGTTGTTTTGTTAAAAGCAGCAAGTATGACTAAGTTCAGGGGAAGCATGCAGCAAGCACAAGTCAAAGCTGATATGTGTTGGCTTAAAATATAGTCAATGGCTAGAGGCAAGACCTGCCTTCACCCTGTTGGCCGTGCTTTGAGAAGATGTAATGTCCCAAGGAACAAACACTGAACAGTTCTTGAAATAATTGTTGCATAAGAGATATTTCTGAATTTTCAACTTTCCTTTATAAAATAAAAAATAATGTGTTACTTCATTATTTTAGACAGTCTAATGCTCGGTTTAATTCCATATTCAATGGATACATTATTTTTCATTTAAACTGCTTTATCATCAACCTTTAATTTGGATGAAAGGATAACAGCGTTACAGAATCGATTATTCTGCAGTGCCATGTAGCTCAGGCTACCCTGACTGTTCAGCAGCAGTGCATAGCCGTTGACAGTAGTTCAGGCTGGCTCGGCAATGCACAATGTTGAGAAAGTCAGGTGTCAAGAAAAAGCTACGACTGCAACCTTTGCAGGTTGTTAGAGGATTCACAGAAAGTATTAAGAGATCTTCAGTGTCCCCAGGAGGGTCGTAGTCAGAGTTAGAGAGGCACACTGCACAGAACCATGCCTTTAGTCCATCCCAGCCTATTTTTCTACCCAGTCTCATCTACTTGCACCTGGACCATAGCCCGCATTCCCCTCTCATTCATGTACCTATCCAAACCTCTCTTAAATGTTTTCATTGAACCCACATCTACCACATCCACTGGCAGATCGTTCCACACTTGCACCACTCTCGAGTGAAGAATTTCCCCTCAAGTTTCCCTTAAATATTTTACCTTTCACGCTAACCTACAGAACTGTGCAAAAACTTCAGGCACATATATACGGTATACCTAGGGTGCCTAAGACTTTTACACAGGGCTGCATGCTTGCAAAGTAGTTGGTGGGTAGGGTGTATAGGACAACAAGAATATATGTAATATCATGAGACTAAGTTACGAGAGTAAGAAGTAAAAGGGCAGGTACTGCATGTCCTGTGATTTTATGGGTAAGCATCATAAGACTAGCCAGCCCTCCACAGAGGATGTCCCCTGGCAGTCCACCATCCCTCATACGATGGACGTGGCCCAGCCAGTGTAGTCCGCGCTGTCCCAAAAGCGCGAACATTGTGGGAATTCCAGCGCGGTAGAGGACCCCAAAGTCTGGGGCCTTGTCTCCCCAGCTGATGCTAAGGATACAGCGAAGGCTGCGCAGGTGAAAACCACCAAGCCCCTCTCCTGCCTGGAGCAGACGGTCCAAATCCCACCACCACACAGGAAGGTGCTGATAGCGCATGTATTGTACAAGGCAGTCTTGGCCTTTGTAGCGAGTTTCGGATTCTCCCAGACCCGCGAGGAGAGTCGAGTAAGGATCAACGTTGCTTTGTCGATACGCCTATTGATTTCAGCATCGAGGGAGAGAGTGTCGCTAATGGTCGACCCCAAGTATGTGAACTCATGGACCACTTCTAGATCGCAATTGTCGCTGGCAACGACTGGCACCCTCACCACGTTCTGGGCAAGGACGTTTGTTTTCCTTAGGCAAACAAAGTCCTTGCATTCCCCAGAAAAGCAGCCCACGAGAGTTTGTTGTCCTCTGCGGAGGGCTGGCGGCGGGCGGGAGGAGCGTTGGTAGACCCTGGCTTTGCTTCAGGGACCTCTGCTCGCGCGACATGAAGGCCTTCAAAATCGGCACAGAGTGCTGGGGGGATACAGCAGATGACAGAAACAGGTGGCGAGGTACTCTTCAGCAACACCTAGAGCAAGGCGAAAGAGTGATCCTGAGTCAGTTTGAGGAGCGGAGAGCGAAACAGAGAGCACAGCAGACAACAATTCCATGATGCTCTGACACTTGCAGCAACTGTGGCAGAGCCTACCATTCCAGGATCGCCCTCAATAGCCACAGTCGATGCTGCTGAACACACCAGTGACTACCAGAGGCGCAGTACCTATGGTTGACCACGACCGACGGAGGCCACACAAGATCATAAGACTAGTGAGAGGGCTTGTGGAAGAGTGGACCATGAAATTATGAAAGAAACAATCCCTTCAATAAATAAAGACAAATGGAGGTATATAAATGGGAAATATGGCATAGAAATGAGGGGCAACCTCTCCTTTGCATTGTAAACTTTGTTGAAGGAAAGTACTCGTTCAAATACACATACCTTGCTAATGACTTGCCTTCTACAAATTATGTGACACTAGTGCCTTGCAAAAGACCTGGACGTTTATTAATCAAAGCTAAAGCCCCAAGGCTAAAAAGAATAGGAAAAGAGGTTGAGATAAATCGTGTAATAGCAATTAGGTTTAAAAATCCTGTTAAGCTAGGGAGACAACTGAAAAATGTTTTCAACTCTATCTGATAATGACAAAAATTCTTAAGAGTACTCTTCCTTATAGTGCCAATAACTCTTATGATTTCCTTTTAGCTTTTCCACCATTCGCCTTGTATTTCCAAACATCAGTTTAGTACTTTAGGTGTTATGGAAGAAAAGCCTTAAATACGAACAAAACTTATAATCCTGGGAGTGTGGGGGGGGGGGGGGGCATTCTCTTGTGAATGGTACATAACTTTATTACTCATCATAGTGTACATAATCAATGAAGCAAATCCACTATAAATGCTCTTCCTAGGATCAGTAATTGGTGTCATGTCAGTGATATACCCCAATCATTCACGCATGCTGTTCAGATAATAATAATTGGAAACATAATGGTTACTCAAGCAACCAACCATTTACCACTTGTTCCATACCTCGTCAGTCTTTGTATTTCCTTAATGTCTATGAAATTGTGTTAAAGATATTGAAACCAGTTAATCCAAAGATTTCTAAATTAATTAATAACATCTTAAGATCACTGGATAGAGTATTATTGCAGAATATTCTCTCTGTATGAAGGTCTATATATTAATAAATAACAAAGGCACGGGTCAAGCAACCTTTCTTGAATACCTGTTGTGGATCCAGACTAAAATCATTTCAAGTAATTATGGTATAGTCTTATTAAAATGGGCCCAAAATGCAATGAAGAGCTCAGTTGTAGAAGGACATTAAATTGTGCCTTCCCTTGCACTTCAAATTTTAACTCTATGACTCACCATTGTCACTAGAAATCTTCAGGTCCATCCTTTTCAATTATGTGTTAAATTGTCCAGTGAATGTTCCTATGGGATCACGCTCCACCATTCATGCATTTTCAAATCTTGTCAACATCATGTAAAACAACTTCCCTTTGGTTCCCTTTTGGCTTTTCAATCATCTAAGTTTGCCTTTTTCCAATTGCTAGAATGACATTTATAAATAAAATTTGTGAGCCACTGTTGGCCTTTTTGGAACAGATTTCATAGAATATGGAAGAACTTGAGCATAGTACGAGCTCTTCAGCCCACGGTGTTGTGCTGGCCAATTTAAATATACTACAAGATCAATCTAACCTTTCCTTCTTGCACAACTCATAATCTTAATTTTTGTCTATCTAAGAGTCTTTTAAATTTCCCTATTGTTTCAGGCTCTACCATTGCCCCCGGCAGTCACCCACCACTCTCTGTTTAAAAACTACCTCAAACATATCTCTTAGACTTTCTCCACTTACATTAAATGGGCGTTCTCTGGCAATGGCTATTCCTGTCCCCGGAGGTGGGGGGGAATGGCTTCCACTCTACCATATACACTTCTATCAAGTTGCCTTCCATGCTCTGTCACTCCACAGTGAAAAGCTCAACCATTCCTCATAAAACATATTCTGTAATCCAAACACATCCTGTTAAATTTCCTCTGCACCTTATCTGAAGCTTCCACATCCTCATTCTGGGGTGACCAGAACTGAATACAATACAGTAAGTTTGGTCTAACCAGAGTTTTATAGAGCTGCAACATTACCTCTTGGCTCTTGAACTCAATCCCCGACTAATGAAAGCCAATACATCATATGCCTTTTTAAGCACCTTACCAACTTGCATGTCAACTTTGAAGGATCAATGGATTTAGACCCATAGACCTTCTGTTCCTCCACACTGCAAAGAATCCTGCTATTAAGCCTGTATTCAGCCTTCACTCTTCCAAAGTGGATCACTTCACACTTTTCCAGACTGAGCTCCATTCACCATTCCTCTGCCCATTTCATCATCCAGTCTGCATTCTGCTGTAACCAACAATAACCTTCTACACTATCCACAGCATGACCAACTGGGAAATTGCCATTGAGTTTTTATCAAGAGCAAAATATGATGACAAAATCCTTTGTGTGACTGCCGACACTATATTCTTAAATCTGTCAAATTCCAACAAAAGAAGATGTCTTTCACCATCTAGTCCATGAGAGTAACTCATAATTTAGAAGAGCTCCCTTTTGGTTTGCAGTACTACTTTAATAAACTGGTACCAATGACATCGGTAGGAAAAGGGAGCAGGTCCTGAAAACAGACTACAGGGAGTTACGAAGGAAGCTGAGAAGCAGGGACCCCAAGGGTAGTAATCTCGAGATTACTGCCTATGCCACGTGACTGTGAGTATAGGAATAGAGTGAGGCGGAGGATAAATATGTGGCTGAGGGATTTGAGCAAGGGGCAGGGATTCAAATTTCTGGATCGTTGGGACCTCCTTTGGGGTAGGTGTAACCTGTACAATAAGGATGGGTTGCACTTGAATCCGAGGGGGACCAATATCCTGGCAGGGAGGTTTGCTAAGATTACAGGAGTGAGTTTAAACTAGAATTGCTGGGGGGTGGAAACTTATCTGAAGAGACGGAGGGAGGGGTGGTTGGGTAATAAATAGAGAAAGCTTGTAGGCATTGTGAGAGGGAGGATAGGCAGGTGATAGAGAAGGGATGCGCTCAGACCGATGGTTTGAGAAGTGTCTATTTTAATGCAAGGAGTATTATGAACAAAGCAGATGAGCTTAGAGCATGGATCAGTACTTGAAACTATGATGTTGTGGCCATTACAGAGACTTGGATGGCTCAGAGGCAGGAATAGCTATTTAGCATGCCAGGCTTTAGATTTTTCAGAAAGGACAGGGAGGGAGGCAAAAAAGGTGAGGGTATTGCACTGTTGATCAGAGATAGTGTCACAGCTGCAGAAATGTAGAGGAAGACATGGAGGGATTGTCTACTGAGTTTCTGTGGATGGGAGTTACAAACAGAAAAAGGTCAATAACTCTCCTGGGTGTTTTTTATAAACCACCAAATAGTGCCAGGGACATCTAGGAGCAGACAGGGATACAGATTCTGGAAGGGTGCAATAATAACAGGGTTGTTGTGATGGGATATATTAATTTCCCCAATACTGACTAGCATCTCCCTAGCTAGAGCAAAGAGTTTAGATGGGGTGACGTTTGTTAGGTGTGTTCAGGAAGGTTTCCTGACACAATATGTAGATAAGCCTACAAGAGGAGAGGCTGTACTTGATCTGGTATTGGGAAATGAACCTGGTCAGGTGTCAGATCTCTCAGTGGGAGAGCATTTTGGAGACGGTGATCACAATTCTATCTCCTTTACCTTAGTATTAGAGAGGGATAGGAAGAGATAAGTTAGGAAAGCGTATAATTGGAGTAAGGAGAAATATGAAGCTATCAGGCAGGAGATTGGAAGCATAAATTGGTAGCAGATGTTTCAGGGAAATGTATGGCAGAAATGTGGCGAATGTTCAGGGGGTATTTGTGTGGAATTCTGCACAGGTATGTTTCAATGAGACAGGGAAAGGATGGTAGGGTACAGGAATCATGGTGTACAAAGGCTGTTGAAAATCTAGTCAAGAAGTAAAGAAAAGCTTACTGAAAGGTTCAAAAAAACGAGGAAATTATAAGGCTAGCAGGAAGGACTTAAGAATGAAATTAGAAGAGCCAGAAGGGTCTATGAGAAGGCCTTGGCAAGCAGAATTAAAGAAAACCCAAGCATTCTATAAGTATGTGAAGAGCAAGAGGATAAAATGTGAAAGAATAGGAACAATCATGTGTGACAGTGGAAAAGTGTGTACAGAACTGACCAAGATAGCAGAGATACTTAATGAAACTTAGCTTCAGTATTCACTACAGAAAAGGACATTAGCGATTGTAGGGATGACTTACAGTGGACTGAAAAGCTTGAGCATATAGACATTAAGAAAGAGGGTGTGCTGGCACTTTTGGAAAGCATCAAGTTGGATAAGTCACCAGGACCGGACAAGATATAACCTAGTCTAACATGAGAGGCGAGGGAGGAGATTGCTGAGCCTCTGGCAATGATCTTTGCATCATCAATGGGGACAGGAGAGGTTCCGGAGGATTAGAGGTTTGAAGATGTTGTTCCCTTATTCAAGAAAAGGAGTAGAGATAGCCTAGAAAATTATAAACCAGTGCATCTTACTTCAGTGGCTGGTAAATTGATGGAAAAGATCCTGAGAGGCAGGATTTATGAACATTTGGAGAGGCATAATATGAAAAGGGATAGTCAGCCTGGTTTTGTCAAGGGCAGGTCATGCCTTACAAGCCTGACTGAATTTTTTGAGGATGTGACTAAACACATTGATGAAAGTAGAGCAGTAGATGTGGTGTATATGGCATTCAACAAGGTACCCCATGCAAGGCTTATTGAGAAAGTAAGAAGGCATGGGATCCAAGAAGACATTGCTTTGTGGATCCAGAATTGGCTTGCCCACAGAAGGTAAAGAGTGGTTGTGGACGGGTCATATTCCTCATGGAGGTCAGTCCAGTGGTATTCCTCGGGATCTGTTCTGGAACTCCTTCTCCTTGTGATTTTTATAAATGACCTGGATGTGGAAGTGGAGGATGGGTTTAGTAAATATGCTGATCACACAAAGATTGGTGGTGTCGTGGATAGTGTGGAGGGTTGTCAAAGGATATAGTGGGACATCGATAGCATGCAAAACTGGCTGAGAAGTGGCAGATGGAGTTCAACCCAGATAAGTGTGAGGTGTTTCATTTTGGTAGGTCAAATATGATGGCAGAATATAGTATTAATGTTAAGACTCTAGGCAGTGTGGAAGATCAGAGGGATCTTGGGGTCCGAGTCCATAGGACACTCAAAGCTGCTGCGCAGGTTGACTGTATGGTTAAGAAGGCATATGGTGCATTGGCCTTCATCAACCATGGGATTGAGTTCAAGAGCCAAGAGGTAATGTTAGAGCTATATAGGACCCTGGTCAGAACCCACTTGGAATTCAGTGCTCAGTTCTGGTCACCTCACCACAGGAAGGATGTGGAAGCTATAGAAAGGGTGCAGAGGAGATTTACAAGGATATTGCCTGGATTGGGGAACATGCCTTATGAGAATAGATTGTGTGAACTTGGCCTTTTCTCCTTGGAGCAACGGCGGACAATAGGTGGCCTGATAGAGGTGTATAAGATGATGAGAGGAATTGATCATGTAGATAGTCAGAAGCTTTTTCCCAGGGCTGAAATGGCTAACAGGAGAGGACACAGTTCTAAGGTGCTTGGAAGGAGGTACAGAGAAGATGTCAGGGGTAAGTTTTTATGCAGAGAGTGGTGAGTGCATGGAATAGGCTGCTGGCAATGGTGGTGGAGGCGGATACGATAGGGTCTTTTAAGAGACTCTTGGATAGGTACATGGAGCTTCGAAAAATAGAGGGCTATGGGTAACCCTAGGTACGTTTAAAGTAAGGACATGTTTGGCACAGCTTTCTGGATGGAAGGTCCTATATTGTGCTATAGGTTTCCTATGTTTCTATGTATCTTTGTTTCTGCATCCAATCCCAGATCCTTCAGTCTTTTCACAAAATTGGAGATTCTTGTTCCTGTAAATGACCTCTGCACCCATTCTTGGCCTTCTCACACATAAAATTAACATCTATGTAAGAGAAATTCTATAATTAATAATAATTAATAATCAATTGTCGAAGTATGTATATGTCACCATATAGTACATTAAGATTCATTTCCTTGCAGGTGTTTACAGAAAAATAAAGAAATACCAAATAACTTAATAGATAGATAGATAGATACTTTATTCATCCCCATGGGGAAATTCAACTTTTTTCCAATGTCCCATACACTTGTTGTAGCAAAACTAATTACATACAATACTTAACTCAGTAAAGAATATGATATGCATCTAAATCACTATCTCAAAAAGCATTAATAATAGCTTTTAAAAAGTTCTTAAGTCCTGGCGGTAGAATTGTAAAGCCTAATGGCATTGGGGAGTATTGACCTCTTCATCCTGTCTGAGGAGCATTGCATCGATAGTAACCTGTCGCTGAAACTGCTTCTCTGTCTCTGGATGGTGCTATGTAGAGGATGTTCAGAGTTATGCAGGTTGTAACAAATAATATCCATGTTACTGTTAGTGGAATTTTGCAAAAAAAGGTTAGCTACAGAACTTTGTAGCAGAGGCACCCTGTGGCTGCCATGGAATTTGGAGTTCAATTCTGGCATCCTCTCTAATCAAGTTTGCACGTTTCTTCCTAAGTGCATGTGGGTTTACTCTGGGTGCGACAGTTTCCTCTCACAGTCTAGAGATGTTCTGATTAGTAGGTTAATTGGTCATTGTACATTGTCCCTTGATTAAGGTACGGTTAAATCAGTAAGTTGCTGTGGCTTGAAGGACTGGAAGTGATGTAATGCCGTATCTTAATAAATAAAATAATTTGTGTCCTGTAAATCTCAAAATTAAGCCAAAAATAATACTTTTAACTACTCTGTTTCTCCAACTTCTATAGAACCATTTGCTGCCTCCTAGTCTTGTCACATTTAAAACATATTTTTCTTTTACAATGATGAGATTATTGGTATTTCTTCCTGTTCTGCGACAAGAAGTTTCACACATTTATTGAAGATATACACATTCACTTCCATTTGCATTGTTCAATATTTCTCCATTCTTTCATCTCCAGAAATATTCGGCACGGATACATCACAGTTGTCACAGACATTTTAAAGTCAGTCCCCACAAAACCATTTAGAATCTTTCCCAAGCAGAAGCTCTGTAGGGACTAAGAGATCCACAGACTGCTGAGGGCCAGATCAGTGGTGTTCAGGTCTGGCGACAAAGTAAGATACAAGAGGTCCTGGTATGATCTCCAGAAAGCCATCTCACATGTGAAGTTGAAATTCTGAATCAAACTGGAATCACAGAAGGATGCTCGACAACGGTAGCAGTGCTTAAATTCTCTCGCTTACAAAGTAAAGCCAAGAGACAAATGTAGTAAACACGAGGAAATCTGCAGATACTGGAAATTCAAACAACATATACAAAATGCTGATGGAACACAGCAGGCCAGGCAGCATCTATAAGGAGAAGAACTGTGGACATTTCGGGCCAAGACCCTTCGTCAGGACTGATGAAGGGTCTCGGCCTGAAACATGGACAATGCTTCTCCTTATACATGCTGCCTGGCCTGCTGTGTTCCATCAGCATTTTATGTGTGTTGTTGACATATGTAGTAACAAGGTTTCACTCCCAGATGAGTTTTAATGCCTTTTAACCTTCCTTTGACTGACGAGCATGGAGGCACCTTTATGAACACTCATAGCCCCTGACAACCCTGTGATTTCAGTCTCTGGGGCCAACATGAGAGCATACTTTGGGAGGATGAACCTACAGAAAGCATCTGGCCCAGATGGGGTACCTGACAGAGAACTGCAAACCTGTGTTGGTTAACTGGCTGTAGTGTTCATGATATCTTTAACCTCCTGCTTCAGCAGTTTGAGGTATCCACCAGATTCAAGTAGGCTTCAATTATACCGCTGCCCCAGGAGAGCATGGTAACCTGCCTCAATGATTATAATCCAGTAGCACTTACTTTCACTGTGATGAAGTCTTTTGAGAGGTTGGTGATGAAGTATATCAACTCCTGCCTGAGGAGCAACTTGGATCCACTCCAACTTGATTACTGTCAACAACAGGTCAAGAACAGAAGCCATTTTATTGGCTCTTCACTCAACACTGGAACATCTGGACTGTGAAGATGCATATACCAGGATACCCAGCACCCAGGACTCACTTTCAAAAACCCTTCATCTTGTATTCTCAATACATATTCTTTTTTTTTTTATTATTATTATTTATTTCTTTTTTGTGTTTGCACAGTCTTTTACGCACTGGTTGAACATACAAGATGGTGTGTTCTTTCATTGATTCTGTTATGATCATTATTTTATGGACTTACTAAGTATGTCTGCAAAAAATTGAATCATAGAGTTGTATATGGTGACAGGTACGTACTTTGTTAATAAATTTGCCTTGAACTTTGAATTTTTGAACATTGCTCTGTTTTCTGATCATGGCCTATTGTACCTTGATATTTATTGCTTACTTATTATTATTATTTTGTTGGTTTTTTTCTTTTTGTATTTGCACAGTCTGTTGTCTTTTTCAAATCTGTTGTCTGTTTTGTGTGCCGTCTTTCATTTATTCTATTGTTTTTCTTTATATTCACAGTGAATGCCCACAAGAAACTGAGTCTCAGGATCATGACCCCTTGCCAAGCAATAACTATGGATGTAACACCTACATCTTATCCATTCTCCATCTTCCAGGAATCAAAACACACTTTCTAGGTGAAAGCTTCCTAGAAAATGTACTTCTACAATCCTACTGGATAGGGAGTTGTGTAGCTTCGCAAGGCATTTGTCTCGAGTAACTGCCATCAGCTGAAATTTCCCATCTACTCTGCACTGTCAGGAAGTTGATTTGTTATCATTATTGAGGAAATTCTGCTGGAACATTGGCCAACCATATTTGCAAATCACCTCCCTCTTATCTGTGAATACTAAATGCTTCATCTTCACCACACAATCAGTCCTAATCACTCTGGGGCTCTCTCTACAGAAAGGACAGTAAACACTTAGCTATGCACAATTTATAACCTATATTGATTTTCACATTATGCTATTCAGCAGCAACAAGGGATTGATAACAGTGTCAAAGTGTTAGCAGAAATTACACCACATATTTCTAGCCCTTATCCATTAAAAATAACACTAACAGTTGATATATCAATAACGATCAGGAGCATTGAATTAACAAATGTCACAAGAGAATGAGAATATGGTTATTGTTTGCATTGGCTTCCTGAAACCTCTGTTCATTATTCTACTGTGTGGATTGGTCAGATACAATAATTTAATCAATGAAACCTCACAAACCTTAAATGAATCCCTTGGCTTGCAGCCAATGCAGAGTTGTCATCTGTCATTCAGCCATTCTGCAGGTTGCTAACATCCTAATTTTTCTGACGTTATTGTTCTGCCCATTCCAAATCACCTCCTTGTTCCCTGCATGCAGCTTTCATTATTTCAGTTGCCAATGAGTTGAACTGAGGTGACTTCTCACAACAGCCACCATCCCTCTCCCAAATGTGTGCCAATAAACATATAAGGCAAATTTCTGATACCGGGCTATAGGTTGTGAAGAGATAAGCCACGAGATCAGTAAGAGAAAATGGCCAGAGGTTGCAGAGAATAGTTTATATTGATGTATGCACCTGAGAGACACTTAGCGTAAAAGGGAGTCTCTATTTGAAACATTTCCAGATAACAATTTTCATAAACATCTGTGCAAAATGACCATCCAGTGTTGCTAAGGGTATAAATTACAGTTTGCTTTTAGTTAATGTTATTTACCATAGTGCTTGCTCCTGACTGGATATGCCTGAAACCTTGGCTTATTTGTGCTCGTTTCAAATTGCAGCTTTCAAAATGTCTCCCAATGGAGATGGCTTGCTCTTAGTGCTTGTTTTTATTTGCCTAAATAAGCAGGTAATTTGTCAAATTGTCTAGAATAGAGCAAGGGAATCTCCTGACTTTATTTTAGCTCACTGCTTTTAGAATACGCATTTGCCTGATCTGCCTTTATTTAAGAGCAAAATGACTACTTTGCCTAGGTGTAACTATAGAGTCAGTGTATCCATCAACACACTTTACTGAAGCTCTTCATGCTAGAAAGTAACAGGTTGAATTGTGAGGAAACTGTAGTGTTCATCTCAGGCTTGGACAGTCACCTGTGTTTTCAGCCATTAAAATTGTAATAGAAATTGAAGGACAGCTTCTACCATAGGATCCAATTCCATTGATTCTTCAACTTTTTTGTCATATTTTATATTTTCTTGGAACATTGGGTAAATTCATTTGGCCATCAGGTCTATCTGAGTTTCATAATTTTCCTGTCAGTCCTATTGTTTTGTAACCTGAACATCATCTCCTCCACCTCCCACCTCAATCCTTACCCTTCCACCCCACCACATTCCCAGCACCAACCTAACTGGGGGTAACTTACATTTTATGTAATAACCAGCATGTGTTTTAAGATGTGAGAGAAACCTGGAGTATCCAGAGGAAATTCACATGAAGTGTGTATAAATCCCCTACAGAAAGCACTCCCAAAGCAGATTGAACCTGAACCACTGGAGCTGGTGGTGGCTGCACTGACTGCTGTACTGTCATGCACAGAAGGAATTCTGGAGGGGTTGGGAAATGAGATTTAAGGATAGTTTTATATTGGAATAGTGAAAGGATATTCTCTTGTGATATTTATGAATTTATTATTCCTGAAGGATCTGTTGTTATCGACAACTTGTATTAGAAGAATGTGATGCAATTTCCACTAAATTTTTTTTAACTTTCTTAACAAATTTCGATTACTGCTGATCATGTAAAGTGGAAATTACTGACAAGTTGGTGACACACTGCCATTCCCATCTATCTCGACCCCTACTCATTCTCCCCATAAAAAGAGGACGTACTATGATTCCACAAGGTTATGTTCCTTACAGTAGATGTTCACAAAACAATGCACTATTTCAAAGATGATGACTTCTGAAGCATGTCCTAATCTTTACAAACTCTTCTGTCAGATCAGCTATGACATGTCCATGACAGTTATCCACTACCACAGTTCTTCTCCCAATGCTTACAGCTTTTCTCATTTCCATTAATTTAAGTTTCTCGCTTTCCATCTCAAAATATTTTACGTCACATCTCCACACCTATTCTTTGTCTTTTCAATCTATTCATCTATATACAGTATATAAAGCATTTTAACAACCTACTTACTCACTGCTTATCACATCAAATTTGCTGAAATAATATCCAGTAACTTATAATTTATTTATTTAAAGTACAGCACAGTAACAAGGAGTCCACACCACCTATTTATACCTCCTGTGACCAGTTCATCTATTAGCCATCATATTACTTTGCAATGTGGGAGGAAACTGGAACACACAGAGGGAACATGTGCAGTCTCAGAGAAAACCTGCCCAGACAGTAGGGGGAATTGTGCCTGGGTCGCTGGCATTGTAATAACATTACAATATCTACTACACTACTGTGCTGTCCTGTTGATGTCAATAATTTTCTTTATATCCCTACTTTTCCTTAAACTAAATTCAAATTCTCAGGTCATTATAGTGGAATTTCAGTTTTTATTCATTGAATCCATAATACAGGTAATGCCTTAGGAAAATGTGGCATTAGCATTGACCAAAGGACCCTTTAAACATTAACTATCAATATGTCAACTAACCTTTAATCATTTTGGTATATTTCCCCTTATACCATATACAGTGCATCTTGTAATCAAACTCACACAAATATTTGCTAAAAGCTCATATACTCTATATTCACTGCATTTCCTATGAATCAGAAAAAATTGTCACAACATAAAGTATCTACTCTGTCTATCTTTAAAAGGTGTTTTAATGATATTTTTTAAGTTTATATTTTTCTTTAAATAAAAATCAGGATGTTAATATTGTTAACAAGACTTGTATAACTTGCTTGCCCCTTCAAAGGTCAGTTTAGCCAAATATATTATTTTTAGACCAGGTAAAACTGATAAGGTTTCATTATCGAATTACAAAGAAGCCAAAATAATGCCTCTACTGTCTTAGATGATTGTGTAGATTTGGTATGTCATCTAAAACTTTGATGAACTTCTATATAAGCACAATAGAGAGTATGCTGACTGGCTGCATTATGGCCTGGTATGGAAATATCAATGGCTGTGAATGGGACAAACTACAAAAAGTGATAAACACAGTCCAGTCCATCACAGGTAAAGTCCTCCTCACCAATGAGCACAGCTGCAAGGAGCGCTACCATAAGAAAGCAGCATCTATCGTTAAGGACTTGATGCACCATCAATAACTCACTGAGACGTGAGGCGAGATATCGGCTTTTATTGACTGGAAGAAAGAACACGCAGTAGTTGATCACCATACTACATCCTGGAGAATGAGGCCGGGCTCAGGCCTCAATCGCCTTTATACCGGGGTCCGTGGGAGGAGCCACAGGAGCAGTCAGCGGGGGGGCGTGTCCAGACAGGTATATGTAGTTCACCACAGGACTCCCATGATCCAGGTCATGCTCCCTTCTTGCTGCTTCTATTGTACAGGAGGTGCAAAAGCCTTGGGTCCCACATCACCAGGTTCAGGAACAGTTATTACTGTACAACCATCAGTTCCTGAATAAGTGTGGATAACTTCACTCACGTTAACTCTGAACTGATTTAACAACCTATGGACTCATTTTTAAGAATGGTTCTGTACTATTTATTTATTTTATTTGCACATTTTATCATCTTTTGGTTGTCAGTTATTGTTTATTTACTTATGGAGATATAATGCGGAGTTATCCCTTTGAGCCACGCTGCCCAGCATTCTTCCAATTTAATCCTAGCCTAATCACGGGATATTGTACAAAGTCCACTTTGGACTGTGGGAGGAAACTGGAACACCCAGAGGAAACCCACACAGTCATGGGGAGAACGTACAAACTCCTTACAGGCAGCGGTGGGTAAAATAATATGTATTATTTTATGGATTCTTTTGATTTTTCTGTTTTCTACTGTATGTGCCTAGAAGAAAATGAATCTCAAGATAGTATATACTGACATATCCATTCTTCAATAATAAATTTACTTTGAGCTTTTTGCAACCACCTGACAACTTCCAGATCAATTTTATTGATGCCAACCTTTTCCTTAAACTAAATTCAAACTGATAAATGAAGATCTGGATTTTTATTATTTGGATTAATAATGTAGACTTTGAATTAATAGTGCAGTATCACAGTTACTTTGCTGCAGCACTTGGTTTGACTGATTGATCCATACTTTTGACAGCGCTATGACCTCTAATATTGAATGCCATGAACTGCAACATGAACTATAATGGTTGATTTCATGAATTATTGCCATGAACAAGCAGTTTCATTTGTCTTCTCTCCATAATTATCAGATTATCAACAAGTGAGAAATTCAAAGAAGAGAAATTTGTAACTTTTAACACTTAGGTGAAATTGCCAATAGCAGTTCACTGCATCCTAATCTTCTTTAAATCAAAAGAGACACATTATAGGTGATTTCTTCACCACCTGCAAAGTCTAATAATGAGAAACAACCTTGCTAGCTATATTAATAAACCTATTTGATTGTTGTGTCTTTTTCAACACTGACTGCAACAATTGTTGTCATAATAATGGGTTGGCTTGGCCATGCAAGAGCTGTTCACGCTTTGGAGCATAAAACAAATGCCAATTCTTTTGGCACAGAACCAACAGAACCAAATCTTATACTGAACAGGGAAACGTTTCCCTCTCCTACAGCAATCTTTTTTTTCAGACCATGCAAACTACATCCTTCAAAACACAGGATTATAAATCTGTCTAAGTTCTCAAACAGGCCACAGTCTGATAACTATACAAGTGCGAAGGAGTAAAATTAATGCTTGCACAAAGTAAATGTAATTGAGCATCCTATTCATTGAAATTTTCTTGGTCAAAATTAATTAGATACTCTCAATGATAAATATGATCAAACAAGGGTAATTTATCAGTGATGGTAATACCTGATTTTATGAAAGGAAATCTTGTATTATACAAGTCATTAGGTTGAAGATTTAAACTATTTATTTAATCTGGGTAAAGTAGATTATAACTTCTAGTTTATGGAAAGCAATAAAAATGTTGCTCAGGAAAACTATGAATGCTACCTTTTTTCAGGTTCACAGTTCATTTCAGATCCTAAAATAAATTCTCTTTATAAAAAGCCTGTCCGTGCACCTGGTGCTCTTGTGTATTTCAGCATGAGTTGGTATTGCTTTAAGAGAGGTACGTACAGTAGGAGCCATGTATCTATTTATTGTCTGTCTGTATTATATTTGTGTTGCACATCCTCACTCTGCGTTAAGGTAGTTTGACATGTGGGTTTGTCATGCAGCTTTGGGTGGTGGTAGAAGTAAATGATTATAATCACCTATACATCTGCATGGCGGCATAGAGAGGGGGGTGAGTCAGGAGTGCATATGTTTTCTTGACTGCTCATCCTTGTTTGAATTTGATCCAATTACACACATCTCGCTTGTTTTTGATTTACATGAATTACGGAAGAGTTGAATGATTTTATAGTCGGTTTGTAATAAAGGATTAAATGTACTTTTTTGACTTGGAGTTCATTTAGTTGGAAGCATGTCACACAGTGTGATACTCCCTCATTTAGTCTCTCAGTGACTTTCAAGTAGTTGCCACAGTGCACAGCAAAGTGTTGAAAAGCTTTTTTGATTTGGGTTAGGCTAGAATTGAAATATATTTGAACTGGATGGAATGGTTTAATAATCAAGCTTGCACTATACTTTTAAAAACAAATTTGAAAGTTTTAGTTTGACACCTGTTATAGCTCTATATATTTTTAGCATCTTTTACACGCTTGCATATATGTTGGGTCATCATTTTTAAGTTTCCTGAATATATGACTGTTGCATGATTCTCTCTTTAGAAACTGGACAAAAGTTAATAAGCCTCTAATAATGTCTAAGGAATCAAAGGTAGGATCTATACTGTTATAGTCCAGCACATGTATCACTAAATACTTAGTTATCAGATGCAAAACTGAAGTAAAGTGGAGTGGTCTTGACTTCCATTCTACTCTATATTAATACAGTATACTACTTATCAGTAAGAAGAATAGACAATGTGAAGAAGTAAAAATGTAGCCTTCATCTCATTCAAAAAAAAGGTGGATTGTAACTAAATTATCATAACCTACAAGACTATGATTCAAGTGCTGAAAAATAAGATTAGCCTATTATTTTTCAGCCAGCATATGAATGATGGTTAAATGTCCTCCTAATGCAGAAAGTTGCTGGGATTCAGTGAGTTGCTACTCCTGACCATTACCTGGATGTATTTTTGATTGAAAGGTGATGGCAAGTTGTATGTTTAGGAGTAAATCATGTATATTCGAATAATCTTCAAAAACTCAAGAACAGAAAATTAGAATGGCATTTTCTCTTAATATAAATATCTATTAGAAAAACAAACATAAGCTAATAAAAGAAAGAAGATTACAATATGAAATCTAAAATATCTGATTAACTTCATTAGAAGTTAGGAATTTGAAGCAATACTTATCCCACATTGTTATATGGTCAACAACCAGAAAAAGATGCTAATAATGGAGTTAATTGAATTAAAAGAAAACCAGAAGCAATCAAATAACCAGCAATCAATAATAAACACAATAGAAAAATATGGAGATGGCTTTTATCTGAAAACAGTGAGTCACATTGTGAACACCGAAAAGCTTTAGCTCCTTCCTGTTTCTTAAAAACGTCATTACAATTATTTACGTCAGCCTACATTCAGCATAATGATAGGTTATATCATGGTACATAGTACCACGTACATGGTTTAAGGCGCTGAATGATGACAGACACATTCTCAGACTCAGATAGATTTTCTAGCATAACATTTTAAAAATGCATTACAAAGTAGTAAATCCTCTCCACATTATTTTCAACAAATTTTAGGTGACGACAGTTGAGTACATGAGCAAGAAAAGAATAAGTATGGTCATAAAAAGAGTTGAATCAATTAAGTGGGTAGATGACCTGGTGAAGCACATACAGTATACTGAACAGGCACAGTAATCCACCTTCTGTTGGATAACTTACTCAGCTAGCTATAGACTTCAATTTTCCAGTCTGCAAATATTGCAAGATTTCATTGCTGTAGAGGATTTCTTACCCTTGTGGGATAATGACTTTCTTGACAATGGAAAATCACCCTGCTTGGGACCTGAGACTTCTGCCTGTGAAAACAATCTCAGATTCTGGGATCTCTTCAGTGGTGGCTGTAGGAGTTGATTCTGAGAATGCAAGTAGTGGTTCAGACATCTCTGGACAAATTTTATCTTCTTCCTTTTTCTTGTAGTTTGTGCATCTTGATCTTGAGAAGGTGCATTTAGTTCAATGGAGTATTCTCTTATTCATCATTCTATTGCTTCCTTTATGATATAAACTCTCTTCTTTGTTTCCACCTCCACAACATCATCTGATGAATCCTCTGTTTTTGTATCTCCATTCGCTTCTTTCTTTTTGGCCTTCATTCATCCAGCTGGGCCTTGGTTGTTGCATCTACTTTTACAAGCAGCTTTTTACCTCCCACTTGAAGTTCATGCAATAAACCTTAATGCATGCAGGGTAGATTCTAGTTCTTTATACTTACAAAAGCCGAATGTGTGCAACTTTCTGGAAGCTCCGTGAACTCTCTTCCAGCTTAAAGCCAAGCCACATTTTCAAAGTAATTGCCTGATTAACATATCCGAAGCTTTCTCAGGTAGGTTGCCCATAAAACAGTTGTAGTTGGAACACTGCTTTTGCCACTGTCATGACTCCTTTGAGCAGCATGTCTCTTCCATGGTGCAATATGCTTTCCAACTAGAGGCACAGAGGTTGGCACCAATACCAATTTGCCCTCTGTTGGACAATGGTTCATGGAGTACAGCATGGAGCCAGATTTGGCATCATCCAATGCCTTTCTTAATTTGCTTTCAGTTGGCCTCATCACAAGGGATGTGTCATATAAATGGTGGATGGATCGCCAATCAAGTTGTAGTTTTCTCAGCTAATCACACCTCCACAATTCTGGCCCTTCTGTTTTTACCACATGCAAGCTCAATATGGCTTGTTGGTTGTTGTATTTGACTGTTACAAATGTCATTTCCATAGGAGTTATCTTTACTTCAGTGCAAGTTCTTAGCTGGAAATCTGCAGGTTCCAGTTCAGTATCTTGAAATGCCATCCAAGCTCATTTTATGGAATGACTGAAACAGCTGAACCAGTGTCCAATTCCATTTTAATTAATTTGCCATCTACTTCTGGTGTAAGCCATATTGGTTGTCTGTTGCAAGTTTCCACACTATAAATCTCAAGGCTAACCACTCCTGTGTCACTCACATCATTCTCAGATTTTTCTCCAACAGCATGCAGATTAGTGTTCTTTTCAGACTGCAACTTGATTTTTATTTCTTTCTCTTCCCTGTACAGTCCATCTATTTTTGTCTGCCCAGCATACTCGTTGTATGTGTCCTACTTTGTTGTATTTTCTACATGTTTCAAATTTAAATCTGCATTGCTCTGATGTATGTGAACCCCTGCCACAACAGTAACACAATTTATTTGGCAGGGCTTCTTCTGTTTAGACATTGCAATTTGGTTTATGATCACTTTCATTCCTGACTACAACTTAATTGCATCTTTGTGGTTTCCATTGAAACAGCAATTTCAACTGCTCTCTTAAATGTAACTTGTGCTTCAATTAGGAACCATTTTTGAATGCTTGCTTGTAAGATTCCACAAATTATACTATCTGTCAGTGCATCATTAAGCCCATTACAGAGCTGATAATGCTCAGACAATCTCTTCAATTCAACCACGTATGCTGAAATAGACTCCCATTCCTTTTGATTCAATTTATGAAACCTAAAATGTTCTGCAAACAACAATGGCTTCTGTTCTAAGTGTTCCTGCATTACCTTCACAATTACAACAAAGCTCATTTCTGATGGTTTAGTTGGAGCAGACAAATTTTGAAGCAAACTGGATGCCTTAAAAACCCTCAGAAAAATTAGTATTTGTTTCTCATTGGCTATTTTATTTGCTTCAAAGTACATGAGCCAATTACCTCTTGTGGAATCAAACATGATGATCATTTAGATGTAGCCAGCCATTTCTGCTGCTTTTTAATGATTAGTATCACCCAGTAATCAACCTTTATGAACCCTACATTTTTGGATTTTCTGACATTTTTAAATTCGCCTGTTTCTACATGTGTTGCACTTTTTCTTTACTCACCGGTCCTACTGCATTTTATTTTAACTCGAAAGGCTTGCTATCTTTCAACAGGTTGGTAGCAATCTTGGGTTCATTTTAAAACTACCTCATCACCACTGCTGTATTTTGTAATTTCAAAATATTAAACTAATTCAAAGGAAGACATGGGAGTCTGACATGTGAGTCTAACTTCGTGTTTATTTTAAACAAGGAGTGCACATATCATGCAGTTGCATCATGATGTTTACAATTCATGCATTTTTACATATAACTTGTGAATTATTTAAATAAACAAGAATTCTTAATCAACAACTCAAATATTACAAGTGAGGTCAAAGAGATTGTGGGATGAATGGGAGGGGTCTTTGACAATGCTGAAGGCTCTGAGAACACAGAGCTTCTGGTGTATGTCCTGGATGAGGGAGAGAGCCCCTGATGATTCTCTCAGCAATCCTCACAATCTGTTACAGAGATTTTCAGTCAAGTGCCTTACATTTCCTATACCAGACTGGAAAAGGAGGCTCTACTTTACCTTCTTGACTAAAAAGATGGTGGTGGCGGACCAGGTGAGATGATCCGTGATGTGCATTCCAAAAACCTGGTAAATCCGCATCAACCTTCAAGAATCTTTCTACATTATTCCCATTCATCAGCTCTCTATCCTTATCTTTTTATGACTAAGCATTTTGAGTGTTTCTCCAGATATGGAATAAATGTTATGAGATACCTACTTCCATCATCCACTCGGGCACCTCAATAGAGATCGCAAACAACCTTCAGGTGAAAAAAATCCTTTTCTGTTCCCCTCTAAACCTCTTCCTCCTTAGACTAAACCTACGCTCACTTTAGTTTTTAGACATCTCTGCTAGGGGGTATGCTTTAAACTCTCTATCACATCTATACCTCCTTCAACAGCTCAGCCTCCACACTCAATGAGAACAAACTTAGCCTTTCTGAGCTTACTTCATAGCTGCAGCATCCCATTGAATCCCTTCTGTACCCTATCCAAAAAGCCTATTAGAGAAGAAACATCAACAGGTTCTGTAGGGACTTGTTGATGTGAGCTTTTTATACTGAAAACTCTGAAGAGGACAATTCTATAATATTTCTCAAGGGTTTCAATTGATCTGTTATCTAGGGTAGCGATGGTAATTGGAGAGCCCCCATAGAAATTCTATTCAATATGTCTGGCGGTATTTTCTGATGAAATCTACTGTAGCAGTATCTCTCTCTTCACATTTGACCATTCAGTACTTATGATATGGCAATAACTTAATGCTTTAGTTTAAGGCTATAATTTGTTTCTCAGTAGCAACTACTTTGCCAAATGATACTCATCAACATGAATCAGCTAAACTACTATAAATGTCAATAAAACATAATATAGATATAACTTAGTAATTTAGAAGCAGAGCATTGAAAGTCACATTAGAAGTTAAAAATATATATTGCACAAACAAAGAGAGTGAAAATGTTATCTTTATCTTGACATAATGAATTTTCTGAAATTACTTCAACTGACAACTATTTACTTCATGGGTTATCAGTCTTATTGCTTCAAAGTTTTATTCTAAATCAGTTTCTTAGCTGATGATGAAAAACAAGTCTATCACTAGAATTATTGATTCCAGGTCTTATTAATATTTCCACCAGAGCCAAACAGACAATCTTAAAGAAAGAAGTTCATCTTTGAATTGGTTAAAGTTGCACAGTTCTATGGAAAGTCATATGCAGAGATAGCATTAGTGAGAAAGATTGCAATTCATCACTAAAATTAATACTCCAGAGCCTTCAGAAACTATTCTAACAATATGGCATTGAATTCATGAATCACTTGAAATGTATTTCAATGTCCAGAGGTCCTTCATGATCATTAATAAACAAAATTTGACATTATATCATGCAATGACTTAATAGCACAGATGTACAAATGTTTAGACAGAAAGGGAAGTTTTAAGAGAGAAAAGGCAGATGGAATGATGGAGATGTATGCAGAGCTGGGAGTCCTTCACAGATGAAGACATTCCAACCAATATCAAAGCCAATGAAATTGGAGATGTACAACAAACCAGGATTGAAAGGAGGAAGAAAACTTCAGTGCAGGAGCACATTCCCAAGATTAAGAGAGGTGACCATAGAAGAAGTTGAAAACTAAAAGAAGAATTTTTAAGTCAAGATGCTGCTTAATTAAGGCATGATGCATGATGGATAGGTGAATGAATGTAGATTGAGTTATTATGTGGGTTGCAAAATCTTGGTTGTCCTTGAATTTATGAATAATGGCCAGAGGGCACTAGAGTTGTCAAATCCAGAGCGAAAGGCAAGGGTAGGTGTTTCAGTTTTAGATAAGCTGAGACAGAACAAGTTATAGAATTTTACAAAGCTGAATGATGTTGCAAAGCGAGGATGTGTAAAGAAAAGCTCACCTCAGCGTAAAATGCAGAAATAAGATAATTGATAATCTGGTTTAGATGGTTGTCAGGTAAAGGAATTGGATTGGTGCCTACAGAATGGAGTTTCAGTTTGAAACTAAAAACAATGGCTTTGGGTTTGATATAAATTACTGA
This sequence comes from Hemitrygon akajei, assembly GCF_048418815.1. Lineage (NCBI taxonomy): Eukaryota > Metazoa > Chordata > Chondrichthyes > Myliobatiformes > Dasyatidae > Hemitrygon > Hemitrygon akajei. The sequence goes on from NC_133124.1 coordinate 98,997,123, forward strand.
TCAAACAGTGCTGATTGTCACACAGATGATCTGTCAATATCTAATTTTCAACTCTGATCATGGATAAAGAGAGATTGTGTTGAGGTAGATGGTCTTTTGACTAATATAGGCCATTGATGTAAGTAAAAAATCATACACTTCAGACTGTAATAGTAGCCACAGCTACTACCATTTATCCACCATGATTTTAGGACCAAATATCCATTAAAGGCTCATGAATCACTCTAACCACAATGCATATGATTTGATTGAAGTACAATAATATGAGCATGAAGTTGCCTGGGTGTTGAGTTGTTCTATTGATTAATATGCTGTTAGCTTTGAGTATTGACTTCCATGAAGAGCAGCATAAAAATACAGCATTAATCCTGAATTTAATTGATTTATGTAATTCCCTTGATGGCTTAATAAGTTGTATATTATTAGGAAGCTACTGGCTTCATCTTCACAGTCTCTTCCTGCTGGATCCCTTTTACTTTTTCTGCAGAGGTTAGCTAGCTAACTGGACTCTTTAACCTTTAACAGACACTGATACAATCAGCACTCAGAGAGCCATGGAACACTACGGTACAGAAACGGGTCCTTCAATCTATATAGTCCATATTGACCATTAATTTGTTTAGTCCCATTGCCCTGCATCCAGACCACAACCTTTCTTACCCCTCCCATCCATGAACCTGTCCAAATTTTTCTTAGCAGTTGAAATCAAACCCACATCCACCACACGCTCTGGCAGCTCGTTCCACACTCTCACCACCCTCTGAAAGAAGAAGTTCCCCCTTATGTTCCCCTTAAATATTTCACCTTTCACCCTTAACCCAAGTCTCACACAATATCAGTGAGGGAAAAAACCTACTTGCAATTACCCTATCTATATTCTTAAGGTTTTTGAATACATCCAACAAATCTCCCCTCAATCTTTTACTTTCTAGGGAATAAAGTCCTAACCTAGTCAAACTTTCCCTATAATTTAGGTCCTCAAGTCCTGTGCAACATCCTTAAATTTTCTCTGCACTTTGTCAACCTTATTTACACCTCTCCTGTATGTAAGTGATTAAAACTACTCACAATACTCCAAATTAGCCCTCACCAACATCTTATAAAATTTCAACATAACATCCTAACGCCTGCACTCAGTACATTGATTTATGAAGGTCTATAATCTTGAATCAGGTTCGCAGGTGAGACAAAGAACACTGACCATGAATAAGTATATTAATCATTTATTTACAACAGTAAAAATTCGACCAAGCATTCATGTTCCCCAAGTTACAGAAACTTAAAATCTGAATATTCAACAAATAATTCAGTTAAAAGTATGCACAGAACATACCTTCTCAATGGTCATGTGCACTGTTTGTCTTAAACAAATATGATAGAAATAACCTCACACACATGCTCCCTATATATGCAGGATTTTTGAAACTGGACACCAGGCAGCTAACCAATGGGAAAAGCAGCTGCAGTTTCTAAACTAAACAATCACAATGGAAACAATTTTTGACAATCAAAATAAGCCACATCCCCCACAGGACTAGGCCAAGGGTGCCACATGCTTTCTTTATGACCCTATCTACCTATGACACCACTTTCAAGGAATTGTGAATATATATTCTCAGATTCCTCTGTTCTAAGGGTCAGTGCCCCACTGCTTAACATGTAAAACCTACCCTGGTTGGTCCTTCCAAAGAGCACACATCATTGTTGACTGCATTAAGTACCATCCGCCATTTTATCCGCCACACGTCATACTGACCAATCTCTGATTGTACCACGAGTTTGTCCACCTTATTCTGAAAGCCACACACATTTAAATACAGCACCTTCAGTCCTGCATTCTCCACCCTTTTGAGTTTTGCCTCTGTGGTACAATTTAACTCTTTGCTCTTCTAGGACAAAATGAATTCCTTGTTCGATTTGGATAATGATTTGGGCGTCGGGCCAGATTAAAAAAGTTAGGGAAACAGGGCCCAAGGCAAGGGAAGAACTGGTTCATCTTGCTGCTCCGTGACATTTACTGAGCTCTGTGTTGAACTAAGTGACTGTGGATGAATTCTCTGTGTGGACTTCAGTTCGGAATGCTATTTGCTTCTGTTTATTGCTTGCATGGTTTGTTTTTTTTCTCTCTGCACATTGGGTGTTTGACAGTCTTCTCTTTTTTCATGGTTTCTTTTCTATTTCTTTGTTTTGTGGCTGCCTGTAAGGAGACAAATCTCAGAGCTCTATAATGTAAACATACTTCGATAATAAAATGTACTTTGATCTTCAATTTGATAACATTTAAATATTAACAAATTGTGAAAGATTAGACTGTGTCTTAGCAAAAGAGAAATGCAGGCACTGAAGGAAGTCCAAAACAGATTTATTGGAATTCTCCTTTAATGGGGAGCTTTTAAGATTATGGAAAGATTTAACAGTGAAGACACTGAGATCATTCTCCTGCTTAGGTTGTAGCTGTCAGATATTCTTTAATAAATCTGACAGGAAATTACAGAGGAGCTTCTACATCAGAAAGAAATTAGAACATGGATACAATTCAAAGGCAGCAATTAATGTTAGCAGTACAAACTCTTTTAAGAGGTGACTAGTTACAGTTGAGGGGTACAAAAAGAAAACATAAATTATTGCTTGCTAGTTATTGTCCCCCTCCTTAGCCTCTTTATATTATCTCTCAGATAAAGGCTCTTAACCTGAAATGATCTGTTTCCCTCAAAAGATGCTGCCTAAGCCACTGAACTCCTCCAGAAGCTTGTATTATTATTTTAGATGGCAATATCTTCAGTTTCTTGTGAGTCTGTGTCAAATTGAATAGGTTAAATGAGGAATAATGAAAAAGGGTTTTGTGAAGCTTGAGTACTTAGACTTAGTCAATCAAAAGGTTTTATTCTAGGGGGGAAATGATTATGTTATCAGTTATTCTAAAGTTTTAAAAGAGATAAGCTTATGCCAAGCTATGATCTCAGAATTACTTTTGTATTGCTGTTGGTGCTGCAAGACCTGAACCAAGTCTATTCATACAAATACCACTGTGTGAAAATGCTGAGAGGAATTCTCTGTGCTACAGTGCATATAGAAAGTATTTAACCCACTTGGAAATCTTCATGTTTAATTGTTTTACAACATCGAATTGCGGTGAATTTAATTTGGCTTTTTTGACAACAATGCCAAAGTGAAAACACATCTCTACAAAGAGATCTAAATTAATTTCAAATATAAAACAGAAAATAATTGATTACTTAAGTATTCACCCCCTTTAATTTGACACACCAAATCATCAAGTCTGCAGCCAATTGGTTTTAGAAGTCACATAATTAGTTAAATTGAGATCACTGTGTGCAGTCAAGGTGTTCCAATTGATTATAGTAAAAATACATCTGTATCTGGAAGGTCCAACTTCCAGTGAGTCAATATCCTAGCAAAAAATACACCATGAAGACAGTAGAACATTATAAGCAACTCTGTAAAAAGAAAATTGAAAACCATAAGTTTGGAGATGGATACAAGAAAATTTCCAAGTCACTGAATATTCCTTGGAGTACAGTTAAGTCAATCATCAAGAAATGGAAAGAATCAGGCGCAGCTGTAAATCTGCCTAGAGCAGGCCATTCTCAAAAGCTGAGTGACCATGCAAGAAGGGGACTAGTGAGGGAGGCCACCAAGAGACCTATGACAAGTCTGGAGGAGTTACAAGCTTCAGTGGCTGAGCTGGGAGAGACTGCGCATACAACTGTTGCCCAGGTGTTTCTCCAGTTGCATCTTTATGGGACAGTGACGAAAAGAAAGCCACTGTTGGGGGAAAAAAACCTCACATGAAATCTCAGCTAGAGTTTGCCTGAAGGCATGTGGGAGACAATAAAGTCACCTGGAAGAAGGTGCTGTAGTCTGATGAAACTAAAGTTGAGCTTTTGGCTATCAGACTAAACACTTTATTTGGAGTATGCCAAACACCACACATCATCAAAAACACACCAATCCTATTGTGAAGCATGTTGGTGGCTGCATCATGCTGTGGGGATGCTTCACTGCAGCAGGCCCTGGAAGGCTTGTGAAGGTAGAGGATAAAATGAATGCAGCAAAATACAGGGGAATCCTGGAAGAAAACTTGATGCAGTCTGCAAGTGAACTGCAACTTGAGAGAAGATTTGTTTTCCAGCAAGGCAATGATCGCAAGCATAAAGCCAAAGCTACACAGGAATAGCTTGAAAACAATGAAGTTAGAGTCCAGACCTCAATCCAATTGAGAATGTGTGGCTGGACTTGAAAAGGGCTATGCACTCACGATCTCCATGCAATCTGATAGGGCTTAAGCAGCTTTGTAAAGAAGAATGGGGAAAAATTGCAGTGTCCAGATGTACAAAGCTGATGGAGACCTAGCCACACAGACTCACGGCTGTAATTGCTGCCAAAGATGCATCTACTAAAGACATGAAGGGGGTGAATACTTACGCAATCGATTAATTTGTTTTATATTAGTAATTAATTTAGATCACTTTATATAGAAATCTGTTTTCACTTGGACATGGAAGAGTCTTTTTCTGTTGATCAGTGTCAAAAAGGCCAGATTAAATCCACTATGATTCAATGTTGTAAAACAATAAAACATGAAAACTTCCAAAGGGTGGGGTGAGTACTTTTTATTGGCACTTTTTATTTGATACATATGCTTCTATAAAGTGAATGTATTCACATCTGCAAAAGAAATACAACTTTTTGCTTTATGTGAAATATATTAATAACCATAATTTCATGTTGAAAATACTGAACAGTACTGAGAATATAAGAAAACAAGCTAGTTTTAATTTTTGAGAGAATTGGGGTGGGGGCATAGATGGGGTATAGAGAATACCTCTGATAGATTCAGGCCAGAATTATCACCTTGTTCAGCTACTGATGAACCCTTCTGTGTTGCCTTTTTGGCATTTATTTAGTTTTAGCTTTAGTAATTCGTTTGTTAGCATTTTTTAGTTAAAGCTAGGATTGTTAAAGTAAATTCGTTGCCTGTGATATATCGCGGCATGCGATACCGTCACATCCGGTTTCGCCGCGTCTTGTGGGAAAATACCGGTTTGGAGAAACGGGAAGGAGGGGGCTCACATTTGCAAGATCAGCGCAAGAAAAGTTGTCTCTCTACGCATTAGAAACATAGTGAAGCAATGCCGTAAGTTCATGAGATAATCGATATGTTGAATTAAAATGTTAACGTTGATTCTGTTAAAAGTAATGACGGTTGATAAGGTTTATGTTTTCGTTAGTTAAAGAGTTGTGGATAGTTTGTGTTGAAGTGTACTTAAAGCAGTCAATGGCGTAAGTAGATTCTGACTGTATGCTGCATTTTAATGTAATGTAGTTGTTGTAGTTTACTTTTGCAAGTATTTACGATGTAAATGTGATATCAAGAAGGAAACAAATACTGTACAAATCTTGTATTGTTTAGTCAACAGTTTTCACCATACGTCAATGTGGAAGAGTGAACAGTAAACGGTTAATCTTACTGCGATCCTGTTTTCATTGACGACGGTTTACCTCGGTGTTTAGTTCAGCGTTCCCTTACACCTGAGCGAGAACACTACACCTTCTATTTGAAAGATTCATGAGGCAAGTTAGGGGAATTAGAGTGACAGAATCATGACGTTATTCAAGTTAGAGCTGCAATACTTGCACTTGAACTAAATCATCTGACTAATAAAGCCCAACACATCATTCACCTTCTTAACCACCCTATCAACTTGCACCACAACTTTGAGGATTCCAGGGGCATGCACCCCAAGATTTTTCTGTTTCTCCACACTGTTAAGAATCATACCATTAACCCTGTATTCTACCTTCAAGTTCAACCTTGCAAAGTGAAACACTCCACACTTTTCCAGGTTTAATTCCATTTGTAACTTCTCAGCCCAGCTCAACATCCTGTCAATGTCCTGTTGTAACCTACAACAACCTTCTGCATTATCCATAAGACTACCAACCATCATGTCATTTGCAAAGTTACTAACCTGCCCTTTCACTCTCTCATTCAGATCATAAAGAGCAGGGGTCCCAGAACAGATCACTTAGGAACATCACTGGTCACTGACTTCCAGGCAGAATATGCTCCATCCACTACCACCTTCTGCAATCTGTGGACAAGCCAATCATGGATCTACTCAGCCAAGTTTCTTTGGATCCTATGCATCCTGACTTTCTGAATAATCTTACCTAAAGAATCTTGTTAAATGCCTTACAAACCTTTTACACCACATCCATTGCTTTTTCTTCATCAATGTGTTTTGTCATTTCCTTAACAAATTTTATCAGGCATCCGATGTATAACTCACCCCTTACAGACTCATATGGACTATCCCTGATCAGGTTATGCTTCTCAAAATGCTTGTAAATCATCTCTCCAATTGTTTGCCCACCACTGGTCTATAAATCCCAGTGTAATCACTATAATCCCTCTTGAACAAAGGAATAATATTTGCCACCCTCCAATCTTCTGGTACTACTCCTATGACCAGTAAGGATGAAAAGAATATCACTGAAGTCACAGCAATCTCTTCTTTTGCCTCCCAAAGTAACCTGGGGCAGATCCTCTCTGGCCCCAGAGTGTTACTTATCTTAATGTTTTTCAAAAGTTCCAGCAAATCCTCTTTCTTAACGTAGACATGTTCCAGAATATCAGCCTGTTCTACACTGACCTGACATTTCTCAAGGTCCCTCTCACCAGAAGATACTGAAGCAAAGTAGTAATTGAAGAACTTCACTACCTCCTTCAAGTCCAGCCACTTATTTCCTCATTTTTTTCCCTGATCAGACCTACCCTCACTCTAGTCACTCTTCTGTCCTTCATGTACGTGTAGAACATCTTGGGGTTTTCCTTAATCCAACTCACCAAAGCTTTCTCATGTCTCTTTCTAGCTCTCCTAAGTTAATTCTTCAGCTTCTTTCTGGCTGCCTTGTAACTCCCAAGAGCCATGTCTGAACCTTATTTTCTAAACATTTTGTTCACTTCTTTCTTCTGCTTAACTAGATGTTCCACATCTCATGTCAACCATGGCTCCTCAACCCTACTATCCTTCCTCTGCTTCAATGGGCAAACATATTGAGAAACCCATGCAAGTGCTCCCTAAACAAGCTCCATATTTCTATTGTGAATTTCCCTGAGTACATTTGTTTCCAATTTACACTGCAAGTTCCTGCCTAACAGCATCATAATCTGCCCTACCCCAATTAAATATTTTCTCATAGAGCTTGCTCCTATCCTAGTCCAAGGCTATGGGAAAGATCAGGACGTTGTGGTCACTGTCTCTGAAATGCTCACCCACAGAGAGATCAGGTTCATTGCCTAGTACCAGATCCTTTATTACAATATTGGAAAGTGTATGGTCATGTACTTTGGTGGAAGAAATAAACGGGCAGACTATTATTTAGGTGGGGAGAGAATTCAAAATGCAGAGATGCAAAGGGATTTGGGAGTCCTTGTGCAGGATACCCTAAAGGTTAACCTCCAGGTTGAGTTGGTTGTGAAGAAGGTGAATGCAATGTTGGCCTTTATTTCTAGAGGTGTAGAATATAAGAGCAGGGATGAGATGTTGAGACTCTATAAGGCACTTGTGAGACCACAGTAGGAGTACTGTATTGTGTGCAGTTTTGGGTTCCTTTTATAGAAAGGATATACTAAATAGTTCCGGGAACTTCCGGTAAGATGGCGATTGCTTAGCTGCTCCGAACTTTTGTTCCGTTACTGTCGCTACCTTTGCACTAAATGTCTCCATTTTTTAAAGCTTAGTTAGGAATTATTTCGGTATCTCTTACTTACCTGTGAATATATCCAACCTACAATGTCTAGCAAGAGTTCTAAATCCGGGAGAAAAGAAACTATGACCTTGTCGGGCGTGACGATGGAGGCACTTGAAAATCTCCGAGACGAAATCTTAAAGGAACTTAAAACCGCTTTCAAACAGTTAGAAGAGAAACTGGATCGGATCAACAATAAAGTGTCCATGCTGAACACTTATCTCGCATCGATTCGACTTCTGAAGCTTTAGAAAGTCGGGTTCGATACTTGGAGACTCTCTGTTCCAGCTTAGAGGAAAAATCTAACAAACTTCTTTCCAAAATGGTGGATCTCAAAAATCGCAGCAGACGCTGCAACATCAGAATTCTGGGATTACCAGAGGCAACTGAGAAGGGGTCAACCGTGAAGTTTTTCGCCGAGTTTCTCTGTGAGTTATTCGGGAAAGATTTGCTTCCGAAGCTGCCCGAGCTCCAACGGGCACACAGAGTTTACGTTCCCCCTGGAATTCTGGGCTCCCGCCCGCGACCAGTAATCTTGTGTTTCCATCAATACCAGGTAAAACACAGTCTGATTGTGGAGGTATGTCGCAGAGGCTCTTTTTCTTTCCAGGATACAATCATTCGCTTTGTGGAAGATTTTGCACCCCAGACCTTAAAGATGCGCGCTGAGTATAAAGGCGTAATGAAAGTGCTTTTTGATCGTGGTTTCAAACCTTCCTTTCGTAACTTTGCTGACCTAAGAATCAAGTTTAATACCGGGGAATTCAAGTGGTTCAAATCAGCGAGGGAAGCGGAAGCGTTTGTGGCAAGTCTTCCGGCTATCCAGTCATCTTCGGAATCTGATCGGACCTCCTAAAATGGTGGATAAGTACTCCTCGTAGTAAAATTACTTTCTCTGGACTCGGAATTCACTTGAATCACTCAGATATTATTCACTGAAACTCTAAAGGCTGTTGACAATCTCTCCCGGGATTTGGTGTGTGTGTAATCTATTTTTACCTCTGTATAACTTTACCTACAGAGTTCTACAACTAATTCTAATTTGTTTTGGAGGTTTGAAGTCTTTAGTGAAGGCCTCCCTGTTTGTCGGTTCACAGTTCAACTGCTGATTTATTTTTCCTCTGTTTTAAATATTTATTTATTTTATCTTTTTCTTTTCTTTACCCCCTTTTTTTTCCATTCTCTGAATTTTTTTTTCTCCCTTCTCGGTAAATGGTTGATAAATACTCGTCTTGAATTTATAATTTTCCCCTTCCTCTTTTTTTCTTTTTCCTTCTTACCTTTTTTTTCCCCTTTCTCTTACTTTATTCTTCTATAACATTTCGCGGGTAGGTTAGTTTTGGTTTTTTTCCGATTCTCTCTGTATTAAGTTGCATATTTCGGCAGAAGGTGTTCTAATCTGTAGTTATGTTTTCTAGTGCATAAACTAGTTACTGTTTGTTATAGCATTTATACGGAACTGCTGTCAATGACACAGATCTGGAAGTTGTATTTGGGTTAATTTTTTTGGTAGAGCTAGCTACTTGTTTTGGTAGCCGTCTAGTTTTGGGTTGTGTGGGTGGGGTGGATTTTCCAGTTCCAACATTTCTTTATTGTTTAGGACATGTTTATATTTTGACCTTACGAATCTATGTTTACATCTCTGCTCCCAGACTGCTATTGTACCGCTTGATTTTTTTATATGCCTGCTGCCTTTTATGCATTAGTAATTGATAATGGCTAGTGCACTTAAATTTGTGAGCTGGAATGTAAAGGGACTGAACCACCCTGTTAAAAGGAGGAAGGTATTCTCACATATTAAACAACTCAAAGCTGACATTGCTTTCCTCCAAGAAACTCATATTCGTTGTTTTGATAACTCCCGGCTTCTGTCAAAGTGGGCGGGTCAGCATTTTCATTCATCCTTTGCCGCTAAAGCTAGGGGAGTCTCCATTCTTATTAACTCAAATATTCCTTTTGAACTCCATAATAAAATATCGGACACAAATGGCCATTTTATTATTGTTTCTGGTAAACTATATAACACTAAAGTTGCACTAGCAAACCTGTATGCCCCCAACTTTGATGATGTTAACTTTTTTGAATGGTTTTTTTCCTCACTACCAGACTTAAACTCATACTCTCTTATATTGGGTGGTGACTTTAACTGTTGGTTGGATCCTAAACTGGACCGATCGTCCTCTGTTACCAGATCACCTACCAAATCTGCCTTAGCTATTCAGTCGTTTCTCTCTAATTTTGGTATCTCTGATATATGGTGTTTCCTCCATCCTACGGAGAGAGAACATTCCTTTTTCTCACATGTTCACCATACTTTCACTAGAATTGACTATTTCCTACTCGATAACCAACTTATCCCATTTGCCCACACTTGTGACTATCAGAGTATACTGATTTCTGACCATGCCCCAATTACCCTCTCTCTGAACTTTCCCGGTCTCCCTCAGAGGAACAAACACTGGCAGTTCAATTCAACTTTATTATCAGATGATGATTTCGTAAAATTTATTAAAGACCAGATAACCTTCTATTTTAACACTAATACATCACCTGAAGTGCCATCCCAGATTGTCTGGGATGCCATGAAAGCATATTTGAGGGGTCAAATAATCTCTTGTACAGCAAATCTCAATAGAAGATCCCGTGCAGATCGAGCAGACCTCATTAACCAGATTAAAGATGTGGATCAATTATATGCCCAAACTAAGAACCCTGAATTATACAAGAAGCGCGTTGAACTCCAAACTAAATTTAACCTTCTGTCCACTCAACCTGTCGAACGCCAACTTCTCGAAAGCAAGAGCCGCTTTTACATTCATGGGGATAAGTCTGGTAAATTCCTAGCCAATCAGCTGAGGCGTTCCAAAGCCAAACAACATATTACAAAGATCCGGAAGGAGAACGGAGACTTTACATTGGATCATTTAGAAATTAATGACGCATTTAAAAATTTTATTCTCGGCTTTATTCCTCTGAATCCCTGAATGACAATATCTCTGTGGATCAATTTTTACAGAATCTGAATATCCCCTCACTTTCATCTGATTTCAAAGCCAAACTCAATGCGCCTATATCACTAGAAGAAATATCTTTTGCAATTTCTGCACTGTCCTCAGGGAAATCTCCTGGACCTGATGGGTTCCCTGTGGAATTTTATAAATCATTCTCCTCACTTCTTTCTCCTCAGTTACTTTCAGTATTATCTGACTCGTTTAATTACGGCAAATTGCCACCCTCTTTCAATGAGGCATCTATTATTCTTCTTTTAAAAAAGGGCAAAGACCCAACAGAGTGTTCCTCGTACAGGCCGATCTCTCTGCTCAATGTTGATGTAAAGATCTTAGCTAAAGTGTTGGCTCATAGATTAGAAACCGTTATTCCCTCTATTATCTCTGATGACCAAACAGGCTTCATTAAAAACCGTCTCCCTTTTTTTAACATTCGGCGTCTATTTAATATTTTATACTCAGTTCCAACTGGGACTCCTGAATGTGTTATCTCCCTTGATGCGGAGAAAGCATTTGATCGTATAGAGTGGAACTACCTTTTTGCAGTCTTAGAAAAATTTGACCTCGGCCAAAGTTTCATCTCTTGGATCCAATTGCTGTACTTGTGTCCTACTGCTTCTGTTCTAACTAATTTTCAGAAATCCCAAGTATTCAATCTCAAACGTGGCACCTGTCAGGGATGCCCCTTAAGTCCCTTTCTCTTTGATTTGGCTATAGAACCTCTGGCGATAGCATTTTGAAAATGTCCTGAACTGACCGGGATTTGGAGAGGGGGTGTTGAGCATAAAGTCTCTCTCTATGCTGATGACTTATTACTCTTTTTCTCATATCTGTCTACATCCTTACCTCTAATGTTTTCACTTCTTGACCAGTTTAGCCAGATCTCTGGCTATAAACTCAACTTACATAAGAGTGAACTTTTCCCAATTAATAAAGAAGCACAAGAACTAATATTTCGTGATCTCCCTTTTAAAGTAGTCCATAATCAATTTACTTATCTTGGAATTACAGTCACAAGGAAGTTTAAAGATCTCTTTCGTGAAAACTTTGTCAATCTTTCATATGCTACAAAACAGAGTCTGGTACAATGGTCACCTCTATCTATGTCCTTGGTAGGTCGTATCAATGTTGTCAAAATGTATGTTCTCCCCAAATTTTTATACTTATTTCAATCTATCCCAATTTTTATTCCTAAATCTTTTTTTGATTCCTTAGACTCTATTATTTTGTCATATCTGTGGCAGAATAAGCGCTCTAGAATTAATAAAATCCACCTCCAAAAATCTAAAAAAGAGGTGGCATGGCTTTACCTAACTTTCGCTTATATTACTGGGCAGCTAATATACGTTGTGCTGCCTTCTGGTCTTTCTTCCACGGTCAACCTGAGTGCCCTAACTGGGTGGCAATGGAGTTGAGCTCCACTAAAGAATTATCTATATCTGCACTTCTTGGCTCTGCACTCCCTAGCAGTCTGCCCAGATCAATAGCTAATCCTCTGGTTAGACACACTTTGCGTATATGGGCTCAGTTCAGGAAATGCTATGGTTTCCAGGGGTTTTCCGTTTCTAGCCCTGTCGCACATAATCACCTTTTTTTACCTACCACGTTCGATTCAGCATTCCATGTTTGGTACAGGAAGGGCATTAGACATTTTGAAGATCTCTTCATTGATAATCGCTTCGCTTCTTTTCAACAGCTCTCTGTTAAGTTCAACCTGCCTAACGCTCACTTTTTCAGATATCTCCAAATCCGACACTTTACTGCTCCTTTAATTCCTAACTTTCCTGAAATGCCTGCCAAAAATGCTATGGACCTATTTCTTTCCATTAATCCACTAGATAAAGGTTTAATTTCAATTATCCAAGATAAACTAGCAGCCTTACGATGGGCCCCTGTGGATAAAATTAAAATGGCCTGGGAACAGGATTTAAATATCTCCTTATCCGAGGAGAGCTGGGACTCAGTTCTCAAATCGGTTAACTCAACCTCTCTTTGTGCTCGCCATTGTCTCTTACAGTTTAAGATTGTTCATAGAGCCCATATGTCTAAATCTAAACTATCTCGATTCTACCCTGGCATTAGTCCGCTCTGTGATAAATGCAAGAGGGGCGTGGCCTCTCTCATCCATATGTACTGGTTCTGTCCTAGCTTGGAGAAATTCTGGAAAGATGTCTTCACTACATTATCGGGTATTCTGAATCAGCACCTAGAACCTAACCCCTTAATTGCTCTGTTCAGTTTTTGGGGCGAGACAGATTTATGTCTGGGTCCGACCAAATGCCGAATACTATCCTTTGCCTCTCTCCTGGCGAGACGCTTGATCCTCCTTAGATGGAGAGATGTTGCCCCGCCCACTCATGCGCAATGGCTTAACGACATTATGGCCTGCTTGGACCTCGAAAAAATTCACTATTCAGTTCTCAATTCGGATTTAAAGTTCCATAAGGTCTGGGGGCCTTTTATCGAGTACTTTCATAACCTTCCTCTTGACTAGGGTTTTTTTTTTTCTTTTCGGTCCCTTGCTTTCAGCTCCCTTTTTTTTTCTGGTAGTAGGCATTATTATCCTCTGTTGCTAAGTGTATTCACAGTCTGGGAGTTTGACTGTCCGGACTTATACTTTTTATACTGTGTGGTGGTTGGTCTGGAGTTGTTTTTTTCTTGTGTTGTGGGGCTTGGGGAGGACACTAAGCTCACTTGTCTTTAATTTAGGTGCTTTTTTGTTAAATTCTCTTCCTTCGTAGCATATATTTATTGTATGCTTAACCTTGCTCTGTATTAATGCTCCTCATTGGGATTTGGGGTTTTTAATTTTGTAAAATGTTTTGAAAAACTAATTAAAAAAAATTTTTTTTTTTAAAGAAAAAAAAAGAAAGGATATACTGACATTGGAGAGGGTTCAGAGAAGATTCACGAGAATGATTCCAGGAATGAAAGGGTTACTGTATGAGAAATGTCTGGCAACTGTTGGGCTGTATACCCTGGAGTTCAGGAGAATGAGGGGGATCTCATAGAAACATTCTGAATATTAAAAAATCCAGAACAAATTAGATATGGCAAAGTTATTTCCCATGGTAGGGGAGTCTAGGACAAGAGGGCACGACTTCAGGATTGCAGGACATCCATTTAGAACAGAGATGTGGAAAATTACTTTAGTCAGAGGGTGGTAAATCTGTGCAATTTGTTGCCACGAGCAGCTGTGGAGGGCAAGTCATTGGGTGCATTTAAGGCAGAGATAGGTGGGTTCTTGATTAGCCAGGGCATCGAAGGGTATGGGACAAAGGCAGGGGAGTGGGGATGACTGAAAGAATTGGATCTGCCCATGATTGAACGGTGGAGTAGACTCGATGACCCAAATGGCCTACTTCTGCTCCTATATCTTGTGGTCTTATGATCTAACCTGCCGTAGTCAGCCTGTCTACATACTGTATCAGGAATCTTTCCTGTGCATGACTGACAAATTTGTTCCATCTAAACCTTTTATACTGAAGAAGGGGTCACCCATGAAAATGACCCTGTTATTATTGCACCTTTCCAAAAATGCCTCTCCATCTGTTCCTCATTGTCTCTGTTGTTGAGAATACTCCCAAGAGAATGATTGCTTCCTTCCTGTTTCTGACTTCCACCCACGCTGACTCAGTAGGCAATCCTTTGATGACTTTCTCCCTTTCAGCATGTGTGATGCTATTCCTGATTAGCAATCAGCACCCATGAGATTACATGGACCAGCAGCTGCAGCAAATAAAGAAAATCACCATTGCAATCTACAACCTTGAGATGTGGTCCAATAAATTCTGAGGCTTGGGAGGATTAGAAACATCTCCAACAAGAGAAGGCCTAACCAGGTCCATTGATATTTAGCTGCATTTCCATTGCCAAATCCCCAACTATCAACCCATGAGAGGTTATCATTATCTAGCAAGTTATCCGTCTATCTGCAGCAAGCAACTCACAATACTTTGCAAAGTGCCTAATCATCAACAATGCACTTTAATAATCTCAACTGCTTATTGCTTATGGTGTCTGTGAATGTATTGGAATATTCAAGCTGTCATTCATCTTTTTTTCTTTGAAATGATTATCTTTCATTCCTTCTCTGTAGTTAAACACCATAGGCCAATCTCAAGAGAACAGTAAAACAGATAAACGTGGAGGGACGGAATGAAGCACATTGAGAAGAGGTAATTAGTCATCTTCTACCCATCATTAGTGCACCAAACATCCTTCCCTTACAGAAAGGAGGTTAGTTAAAGGCAATAAAAGCTAATTACAACAGAGGGCATTGTCATTATTGTGTGAGATTTCTCTGTATTTTGGCAGCCATTGTGTGTCATTAGGGCACCATTATCAATAAACAAAAGATCATTTGCGGATAATGTACCCACCAAGAGAAATAATTAGATGTCACTAGTCGGGGATGCTAGATTGTGAGAGGAGAACAGACCAATTAGAAAGGAGAAGTCATTACTTTCTATAATGCCAATAAAAATGTGTAGGTGTGTGTAATTGACAAGTTAAATTATGTGCATCATTGGTTGTGATTATAGCTTTGTTCTTCATCAACATGTTTTGTAATTTGAGGATATGTAGCTAATCAATCTCCTCTCATTGTTCTGACTTCTTTGGTCTATGGAGTTAACACAACTGAGAAACTTAACCAAATTTGAGTTCTAACAGGTCAGGAGCAGCATCAGAAATGCAAATATATTGTATATATTTTGCTTTTTTTTTGAATCTTCCAACCACAAAGATACAGATGAAATATACAGATAGAGATTGCCAGCAGATCTCTTGGATTTCTCTGATAAAATAAACTAAAAATAGAGTTTATTCATATAATGCAGAGAAACCAATTTATATATTTCAATTTTAAGATGTGCTTCAACTTCTGTCATCAGTGCCTTAGTCAGGAGCTAGCATTTGTCTTCCATCTGTAATATTGTTCTGTCTGCCGTCCATGTTTGCTTTGAGCAAGTGACTGATACTAGATTTTCTGAAATAAAATATTTCAGTTACGCTTCTGATTTCTACCCAGAAGTGGGATAGGATTCTGGGATTTGCAATAGTTAGAATTACCCACGTCCAGAGCCTCATTGACAACACCTGTATTGGTCCTATGTGTTAGTTCTAGATTATCATGAACCACAAGGATTCCACTCTATTCAACTGGTGTATGAATACCTATGGTACACTTTGGAAGGCATGTCCTCTCTCTTGATATCGTCTTGATTCTTCTCTCTCTATATACAACCTTTGACCCGTGTACCCAATGAGAATTTAAATACAAGGACAATGGGTGACCTGTCTCTTGTCAGATATTATGCACTCAGTTGCTGAATTGAAGGGTTTTATTTTTTTAAAAAGATGCCTTGACAACTCCACTGCCTGAACAGGTCTGGTAGTTTTCAGTGATGAAAGTCGGAAATTACTCTATCACATTTGTGTTTCTTTCTTTTATCATGAGCTGTCTTTCCCTGTCAGCATAGTACAGCCTTCATAAAGTTTCAACATCCACTGAAAACTCAGTGTGTCTTTCTCTATATAATGTAATCAACTGCACAAATGTAATTTGTGAAGCTTCATGCTGCGATAGAAACATTGAGGTACTAACTATCTGTAAGTACCCCAAGCATCCAGCACGAAACAGAAAGTCTATCGGCTAGTCCATTTCTATCACTGAGATGACATTGTACTCACATTTGAATGGATGGACTATATGTCCTCGCTGTTCAAGTGGAAAAATCATAAGAAGATAATAGAAGATAGTGGGAAGCAGCTTGAAGGAATTGTGATCGACTGTGGTTTCTAAGTAAATATATATTTGAGCGGTAGAGCCCAAATTGCAAGAGCAGGAGCACCCCTTTTGTTGATAAATTTGCAGATTTACTCCAAAAGACTAGATCTTGACATCACTGTGAAATAGGAAACTTGCACGAATTTGTGTACAGCAATGTACAGAAGCAGGACCTAGCTTTAAGTGTAATCCTTTCAGATTAAAATGGGAATATGCTGAGATCCTTCCTTCGTCCAGGGCAATACTGAGCAGATAATTGAGACTTAGTTGTACAGATAAATGAATTTGTTATCTTCCACTTGTCTGGATTCTTCAATGTTAGTTTGATTGACCAGCAAGGTAACAACTGAAACAACTTTTGAATTCTAATATCAGGGCATATAGAAAAGTTCAAATGGAATCTAGAAATTTAAGTATATTGCTTTTTAAAAATGCCCAACTTTAATGTCTTAAATAAAAATGAACCGTAACATTCTTCTGACTTTCCAAACTACTTGCTGTACCACAAAGCAGCCTGTATGTGAAACATCTAGATAGATAGATAGATAGATAGATACTTTATTCATCCCCATGGGGAAATTCAACTTTTTTTCCAATGTCCCATACACTTGTTGTAGCAAAACTAATTACATACAATACTTAACTCAGTAAAAAATATGATATGCATCTAAATCACTATCTCAAAAAGCATTAATAATAGCTTTTAAAAAGTTCTTAAGTCCTGGCGGTAGAATTGTAAAGCCTAATGGCATTGGGGAGTATTGACCTCTTCATCCTGTCTGAGGAGCATTGCATCGATAGTAACCTGTCGCTGAAACTGCTTCTCTGTCTCTGGATGGTGCTATGTAGAGGATGTTCAGAGTTTTCCATAATTGACCGTAGCCTACTCAGCGCCCTTCGCTCAGCTACCGATGTTAAACTCTCCAGTATTTTGCCCACGACAGAGCCCGCCTTCCTTACCAGCTTATTAAGACGTGAGGCGTCCCTCTTCTTAATGCTTCCTCCCCAACACGCCACCACAAAGAAGAGGGCGCTCTCCACAACTGACCTATAGAACATCTTCAGCATCTCACTACAGACATTAAATGACGCCAACCTTCTAAGGAAGTACAGTCGACTCTGTGCCTTCCTGCACAAGGCATCTGTGTTGGCAGTCCAGTCTAGCTTCTCGTCTAACTGTACTCCCAGATACTTGTAGGTCTTAACCTGCTCCACACATTCTCCATTAATGATCACTGGCTCCATATGAGGCCTAGATCTCCTAAAGTCCACCACCATCTCCTTGGTCTTGGTGATATTGAGACGCAGGTAGTTTGAGTTGCACCATATCACAAAGTCCTGTATCAGTTTCCTATACTCCTCCTCCTGTCCATTCCTGACACACCCCACTATGGCCGTGTCATCAGCGAACTTCTGCACATGGCAGGACTCCGAGTTATATTGGAAGTCTGATGTGTACAGGGTGAACAGGACCGGAGAGAGTACGGTTCCCTGCGGCGCTCCTGTGCTGCTGACCACCGTGTCAGACCTACAGTCTCCCAACCGCACATACTGAGGTCTATCTGTCAAGTAGTCCACTATCCAATCCACCATGTGAGAGTCTACTCCCATCTCCGTTAGTTTGTGCCTTAAGATCTTGGACTGGATCTACTGCGACATCCAGTCCTCCTCATCACCTGAGGGCTCTGTATCTCTTATCATTCAGATAATATGCTTCTTTTTATTCTACCTGTCAACATGAATAAATTCATATTTTCCCTTTTATACTTCATTTGCTAGATCACTGTCCACTCACATAAGCCAAATACTGTATTTCATCAGTGGCCATTTAATTAGGTACACTTGTATCAGTTCAGTTCTGTTCGGATCCTGCAACCCTTTTGGGTCGTAGAGGCGTTTTTGCGTGTCTTGGGCTGGAGAGACCTGGCCATCTCTCTCCAGGCCAGACCACAGCCGACGTCCTCCAACTCGATGGCTCGCCCTGGTCTCGAACACATGGCCATTGTAGTTCTTCGGGGTACTCATCCTCCCTGAGGAGTGACTTTGTCAATGAGGTCCTTCGCCCAGTAGTGTCATGTTAACTTCAGCCCCTCACATTATTTAGCCTGTCAGTTGAAGCAGTGTGCTAGGGTGTGCCACCTGGAGGCAGACGTGAGAGATTTAGGAGATGGGTGAGGACCAGCGATGTCCATCCACCCTACTAGGTAGAGTGCAGCTGCCAGACATCAAAGTACTACCTCTACCCAGTGCCCCCTACATTCCCTGCACTTGTATACCTGCTCGTTAATGCAAATTTCTAATTAGTCAATCAAGTGACAGCAACTCAATGCATAAAAGCATGTAGACATGGTCAAGGGGTTCAGCTGTTGTTCAGACTAAACATCAGAATGGGGAAAAAATGTGATCTAACTGACTTTGACTGTGGAATAATTGTTGATGCTAGATGGGGTGGCTTGAGTATCTCAGAAGCTGCTGATCTTTTGGGATTTTCCACACATAACAGTCTCTAGAGCTTACAGAGAATGGTGCGAAAGACAAAACAGCATTCAGTGAATGGCAGTACTGTGGGTGAAAACACCTTGTTAGTCAGAGCGGCCAGTGAAAATGACCAGATTGGTTCAAGCTGACAACAAGGTGACAGTAACTCAACTAATCATGCATTACACAGTGATGTGCAGAAGAGCATTTCCGAACACACATGTCGAGCCTTAGAACTCCCATTCCCACACCAAACTGTTGGTCACCAGTGTTACATTCTCTTGTGTTACATTGTTACATTTGAAACTAATCACAAACTAGAAAAATCAATACCTCATATCCACTTAGGAAGCCTACAATCCAGTTCTATGAACATCTTCTGTGTCATATTCCCACTCAGACTGGACCATCTAAGTTCTCTCTCCCTTTGTTCACCTTTCCCATTTCCACTTGCCTTTCAACCAGACATGGCCTCCTGGGTTTCTTCTCCCTTGCTCTACCCTCCCCTATCTCACCTCATTTCTCCTATCATCCTCCAGCCCCTGTGTTATCTCTCCCTCCCTCTCCTTTATACTGAAAATCTTCTCTCTACACTCCCAGACCTGGTACACAATCCTGGCCCTAATATTGACTATTATGCTACCTGCGCAGATGCTGCTTAATCCATTGAATCCTACAGCAGTTTGTTTTTGTCCTATACATATTCTGGTACTTAATTATTGGTGTGAATTGTCAGGAGGTTTTCATAAGTTATTACTTATAACCTTGAAGTCAAAGTTGGATCAATTTCAACAACCTAAGACATAGGAACATAAGAAATAGGAGAAGGAGCAGGTCATCCGGCCCATTGAGCCTGCTCCACCATTCAATAAGATCATGACTCATCTCCATAAGAGGAACAACATCGTGAAATGCATAAACATATATAATATTTTGATTAACATTTATATTCAGAAAATACTCCACTCACCGGGAATTTACTAACATAACATAAATATAAATTCCATTTGATGAATCATTTGGTGAAATTATATTATTTGGAAATGGGGCTATTCTTCCTCAAGCATGCAGCCTCTAATATTTTAATGTTTTGCTCTGATCCAAAGTCAGCTCACTATGAGTGCAGGAGTGAGAGGGAGTTCCATAATGTTAATTAAATCGAGTCCTTTTTAGTCTCCTTGTCTTTGGGAAGTCATGAAAAAGTTTTAAGTCAAGCACTGAGCAACAAAGTCTGTTACAATATACTGTATGATACTCTGGGTGTGAGCGGCAACACAGATAGGACCCTTCACTCCTATGGAGGGATGTGGAGGTTTTCTCTACACTCTAATTCAAACACTGCTCTTTAATATATTCCACAATGTCATTCCCGTTGGGTACTCCACTCTTCTGCATTCCCTGCATATTAAACCATATATGAATCCTACCATTCCCTAAACGGAACTTTCCTAATTTTTTTCCAAATTTCTAAACGGACCTTGGCCCAAAACATAAATTGTTTCTGTCTCTCTGGTAAAGTATTCTTGCATTTTATATTTTTATTTTAGAAAACCCTGCTTTTATTCCAACATCTAGTGTTTTATATCTACTTTCAGAATAGTCTTTAGAGCTGTGTTATTGAGGGTATATATTCAGAGGGCTGCATGTTGCATGTGAGCCACAACCAACCATTGATCCATGCAGAGCTTAATGCTGCACAGTACGGAGAAAATACTTTACCGGTAATATCATCCATCATTCTGGCAGGAATGTGTACACTCAAAATACTTCTTACTTGAAATGATATAATTGATGAAATCTTATCCAAACTGTTGAAATTCAACTTGACTTTTAAGTGGAAAATGAGATGAATACTGTCTTTCTTCTTAAGCACTCAGTGCAACAAGTTCCCTCTGATTGATTTGGAAGTTATCAAATACACCTGATTTCATTCACATATAAAAATTGCCAAATCAGATTTAGCCAGAGTACACTCAGGGGGCTTAATGAAGTACTGAAAGAGCCAGGGATAGTGAAATACTGTCTTTCAGATGGGGCATTTTATAGCATTGAACATTACAGCATAATCTTTTAGTTCACAATGTTGTGCCAACCTTTTAAACTACTCTAAGACCAAGATATAACCACAGTGATGTCTTTTATTTTAATGAAGAAGAATAGAGGAGGTTATCAATTATCCTAAACAATATTTATCCCTCAACCAACATTACTAAAACATATTTCTGGCACATATAAAATTTTGTTTATGGGATCTTGTTACATACAATGTTACTGCTACTTTTCTTGAATTACAATAGTGACACTGTTAAATTAGCTTGGCTTGCGCTGAGTTCATGATTGGGATACCTTTGACTGTACGGTCAATTCATGATCTGTATTTCTTTGCTCTCTATTGAACTGACAGCACACTTATTCATGCAAGTTCCTGGAAACCTGGAGACAATACAATAATAAAAACAGCCAAAGCAAAATGTACCCGAGAAGATGTAGCTTTTCTGCTTCTTTTGAGCAGAGTTTTACTTGACATAAAGTTTCTTATAACCAATTAATTATTTTGAAGTCACTATCCTAATATTAGCAATGTAAGCTGCCAGTTTTGTCACTAATAATACACACGCATCTATAACATATATACCACGTTAATGGGTTTTCAATAATGTTTGATACAAGAGACTGCTAAGATTAGAATATAGGCCAAATAAACAAGTTGCTGGAGGAACTCAGTAGATCAGACAGCAGGGATAGAGGGGGCAAAGAATGGTCAAAGTCTTAATACTGTCAGCTGAAAAAATACCAGTTCTTTGATTACTAATAAATATTTTGTTATTTTGCCATAAGACTTGTATCAACAGACAGGTTACTGAACTGAAAGGTCAACCAAGGTTAAATCCTGAAACGATCAAGATTGGCGAATACCTGTATGAATGGCAAGAAAATAATTAATGAGTCATGTTTCCCCTTGGTCCTTTTTGTCTCTTCTCATCAACCCACTGCTTCCAACACACACTCAATATAATGCCACAGCCCAAAGATGTACCAGTTAGTAGGTTAATTGGTCTTTGTAAATTGTCCTGTGATTACGTTAATGTTACAAAGCTGGTTTGGTGGGCAGTGCAACTCATTGGCTGGAAGAGCCTGTTCCATATAGTATCTATAAAAACACGAATAGATAAACAAATCCCCAACCCCCAATCTTCCTGTCTTGTTCCCCACCTCTAGTTACTCTATCTGCTCATCATCCACACAATCCTCATGGGTCCTTTCTTTCCATTGTTTCCATCTTCTTATCCCACCTCTCTTATTTGGTTCCATGCTCCACCATACTTTCCTATCAAATTACATCATTTGCAGCCCCTTGTTTCCTCCACCTATCGTCTCCCAGCCTCTTGTCACTTTTTCCACTCTCCCCTTTTCTATCTACACCAGGATCCAGCATGGCAGCATTTGATCCTTCTCTTTCCTTCATCTCCTTATACTGGCAATCTCTCTGCTACAGAAGTACAACAGAGGATATTCATTCTGAATGAAGGGGCTCAACTGGAAGTGTTGACTGTCCATTTCTGTCCACAGATACTGCCTGACCCGACCCGCTGAGTTTCTCCAGTATTTTGTTTTTACAGTAGTTCCACATTTCAGCATCTGTAGTCTCTAGTGTTTCCCATTAGTATGTATAATAGCAATCAGTCAAATCCCAGATGAAGATGCTGCTATTTTCTTCACAATATCAGTGTAATATGTGATGGGACTCCTTCAAACAATGTCATGCACAATGTATATCAGAAGATGACTGAACGTAATGAAGACTAGGAAGTTCAAACTGAAGGTCCTCTCAGTCTAAACCCCTGCACTGTTAAGAAGCACAAATTATTTAAAACCCAGTCAGAGTACTAATCAGTAACGTCGATTTTAACAAAACCTGCCAAGTAAAAAACAGTTAATTATAGTATTAAAATATAATAGCAGTCGAGTAATTTTAGCATATCCTCCTTTGTACCATCTAAATCCTTAAGTGACAATTTAAGGATGAAGAAGGTGCATCTTGCTGAATTCAGTATTTTTTTCAAAAAAAATGCAGTTAAGACCCAATATATACTGGTCCCCGACAAGACTGTGTTCCCACTGATCGTAGAAACCAAAGAGGCTTTCTTGCCAGATGAGGGGAGTAAAACCAAATGAGAGATCTTAACGTTCATCTTAATATGAAATTCCACAAGGGAAGATTAGGCCTCTTGTTTCCAATATTTCCTTTTTTCTGCAACATACTGCTGGAAAATTTTACTACAGTTTCAGTCATTTATTTTTCTTTAGATAAAAATGATGATGTCCAAATAGCCATGACTATAAATTTAGAATGCAATCAAAATCCTAGTATCAATTTAATAGGGCAGTGTGCAATTCAATTCCCACTCCTTAGGGGATTCCATGAAACCAATTTTCCTTCTTATTTCAAAAAGTAAAAGAGTCATAGGGAGATACAACACAGAAAAGGCCTTTCAGTCCAGCATGTCTAAGCTGATCAGTAAGTGCCCATCTGTCTTGAACCAGCTAACCAACATCAATTCAGTCATTGATATATTTAACATCTGCCATGCCCTAATTTACACATTACCACTTCAACATCGAGAATTTGTACACTAGAAAGCAACAATAAAGCACTACACAGTCACTTGCACATAGGAATTGAATTTCACTTTGCATTAAAGTGCAGACTTTTCATTCTAATTGTGTGTTTTCTTGAAAAAAATGTGTATAATTTGTTTATGTTTTGCAAATGCTGCCTTTACGATGATGTGTGTCTGTGAGCTCTTTAAGTAAGGTTTTCATCACGTATTATACATATGACAATAAATTCAACTTTGACTTTGAGCCTTCCTCAGTGCCTTTTACATTTTTTGCACATGGCATTAATAGCCGGATAGATACCACAGAAAAAATGTGTTAATGGACAAAAATACATTGGAAACAGCTTTGTGGAAGCCTACGTCCAGAATTATGCAGTAAAATGAACTACACATGGTTCCTAATTGAAGCTGAATGAAAATTTCTCAAGCTCAATTGTTACCATCAGATTGAAGGGACTGTCTACATAGATGCCACAGAACTTTTTCCCCTTGCGTTTTCAATGAAAGTTGTGCGTCATGCATAAAAACTTTAATTTATTTCACAAGTGCAGGAAGCATGCAATGGATAACTTGTGGCAATATTAGGTGTAATAACTGATACCAGGAATGCTTCAGGGATCACTGAAGTGAATTGTACATTAATGTGCACAAGCTAATTTCCTGATAAATGCTATGTTACCGAGAAATTATCCCTCATATGTTCTAACCAGCTCTTTATGTGCAATTTGCATATGGAAAATAGTCACTAATTTATCGAATGGAAATAAGCATTAGAGATTAAATCAGGAAGTATAAGGCAAAAAATGAAATAAGCTTTGGGAAATACAGATGAAATTAAGTGAGAGAAATGTGAATTTCTTTTCAAATAAAGCCTGCACTTCAGCTTCAAGTAAAAGTTTCCACATTTATATATTAACTTTTCGGGCTAGGGAATTTGATATTTTATCACTAACCACAACTTTAGAAACTATTTTTCGCAATGAAGCCACACCAATCTTTTCCAGCTTCTTTACAGGTCATCTGATAGATGAGTATTCCAGCATCATGGCAATGATTGGGTTTAGTATTAAATAGGTCTATGATTGACAGCAGTTCCAGATTTCTGCATTTAAATGTATGTGCGAGAGCATCAGAGGTTGTTTTCTGATTTACTCCTAATAACAATGAGTGTCATCCTTACTCCGTTCATAGAAGTAAGACCTAAGATTTCATCTCATACCCACTTTAATTATATTCAAGGCAAGGAAACATGAACAAACTTGAATAAACAATTCTTCCAAGTTATGTACATCTTAATTTTAGACATGGGTATAGGGAAGACTACATAGCCATAAAATCAATACTTAGGAACAAGAAAAAAAAAGCAAGTTAGCTATCTGTTTTGGGAAAAAGATAATGGGAGGAATTGTCACAATGTTTCTCCAGTCAACAAGGAAATGGGCACCATTAGTGGAAAAAGATACTTGGGACAATTGTGTTGGACCTCTTGCTTAAATAACTTGAAAAGTAGCAATTTTAGTAGTATTAAAGGATGGAGGACTGCGTCTCAATATCACCAAGACCAAGGACTGCCAACACAGATGCCTTGTGCAGGAAGGCACAGAGTCGACTGTACTTCCTAAGAAGGTTGGCGTCATTCAATGTCTGTAGTGAGATGCTGAAGATGTTCTATAGGTCAGTTGTGGAGAGCGCCCTCTTCTTTGTGGTGGCGTGTTGGGGAGGAAGCATTAAGAAGAGGGATGCCTCACGTCTTAATAGGCTGGTAAGGAAGGTGGGCTCTGTCGTGGGCAAAGTACTGGAGAGTTTAACATCGGTAGCTGAGCGAAGGGCGCTGAGTAGGCTACGGTCAATTATGGAAAACTCTGAACATCCTCTACATAGCACCATCCAGAGACAGAGAAGCAGTTTCAGCGACAGGTTACTATCGATGCAATGCTCCTCAGACAGGATGAAGAGGTCAATACTCCCCAATGCCATTAGGCTTTACAATTCTACCGCCAGGACTTAAGAACTTTTTAAAAGCTATTATTAATGCTTTTTGAGATAGTGATTTAGATGCATATCATATTTTTTACTGAGTTAAGTATTGTATGTAATTAGTTTTGCTACAACAAGTGTATGGGACATTGGAAAAAAGTTAAATTTCCCCATGGGGATGAATAAAGTATCTATCTATCTATCTATCTATCTATCAAATACAATCCCAGCAAGTATAAACCCATTCACTCAGTCCTCATTGGTGCTAACTTCATTTAACATAGCAATAGCAGCATGTTGTACAGCAGGTCTGAAATAGTGGCAGAAATGAAGTGTGATGATGAAGCATACAAGGACAAATTTCTAGGTGAATACCCTCACTCACTTAAAAATTTATCTGCTTAATTTTATGCCATCCTGAAAATACAATTTTGGCACTTTAAATGTATTTGTACTTTGTGTCGCTTTTGGTGCTGACAAATCTCAGTCTCCATAAGCTGACAACTTTAAAAGAATGCATCCTGTCAGAGTAATAGATTGATGAGCTGCACAGTTCCTCACAGTTTGAAGTTATAAAAGGGAAAAAGAAATCACACCTATGCTCTAAATCTGACATAGAAATAGCAGATAGAATGACAGATACATATTTCACAGCATAACCTCCTCATTTAAATTGGCAAGGTCAGGTTACAGAGACCCTTCTATTAAACAAGGTGGGAGAACAGAGAATGCAATTTAGCCCCCGAGAGAAAGAAAGAACTTGCTTTAATACAGTTCCTTTCACAACCTTGGGACTCCCATCTGTCTTATTTAAAGTGTTTCTTACAACTATCTATTGGAGCAGATAGTTGAGTGCTTACTCTTAGTCTCCTGTTTGGTCCAAAGTCAGTTCTACATTTGATTACCTTACTATGAAGCATTCTGGCACTTTTTTTTCATCTAGTGCCACAATTTTTTGTTCTTAACTATGATCTTAAAGAGAAATCTGCTGTGTGTTTCCCTTTTATTTTTCCAATGTTAGGAGTCTAGAGACTTTAATTTTACCACATTGATGCAAGATCCAAGGTTGACAAATAGACACTGGATTTATCAGCATGTTGACTGAGCATAACCTTCATGTGCTGGATGGCTTAATGGACTATTTCATTTATCTTTTAATCTCTGTACGTGGGTGTATATCCATAAACAATTGATGAGAAATGGAAATATCTTTTTGCATAGCACTCTCTGATTTGTTTTGACAGTAGGACTAATTTACAATGAATTCCAACTGGGACTTAACTATCAGTTCATTCTGGGAGAGGTGAACCTGAGGTCAATGGAACAAATCAAGCGAAATAAAAGCAAGGATTTCCTCATAATGATGAGCACCAGGGTCATGATTCTTTTTTGCTGGGGGAGCAATAAGCAATTTGACTAATCATTGTTACAAAATTGAGCAAGATTTATTTTTGTTCAACTTTCACTCAAGAAATAACTTATACCCAGGACAATTCAAATTTATACAATCCTTTGCATTAGCCATTCACTCAATGCATTTTACCCAGTCCATGTTTATTGCAGATAATAAATCTTCCATGAGTCGATCCAATTTTGCAGAGTTGTCACTAATGTTTCTCCAAAATAACACCTAAATTAAAGTTTTACATATATTTTAAAAACAGGTAAATTGATAAATTTGGATTAAAAGGTTCAAGATTTTTTTCAGTATTATGAAAATAACCTATTCTTCATCGATATCCATCTATCACGTGCCACAAGCACAACTAAAATAATTGAAAATGAGTTTATAAAACCAGAGAATTATTTACAAGTTACACTTCAGCAGCAATTTCATAGTAAATTAAAAGCTCTTAAACTATGTCTACGAGGAATTTAGAAGGAGGCTTAATTTTAAGAGCCCACAAAAGCCCTGTAAATAGACACTCAACATCATAATTATCTCAATATAATGTAGGTACTCAATTATTTTGGTGCAGGGGGTCTAACAATTAATCCATTGCTTGTTTACTAGTGCATATAATTGTGGAGATTTCAATTATCATATTTCTTGGCACATATCTTCTCTTTCTTTGCACTGATTTTCGGCATATTGGGAAGGGAAGAATGCAGCACAGGGAAACTCCAGGCTGAGAAGCTTTGCTTAATATAAATAATGACTGTCAGCAACATCGACTTTAATTCTCAGGAGTTTGACTTAATTAGAGGCAACTAATCACAATGCACCTGGAATAATGATTCTTTCGTGGTTTACTTAGGGAGAACACTACATAAAAATTACCTCATTACACTGGAGAGGCAAATTAAAAAGGTACTGCCAGGTCAGGAAAATTCCCATAGGGAAGAATTGGATAAAATCAATGGAGTGACTAGGAAAGATGCATTTCTCTCAACTAAGATTTCAAAAGTTAAAAGCAGTTGATCAGAAGATTAGAGGGGGCTCTTGGTCAGGAATAGTCTTTAACTTGCTGCATGGAACGATGAAAGTGACAGACCTTCTCCACATATTTAAATGGCATTTGGTGGGTACTGGCAACCTGTGACTGCAGAACTATGAACCTAGTTCTTGAAGGTGGGGTAACATTATTTTTTGACCAGCCCCCACGTAGTAGGCTGAATGGCTTGATTCTGTGTCATAAGTACCCTACAATGGAATGATCTGCCCGTTGGGTCATTTTGTGCTGACTGGCCTGTGTCCTACATTCACCTCCATCACGGTAGCTGCACAAGCTAATCACTCCTAGGGTCCTGCAGCTATTTCTGCCTCAGTCACTGTACAAAACTGCTATTCAGCTGCAGGTGGTACAAAGTGAGGTCATGCTCAGTGAAGTGGCCTGAAAACCTGTGTTATCAGCAGCATTGTTTTAAACACATTTTGAAATTGGAAGGGGGAAAACAAACAATTAAAATAACATATTTTGAGGTCATGCATTTTAAATGCTTTAAACTGTTAACTAAAACAATGAAATATTGAAAAAATAACTAAAACCATCTAAACTGTTAAATGAAGATAAGTTGCTTGATTCAAATGAACAAGGCCACTTATTCTTGAGTCTGTAACTTTGAGAACGCCCATGGATTTAACGTTGAGCGCCAAGGTGGAAAGAGAAGCCAGGTATGCGTACAACTGACCTCCACTATCTCCCTGACCTCCTCACTGCTTTTTTAGGTGTGGAAGTCAGGAATGGTTTGTATGCCCACTACTGCTAACTGGTCATGCATTTTGGCCAATTATAAATGTCTGAGGTTTGTAATCCAATGATGGAGAGTGCAATTTGCAGAGGCTGCTTAAAGCATCAACTCTGAAAATGAATCTCACAACTATTGCATTACTTTTCTCTCTCTGAAAAGATTCTAAGAGGGGAAGGAAGAACTACAAGTACTCAAAAGAGATGCCAGATATCTCTTTTAGTATTTGTTCACAGAGAAGTTTGCTTGAAGTGCTGACAATAGACCAGTATAAGATTGGCCACTAAGTGGATAGGTTTTCTCATCCATTAACATCTGAGGTAAGGGAAATGAGGTTCAATATTCAATGGGCAATTTGTATCTCTACTTTACAAAGGCACTCAAAATTGAAATTACTGTCAAAAATTAAAATGTGATCTATAAAATAAAGTTTCCATTAAAAATTACGTGATTGAAAGAGAAGCAGGAATGAGTAATACTGTAATTTGGGAGTTAGGAGAAAGCTGCAAGAGTATTGTTAAGGGTGAGGTGAATATCATGTTGTCAACACCCAAAGATTAAGGGAAATGGAAAGAGGTAGCTTTCTTAAGATCCTTTTCAACAAGGACACACAGAAAGCAGGCAGATCACATGTTTTCTGACATTTCCCAGGTTTCTGTTGGAATAGACAGTTATGGTCAAATGATTAGATATCACAGATAACAGGCTGACAGTACTGAGGAAACAAACACTTAGTGAATAGGTGAAGGTAGAGGAAGGGTGACTGCTGCCATGATAACCCACTAATGCCCAGATAATAAATGACAAACTAAATCAGGTGTGATACCAGTGACTTCAATCCCAGTACCCTTCACAATGGCAAGTCTCCATTGTCCATCCTTAATGTGTCCTGGACAAGGGAAGCACTTTAAAGTTGAATTGAATTCAATTCAATTGACTTTATTTCTTACATCCTTCACATACATGAGGAGTAAAAATCTTTACATATCTGTCTGAATGTGCAATATGCAAATTATAGTAATGTGTAACAAATAGTATATACAGTAAGATGTACAACAGACCAGTCAATATAGCTAAGAAATACAATTGTGTCAGCGTGAATTAATCAGTCTGATGGCCTGGTGGAAGAAGCTGTCTGGGAACCTGTTGGTCCTGGCTTTAATGCTGCAGTACTGTTTCCTGGATGGTAGCAGCTGGAACCATATAACAATTACAGGCATGGAAACAGGCTATCTCAGCCCTTCTAGTCCGTGCCGAACTCTTACTCTCACCTAGTCCCACTGACCTGCACTCAGCCCATAATCCTCCATTCCTTTCCTGTCCATATACCTATCCAATTTTTTTTAAATGACAATATCGAACCTGCCTCTACCACTTCCACTGGAAGCTCATTCCACACAGCTACCACTCTCTGAGTAAAGAAGTTCCCCCTCGTGTTGCCCCTAAACTATTGCCCCCTCTCTCAACTCGTCCTCTTGTTTGAATCTCCCCTACTCTAAATGGAAAAAGCCTATCCACTTCAACTCTATCTATCCCTCTCATAATTTTAAATACCTCTATCAAGTCCCCCCTTAACCTTCTACGCTCCAAAGAATAAAGACCTAACTTGTTCAACCTTTCTCTGTAACTTAGGTACTGAAACCCAGGTAACATTCTAGTAAACCTTCTCAGTACTCTCTCTATTTTGTTGATGTGTTTCCTATAATTCGGTGACCAGAACTGCACACAATACTCCAAATTTGGACTTACCAATGCCTTGTACAATTTTAACATTACATCCCAACTCCTATACTCAATGCTCTGATTTATAAAGGCCAGCATACCAAAAGTTTTCTTCACCGCCATATCCACATGAGATTCCACTTCAGGGAACTATGCAGCATTATTCCTAGATCATTCTGTTCTAGAAAGACTCAATTTTTGGTTGGGGACACTCGGGTCTCTAATGATCCCTCGTGCCCTTTTTACGCACCTGTTGCTGTAAATGTCCTGAATAGTGGGAAGTTCACATCCACAGATGCGCTGGGCTGTCTGCACCACTCTCTGCGGAGTCCTGCAATTGAGGGAAGTACAGTTCCAATACAAGGCAGTGATGCAGCCAGTCAGCATGCTCTCAACTGTGCCCCTGTAGAAAGTCCTTAGAATTTGGGGGCACTCTTGCCAAACTTCTTCAACCTCTGAGGTGAAAGATACACTGATGCGCGTTTTTCACCACACGGCTGGAATGTACAGACCAAGTGAGATCCTCAGTGATGTGTATACCAAGGAACTTGAAGCTGTTGACCCTTTCAACCTCAGATCCATTGATGTCAATAGGGGTGATCCTGTCTCCATTCCTCCTGTAGTCCACAACCAGCTCCTTTATTTTTGCGACTTTGAGGAAGAGGTTGTTTTCTTGAGACCACTGTGTCAGGGTGATGACTTCTCTGTTGGCTGCCTTGTTAATATTTGAGATAAGGCCAATCAATGTGGTATCATCTGCATATTTCATTGGCAGATTAGAGCTGTGGGTGGTGCCACAGTCATTGGTGTCCAGAGAGTAAAGGAGAGAGCTTAGGTCACAGCCATGGGGAGCTCCTGTGTTGAGGGTCAGAGGGACAGAGGTGAGGGAGCCACTCTTACCACCTGCCGACCATCCAGGATCCAGCTGCACAAGGCAGGGTGAAGGACACGGTTTCTGAGCTTATTGTCAAGCCTGGGGGGAATTATGATGTTGAATGCTGCATTGTAGTCCAAGAACAGTTGCTGGTATTTTTGACTATTGAGTCACATTCATGCCAGACCAGGTAAGCAAGACAGACTTCCTTCCCTAAAACACATTAGAACTTAAATATGTTTATAAACAATAGTAATTTCATAGGTACTGTTTATTAACTTCAGATTTATTTGTTTTATTTGTTTATTTGCTTTACATAAATTCTCCTCTAGCATTCTGAGATTTGAACTCATGTCACTGGATCAATGACCCAGACCTCAAGCTGCTGGTTAAATATCCATCATACTACTCCTTCCATTCATTACTAGTTCCTCCATTTGTTTTTTCCTTCACAACATTCCCTTCGTTAAAAAGCAAAAATAAAAGCTAATACAATACGAAACCTAAATTTCTACATGACTTCATGCCAAATTGCTTGCAGACTTAAACTAATCACCCCTCTGCAATTTCTAATGCTTGTTACTTGTCTGTGCCAGTAGGTGCAGATAGATCTGTACTGCTGGTTGCTGAATGGCTGATGGGAGGAATATTGGCTCCCAATGGAAAAGATTCCAAGCCTTGAATCCCCAGACAGCACATCTTGCATTTTTTTAATATCAAAGTAAACTTTATTCATAATAAAACATTATTTACAAGAATAAACCGTGCAGTTGTTTACAGTAGTCAATACTTTAAGTAGGTTTCCATTGTATTCCTTGAAACCAATAAGACTGTTGCCACTCAAATGGGTCCCTGGGGTGGTGCACTTCTGCAATAATTGAGAGGATTCCTCACTCAACCTGTTCCCTCCCAGGCCAGTAAAGGGAGAAGATTAAACTGTGGTTTTTCTTTCCCCCACTGGGCATTGCGGTGGCTGCCGTAAGCTTCAGTGCAACCCTCAACATGTACTCCTGCAGCCTGGAATGTGCCAGTCAACAGACCTCTTGATGTGCAGATTTCGGGCCAACCAAAGAGCATCTTTGGCCAAACTGTTGATCTGCCAGCAGCGCTCATAGTGTCTGTGATTATGCGTGCCCCTGGGAACAGCCTGGAGATCAGAAAGTCCTCTGTCACTCAGCTGCTCAGGATGAACTGTGACACAGGTCCTTGCATCTTTCTGTACACCGTTTTTGTAAATCCAGGTCAGCAAGTGTTTCATCCCCACCACCGTCATCCCACAGGCAGCCTGCGGTGTAAGTATTGGTCCAGGCATACAGGCGGGATCTGACTGGGAGGTCCCCTCTCACTGCCAGACAGGCAAGGTCTGGTGCCTGCTGCTGAGATCTAGCAATGAGGCATTCTGCCAGATAGTCTGGATGGTCTGCTCAGGGTACACCCCTCTGTGTCCATTGAGTTCTTCTCCTGAAGAACTTCCCCACAAAGGACAGATAGTGTGGCAATGTCCAGACGACTTTGCAGTATGGACAGTTGTAGATAAACATAGGGTACTGCGAACTAACAACCAGAGCAGACACAGCCAGCCCCTCAAACCTATCTGCCTTTTAATATTATGCTGATGTGATTGGAACCACAACTTCACATTCCTGTTTACTAGTGATAACTTTTTAATTATTTTGCATAATTATCTACATCTACCCTTAACATACTCATAGCCTTTCCTTGCACTACTTTTTATGGAGATAAGACCTCCGAAAGAAGACATTATATTTTACATAGAATACAGAATAACACTACATTACATGAACAGGCCCTTCAGCCCACTATGAACATGCTGACCATGATGCCAATTTAGACTAACAGTAGCTGTGTGTACTTGATCTGCACTTCTCTATTCCCTGTCATATGTCTATCCACATGTTGCTTAAAAATTACTATCACATCCCTTCTACCACCTCACCTGCTGTGTTTTAAGCCCCTACCACTCTGTGTAAGTTTTGTCTCACAAATCTCCTTCAAATGTTCCCACTCTTATCCTAAAGTTATTAACTCCGATGTTTGATATTTCCACCTGGGAAAAAAAGAGTGACTATTTACATCTTGTATCTGTCCATGGATAATCCTGTATGGTTAAACAGTGATCCACCAGTCCTCTCCCAGATCTTATGTTTTAAACTAGTCCCCATTCACTCTTCTAAACTTTCCTTAAGTCTACCTTTTCCTTATAACAGCCCATCAATCTATTCTACATATTGGTTCAATAAACTTTCACTGATTTGCATCCATGTATTTCCTCAAATAAGGCCAGTACTGCACACAGTAGTGGTCTCACCAATGTCTTATATAACTCAAGCACAATCCTGTTTCTGCATTCAATTTCCATCTGAATAACAAGTAGCATTGTTTTCACTTTCTTAATTATTCACTGCATCTACATATTAATCTTCTGGCACTCAGATCCCTCAGCATCCTATCTGGATTTTTTTATTCTTCCTGCCAGAAGTGAGCTATTTCATGTTTTCTCTCACTATCCTCCATCTGCCAGATAATTACTTGCTTACACAACCAACTTTATTTTCCTTTGTAGTCTGCACGTATCTTCACAGCTCTCTTTCCTACCAATATATATGTGCCTTCAACAAATTTATTTATTTAGGGAGATTTCGTGGAATCGCCTCTTCCAGTCCTTTGAGCTTTATCACCCCAGCAACCCCACAAACCCAATTAACCATAACCTAATCACCAGACAATTTTACAATGACTCTAACCTACACGGTATGTCTTTGGACTGTGGGAGGAAACCGGAGCACCCAGGGAAGACCCACACATTCCACGAGGTGGACATACAGAGAACTCCTTACAGAATGGCGCTGGAATTGAACTCTATACTCTGGAATGCCCCATGCTGTAGTAGCATCACACTAACTGCTACACAACTGCGAGCAAGTTTACAATCTCTGTAAATGGGGCTGACACACTACTGAATGCATGGTGGCATGGTGGGACATAAATATTGCCATCCTGAAATTAAATTGTCACAATTATAGTTCTGTTACTCCTTCAAAGTGATGAATCAGTAATCTTCATCATGTATTGCATGACAGAGAACTAACTATAGTTAACTACAAATTTTAAACACCAGCAAACACATTTCCTTTGGCAACAGTCTCTGCTAGTATTGCAGCAAGCCAAACTTTTCTCTGAGCCTCTAACACAGCATTCAGGCCTTCCTGCTAGAATGTGGTTTTGGCCACCACTCCTTAGAAAAAAATAGGTTTCAAGTTCAATGTTAGCTTCTAGTGCCAAGTTAGCTTCAGGCAACCTGGCAACACAAGAACCCAGCAACTGAGCTTTGAGAAGTAGCATTACTATGGGATCAGTGCATGCAGACACATTTCTTCCTTGCCTGTCATTCCTGGCTCCTTCAATTGTGTGTCACCTAAAAGAGAGTAAATAATTTATTTGGCTATTATATTAATATTGTAGAAACTATAATAGATTGTGGGATCTGGTGGGGAAAGATAGTTACTGAAATTTTGTGGATGGTGTAATGC
Source organism: Hemitrygon akajei (assembly GCF_048418815.1). Lineage (NCBI taxonomy): Eukaryota > Metazoa > Chordata > Chondrichthyes > Myliobatiformes > Dasyatidae > Hemitrygon > Hemitrygon akajei. The sequence goes on from NC_133124.1 coordinate 99,032,111, forward strand.
CTTTGACTTTCAGTGTTATTTCTCAGTGCTGTGTGTCCATAGTTGATGGTTTTATGAATGGTAAATAAAAAATCATTTCTTTTTAATCTCACAGTTCTGTGGATATTTTAACCCAATTTCATGTGAGACGAACTTGAACCAAAAGAATTCCAACTCTCAAACCTGTAGTACACAATTCATCATTTTCTAATTTGTCTTTTACAAATATGGAACACTAAACATTCAAAAGTGACAATTCTACACTGACCCTTTTCTAACAGCCTTGCTTACAGGCTCGTCAGTTAAAGAGAAAATGTAACTTTACAGGGTGTCTCATGTCTCTATCAGTTAGGAACCTTTAACATTTGTTATCAGTCCAATTTGGTATTCAGTTCCAGAGGTGTTATTGGAAAATGCATGGGGGTGGGTGGAGATAATCCAAAGGTGAGGAGAAGCCTTTTCCCTTCACTAGATGTTTCTCACACCAGAAAGCTGTGAAAGAAATATTTGAATATACTCTACCTACAGCTTTCTTATCTCTCAGCTGATGTCTAATATTAATCAATTATAGAGAAAAAAAATAACCAGAAGAGCCAGAAGGGGCTATAAGAAGGCCTTGGCAGACAGAATTAAGGAAAACCCCAAGGCATTCTACAAGTATGTGAAGAGCAAGAGGATAAGATGTGAGAGAATAGGACCAACCAAGTGTGACAGTGGAAAAGTGTGTGTGGAACTGACGGAGACAGCAGAGGTGCTTAAAAATTATTTTGTTTCAGTATTCACTACTGAAAAGGATCTTGGCGATTGTAGGGATGTCCTACAGTGGACTGAAAAGCTTGAGCATGTAGATATTAAGGAAAAGGATGTACTGGAGCTTTGGGAAAGCATCAGGTTGGATAAGAACTGGACGAGATGTACACCAGGCTACTGTGGGAGGTGAGGGAGGAGATTGCTGAGCCCCTGATGATGATCTTTGCATCATCAATGGGGACGGGAGAGGTTCCGGAGGATTGGAGGGTTGCAGATGTTGTTCAAGAAAGGGAATAGGGATAGCCCAGGAAATTATAGAGCAGTGAATCTTAGCTCGGTGGTTGGTAAGTTGATAGAAAAGATCCTGAGAGGCAGGATTTATGAACATTTGGAGAGGTATAATATGATTAGGAGTAGTCAGCTTGGCTTTGTCAAGGACAGGTCATGCCTTACGTGCCTGATTGAATTTTTTGAGGATGTGACTAAACACATTAATAAAGGTAGAGCTGTAGATGTAGTGTATATGGATTTTAGCGAGTCATTTGATAAGGTACCCCATGCAAGGGGATATTGAGAAAGTAAGGAGGCATGGGATCCAAGGGGACATTGCTTTGTGGATCCAGAACTGGCTTGCCCACAGAAGGATTATGGAATAGATGGCTTTGTGGCTAAGTTTGCTGATCATACAAAAGATAGGTGGAGGGGTCGGTAGTGCTGAGGAAACAGAGAGTCTACGGAGAGACTTGGAAAGATTGGGGGAATGGGCAAAGAAGTGGCAAATGAAATACAATGTCGGAAAGCGTACGGTCATGCACTTTGGTAGAAGAAATAAATGGGCAGACTATTATTTAAATGGGGAGCGAATTCAAAGTTCTGAGATGCAACGGGACTTGGGAGTCCTCGGGCAGGATACCCTTAAGGTTAACCTCCAGGTTGAGTCAGTGGTGAAGAAGGCGAATGCAATGTTAGCATTCATTTCTAGAGGAATAGAGTATAGGAGCAGGGATGTGATGTTGAGGCCCTATAAGGCATTGGTAAGACATCACTTGGAATTCTATGTGCAGTTTTGGGCTCCTTATTTAAGAAAGGATGTGCTGACATTGGAGAGGGTTCAGAGAAGATTCACTAGAATGATTCCAGGAATGAGAGGGTTAACATATGAGGAACTTTTGACCACTCTTGGACTTGGAGTTTAGAAGAATGAGGGGGGACCTCATAGAAACATTTTGAATGTTGAAAGGCATGGACAGAGTGGATGTGGCAAAGTTGTTTCCCATGGTGGGGGAGTCTAGTACGAGAGGACATGACTTTAGGATTGCAGGGCGCCCATTCAGAACAGAGATACGAAAAAAAATTTTTAGCCAGAGGGTGGTGAATCTGTGGAATTTGTTGCCACAGGTGGCAGTGGAGGCCAAGTCATTGGGTGTATTTAAGGCAGAGATTGATAGGTATCTGAGTAGTCAGGGCATCAAAGGTTATGTTGAGAAGGCGGGGGAATGGGACTAAAGGAGAGATTGGATCAGCTCATGATGAAATGGCGGAGCAGACTCGATGGGCCGAATGGCTGACTTCTGTTCTTTTGTCTTATGGTCTTATGGCAAAGAGTGGTTGTAGATGGGTCATATACTGTATGGAGTTCGGTGACCAGTTACGTGCCTCAGGGATCTGTTCTGGGGCCCCTATTCTTCGTGATTTTTATAAATGACCTGAATGAGGAAGTGGAGGGATGGGTTAGTAAATTTGCTGATGATACAAAGGTTGGGGGTGTGGTGGATAGTGTGGAGGGTTGTCAGAGGTTACAGTGGGACACTGATAGGATGCAAAACTGGGCTGAGAAGTGGCAGATGGAGTTCAACCCAGATAAGTGTGAGGTGGTTCATTTTGGTAGGTCAAATGTGTGTGTGGCCTCTGTCGGTCATGGTCGATCATGGGTATGATGGCAGAATATAGTATTAGTGGTAAGACTCTTGGCAGTATGGAGGATCAGAGGGATCTTGAGGTCTGAGTCTATAGGACACTCAAATCTGCTGTGCAGGTTGACTCTGTTGTTAAGAAGGCATACGGTGCATTAGCCTGCATCAATCATGGCGTTGAGTTTAAGAGCTGAGAGGTAATGTTAGAGCTACAGTATACAGGACTCTGGTCAGACCCCACTTAGAGTACTATGCTAAGTTCTGGTCGCCTCACTATAGGAAAGATGTGGAAACCATCAAAAGGGTGTAGAGGAGATTTACAAGGATGCTGTCTGGATTGGGGAGCATACCTTATGAGAATAGGTTGAGTGAACTCAGCCTTTTCTCCTTGGAGCGACAGAGGATAAGAGGTGACCTGATAGAGGTGTACAAGATGATGAGAGACATTGATCGTGGATAGTCAGAGGCTTTTGCCCAGGGCTGAAATGGCTAGCACAAGAGGGCACAGTTTTAAGATGATTGGAAGTAGGTACAGAAGAGATGTCAGGGATAAAATTTTTACGCAGAGTGGTGAGTGCATGGAATGGACTGCCGGCGACAGTGGTGGAGTTGGATATGATACGGTCTTTTAAGAGGCTCCTGGATATGTACATGGAGCTTAGCAAAATAGAGGGCTATGTGTAACCGTAGGTAATTTCTAAGGTAAGGACATGTTCAGCACAGCTTTGTGGGCCAAAGGGCCTGTATTGTGCTGTAGGTTTTCTATGTTTTTCTATGTTTCTATGTCCTGTATAGGCTTGTTAGTGTATCCCACTCACAGAAAATACAAACTGGATATTTGTGTGAGTTAGTCATGATAGCTGATCTTAATCTTTCTTGTTAAGCAATTTTATATCCTAACATGATTATAACATTTTATTGATAACATGACTTCCCATAATTATACACATATTGATTTGACAACAAGTTCAATTGCCTGTATGTAGTATTATTGTTTTGTGAAATGTAAGCATCCCTAACAAAACCATTAAGAAAGGAGTTGTATTACATGTTTCATGATCTCAAATCATCCCTCTATACTTAAAATCCAGGTCAATAATTTAAATTGTGGCCATGATCATAGCATATTAAACTTAATAGACAATCACATATAGTAAGAGCCCTTGGAGATTAATGGGCTTAATCAAGCTAATTAATAGCCATGGTTGTCAACCATTCGTAGCTCATCTTTTCGTAGACTTTGATACATGCTCAACCAAACACAGAAATCCAAAATGAGCTGTATGTGAGTTTCTGATGAACCTGATCTTCTGCTCTGCCACTGCGCTCACCATTGCTGGTAGATAGAAGCATCACCCACTCGCATTCATGAGAATTAAAGATGTTTGGGTCATCTTAGTTTCCTAAGGTTATTAAAGCCAGTGGTCGTAATGGGGATAAGCCCCCACTGCCTATTAAATGGTCCCAATGGTGTGTGCTTCAGTAGCCTCGGACATCCAAGTCCAGTTCCTGGCCTTCGCTGTGATTTAGCTACTGAGCATGGTGGACAGCAGAAGGGGCAAAGGCGACTTACTGGTGCCGTAAAACCCGTCACTTTGGGCAGATGGGGCTCATCAGCCTTGGTTGGTAGCTCATCTAGGAGAAGAAGAACTTTGATCTCAAGCCACTGCTGCTTGTAGCTATACACACTCACAGAGAAGGCTTCAGGAGTAAACCCCGAGGGAAAAATCTGGAGCTGGAGTCCCTAAGGCAGTCCTACATTGAGTTCAATGCTGACTAGCAACTCCTGCAACACTGCTGCTGCCAAACTGTATTGGTCTCTACAGTTCCTTTGAGTTCATCAGATGGATGGAGCAGGGTATCTTGCTACATAGGCATCAGCTTGTTCTTCATATTATACTGCTCTGGATGAGTATCTAGACAGCCAGGGCACAACATCCATCGTCTACCCTGACCAACAAATGCCTACTAAGGTCATCTTAATTTATTTTAATTCTTTTTAATCAGTATTTATGTTCTCCCAATATTTACCTCCTTTCAGTATGTTTCACTTATATTCATCTATTTGAAATAATTTAATATCTCCAAATATATTATTAGGCAGTTGAAATGGTGGATGCGGGTTCAATTTCAACATTATTGATCGAGAAACGATTGCACAGGTTTGTGGACGTCAGTGAGTTAGACCGGTGGGAAGAGTATAAAAGGTGATGATATCTTCTTCAGGGTTTCATTGAGGAACGACTGTGCAGGCGTGTGGACGTTAGCGAGGTAGACCGGCAGGAAGAGGTTAAAAATAAGGCAGCTTTATAGAGGGGGCAACAGAGTAGAGGGAGACAGAGTAGGAGTGCTTTAGCTCAACGGGGCTTTGATGATAATGGGTAAGGCAAAGTAAGTTACTTGTGAAGAATAGGAATAGGAAGTATGTCTGTGAGGCTGGTGTTCTGTACTGAGTATCAGATGTGGGATGTTAGGACATTCCCAGCCTCACAGACAGCCACATCTGCACCAGCTGCAGAGGGACTGGGTTGTGGAAATGGAGATGCAGCTCGATGGCCTTCATCTGGTCAGGATAAGCGAGGAGATGATGGAGAGGATCCTCAGGAAACAGATAAGTGGGTAACATTCAGGAAAGGGAAGGGCAAGAGTCAGATACTAGAGAGTACCCCAGTGGCTGTCCCCCTTAACAGTAAGTACTTCTGTTTGAGTACTGTTGGGGGGATGACTTACCTGGGGGTAGCGACAGTGGCCGTGCCTCTGGCACAGAGTCTGTCCCTGTGGTTCAGAAGGGTAGGGAAAGGAAGAGGAAGGCTGCAGTGATAGGGGGTCAGACAGGCAATCCTGAGGAAGCAAGAAAGAAAAGCAGATGGTAGTTTATCTCCCAGGTGCCCGGGTCTGGGATGCTTCTGATCACGTCCATGATATCCTGAAGTGGGAAGGTGAACAGTCAGAGGTCGTGGTAGATATTGGTACTAATGACATAGGTAGGAAAAGGGAGGAGGTCCTGAAAACAGACTACAGGGAGTTAGGAAGGAAGTTGAGAAGCAGGACCTTAAAGGTAGTAATCTAGGGATTATTGCCTCTGCCACGTGACAGTGAATATAGGAATAGAGTGAAGTGGAGGATAAATGTGTGGCTGAGGGATTGGAGTAGGGGGCAGGGATTCAGATTTCTGGATCATTGGGACCTATTTTGAAGTAGAAGTGACCTGCGCAAAAAGGACTGGTTGCACTTGAATCCCAGGGGGACCAATAACCTGGCAGTGAGGTTTGCAAAGGCTATTGGGGAGAGTTTAAATTGGAATCACTGGGGGATGGGAACCAAACCAAAGAGACAGAGGAAGGGGCGGTTGGCTCACAAACCAAGAAAGCTTGTAGACCATGTGAGAGGGAGAATAGGCAGGTAATGGAAAAGGGATACGCTCAGTCTGATGATTTGAGATGTGTGTATTTTAATGCAAGGAGTATCATGAACAAAGCGGATGAATTTAGATTGTGGATCAATACTTGGAGCTATGAAGTTGTGGCCATTACAGAGACTTGGATGGCTCAGGGGTAGGAATTGCTGCTTAGAGTGCCAGGCTTTAGATGTTTTAGAAACAACAGGGCAGGAGGCAAAAAAGGTGGGGGCTTGGCACTGCTAATCAGAGACAGTGTCACAGCTGTTGAAAAGGAAGACATCATGGAGGGATTGTCCTCTGAGTCTCTGTGGGTGGAAGTTAGGAACAGCAAGGGGTTAATAACTTTACTGGGTGTTTTTTATAGGCCACCTAATAGTAACAGGAACATCAAGGAGCAGATATGGAGACAGATTATGGAAAGATGTAATAATAACAGGGTTGTCGAGGTTGGAGATTTTAATTTCCCCAATATTGATTGGCATCTCCCTCGAGCAAGTGGTTTAGATGGGGTGGAGTTTGGCAGGTGTGTTCAGGAAGGTTTACTGACACAATATTAGATACGGCTACAAAAGGAGAAGCTGTACTTGATAGGTTATTGGCAAATGAACCTGGTCAGGTGTCGGATCTCTCAGTGGGAGAGCATTTTGGAGATAGTGATCACAATTCTATCTCCTTTACCATAGCATTGGAGAGGGATAGGAACAGGCAAGTTAGGAAAGTGTTTAATTGGAGTAAGGGGAAGGATGAAGCTATCAGGCAGGAACTTGGAAGCATAAATTGGGAACAGATGTTCTCAGGGAAATGTACGGCAGAAATGTGGCAAATGTTCAGGGGATATTTTTGTGGTGTTCTGCATAGATGCATTCCAATGAGACAGGGAAAGGATGATAGGTACAGGAACCATAGTGTACAAATGCTGTTGAAAATCTAGTCAAGAAGAAAAGCTTATGAAAGGTTCAAAAATCTAGGTAATGGCAGAGATCTAGAAGATTATAAGGCTTTCAGGAAGGAGCTTAAGAATGAAATTAGGAGAGCCATAAGGGGCCATGAGAAGGCATTGGCAAGCAGGATTAATGAAAAGACCAAGGCATTCTACAAGTACATGAAGAGCAAAAGGATAAGACATGAGAGAATAGGACCAATCAATTGTGACAGTGGAAAAGTGTATATAGAACCGGAGGAGATAGAGGAGGTACTTAATGAATACTTTGCTTCAGTATTCACTATGGAAAAGGACCTTGGTGTGCAGGGGGTATAGCTTAATGGTAGAGCATTTGACTGCAGATCAAAAGGAAAAGGACCTTGGAGATTGTAGGAATGACATACAGCAGACTGAAAAGCTTAAGCATATAGACATTAAGAAAGAGGATGTGCTGGAACTTTTGGAAAGCATCAAGTTGGATAAGTCACCGGGACTGGATGAGATGTACCCCAGGCTACTATGGGAGGCGAGGGAGGAGATTGCTGAGCCTCTGGCAATGATCTTTGATATCATCAATAGGGATGGGAGAGGTTCCAGAGGATTGGAGGGTTGCAGATGTTGTTCAAGAAAGGGAGTAGAGATAGCCCAGGAAATTATAGACCAGTGAATCTTACCTCAGTGGTTGGTAAGTTGATGGAGAAGATCATGAGAGGCAGGATTTATGAAAATTTGGAGAGGCATAATACGATTAGGAATAGTCAGTATGGCTTTGTGAAAGGCAGGCCATGCCTTACGAGCCTAATTGATTTTTTGAGGATGTGACTAAACACATTGATGAAGATAGAGCAGTAGATGTAGTGTATATGGATTTCAGCAAGGCATTTGATAAGGTACTCCATACAAGGCTTATTGAGAAAGTAAGGAGGAATAGGATCCAAGGGAACCTTGCTTTATGGATCCAGAATTAGCTTACCCACGGAAGGCAAAGAGTGCTTGTAGGCGAGTGCTTATAGAGGTTGGTAACCATTGGTGTGCCTCAGGGATCTGTTCTGGGACCCCTCCTTCTCTTTGTGATTTTTATAAATGACCTGGATGTGGAAGTGAAGGGATGAGTTAGTAAATTTGCTGATGATACAAAGGATGGTGTATCGTGGATAGTGTGGAGGACTGTTAGAGGTTACAGTGGGATATTGATAGGATGCAAAACTGGGCTGAGAAGTGGAAGATGGAGTTCAACCCAGGTAAGTGTGAAGTGTTTCATTTTGGTAGGTCAAATATGATGGCAGAATATAGTATTAATGGTAAGACTCCTGACAGTGGGGAGGTTCAGAGGGATCTTGGGGTCCAAGTCCATAGGATACTCAAAGCTGCTGTGCAGGTTGACTGTGGTTAAGAAGGCATACGGTGCATTGGCCTTCATCAACTATGGGAAAGCAGTTCATAGGTTTTTGACAACAGTAGTCTTCCAAATTTCTAGAGATGTTCTGGAGGTGAAGCCTCACACTACACCAACTGAAGCTTACTCATCACTTGGAGCTTACTTCACATCGTATAATGTCTGTCAAGTTGTTCAGCCGTCTGCATCCAGAGACAGTAAGCTCAGATAAAACAACATCTCAAGCAGCAAGTATGAACAAGGATTCAGACCTAGAGTGAGGAATACATTTTTGACTATTAATTGAGAATAATTTCCCAAGCTGCTTTAGGAGAATATGCTACAAATAATGTGTGATCCCTTGTTAACCTCCAACAACCTAATGCACCAAATTGTTTAAGGAGAAATAGGCATTCAATACCAGAAAGAGCTTCCAGCTTCCAGGCAGTTTCCCTAAGTAGTCCCTTGGTATGTTGCATGTTCCTAATACAGATTTCAGTTTCATATTTACTTATCACATGGACATTGAAACACAGTGAAATGGATCGTTTGTGTTAACAACCAGCACACCTAAGTATGCACTGGGAGCAGCCCACAAGTGTTGCCACATTCTGGCATCAAAACAGCATGCACACAAAGCGAGGCAGAACAACACAAGCAACAAAATTACAAAACAATAGCCCCTTGCCTCCCACCCACTCATACACGTACAGTCCTCCAACTCAAGGACAGCCTCCAGCCTTCAATCTCTAGTCTCCAGGCTTTGACCATTGGGCTTTGACTTCCAGAATTCCAATCGACTTTGGAGTTCAACCTTTGGTATTGACTGATGGACCAGCTGAAGACAGGAGCTCGACATCCAGGCTAACTCAGTGACCCTCGTGCCATCGGCTCGCATGGACATCATATCCGGGATCCACTGATCTGGGACATCTCAACATCCACAGGTGCTCTTTGTTACCCATCCAGGTCACTGTCCTTTTCAAGTGCAGAGCAGAGGCACAGAATCAAGATGTCCTTCGACACCTATCCACGTCACTGGCCTTCAAAGCCAGAGTGCAGAGCAGAGGCTATTTAAATGCAAAGTGTGAATGTTAATTTTGATAAGGAATTCCTCATAAGGAATTTTCCTTATGAGAAAGTTGCTATGACTTCTGCCAAACCACATAACAAGAAATGTAAGAATTAAGAATAATATAAAGTTTGGTCACGTAAACATTTATTGAATGCTGGGATAAATTTCCAGTGATTCACAAGCACAGACACCTCATTACTTTTCTCATTAGAGGAGAATGTCCCTCTGCCGAGATTTCCTCCACTTGAACCCCTACTATGAGGTCAGGGAACTTGGAGTCAGCCTTGCAACTTATTATTGCAACCATTTGTAATATCATTATGGCCAGTAATCTGATGGAAATGAATTCTTCCTATTTTTAAGAAGCATATTTATGCTTCAAGTATGCTTATCAAAATAAGATAGAAAGTGTTCTAATGCAATGGACACCCTAAAATTAGGTAAGCAGTTTATTCTAGAGTGAAGGCAGATTTAACAGGAACAGAACATTAAAATTTTACGTGTTGATTTAGGGTCCATTTGTTAATTATTCACCCCTCCAGAATCTGACGGAGTTAAAATTCCCCTCCTCTACACCCAAGGTTTGGGAGATGCTAAAATCATACATAGTAATTCCACTAGCTGTGAATGTTATTTCAGCTCCTGTATATTTATTCTCAACATGATGGCGTAGCAGCTGCTTTTTTTAAAAAATGTCTCACAGAAAGAAGAATATTTACAGACACAGAATAAATGTAGCTTTGAACTTTACACTTGCTGCAGATATAATATTGTGTCTCTGGGATCTTATTACAGATAATAATCATGGCAAAGTCAATACTCTGCTTCACCCTTCAAAGATTTCCTGCCTGCCTTGCCTTGTTGCATTTCCATTCTCTGTATTTATAGTTTGAACTCAAAGTGAAATTCTAAAATGCAGGAAAGGATTGCCTGAAACTATTGTATATCAAAACCCCTTTATTGAACAGTAAGCTTACATGCCTGAAGCCAGTACATTAAGGTTACTTGCTTCAGCTAAAACTCTCACGGAATCTGATGCTCCATGGTGAAGCTATGAAATAAGTTCCTCCTGACATGATAGCATTTTCTTGTATTTATATCTTTAGGATGGACATTAAATCAAGAGCACATTCGTCTGAATGGTTTATCAGCATCCTTTCGGTAAGAACTTCTTTCAGATTCCTAAGCAACACTTTACTTTCAGCCAATACTCACCAAACCAAGGTCTGACTATTGCTTATGGATTATCATTATAGAAAACAATATTGATATTTGACTATTTTTTTTTAATATTTAGAGATACAGCCTTCAAACAAGCCCTCAACACCCAATTGCACCCATGAGACCAATTAACTGACCAATGCGTTCATCTTTTGAATGTAGGAGGAGACTGGAGCAAACTCACAGGGAGGACATACAAACTGCTTACTGACAGCAGCACCATTTGAGCCCATATCACTGGCACTGTAATAGTGCTATGTTACCCATTATGCCATGGTGCTGAATACAAGCTGTGTTTTTTAAAATGTCATTTTAATTTGAAGTATGCTCTGATTTTCCATGTGGAAATATAGCATATCAAGTCTTTGAGTATAAAAGTTGGCCAGTCATGTTGCAGCTGTATAAAATCTTAGTTCAGCCACGTTTGGAGTATAGCATGAAATTCTGTTTGCTGCATTACAGAACGGATATAGAGGCTTTGGGGAGAGTGCATAAAAGGTTTACACATGTTTTTGTCTGATCCAGAGAGAGTATTAGCTATAAGGAGAGATTGGATAAACTAGGATTGTTTTCTCTGGAGCGTTGGAGGCTGAAGGGTAACCTCAAAGAAGTTTTTAAAAATTATGAGAGACCTACATGGGGTAGATAGACTAAGTCTTTTTCCCAGAATGGAAATATCAGATACTACAGAGCATAGGATTAAGGTGAGAGAGGAAGGATTAAAGGAGGATTAAAAGCAAACTCATTTACACACATAGTGATAGGTGCCTGGAACGTGCTGCCAAGGGAGAAGGTGAAATAACAAACAATAGCAACATTTAAGAGGCATATAGACAGATGAATTAACAGGCAAAGGATGGATGAAGTTAAATGACATGCAAGCAGTTGGGATTAATTTAAATTGTCATCATGGCCAGCATAAATACCATAGGCTGAAGGACCTGTCCTATAAACTCTAATCTAAATCCTGGAGACTAGTGGTAAATCCCTTTTCTACAGCTGATGATTCCTTTCAAAATTCAAAGTAAAATTTATTATCAGAGTTCATACATACCACCACATACAACCCTGAGATTCTTTTTTCAGCAGGCATACTCAGCAAATCTATAGAACAGTAACTGTAAACAGGATCAATGAAAGAACACCAAACTAGGGCATTCAACCAGAGTGCAGAAGACAACAAACTTTGAAAATATAAAGAGAAGTAGTAATAATAAGAATGATAATACTATTAAATAAGCAATAAATATTGAGAACATGAGATGAAGAGTCCTTGAAAGTGACTCCATCGGTTGTGGGAAGATTTCAATGATGGAGCAAGTGCAGTTGGGTGAAATTATCCTCTTTGGTTCAAGAGCCTTATGTTTGAGGGGTAATAACTGTTCCTGAACCTGCTAGTGTGAGTCCTGAGGCTCCCGTATCTTCTTCCAGATGGTAGCAGCGAGAAGAGAGCATGTCCTGGCTGGCGGAGGTCAATGATGGATGCTGCTTTCCTGAGACAGCATTTCATATAGACATGCTCAATGGTTGTGAGTGTTTTGCCTATAATGAACTGAGCTGTAATGACTATTTTTTGTAGAATTTTCCATTCAAGGACATTACAGTTTCTATACCAGGCCGTGATGCAGCCAGTCAATATACTCTCCATACACACCAATAGAAGATTGGCAAAATTTTAGATGTCATGCCAAACCTCTGCAAACTCCTGAGGAAGTAAGTATGCTGTTGTGCTTTCTCTGTAACTGCACTTATATGCTGGGTCCAGGACAGGTCCTCCAAAATAATAACAGTGAGGAATTTAAAGTTGCTAACCTTCTTCACATTTGATCCCCATATGAGGACTGGTTCATGGACCTCTGGTTTCCTTCTCTTGAAGTCAATAGTCAGTTCATTGGTCTTGCTGACATTGAGTGCAAGGATATTGCCTGGATTGGGGAGCATGCCTTATGAGAACAGGTTGAGTGAACTCAGCCTTTTATCCTTGGAGTGACGGAGGATGATAATGGCTGGCATAACAAGGCACAGTTTTAAGGTGCTTGGAAGTAGGTACAGAGGAGATGTCAGGAGTACGTTTTTATACACAGTCCGGCGACGGTGGTGGAGATGGATATGATAGGGTCTTTTAAGTGACTCCTGGACAGGTACATGGAGCTCAGAAAAATAGAGGGCTATGGGTAACCCTAGGTAATTTCTAAAGTAAGGACATGTTTGGCACAGCTTTTTGGGCTGAAGGGCTTGTATCGTGCTGTAGGTTTTCTATGTTTCTATGTTTCTAAGAGGTTGTTATTATCGCACCACTCAGCCAAATTTTCAATTTCCCTTCTATATGTTGATTCATCACCACCTTTGATCAGCCTACGACAGCCTGCAAACTTGACTAGTGCAGTGGAGCTGTGCTTAGCCATATAGTCACAAGTGTAAAGTGAGTAGAGCAGGGGGCTAAGCACACAGCCATGTTTTGCACAAAAAGAAGCAATGGAGAAGAACAAAAGATGGCACAGGAGAGCAACTTCTCCCAGCCCAACAGTGAAACAGTTAAATTCTTCCTCTTCTAATGCCTCTTTTTCCTTTTCAGGGTGGCTGGGTCCTGTCAGGGTGTTTTATTTACAGTGGCATTCAAACTGCCATCCTGCACAGTGGTGTGTCCTGAATCTTGGAGCTCGCTGATCGGCCATGTCCGGGTTCAGCCTAAAGTTTGGTGCCTTCAGGGTTTGGCTTTACATGGGTCCGTAGACATGAATCCCTGCCGGCATCACAAACTAAATTGCAGCAGGAGCCGAAACATTGAAGCCAGTGAGAGTGGCTGTTGCAGGCCTCTGCACTCGATGATTGATCGCTCTCTCGTTCTCTCGATGGCGGATGAGAGTTTGCTGCCGATTCTCGAGTCGGCGAACTCGAAATAAAAAGCAAAGCTTCAGACTGACTGTGGCATCGAAACAGTGTCTCTTTGTCTCCCTTCTCTCTGTGGAAGGAGTGATAACTGTCGAGAGAGCCTGAGGGATGTCGAAATGTTGGAGTGAACGGTTAGTTTTTGATATTCTGTAGACCATGGTCTCTCTTTGGGGCTTTTGCTATTGCTTGCATGGCTGGTGGTGGAAATGCTCATGCTTTATGCTAGAATGAGTGGGGGAGGGAGGGTTAGGGGCTTTGCTGTTCTTACTTTTTCTTTGTCAATCATTCGTTGGGGTTTTTCTTCTGTTTGAAGAATGTCTGTGGAGAGTGAGAATCTCATGTTGTATATTGAATGCATTCTCTAATATTAAATGCGGGCATTGAACCATTGAACCTGTATGGATAGAGATTATGGAGGAGATGCTGTTGCCAATCCGTACTGACTGGGAGTCTGTAAGTCAAGAAATCCAGGATCCAATTGCACAAGGAGGTATTGAGGCCAAGATCTTGGAGTTTATTGATTAGTTTTGAAGGGATGACGGTATTGAATGCTGAGCTGTAGTTGATAAAGAGCATCCTGATGTGTGTGTCTTTGCTGTCCAGATATACAGGGTTGAGTGAAGAGCCAATTAGATGCCATCTGCTGTCGATCTATCACTCTAGTAGGCAAATTAGAGTGGATCTAAGTTGCTTCTCTGGCAGCAGTTGGTATGTTTCATCACCATCCTCTGAAAACACTTCATCACTGTGGATGGTACTGGGTGATAGTCCTTGAGCAGGACACCACACTCTCTGTGTTTCTCCTTTAATAGCAGAGACACAGAGAGGCACATTGAGGCATCAATAGCTTCACCTTGAGATCACAGATTTCAGAGGAGGTTTACAGTGCAAGGTTTTTAGGAATAGAACAGTTTGCACTGTCCTCGATAAATTGGCAGCTGAAAATTAAATTTGGATTTGAACCAACACATTTGAGACTCCAACTTTGAAATGCTGCAGGTGCTAGTAAACTAAGAAAAAAACAAAAAAATACCAGAAATGCTCAACAGATCAGTAGCATCTGAAAAGAAAGGATGAACGCTAATGTTTAACATCAGTAACCACAATAACCAATCAGGGCTATGGAGTAAAATACAAGTACTAAAAAAAAAGCAATGTTAAAATGCAAAGAAAGTCTAAGTGGAGGAGAGAACTCAAAAGAACACAAAGTGACAGGGTAGATCAGTAGGGGTCTCCTGACAAAATGGTTGAGAGTCCAAGGAACAAGAAGGTGGGAAAGGGATTGTTGATTATATAATCAGCCTAAACGGTCTATCTACCCTATGTTTGACTCATAATTTTTAAGGGACTAAATGTCAGCCTAGAAGAACTAAATGGGCCAAAAAAAACTGAAATTACCAACTAAAGAAAAACATGGAAAATAACTTTCTGCACAGTTACTTCAGCAGGTCAGGAATTGTAGAGAGGAGAAGGCAGGGTTAACATATCAGAACAATCATCTCTCATCAGAGTAGCAAGGCTCTCCAGACAGAATGAATTAGTATTGCAGAAAATACTAAGAAACATGATGGCTCAAATGAAGCTTAAACCCTTGTTTTAAATTATTGAAATGTCATACTCTGATAAAATTATATTGTAACAAATTTATTAGCCTGTTTTGTTAAATGTTTTAAGTATTGCACATGTGTACTTTTGCTGGTGTCCATTATTCGGACATTAAAATTACAGGTCAGTGATAACTTGCTCTTGATTCTTAGCCTATGGGGATGCAGGGAGGTGGAACAGAATATAATGTGTTGACTGTTGCAGTAATAGAGTGTTGATGGGAAGCCTGGAGGCTGATATCACAGTGAATCTGAACTGACAGTTGTACAATAAAGACACTCTCCTATTCCTTAAGCCCTTCACTGTAGACCATTTTTCCTCCCCTTTGAGGAACTCCTGAATAAAAGTGCCTTTTGTACTGGAAACAAGATAGTGCAGTGAGCCTGGAGGCATGGCACTTATTCTGGCTCAGGCAAGATGTTAATGAAGCTCTGAGTTACATTCAGTTTGCTGAATAGCAGCTCCGGAGTCTCAGCAGGTAGGTGATGTAACACTGGATTTGTGATCGAGGATTTCAAGTGAATTGGTTAATTTAAAGGACGTATTTTACCAGGTAGGCAAGATAAGTTCCTAGTCTTAAAATAAGTGTTTGGACTTCAGCAGGAAATAGGAAAGCGTAGTTCATTATTTACAAAAGCGCCATCTTTTCCCACTCACACACCTCGTGCAATAATCTCCAGCTTCGACCACCATTGGAATTTTCCGATTGAGATTGACCTGATTTTGTGGCAAAGTGTATAAAAGTTAATGATAGGACAGGTAAATAGAGTTGACAGCCGAATGATCTATAATTCAATTGAACAGCAGAGCAGTCTTGAGGGACTAAATGACCTGTTCCTAAAGTCTCAGACAAGGTTGTAATATTGTGACTGGTAGCAACAATGACCACCTCCAGTTGTTCTGCGCAAGGCAGTCTGGTGTTCAAGAGGTTGCCCAGAAATCTAAGCCACTGCCAAAGTACCAAAGTGCAGGTGCCTCAAGAAATTTTGAGGAAAGGGATTATATAAAATTTGGTATTATCTAAATATTATCTAAGTATGATTTGATGCAACAATATTTCAAAATGGAACCTGCTGCCAGCAGAAGTGGTAGATGTAGTTTTGATTTCAACATTTAAGAGAAGTTTGGATAAGTGCATGAATGAGAGGGATTTGCAGGGCAATGGTCCAGGTGCAGGGCAATTTGATGAGGCAGAATGGTAGTTCAGCATGGACTAGATGAGCTGAAAGGCTTGTTATATATGGTGTAGTTTTTCATGATTCTATAACTCTAGATGTACATGCAAGGATAAGAGTAAATGCTAGAATCTGAGTAGATCTTAGGAATAATAGACTATATGATATATTGACATTATTTATTAAGGTTTGGAACAGATTTTCAATGATAGTGAAGCACAAAGTGGTGCCAGAGAACCACATTCAATCCCCACCTTGGATGTCTATAGAGAAGTTGCATATTTTCACTGTGATTACATGGGGTTCTTCTTGGTACTCCCATACCCAAAAGTTGTGTGGCTCAGCAGATCAATTGGCCAATATAAATGTCCCCTTGCGGGCAGGATGAATTTGGAAGAATAACACTAATTGACTTTAACGTATGATTAGTGTAAATGGTTGGTGCAGATGAGGAATGCCAAGAAGTCTGTTTTTCCTGTTTCTCTCTATGTCTGTATGACACAAGTAAAATTTACTCAGAACAACAAGTGATGAGAAATTAAACGGAACTCAGATACTGGGGATGTCCTTTTAAAATTTATCTGAATTCAAATATACGCCAAATACTCAGGGAGGAGTTACAGCATCCTGAAGAGCCAATTCAGAAACAGTTTCTTCCCCTGCCCCATCAGACTTCTGAATGGTGATAAACTTCATTGTTCTTTTTATGTTGCACTATTTATTTATTGTGTAATTTACAGTATTTTTTGTCTTTGCACTATACTTCTGCTGTAAAACAACAGATTTCACATCATATAAAACAGTGATAATAAACCTGATTTTGATTCTACAGATAGAGAGTGGTGGAAGAACAATAATAAGCTTATCACCAGGTAGAGTATCAAATAGATTAACAGCAGAATCACTATATTATATACAGAGAGAATGATGGTGCTGATGGAACACAAATCAGGACTGTGTTGGTGATCAGCAGCAAAGCCAATGTGATGTGTGACAGGAAAGCTGCAATTACGGTAGTACCTGAATACAGATGAAAGGAAAAAACTTCAAAAACATTGGTGAATGCACGTACCAAGAATTACTTTAATTTTATTTCCTCTCATTCATGCATTAGAAAATAAACAAAGCCTGGATGACAAAAAATATAATTTCCCCTACAAATACTGACCCTTCTGATACTCTAGCCAGCATCTTGTCACACATAGCTAAATTACTAAACACACAAATCATTTTGGGGACTTGGGAGTCCCAGTGCAGGAAACCCTAAAGGTTAACTTGCTGGTTGAGTTGGTATTGAGGAAGTTACATGCAATGTTAGCATTCACTTTGAGAGGATTAGAATGAAAGAGCATGGGTAAACACAGGAGATTCTGCAGATACAGGAAATCTTGAGGAACACACACACGAAGTGCTGGAGGAACTCAGCAGATCAGGCAGCATTTATGGAGAGAGATAAACAGTCAATATTTTGGGCTGTGTCCATTCATCGGGACTGCAAAAGAAGGGGTCAGAAACCAGAATAAGAAGGTGGGTAAAGCGGAGGAAGTACAAACTGGGAAGTGATGGGTGAGAACAGGTGAAGCATTAGGGGGGATGAAGCAAAGAGATGGAATGTGATAGGTGGAAGTGGTAAAGCACTGAAGAAGGAACCTGATAGACAGTGAACCATGAAAGAAAGGGAAAGAGGAGGGGCACCAGAGAGAGGTCTTAGGCAGGTGAGGAGAAGAGAGCAGCTGAAATGGGAACCAGAATGGGAAATGGAAAAAGAGAGAAGGGGTAGGATGAGAAATTACCAGATTAAAAGAAAATGCTGTTCATGTCAGCTGGAATATGAGGTGATCGTGACCTCATCGTGGTAGGAGAAAAGGCCATGGACTGACAGGACAAAATGGAAGTGGGAATTCAAGTTGAAATGGGTGACCATTAGGAAATTTTGTCTTTTGTGGCAGACAGAGCAAAGGTACTTGATAAAACGGTACACCAATCAATGCCAGGTCTTTCCATTATAGAGGAGGTCACACTGAGAGCACCAACACAGTAGACTGCAAGCTCATAGATGAAGTGTCTCCTTAGCTGAAGGACTGTTTGGAGCCCCAAATGGTGATAAGGGAGTAGATGTAGGGGCAGGTGTAACACGTCCTGCTTGCAGAGATATGTGCTAGGAGGGAGAGCAGCGAGGAGGGGTAAGGGGAAAAGAGAGTGATCCTCATGGAAAGGAGAGAGATAGATGGAAATTCTTTGCCCATTCTGATGATCTGTTAAGTCCTTCTGCAGCCTCCCTGCTTCTTCAGCACTACCTGCCTCTCCACCTGTCTTCGTATCATCCACAAACTTGACCACAAAGCCATCAATACCGTCATCCTAGTCACTGATGTATAATGCGAAGTGGAGCACAACTACTCACTGGCAGCTAACTAGAAAAGGCTCCTTTTATTCACACTCTTTTCCTCCTGCCAATGAGCCAATCCTCTATCTATACTAGTATCTTTCCTGTAGTACCAAAGACTCTTAAAAAGTCACCTCATAGGCACTATACAATTTGTTTCTTGGAATCAGGACCAACCTGGTTTTCCCAGTCTACATGTGTATTGAAATCCCTCATGACTATCATAAAATTTCCCTTTTTACATGCCTTTTCTATCTTCCATTGTAATTTGTAGTCCACATTCTAGCTACTGTTGGAGGCTGTATATGACTCCCACCAATGTCTCTACACCCTTGCAGTTTCTTATCCCTACCTAGAAGGATTCTACATCATCTGATCCTATGTCACCTCTTTCTAAGGATTTGATTTCATTTTTTACCATCAGAAACACTCCACATTCACTGCCTACCTGCCAGTTCTTCACTAGAATATGTAACCTTAGATGTTAAACTCCCAACTATGATCCCCTCTCAGCTATGACTCAGTGATGCCCACAACATCATACCTACCAATCTCTAACTGTACTACAAGATGATCTATCTTATTCCATATACTGTGTGCATTCAAATATAACACCTCCAGTCTTGTATTCAACATCTTTTTTGATTTTGGCACAATGCGGCCACCCTCAGGGTGGGGGAGCAACACTTTACATTCCACCTCCAAACCGATGGCACAAATATCGATTTCTCCTTCCAGTAAAAAAAATTCCTTCTCCCTCCCCTCTTCTTCTTTTGCCCACTCTGGCTCTTTACTTCTTCTCACCTCCCCCGGGGTCTTCCCTTTCTCCTATCGTCCACTCTTCTCTCCTGACAGATTCTTTCCTCTCCATCTCTTTATCTTTCCTACCCACCTGGCTTCAATTAGCACCTTCTAGCTACCTACTTCCCCTAACGCCTCATTTTCATTCTGACATCTCCCATCTTCCTTTCCACTTCCGAAGAAGGGTCTTGGCCTGAAATGTCGACTGTTTGTTCATTTTCTTAGAAGATGTCTGATCTGCTGAGTTCCTCTAGCACTTTGTGTGTGTTGCTTTGGATTTCCAGGATCTGCAGAATTTCAAAGTTCTAAGTTCCAAGTAAATTTTATTATCAAAGTACATATATGTTGCCATATACAACCCTGAGATTCATTTTCCTGTGGGCATAATTCTGCAAATCTAGAGAATACCAACGATAAGAGGATCAATGAAAGATGAACTAGAGTACAGAAGACAACAAACTGTGCAAATGCAAATATAAATAAATAACAATAAATAATGAGAACATGAAATAACAAGGTAACAAGAGTACTTAAAGTGAGATCATCGGTTGTGGGAACATCTCAATGGATGGGCAAGTGAGTGTAGTTAACCCCTTTGTTCAAGAGCCTGATTGTTGTGGTGTAGTAACTGTTCTTGCACATACTCCCTGATAGCAGCAGTGAGAAAAGAACATGGGCTGGGTGGTGAGGATCTCTGATGATGAATGTTGTTTCCCTACAGCATTTCATTGAGCTTCTGTTGGCTCAGTGGTTCAGTGGGCTTTACCCATGATGTACTGGGCCGAATTGATTTCCTTTTGTAGGACCTCCTGTTCAAAGGCATTGATGTTGCCGTAGCAGGTAGTGATGTAGCCAATCATTACACTCACCGCCTCACATCGATAGAAGTTTGTCCAAGTTTTAGATGTCAAGCTGAATCTTCACAGACTCCTAAGGAAGTAAAGAAATGCTGTGCTTTCTTAACAATTGCACTTATGTGCTGGGTCCAGGACAGGTCCTCTTAAATAGCACTGCTCTGGAATTTAAAGTTGCTAACCCTCTCTGCCTCTAGTCCTCTGATGAGGACTTGGTCATGGACCTCTGGTTGTCCTCTCCTGAGCTCTACATTTCCTTGGTTTTGCTGACATTGGGTCAGAGGTTGTTGTTATGACACCACTCAGCTAAGTTTTCAATATCCCTTCTGAATGCGATTCATCACCACCTTTGATTCGGCCCACAATAAAGCTGTCATCAGCAAACTTGAATCTGGTATTGGAGCTGTGCTTAGCCACATTGTCATAGGTGTAAAGTGAGTACGATTGGTTGTCTGACTGGCCAATGGCTTCACAGCAAAATTTCCAGAAACAGCTGCAACATTTTTTATTTATAGGATGATTGCATGTCTTGAAGGGAAACTGCTTTCATTAAATTTCAGCAGTATGTTCATACTGAATTCTTATCACATGAGATGTTAGAGTTATCTGCAGGGAGTTCTTCCAAGGTTTCCATTGCTTTCCTAGCAGCTGTCAGGACCAAGAGGGAAATTTAACAGGGTCTCACAGAAAAGTTGTTTTTAGGCAGTTATTGTGGAACTGGTAATTACTCACACACACATCCATTTTCAGGTAAAATAGAAGTATGTTGGTTCATTAGTCTTTCTCTTGCAGGCCTGTTTGACCTCATGGGTGCAGTCCACACACTTTAACTGGTGAGACTGGACTCAATCATATAGATAAACAATTATAATTTTATTAATGTAAACCCTAGGGACCCTTGACAGAGGGATCTTGGGATCCAAATCCATAACCCCCTGAAGATTGTTGACAGGGTGGTAAAAAAAAGAGTGCTTGCCTATATGAGCCAGAGCACCAATTTCAAGAGTTAGGAAGTTATATTGCAGCTTTATAAGACTCTGGCTAGGCCGTATCTGGAGAGTTGAATGCAGTTCTGTTCACCCCATTATAGGAAGGATGTGGTGAATTTCGGTTGGCAGAGTGAAGACACTTCTCTACCAAAGGAGCTGTAAAGCTCTTCTTCCATCTGCTACCCTGCAGGTCACCCTTGGGCAAAATGTACAACTGCTTAGCCCCCCAATCAGGGCCACATGAAGCCATGGGAGTAGGTTGGTGGTACAAAGTAGGTAGGATGGTTGTACACACTGCTGGTTCACATCACAAGACCAGTGACGTTATGTGACGATGGACCCCAGGAAGATAATCTCTGAAGAGTATTGATAATGGCTGAGGTCACCTGTCTTGTAAAGACACTGTCCACAAGAAGGCAATGACAATCCACTTTTGTGGAGAAATTTGCAAAGAACAATCATGTTCATGAAAAGACCATGATCACCCATGTCGTACGACATGGTACATAACAACTGGTCGTTGAGACTCTGGAGAGGGTGCTGAGTAGGTTTCTCATGATTATGGAGGGCATCTGCTATCAGGAGAAGCTTGATAAATTTGAATTGTTTTCTCTGGAGTGGTGGAGGCTGAAAGGATATCTGAGAATTTTAACATTCTGAGAGGCATAAATAGGATAGACAGCCAATATCTTTTTTTTTCTCCAGGACCAAATAGACTTTAGAATTTACAGAGAATGGTGTGAAAAACAAAAAAAAATTCAGTGAGCAGCAGTTCCTTGCTTAAAAATTCCAGGAAATCAGCAGTTTCTGAGACACTCAAACCACCCTGTCCAGTACCAACAATTATTCCATAGTCAGTCACTTAGATCACAATTCTTACGATGATTGGACTAAACAACAATCTTTGCATAGGTTGTTGATCTTTGGTGATGATCTTTCCATCATCAATGGGGATGGGAGAGGTTCCAGAGAATTGGAGGGTTGCAGATGTTGTTCCCTTATTCAAGAAAGGGAGTAGAGATAGCCCAAGAAATTATAGACCAGTGAGTCTTACCTCAGTGGTTGGTAAGTTGACAGAGAAGATCCTGAAAGGCAGAAATTATGAACATTTGGACAGGTATAATATGATTAGGAATAGCCAGTATGGCTTTGTCAAGGGTAGGTCGTGCCTTATAAGCCTGATTGAATTTTTTGAAGATGTGACTAAACACATTGATGAAGGAAGAGCAATAGATGTAGTGTATATGGATTTCAGCAAGGCATTTGATAAGGTACCCTATGCAAGGCTTATTGAGAAAGTAAGGAGGCATGGGATCCAAGGGGACATTGCTTTGTGGATCAAGATCTGGCTTGCCCATAGAAGGCAAAGAGTGGTTGTAGACGGGTCATGGAGGTCAGTCACCAGTGGAGTGCCTCAGGGATCTTTTCTGGGCCCCTTACTCTTCGTGATTTTTATAAATGATCTGGATGAGGAAGTGGAGGGATAGGTTTAGTGAGTTTGCTGATGACACAAAGGTTGGAGGTATTGTGGATAGTGTGGAGGGCTGTCAGAGGTTGCAGTGGGATATTGATAGGATGCAAAACTGGGCTGAGATGTTGCAGATGGAGTTCAACCCAGATAAGTGTGAAGTGATTCATTTTGGTAGGTCAAATATGATGGCAGAATATAGTATTAATGGTAAGATTCTTGGCAGTGTGGAGGATCAGAGGGATCTTGGGGTCCGAGTCCATAGGACGCTCAAAGCATCTGTGCAGGTTGGCTTTGTGTTTAAGAAGGCGTACAGTGCATTGGCCTTCATCAATCGTGGAATTGAATTTAGGAGCCGAAAGGTAATGTTGCAGCTACATAGGACCCTGGTCAGACCCCACTTGGAGTACTGTGCTCAGTTCTGGTCACCTCACTACAGGAAGGAAATGGAAAACATAGAAAGGGTGCAGAGGAGATTTTCCCAAGGATGTTGCCTGGTTTGGGGAGCATGCCTTATGAGAATAGGTTGAATGAACTCAGCCTTTTCTCCTTGGAGCGACAGAGGATGAGAGGTGACCTGATAGAGGTGTATAAGTTGATGAGAGGTATTGAGGTATTGATCGTGTGGATAGTCAGAGGCTTTTTCCCAGGATTGAAATGGTTGCCACAAGAGGAGACAGGTTTAAGGTGCTGGGAAGCAGGTACAGAGGGGATGTCAGGGGCAAGTTTTTTACTCAGAGAGTGGTGTGTGTGTGAAATGGGCTGCCGGCAATGGTGGTGAAAGCAGATACGATAGGGTCTTTTAAGAGACTTTTAGATAGGTACATGGAGCTTAGTAAAACAGAGGGCTATAGGTAAGCCTAGTAATTTCTAAGGTAGGGACATTTTCGGCACAACTTTGGGGGCCGAAGGGCCTGTATTGTGTTGTAGGTTTTCTATGTTTCCATGTAACAATTGAACCTCTTGTTTCTGAAACCCAATGATCAGTACAGGGTAGAACAATGCAGTTGTTAAATTCCTTGATTAGTAAATCCAGAAGTTTGATTTAGAAGCATGAGGGACATTAGATCTTTAAATTCAAATAATTAAATAAATAGAGGTTTCTGTAAAATGTTATCTTCAGAGTGATAGTAAGTAAAAAGTTTTATTTCAACATAATGATAACAATGAAACTGATGGATCCTTCTATAATGTCACCTGGTTTATTAATGTCCCACAAGCTAAGAAAATTAATTTTCTGAAATATTCTAGTTTCTATGTGTCTGAAGTCCCAACATGGTGAATAATTGTTTTCTGTTTTCCCAGATCAGGGGTATTGAGAATGAATGGTAGACACAGGAGGAAATTCTAAACAACACGCACAAAATACTGGGGGAATTCAGCTAGTCACAGAGTAACTTTGGAGGAAATAAACTTAATCAAGGCCGGAAAGGAAGGGGGCGGAATAAGAAGATGGAGGAGGGGGAGTACAAGCTGACAGGTGATAGGTGAGACCAGGTAAGTGGGATGTTAAATGATGGATGGGGTAGAGGGGATAATGTGAAAAGCTGGGAGTTGATAAGACCATCATACCAATGCCCAAGAAGAGCAGGATGAGTTGCCTCAACAGGTTGAGCAGCTTCAAGTTCCTGGGTGTCAACATCTCTGAAGGTTGATCATATTGATGCAATTACAAAGAAGGCACAGTGGTGGCTTTATTTCATTTGGAGCTTGGGGAAATTTGGTATGTCACCAAAGACACTCACAAAATTCTACAGATGTACTGTGGAGAGCATTCTGACTTGTTGCATCATCATTTGGTATGGAAGGACCACTGAACTGGATCAGAAAATGCAGCCAGCTCTATCATGGGCTCTAGTCTCCCCAGCATCCTATATACCTTCAAAAGGCGATGACCAGAAGGTGACATCCATCATTAAGGACCCCCATTACCCAGGACATGCCCTCTTCTTATTACTATCATCAAAGAGGAGGTACAGGAACCTGAAGACACACACTCAACATTTCATGAAGTTTCTTCCACTTCACCATCAGATTTCTGAATGAACAATGAAACCATGAACTCTTCTTCAGTATTTTTTACTCAGTCAAGTTTGTAAGACATAGCATCCCCCCCCCCCCACAGAAAGCCATGTTAACTATCCCTAATGAGTCCAAGCTTTTCCACATATTGAGTGGGTCATGCCTCTAAGAAACTACTCCAATAATTTTACAACCACAGGTTGCTTTGCACATCGATTGTCAATGATTTAGAAAATGGAATTGAAGGTTTTGTGGCAAAGCTTGCAGATATTATGAAGATAGGTGGAGGGGTAGGTAGTGCTGTGGAAGCAATGCATTTGCAGCAGGACATAGACAAATTAGAAGAATGGGCAAAGTAGTGGCAGATGGAAAACAGTTTTGGGAAATGTATGATAACGCATTTTGGTAAAAGGAACAATAGTGCAAACTATTATCTAAAGGGGGAAAGGTACAAACTTCAAATGTGCAGAGGGACTTCTAAGTCCTCATGCAAGGCTCCCAGAAGGTTAATTTACAGGTTGAGTCTGTGGTGAGGAAGGCAAATGCAATGTTGGCATTTATTTCAAGGGGAATAGAATATAAAAGTAAGGAGATAATGCTGAGCTTTTATAAGACACTAGTCAGACTGCACACAGTATTGTCAACATTTTGGGCCCCATATCTCAGAAAGGATGTGTTGTCATTGGAGAGAGTCCAGAGGAGGTTCACAGTGACGGTACCAGGAATGAAGGGGGTGAAGATATAAGGAGTATTTGGCAGCTTTGGGCCTGTACTCACTGGAATTTAGAAGAATGTGTGGGGATCTTATTGAAACCAACCAAATGTTGAAAGGACTAGATAGGGTGGATGTGGAGAAGATATTTCCTATGGTGGGGAGGATCCAGAACTAAAGGGTGCAGCCTCAGAATTGGGGGAAATCCTTTAGAACAGTGGTAAGGAGGTATTTTTTTAGCCAAAGAGTAGTAAATCTGTGGAATGCTCTGCCGCAAACTGCAGTGGTCGCCAAGTCCGTGTGGGTATGTAAGGCGGAAGTTGATCATTTCCTGATCAGTCAGGGCATCGAAGGATATGACAGGAATGCCAGTGTATGAGGTTGAGTGGAACCCGGGATCAGCCATGATGGAATGGTGGAGCAAACTGCTGGGCTGAATGGCCTAATTCTGTTCCTATGTCTTATGGTTTTATGGTCTTACCATTGATATAAAGCTCAACAGCATGCAGAAAATGGAACATAGAACAGATCCTTTGTAGTGCTGAACCTACTAAATTAGTAATCAAATAACTAACTAAACTAATCTCTTCTGCCTACACAATTTCCATATCCTTCCATCTTCTTCACATCCATGTGTCTATCTGAACATCTCTTAAAAGTATTTAATGTTTCTGCCTCTAGTACTACCCCAGGCAGCACATTTCAGGCACCCACCACTCTCTGTAAAAAACTTGCCACTCACATCTCCTTTGAAATTAACCCCCCTCACCTTAAGTACATGCTCTCTGGTATTAGACATTTCAACCTTTGGAAAAAGGCAGTGTCTGTCTACTCTATCAATGCCTCTCATTATCTTACAAACCTTTATCAGGTCTCCCCTCTGCCTCCACCGCTCAAGAGAAAACAGCCCAAGCTTGTCCAACCTCCTGTTACAACACATGCTCTGTAATCCAGGCAACATCCTGGGAAAACTTTTCTGCACCCTCTCCAAAGCCTCAATATCCTTACTGTAATGGGACAACCAGCACTCCGGATATGGCCTAACTAGAGTTTTATAAAGCTGCAACATAACTATCTGAATTTTGTACAGAATGCCTTGAAAAATAAAGGCAAGTGTTTCATATGCCTTCTTAACCACTCTAACAAACTGTGTAGCCACTTTCAGGGAGCTAAGATGTTGGACCCCAAGATCACTTTGCGCAACAACACTGTTAAGGATCTTGCCATTGACAGTGTACTATCTCTTTGCATTTGACCTACCAAAGTGCAACACTTCACATTTAGCCCGTTTAAGACCATATGGTCTTATGGTCTTATGGTCTTAAAATCCATCTGTCATTTCTCTGCCCGTACTGTATCTGTAACTGATCTATATCCCACTGTATTCTTTGCCAGTCTTCTACACTATCCATAAGATCTCCCACCTATCTTCATATTGCCTGCAAACTTACTAACCTACCCATCTACATTTTCATCTAGAGCAATAATACACATCACGAACAGCAGAGATACCATTACAGATCCCTGTACTACACGACTAATCACAGACCTCCAGCTAGGTCAAGTGCCTTCAACCACTACCCTTTGTCTTCTACAGGCAAAGTAGTTCTGAATCCAATTAGCCAATTCACCATGGACTCCCTACATCTTAATCTTTTGGATGAGCCTCCCATGAGGTATCTTGTCAAACACGTTATTAAAATCCATGTAGACAATGTCCATAGCTCTATCTTCATCAATTACCGTTGTCATTTTGTCAAAAAACTCAATCAAGTTAGTAAAACATAACTTGCCCCACCATGCTGCCTCTCCCTAATGGAACACTCACAAAATGCTGGAGGAACTCAGCAGTGCCAGGCAGCATCTACGGAAAAGAGAAAACAGTCAATGTTTCGGGCTGAGACTCTTCATCAGGACTGGAACAAAAAAGAGGTTAGAGTAAGAAGGTGAGGGGAGGGGAAGAAGTACAGGGTGGTAGGTGAATAGGTAAAACTGGGAAAGGGGGAGGAGTGAAGTAAAGAGCTGGGAAATTGATTGCATTGGTGCTGCTTCCTGCATCCATGCTGAGCTCGTCAACTTCATCAACTTTTACTCCAATTCTATCCTGCCTTCAAATTTACTTGGTCCATTTCTGATACTTCCCTCCCCTTTCTCAATCTCTATGTCTCTATCTCTGGAGATAGTCTATCTTCTGATATATTTTATAAACCCACTGATTTCACAGCTACTTGGACTATACCTCTTCTCATCCAGTCCCTTGTAAAAATGCCTCTCAAATCCTCCATCTTCTTTGCATCTGCTCACAGGATGAGGCTTTTCATTCCAGAACTATTGAGATGTCCTCCTTCTTCAAAGAAAGGGGCATTTTTTTCTCCACCATCAATGCTGCCCTCAACCACATGTCTTCAGTTTCACATATGGTTGCTCTCATACCATCCTCCCATTGCCATACCAGGTTCAGGGTTCCTCGTGTCCTCACTTATCACCCCACTAGTCTCCACATCCAGCATATAAGTCTCCGTAACTTCTGGCATCTCCAACGGGATCCCACCACCAAGTACATCTCTACCTCACCCCACTTTCTGCTTTCCACAGGGATGACTCCTTACGTGATTTCGTCATCCACTCATCCCTCCCCAATGATCTCCCTCTTGGGACTTAACCTTGCAGGCAGGACAAGTGCCATACCTGCCTCTACACACCCTCCCTCACTGCCATTTGGGGCTGCAAACAGTTCATCCAGGTGAGGTGATACTTCTGTTGGGGTCATATACTGTATCTAGGCACTTGACCACACATTGCTCTGCGACGACACCAGTACCAAGCAGTATGGGTCCTAATGCCCTTTCCTTGGACAACATTGGTAGCATGGAGAGTGGAGACTTGCAGCTTGGGCAACTGCCGGTCTTCCATACAACCTTGCCCAGGCTTGCTCCCTGGAAACTTTCCAAGGCACAAATCCATGGTCTCACGAGACTAAAGGAGGCCTACAAACATCCTGTACCTGGTGCTCCCGATGTGTCCTCCTGTGTATCAGTGAAACCTGATGTAGATTGGAGAACCGCTTCATGCACGCTTATGCTCCATCCGCAAAAAAATGCGAGATCTCCTGGTAGCCACCCATTTCAATTCTGCTTCTCATTCCCATTCCAACGTGCCTGTCCAAGGCCTCCTCTACTGCCACAATGAGGCCACACTCAGATCAAAGGAGTAAAACATTATATTCTGTCTGGGTAGCCTCCAACCTGATGACATAAACATTGATTTCTCAAACTTCCAGTAATTACCCCACCCTTACCATTCCTGTTTCTCTCTCTTACCTTATCACCTTACCTGCCCCATCACTTCCTTCTGCTGTCCCTCCTCCATCCCTTTCTTCTATGGTCTTCCACTCTCTCCTATCAAACTCCCTCTCGTCCAGTCCTTTATCTCTTTCATCAATCAAGTTCCCTGCTCTTTATTCATCCCCTCTTCCTCTCCCAGTTTCACCTATCACCTACCATATTGTACCTCTTCATTCCTTCCCCCCACTTTCTTGCTCTGTCCTCATTTTCTTTTTCCAGTCCTAATGAAGGGTCTCAGCCCAACACCTCAACTTTTTACTCTTTTCTATAGACGCTGTTGGTCTGCTAAGCTCCTAAAGCATTTTGTGTGTACAGATATTCTCGAGTTTGTGACTCTCCCTGATAGATGCTGGCCATGGTTTTCCAAATGCTCATAAATCTTATCCCTAAGAATTCTCTCCAGTAGCTTCCCTCCTACTGATATGGGACTCAACAGTATATATAGTAGTTTCTGGGATTATCCCTTGTTGTTCCCTTCTTGAATAATGGAACAACATTAGCTGCTTTTCAGTCCTCGAGGACCTCGTCTATGGCTAGAGAGGGCAAGAAGATATTGGTCAAGGCCACAGCATTGTCTTTTTTGGCCTCTCCCAATAACTTGGGGTATATCTGATCATGTCCTGGGAACTATCCACCTTAATGCCCTTTATAAGACCCAGCACAACCTCCTTCTTTACTTTGAAATGCTCTAGCATATCAATATGCTCAGCACTGATCTCCCTATTATCCAGGTCCTCTTCCTTGGTAAATACTGATGTAAAGAACTCATTAAGGACCTCAACCACACCTTCTGCACTCAAGAAAATGTTGCCCCTTTATGCCTGAGTGGCCCTACCCTCTTCCTAGTTATCCTCTTGTTCCTGATATACTGTATGTTTAGAATACCTTGCAATTCTCTTTAATCCTTCTTGCCAAAGACTTTTCCTGGTGCCTCCTGGCTTTGTTAATTCTCTTGTTGAGCTTCTTTCTATCTTCTTTTAAATTCTCAATGGATCTGTTTGATTCTAACTTCCCAAGCTTTACATACTTTTTCTTTTTATTCGACTAAATTCATCACCTCTCTCAATATCCAAGGTTCTCTTACCTAGCCAAATATGTCCTTCCTTCTGACTGGAATATACCTGTCCTGTATTCTGTGCAGTTTGTCTTTAAATACCCTCCACATGTCAGATATGGGCTTGCCCAAAAACAGCTGTTCCAATGAACTCTCTCTAGATAGATAGATAGATACTTTATTCATCCCCATGGGGAAATTCAACTCTCTAGTTCCTGCCTGATGTTCTCATAATTTGCCTTGCTCAAATTTAATACTCTCCCGCATGGCCCATACTTATTCCTGTCTATAGCTATTTTAAAACTTAAGGAGTTGTGATCACTGTTCACCCACTGAAAGATCAGTCACTTGGCTAGGCTTGTTAACCAACACCAGGTCCAGTGTAGCCACTCCTCTTGTTGGACAATGTATATATTATTTTAAGAAACCTTCCTGGATGCTCCTGACAAATTCTGCCGCATCTAAGTCTCTTGTACTCAGAAGGTCCCAACTTATATTAGAGAAATTGAAGTCTCCCATAACAACAACCCTGTTGTTTTTACACGTTTCTTTAATCCACCTGCATATCTATTCCTCAATGTTCCAGTGGCTATTAGGTGGTCTGTAGTACGATCCAATCAGAATGATTGCACCCTTCCAATTTATTAGTTCTACTCATATGAACTCAGTGGACAAGAACTCCATTATGTCCCCTCTAAGTGCAGCTGTGATGTTGTCCCTAATTAGTAGTGCAGCGCCCCCTCCACTCCACTCTTTTGCCTCCCTCTCAATCTGTTCTAAAACATCAAAACCCGGAGATATTAAGCACCCATTCCTGTCCCTTCTCATCCAAGTCTCTGTAATGGACACATCATCATAGTCCCATATAGTAATCCGTGCTCCAAGTTTATCACCTTTACCCATAATACTCCTAAAATTAAAATACACACACTTCAAACTATCTGTCCAGTTGTATCTGTTAACCCTGCTCTTACTGGCCCTGATTCCACCTTCCTCTCCATCCCTCCACTTTCTGACCTGGTGTCTGGTTCCCATCTCCATGCCAAACTAATTTAAATCCCTGTGAGTAGCACTAGTGAACTTCCTGGCCAAGATATTGGTTCATTTAGATGCAACCTTTCCTTCTTGTATAGGCCACCGCTGCCCCAGAAAAGGTTCTATTGTCCAAGAATCTAAAAGCCGGCACCCAGCACCAGTTCCTCAGCCACTCATTCATCTGTAGCATCAACTTATTCCTGCCCTGACTAGCACATGGCATTGAGAATAATCCAGAGATTATTACTATACTTTGGAGGTCCTGCTCTTCAGCCTTTTTCATTACTCCCTATACCCACTGCACAGGACCTCTTCTCTTCTTCTACCTATGTCATTGGTGCTAATGTGCATCACTACCTCTAGCTGCTCACTCTCCCTCTTTAGAATATTCTGTAGCCACTCTGAGACATCCTTGACCCTAGCACGTGGGAAGCGACACTCCACCCTGGTATCTCTTACGTGGCCACAGAATCTTCTGTCCTTCCCCCCAACAACTGAGTCTCCTGTCACTACCTGATTTTACCCTTCCCTGCTGAACCTCAAAGTTGGTCACAGTGCCACTAACCTGGCTGCTGCTGCTATGCTATGATAGGTCTTCTCCCAGTACTATCCAAAGGGGTATATTTGTTGCTGAGGGAAAAGGCCACAAGAGAACCCTGCACAAGATTAACTCATTACTCCCCTTACTTCTCCGAGTGCTCATCCATCTACTAACTGAAACCTGACCTCTGGTGCAACCGCCTCAGTAAACATCTCGTCTAACTGAAACCTAACCTCTGGTGCAACCGCCTCAGTAAACATCTCGTCTAACTGAAACCTGACCTCTGGTGCAACCGCCTCAGTAAACATCTCGTCTTAAGCCACCCAGATGGTCCTGAGTGCATCCATTTCTTTGACCTTGTCAATCTGAAGCTGAAGTTGGATGCACTTCCTGCAGATGTAGTCATCTCTACTATTCATGCCACACCTTACAGGAGGAGCATTCCATGGCCGTAACTACAATCCTGCCTACACTTGCTATAAAATGCTGCTTTGTCTCTATTGACTTTCTTCAACAATAGTATGGTATTGGTTATTCTCCATTTCTTGGACCTCATCTGTGGTTAACGAAGAAATACCAAGATCTCTGCCGTTGTCCCAGCCATCACCTCTCTTGTTTCTCTAAATAACTTTGGATAGATCCCTTAAGACCTTGGTAATTTATCCACTTTAATGCGCTTCAAGAAACCCAACACTGTGACAATTCACAATAAAACGATCAAGAAGATGAGCTGCCAAGTGATATGGTGAACATGAATGGCAATTTCTCAAAACAGATCAGTCTCCAAAAGTAAATGCAGCATTATATCAGCCTTGATGTTTTTTTGCATCTTTGGTATTAACAGAAGAAGGTTATTGCTGAGAATAAACCATGGCACAGAGGATAATGTGGATTCATGAATTTCAAAGTAAGATGAGCTAAATGCATTGATGGCAGAAGGAAAGGATTTTGCATGTAATAATTTGTAACAGATAGGAGTACAGGGTGGGTTTCAGGGGAAAGCTGCAGTTAAGGAATTTTGAAAATATTGACTTAGTTGTTCATTGGTAGTGTGAACAAAATGCATGTGCAATCTGTCAATTAGACTACAAGACCATAAGGCCTAACAGCAGAGCAAAGCCATTCAGCCCATTAAGTTTGCACTGCCATTCCATCATGGCTGATTTATTATCTATCTCAACCCCATTCTCCAGCATCCTCTCCTTAACTTTTGACACTCTGACTAATCAAGAACATATCAACCCCTGCTTTAAATATACTGAATGATTTTGCCTCCACAGCCATCTGCGGCAATAAATTCCATAGACTCACGACCCTCTGGCTAAAGAAATTCCTCCTTATCTTTGTTCCAAATGGATGGCACTCTATTCTGAGGCTCTGTTCAGTGACTCCCCCGCTATTGGAAGCATCATCCTCACATCCATTCTATCTAGGTCTTTCAATATTCAATAGGTTTCAATGAGATACCCCCTCAATCTTTTAAGCTCCGGTGTATATGGGCCCACAGCCATCAAATGCTCCTCATGCTTTAACCTTTTTATTCCCAGAATCACTCTCATGTTTCACGTCTGGTCCCTCTCCAATACCAACACATCTTTTCGTAGATGGGGGTGGGGGCTCAAAATTGCTCACAATACTCCAAGAGAGGTCTCACCACTGCCTTCTAAACCTTCAACATTACATCTAGTCCTCTTGAAATGAAAGATAAAACTGCATTTTCCTTACTTCCTATCACCTCACCTGCAAGTTAACTTTTAGGGAATGTTAAACATGAGGACTCCCAAGTCCTTTTGCACATCTGGTTTCTGAATTTGCTCTCCAGTTAGAACATAGTCTATGCCTTGTAGTGAGATGCTGAAGATGTTCTATAGGTCAGTTGTGGAGAGCGCCCTCTTCTTTGTGGTGGCGTGTTGGGGAGGCAGCATTAAGAAGAGGGACGCCTCACGTCTTAATAAGCTGGTAAGGAAGGCGGGCTCTGTCGTGGGCACAGAACTGGAGAGTATGACATTGGTAGCAGAGCGAAGGGCGCTGAGTAGGCTATGGTCAATTATTGATAACTCTGAACATCCTCTGCATAGCACCATCCAGAGACAGAGAAGCAGCTTCAGCGGCAGGTTGCTATCGATGCAATGCTCCTCAGACAGGATGAAGAGATCATTACTCCCCAATGCCATTCGGCTTTACAATTCAACCACCAGGGGAAAGATATGTTAAAGTGCCGGGGTTATGACTGAGCTTAAGTTACCATTCAATGTATTTTAGTAAACTATTTAAGAACTTTTTAAAGCTATTTATTAATGCTTTTTTTGAGAGGGTGATTTTAGATGCATATCATATTTATACTGAGTTAAGTATTGTATGTAATTAGTTTTTGATACAATAAGTGTATGGGACATTGGAAAAATGTTGAATTTCCCCATGGGGATGAATAAAGTATCTATCTATCTATCTATCTATCTATCTATCTATCTATCTTTATTCCTTCTATCAAAGTGCATGACCATAAACTTCCCTGCACTATATTCCATCTGCCACTTCTTGCCCATTCTCCTATCTGTCTGGTTATTTTGTTGTGTCCCTGCTTCCTCAACACTACATGTCCCTCCACCTATTTCTGTATCATCCACAAACTTGGCCAGAAAGCCATCAATTACATCATCCAAATAATTGATATATAATCTGAAAAGAAGCATTCCCAATACTGATATCTACGGAGCACCACTGGTTACATGCAGCCAACCAGAAAACCTAAGAGCTTGAATGATTCAGCACTATATGTGTAAAGTATATTTTCTTTAAAATTTTGGATGACACATTTGCACAGTTGGTACATTTCCACTTCCCCTTCCCCACCGTCTTCCCCCGTCACCTAGCTTCATTTATTACCTACCAGCTTGCACTCTTTCCTCTCCCACATCTTATTCTGGCCTTCCCCCTTCCTTTCAAGTCCTAATGAAGGCCCAAAACATCAGTTGTTTGTTCCCCTCTATAGATGCTGCCGGACCGGCTGGAGATGATAGGTGAAAGAGCTAAGGGCTGAAGTCCTGTAGAAGGAAACTAATAGGAGTTACCAGGTTACCAAGATTGTACTTTACACCCACATATTAAGGGCAAATTACTGATCAACATGTCTTTGGGATGTGGGGAAAAACCAGAGCCCCTGAAGGAAGCCTATGTTGTCCAGAACATTTAAACAACATAGACAGCACCTGAGGTCAGAATAGAGTCTAGCTGTCTGGACCTATGAGGTAGCCTCTCTACTAAGAGATAGGAAAACACAAGAAGTACTGGAGATGCTGGAAAACTTAATAAGAAATACAAAATGCTGGAACCTCACCAGTTCAGGCAGCATCTATGGAAACAGTCAATTTTTCAGGCCTAGATCTGTATATTTGTTTTTCTTCTATATTCAGGATACCTTGGATTCCATCTACACAAAACAGCACTCTTTTAACACTAAAGCATTTCTCGGCCATTGATCATAATCTATGAAACAAAACTGATATTCTGGATACCAGTGTTGTTAAGACAAATTAATAGAAGCTATCTGTAATTTGAATGAAGTACTGTAGATCCCATAGCATCAAAACTGCAAGTTAGTATGGAACAGCAACAGTTGAAGCATTCCTACCAAATTATAATTGGCATTACCCAGAACTACGCTTGGCATTTGTTTTTTTGCCAAAGAAATACTGGCGTCAAATGGTTCTCTTGCTTGAGTAAAATCTATTGGCATCCCTTATAACAAAGATCTGTATGTCATGGCATATAGCACAGAAGCAACAAAGGCTTCAAAATGGATATTAATAAGGATCACCACAAGTGCTCATTTATAAAATGTT
Source organism: Hemitrygon akajei (assembly GCF_048418815.1). NCBI lineage: Eukaryota > Metazoa > Chordata > Chondrichthyes > Myliobatiformes > Dasyatidae > Hemitrygon > Hemitrygon akajei. The sequence goes on from NC_133124.1 coordinate 99,067,466, forward strand.
TTCAGCCTCACCTGGTGTACTGTTCATTGATGTCAGTGGAAGGGAATATTAGCTGAAGTGTATACAATTTGCTCGCCTGTTCACCACTAAACCCCCAGGTGAATTTCAGTCCCCCAGACTCTTACTGAATGTTGATATCAGTAAAAATGCCTTCTTATCAGCTGCTGTACAAATGGGTATTTGCCAAGAACACCGAAGTATGTTTGTATGTGTCACTCTATTATTCTCAGCAAAATGTGCAAGATTTTTAATCACCATTTTAATTGTCCAGAAGCCAATGGGAAAATGGTAAATTTCCAGCATTCTGAATGCCTTTTTCCACACTCACTGGTAATTTATCTTGAAGTAAGTGCCTGCTTTTAGTCTCTGGGTCTTAGCAGTTTACTTACTAACTTCTGTTTATTTCTGTACAAAAAAGATTTAATACAAAGCTCTAAATATAACATACCCCCCCCCACCCACCCAGCTTTAAATTTATTGGGTTTGAAGCCATTACTTAAATTTGCATAATTGACATCATTATCTGTCAGCTTGCTCAGCTGAGGTTGACAGTCATTAAAAGATCATTATAAACAGGCCTATAATAGGTTCATGAGGCCAAATAGCTGCATTTTAATCACTAGCGAATGATAAACTGATGGTGGCCTAAGGGGGAAAGATCCTCGTGACTGGTGGAGTTAATGACCAAATCAGGTTAGGAAAATTTACCACCTGTGCCTGAATGTACCATGTAATTGAGACTGCAATTTGGAAGCTCTGAGCCAGAATGGAAATACATGTTATTACTGAGGTCACTGTTCAGGAATGGCACCCAAGTGACTACAGCCTCTGGGAAGTTGTCCACTTTTCTCAGAACCACTGGTACTGGTACAAAATTATTTGCCTGTTAAACCTGTGCATTATTTCTTACTTCTCAGCAATGAATTTGATAGTTATCTAATATGACTATGTGGGATAATTACACAGGGAAATAGTTATTTTTCTGAAGTTAGAGTTAAGGTGTATTTTTGGAGTATAGGTCAGAAAGTTTTAATCGGCATCAAACCTATGTTATATCTAGGTTTTGTTCTAAAAAGCCTAGATGTAAGGCTGAAAAACAGTTGAAAAATGCTGGAAACGACAATTGTTTTTGTTCTAAGCATAAGGCTGAACTGGCAGAAATACAGCAACTAGAAAAAGAGAGAGAGAGTGAAGGAGAATTCTAGCACTCAAACAAACAACATTAAGGTGGCTCCCAGTCCATTAATTGTTTGATGGGATAAGGTAGTTCCTCATTTGCTGAGTTCACAGATAGGTGATCATACATTGTTGGTCACTAATGTTATGTTAGTGAGGCCTCTGTTGGTCAGGGTTGAACATTGATTGGACAGTGGTGCAGATGTAGTAGAAGTATTCCTGCGCAGATCTGGAGCAGAGCTTTAAAAACCCAGTCTTCATAAAAGAGAGTTACTGTCTAGTAGAGCTGTCATTGTCAGAGTGGCCTGAGTCAGAGCTCTGGCCCAACAGGATTCAACAAGAACCGGCGGAGGCTAAGTAAGTAAGTTTATTTCTTTTTTTAAATTTCTGAATGAAAAGGGAATATGTCTGCAGGGCCAGTGTTTTGATCTGGGTGTCAGATATGGGATTTCCAGGAGAACTCCAGCCTCCACGATGGCCACATCTGCACAAGGGGCATCGAGATGCAGCTCCTTAAAGACCATGTTAGAGAACTGGAGCTGCAGCTCAATGACCTTTGGTTTGTTGAGGAAAGTGAGGAAGTGACAGACAGGAGCTACAGGGAGGTAGTCACCCCAAGGCTACAGGAGACAGATAAATGGGTGACTGTCAGGAGAATGTCAGATAGTGGAGAGCACTCCTGTAGCTGTCCCTCTTAATAAAAAGTACTCAATTTCAAAGGATATATTATGTATTGAAAGGATAGGCAGAAGGGTAAAGGCAGTGTGTGGGTCTATTGATAAGAGATGGAATTACATCTTAAGAAAAAGGTGACATAGGGTCAGAGAATGACCCTATGATAGGGGTCATTTGTGGGTGGAATTAAGAGACTACAAGGATTAAAAAAGACATCACGAGAATACAGGTCTCCAAATAGTAGCAAATATGGGGGGTTGAGATTGCAAAGGGAGCTGGAAAGGGCATGTAATAAGGGTAATATCATTATTGTAATGGGGCCTTCAATTTGCAAGAGGATTGGGAAAATCAGGGTGGTATTGGCTCGTAAGAGAGGGAATTTGTTGAATGCCTCTGAGATAGCTTTTTAGAGCAGCTTGTGCTTGAGCCTACTCGAAAGGCTATCATATATTGGGTGTGGTGTAATAATCTAGATTTTATTTGGGAGCATAAGATAAAGGAACACTTAAGAGGCAGTGATCATAATATGATTGAATTCGTACTGCAATTTGAGAGGGAGAAGAAGTCACATGTATCAATATCACAATGTAATTCCCTTTATTCCAGAGGCATGAAAGAGGAGTTTCCCAGGTGGTTTGAGAGCAATACTAGCAGGGATGATGGCAGAGTAGAGGTGGCTGAAGTTTCTGGGAATAGTTTACAAAGCGCAGGATAGTTGTGTCCCACAAAAGAAGTTCTCAAATAGCAGGAGTAGGCAACCATGGCTGCAAGGGAAGTGAAGGCCTACATAACAGCCAAGGAAAGGACATATAATGAGGCAAAAGTGAGTTTGAAGTTAGATGATTCGGAAGTTTATAAAATCCAACAAAAGCCAACTAAAAAAGCTTAAAGAAGGGAAAAGGTTAAATATGATGGAAAACTAGCCAATAATATAAAGCAAGATACTAGAAGATTTTTTCAGTTATATGTGAGTAAAAGGGAGGTGAGAGTTGATATTGGACCACTTGAAAATGCTGCTGGTGAGGTAGTAATGGAGGACAAAGGAATGGCAGATGAATTTAACAGGTATTTTGCATCTGTCTTCACTGTGGAAGACTCTAGCAGTGTGCCAGAGGTCCATGAGTGTCAGGGAACAGGAGTGAGTGCCATTGCTATTACAAAGGGAAATGTGCTCAGCAAACTCAAAGGTTTTAAGGTGACCTACCTGGACCAGATGGACTACATCCCAGAGAAAGGTTGCTGAAGAAATAGCAGATGCATTGGTGATGATCTTTCAAGAATCATTTGATCTTGGCATTGTTCCCAAGGACTAAAAAATTGCAAATGTCACCCCGCTCTTTAAGAAAGAAGGAAAGCAAAAGAAAGGAAATTATAGGCCAGTTAGTCTAACCTCAATGGATGGGAAAGTTTTGGAGTCCATTACTAAGGATGAGGTTTTGGGGTACTTAGAGAATAATGATAAAATAACTCCTAGTCAGCACGGTTTCTGTAAAAGGAAATCTTGCCTGATAAATCTGTTAGAGTTCTTCGAGGAAGTAACAAGCAGGGTGGACAAAGGAGAGGTGGGGAATGTCATTTACTTAGATTTCGATAAGGTGCCACACATGACGTTGCTTATCAATATAAAATCCCATGATATTAGAGGAAAGATATTGGCATGGATAGAGGAATAGCTGACAGGCAGGAGGTAGGGAGTGGTGGGGGGAAGGGGGCCTTTTCTGGTTGACTGCCAGTGACTAGTGGTGTTCGTCAGGGATCAGTATTGGGACTGTAGCTTTTCATTGTTAATGATTTAGATAATGGAATTGATGGCTCTACAGCAGAGTTTGCAGATGATACAAAGACAGGTGGAGGGATACATTGTGTTGAGGAAGCAATGTGATTGCAGCAGGACTTGGACTATGTCCACACTAGACTGGATAAATCCATAACCGAAGCTTTTTCTTTTCATTTTTACCCTCAGTCCACACTGAAACGGCGTTTTCCTCCCCCGAAAGCTTTTCTAAAACGCCCTCCAGAGTGTGCAAATTTGAAAATGCTGCTTGGGCAAGAGTAGTGTGGAAGGGGTAACCAGAGATATCTAGAAACACTATGATGTGCCGGAACAGATGGCGGCATTTCATTGTTTTCTTGAACGTAACCCCCCACACAACTGAACAATTTCAGAACAGACGGCAACGAGACTGAAGCCAGAAGAGTTAGAAATGTACTCACCAAATACTTTGCCCCATAACTTACTGAATAAATAATTATCCTCACTTTGCCCTGTTTTCTCTCCTTGCTCGAATGAAGGTAGTTTACCTATTTATGCAAGTACTTCTCTGACAATAGATGTGCAACAGCTTAAAGTAACATTGTATGGAAATATGAGAACACTGATGCAGACATGTTTTATACATTTAACAAGGTGCTTTATTAATGCAACAGAGTTGGTCAGTTTTTCAATGTTCGTCGTCAGCTGGGTCAAACTGTCTGTGAACTCCCTGTCGGTTGCCTCCAGTATTTGTTTTTTTTTAGTTTTAAGTCCTCCTGCATGAGAGCCAACAGCTGTCCATGTTTGGCAATTTCCTTTTAAGTTTTTCTAGTCTGTAACTGCACAAACGCGCACTTTCACAGCGAGATTCGACACCAAACATGTCGCTTGTTTTCCGTAGATGTGTCCTGCGCATGCCCAGTAGAAGAAGATTCACCCAAATACCTGTTTTAATGTGGACAGAGGTATTTTCAAAAACACTTGGTGTAGACACCTGTTGTTTTTACGCGAAACTGGTGTTTTCAAAGTTTCCGGTCTAGTGTGGATGTAGCCTTAGACAAGTTGGAAGAATGGTTAAAAATGAGGCAGATGGAATGCAGGGTTGAGATGTATGATAATGCATTTTGGTGAAAGGAACAAAAGTGCAGACTATTATCTAAATGGGGAAAAAATTCAAACATTAGAGGTGCAAACAGTCTTGGAAGTCCTCATGCAGAAATCCCAGAAGATTAATTTACAAGTTGAGTCTATGGTAAAGAAGCAAATGCGATGTTGGCATTCATTTCAAGGACAATAGAATATAAAAACTAAGAGATAATGGTGAACCTTTATAAAGCACTATTCAGGCCACACTTGGAATATTGTCAACAGTTTTGGGCCCCATATCTGAGAAAGGATGTGTTGTCATTGAAGAGAGGCCAGTGGAGATTGATTTTGGGAATGAAGGGTTAACATATGAGGAGCATTTGGCAGCTTTGGACCTGTACTCACTGAAATTTAGAAGGATACAAGGGCATCTCATTGAAACCTACTGAATGTCAAAAGGACTAAATAAAGTGAATGTGGAGAAGATGTTTCCTCTGGTGGGGGTATCCAGAGGGCACAGCCACAAAATTGAGGGGTGACCTTTTAGAACGGGTAAGATGAATTTTGTTTTTTAGCCAGAGAGTAGTAAATCTGTGGAATGCTGTGCCACAGACAGCTGTAGAGGCCAAGACCGTGGGTATATTTAAAACAAAAATTGATCAGTTCCTGATTGGTCAGGGTATCAAAGGTTATGGCAAGAAGGTAGGTATTTGGGGTTGAGTGGAATCAGGGATCAGCCATGATGGAATGACAGAGCAGACTCGATGGGCTGACTAGTCTAATTCTGCTCCTATGTCTTTTGGTCTTATGGTCCATGGATGTTTCATCCTAGCTGTCTAGATACACAATCCTGGGCATTACGACATGAATAGCACAAGCTCAGCTCTCTGTGCTTCTGATGAACCCAAAGGAATGGTAGGGACTGATACAATTTGTTACCAGCAGCATCGCAGGAGTTACCAACTAGTGTTGAACATGTAGAACTGCCTTGGGGGCCTCAGCTGCAGGCTTTTCCCTTAGGATTTACTCCCGAAGCCTTCCCTATGAGTGGGTATTGCCGCAAGGCAATAGAGTTTTGAGATCAGAGTTTTCCTTCTCCTAGCTGAGCTGCCAACCACAGCTAAAAAGCCTCATCTGCCCAAAGTGACTAGTTTTAAGGCACCAGTAACCCACCTTTGCTTTTTTCTACAGTCCGTAGTAATGGGTTCTGCCAAGCTTAGTAGCTAACTCACACGTGAAGGCCAGGAGCTTGACTTGGTTGTCAGAGGCTATTTGAGGCACATGCAATTAGGAGCATTTAATCGGCAGTGGGAGTTTATTCCCATTTCCATCCCTGGTTATAACAACTACATGTTAGATAACTAGATGTCTTTTTCTATTCCACATTTTCATATTCCCCAACGGAAGATGTCAAATAATGTAAGTGATTCAGGATCTCTGACCGATTACATTAGGAAAGCTCGCTGCCGATGCAGGATGAAGTACATTTAAAGATTGAGATACAAGAAACTGCAGATACTGGAATCTGGAGCAACACATGAAACACAGGAGGAACTTAGCAAACCAGGCAACATTTGTGGAGGGAAACAAATAACCTATGTTTCCGGTTGAGACCCTTGATCTGGGCTCAAAAATCATTCTACTTGTGGACCTGATGTGCATTTTTGGAAATGTATTGTTCCAAATACACCTAATTTGAAGATAACAATATTATATTATCTTGATTTAGCATCACATGAGGTTGCTTAATGTGTTCAGGCATATTCTGGAGATATGGAATATAGCAAATATTAATTTCAACAGTCTTCAGAACTGATTGTAGATTGAACTTAAAATACAGCTCAGAACAATGGTGTTCCTGGAACTGCAGTCTGGGGTAGATTGCAGACCAGGGAACACCCCCTTCACCTGAGATGTCTGTATATGCATGAATGCAGCTCAGAGACAGTGGTGATTCATGCTTGCAATTGTTTTCTCAGGATGATCGGTATATATTACCCACCCCTGCCTGGCCTTGATAAAGTGGTGAATTTCAAAGGGCTGCAGACAACTGGCAAAGGTACTCCCACAGTACTGACATGTAGGGAATGTCAGGATTTTATTATCTAAACAGGGTACAAGGTGGACAGGATATTGGAGGTAATTGTCTCGCCATGTGCCTGCTGCTGTTCTCCTGTCAGATGGTTGATATTATGCGTGTGGCTTGTTTAGTCAAAGAATTCCTGCAATGTAGATTTTTTTTGGCTTGCAGGTGGTACAGCCTGGAGCTACAATGTAGAGGTGGTGGGGAAGGGGATATTTAAACAGGAGAAGATGTCACTGAAGAAAATTACTTTATCATGAACAATGTCAGTTTCCTTGAGTTTGTTAGAGCTGTGCACATTCAGGAAAATGTAAGCTTTTTTTTATCATACTCCTTACTTCTCCTTTGTAGTTGGGGAATTGGAGGTAAATCATTTGCTGGAGAATACGAAGCCTCTGATCTAATCATGAGTATTCATACAGTTAGTCCAGTTAAGTTTCCAGTCAATGACTATTGTGAATTTTAATGAAGTTTTCAGAACTATTACTGTAACAGGTCATTATTCAACACAAGCAGGTATCCAGGAGGAGACCTAATAGAAGAATCCCCTGGGAGATTCTGGTGATAGAATTTCTCAGAAGAATCCCTTTCAACTAAAAGTACGTCAATTTTTTTAATAAAGAAAAAAGTCTGCCAGTTCTGCAAAACTATATATTTACATTAGGAGCACATTTGGCTGACCAGACTAACCCTGAAGATTGAAATATATTTGTTAGGATTGCAGACACAGGAAAGAAAATTTTTGTCACTGTATTGCGGGATACATATATAACCAGCCCAATAATTGACAGAACAAATATCTTTGAATGTGTTATGTGACAAGATAGATAGCCTTGACCCCTTCTCAGACCTCATCCTGCATATAACATAAACAGTTATCATTATACAATTCACAATGGAACAAAACTCAGGATGTCTTGCATCTAGCTGGGGTGTATTACTTGTGCCATTTTTAGTTGTATGACTGATTCTAGAGAAACATTTGACATGAGAGGACAAATTTCCAATGGGTATACTATCACACAAAAATGATTATATCGAGCAGTAGTAAGTCAAGGCAACTGGACTTCCTGTATTGTCTAGAGGATGTTTCGAGAGGCTTCTTCAGTTCTGATGCATGGTGGGTAGTTTTCTAGTTTATAAACTCTGAGTTGTTTAAAGGTATAGCAATCACGAGATGCATTAAGAGTCATAGGGGTAATGAGAGGGTCATTAATCTTATCTTTGCATGAATGGAGTTCTGAACTGTTGAAGGAACACTGGGGCAGAGATGTTAGGACTGCATTGTAAGTAGCTGATAGCTGGTGCACATTTTGAACAGGGAGGACTGGTGGCTTGAAAGAGGGGTTAAAGAAGCTACCTTTGTTAAACTGGAAAACCCATCCCTGAACAGAGGAGGTGGGATATGACACCATCTATCAGATACTTGCAATGCAGCCCTAACATCTCTACCCCAGCATCTCCACAAGAGTTCACACTTCCATTCATGCAAAGATACGACTCATGACCCTCTTATTACCACTATGACCCTCATGTGATTGATATACCTTTAAACAACTCAGAGTTTATAAGTCAAAGCCTCTCGGATGAGTGGCAAAATGTCTTCTAAACACAGCAAGTCTGGTTGTCTTGACTTGCTACTGTTTGATGTACAATAGCCTGGATGACTGAGAAGCTTCATAGACACACAAATGATTACTTTGTGATCTAATTTAGTTTATATCATTTATACAGATGACTTGCACATGATACTAATGATCCAATTTCTTATCTATAATTTGGATATTGTTAATGCCCTGCATTCAGCATATTTTCATGACAATTAAGAATGCTTTATTATGAGAGTCTGCCAGAGTACGGATGTGACCTCTATTTGCTGAGTTTGTAGAGAAAACATTTAAATAGATTTTGTTTTGTTGTGTAAATTGACACTGTTTGCTAGATTAATCCCAGCTAGAAATTCGACCCAAGTTTTTGTTTGATGGAAGGCAATTCATTGGGTGGTACAATAGTTTTAATTATTCATTGGGTGGTACAATAGTTTTAATTATTCTGTTAATTAAAAGGATTATTTGCTCTAGATATTACATGCTTTGTTCTTAATTAACATCTATAAAACTGTATGAATCTACACAAATGCAGCAGCTCATCTCAAAATAAAACATCTCAAAAATCTGTTCACATGCTTGTGCAGAAGGTAATGTAAGAATGTTGCCGAGTAGCATCACATATAGAACACAAAACAGTACAGCACAAGAAGAGGCCCTTTAGCCCACTAAATTGTGCCTAACCAATTAATTAGTAGCGAAATGGCTATCCAAACTAATCCGTTCAGCCTACACAATGCCCATGTCCTTCCATTTTTCTCACATTCGTGTACCTATCTAAAAATCTCTTGAAAATGTCTTCATTGTTTCTGGCTTTACCACCACCGCAGGCACCCACAGCTCTTGGTGAAACAACTTGTCCTCGCATCTCCTTTGAAATTACTCCCCTCATCCTAAATACATGCTCTCTTGGATTAGATATTTCAGCACTTGGAAAAAGATATTGTCTGTCCACTCCATGCCTCTCATAATCTTATAAACCTCTATCAGATCTCCCCTCAGCCTCTGCCACTCCAGAGAAAGCGACCCAAATCTGTCCAACCTCTCGTTATAGCACATGTCCTCAAATCCAGGAATTGTCCTGGTAAACTCTTCTGCACCCTCTCTAAAGCCTCAATACCCTTTCTATAATAAAGCAACCAGAACTGTATACAATACTCCAGATGCAGCCTAACTAGAGTCTTTTAAAGCTGAAGATGGCCTCCTGAGTTTTGAACTCAATACCTTGTGTAAAAAATGCAAACATGCCAAATGCCACCTTAATCACCCTATCAACTAGTGTAGTCACTCTCAGACAGCTATAATCTTGGACCCCAAGATCCCTCTGCTCATCAACACTGTTAAGGATCTTGTCATTAACAGTGTACAGTCTCTTAACACTTGACCTGCCGCCAAGCTGCAACTGTTCATACTTGGCTGGGTTAAACTCCATTTGCCATTTCTCCACCCATATCTGCAACTAATCTGTTGTATTCTTTGCCAATCTTCTGTGTTATCCACTATACTATCCACCAATCTTCATATAATCTACAACCTTACTAACTCACCCATCTATATTTTCATCATGTCATTTATGTACATCCCAAACAGCAGAGCTCCCAGTATAGATCCTTGCACACCACCACTAACAACAGTCCTCCACTAGAATAGTCCCTTAGTCAAGTACCCTCTTCAAGCCAGTTCTGAATCCAAATGGCCAATTCACCATGGATCCATGCACCTTAATCTTTGAAAGAGCTTCCCATGAGGGACCTTGTAAAATGCCTTACTAAAATCCGTGTAGACAATATCCACAGCTCTACCTTCATTAATCATCGTCATTACCTTGTCAAAAAACTCGTAAGATACAACTTGTCCCACATAATGCCATGCTGGCTCTCTCTAATTAATGATTTTCCGAAGGCTTATGAATCCTCTCCCTAAGAGTTCTCTCCAGTAACTTCTCTACCACTGACATGAGACCCACAGGTCTATCATTTCCAGGATTATCCCTGCTTCCCTTATTGAATAATGAAAAACATTAGCTACTGTCATGGTTTCTTGTGCTCCACAAATGACCAGGAGACACAGAAGATTCTTCAAGAAGTGTTAAACTTTAATTTGCAAATCAAAGCTGAGACAGTCAGTGAGCTAGTCACCGATTGCCCACCGATCCTTGTACATAGCATTTTTTATAGCAATCTCCTGGTTTAGTTGCATTAGCATATCCAATCAGTCTACAGTTGCGTCTCACAAGTAAGTACACCCGCCACTATTGTTTCTACCCATTGACTTAATCATGTTCTAATCTACATTTCTTAGCTACTTCTCATTAACTCCCCATTATCTTCTACATTCTTAAGATTTCATTCTCCTAAATTGGATACATGCATAGCATATAGCAAGTGCATAGCTGACTACATAGTTTTGGTTACACAGCAAACAATGCAACTTTTATACTCCAATATATCCCCCCTTTGAGACCCATGGGGTCTCACACAAAGAGGGAGACCCTAAGAGTCCACACACAAAAGCCCCAATAAACTCACTTATTCCCAAATCTCGTGTTAAACTATAACTTTCTGCGCCAAGACCTCAAAGTATTCTCTCCCTGTTACCCTGGGCCGCTGAGCCAAAAACCTGTCCCTTTGTACCTGAGACAGGAGGGGAAAAAACTCAGAAGCCCTTACAATCTACTCCCACACTGTCGTTTTGCTCTTGTTCATCCTGCAGGTGGTTGTAGGCTGTAATGATACATCTTCGGTGCTTCTTTCTCCACTGAGCTTGCTTCAGTAATTGCCACGAGCATCGGAAATTGTTTGGTTGCAGCACGCACTACAAGAGACTTGAGACAAGGAAGAAAACAGCACAGCACAAGCGCACAGCTCAACAATGCAATTCTGACAGTTATTGCCATTTTAGTCAGCCATTCTCCCCATCCTCCGAGTCTACTTTCTGTTATGAATGTACCACAGCTTTGAGGGGCCGAAGGGTGCGGGGGTAGCCCCCTCCTTTGTGAGAATCGCAAGATCACTATTGAGTCAATTCAGGAGACACAGGAAATGAGAGAAAGACGTGCAGAATCCACAAAAGGGTTAGAATGTGTCCTGGCCTCCGAAAGGCAGACCCATTGATACCGGCTATTGTCTCTTGGAGATGGACGATGAACTCAAAGCCCCAGGCAATGAACCAAGGAGGAGGTTGGTAGAGGGATTGCATCATCCCCAACCTGATTGACACCTGAGACCCTGTGAGTCAGGATAAAAAGAGGGTCTGTGGGAACAGCCCCTCAGACGCACCAGAAGAAATGCTAGAACTCCTGTAACAGCGTAATAGCGAAAGCCGGTGGAAAAGCCCACGTGCGTCCTTTTCCATTTGCCTCGGAATCGGTGGGCCTTTACCACGGAAGCACGGCTTTAGTTAACCACAAAGGGGAAATCAGCCCCCAATGACTCTCGAAGGATTGACATCCTAAAAGGAATGGGCAAGTTAAACCTCCGTCTCTCTCTCCAACCAAAAGCTGCAGCTTGAATGAACTTGAGTGACTTTTATATTTCCATCGGACAATACATTATCCCCTAGACAACGATAGAGCTATTTCTTATTGATTATTATTATACCCGCGCTTTTAGATTTAGTATTGACGACGTATATTATCTGTATGTTTGCATTGATATTATTTTGTGTATTTTTATCAATACTGTTAAAATAGTACCATCAGACTTCAATGGACCTCTCTATCTTTGCTGGTAAGTGACCTAGTTATGGGGTACGTAACATTTCTAACCAGTCAAATAACTGATGTCCGAACCCTGCATTCTGTGCGCATACCTCGCACTGTTACAAGACAAAGTCCACTGAAGCCTGTAAATAAGGTGACCAAAAACCATCCTCCTTTATTTTCTTTATCACTTCCCCCCTTGCACAATGGTCAATCCCATGCGCTTCTGAAATCAGAATCGTCAGTAGAGGGGTGGGCGCTACCAACAAACTGTCTTCCGTGCTCCACAAGCCTTCCGGGTTCTGCTTGGCCCCCCTTAGTCTCCACATTGTCTGTTCTGCCAAAGTTGCCTTACCTTGTATTTCAATTGGGTCCTCCACGTCAGGTTCTGGAGTTAGGCTTACCTGGGGGGCAATGACAGCTGACGTACATCCAGATGCTTTTCTGGCTGCCTCGTCCGCAGCTTGATTTCCCTTTGTTATTACATCATTTCCCTTTTTATGTGCCTGGCATTTTACTATAGCCAATGCTTTAGGTTTCATTATGGCTTTTATTAAGTCTAGAATTTGCTGACAATGTTGTATGGGATCTCCACTGCTTTTTTTAAAAACCTCTGTTTCCACACTGCCCCGAACAAATGGCATACTCCATGAGCATATGCCGAATCAGTATAGATATCTACTTTCTCACCTTCCATCATTGCACACGCAGCTGTCAGGGCTTTGATTTCCGCTAGTTGGGCGGAACACGGTTGGGGACAGGACTCCATCCTAATAATCTTATAGCTCAACTGATCCTGCTGCACTACTGAGAACCCTGCATGATTTCCATCATAATCCCTGTAACAAGAGCCATCTACGAACAGAACCTTTTTATCTGCATCCTCTAGTGATTCTGACCGTAAATCTGCTCTCAATTTGGCCATCGTCTTCCCTACACAATCAAAGGGACAAAATCGGCTATATTACTGGTAGTGCATTTCTGTATAGTTATGTCTTGAAATGTCAATAGCATCTGATACGCTGCTATCCTGGCTGGCTTCAGCACAAATTTCCCTCTTTACAGCAATTCTGCTACTTTGTGGTGTGTGTACAGAGTCACAGGATAGCCCAGGGTATGCATAGTACAGTGCTGCCAATCCCTGATAGCAGGGTGGATACCCCTGAGCCATCTCATCTAGTCTCGTACTGTAGTATACTATCGGCTGCTTTGCTTTTCCTGTGCCTGTGTCTTGTGTTAGAACCACAGTGACATACCCTCCTGTCGGTTGGATACATACAAATGAAAAACCTTCTCGTAGTCAGGCAAAGCTAATGCTGGTGCTGACTGCAATTCCTGCTTAATAGTATTGAAAGCTATCTCTGCCTCTCCATTCCACTGTAAGCCATTCTTCAAATTTGTATGTCCTGCTTCTTTCATTATCTTTCTCAAAGGTGCCACAATCTCAGCATATTCTCCTATCCAATCTGAGCTGTACCCTGCCATTCCCAAAAACGACATCTGCCCTACAGTCTGGGGTTTTGGGGCCTTAGTTATTGCCTCAATCTGATCTGGTGCTATCGCCTTCACTCCCTTGGATATTACCCTGCCTAAGTATTCCACTTGCTGCGTGCAAAATTGCAGTTTCTTTTTGGATACTTTATGTCCTCCGTGCGCCAGCTTCTCTAACAGAGTTATAGTGTCCTGCTCACACTGTTCCTCGCTGTGGGAGCAAATCAACAGGTCATCCACATACTGTAACAATGTACTTTCCAATGGCATGCCCTCTAGGTCTGCCTTCAACACCTGATTAAAAACATGTGGTGAATGTTTAAACCCTTGCGGCATTCTGGTATAGGTATACTGAGCACCTCTGTAAGTAAATGCAAACAGATACTGACACTGGTCGGCCAGAGGAATGCTGAAGAAAGCCGAACACAAATCAATCACTGAAAAGTAACTTGCTTCTGGTGGAACATTAGTCAAAAGCGTGTGTGTGTTGGGGACTACCATTGGCCAGTTCTCTACCACATCATTTACCGCTCGCAAATCATGCACCAATCTCCACTTAGATTTATCTGCTTTTAAGACCGGCAACAACGGGGTATTGCGTGAACTGTTTGTTCTTTTAAGCACTCCTATTTCAAGCAACCCCTGCACTGTCGATGCTATTCCCTCTTCTGCTTCTGGTCTTAGTGGGTATTGTGGTCTCCTGGGTGGAATTGCTCCTTTTTTCAGCCTTATTTCCACCGGACTAGCTGTTTTTATTTTCCCTACGTCCGTGTCATGCTGTGACCACAGAATAGATGGCAACTCATCTAACCTATCTTTCTGCTGGCCTCTTTCCTTTCCCAGCAATGTCATGTGTGGTTGGGGAGTTATTTCGACCTCTCTCACTGTCCCTACCATATCTGCACTTACCATGATTTTAATGCAATTGTTGTCTTCTGATATCCACACCTCTGGCGTGATTTTCCTCCACACTGTTATGGTTTCAGCACTCTTAACTAAGGGTCCTAAGTCTTTAGACTGATATCCCTTGTTTACCAACAACGTTATGTGGGGCGCAGCCTCCGGTATCCTGTACCATTTTTCTAAAAAGGTGTTCCACTTAATTTGTAAAGCTGCCCCTTGCTTTCCAATTATCACAGCCTCCCCTTCCAGGTGCTGTTGGGTACATGCCTCCAGGTGTCATCTCTCCTCTAACTCCCTGTTCTGAGTCTCGTCAAAAATCACTGTACAATGTAGCTCAGATTTGGGCATTACAGCCCTGGGTAATATAGCCTGCACGCCCTTTTTCCATTTTTCCCAGGTTTCCTGAATCTGGTCTGCGATGTCTCCTATCCAAAAGACATCAGCCTTCTTGTCTTCTCGCACTATCATTTGAGCCCCTGCTCTTTCCACACTCAGCCCATTTCTGGTACATTCTAATTTTAATTCCAGTTTCAATAAGGCATCTCTGCCTAACAAATTAATCGGAGTTCCTTTAAATACTAGCACCGGCAAAACAATTCCTTTATTTCCCATTCTCAACTGCACTGGAGCCGTGCACTGTGTCAACTGTGTTTTCCCCGAGAACCCTACCGTCTTAATAAACTTTCCTGACATGGGAAGGTGAAGGGCATACTGTGGCTGTACACAAGTTTACGTGGCTCCAGTATCTATCATCATTGGTGTCAGTTGCCCTTCTAACATAACCTGAACAATGGGTTCCTCGTCTGCCTCCCTTGTTATCATTGGGTAATGTCCCTTCCCACTCGAGTTCTCGGGGCACCCCTAATACCTGGGCCTGTGGGGGCAGGTCCTTGGCTAAACTTTAGTTCCCTTCTCATCGGTTCCTGCTGGTGTGTGACAGGCCATGGTGTAAACGGACAATCTCTTCTCATGTGACCTGGCTGATTACACCCCCAGCACAGTCTCTCTACCTCTCTTTCCCCCTGTTTTCTCACTGGTCCCCTCTGCCCATAGCTACTCTGTCCCCCTCCTTGGGACTTACAGTCCTGTCTGGGCTGTTTGAATTTAGTCTGTTCCTGATAGGACATTTGTGGGAATGCTCCTCCAAAGACGTTGATTATTGGTATGGGGTTTTCCGGCCCTTGTCTTACAGTATGATCGGTTCCTCCATATAGTGGTGCTTCATCCAGTTCGATGGCTGTACTCGGACTGGTGGTTGCTGGCAGCATCTTTTTGCTTTTCTCTTTTTCCTTTTTGAGTTCTTCAAGCTGCATTTGTATTAACTTTCTTTGCACCTCTTCCTGCTGCTCAGCCAACCTTAGATTGTCTTTCCGGTATTTCTCAACCGCATGGACTACGTGGTCTCTAAATTCTTGTGGGGTCATTGATGTCAGCCCAACCACTTCCTCCAGTTTGGATTTTACTTGCGGAGGCATTGCATCCAAAATGCTATGTTGGAACAGTGTGGTGATAAATAAGCTATTTTCCACCTCTTGCTTAGTCTCCACCTTTTCAACTGGTTTTCTACGTAGGCTGCTGGGTTTTCAATGTCTCCCAGTGGATCCCCCTTTAAGGCTTTGGGGTCCACTTTGGGTGGATAAAGCTTCCTGAGGGACTCCCATACCCTCTGTCAAATCTATCTCCATCAGTTCTCGGGTCGTTCGAGTTTACTATGCCAGCCATTTCATTTCCATTAGTTCGTTAAATTTGGAGGTTCCCATCAACCTTATCAATAGTGCCTTCAAATCACCCATAGCCAATAATCATCCTGCCATTTCTTCTTCAAAGGCTCTAATCCATTTCCCTGCTCCTTCATGTAGATTGGTGTTAGGGGTAATGTTAGGGTTAATTCGAGACTGCCATTACAGGTCAGTAGTGGCTCACGTAATGCGAGGGAGGGGGGAAGCGAAACTGGGGACTCCGCTACACCGAAACTACCAGTGTCACGCGATTCAGTAAACAAAAGAAACAGGTAACTCGTGCGTGTATGGCGTCGGGCCAATAAGATGGACACAAGTGCCCGATATTACCTAATATGTAGCGGGGGGTTGTGCTGGGGGGAAAAGGGATATAAATAAGAGCAGATTGTAAGGGGAAGTCGGAACGCGCCTTCTCCAGCGACTCCGTCGATTCGCTGTGCCAGTTACGAATTCTGCAATAAACCCAAGTTTTGTAATATTCCGGTGTTGGTTGTCTCTCTTCCTAAACGAACACAGGGCAGAATTTCAAGCCCAACATTGGGCAGAGTGTTTTTCAGCCCTTCTAGGTCCTGGGATCCCCAAGGGATATACTGCACTTGTCCTGATCCTTTAACTAACAACGGCATCATTCTTCCAACTTCTTCCCACCTGCCCTGGCTCTCCTCCTCGCCTGACTCCCCATCTGTCTCAGGGTATGTCTTTACTGCCTCCCACACAAATTTCTCCACGGTCCTCTTCTTCCCTCGGTCTCCCTGTGGAGTCCTTCCTTTCTGTCTTGATTCAATACTTGGTTGGCCCCTGGAGTATTTTTCGCATCTCCTCTGGCAATCCCCTCTCAGCAACTTATCTAGCTCTCTCTCTACTTCCGAAAGTCGCTTCCCTACCGTCTCCTTCTCCTCTTCTAGGCTTCTGCCTCCTACCTCTTCCCCACAAATTCTCGCATCCTCTCTCTCTCTCCACTTAACTCTTGCTCCTCCAATAAGTCACCTTCTCTTTCTTCCTGTCCGTGTCTGTACACCTGTGGCAGGGACTCCTCACGATCCTTACTCGTGCTTGATTCCCTTCTCTCTTGTGTTTCTCCAAGACTCTCATCTCCTATCTTTTTTCCACTTCCTTTTGAATGCCTCATCTCTTCCTGCCCTGATGAGCCACTTTCTTTTCTAGTCTGTTTATTTCTATGGTATAACTGATACTCCTCGTACTCCTTTTCCTCTCTCAAGTATTTCATCCGTTCAATCTCTTCTTTCATTTCTCTCTTTGCCTGTTCCACCTTTATCCTTTCTGCCTGTATCTCCTTCCATATCGCCGCTTTTTCCTTCTCGTATTGTCTTTTTTCCTCCTCATTATCCCAAACTTGTACTTCTCCCTGCATGTTTACTGTTCCCGTCAGCAGGGGGCACTGCTTAGGGGTTCCTTCCTCGTTATAGGGAGGGGGCTTTTCTGTTTCTTTCGCATCTGGGTACGGAGCTGAAGCCAGCTTCTCGCTGTACCTTCCTCTCTCTCTAACAGGCTGTTTCTCCAGCACCTTAGTGTCTTCCTCGCTTGTAATCAATATTCTACCTGTCCTCCTCAGCCTTTCTCCCTCCGTTCTGAAGAGTTTTAGCACTTCCATTTCTCGTTCTCTTTTTTGCCCTCTTAGATTTATCTTTTGGTTTGTAATTTTTAATTAGTGCCTCCATTTCTTCGCACAAGATTACATCAAACGTTCCTTCTCTTGGCCATTTTGTGACCAGGTTTTTGGTTCCCTTTTCCCATTTTTCTGAAGTTTTTGTGATCTCATATTTATTTACCGGGATTTTTTTGCACAGAATCTCTACTGCCGTTCCTTTACCTGTCATGTTGTTCTCCCTTTTTAAGGTATTTCAGAGATTCACAGTTCGTTTACAGGATAATATTATTTACTCTAATTCTATGCCTAGTCTATCGTCTATCTACCAGCGCTTTAAACTATATATTGGACTGTCCTTGTTTCCTATTCTGTTCTGCCCGTACAGACCTCTACTCAGAGCGGTATCCACAGAACTTTCTCTTTGCACCTCATCTATTCAGACCCTTATCTCTTAAGGCGGTATCCACGAGGATTTTCTCTATTTTCCTTTCCCTGCCCGTTCAGACCTTCGTTTCATACAAAGCGGTAATCCACAGGGACTTACCAATGCCACGTGGAATTTTTCTTCACTTATTAGCTTATTTGTACTTACCCTCAACTGCAGTGCTCTTGATCAATCCTCTGAGCCTCCTGTTAACCCCCAATTCTGACAGATTCTTTGGACCGGAAAGACTCTTCGGCAGTGGTTCCACACTTCTGAGACTCCAAGACCTCCCCAAAACTAACAGAATTCTTAGTCCAAATTGTTGCAAAAAGCGCTTACCTTTTGTTTGGGTGCATTCTGTTAGCCTTCTGGGGGTCCCTAGAGGACTGGGAAGCATCCCCAATCTGCCATTTCCTTTCCGCGGGTCTCTTTCCGGTCCTGTCACAGTCACCAAATTTGTCGTGGTTTCTCGTGCCTCACAAACGACCAGGAGATGCAGAAGATTCTTCAAGAAGGGTTAAACTTTAATTTGCAAATCAAAGCTGAGACAGTCAGTGAGCTAGTCGCCGATTGCCCACCGATCCTTGTGCATAGCATTTTTTATAGCAATCTCCTGGTTTATAGGAAAATTAGCATATCCTATCGGTCTACAGTTACATCTCACAAGTACATCCGCCACTATTGTTTCTACCCATTGACTTAATCATGTTCTAATCTACATCTCTTAGCTACCTCTCATTAACACACCATTATAATCTTAGCTGGCCTCTCATTAACACCCCATTATCTTCTACATTCTTAAGATTTCTTTCTCCTACTAAATTGGATACATGCATAGCAAATAGCAAGCTCAAAGCTGACTACATAGTTTTGGTTACACAGCAAACAATGCAACTTTTATACTCCAATACTACTCACCAGACCAGTCCTCCAGGACCACGCCTGCGGCTGGAGCGGACACAAAGATATTAATGCTCTTTAAGAAACCCAACACTGCCTCCTCCTCACTTCGAAATGCCCTAGCATATTAGTACTCTCGGAACCGATCTCTTTATACTCGTGTTCTTCTCCTTGGTAGATACTGATGTAAAGTAGTCATTAACGACCTCTGCATCCAAGCGAATGTTCCCCCTTTTTATCCATGAGTGGTCCTACCTTATCTCCTCACTCTTGATGTACTGATGGCATAAGAAACCCTAGAATTTTCTTCAACCCTACTTGCCAAGGACTTTTCAGGGCCCTTCCTGGCTTGCCTAATACTCTTTTTTTAAAATATAAATTAGAAAATTTAATGACTTGTTGATTTGCAGCATGCCTCACATTAGAAAAAGACTTGGGAGAATAAGAACATAAGGCTGAACAGAATGCAAAACTTATGTATACATCGGCCACTGGAATTAGATATCTCTGAGTTTATTCCTACCTGGTTTGGTGTCTATTTTCTCTTATCCCAACTGAAGTGCCAATCAGGATCTTAAATTTGTGTCCAACGCAACAACTCTCCTGCAGTTGACTTGTGTTTTCTTTGTGTTCAGTTACCATAGGAAAGAATAAACCCACTTACAATACTTTAAAAAAATTATAAAGTTCTGCACAAGGTCCATAAATGACCAGAAAGGAATCAAGCATTGACCTACAGCTGTAATACTTCAAGAACTAAGTGTAAAGAATGGCAAATGTGTAATATTACATAAGCCAAAGCATGGATACAGTCAGAATTTATGTATGCACTTCCATGTGTATACACAGATCACAGGTTAATCATTGCAAATAACAGTGAGGAAAAGTACAGTGTTATTTGCTTTCACTTTAAAAGTTATTATTTCACGTGCCACAGTGCAAGAGAGGGGATATTTCTTCATTTTGTATTTGAACAGCTTGGCTTATATTAAAAGCAGTGCTGTTTGCAGTACCTGATATCATGTGCTATTTCTCTGAATTTAATCTAAATGAGGTTGTCTGAACACAGTGCTTTTTGAAATGAAGTTTTCAAGTATGTCATATTGTTGTAGATAAGGTGACTTCCAAATGTTACACCCCATAAGCTTGAAAATTGGTGAATCTTGTATGTTAGCATTACACAGCTTGCCTTCAATAAAAGTCTCATCTTCATCTCAGCTGTTATCTATAATAGTATTTTTTCTGCTTCTCATTTCCACTTGCACTATCCTCTACACTCATACTCCTCCTATGACACTAATGTTTCAATGATAGGCCTCCCTCACAAATGCTGTTTTCTTGTCCTTTCCTGTTAGTCGGCAGCAGGTCTTCCCAGTTTTAAGATATTCATGGAAGAACAGTCTGTCAGTTTTTCCTTGGACCTTCCAAACAGCCTTCACTACAATTAGGTCCAATTTGTTCACGAACTCCTTGGGCTGGTGATCATTTTTTTCTAGAATTTATTTTCCAGATGGAAAAATGAATGGACTGAAATAATGAATGGAGAATAATGAATGTAATAATTTGCTATGAATGGAATGCTACTTTCAGGAATACTTTAAGGTGACTGGAAATATTGATTCAGGAGTGTTGGCAGACAGAAGAGAAGCCGAAAAATGAGTCTAACCTGTGAAGAATCTTTTTAATATAAATATATCCTGATTATGGATATATTATGTTGGAGGAAGCAGGTGTAAAATAATAGTATGTACTACTTAAACACTCTCACTGGGGCTTGTATAGCTACTTGGCTTGTTAGCTAAATCTGCGAGGGTTGGTATGATTTTGAGATTTAACCAAACCAGAAAGTTGGGATGTTCCCATTACAGAACATTGGGAAAAGGACCTTAGCAATTGTGGGATAACTTACAGCGGACTAAAACACTTGAGCTTAAGAAAGAGGATGTGCTGGAGTTTTTGAAAAGCATTAAGTTAGATAAGTCGCCAGGACCAGATGAAATGTACCCCAGGCTACTGTGGGAACTAAGGGAGGGGATTGCTGAACCTCTGGCAATGATCTTTGCATCATCAATAGGGAAGGGGGAGGTACCGGAGGACTGGAGGGTTGCAAATGTTTTTCCCTTGTTCAAGAAAGGGAGTAGAGATAACCCAGGAAATTATAGACTTACTTCAGTGCAGGGCAAGTTGTTGGAGAAGATCCAGAGAGACAGTATGTATGAGCATTTGGAGGGACATAATCCAATTAGGGATAGTCAACATGGCTTTTTCAAGGGCAGTTCATGCTTTACGAGCCTGATTGAGTTCTTTGAAGATGTAACAAAGTGAATTGATGAAGGTAGAGCAGTGGATGTAGTGTATATGGATTTTAGTAAGGCACTTGATAAACTTCCCCGTGTAAGGCTCATTGAGAAAGTAAGGAGGCATGGGATCCAAGGAGATCTTGCTCTGTGAATTCAGAATTGGCTTGGCCACAGGAGGCAAAGGGTAGTTGTAGATGGTTTGTATTCTGCATGGAGGTCAGTAACCCATGGTGTTCCACAGGGATCTGTTCTGGGATCTCTCTTTGTGATTTTTATAAATGACCTGGATGATGAAATTGAAGGGTGGATTAGTAAGTTTGCTGATGACACAAGGGTTAGGGGTGTTGTGGATAGGCTGGAGGGTTGTCAGAGGTTACAGCAGGACATCAACAGGATGCAGAACTGGGCTGAGAGGTGGCAGATGGTATTCAGCCCAGATAATCACGAAATGGTTCATTTCAGTAGGTCAAATTTGAAGACAAAATATAATATTAATGGTATGACTCTTGGCAGTGTGGAAGATCAGTGAGATCTTGGGGTCCATGTCCACAGAACATTCAAAGCTGCTGCGTAGGTTGACGGCGTTGTTAAGAAGGCATATGGCGTGTTGGCATTCATCAACCATGGGATTAAGTTCAAGAGCCTTGAGGTAATGTTACAGCTATACAAGACCTTGGTCAGAACCACTTGGAGTATTGTTTTCAATTTTGGTCACTTCGCTACAGGAAGGATGTGGATGCTATAGAAAGAGTGCAGAGGAGATTTACAAGGATGTTGCCTGGATTGGAGTGCACGCCTTATGAGAATAGGTTGAATGAACTTGGCCTTTTCTCCATGGAGCAATGGAGGATGAGAGGTGACCTGATAGAGGTGAATAAGATGAGAGGCATTGATTGTGTGGATAGTCAGAGGCTTTTTCCCAGGGCTGAAATGGCTAACACAAGGGGGCATAGTTTTAAGGTGCGTGGAAGTAGGTACAAGGGGATTCAGAGTTAAGTTTTTCCACACAGAAAATGGTGGGTGTGTGGAATGCACTGCTGGCAAAGGTGGCAGAGGCGGATACAATAGGGTCTTTTAAGAGACTCTTAGATATGTACATGAAGCTCAGAAAAATAGAGGGCTATGCAGTAGGGTAATTCTAGGCCGTTTCTAGAGTAGGTTACGTGGTCAGCACAAGACTGTGGGATGACTTCTGGGGCACCTCAAGGAGACTTGTGTGGCAGCAGAACTCACAATGGATCCCATCATTAAGGACCCTCCAGCACCCAGGACATGCCCTTTTCTCACTGTTACCATCAGGTAGGAGGTACAGAAGCCTGAAGGCACACACACTGCGATTCAGGAACAGCTTCTTCCTCTCTGCCATCCAATTCCTAAATGGACATTGAACCCATGAACACTACCTCACTCTTTTAATATATATTACTTCTGTTTTTACACAATTTTTGATCTATTCATTATATGTATACTATAATTGATTTACTTATTATTTATTTCTTCTTTACATTTTACGTTCAACTGCCGCTGCTAAGTTAACAAATTTCATGACACATGTTAGTGATTATAAACCTGATTCTGTTTCCCAGGAGCAGTGCAATCATAACATAACAAATGCAACACTAAATAATAAACACAACAATAAATAGTAAAACACAACAGCCACATGTCAGTTAAAAACAAGTTATAAGTGTCCAGTGCAAGTTAAAAGTGTCCAAAGCAGAGTCAGGTGGAGCAGCTATTTAGCAGTCTGACTGCCTGTGGGAGGAAGCTGTTTAGTAGCCTTGTGATTTTAGTTTTGATGCTCCTGTAAAATTTACCTGATGGCAGAAGAACAAACAGTTCATGGAGAGGATGTGAGGGGTCTTTAATGATGTACCGTGTCTTCTGGAGGCATCGACTCTGAAAGAGGTCTTGGACAGAAGGTAGGGAGACCCCAATAACCCCAATAACCCCAATAAATGCTGTGTAAATACTGAATATACATAATTATCAGTCACCAAAAAAATGACAGATCATACACCAATATAAAATTAAAAAGGAGGTATATTTACCAATTTCAAACAATTAATAGGAAAACAAAGAAATAAAAATAGACGGGCCCATTACAGTTAACCAGTCTAAATGGGCACATAAACAGTGAAGCTTGTTTCTGCAGTAGTTGGGTGTATTGCTTTACTCACAGCACTGAATTCCCATCACCAACCACAGGTAAAACTTCCCTCCTTCATCTCGCCAAGCACTCCTTGCATTAGGGGTTTCCCCTTTCGATGAGATCCACCAGGTGTCTTTCCTGTTGCTCTTCTCTCCGCACCTCCAACCAAAAGACCCCAAACCAGACTACTGTCCTTCAGAATTATCATCCTGCCTAGCTCCCTGGAACCTTCTCTCACATTACACTGGGCAGAAAGTTATCACCTGTATCTAAACAGTTCTAATTGGCTGACGCAAAATTCCTAAGTTGGGAACATGGCTTTAGCTGATGCTAAAACACTCTTACTAGCAGGACACACTCAGCTTTTACAGAAAACTGCTAAAATAAAAATATCTCACAGCGTATATAACAGTAGAAATCTTATCCAAGGCATTACACTACTAACAAACTTCAAAAATTGCACAAAATTTCAAATTTGAGACTGAGCTGGAATTTTTTTGTTTATACCAAGATATTGTCCACGATGCCAATCAGAAGCAGATTTGATATCACTGACATATATCTTGAAATATGCTTTTTCAGCAGAAGTACAGTGCAAGAGAAAAAAATGCTATGAGTTTAAAAATAAGTATATAGTGCAGAAGAGAAATAATGAGGTAGTGTTCATGGACCATCCAGAAATCTGATAGTGAAGGGGAAGATGCTATCCCTAATCGTTAAATGTGACTAATATTCAATAGATTGGAATGCAAATGTTCTAAATTCAAAGCAAATTTATAATCAAAGTATATTTATGTCACCATACACAACCTTGAGATTCATTTTCTTGCTGGCATACTCAATAAATAAATAAATAAATAAATACTCACTGCACCTTCAAAGCTGCACACTTTAAGTTTCTCTACTTGGTCACTAATACTCCTTCAGTTCTTCATTTTCTCATCAAATAGAAAACTTTTTGTAGTTCTGTGTCCAAATTCAGTTGCCACATTTTTCCCCTTCTTGCGGTCTCTCCCTCAATAACCTCTGCATGCAACTGTCCACTGCTAGCAACCCTATCTGCTGAACTGGAAATAACATGCTCTCTTTCTTCATCTGTGTTATTAATGTAAATGCTGGAAGCCTAACAGATGCATAGGGAATGCCGTTTGTCCCAAAGGAGAGCAAACATTTCACACCTATACATTGGCTTGCACATTCTAAAGACCATGCCCAATTACTATTTCTTTTTTTAAAAAAACACAAAAAGCTAGAGAGCTTGGCAAAACAAGAGAAAAAGCTTTAAAGAGGCATACCTGGCTTTGGAAATAAAAGTAAAATTTGATAGAACTGTTTTGATAATTAATGGAGACTTGTAAGCATGCATAATAGAATCATGGAAAACCTACAGCATAATACAGGCCCTTTCGCCCACAATGCTGTGCTGAACATGTACTTACTTTAGAAATTACCTAGGGTTACCCATTAGCCCTCCATTTTTCTAAGCTCCATGTACCTATCCAGGAGTCTCTTAAACGACCCTATTGTATCCGCCTCCACCACTGTCACCGGCAACCCATTCCATGCACTCACCACTCTGCGTTTAAAAAAAGACCAAACAAACACTTACCCCTGACATCTCATTTGTACCTGCTTTCAAGCACCTTAAAACTATGCCCTCTTGTGTTAGCCATTTCAGCCTTGGGGAAAAAGTCTCTGACTATCCACACAATCAATGCCTTGCATCACCTTATACACCTCCATCAGGTCACCTCTCAATCTCTGTTGCTCCAAGGGGAAAAGGCCCAGTTCACTCAACCTATTCTCATAAGGCATGCTTGCCAATCCAGGCAACATCCTTGTGAATCTCCTTTGCACCCTTTCTGTAGATTCCACATCCTTCCTGTAGTGAAGTGACCAGAACTGAGCACAGTACTCCCAGTGGGGTCTGACCGGGGTCCTATATAGCTGTAACATTACCTCTTGACTCTAACACAGGCAGCCTGAAAGTAACAATGTAATAATCTGAAACAATGCTATCCAAATCATTACCATGGAGGACAAACAGTGGACCCAGCACCAATCCCTGCAGTACAAACCTCTGGTCACAGGCCTCCAATCTGAAAAATAATCATCCACTATGCTTCTCTGACCCCTACTGTAAAGCCAGTTATATATCAATCTGGCTAACTCATCCTGGAACTGATGTGATCTGACCTTCGAGACCATGTGAGACCTTGACAAAACCCCCGCTAAAATCCATATAGACAACGTCTACTCCCCCGTCCGCATCAGTCTCCTTGGTCACCTCGTCAAAAAACTAAGTTAACCATGCTGACCATGCCAGACCTTGCCTTCCAAGTGCAGTGAGATCATGTTTCTCAAAATCCCCTCCAACAACACACCCACCACTCACTGGTCTGTAGATCTATTACTTGTCCTTGTAGATACAACATCAGACACTCTCCTGTCTTCTAGTTCCTCACCCAGAGCTAAGGAAGATGCAAAAATCTCTGCCAGGACCACAGCAATTTCTTCCTTTGCTTTCCACAACTTCCTAGGGAACACTTGGTCAGATGCCAGGAATTTACCCATCTCTACATGCCTCATGACCATCAACATTGCCTCTTTTGTGATATGGGTGTTTCAGAAAGTCATCAAATACTTCAACTGATAAGCTTTCCACTTAACGCAAACTACTTGGAGAAGTGTGGGCAGTGATCATCACTATACTTACCCATAGATTTTGAAAAATTGATAGATAGATAGACAGATACTTTATTCATCCCCATGGGGAAATTCCAACTTTTTTCCAATGTCCCATACACTTGTTGTAGCAAAACTAATTACATACAATACTTAACTCAGTAAAAAAATATGATATGCATCTAAATCACTATCTCAAAAGCATTAATAATAGCTTTTAAAAAGTTCTTAAGTCCTGGCGGTAGAATTGTAAAGCCTAATGGCATTGGGGAGTATTGACCTCTTCATCCTGTCTGAGGAGCATTGCATCGATAGTAACCTGTCGCTGAAACTGCTTCTCTGTCTCTGGATGGGGCTATGTAGAGGATGTTCAGAGTTATCCATAATTGACCGTAGCCTACTCAGCGCCCTTCGCTCAGCTACCGATGTTAAACTCTCCAGTACTTTGCCCACGACAGAGCCCGCCTTCCTTACCAGCTTATTAAGACGTGAGGCGTCCCTCTTCTTAATGCTTCCTCCCCTATATATATATATATATATATATATATATTCCTCTATATATCATATAGATATATATGATGATAAGGTGTAAAATTTCATTCTTAGTTGATGTAACATCTTATGAGTTCATTATTCTATCCTTGCTTGTGAGGTGTTCAAGTCCAAGGAGATGAATGGACAGGCAGTGAGCTTAAATTTATCTCACAGGGTATTTGAGTGCCACATACTATCAACAAATGAAAATGATGTAACCTCCAAGACATAAACAAAATATCCACTATCTCTGTTCAGGAAAGACTAGGAGTATCATATAAATGTTATTATCCATTGTATTTTAAAAGCAATGTGGATGAAATTAGTATTCAAGGTTAAAACAGCATGGAAGGAATCCTCAGCAGCCTATTTTATTTTTCCCTGGGCTGGACCATCAGGCAGCCTTGTGAATGAACTGTTATGACAATGAAAAAATCATGATGTGCCATGTTCCACGGAATATTTTACTGAAGCAAGAATTAACAATCTATCTTTTGCAAGAAAAGAAAATCAGTCTTCTGCACCTTTGGAATTTGTAAAGTTTAGAGAAAAAAAACTCTTTGAAGATTTGTCCTTAATGTAACTACAGCTATGAAGAAAGAGAACTTGAGAAGCATCTACTTGCAGTTACATCTGACTATTTCCCATATCCAGAAATGTCTGAGAAGCTCAGCTTCTGTGCTGTTGCAAGGCAGGATTTCTCAAAGAATAGCTAATGCCTCATTTATTTTGCCGTTCTGTTGCTCAGGGCAAGCCCATTGTCATTCTGATGAATCCTTTTACCTATTCATTCACAGAATGTTACATGAAAAAAGGCAGAAATTGCTGGAAACTGTCTGCAAGCCTGGTTGCATCTGTACAAGGAGAAATGATAACCTTTCAGGTCAAAGACTTTTGGTTAGAATGCTTCACTGCTGGTTAGATGAACACTTATTGTACATCTCCACATAGCCTGTGAACTGAGTAGACAGCTGGGCCATTAATGATGACAATTTACAGCCAATAAAAATCTAATAATAGTAGACATTTTAATACAAGACAAAAACATAGTTAAATGAGATGAAATTGGTTTAAACAGTGTGGTTGCTGATATGATTTTATGAATTGTAGAAGGATGATGTTTTGGGCACTGAAATAGGTTATTGATAAGTTCTCTTTTCCCTGATAGTTTGATGTGTTTAGTGGATGAAGGATCATAACTTACCCAGCAAGATCTGAAGATTAGAAGGAAGAGAGATTAAGGCCCAGAAATTCAGTCACATGTGCTTTTCTTCAAAATGACATGAGTGAAAAAATGCTTATTTTTAGAATAGGTTATGTTCGTTGCTTCTTCTGCGAAGTGGCACCATAACTGAAATTGGACTGGTTCCTCCTATTCACAAATGACCTTGCACTGAGGACATCGTTTCCATGTTCCTCACACTTGGGATAATGTGATTCTCAAGAAACACCCCAAGGAAGCTTGGACTAGAAAATTAAATGAAATAGTGCTGAGGACCAGTTGTGATGATTACTTTGTCACCCCCTGATGAATACTGAGACAAATATTACATGCTACTGGAGGATCATTAACTGAGTGGAAAATGCACTTGGGTCTGTTTAAACTTTGTTGGTCATTCACTATAGAATGCCAGCAAGAAAATGCTGCTGGTTGATAATACAAGAATGCCCTAAAGCTTGTTAAAGCCACAGCAAAGTGGACAAGGGGCACAGTCTAGATTCCTTCTACCAGGACTGGACCCTGAGTAACAGCTTCTCAAAACTGTATTGTTTAAGCTGGAAAGGTGAGTGGCATTTGTACATTGTAAGTGAATGTACTTAACAGATGATACAATAAAAGTAGGAAGATGCATACTGATTTTATTCAATGTGTACATATAATGAATAAATTGTTTTTTTGAAATATAAAAAACACATTTACAATATTGCTATCCTGGAAGTGATAAAGCGTTGTTGCGGGGGAGTCCAGAAAAATATTTGCCCTCTGATGTAAGTGTTGCTTGGCTCAATACTTGAGTA
The DNA here is from genome assembly GCF_048418815.1 of Hemitrygon akajei. NCBI lineage: Eukaryota > Metazoa > Chordata > Chondrichthyes > Myliobatiformes > Dasyatidae > Hemitrygon > Hemitrygon akajei. The sequence goes on from NC_133124.1 coordinate 99,096,302, forward strand.
CAAGGAAATGTATATTACTTTCAGAGACCCAATTATCAAGCACCACAAATTCAAACACTCTGCCCATAGAAATGGTGGGTTGCTGGCAACATAGCTGAAAAGGCCTATTGTACGCTTTATCTCCAAATAAAAAAGCACTCCAGTGTATTGAGATGTCTGCATGTTTCCTAAATTGTAACTATGTTGTTACAGTACAATTATTAATGGCATATCATTGGTTTTGATGCATTTTGAGGTGTTCTCATTTTGTAGAAGTCACTACCCCTCTCTCAAATAACCTCAAAACATCAAGAACTGAGCAATCAGCTCAATTTGTACTTGTCACTTTCAATATCCATCACTTCTGGATTCTGTAGAATGTGTTATTGCAACAACTTACACACTTGCTTCAACAACACATGCTGTTTCTACATAACCAAAGATAAGAAGAAACAGGCATCCTAATCTGGATTTTTATTGAATGATTCATTTTCTGTATGTCTACATCCTGGGTTTCTTCCCCTGACTCCATTGGGGATAATACCACAACCACAAGAATCCTTTGGTTTAAGAATGCCCCCTATATTTCTTTTTAGAAAAGCCCAGAATTGGTATTATTATTGGTTTGTTATTGTGGCATGTGCCAAGACGCAGTGAAAAACTTGTATACTGTTTAGACAGATCAAACCATTACACAGTGCATTGAGTTAGAATCAAGTAAAGCAATGAAATGTAAGAACTACCCAAAAAGTGCTGTACAGGTAAACAATACAGTGCAAGGTAGACTGAGGCAAGAGTCCATCTTATTGTAGAAGAGGCCTGTTCAAGAGCCTGATAGCAGCAGGATTGAAACAGTCCTTGTGCCTGGTGGTGCCTGCCTCAGGAATTTGTATCTTCTGCACAATGGAAGAACAGAAACAAGAGAATATCGGGGGTGGATGGGATCTTTAATTATGCTGGCCACTTTACTATGGCAGCAAGAAGTATAGATGGAGTCCAAAGAGTTGAGGCTAGTTCTTATGATGTGCTGAGCTCTGGCCACAACTCTCTGCAGTTTCATGTGGTCACTTGCAGAGCAGATGCCTTACCAATCTGCCATGGATCCAGAGAGAATGCTTTTTACGGTGCATCAATAAAAATTGCTAAGAGTCGATGCTGAATTTCTTTAGCCTTCTGAGGAAGTAGAAGTATTGGTGAGCTTTCTTGAATGTGACATCAATGTGGTTAGATCACGGTGCTATAATGCTCACACCTAGGAACTTGAAGCTCGCAACCTCAACACCATTGATGTAGACAGGTGCATGTGTACTGTGCACTCCCCACCCCCACACACTTCTAAAGTTAATGCCCAGCTCTGAAATGGAAAATTTCTCTGATGCTAGCATCTCATTCAGAAATAAAAATAAGACTACTGTCTGGAGGAAGTTCAACGAACAAATGGGTTTGACATCAGTGGCAGGTAAATTAATGGAAAGTATTCTTAGAGATAGTATATATAATTATCTGGATAGATGGTCTGATTAGGAACAGTCAACATGGATTTGTGCGTGGAAGGTCATGTTTGACAAATCTTATTGAATTTTTTGAAGAGGTCACTAGGAAAGTTGACGAGGGTAAAGCAGTGGATGTTGTCTATATGGACTTCAGTAAGGCCTTTGACAAGGTTCCACATGGAAGGTTAGTTAGGAAGGTTCAATCGTTAGGTATTAATTTTGTAGTAGTAAAATGGATTTAACAGTGGCTGGATGGGAGATGCCAGAGAGTAATGGCGGATAACTTTGTCAGGTTGGAGGCTGGTGACTATTGGTGTGCCTCAGGGATCTGTACTGGGTCCAATGTTGTTTGTCATATACATTAATGATCTGGATGATGGGGTGGTAAATTGGATTAGTAAATATGCAGATGATACTAAGGTAGGTGGCATTGTGGATGATGAAGTAGGTTTTCAAAGCTTGCAGAGAGATTTAGGCCAGTTAGAAGAGTGGGCTGAACGATGGCAGATGGAGTTTAATGCTGATAAGTGTGAGGTGCTACATTTTAGTAGGAATAATCCAAATAGGACATACATGGTAAATGGTAGGGCATTGAAGAATGCAGTAGAACAGAGTGATCTAGGAATAATGGTGCATAGTTCCCTGAAGGTGGAATCTCATGTGGATAGGGTGGTGAAGAAAGCTTTTGGTATGTTGGCCTTTATAAATCAGAGCATTGAGTATAGGAGTTGGGATGTAATGTTAAAATTGTACAAGGCATTGGAGTATTGTGTACAGTTCTGGTCACCGAATTATAGGAAATATGGCAACAAAATAGAGAGAGTACAGAGAAGATTTACTAGAATGTTACCTGGGTTTCAGCACCTAAGTTACAGGGAAAGGTTGAACAAGTTAGGTCTTTATTCTTTGGAGCGTGGAAGGTTGAGGGGGGACTTGATAGAGGTATTTAAAATTATGAGGGGGATAGATAGAGTTGACGTGGATAGGCTTTTTCCACTGAGAGTAGGGGAGATTCAAACAAGCGGACATGAGTTGAGAGTTAGGGGGTAAAAGTTTAAGGGTAACACGAGGGGGAATTTCTTTACTCAGAGTGGTAGCTGTGTGGAATGAGCTTCCAGTAGAAGTGGTGGAGGCAGTTTCGGTATTGTCATTTAAAGTAAAATTGGATAGGTATATGGACAGGAAAGGAATGGAGGGTTATGGGCTGAGTGCGGGTCAGTGGGACTAGGTGAGAGTAAGTGTTTGGCATGGACTAGAAGGGCCGAGATGGCCTGTTTCCGTGCTGTAATTGTTATATGGTTATATATGGTTATAAATTACATCAATTTAGCTGGGCACCTTGGTTGGTATGGACAAGTTCAGTGAAAGTTTTTGCACTGTATTGCTCTGTTGAAAGCTTTTATGACTCTAAGCCAGAAACTACAATATCTTTGAAATGTGGTTTATTTCTATTCATTTTTGTCTGGTGCTCAGCATTAATTTGAGACAGCAGATGTGATGCCAAATCCTTTTGTAAAGGTTAAGAGACGCATGCCCATCCCTTCAGCTACCTTGATCTCACTTAATTATTGATTCTATTGTATTTCTTTGTTTTCCAGTGAATGGCTGCAGGAAAATGAATCTCAAGGTAGTGTATGGTAACATACTTACTTTGATAATAAATTTACTTTGAACTTCTTGCTGTAACATTAGTAAAGAATTATGCATTATTGCAGTTTAATTGATTTATTCCCATTATATGATTCCATTAGCTTCAAGGAAACTCTTAACCCCATGCAATTGGATATCTTTGCAATTGAATGTATAAATATTCACTTTGATCACTGTTTCACAATAAACTCATTCAAATAAAAAAACAATGTTGCTACTTCCTAAGCATTAGAATCAAAGAAAACATCAATACCTCTGTTGCTCTTTATTTTGAAGATTTGTTTATTTTCCTGAGATGTGGCAGGAGATAACTGCACTAACACTGTTATGACACCACTGAGCAGTAACTAAAAGGGCAGGCAATTTAACAGTTGATAAATAATTCAGGGAAATTACAATTATGCTCAAAAGTTAGGTTGAAAATTAAACAATCAGTAACGATATTTGAGCATTCTGACATTGTAACCTCAGTGAGGTTAAAGGATTTGTCCATAATACACATTTGAAAGTCAAATGTACTCTAGACCCTCATCCAATCAAATTGAAGTTAAATTCACACATTATTATCTTTAGTTGGTATCTTAAGGGATTGGTACTACACAATTGCTGTTCCATTGATTTCCAAATCCTGTGGATAAATAAAAGTAAGTAGTTGTAGTATGCCCATTGAAGTTTCAAGATGCAGTAATTTAAAATAAACTGAGTAAACATTCTAATAATTGAAATATTCTGTTTTTTTAAAAAAAATCTGAATGCAAAAATGTTGAAATATCACTTTCCTATTGCACCAATCAGAATGCTAGTGCTTTCAGGTCAGAGATTGGGTTATGTGGTGCACACTATTACGCCAGACTCATTAACTAGGTAAATGTTGGAATCATATTGCTCAATTACTTTATGAGAGATGATGGCCCTGATATGCCTCACCACCCCAATGCAAATATAGTTTGCTGGAACAGTCCAAGCACCTGCAGAGACTTAGAGGCACCAGAATTAGGTAGAAAAGTCCATTAGCACAAACCTCATTGGGAAATATGTAACACTACCTCACTGTATATGAACTAAGACATTTAAGACCTAATTTAATTCAGTCATTGTACTGAGGAATTTGTAGCAGAGGTTGGAGGGAAGGACTGAATCAAAAGACTGAATGACTCATTCATGTCACTCTGCTGTTTATGTAGACTAGTCAAATCTGATGCATACCTCTGTCAACTGGAACGTGCATTGATGAATGAGCTTTCTGACATAGAGTAACCCTCCATGGTTGGCCATCCAGGTATTCAGACTCAGACACAGATTTATTTATGACACACACATTGAAACATGCAGTGAAATGCATTCAACACACACAAAATGCTGGTGGAACACAGCAGGCCAGGCAGCATCTAAAAGGAGAAGCACTGTCGATGTTTTGGGCTGAGAAGTTTCAGGTCAGGACGAAGGGTCTCGGCCCGAAACATCGACAGTGCTTCTCCTTATAGATGCTGCCTGGCCTGTTGTGTTCCACCAGCATTTTGGGTGTGTTGTTTGAATTTCCAGCATCTGCAGATTTCCTCGTGTTTGCTAGTGAAATGCATTGCTTACATTGGCAACCAGCTTACCCAAGGATGTTCTGGGGGCAGCCTGCAAGTATCGTCACATAGTCCAGAGCCAATGACTTTGGAAAAGAAAGTAAACCATTTGGCTGGGCTTTGTTGTCTACCTTATTGTGGCATACGATTTCAAGATTGAAGATGCATTTTTTAATCAAAGTTTGTATAGAGAATACATTTCTAAGCTCTGTCCTCCTGCAGGCAGCCACAAAACAAAGAAATACAATGGAATCCATTCAAAAGAGCAAACACCTAATGAGCAAAAAAAAGAACAAATTGTTCAAATGATAAAAAGTGAGTAAACAACATAGAATATCAAATATTGAACCAAGAGTCCAATAGTATTCAGTTTAGTTCAGTTCTGCTCCACATCACAGGGCCACTCTCTGTCAAAATGCACCATTGCGTATCAATCATACCGATAAAAAAGAGCAAAAATAAAGAGTAACCAGAATCCAGGAAAACATGAAAATAAAACTCAAAATCCCTCCAAAGCAAGTCCACAGCCTGGCTGAACAATCCTTGCAATGTGGCTTCGAAGACTCCTGCACTTTCCTCCTGCAGCAGCCAATCAGAGGAAGGGGAAGATCGGTTGAAACAGGCAGCCAGCGCCGAACTCCCGCCATCCTTCACTCTCATCCTCATCAACTTCAGACTTGCTCAACACCTCGTTTGGACAGAAGCAATGGAGTACTCAAGGATATGCACCGTCTTGCAGGCCACATACTCTGCTACAAACCTCACCAAACTCCCTCGGACACAGCAGAGCACCAGAACACTCAATCGGCCCCAAAAAAAGTCATCAAAATGTAACTCACAGGTTCTAATGACACACAGCTTCGAGGTGAAAAAGTAGTGGTAAAAGTAGTCGTTTCATGAACTGTCTGCAGGATGTCGCTGTTGGTCTTGTTGTTTGCTGGCACCATCTTGAAGGTTGGCCAACCATGGAAATACAATGCCTTGAAAAAGTACTCAGCCCCAACCCCTTTGTTTACATAAAAGAATTTTACAAATAGGGATTTTGATTAGATAGATAGATAGATAGATAGATAGATACTTTATTCATCCCCATGGGGAAATTCAACATTTTTTCCAATGTCCCATACACTTGTTGTAGCAAAAACTCATTACATACAATACTTAACTCAGTAATAATATGATATGCATCTAAATCACTAACTCAAAAAGCATTAATAATAGCTTTAAAAAAAGTTCTTAAGTCCTGGCAGTTGAATTGTAAAGCCTAATGGCATTGGGGAGTATTGACCTCTTCATCCTGTCTGAGGAGCATTGCATCGACAGTAACCTGTCGCTGAAACTGCTTCTCTGTCTCTGGATGGTGCTATGTAGAGGATGTTCAGGGTTTTCCATAATTGACCGTAGCCTACTCAGCGCCCTTCGCTCAGCTACCGATGTTAAACTCTCCAGTACTTTGCCCACGACAGAGCCCGCCTTCCTTATCAGCTTATTAAGACGTGAGGCGTCCTTCTTCTTAATGCTTCCTCCCCAACACGCCACCACAAAGAAGAGGGCGCTCTCAACAACTGACCTATAGAACATCTTCAGCATCTCACTGCAGACATTGAATGACGCCAACCTTCTAAGGAAGTACAGTCGACTCTGTGCCTTCCTGCACAAGGCATCTGTGTTGGCAGTCCAGTCTAGCTTCTCGTCCAACTGTACTCCCAGATACTTGTAGGTCTTAACCTGCTCCACACATTCTCCATTAATGATCACTGGCTCCATATGAGGCCTAGATCTCCTAAAGTCCACCACCATCTCCTTGGTCTTGGTCTTAATTTAAGTGACAATTTTTATTTGTGAACCACATGCTGTTTTTTTTCCACAGTACAGCCCCAAAAACAGAAAATTGTAAAGCATGGAAAACTAAATTGTTAACAGTTCCAAAGTATTCCTCCCCCTTTGCTTAGTACTTAGTTGAACCACTTCTCGCAGCTGTTACAGCCAGCAGTTTTTCTGGATGTCTTCAATAGTTTTGCACAAAAGGATGGAGCAAGATTACCCATTCCTCTTTGCAAATTTGCTCAAGCTGTGCCAGGCTAGTTGGGGAGCAGCAGTGGACAGCAATCTTGAGGTCCTTCCAGAGACGTTTGATCGGGTTAAGGTCAGGACTTTGGTTCACTGTCCTGCTGAAAGTCAAACTTCCTCCCCAATTTAAGATTTCTGGTAGAGTCTAGCAAGTTTTTAATCGAGAATCTCTGTGCATGTAGTAGCATTCATCTTCCCATCACACCTGACTGGATTTCCAGTCCCTGCTGCTGAAAAATATCATAGCATTCCATTGTCCTCAGCAAATTCAATTCCTTCTCAACTATTCCTACCTCCCATCATGGTGTATAGCACTCTTGACCCCTTACAATGACCCATTCCGCTATTGGAATGGGGAGAGAAGACATCATCGAAGAGGGGTAAACCTGAACATATACTGGCAGATTGCCTTAAACCGGCCCACTAAGATTTGGAATATTCTGTTGCCATGCCCCTGCATCACAATGTGATCTTGAGCGTGTCAACACATCTCTGGACGAGCCAGAGGCACCTGAGATTCCTTCACCCATGGAACACAGGACACAAGCCAGTCAACTTATCCAAGCTCCAGACAGACTCTCAATGCCAGTTTTAGTGAATTCTGGGGGACCCCGAGTAGGGTAATGTAATTGGAAGAAATGTACATAATTCACAACCACTGTCATTAAGCTGCGATTTCTCTTTAAGAGACTCTTCTGAATTGATGACATGGTACGTAAAGATATTTAGTGCGCTTTTATCTTTAGGTTTTGGAGTTCAATAAAATGTGTTATGGGTTTCATTAAATGAAATGCCTCACTTTGTTTTATTTGCAAAAACCTACATTTAAACATGAAGCATCAAAATAATTGTTTAACTGATTATTCCTTTCCCTTCCTTTACTGTGTTCTGCTACCTTCATTACTACCCTCTCCTGCTAGCTACTACTTTATCCCATGACTTACTCATGTTCCAAGCACACCCCCACTCCCCCATCAATCAAGTTTAAACTCTCCTGTAAAGCACTTGCAATTTCCACAGCAAGCAAAACGGTCATCTTTCTTGGTTCCAGTGCAACCCATCCTTTTTTTGTACCAGTCTTCTCAACACAAGAAGAGATTTCAATGCCTAAAAACCTCCTGCCTCCTTGGACCAGATTCCCAGCCACAAATTCATTTGGTCTATCCAATCTCTGACTTCATTAGCACCTGGCATCAGGTATAATCCAGAGATCACTACACTGAAGATCTTGTTTTTTCACTTCTTACCCAACTCCTATTGTCATTCTGCAAGACCTCATCCTTCATTGAACTGATGTAATTTGTGCCAACACATACAACTTCTGGCTGCTCACCTCCCCCCTCAAGACTTTGCCATAGCCACTCAGATTCTTGACCCTAGCATCCTGGACACAACAACTCTGACACTTAATCTACAGCCACATTTCCCATGTTCACTGCACTATCAAGTTTCTGATCACTATCACCCTGTCTGACTACATCCTTTCCCTCAGAGAACACCCCCTTTCTAGAAGCTAAATGGGGGTATACCTGTTGCCCATAGGTGAACCCTGTTAATCACCTATTCTTCTTTCCCTGGTGTTCACCCACCAATTTGAAGTCTGTACCTCCCATGTGAGCACCTCAATGAAGGTCTCATCTTTGAGGCGCTCAGCCTCCCCTATGGTCCTGAGTACAACCACCTGGACTGTCAGGAGCTGTACCTGACTGCACTTCCAAAAGTTTCCCCAAACTCCAACACCTTACAGAATGTGCCCTAACTACCATCTTAGCTACACCAAATTAAGTAGGAAGGATGAACAGCAAAAAATGAAACCTTACCTGTTTTTACTAACCTCTGCACTAAAGCCTCAGCTCTATAATCTCAGAACTTCCACTTTAAAACTTAACTTTGTTTTGTTGAATAAAGTGTCCTCCTATTAACCAATCTGTTGGACTCATTTTTTAATTAAAAAAAATCTCCCACAATGCAATCACCATGCTCTACACTGGTCCACTCTGCCTTTTTAGTGGCTGATGATTTACCGTAGATGTCGGATTATAAGCCGTTACTTTTTTCCCACATTTTGAACAGCTTTGAACACTGTGGCCTTTACTACGGTGCAGCTAATGCATGATTTTTTTTCATGCCGCCAAAAACATTTTGCCTCAACAGTAGACCAATAAAATTGATGAGTAGTTCACAGAGGTCCAATGAAATTGTACGATAAATCAAGCGCACTTTCACAATTAAATTATTGTAAATCAGTCATTTGTACTCACCCTCATCAACATGGAAAACACTCGAAGAAAAGCATTGTGCTGCCTTTATGGCAGTTATTTAGTTTATAATATTTTCGCTTAGTAATTCATTTGTTAGTATTTTCTAGTTAAAGTTAGAAGTACTACATCCCGGGATACTATGACGTCACATCCGGTTTCGCCACGTCTTGTGGGAAATACCGGTTTGCGATAAACGGGAAGGTGGGGGCATTAGGCCAGCGCGAAATGCTGCTTTTAAGTTAAAGGCGATCAATAACTTTTCCTGGTAGGCTGCAGTATATATTTTTTTACCAGTCATAAGGAGATATTGGAATGTATACGCAACGTAATTTGTGTGTTACCGATACGTATGTATATTTAAAAGTAGCCGTGTTACAGGCACGGTTCAAAAAAAAGCATTTGCAATATGTATTTGTTTATGTTACCATATGGATTTAATTAAAAGTTAAAAAATCCTCACGTGTAATATCTTTCTGTGTAAATATCTCATATTACAACGTGGGACACCTGCGGCCTAAAATCCGGTGCGGCTTGTACAAGTACAAAATTGATTTTCTTTCTAAAATTAGAGCCAGCGGCTTTTAATCAGGTGCGCTCTGTAGTGCGAAATCTACGGTAGTTACTTAGCCAATCACCTATTAGCTAACAATTAGATGATTAGAGAGCATTAATTACATGGGGAGGTTGTATAAATTTGGATTTCTCCGGACTGTCAGTGGCTGAGAGGTGACCTGACAAATCAATATAAAAGGCATAGAAAGGTCAGGAATGCTTAATCCCCAGAGTGTAAATGTGCAATGCTAGGGGGAATTGTTTTCAGGTGAGATAGGAAAAGTGTAAAGGAGATTTACAAGGTAAGTTTTTAATACAGTGGTAGGTAACTGGAATGTACTGCCTGGGAAGTTGATAGGAGCAGATAAAACAGCAATGTTTAAGAGGCATTTAGACAGGTATATAAATGGGGAGGGAGTGAAAGGATCAAGAAAGCATTTGAGCAGGCAGAATTAGTTTGGTTTGACATAATTTTTGTCACAAATATTGTGCGCCAAGTTCCAATATCACAGATATTATGGGGCTTTCATTGATTCTGTTATGGTTCTTGGATTTACTGAGTATGCCCACAGGAAAATGAATCTCGGGGTTGTATATGGTGACATACATGTACTTTGATGATAACTTCACTTTGTGCTTTGAAGGGGCCTGTTCCTTTGCATGGTTCTATGTCCATGTAATATTTCAGGATTTAAAGGTATGCATTTGCATTTGGAGATATTTGCAACTAAAAGTCCACTATGTTCTGTTGGATTAAGTGATGTCTCTAAAGTTCTCATTTCCAAGAAAGTCAAATTTTCATTTGCAAGACATGTATAGGGAGAGAGAGAACATGGCTCTATGGGGATTACAGGTTTCCACACATGACTGCAGCTGTATAACTTTAATCTCATGATGTGGGATTGCTTCATAAACTATAACATGCAGTTGCTGCTACTAAGCATAACTTACTGAGTCATAACTTCAAGTTTTCTACCACCCAGTGCTCTTTCTGATATGATCTTCAGCAAATCTCACTAAATCAGGTTTTAATTTCTGATATAGAAGCAAGTATAAGAAGACTTGTACTTGGCCAAGGAGTTACAAATTCCAATGGGGAAAATCTTCTGTTATGTTCAACTTATGATTTTCATGGATGTCAAGGTAGGAGCAGCTGTACCTGTCCTACTTAATCTAATGTAGCCCACAAATAGATCGAGAGGTTATGGGGTCTTCCTTCAACACAGTACCTCATAGCTGGCAGATCCAGAAGATTAGGGCACATGGGATCTGTGAAGGTTTGATAGAATAGATTCAACACTGGCTTATCTATAGAAGGCTGAGGTCCCTTGATCAGGGTTAAGTGTAGCCATGGAAACAGGTGGTGGATAATCGTTTGAGCAGCTGGTGTGTATCACAAGTCCTGGTTATGTGACCATTGATATCAGGCAGTCAATATCTGAAGAATATTGATAATGGCTAGGGTCATTTGTCCTGTAAAGACACTGCCCACAAGAATCATATATATAAATGTGATTTGGAAGTAAGTAAATGGGCTGATCAGTAAATTTGTAGATTACAGAAAAATCTGTGGTTGTGGATAATAAGTAAAAAGATTCAGCAGGATGTAGATCAGTTAAAAATGTGGGCAGGTAAATGGTAGCAGGAGTTTAATCTGGTCAAGAGTGAGGTATGACAGTTCGGGAGTTAAATTTAAGAGGAAAGTATACAGCATTATCTTGAGCATTTATCTTGAGAGTGCAAGAACTTGGAAACCTGAAAGCTGCATTTAAATTAGATAGAATGGTAAAGAAGGCAAACCAAATGATTTCGCCAGTCAGGATGTTGATTATAAAAGTAGGGAAGTCGTTGCAGTCATACAATATTTTAGCTGGGCCTCATTATTGCACCTAAGATCGCTTCATCATAGGAAGAATGTGTAGAGATTAGAGAAGGTGCAAGAATTTAATTGGGATATTTTCTGGATTGAAGTGTTTTGGCTGTAAAATTGTACATACCTAGATAATTTTCTCTGGAACACTGGAGGCTAAGAGACAGCCATATGGAAGTATACAAAATTATGGAAGGGATAAGCAAGACGGGTAGTCAGAAGACTTTTTCCTGTGGTGGAAATATCAAATAGAAGTGGATGTAAGTTTAAGGTGTGAAAGGGAAAATTTGATGGAGACTTATTGGGCAAGATTTTTACACAAATGCTAGATGCCTGGAACATGCTGCCAGGAACATGCTGCCAGGGAAGTAGCAGAACCAGATATGATAGCAACATTTAAGAGGCATTTGGAGAGGTGCATGAATAAGTGGGAAATTGAGGAGAATAGACTACATGCAGGCAGATGGTTTAAACATACACCATGGTAAGGACAGACATCTTGGGCCGAAGAGTCTGTTGTTCTGTACTGTTTTATGTTGCAGGTTCTAACGTATTCAGTGTGAAATGGACCTTGTTTCAATGGGTTTTGTACTGGTCATTCCAAGCACATAGTCAAGGCCAGATACATCCACATTTTCTTGGTACATCAGTTAAAATCTTCCTTCCTGCCTATCTGACTCCTATTCACATCTGTAGTACCACTCCAGGCTCCTTAATTTAGTTGCAACAATTCTGCTGTTCCTTGATTATGTCTGTAGTTACCCACAGGTTCTTCTCCACATTGTCCCTTTCTTGAAATTCTCAGCCAAGATCCCACATCAAAAGACCCAGCTCCACTGTAAAACCTTCTAAAGAAAGTCAATCTATTCTTGGGTAGAGCTCCAAGAATATTTTATAAATTAGACCAACTTTATGTCAACCTGCCAGGCCTCTGCAATATCACATTCTTAAAATGGCTCACTTTACCATAGTACAAAGTCAGCATGGTTTCCTTCAAGGAAAATCCTGCCTGACAAAGCTGTTGGAATTCTTTGAGGAGATTACAAGTAGGATAGATAAAGGGGATACAGTGGATGCTATATATTTGGACTTACAGAAGGCCTTTGTCAAGGTGCCACACATGAGGCTGTTTACAAGAAAGGAAGAGGAGCTTAGGAGGACTAATGGCACCTAATGGCGGCTCCTTTGCTTCCATCTTCGGAAACGGCTCTATCTCCATCTTTAATATCTCTATTTTTCCCTTTCAGGGTTCTTTTAAGGACCCTGACCTGGAGTTGCATGCTGACTGCGGTTCTTTGTGGGAATGGGACGCGCTCTCAGGGTTTCACCACTGGCCGTTATTCGACACGCCAAGGGCTCGGCCTAAGAGCTCAGCTCACCTTCGGAGGGCCGAGATCTCGTGGCTCTGGAGACGGACAGATAGAGGGTTGATGTTCGGGCAGGAGATCGGTGTGTCATGTGAGATGGAAGATCTAAGGTTGCGTGCCCAGAGAGCTGAGATCTTTGGGCACAGAGCTCGGAAAAAGCAACGCAGTGGACTTTTAACATTATAAACCAGTGAGGTGTTTGTTACATCTCCACTCTCGCTGTGAAACAGAGACACCTCTTTCACCCTTATTAGGAAAGAGAGAGCCTGTGGTATGTCAGATACAGGGTGAACAAGTAGTCTTTGGTTACTGCCAGTCTGTGTCTTCGCTGTTGCTGTGCTCACACTTGAGTGCTCGGTGGCGGGTGCCGATGCAATTTTTTTGCTAGTGGGGGGAGGGGGGATCATTGCTTGCTGCCACTTGTGCGTGGGAGGGAGAGAGCTGGGGAGGACTTTGGGATCCTAACATTTAACTGTCATTAATTCTTTGGGGGCACTCATCTGTTTTTCATGGATGTATATTGTATACATTTCGCTGACATTAAACGTACCTTTGGAACATTTGAAGTTAAGAGACCATGGTATTACAGGAATGTTACTAATATGATTAGAACATTGGCTGATTGGAAGGAGGCAGCAAGTGGGAATAAAAGGATCCTTTTCTGGTTGGCTGCCGCAAGGAACTAGAGCTGTTCTGCAGGGGTCGGTGTTGGGATCACTTCTTTTTATGTTGTATATAAATGATTTAGATGATGGAATAAATAGTTTTGTTGCCAAGTTTGCAGATATACGAAGGTTGGTGGAGGGGTAGGTAGTGGTGTGGAAACAGGTAGGATGCAGAAGGACTTAGATAGATTAGGAGAATTGCCAAGGAAGTAGCAAATGAAATACAATGTTGAAAAATGCATGCTCATGCACTTTGGTAGTAGAAATAAATGTGCAGACTATTTTCTTAATGGAGAGAAAATACAGGAATCTGAGATGCAGAGGGACTTGGGAGTCCTTAGGCAGAGCACCCTGAAGGTTAACTTGCAGGATGAGTTGGTGGTGAGGAAGGCAAATGCCATGTTAGCATTTGTTTCAAGAGGTCTAGAATACAGAGCAGGGATGTGATACTGAGGCTTTATAAGACACTGGTGAGACTTCACCTTGAGCATTGTGAACAGCTTTGGGCCGCTCATCCTAGAAAAGATGTGCTGGTATTGGAGAGGGTCCAGAGGAGGTTCACAAGGATGATTCCAGAAATGAAAAGGTGATCATACGAGGAACCTTTGATGGCTGTAGGTCTGTACTTACTGGAATTCAGAAGGATTGGGGGGGGGGGGGGTGAAATCTCATTGAAACTTTTCAAATGTTGAAAGGCCTTGACAGAGTAGATGTGGAACGGAATTTGCCCATGGTGGGAGGGTCTAGGACAAAAGGGCACAGCCTCAAGATAGAGGGGTGCCTTTTCAAAAGAGAGTTGCGGAGAAATTTCTTTAGCCAAAGACTGGTGAATCTGTGGAATTCTTTGGCACATGCAGCTGTGGAGGCCAGGTCATTGGGTGTATTTAAGGTGGAGATTGATAGGTTCTTGATTGGACATGGCATCAAAGGTTACGGGAAGAAGGCTGGGAACTGGGTTTGAGGAGGGCAGAAAAAATTAATCAGCCATGATTGAATGGCGGAGCAGACTCGATGGGTCAGATGACCTAATTCTGGTCCTATATCTTATGGTCTTATGGTCTTTACTATTCCTAATCCATTGCTAAAATCAGGACCTTGTTGCTTGTCAGACTAAAAGGAGAAAGGAATTAACGGACTAAAAATAATATATGTATTTTTCACCATTTCAGTTACTCTTCTTGTGAAGGAATGATTCAAGTTGATTCCATTGACAGAAAATTACTTTCTTATGAATGCTGAAGTCATTCAAGTGTGACAGTGGAAAAGTGTGTATGGAACCGGAGGAGATGGCAGAGGTACTTAATGAATAACTTTGCTTCAGTATTCACTATGGAAAAGGATCTTGGCAATTGTAGGGATGACTTGCAGAGGACTAAAAAGCTTGAGAATGTAGATATTAAGGAAGAGGATGTGCTGGAGTTTTTGGAGAGCATCAAGTTGGATAAGTCACCAGGACCGGATGGGATGTACCCCAGGCTACATTGGGAAGAGAGTGTGGAGATTGCTGAGCCTCGGGCTCATTGATCTTTACATCATCAATGAGAACAGGAGAGGTTCCAGAGGACTGGAAGGTTGCAGATGTTATTCCATTATTCAAAAAAGGGAGTAGAGATACTCCCAGAAAATTATAGACCAGTGAATCTTACTTCAGTGGTTGATAAGATGATGAAGAAGATCCTGAGAGGCAGGATTTATGAAAATTTGGAGAGGCATAT
This sequence comes from Hemitrygon akajei, assembly GCF_048418815.1. Lineage (NCBI taxonomy): Eukaryota > Metazoa > Chordata > Chondrichthyes > Myliobatiformes > Dasyatidae > Hemitrygon > Hemitrygon akajei. Next base: position 99,111,498 of record NC_133124.1, read on the forward strand.
GATAAGGAATAGTCAGCATGGCTTTGCCAAAGGGAGGTCGTGCCTTACGAGCCTGAATGAATTTTTTGAGGATGTGACTAAACACATTGATGAAGGTAGAGCTGTAGATGTAGTTACATGGATTTTAGCAAGGCATTTGATAAGGTATCACATGCAAGGCTTATTGAGAAAGTAAGGAGGCATGGGATCCAAGGGGACCTTTCTTTGTGGATCCAGAACTGGCTTGCCCACAGAAGGCAAAGTGTGGTTGTAGACGGGTCATATTCTGCATGGAGGTTGGTCACCAGTGGTGTGCCTTGGGAATCTGTTCTGGGACCCCTGCTTTGTGAAATTTTTATAAGTGACCATGAAGTAGAGGGATGGGTTAGTAAATTTGATGATGACACAAAGGTTGGGGGTGTTGTGGATAGTGCAGAGGGCTGTCAGAGGTTACAGCGAGACATTGAAAGGCTGCAGAACTGGGCTGAGAAGTGACAGATGAAGTTCAACCCAGATAAGTGTGAGATGGTTCATTTTCGTAAGTGAAATATGATGGCAGAATATAGCATTAATGGCAAGACTCTTGGCAGTGTGGAGGATCAGAGGGATCTTGGGGTCCGAGTCCATAGGACACTCAAATCTACTAGGCAGGTTGACTCTATGGTTAAGAAGACATATGGTGCATTGGCCTTCATCAACCATAGGACTGAGTTTAGGAGATGAGAGATAACGTTGCAGCTATATAGGACTCTAATCAGACCCCACTTGGAGTACTGTGCTCAGTTTTGGTTGCCTCACTACAGGAAGGATGTGGAAACAATTGAACGGGTGCAGAGGAGATTTACAAGGATGTTGCCTGGATTGGGGAACATGCCTTATGAGAATAGGTTGAGTAAACTCAGCCTTTTTTCCTTGGAGCGATGGAGGATGAGAGGTGACCAAATAGAGGTGTACAAGATAATGAGGGGCACTGATCATGTGGACAGTCAGAGGCTTTTTCCCAGGGCTGAAATGGCTAGCACGAGAGAGCATACTTTTTAAGGTGCTTGGAAGTAGGTACAAAGGAGATGTCAGGGGTAAGTTTTTACGAAGAGAGTGGTGTGTGCGCGGAATGGGCTGCCAGCGGCAATGATGGATGTGGAAATGATAGGGTCTTTTAAAAGACTCCTGGAGATTAGAAAAATAGAGGGATCTGGGTAAGTCTAGATATTTGTAAGGTAAGGACATGTTCAGCACAGCTTTGTGGGCTGAAGGGCCTGTATTATGCTGTAGGTTTTCCATGGTTCTATGTTTCTAAACCCATTGGAATCACATTCTGGGTATAAAATTGCAGTCTAAATTATTTTATAAGTCTTTATTAATTCTAAATTAATTACTATTAATTCTTTGTATTGACACATGCATATTTATCAATATGAGTTGGTATTGATAATAATCAAGAACATGTTTGTTTACTAGAAGTTTCCATCCTTTGTCTGAGAAACTAAGGACATGTTGACAGTAGAGTAGTAGTATCTGAACTTTCTGAGCCTAATTTGGAAGATATGGGGGTCAGTTCAACTCAAAGAAGGAGAAACAATCAAAATGGAGGATGAGGCAACTGTGGCTGACAGGAAGTCAGGGAGAGTACAAAAGTAAAAGAGAGGGCATACAATATAACAAAGATTAATGGGAAGCTAGAGGTGTAGGAAGCCTTTAAAAACTAAAAGCAGGCAATTTAGAAAAGCAATAAGCACAGAAAAGCCGAAATATGAAGGTAAGCTTAACAATAGTATGTGTTGTCAGATATATAAACAGTAAGAGAGACAAGTGTGGTTAATGGACCACTGGAAAATTATGCTGGAGAGATATTAATGGGGAGCAAAGAAATGGTAGATGAAATCAATAAGTACCGTAGATTCCGGATTATAAGCCGCTACTTTTTTCCCACATTTTGAACAGCTTTGAACTCTGCGGCCTTTAATCCGGAGCGGCTAATGCATGGTTTTTTTTCATGCCGCCTCGTAAACATTTTGCCTCGTAACAGTAGACCAATGAAATTGTACGATAAATCAAGCGCACTTTCACAATTAAATTATTGTAAATCAGTCATTTGTACTCACCCTCATCAACATGGAAAATACTCGAAGAAAAGCAAGACCCGAGCACGTCAGACCCGAGCGCATCAGACCCGATTAGACCCGATCACGTTACGCAAGCGCGTCAGACCCGATTAGACCCGATCGCGTTACGCAAGCGCGTCAGACCCGAGCGCGTCAGACCCGAGCGCATCAGACCCGATTAGACCCGATCGCGTTACGCAAGCGCGTCAGACCCGATTAGACCTGATCGCGTTACGCAAGCGTGTCAGACCCGAGCGAAAACGCTGCTTTTAAGTTAAAGGCGATCAATAACTTTTCCTGGTAGGCTGCAGTCTATATATTTTTACCAGTCGCTAGGAGATATTGGAATGTTGTTTGTGCTGTTCAGTAAAAAAGTATATGCAACGTAATTTGTGTTACCGATACGTATGTATATTTAAAAGTAGCGGTGCGGCCTAAAATCCGGTGCGGCCTTTACAATTAAAAAATTGATTTTATTTCTAAAATTAGAGCCAGCGGCTTTTAATCAGGTGCGCTCTGTAGTCCGGAATCTACGGTATTTTGCATCCATCTTCACTGTAGATGACACCAGCACTATGCTAGAAAATGAAAATGACCAGTTGTGCACATTGGATCCACTACTTTCCACGTTATATGTTAATAATATGGATGACTGAATTGATGGCTTTGTGGCCAAGTTTGTGGATGATATAAAGATAGGTGGAAAGATAGGTAGTGTTGAGGAAGAAGGGAGTCTGCAAAAGGAATTGGACAGGTTAAGAGAATGGACAAAGAATTGGTAGATGGAATACAGCATAGGGAAATGTATGGCCATGCACTTTGGTACGAGGAATAAAAGCAAAGACTATTTTCTAAATGGGCAGTGAATTCAGAAATTAGATGTGCAAAGGGACATCAGAGTGCTAGTGCAGAATTCCCTAAAGGTTAACTGGCATATTGAATTGATAGTAAGGAAAGCAAATGCAATGTTAGTATTGATTTTGAGAGGACTAGTATATGAAAGTAAGGATGTAATTCTAAGGCTTTGTAAAGCATTGGTCAGACCACCAATGATCATTTACACCAATGATCCCAGGAATGAAAGGGTTAACTCTGGATAGAGACTCACTGGAGTTTAAAAGAATGAGGGGTGATTTTATTCAAACCTACCAAATATTGAAAGGTTTGAGTAGAGTTGATGTGGAGAGCATGTTTTCAATAGTTGAAGAGTCTACGACCAGAGGGCACAGCCTCAGAATAAAAGGAGGTTCTTTTATAACAGAGATGAGGAGGAATGTCTTTAGACAGAGGGTGGTTAATCTGTGGAATTCATTTCCACAGACAGCTGTGGAGGTCAAGTCATTGGGTATACTTAAAGCGGAGGTTGATAAGTTCTTGATCAGTAAGAGTGTCAAAGGCTACAGGGAGAATTAGCAAAATAATTGAGTTGAGAACGGGAATAAATCAGCCACAATTGAATGGTGGAGCAGACTCAATGAGTGAATGGTTTGATTATGCTCTTATGTCTTATGGTCATATGTATGATAGACCATTAATATACAGCTGGACAGAATAAGCCAATACAGTGTGAGGGTTTTTCACATCATATGGATCAGAACCAGGTCACATGATAGAGGGCTATGGGTAACCCTAGGTAATTTCTAAGGTAAGGACATGTTCGGTACAACTTTGTGGGCCGAAGGGCCTCTATTGTGTTGAAGGTTTTCTCTGTTTATATGTTTCTATGAAACATTTGGTCAGTTAGTTTATGGATTTTTCGAGAACCAGGGCAATGCATGATTTAACAAGAAATCTTATAATTAGGGTAGTCATTTAACTTTGAAATTTTTACACTACATTCTGGCTCCAACATCTAGTCCCATTTATACAAAGCTAACGGAGACAGTGACAATTACTCATCTCAGGAGGTGCTTTGTCTCTCTTTATTTCTTAAGATAACTTGCTTTGCTGCATGAGAAGATTAGGAATTAAGTGAATCCTTTTGTCTCGGTGCAAAAGATGACATGTCACATCCCCAAGGATAATTAGAGCAGAGTAATTGGTGGTTAGTATAACAAAACAGAAACTTTCTAATGGACTGAGGAGATGTTTTGAAAATTCTTCTCTCCAGCGCTTATCTCATCTTAAGAGACAGGTGTATTCCTATTTGTAAGAATTACCCGGTAAGACATCAATGAGTTTTGTAAGGATGAAACATATTTGATGGATTAAATGGGTGAAACTGCAGCAGATGATTTCAACACAAGTAATTTTGAATTAATCTATTTTGGACAGAAGTAAAGGAGAATATGATCAATCTGATTATTGTTTCAATCTTACTGGGAGCTAATGTTTCCACTCTGGTTTTATGGTTTCCATGACAATTAGCAAGATTATTGTAGGAAACAGACACTTCACAGACAGTGTGGGTGACAGGACATAGCCAGTCCTTGTAAGCATTCCTAATACATGGCCTCGAGCTTCTCGGAATTATTCGGAAAGCTCCTTCTCTACATAGTTGTTATGGGTGATAAGCTCCCAAAGGGATGTTGCACTTCTGGAAGGGAACTTTCAATACATTTTTGGATATTTTAATGTGGCTGCCTAGTAGCTTTATCCCACTAGACCTAACACTTTTTTACTGCCCAATGGAATTTAGTTTGCAGTTATTCAATTCTAATTTTCTTGTTTTGTTTTGTCTCTTCCCACCAACTGTTCTAATATACTCTGACACTTCCAGATGTTATCCAGGTTCCTAGCTCTAACCATCTCTATATTACCATAAACATGAGAAAGTGTGCAGATGCTGGAAACCCAACACAACACACACAAAATGCTGGAGGAACTCAACATGTCAGGAATATTAAACAGTCGAAGTTTCAGGCCAAACCCTTCAGGACTGAGAAGGAAGAGGGAAGACGCCAGAATAGAAAGGTAGGGTGAAGGGAAGGGGGCTAACTGGAAGGTGAAGCCAAGTGGATGGAAAAGGTCAAGGGCTGGAGAAGAAAGAGTCTGATAGGAGAGAAAAGTGGACCATTGGAGCCTAAGGAGAAGGAAGGAGAGGGGACCCAGGGGAAAGTAATAGGCATGTGAGAAGAAGTAAAAGATCAGAGTGGGGAATAGAGGATGGTGGTGGGGGGGGGGGGGGAATTTGTTTACCAGAAGGAGAAATCAATATTTATGCCATTAGGTTGGAGGCTACCAAGACGGAATATAAGGTGTAGCTCCTCCACCCCGTGCATGGCCCTCAACTTTGTACAAGTGGAAGCCATGGATCAACATGTCAGAATGGGAATAGGGAATCTGAATTAAAATGTTTGGCCTCCAGGAAGTCCCACTTGTGGCAGAGGTGCTTGATGAAGCAGTCCCCCAATTTATGATGGGTCTCACTAATGTAGAGAAGACTGCATTGGGAGCACTGGACACAATAGATGACCCTAGCAGATTCCCAGGTGAAGTGTTGCCTCACCTGGAAGAACTGTTTGGAGCCCAGAACAGAGGTGGGGGAGGAGGTGTATAGGCAAGTGTAGCACTTAGGCCACTGCAGGGATAAGTGCCTGGAGGGAGATTAGTGGGGAGGGACGAATGGCCAAGGGAATCATGGAGGGAGCAGGGGATGGGTGGGAAGGTAAAGATATGTTTAGTGGTAGGATCAAATTACAATGAACATTTAATTCCTGCTCTGGACTCTAGAGGCACAGTTCATTTTGTACGAACCTCACTTCCTATATGTGAACTGTTTTTATACCATCTCCTATGTGGGTTTGCTTTTATTCTAATTTAAAGTGCACAGTCAAAAGGTATACATCTCCATCCACTCTTCATCTACTCTTGAAACAGCAATATCTTTTCACAGAAATAACTGAAGAAAGAGATAAGATCGAATTAAGAACCCTGAAGAAACTTACTTCTGGGGTAATTTTGAGAAGTTGTTAATCTTACTGAATAGCTGTATCCATGCTCACAGTGAGGACAGGAAAGCGAAAAGCTAACTCTTCTTCAAAGGCATTGCCCCAGACTGGAGATGCATCTGAACACCGGATATGATAGCGTCAACTTCCAATCTGAGCAACACTGATTGGTGTTGCCCAGCTGGTCAGGTCACGTTGTGGCTCATCCACCGTGTCTTTGTGATGCTCAGGAGAATCCACTATTCGCAAAACTGCAGCACGAGCTCATGCAAAAGCTGAAATGGCAAGAATGCCAAGTGTGACAAATGGAGGAAGCATGTATAGACATGGAGAGAGCACATACGGTATATAGGCTATATTAAGTGCACTCAAGGAAGAGTGCGAAGCTGACGCTGCCTCAGCAGAGGCAAACATGTATGAAGCAGCAGCTGTCTTGGACAGTTATGAGCAATTATGAGTCTATAACCAGGACCTGTCATGCTTTGCTGTCACACAGCCAATGCATCTTACTAAAGAATATGTCCAAATGCATTTTGGCTATAAAAAGGACAATGCTTCAGGTCTACAAGGAGAAGCTGTCCTCGCCGTTCAGCCAACATGTCTTTCACATAGTCCATGAATTGACAGTCAAGGTCTACAACAGCAAAGACCTCCGTCAAGAGTTGGTTCTGTTGCCAATCCTACCTGCACAGATATGAACAGACTGAACTTCCATCTGTCCCAGTCTCGTTCAGAAACCACAGGCGCATTAGAATTGGCTTGGTATTGGCTCGTCGAGATATTGTCACAGTTGAATTAAAAGTGTTCAATCTGCCAGTTATCTGTCCTGGAAGCCAAGCTGTCGCAATATTGTGGAAAGACTAAGTTTCAAACCCAGCAAAGAGCTAGACCTTCTTTGTAACTGGCTAGGTGGCGAGTCACTGCAACATGCCAGAAGGATTAGGGCAGCTCATATTAATACTCCAGCTATGGGTTTACAAATGGTGTAGCAGAGACCAGACAAATACTATGGCTCTTCAGAGGGAATTGAAGAATCTCTCCTCAGTAAACTTGATAATTCTCTAAAGCTCTCACACAAGGAACTGCAGAAGCTACAGGAGTTTCCTGGTCTGTTGTCCGAACTGCAAACAAATAAAAACAATGTTTAGCTACTAGAGATGAGTTTCTTGGGCAGAGCAAGAGCAATAAAACCTACAGTGGAGAAATTACCAAACAGCGGAATGTTTAGGGGGAAATGTCAGAGGCAAGTTTTTTTACACAGTGGTGGGTGCCTGGAAAACACTGCGAGAGTTGGCGGAAGGAGCTGATATATTAGAAAAGTGAATAATTGAAGGTTTTAGGTATAAAATAAAGCATCATGGCCCCTATCTACCATTTTCATTCTTTGTGGACTTCATCTGGTACCACACAGAAATGCAAAATGACCCTAGACCTATGCGCTCAACCTCTGGTAACAGCTCATTCAAAGAGAGGTCTCCAGAAAAATCATGGAAAACCAAAACCCTTATCACGGTCTGCAAAACTGAAGTAGAAAACTACCTGTGTATTATGAGCCCCAATAGGCAATGCCTTGTCCATAAGAAACGTCACCCCTTCAGGAAATGCAGAGGATTCAGAGAAAATCGGCTTGCAGACCAAAGCCACTTTCTAAAAGAGCACCCAATATGTTTCAAGTGTTGTGCTACAAAAGCACACCAATGAAGACTGTAAAGCTATCATACTGTACACTGCACAGAGTGCAACAGTGACCAGCAATTCGGGTTGTGATAGGTTCCAGCACACTCACATCAGAGCACAGTGGGGGGCTAACTGAGCATCTATCGGATGTACAGTACCTACTTCCTCATGCACAGAGGTACCGTATGTGGGGAAGGCTTACAAGGCAAATCCTGTTCTAAAGTATGTCCTGACAACATCTACCCATAAAGACATTCTGAGCAATAAAGGCATATGTGATATTAGATGACCAGAGCAACATGTCATATTCAAAGTTCTGTTTCCCCGTGCATTCTAAAGACAGGTTCAGGAACATCAGATGTTGTTGGATGAAGAATCAATAGATTTGTCGTGGAGTCAATAGGAGAGTCTGCTACATCATTTGTAAACCCATAGCTGGAGTATTAATATGAGCTGCCCTAATCCTTCTGGCATGTTGCAGTGACTCGCCACCTAGCCAGTTACAAAATAGGTCTGTTTACCCTTGCCAACCCTCATTGAGTATAACCATATTCCCAAACACAAGGAAACAGACCCAACTCCTGAAACTGCAGATGGCTATTCACATCTTTAAGACCATAGCTGACCAGATACCCCAATTAACTCTTTTGCTGAGATTCTCCTGTTGTTTTTCAGAGTCACCATCCACACATAATGTACGTGATAGGGCAATGGTTGGCACAATGCAACTTATGCCTAACAACTGGACCTGGGTTGGGTCATATTTGGTGAAATCTACCTCGATGGTGTTCATTAGCCGACTGACAGCACATTTAAGACCTGGAGAATAGGTGCCCAAGTCATTTCAGACCCTGTGAGAGTAGAATCTGTATGAAAGAGAAGGTTGTCTAGGTAAGAAAGGCAAGCACCCTGACTTACTTACCTCTGCTTAACCAGATTTAGGCAAGTTGATCTTTTGTCACTCAGAAGATGATTACAAGCTGGCACTTCCATAGAAGATGAGTTCTTCCTTTGAATCATGAATGAAGAATTTAGCAAAGGTGAGTCAACAGTTGGGTAGCTCGCCTTCATTTTCACTCGCCACAACAGCTTCTACTGAGTAACAGAGGGCAGGTCCTCAGTCGACTCATGTCCGTTAGTCATACATTCAGAGGAACCCAGAAAGGAAAGATGATTACATGGAGTTCATGGAGAAACTTCTAAGGAAAAAGTTTCCCAACAACACACACAAAATGCTGGTGGAACGCAGCAGGCCAGGCAGCATCTATAGGAAGAAGCACTGTCGACGTTTCGGGCCGAGACCCTTCGTCAGGACTAACTGAAAGGAAAGATAGTAAGAGATTTGAACATAGGAGGGGGAGGTGGAAATACGAAATGATAGGAGAAGACCAGAGGGGGTGGTATGAAGCTAAGAACTGGAAAGGTGATTGGCAAAAGGGATACAGAGCTGGAGAAGGGAAAGGATCATGAGACGGGAGACCTCAGAAGAAAGAAAGGGGGAGGGGGGAGCACCAGAGGGAGATGGAGAACAGGCAGGGTGATGGGCAGAGAGAGAGAGAAAAAAAAGAGAGGGAAAAAAACCTAAATATATCAGGGATGGAGTAAGAAGGGGAGGGGGGCATTAACGGAAGTTAGAGAAGTCAATGTTCATGCCATCAGGTTGGAGGCTACCCAGATGGTATACAAGGTGTTGTTCCTCCAACCTAAGTGTGGCTTCATCTTGACAGTAGAGGAGGCCATAGATAGACATATCAGAATGGGAATGAGACGTGGAATTAAAATGTGTGGCCACTGGGAGATCCTGCTTTCTCTGGTGGACAGAGCGTAGGTGTTCAGCGAAACGGTCTCCCAGTCTGTGTCAGGTCTCACCAATATATAAAAGGCCACACCGGGAGCACCGGACGCAGTATACCACACCAGCCGACTCACAGATGAAGTGTCGCCTCACCTGGAAGGACTGTCTGGGGCCCTGAATGGTGATGAGGGAGGAAGTGTAAGGGCAGGTGTAGCACTTGTTCCACATACAAGGATAAGTACCAGGAGGGGGATCGGAGGGAAGGGATGGGGGAGAATGAATGGAAAAGGGAGTTGTGTCGGGACCGATCCCTGTGGAAAACAGAAAGGGGGGGGGGGGGAAGGAAAGATGTGCTTGGTAGTGGGATCCCATTGAAGTTGGCGGAAGTTACGGAGAATTATACGTTGGACTTGGAGGCTGGTGGGGTGGTAGGTGAGGACAGGCGGAACCCTATCCCGAGTGGGGTGGCAGGCGGATGGGGTGAGGGCAGATGTGCGGGAAATGGGAGAGATGCGTTTGAGAGCAGAGTTGATGGTGGACGAAGGGAAGCCCCTTTGTTTAAAAAAGGAAGACATCTCCTTCGTCCTGGAATGAAAAGCCTCATCCTGAGCGGATGCAGCGGAGACAGAGGAATTGTGAGGAGAGGATAGCATTTTTGCAAGAGATAGGGTTGGAAGAGGAATAGTCCAGGTAGCTGTGAGAGTCTGTAGGCTTATAGTAGATATCAGTAGATAAGCTGTCTCCAGAGATGGAGACAGAAAGATCTAGAAAGGGGAGGGAGGTGACAGAAATGGACCAGGTAAATTTGAGGGTGGGGTGAAAGTTGGAGGCAAAGTTAATGAAGTTAACGAGCTCAGCATGCGTGCAGGAGGTAGTGCCAATGCAGTTGTCAATGTAGCGGAGGAAAAGAGGGGGATGGTTACCAGTATAGGCTTGGAACATGGTCTGTTCCACAAAGCCAACAAAAAGGCAGGTATAGCTGGGACCCATGCGGGTGCCCATGGCTACTCCTTTGGTTTGGAGGAAGTGGGAGGAGCCAAAGGAGAAATTATTGAGAGTAAGAACTAATTCTGCTAGACGGAGGAGAGTGGTGGTAGAGGGGAATTGGTTAGGTCTGGAATCCAAAAAGAAGCAGAGAGCTTTGAGACCTTCCTGGTGGGGGATGGAGGTATATAGGGACTGGACGTCCACGGTGAAAATAAGGCGGTGGGGACCAGGGAACTTAAAATCGTTTTTAAAAAATTCAAAGCATGAGAATTGTCAGGAACATAGATAGATAGATAGATAGATAGATACTTTATTCATCCCCATGGGGAAATTCAACATTTTTTCCAATGTCCCATACACTTGTTGTAGCAAAAACTCATTACATACAATACTTAACTCAGTAATAATATGATATGCATCTAAATCACTAACTCAAAAAGCATTAATAATAGCTTTAAAAAAGTTCTTAAGTCCTGGCAGTTGAATTAAGCCTAGGTGGGAAGGGATTGAACAAGGGGGGATAAAACAGTGTCAAGGTATGCAGAAATGTATTTTCCCAACTTAGGTGTTTACCACTGCCAGATACCTGCACAAATACGAACCACCTTTGATTTAAATGTATTGTTTAAAGGCATATCACTGAAGGTGTTTTTTTTTGGGGGGGGGGGGGGTCCAGACCTCAATAACAGTCTGCTTGGCATCCTAATGTGTTTCAGAACTGAGTCCATCGCAGTGATGGAAAATATCGAAGAAATGTTCTATAGGATCCTTGTGAGCAGGATCATCAGAGCTATCTCAGATTCTTGTGGTTTCATGACCACGAACTGGACAAGACAATTCTGGATACTGCAGGAGAGTTCATGTATTTGGTAACTGTCCCTCACCAGCTGTGGCAATCTATAGTCTTAAGAGGACAGCTATTGACAGAGCAAAGGAATTTGGGATTGAAGCATAGAGATATATAGAAAGGCATTTCTATGTTGATGATGGTCTTTAATATCCTGGCGGGAAAATTTGCTAAGGCTATTGGGGAGAGTTTAAACTAGAATTGCTGGTGGGTGGGAGCTGAACTGAAGTGATGGAGGAATGGGAGGTTGGCTCACAAATAAAGAAAGCTTGGAGACAGTGCGAAAGGGAGGATAGGCAGGTCATAGAGAAGGGATGTGCTCAGTCCAATGGTTTGAGATGTGTCTATTTTAATGCAAGGAGTATCATGAATAAAGTGGATGAGCTTAGAGCATGGATCAGCACTTGGAATTATGATGTTGTGGCCATTACAGAGACTTAGATGGCTCAGGGGCAGGAATGGTTACTTCAAGTGCCAGGCTTTAGATGTTTCAGAAAGGATAGGGAGGGAGGCAAAAGAGGTGGGGGCCCAGCACTGTTGATCAGAGATAGTGTCATGGCTACAGAAAAGGAGGAAGTCATTGGAGGGGTTGTCTACGGAGTATTTGTGGGTGGAAGTTAAGAATAGGAAGGGGCCAATAACTCTACTGGATGTTTTTTATAGACCACCCAATAGTAACAGGGACATTGAGGAGCAGATATAGAGACAGATTCTGGAAAGAAGTAATAATAACAGGGTTGTTGTGGTGGGAGATTTTATTTTCCCAAATATTGATTGGCATCTCCCTAGATGCCAAGATGTGAGGGGTTTAGTTGGGGTGGAGCTTGTTAGGTGTGTTCAGGAGGGTTTCTTGACACAATATATAGATAAGCCTACAAGAGGAGAGGCTGTACTTGATCTGGTATTGGGAAATGAACCTGGTCAGGTGTCAGGTCTCTCAGTGGGAGAGCATTTTGGAGATAATGGTCACAATTCTATTTCCTTTACCATAGCATTGGAGAGGGATAGGAACAGGCAAGTTAGGGAAACATTTAATTGGAGTAAGGGGAACAATGAGCCTATCAGGCATAAATTGGAAATGATGTTCTCAGGGAAACGTACCGAAGAAATGTGGCAAATGTTCAGGGGTATTTGTGTGGGGTTCTGAATAGTTACATTCCAATGAGACAGGGAAAGGATATTAGGAGTTCTTAGACAGGCACATAAATGAAAGAAAAGTGGAAGACTATGTGGGAGGAAAGGGTTACTTTGATCTTGATGGATGTAAAAAAAAAGGTCGGTACAACATCGTGGGTGAAGGGCCTGTACTGTGCTATACATTTCTGTTTTATGTTCTACCTTCTGTGTTCTGCTTTAGATTAATGTGTTTCCACTAACCACCTTTGGATGTTCTGCTTTATAGAGAGATTAACTTTGAAGAATACCAGCAATTTTGTATAAAAAGAGTCTGTAATGAAAGTTTCAGTCATTATGTATGCACTCCTATTTCGTATTCACATCCATAAGTACAGAAATGTTTGTAAATTAGTATGTTGAGCTGCTGACTGTTGGATTTAAAAGGATATGACAATTTGGATTTTTTTACTCCAATCTCTGAGTCCTTTGTCGAATCCACACCTGATCTAGCCCGGCTCCCTGGAAACACTGTCTTTTGTTTGAGATTTTAAACTGAGGCTTCATCTGTTCTCACAAGTAAAATTTAGGTATTTTATCATATTATCATGAAGAAGAGCAGAAGTTCACCAATAGCCCTATCAACTTATATTTTTCACTGACTTCCCCGCCCCGCCCCCCCCCCCCCCCCCCCCCCGCAAAGACTGCTCTGACCATTAAGATCATAAGATATAGGAGCAGAATCAGGCCATTTGGCCCTTTGAGTCTGTTCCTCCAGTTCATCACGGTTGATCCAATTTTCCTCTCATCCCCAATCTCCTGCTTTCTCCCCATATTCCTTCATGCCCTGATCAATCAAGAATCTATCAACCTCTGTCTTAAATATACATAAAGACTTGGCCTCCACAGCTGCCTGTGGCAATGAATTCCACAGATCCACCACTTTCTGGCTAAAGAAATTCCTCCTCAGCTCCATTCTAAAAGGACAACTCTATTATAAGACTGTGTCCTCTGATCTTAGACTCTCCCACCATAGGAAACATCCTCTCCACATCCACTCTATCAAAATGTCTCACCATTTGGCAGGTTTCATTGAGGTCACCCCTAATTTGTCTGAATTCTAGTGAATACTAGGTCCAGAGCCATCAGACACTCTTCATATGACAATCTGCTCAATCCTTGAATCATGTTCATGAACCTCCTTTGAACCCTCGGCAGTTTCAGCACATCCTTTCTAAGATAATGGGCCCAAACCTGCTCACAATACTCTAAGTGAGGCCTCATCAGTGCTTTATAAAGTTTCGACCTTGCTTTTATATTCTAGTCCTCTTGAAATGAATGCTAATGTTGCATTTGCCTTCCTCACCACCGACTCAACCTGTAAATTAACCTTTAGGGAATCCTGTACAAGCACTCCTTTGTCTCTGTATTTTTGTATTCTCTCTCCAAACAGACAATCCTTTCATTTCTTCTACTGAGGTGCATAACCATACACTTCCCAACACTGTGCTCCATCTGCTATTTCTTTGCAATTCTCCTAATCTGTATGTGATGCAAGTCTTTCTGTAGCCTCTCTACTTCCTCAAAACTATCTGCTCCTCAATCTCTCTTCATATCATCTGCAAACTTTGCAACAAAGACTTCAATTCCGTCATCTAAATCATTGACATATAATGTAAAGTGAATCGGTCCCAACACAGACCCCTGTGATACACCAGTAGTCACCGGCATCCAGTCAAAAAAGGCTCCTTTATTCCCACTCTTTGCCTCCTGCTAATTTTCCACTGCTTTATCCATGCTAGAATATTGCCTGTAGTACCATGGCTTGTAGCTTGTTAAGCAGCCTCAAGTGTGGCACCTTGTCAAAGGCCTCTGAAAATCCAAGTACACAACATCAACCAATTTTCCTTTGTCTATCCTGATTGTTACTTCTTCAACGAATTCCAACAGATTTGTCAGGCAAGATTTTACCTTGAGGAAACCATGCTGACTACGGCCAATTTTGCCATGTGCCTCCAAGTACCTGGAGACCTCATCCTTAATAATCAAATCCAACATCTTCACAACCATTGACATCAGACTAACTGGGCTATAGTTTCCTTTCTTCTACCTCTCTGTCTCCTTGAAGCATGGAGTGACACTTGCAATTTTCCAATCTTCTGGAACCATTCCAGAATCTAGTGATTCTTGAAAGGTCATTACTAATGCCTCCTTGATACCTACTGCCACCTCTTTCAGAACCCTGGGGTGTACACCATCAGGTCCAGATGACTTATCTATTTTCAGACCCCAAGAACCTTCTCTGTAGTTATGATAGCTTCCACACTTCATACACCCTGAGACCTGGAACTTCCATGATACTGATAGTGTCTTCCACAGTGAAGAATAATGTAAACGACTCATTCAGTTCATCTGCCATTTCCTTATCCCCCATTACTACCTCTCTATAATCATTTTCCAATGGTTCAATATCCACTTTTGTCTGTCTTTTACACTTTATGTATCTGAACGAACTTCTGGTATCCTCTTTAATATTATTAGCTGGCTTACCTTCTCATCTCATCTTTACTATCTTATTAACTTTTTTTTAAGTTGCCTTCTGTTGGTTTTTAAAAGCTTCCCATTCCTCTAACTTCCCATTAATCTTTTCTCCTATATACAGTATGCCTCCTCTTTAGCTTTCATGTTGGTTTTGACTGCTCTTGTTAGCTATGGTTGTGACATCTTTCCTTTAGAATATTTCCTCCTCTTTGGGATGTATATATTCTATGTCTTCCAAATGGCTTCCAGAAATTCCAGCCATTGCAGCTCTGCCATCATCCCTGCCAGTGTTCTTTTCAATCAGTTCTGGCCAACTCCTCTCTCATGCCTCTGTAATTCCCTTTATTCCACTGTAATACTGACACATCTGCCTTTAACTTCTCCTTCTCAAATTTCGGGATGAATTCGATTATATTATGATCACTTTCACCAAGGGTTTTTTTACTTTAAGCTCTCTAATCAATTCTGGCTCATTGCACTAACATTAGAAGCCACAGCTCGTTTGCAGTTCTTGGGCTTTGTGAATTGATAGCACCTATTTCTTCCCAAGTAGTATCTAAAACAGTAATACACCCGATGTTTCTGGCTGTCTCTGGACTGTTTCCTAGCGGAGCAGTAATCAGGAATATCTACTTAATTTCTCAAGTTTGACAGAACCGAGGATTTAGAGATGTGGTGACAGAGAAACAAAGCCACTTTAGAAGAACAAATTCAACACCACCTAGTTTGCTAGGAAAGTGCCATATCCTGTAAGGTTTGTATCTTTATATGATGAGGAAAAGAAAAGGTTGCATTATTTTGAGAATATTATTTCTGCTAATCATATTTCAGCGTATTAAGTTGACAATATACAATTAATAAAATGTTATGTGCATCGTTCTAGTAAAATTGCTTTGATTTAATATGAATTATATCCCATTAAAGTCATTTGAATGTTATTAATTACCTCTCCATATAATTTAAATTAAATATTTGCCAGATTTTATTAATAAAATGTACATTATATTGTGTTAATGATGCCATATTTATTGGTTACATTTCCAAAATTCATTTATTGATGTCTAAAAGGCCAGAGTGTATCTCTGCAATATATTTTTGTTTAAATGCCATTAGAATATATATGCAATATTGATTACGGTTCCACAATATAATTGTAATTAATTCTCTCATTTTCATGGTAATTGTGTATAATGCATGGTAATAGCTCTACCTTTATGTATCTTAATAAGTATTCTCCTTCTAGCACATGTAGTTGTAGTCCATCTCTGTACACAGATAACACGAAGATATGAATTAATGTGGAGAGAAAAATCATGTGAGGAAGAGTGAATGAGATTATGTGAAAGGGCATTTACTGTAAGAAATGGGATCAGGCATTACTTTTTGACTCTTCAAATTGTTCTCTCCTTTGAGAATGTGGCAGATTAATTCCATACTTCTAAAGTCTAAAAGTCTTTCTCAGACTTAGAAATACTTATGATTCTATTTCCACTGTTTTCTGGCATAGAAAATTCCAAAAATTCAGTTCTTTCAGAGAATAAATTGTACCTCATTTCAGACTTACATGGGTGATGTCTTATCCTGACACCACGTTGATAGTTATAAAATTCATTCACTTGAAGAACCATCTTCTCAGCGTAGGAGAATCATAGAACACTACAGCACAGAAACAAGTTCTTTGCGCATCTAGTCTGTGCTAAACAATTAATCTACCTAACCCCATTGACCTGCATCCAGATCATAGCCTCCATAGTGCTTTCATCTGTGTATTTATACAAAATTTCTCGTAAATGTTGAAATCAGTCTCATATCTACCACTTGCACTGGCAGTTCATTCCACACTCTCACCACTCTCTTTCTAAAGAAGTTCTGCCTCAGGTTCCCTTTACACATTTCACTTTCACCTTTAACCCATGACCTCTAGTTGTAGTCTCACACAACCTCAGGATAAATTCAAGCAGGCTTTTTCCACTATCTAATCTTTCATAACCTTGTACATATTTGACAAACTCTTTCCTATCCAGCCCTTTTACAGTATGGGAAGTCCCAGTCTAGAAAGTTAAAATTACCTAGTATCACAACCTTGTGTTTCTTGCAACAGTCTGCAACCTCTCTACAAATTGGCTCCTCTAAATCCATCGAGCTGTTGGGTGGTCTATAAAATGCCATTAATGTGGTCATACTTTTCCTGTTCCTTTACCCATAAAGCTTCACTAGACAAGCTCTCCAGTCTGTTTCGACTGAGCACTGCCATGACATTTTCCCTGACTAGTAATTCAACCCCTCTCCCTTAATCCCTCTCACTCTATCATGTCTAAAATAACAGAAACCTGAAACACTGAGCTGTCAGTCCTGCTCCAAGTCTCACTAATGTCTACAATGTCATAATTCCACATGCTGATCCATGCCCTAGGCTCATCCACCTTTCCTACAATGCTCCTTGCTTTGAAATATATGCATCTCTGAACATTACTCCAACCTTCCTAACTGTGTATGTAGGTTTAGCAACAATTTTCTCCACAACCACTCACTATCTGTTTTGGCACTCTGGATCCCATATGCCTGAAACTTAGTTTAACACCACACCACCAGTGTAGCACTAGCAAACCTACCCACTTGGATATTAGTCCCCCTCCTGCAAACTGTCCCTTCTGTACAGGACCCACCTTCCCTGAAAGAGAGCCCAATGATCCAAAAATCTGAAGCCTTTCCTTCTGCACTGATGGTAACCCTTGTGTCCTGCATATTGGGTGTAACTACCTCCCTGTATGTCCTCTCTATCAACCTCTCAGCCTCCAGAATAATGCCAAGTTCATTCAGTTCCAGCTCCAACTCCTTAACATGGTCTGTTAGAAGCTGCAGCTGGATGCATTTCTTGCCACAAGAAAAGTGTTCCATTATCCTGTCTGGCATCCCCACTGCTCTAAGTGTGCAATAAGAAAGAACAAAAGAATAAGTAATGAACCACAATGAGCATCTGCTTTGGTAAAGCCCATTCAGGACCTGAAAATCGTCAGATTTTGGAGAAAGAGTATATGGCACTGTGTAAGCACAGAGTGTGAAAATGTGTACAGAATATTGCTTTAACAAGTCCAGTAATTTAATTTAAAAAAATCAATACCTCTACACTACATCTTTAGAGGTATCAATAACAAGCAGTCATTGGTTTAAGCTAAGAGGAGGGAGTTTTAAAGGGGACCTGAGAGGTACATTTAGTATAGAGAGTATGGTTGATATTATTTTGATACTGTGCTATTTAAAAAGATGACAAATAAAGAAAAAAATTACAATGTATTATCACTGCTGATCTCTAGAAGTAACTTACTGGATTGTTATTATTGGTTTTATCATTGTCACATGTACTGCGATAGAGTGAAAAACTTTGTTTGCAAGCCATGCAGGCAGATCATACCTTCCACAAGTACATGAGATAGTGAAAAGAATAGAGAATATAGTGTTTCAGCTACAGAGAAAATACAATGTAGGTAAATAGATAAAGTGCAAAGGTAGACTAGGAGATCAAGGATGAATCATTGAGTGAAACAGCTCGACACAATGCAACACTTGGTGCTAATTTATGACTGCATCACTGCCATTGACAGAACTTGACACTTGTATAATGTCTTTGATGAAATCAAGTATTCAAATTAAGGGCATAAACAAACCAAGTTTAGCATGAACAAGAGAAAATCTGCAGATGCTGGAAATCCAAGCTGCACACACAAATTGCTGAAGGAACTCAGCAGGCCAGGCAGAAACTATAGAAAAAAGTACATTCGACATTTCAGGCTGAGATTCTTCGGCAGCACTGCAGAAAAAAAGAAGATGAGGAGCAGTTTTAAAAGGTGGGGGAGGAGAGAGAGAAACACAAGGTGATAGGTGAAACCAGGAGGGGTAGGGATGAAGTAAAGATGTGGAAAGTTGATAGGTGAAAAAGATAAAGGGCTGGAGATGGGAGAATCTGATAGGAGAGGACAGAAGGCCATGGGAGAAAGAAAGGGGGGAGGAGCACCAAAGGGAGGCAATGGGCAGGCAAGGAGATACAGTGAGAGAATGGTGAAGAAGGTGGCATTACTGGAAGTTCGAGAAATTGATGTTCGTGCCATCAGGTTGGAGGCTACCCAGACAGAATATAAGGTGTTCTTTCTCCAGCCTGAGTGTGCCTTCATCGCAACAGTAGAGGAGGCCATGGATTGACATTTCAGAATGGGAGTTGGCAGTGGCATTGAAATGGGTGGCCATCAAACACCTGCAATGCAGTTCATGAACAGGAATCTGAGATCTCGCATTGACCTCCTGAAAGCAGATCTATGGAGGGAAGTGCAGAATAAACAAGTCAGCTTCTTGGCAAGTGAAGCAGCAAGGAGCTTCAAGATAGGACAGGAAGTCCTGGTGTGTGATTACCGAGAAGATGGGTGGACACCCGATAGGATAGCTACAAGAACCGGACCATGATGTACATAGTGAATGTTGGAGATCAGACATGAGGATGTCATGGAGACCAGATACTGGATGCTCACCCAAAGAACACACCTGAGTTGAATGTATCCAACCAGACGGACACATTACAGTCATAGGACTTACCTCGGAGTGATGATCATGTCACTGACAGCAGCATGATACTGGAAACAGAGAGCGTTGTCTTAGACAAGACACCTGCCAAACCTGATGCCACTCCACAGGGTCAGAGGCGCTATCCTGAAAGAAACAGAGTGTCACCCAAGGCACTGAACCTTTAGAACTGTGAAGTTGTTATGGACTGTTATTGTAGAAGTATGTTTACTTGGAATATGGGTTTATGAAAGGGAAACTGAATGTTTTGTACATAAACAAGAGAAAATCAGCAGATGCTGGAAATCCAAGCAACACACACAAAATGCTGAAGGAACTCAGTAGGTCAGGCAGCATCTATGGAAAAAAGTACAGCTGATGTTTTGGGCCCTGGCCCTTTGGCAGGGCTGGACATGTACAGTTTTATGTTGCATTAATGGAAAGGGGGAGGGTGACATACTGATCTATTTCTTTTAAAGCAATAACCCCCCCCCCCTTAGTACTATGTATTGATCCCTTGTCTGTACATGTGTTGTTGTCTATGCATGCACATTGTTTCCTCTCTCTCTCATGGCAATGTGAAAACAGCAGTTGAAGCCATCTCCCGCATCTGTGCCTTTATTTATTATACGTACAGTTGTGCACAGACACAACACATACATTAAAGAGTAAGTTGTCATTCTATCAACTATGTCACCTTGTCCTCTAGATTCCTGTAGTCTATTTTATCATCTCCTTTTCTGATTACTTGAAGTCCCTTCCTTCAATTGTGTTTCTCCAATTCAGACTTTCCATTTTCCCTTTGCCTGCTGATTGTTCTGCTGACTGCCTTATAAAGTGTTAAGAGATGGTTGCATCGGTTTGAGGAACACAGTAATTGTTGCGGCTTATAATGGATGATTCAGATTGTTTTATTTCCATCGACTTGATTTCGATTTGCTTTTGTTTGAGTGACATGTTGTGAGATTCAAATTTAGAAGATTGAGGGGGGATCTTATTGAAACGTATAAAATTCTAAAGGGATTGGACAGGCTGGATGCAGGAAGATTGTTTCCGATGTTGGGGAAGTCCAGAACGAGGGGTCACAGTTTAAGGATAAAGGGGAAGCCTTTTAGGACCGAGATGAGGAAAAACTTCTTCACACAGAGAGAGGTGCATCTGTGGAATTCTCTGCCACAGGAAACAGTTGAAGCCAGTTCATTGGCTATATTTAAGAGGGAGTTAGATATGGCCCTTGTGGCTAAAGGGATCAGGGGGTATGGAAAGAAAGCAGGTACAGGGTTCTGAGTTGGATGATCAGCCACGATCATACTGAATGGTGGTGCAGGCTCGAAGGGCCGAATGGCCTACTCCTGCACCTATTTTCTATGTTTCTATGAGATACTCAGGTGTTTAAGATATTCTACAGATGTAAATTCACAATGTGAAGTATCTTAGAATTCAATATTTGTGTGTGGGATTCACCTAAATATTTCACTTAGATTAATGTGATTCAAACTAGCTCAGAGAAACAGTCAGTTTTTTTGTGTTGACTTGTTCCCAGTTATCGAAATGTTATTCTGCTTTTAAAACATTTGACAACAGATGTCAGGGAATGTACCCTCCATTGCTAGGAGCAAGCCTAAAGATCGGATCATGCATGGGTGATGATTTGGATGCTATGTGGATGCTTGGTTCAATTTTACCCAGAGCAGATTGCATCAGAGATCATTTCCAGGTGAATGTCCTCAAACACAAAGCTGAAACAAGCATTCTCAGATGCTATTATATCAGTAAACTGTATATATTTCCTTTACATTCATCAGCCATGTACCAAAGCTAATTATTATTTTCATTATACATGACTTATGCTCAGGACACCACAAGTTGGAGCAGCAATTTCTAGAGTACAGCCGATTGTGACCCAGAAGCACATCACCTGCAGTTGTTATTTATTTTGTTATTTAGAAGTATTTTGTTGTCACTTGGTTGCTGAGTTATTCTTTCAAAGGGTACCTCACTGATTATATTGCTGACTGCACTCCCATTACTGGAAGCAACAAGGTAAGGTTGCTGACCTTTAATGAACTATCTACATTTGTAGAGGTTTCAGAGACACCAAATTCTACTTGAACTACTCTGGTGAATAGTGTACTGGAAGGCTCATGGTTTCCAAGGTCAGTATCACTGGGATATATAATAAAGTACAGATCAATTTTCAATTTTACTCTCAGGGTTAGGCCGTCTTTCTATTGAAGTCAAGTTCGCATTGGCAGTCAACTTCATGACCACAGAATCCTTCCAAGCAGCTGCAGTAGGCCTGAGTTGTCTCCCTCTATGCTGTCTCAGCAAGGTCACTTGGCCACTATATTCACAAAGAACTAAATTCATCTAATTTGATGTCAGTGAGGAACAGGCAGCCATCATTGCTGGCTTCCCACAAGTGTATGCAGCCATTTTTTGCACTCATGAGGCTCAAGAGGTCTGGTGAATAGCCCAGCCTTTGTTATGCACTGGAAACATTTCCACATAATTTCCTCATTTATGGAAATTACAGACCAGTCACAAACAGGAGAAAATCTGCAGATACTGGAAATCCAAGTGATGCACACAAAATGCTGGAGGATCTCAGCAGGCCAGGCAGCATCTATGGAAAAGAGTATAGTCAACGTTTTGGGTGAGACCCTTCATCAATACCCCTTATTATGGACCAATAAGCCTGATGTCACTGATTGGAAACATGTTGGAGTTCATTATTAAGAATGAGTTTTCGGGGTACTTGGAAGCACATGATGAAATAGGCCAATGTGGTTTACTTCAGAGGAAATTGTGCCTGAAACATCTGTTAGAATTCTGTGAGGAAATAACAGACAGGATAGACAAAAGAGAGTCAGCGGAGGTTGCTTACTTTAATTTTCAGAAGGCCACAAATTGTATTTCAACCACATTAATGAACACCATCAAACCAAACAGCATTCATCCGGACCATATAACTCAGACACGTAACACATAAAGTAATATTACCTCTTGCAAATGAATAACTAATAAGGTGCATTTACAACACAAGTTGAAAAGGAAACAGTATAATGCTACTGGTGTTTCTTACGTGATGAGACCTGGGTGGTGGCAGGGTCTTACAGCCTGGGGGCAGAGGCTGTTTCCCATCCTAATAGTCCTTGTCCTAATGCTGCAGTACCCCCTACCTGATGGCAGCGGGTCAAAGAAATGGTTGAGTGGATGGGCGAGATTATTGACCATGCTAAAGGAGGTTCCTGTTAAATACAGCATCTCTAATCAGTGGAAGAGAGACCCTGATCATCCTCCCAGCAGTCACTGTTGTTAGCACCTCAGAAGATCTGTCATGGGACCAGCATATGTGTCATCACAAAGAACGCACAACAGTGTCTCTTGTTACGTACCCCGTAACTGGGTCACTTACCAGCAAAGGTAGAGAGGTCCGTTGAAGTCTGATGGTACTAATTTTAACAGTATTTATTAGTAAAGATTCACAAAAATAATATCATGCAAACATACAGATAATATACGTTGTCAATACTAAATCTAAAAGCGCGGGTATAATAATAATCAATAAGAAATAGCTCTATCGTTGTCTAGGGGATAATGTATTGTCCGATGGAAATATAACAGTCACTGTTAGTTTGTTCAAGCTGCAGCGTTTTGGGTTTAAGAGAGAGGCGGTTTAAACTTGCCCAGGTCTTTTATGATGCCAATCCTTTGAGTCGGGGGAGTTGGTTTCCTCGTTGTTAGCTAAAAGCCGTTTTCCGTGGTTCCAGCCACCAGTTCCAGGCAACGGAACTGAACGCACGTGGCCTCCTTCAAATGGCTTCCCGCTATTACGGGATCGCTAGCGTTTCTTCTGGTGCATCTGAGGGGCTGTTCCCACAGACCCTCTTTTATCCTGACTCGCAGGGTCGCAGATGTCAATCAGGTTGGGGGTGATGCAATCCCTCCTTCAACCAGCCCACTTTGCCTGAGGACTTCCACATAGTACAGTCTTCAATCCACAAATTCGCCTTCCGGAGACAATGGCCATGTCCCGTAGCTTTATATCGCCGGGGGAACGAGACATTCCGCACGTCTCTCTCTCATTTCCTGGGTCCCCTGACCCAACCCAATAGTGATCTTGCGATTCTCACAAAGGAGGGGGCTGCAGGCATAACACTCTACCTTCTTAAAAATTTGCGTAGACTCAACATGTCGGCAAAAACTTTGATAAAGGTCTACAGATGCACAGTGGAGAGTATCTCAACATCAAAATGGAAATGGAAAAAGCTACAGAAAGTGGTGGATACAGCCCAGTCTATCACAGACAAAGCCCTTGATACCACTGAGTACTTTAAAATGGAGCACTGCCACAAGAAAGCAACATTCATCATCAAAGACCCCCACCATCCAGGCCATGCCCTCTTCTCACCACTTCCACTGGGTAGGAGATACAGGAGCTTTAGGTCCCATTCCACCAGGTTTAAGAACAATCATTATTTGTAGGTTGTCTGCTTTTGTACATTGCTTGTTTGTTGGTCTTTGTTTGATTATGTACAATTTTTCATAAAATTCTATTGTATTTCTTTTTGCCTGTAAACACCTGAAAGAAAATAAATTTCAAGGTGGAAAATGATAGCATATGTTATTTGATAATAAATTTACTTTGAATTATGAACTTCAAACTTGGAAAATCAAATGAGAGACTGGGTAGTCATCTGTTGGATGGAGTTAAGGCTATAATTTCTAATTTGTACATTCTTTCATCTCTCTTCCTTTGTGTGGTGAAAAAACAATGAAAACACTTTTTTTCTGACTTCTTTATTTCCATTTCCCTTTAAATGTTGCCTGAAATTTTCTTGCTTCAGAGTCAAAACTATTCTGTCTTTGTTTTTACTTGTCATATCTCCTTCAAGTCTGCTCCATGATTTCCTCATCATGAGTGGCAACAACAGTAACTTGCTGTTAACACTATTTGCATTTATGGCACCTTACAAATATGTCAGACTTTGGAAAAGAGAGATAATTGAATGTGATGATAGTAGAGATGGTTGAAAATCACTTGTTTTTATGTCATAACAAACTGTATATAAATTCAATTTCAGGATATCCCAAGCTCTTAACTAGTTAAGGACTTCTGAACTTCCAGTCTTTGTTGAACTGTAAGAATTAGGACAGCAGGTTTGCATAGAAAATGCTTCCAGCAATGAATGAACCGTTATCAGTTCTAGGTGCTGGCCAAGATTGAAGACTTTTCAAATTGTGCCTTCAGGACCTTTGCATTCATCGGAAAGGACAGATTTATTACCTTGTATAGAAAGTGGCATCTCCAACAAAGCAGTGCACTCCCCCAGTTAACTAGAGTGATTCTTGAGACGCAAAAGTCAAAGATGAGGGTATTGTCACAAAGGAGTGGAAGGAGCAAGTTAATGTGCAGTAGGGCATAGTCAAAAATTTTTTAACTAGTAGCAAGAAGCAGTATAAATATGCGTCCCTTTAATTCCGGAGTTTTCTTTCTGCTGTTTTCTTCTCAGTCCGTCCATTCAGAAAAAGAATCAGAATTAGGTTCATTATCATCGACAAATGTTGTGAAATTCATTGTTTTGTGGCAGCTGTACAGTGCAAGACATAAAAATTACTGTAAGTTACAAAAATAATTAAAATAGTGCAAAAGACAAAGAATTAGGTAATGTTCATGGACCGTTCAGAAATCTGATGATGGAGGGGAAAAAGCTGTTCATTAAATGGTGAATACGGGCCTTCAGGCTCCTGTACCTTCTCTCTGGTGGTAGTAATGTGAAGAGGGCATGTCTTCCATGGTGAAGGTCTTTAAAGATGGATTCCAACTTCTTGAGGCACCGCCTCTTGAAGATGTCTTTGATAACTAAGAAGGATTTGCCGTGATGGAACTGGCTGAGTCTACAATCATCAACAGCCTCTTCCATGCCAGTCAGAATTCTCTCCACCGTACATCTGTAGAAATTTGCTGACCTACTGAATCTCCTCAAACTCCTTATGAAGTATAGCTGCTAGCTTGATTTCTTTATGATTGCATCAATGTGTTGGGCCCAGGACAGATCCTCAGAGATGTTGATGCCTAAGAACTTGAAGTTGTTCACCATTTGCACTTCTCAAAAAAAAAGGGTGTGTGTGTGTGTGTAATAATCATCTTTAATTCAGTTCATAGCATTGATAGACTTTAAACAAAGGTACCTAAATGAATCTGTTCTTGTGTTTTGATTTGCATCAAAGTAAGAATAGTGTTAATACATTTCACTTGCTTGGTTATCTGGATCTCCTTTAACTCTTTTGTGGTCATGATCCATGGCATATAAAGAGAATACTGTATGTAATGTTATTAAGAAGGAAGAGTTGTCAATAACGTCATTTCAGAGAAAAACCATCATTTATTATCCATTGCAAGTTTCACTTGAGTAAATGATGATGCCTATAGGACACAAAGACTGTAATTTTGTTGAATGCAAAGGGCAGATGGACAGACACAATTTTGTTGGAGATAGCCATTGTCTGACACCTTCATGGCACAGATGTTGCCTGCTGCCTATTAAACCAGCCTGATTGTCATTGAGGTCTTGCTTAATGCAAGCATGGAGTCCTTCATTTGTTGAGAAATTGTGAATAGCAAGCATCTTCATATCTAACTTTATGTTGAAAGAAAAATCATTAATGAAGGAGTTGGGCTTTAGTCTCTGCACTGAATAGGTTCTGCAATAATGACTTTCGCCTGGAATGATTGACCTCAGACATTCATAAATTGTACAAGGGATAATTCCAATCACTGAGAATTTTTCCATTGATATCCAATGGCTGTAGTTCTATTGAACTTCAGGATGTCACAAGCTGTCAAATCCTACCTTGTTGTCAAGGTCAGTCATCCTCGCATCACTTCTGGAATTCAGCTCTTTATTCCATTCTTGGAACCAAACCTTCAATGAACTGAATGGCTTTGTCAAAGGCCAAACTGCACCTTGGTGACTAGTTTATTGATGAGGCAGACTGCTTGATAACTCTCTTGACAATGGTTTCCCTCACTTTGCTGATAATTAAGAGTAGATTGATTGGGTGGTAGTTACGCATTTTGGAATAGTCTTACTATTTTGAACGGCTTATCTTGGTGGAGGCACAGCTCATTCTAAAATGAATGTCTTCACTACTAATATTAAAGATTAAGGAAGATAAGCTTTGTATGTCACACATATAATGTAACATTGAAACATACAGTGAAATGCATCAATGGCATCAATGACTAACTCAGTCCAAAGGTGTCCTGGAGCAGCCTGAAATTGTCCCTATGCTTCTGGCGCCAACATAATATGCCCGCAACTTACTAACCCTAATGAAAATCCCCAACTCTATATTCAATACCTCAGCTGATTTTGTGTGTCATTTTGACTGCGAAGACTGTGGTATTTAAACAATTGGGGAGCATTTACCACAGAGAATTGAATTGACTTTATAACTTGCATCCTTCAAATACATGAGGAATAAAAATCTTTACGTCACGTCTCTGTTCAAATGTGAAATTATAGTAATTTATAATAAATATTATGTAAAACAGGATAGTCAGTATAACATAAAAATCAACTATATATGGCAACCTTTCTAATGGTATCTACTTTTTGGGGAATCTGACATTATTAGAAGTCCAAAGTCTTAGGGAGAGAAAGAGTGAGCATGTTTTTAAGTTGTTATGGTGAAGCTATTGATATTTCCCAGAGAAGATGTGTTATACTCAGCATCCATTCCCTATTAGACCCGATTAATGGCGCCCTGTTTCATACAAGTTCAAATTTTTGTTTTCACTTTTGATGCAATGCACTGAAACCTTTCTGAATAATGAAATTGTGGAATCATTGTCAATTTTGTGGGCAACAAGCTGGGTGATGCTGCAGAATCTCTTTATTGTAATCTGGAAGCTTGAGGGATAAATATGAAGACGTGCAGTCACCTTGATAATTATTGACTGCATTGTCCACTCTTCTGAAAGGAAATTAAACATGTCAAATGAACATGCAGTCCTCTTATACTGCTTGATATGCCTGCATGGTTTATATGCTCAAGTCCCTGTTGTCAGACACGAAACCATGATGATTTAATTCAGTGATAAGAGTCAAGTCACTGAGGTTGACATTTTATTTGGGGTCATCCATATTACTCTTGCAGAAAATGTTTCTATAAATGTCTCAGAACAAAGCCTGAGTCTTGAGGACAGTGTTCTAGCAACTTGTTGGTTGCATTCTAAGGATACAGAAAATGTGAGTGTTATGGGTTCACATTTAGTGCAAGCTAATAATCATTCATCTTCATCAAATCACAAAACAGGGAAACTGGTTACCAGCCCCAAACTATGCTCCTACACAAATGGGTTAACTGCCTTCTAAGTACAGCATACAAAGACCTGCCTTAGCACAGTAGTGATATATTGTTGATGGGGAGAAGAGAAAGCAGTACATTGCTTAAATGGAGAGATGCAGATAATATACTGGCAGAGAGTGACATCATGACTTATGAGATGTTAGAAAGTAGATACACCAAGTAACGGGGAGGAGAATTGAATGTTGGCCTCCATTACGAGGCAGACAGAATATAAGAGAGGGAAATCATGTGACAATGCTACATGGCATTAACAAAACACACATGGACTTCCCATTTAAGAAAGGATACATTTGCATTGGGTATAATATCGATAAGATTCATGAGGTTGTGGTTTGAGAAATTGTTGAGCAAGCTGGGACTACATTCACTGGAAAAGAATAAGATACAACAGGAGCTTGACAGGATGGATGCTGTGAGGATATTTCTTCTCAATATTCAATTAGGAATCATAGCTTCATAATAAGAGTTTGTGAATCTTTGGAATTCTCTACCCCCTGTAGATCAGTGGAAGCTGAATCATTGAATATATTGAGATTAACAGATTTCTGGAGTAGAAAAATGGACTGAAGGGCAAGATAAAATCAGCCAGGACCTTTTTGAATGGTGGATTGCCTCAAGGGACTATATGATCTACTCCTTATATTCTCAGGCCAGTGAATAAAAGTAGTGAATGTCCTTATAGTTATACCAGATAATATTGTAATCAACACACACAGATCACACCGGACTACGTATACACTATTAAACCGTTGCCTAAAAGATCTAGATAAATTATTAATTTTTAATGCTGCAAGATTTGAGTATATGGAATTGAAATACATCTAACAAACACAGGAAAAAATCTGTGATATTTTGCATAGTATTATTTTGCATGTGGGACTTTGAGTAATGGAAACTGAGATCAGGCATTCAGCTGTTAATGCCAGTCCATTAATATAAGTCCCATTTCAGCAAAGCTTTGTACAAAGAATTCAAGTTTGTAAAATCTATCTAGTGAGTTAACCATTACAACACAATGTTTTTATCATATATCGGCTGAAATAGTAATACTTAGAATTCCTCTGGTATCGTCTGAGGGAGGCAATGAAAAACAGAAAAGGAGGATGAATGAAAAAGTATTTTTCAAGTTTTCCCAATGAGTTATAATACAATATGATTTATAATGCAATTTATACATTTGGGGAAACAGCTGGTCTTAAAGGTTTGATCAAATTTTCTTTTGATTATACACTTCTTGATATGAATGCAGGAGCACAAGACAGAGTACCCCAGTGCGGTTTTAATGAAATTCTACTGTAAATTCGTCCATAGCCAGTGATTTTCTTCATGTTGCATAAAAGATTGAATTCTTAACATTCACTTATCTATGAGATGATCAAGTTTGAGTCCATCAATAGCTGAAGTATGGATCAGTGAAAAAAAACCCACATACGTTGTACAGCTGACATATACTATGATTAATATCAGTTGTTTCAGAATTCCACAAAATCCTAATGTGTTTGTTTTATTGAGGTCTTAGATTTCTCCATTAGTGTGTAATTGTCAGAACCTGACATTTTAATTTATGCTTTTTAGTGGCCTAGGCAATTAGCTATGCTTACAATTATACTCGTATTACACAATTTTTATGGTGGTGTATATTCAGTCTTATTTGTGAAAATAATATTCTGTTCAGATATTGGCAAGAGATCGTTTGATATTTATTTGTCTCCACAATTCTTATACGTGATTATAATTACAGAAATAAACAATCTAACATGTTATACTCTCAGTGCTCCCAATCCAATGCTTCTAAGTTCTGCTTTATTACAATGATCAGATCAAGTTTGTGTAACACAGGTTTTGATCAAAGAAATAGGTGGAGGAAATATTTTCTGTGTACAATAAATGCCCATTCAACATGTCTGAATTGTAACCTCTGTTTTTTTTTTCATTTATTTTCATGTCACAAATGTACTGTATAAAAATAATTGTAAGGTGAGTATTGAGCAAATTGTCACTCTCAATTGTAATAGAGAATTGCATTTACAACTCTATAACTATATTACCTTATTTGCACAAAAGGATTATTCTGCCTCTCAATCTGGAAAGTCATTGTGTTCAACCTCAATTAATATCAGAATAAACATCCATCTTGTAGAATGACTGCCTTTAACCTCCATTGAAATGTCCTATTAGCCTGAACACCTAATGAAATATGTGAGAGGCTTGCATGAACTGACAAAGTGATACACTCAGTGATCATATTTATTGCCAAATTTAACAAGGCATTTGGCACTGACAAATAGTCAATCCATGTGTATAGATCATGTTGAGGACAAATGTTCTTTATCTGTTAGATGTTGTCACCACCATTTAATCTATCAGACCCAATTCTCCAGTAATCTCATCTATCACAGATCTAGTTCCAGAAGAGAAGATCACGCAGATAAATGAGAAGCGTGGGTAATAATCTAGAAGCCAGTTGAGACCTACTAAACAAGAAAAATGTGCTCCAAATCCACTTGAAAATCCTTGAGCTACATTTATTGCAAAATTTGATATTTCTCTTACATAGTATGCTGTCTCAGCTTAGACCAGTACAGTGAGTTTAATAGTTGGAGGTAAAACTAGGCATTTCCCCTAATTCTATCAGGCTGCCACAAACATTATTGAATATTAGTCTAGAATTTGGTATTGCATTGAATTCTGCTCATATTACTCACTAGATTGCACATATTGTAGAGGTTATCTGAAGATGAGTTTTAAGTGTGATTCAGATATTCCATTGTTTGAATGGAATTACAGCCAAATAAAATGCTTCCTCTTTCTGCCCCTTATCATTGCTTTGTAATAAATGCACTATATTATTAATGCCCATTCAATCTGTTTGAATCTAATCCACTAACTTTTCCATTTAGTTTCATGCTGCATGAAAGGAAGATTAGAATAAACTTCTTCCTTTCCCTCTCCCTTTCCCTTTCTCTCTCCCCGTTATGGTAAAGACTTAACCATTATGGAGAAGGTGGCCATGAACCCTAACAAAGGGACATCAGAGTAACTGCGTAGTACACAGTGAAAGATGCAAAACTAGCAATGTACAAGTGACAATAACATAATGGTGGCCTTGGTCGGGGAATTTGATGAATTTGCTCATGAGGACTGGGAACCAGATATTGAGAGGGATGAATTGTAATGTAAGCAATGTGGATGAGGAAAAGAAAGCCTCCATGCTTTTTAGCTTAATAGGCGCTAAAACGTATGAACTTTTACACAACCCAGCAACTCCTGAAAAACTAGCAAGTGAGAAGTCCAACAAAATTGTTACAATTTTACAAAATCACTTGAGTCCTAAACCACTAGTAACAGCTAAGAGATTTAGATTTTACAGAAGGAAACAGTCGAAGGATAAAAGCATTTTTGAATACAAGAGACCTAACCTTAGAACGAGCATTCACCATTATAATGTCATTAGAGACTGAAATGTCCCTGAATGGGTGCAAAAAGCCAGAAGAGTTATCAATGTGGCAAATCCTCCCATTTTGCAAATGACTCTTGGTTCAAAGAGAAAGTTTGCAGAAATTGTCACAGATATCGTCACAGTATGCAACAACCAAAGGGAAAAACCACACAGACTGAAAAGTTTCAAACACAAAACTGAACAAATGAACAAAGTGACTCAATGTGCAACAAAGTTCAGCAACACAGAGCCTGACAAAGGTGAGCTCTTATCCCTGGAACTGCAGAGCATTAATGAAGCAGATCACAAAATCATATGGATCACAATAAATGTGTTTGGTGTAAAACTGAAAATTTTCTACCATAAGAAAATACCTCGGTGATGCTAAAGACCTAGACAGTCAAAAAAGTACTTCCCAAAGGCAAACTGAAAGTGAATGTGACATGTGGAGACCAAACACAACAATTAGAGCTTTATGTATTGCGAAGCGGAGGCACTGAAGAAGAAAAATCTTCATACTGTGACTCAGCAGAAATGTTCCACACCACATTGGTGGACCAGTTGCTGGTAACAAATTCCGAAATACAAAGGGAAATAAGAAATGCCTGACATTCTCAAAAGTCTATGAAACCACATTCAAGGATGGTCGGCTCATTGTACCCCTATGTTTCCAAAGCTCTCAGTGAGACAAGATTATCTGTCTCTATGTCAAAGAATGCTGATCTTGTGTTGTTATTTCCTCTAAACCGTACACCAGAATGATACAGGATCTGCATGAAGGACCTGCAAACAA
Organism: Hemitrygon akajei; assembly: GCF_048418815.1. Classification (NCBI taxonomy): domain Eukaryota; kingdom Metazoa; phylum Chordata; class Chondrichthyes; order Myliobatiformes; family Dasyatidae; genus Hemitrygon; species Hemitrygon akajei. The sequence continues at coordinate 99,143,591 of NC_133124.1, forward strand.
TCAAGATGAAGAGTCTTTCCCAGAGCTAAGTGTGGTGGCCAGGAATGAATAGACAAATTGAAAACTTGACCAAAAGCTGTTCAGGATGCCACAAAGTTCAAAATGCACCCCCACAGGCCTTGGACATTCAGCTCCCAACTACAGCCATCCTTCAGTCATGATTCAGTGATGGCCACAACATCATACCTGACAAGTGGTAATAGTGCAACAAGTTCATCCACCTTATTTCTTATACTCTGAGCATCGGGATACAACAGTCTGCATGTTGCATTTGCTACCCTTTTTGATTCTGCATCTCTAATGCACTGATGCTCACCCTGCTGGCTGCAATTATGTACTATCATCTGCCTGCCCTTCCTGGCAGCCTGACTGCATGCTATCTTTGCTTTTTTAAATGAAAAACCATTTAAACTGCCTACTCCCATCGACATGGAATGGGACCCTAGCCCTCCATACCGACACCATCCATGTTCCTAAGCAAACTTCTCTTAAACATCGAAATCAAGCTCACATGCAACACTCATGCTGAAAGCTCATTCCACACTCTTGATGCCCCTCTGAGTGAAGAAGTCACTTTTCATGCTACCCTTAAAATTTTCACCATTCACCATTAACTCATGCCCTCTGGTTGTAGTTCCACCCAACATCAATGGAATAAGCCTGCTTGCATTTACCCCATCCATACCCCTTTTAATTTTGTATACCTCTATCAGATCTCCTCTCATTCTTCGATGTTCTAAGGAATTAAATCCTAACTTATTCAATCCTTCCTTATACAAGGCCAGCATCCTTGTAAGTTTTCTCAGTACTCTTTTAATGTTGTTTACATCTTTCCTGTAGGCAGGTGACCCAAATTGCACTCAATATTCCAAATTAGGCCTCACCAACATCTTATACAACTTCAACATAACACCTTTTCTCCAGTACTCAATACTTTGATTTATGAAGGCCAATGTGCCAAAAGCTCTCTTTATGACCTTTTCTACCTGTGATGCCACTTCCAATGAATTATGGACCTGTATTCCCAGCTCCCTTTGTTCTACCACATTCCTCAGTGCCCTACCGTTTATTGTGTAAGACCTACCTTGGTTGGTCCTTCCAAATGTCGCACTTGTCCATATTAAACTCCATCTGCTATTTTTGACCACTTTTCCAGCTGATGCAGACCCCTCTGCAATCCACAATAGCCTTCTTCACTGTCCACTACACCCCCAATCTTGGTGTCATCTGCAAATTTGCTGATTAAGTTTACCACATTACAATCCAAATTATTGATATAGATGACAAACAACAATGGACCCAGCACCGATTCCTGCAGCACACCACTAGTCACAGGCCCCCAGTCAGAGAGCTGACCATCTACTACCACTCTCTGGTTTCTCCCACAAAGCCAACGTCTAATCCAATTTACTACCGCACCTTGAATTTTTTTAAACAGCTGAACAACATTGGCTATCCTCCAATCCTCTGGGACCTCTCCTGTTGCTAACGATGATTTAAATACCTCTGCTAGGGACTCCGCAGTTTTTGCACTTGGCTTCCGTATGGTCTGAGGGAACACTTTGTCAGGTTGTGGGGATTTATCCACTATGACTTGCCTCAGGATAGCAAAGACTTCCTCCTCTGTAATCTCTACAGGGTCCATGAAGTTGATGCTGTTTTGCTTCACTTCTATAGGCACTGTGTCCTTCTCCTGAGTAAATACAGATGCAAAAAATTTATTTAAGATCTCCTTCATCTGTTTTGGCTCCACACATGGATTACCATTCTGATCTTCCAGAGGACCAGTTCTGTCCCTTGCAATCCTTTTGCTCTTAGCATATCTGTAGAATCCCTTAGGATTCTCCTTCACCTTATCTGGTAGAGCAACATCATATTTTCTTTTAGCCCTCCTGGTTTATTTATTAAGTGTTTCCTTGCATTTTCCATACTCCATAAACACCTCATCTGTACCTGCCTGCCTATATCTGCTATGCACCTCCTTTTTCTCCTTAAACACTCCCTCAGTATCTCTTAAAAACCAAGATTCCCTACACATGTTATCTTTACCTTTTACTCTGACAGCTTTGTACTCCCAAAATTTCAGTTTTGAAGGAACCCCGTGTTCCACTTACATCTGTGCCACAAACAGCCCATCCCAATCCACACTTGCCATATCATTTCTGGTACCATCAAATTTGACCATTCTCCAATTTAGAATGTCAACCCACAAATCAAATCTATCTTTTTGCACATTTACTTTGAAACTAATGGCATTATGGTCACCAGATGCAGTCACATCTGTCACCTGTCTTCTCTCATTTCCCAATAGCAGATCCAGTTTTGCACGCTCTCTCATTGGATCTTCTGTGTACTGATGAAGAAAGAGATGGTAGAGTCAGATACAATCACTACATTCAAGTGATGTCTAGATACACTCTTAAAAAGGCAAGCATTGGAAGAGTACAGATCTAATGTGGACAAATGTGATTCATGTTGACAACCAAAAAACCAGCATGGATATGGTAGGGCAAAGACCCCATTTCTGAGCTTCACAATTCAATAACTCTGTGACTCACTGGCTTTAAAATTGAAGCAAAGTGTGGCAAAAGGAGGATAAGATACTTAGCAGTTAACATGAAATAGAGCCAAACATATTCAATGATATTGGAAAAAAATACAGGATTTAAAAGGAAATCTTTATTTGGAAGTTGGTGTCATGGGTGAGGTATTCAATAAATTAGTGGAAATAGGTTTCACTAAAAAGATGCAAAAAAAAGTAGAGGTTGAAGTCAAGGAAAATTTAGACATACATAAGGAATGAAAGTCTGGTGGTGACAAAATGGAAAAGTCACTTACATTTGTCTGGGATGTGTCCAAGTTTGCAAAGGGAATAAAATTTGGAAATTACAGAAACTCCAGCAACAATCCTTCAATTGTCCTCAGTACTGTAAGTGGTTATTAGACAGTGGAGAACTGCAAGCATTCAAGCTGTGTAGTTATGCCCTAAGGAAGAATACACAACTCATGGTGCGTCTATGCTGAACTTTTCAAACAATCTTTGAACTGAAAGGCAAGCTTAAAGAACTTTATATGTAAATATACCTCTCTCTCTGGATTCTTGCAACTTATTAATGACAGTACATAAATTAAAGTACAGTGCAGTGGTGTGTCTAAAATTCACTGATTCAAAACAGTAAGAATCAAAATATTGTATCAGTGGACAGATTTTCAAAGTGCTGATAAATTTATCCCTTTTCCTCATCAAAGCAGTTTTACTGTGCCAACATCAAACACAAAGCATTTCTGTGTTGAAATAGTTAGGGTCATACAACAGACCATCAGGATGAAAGTAGTAGAATCGAAAGGGGAGTTGGTGTCAGACAGATTGTCAGAAGTGTAATCTTTGGATTATAACGTAAGTACAGTTCAGGAACACTCTATAGCAAATTGTAAAAAGTTATTGACAGAAACCTTCTTCATTCTGAGTGATATCCAGCATGAGTTTCATCCAAGACCTTTTGGAGATAAACAATGAATAAAAAAGTTACAGCCTAATTTCCAATGGAATACCAACAGAGTTGCACATCCACACAGACTTACAGATGGGTTATAGCTAAGGAATAAAGTTGTATAAGATACAGAATACAGATGTTATGTTAGATTGTAACAGTTCACAGTATTTCATACCCATCTTTAGTCATTTCGCAAGACGTGTTACGCCAAATTATTTGAAACAATTGCACTTACATAACTTTCTATGTAGTTTTAATGAACTTTTTCAAGAGTTCAGGGGTGAGCTACTGAGCAAACATTAAGCAGATTGAAGCCTGCCTGAGGGCACTTGGATTATGCTCAGTAGATTGGTATAGGAAAAAAACACCACACTTGGGCAGGAAAAAATGCGAGAGGGATTAACCCAACAGCTTAAGATCAGCCCCTCCAAGAGGACCACAACCTTGTCGTGATTTGGAGGCTTGTGTGCCTCAATGGCCCAGAGAGCTGTTCTGGCTGGTGTGAAGACTTTATGGTTTGGCTCTTGGTAGGGTCACCCACGGCAAACAGGTCAAAGGATAGTCCACCGGTCCTCTGGGTTCAAGGGTTCAGCTCAGGGCCAACAACCCTGACTGGTAAAGCAAACTTGTTATGGAAGCGGCAGTGAGGAATCCTTCTACATCTGAGTGTGACGTATTAATCCGGGACTTGCATGACTGACATTAGCAAAAACTGAGAAGGAGCTACTGACACGATGAAGGAAGCCCGGAACACTGCCATACAGACCGAGATGGAGAACCTTCATTGCTGTCCTAAATGGCAGCAATGTAACAGGCTGTCAAAAAAAAATCAGCCAACCTAAAGTCAAGGTGAAGCCAGCAGAGAGGTTATTTCAGGTGAAAATTCATTGGTATCAAAAAGTTATGGGTTCATAGTTAAATGAAAATTTGGATTGATTGTAGACAAATTATAATTAACTAAACTCATTAAATTACTTGATAGGCAGATATATGGATTTTCCAAGGGCAATTGATAAAGTGTAATATAGTAAACCTGTTAGGAAAATTGAAAGGCAGAGGTTTAAAGAGAAACTGGATTATCTTAATAGAGAGACCAATGTTTATTAGCTCAAAATTCAAAGTACATTTTATTATTATAAATCATACAACCTGGATGTATCTGTTTACAGGCAGCCACAAAACAAGAAACCTGAAAGAACCCATTCTTTAGAAAAAGGCCAACACCCAATGTGCAGAGAGAAAAAAAGTCAAATCAAATCACACAAACAATAAAGCAAGTATCAGTATTCAGATCAAAATTGAGTCTATAAACCCAAAGCTAGGAGCAGCCAGAAGAGGCCCATAGACTCTGTGTCTGTCCATTATACAAAGTTTTTAACAGACCTTTGGGAGTTTTACAGTGATGCCATTGCAAGGTTTGGTATTATACATGTAAATGACTTTAACTCTACATACAGAACATAATTTCAAAGCTTTCAGATGATAAAATTATAACTAATTGGGAGATATTCTTAGGACTTTACAGGTGAAGATTTATACTAAAACAGTCAAACACATAAAATGTGGAAAGTGATTTTTTTTGTGTGTAAACAATAAGGACAGGCATTAAAAACAAAATTGTATGGATTTAATGGGAATTCCCCAAAGAAAAGTTATATTCAGAATTCTCTATCAAAAATGGCTATGAAGTCTCAGTCACTAAATGTATTTAAAACAGAAAGTCACAAGCATTTGGATATTATGAGAATCAAAGGAAATAGAGTTAATGAAATGTTGGCCATAATGGAATTAAAATATAGATTTAAAAAAACAACAGAAACAAGTTAAGGACAATGGAAGTAAATTAAGCAAGTATCTTTGTTCTTGCTGTGTAGTGGATGGAAGGGAGGATGCCATTTTGTGAGAATGCTCTGCAGACTCTATTTTTGTGAACTGGCTTTGCTCAGAGACAGATGGATCAAAGCAATTAAAAGAGAACACAATGATGCCCCTGCTGCTAATCTATGAAACCAGAGAACATTTCCAAGTAGGTTATCTTTAAGATGTTCTTTGGTAAGATGGAAGATGCAGGCTTATGAATCAACAGTATGTGACCTGAAGTAACCTGAGCCCAGCCACTAGCTGACCTGGGTAAAGTTGTTTGAACTGCTCTGTCTCACAGAGAACAGAGTAAATGACAAGAGATGCAGTTCTGGTGGAAGAGCAATAAAGTAATACTGCTTGTAGCGTTGGACCACAGCCAATGAAAAGTGGTCACATGTTAGCCAAATAGGTCAGAGCCAATGAAATCAAACACAACAGTTTGAACTGATGAGGAAAAAAAGTAAGAATTAGGGCCCCTGAGAACAAGCACTCAGGCGACTAATTATTGCAAGGAGGAGGGAAGCGGTGAAGAATTATTTGTTTGGCCAATGGGAGATCTCCTGTTTCAGTGCTATAAATTGGAGTGGTGCTCTAAGAGAGTATAGATACAGAGAGATCAATAGCATTCAGGAACTTAAATAAATGAAAATTGTATGGACTAACATAATTAGTTAAATTACTTTTAAGCTTATTCAGCATTTGAACAGCAGCCAATCAGATATTGGGAGAAAGAAAAACAGTAACTCACAGATAGGCAAGTGTGCATTAAAAATCAGCACTTTGCAGGAGGTTTGGCATTTGAACAGTGGCCAATCAGAGATCAGAATTCATTAGTATAAGGGAAAATAAAAATAAGGCAAGGTAACCAGAGTGGCCATTGTTGGAGTGGATGGTGGGGATTTGAAGCTCTCCTTCTTTAAGACCTCAGTGAGGAGAAGGCAAAAAAATTGTAAATAGATTTTTTTCAGTTTATTTATTATTTCCTTCTTTATAGTTGCACAGTTAGAGCAGCAGGGACTTCAGACAGGATAGTTGGAATGTGGAATGTGGGAAGGTGGTGTCCCTAGCAAACTCACCTGCAAGAAGTCATCTGGTTATAGCTTCTAACACTGTGTAAAAGAGTTGGAGCTGGAACTGAATGAGTGCCAAATCATTTGGGAGACTGAGGGGGTGATGGGTAGGACATGTAGAGAAGCAGTTACACCCAAAGTGGAGGAAACTGGGTGCCATTTAGGAGGGTGAAAAGGATTAAACAGCCATTGTAGATTACCCTTGTGGCTGTCCCCTTAGCAACAGGAATACCACTTTGGATGGTGTTTGGGGGTGGGGGAGGAGGGGAATGACCAAGCAGAGGAAAATTACAGTGGTCTTTCCTTTGGCACTGAATCTGGCTTGGTGGCTCAGAATGGAAAGGGGAGAAAGGGTGAGATGTGGTAATAGGGTTTACTGGTACTGCACGGGGGTGGGGGGATGGGAACCAGAGTACCAGAACAGATAGTAAAGTGGTTGTGGAGACAGATGTTTAAAAACTCAAACAAAGTCATGAACTGAAAGCTTGAGCATGATGGGACTAATGTTCTGAGTTGCATATATTTCAATGTCAGAAGTATTATAGGAAATGCAGATGAGATCAGCATGGATCAAGACATGGAATTATGATATTGTAGCCATTGGTGAGACTTGATTGCAGAACTGGTAGCTCAATATTCTGGGGAGGTTTTGCTTTAAATATGTTAGAGAAGGAGGAAGTGTGATGTTACTCATCAGGAAAAATGTAATGGCAGTGCTCAATCAGGACAGATTGGAGAACTTGTCTAGTGAGGCCTTGTAGGTGGAAATGAGAAATAAAAAAGGTATGACCACTTTAATGGAATTATTATTGACCACCCAATAGTCCTACAGATTCAGAGGAACAAATTTGTAGAGAGATCACAGACTGTTGCAAAAAAACATAAGGTTGTGATTGAAGGTGATTTTAATTTTCCATGTATTCACAGGGACTTCCATACTGTAAAAAGGTTAGATGGGATAGAGCATGTAGAATGTGTTCAGGAAACTTCTTTAATGCATAAGAGTCCCACTGATAGTGTGTACAATACTTGATCTATAAGGGAATAAGACAGGGCAGGTGACCTGAGTTTGTGTAGGTGAACCCTCAGCATCTAGTGATCCTAATGCCATTAGTTTAAGGTAATTATGGAAGAGGGTAGGTCTAGTCCTCTGGTTGGGATTCTAAACTGGAGGAAGGCCAAATTTGATGGTATCAGAAAGAATCTGGCAAGTGTGGAATGGGACAGGCTGCTTTCTGGCAAAAGTGTACTCTTTAAGTGTGAGAACTTTAAAATAAAAATGCAAGAGCCTGTTAGAATAAAAGGTGAAGACAACAGGTTTGGGGAAACTTGGCTTTCAAAAAATATTAAGGTCCAGGTTTAAAAACAGAGGTCCATTAACAAGCATTGGCAGGTAGGAACAAATGAGATACTTGAGGAGTATAAGCAAAGCAAGAGAACATTTGAACAAATCAGGAAGGCTAAAAGAAAGCATGACATTTCCCTAACAGACACAATGCAGAAGAATACTAAGGAATTCTACAGAAATACTAAGAGAAAAGGAATTGCAAGAGACAAAATTGGTCTTCTGAAAGATGAAAATGGTAATTTATGCTTGGAGTCAACGGAGATGGGTGAGATCTGAGATGGATTTTTTTGTATCTGCATTTACTCAGGAGATGGACACAGGGTCTATGGAAGTGAAGCAAAGCAGCAGCAAATTCATGGACCCTGTACAGATTGCAGAGGAGAAGGTGCTTGCTGCGTTGAGCCAAATTAGGGTGGACAAATCCCCAGGTCTTGCCAATGTTTCCTCAGACCCCCATGGGCAGCATGCAGAAAATGCAGGGGCCCGAGCAGAAATTCTTAAATCACCCTTGGCAACAGGTGAGGTACCAGAGGATTGGAGGATAGCTAATGTTGTTCTGCTGCTTAAGAAAGGCTCTAAGAAGAATCGAGGAAATTATAGGCAACTGAGCTTGACATCAGAATCAGGTTTATTATCACTGGCATGTGATGCAAAATTTGTTAACTTAGCAGCAGCAGTTCAATGCAATACACAATCTAGCAGAGAGAAAAAATAATAAAATAAAATAAAAATACTAATAATAATCAATAAATAGGTAAATCAATTACATATATTGAATAGATTTTAAATGTGCAGAAACTGAAATACTGTATATTTTTTTAAAAAGTAAGGTAGTGTCCAAAGATTCAATGTCCATTTAGGAATCGGATGGCAGAGGGGAAGAAGCTGTTCCTGAATTGCTGAGTGTGTGCCTTCAGGCTTCTGTACCTCCTCCCTGATGGTAACAGCGATAATAGCATGCCCTTGGTGCTAAAGGTCCTTAATAATGGATACTACCTTCTGAAACACCTCTCCCTAAAGATGTCATTGGTATTTTGTAGGCTAGTATCTAAGATGGAGCCAACTAGATTATAACTTTCTGCAGCTGCTTTTGGTCCTGTGCAGTAGCCCCTCCTCCATACCAGACAGTGATGCAGCCTATCAGAATCCTCTCCACAGTACAGCTATAGAAGTTTTTGACTATTTGTTGACATGCCAAATCACTTCAAACTCCTAACAAAGTATAGCTACTGTCTAGCCGCCTTTATAATTTATATCGAAATGTTGGGACCAGATTATATCCTCAGAGATCTTGATACCCAGGAACTTGAAGCTGCTCACACTCTCAACTTCTGATTCCTGAGGATTGGTATGTGTTCCTTCATCTTCCACTTCCTGAAGTTCACAATCAGCTCTTTTGTCTTCCTGATGTTGAGTGCCAGGCTGTTGCTGTGGCACCACTCCACTAGTTGGCATCTCTCCTGTATGCCCTCTTGTCATCACCTGAAATTCTTCCAACAATGGTTATATCATCAGCAAATTTATAGATGGTATTTGAGCTATGCCTAGCTACATAGTCACATGTGTATACAGGGAGTAGAGCAGTGGGCTAAGCACACACCCGAGGTGTGCCAGTGTTGATTGTCAGCGAAGAGGATATGTTATCACCAATCCACACAGATTGTGGTCTTCTGGTTAGTCATGGTAAAGTTATTGGAAGATATTCTAAGCAGCCAGATATATGTGTATATGAATAGCAAAGACTGATTAGGGATAGTTAGCATAGCGTTGTGTGTGGTAGGTTTGTCTAACCAATATTAGAGTTTTTCAAGGAAGTTACCAGGAAAGGTGATGAAGGCAAGGTAGTGGATGTTGTCTACATGGACTTTAGTAAGGTATTTAACAAGGTCCTGCAAGGGTGGTTGGTCAAGAAGGTTCAGTTGCTTGGCATTCAAGATGAGGTAGTAAATTAGATTAGACTTTGGCTATGTGGGAGAAGCCAAAGAATGGTAGAAGATGGTTGACACTCTGACTGGAGGCCTATGACTAATGGTGCTTTGCAGTGATCAGTGCTAGGTCCATTGTTGTATGTCATCTATTTCAATGATTGGAATGATAATGTGGTTAAATGCACAGATGACTCCAAGTTCAGGGCAGCAGTGGCTAGTGAGGAAGTCTATCAAGGCTTGCAGCAGGTTCTGGAGCAGCTGGAAATTTGGCAGATGGAATTTAATGCAGATAAGTGTGAGGTGCTGTAGTTTGGGAGTTCCAGCGAATAATAGGGCACTGAGGAGTGTGGTAGAACAAAGGGATCTGCGATCAGGTCCATAATTCATTGAAAGTGGCGTTACAGGTAAATAAGGTCATAAAGAAAACTTTTGGCACATTGGTCTTCATAGATCAATGTATTGAATACAGAAGATACGATGTTATGTTGAAGTTGTGTAAGATGTTGATGAGGCCTAATTTGGAGTATTATGTATAATTTTTGTTACCTACCTACAGGAAAGTTGTAAATAAGATTGAAATATCAAATAAAATTTACAAGGGTGTTGCTGGGACTGGAGGATGAGTTATAAGGAAAGACTGAGTAGGTTAAAATTTTATTCCCTAGAATATAGAAGACTGAGGGGAGATTTGATGGAGGTATATAAAATTATGTGGGGTATAGACAGGGCAAATGCAAGCAGGCTTTTGTCCACTGTGGTTGAGTGAAACTACAGCTACAGGTCATGGGTTAAAGGTGAAATGTTTAAGTGGAACATGAGGGGAAACTTCATCTCTCAAAGGGTAGTGAGAGTGTGGAATGAGCTACCAGCACAAGTGGAAGATGAAATTTTGATTTCAATGTTTAAGAGAAGTTTGAATAGGAACATGGATGGCAGGAGTATGGGGGCTATGGTCCCAGTGAAGATCAATGCACTAGACATTTTGAATGGTTCAGCATCAATTTGATAGGCCAAAGGACCTGCTTCAGAGCTGTAGTTTTCTATGACTCTATATGTAAGTTTGTTACAGTCTAACAAAAGGATGTAAAATGTCAGCCATGATCTTACTGAAGGTCAAAACAGGCACAAGGGAATAAATGCACTACTCGTATTGCTATTTCTACCATTCTTTTTTCTTTCTTGTACTAGAATCTTCATATCTTATGTGTACAAATTTTTTAAGTCTGCAGGAAAATTTATTTCAAGCTTAAAAACGTTAGCACACAAATGTTACTGTTTTTTATTTTAATGTTCATTGTGTTGGTGTGCCTTTCAGATATGATGGTCCATCCCTCTTCACTTGGAAAATGTGTTCCAGGTCTGGAGAACGGGCAGAATCAAAGGTAACTGTGACAATTAACCCTATTGGCCTTTCCTGGATACTGCCTGATCTGTTGAGCCTTTTCACAATATATTTCTAATTTTTAGAAAATATTTTTGGAACAAATCATTTTTCTTAATTGGTATTTACACAAAATCTTGATTAATTTAAACATGTTTTAAATGAGGATCTAGGCAAAACAATAATATAAAGTAATAAGCATGGATCTTCCATAAACTCTGCTTTGTTGGTCATTCGTTGTCAATTAGATCAGTATTCATTGCACATCCAAATAGCATGCTAGGTTGTTTCAAAAGCCAGTTAAGATTAATCACTTCTGTGATTCTAGGGTCATGTGGGGGTTAGACCAATTAGAGATGTCCAATTTCCTCTCCTCACAGATATTATAAATCAATTCAGCTTTAAATACATCTAGAATTGTCATGGTTATGGATAACTTACACTGAACTCTAGATAACTTGAATTGCTACAGACAGCCACAGTGGACAAATCATTGGGTATATTTAAAGCGGAGATTGATAGGTTCTTAATCAGTAAGGGTGCCGAAGGCACAGGGAGAAGGCAAAAGAATATGGTTGAAAATGGTAATAAATCAGCTGTGATGGAATGACAAAGCAGACACAATGGGCTAAATGGCCTAATTCTGCACTTTGTCTATTGGGGCTATCTTAGTGCTTCCTAGCTGCTAAAATAACACATCATGTTCATGTCCCAGTCCACTAAATTAACCAATATGCCATTGTACCCAAGTTAATTATTGGACCCAATCTGAACCAGATGGTTTTCTTAATATGTTAATCTACTCAGACAATGCATTTATTGAGAATATCCTGGGCTGAAGAGCATATAAGAGTAAGAGAATATACTATGTACATGAGGCTCATTCAGCCATTTACCACAAATTATATGGGCTTATTCCACAGGCAGAATTGACAATACCTCAAGTTGTTTGATATATTTGGTACAGAAGAGCTGGACAGGCCAGTCAGCCCTTCATTCTGCACCATCATACACTTAGATCATTGTTGAACTTTGCTTCTCCTCCTGGTTGTGACTAGATTCATAGGGGGGAGGAGGAATTAGATGTTAAATTGTAGGGTCTTGGAATTGGCACTAAAGGAGACATTTATTTGTGCCTGATATTTAATCAATAGAGTTTACCAACCTATAAGTCTTTCTTAGAATCTTTATCTGTTAGTGTTAAAACAAGGCTGTGTTTCATTTTTTTAGGCGAATGGGAAAATGGACCTAATACTCGAAGAATATTGGCTGTCCAGTTTACTATCTTGTACCTACTGATTAATGTGACCAGTGCATTGATTTTTTTTTGGCATCAGATCTTTCCAAGTATCTTCAGATAACCCTTGTCACATCACTCATGCAGTAGGGTCAGAGTTTCTCTCTTCAGGCAGGGCGAGGTGTTTATTACCTTCTCACACAGGAATTGCCAGTGTACCATAGTAGCAATTCCCAATGAAATTCATTGCACTAAAACCCAATTTGATAGCTATCAATTCTATGAAAGGTGCAAGATTTTATGCACATAGCATATTAATATTACTTGGAATAGAGCCACTCGTTATAGGCACATGGATCAAACAATCATGAGAGATTTAATGACTTAAATCATATAGAGAAGATGAAAAAAACAATCATGATTATTTAGTCTAGGTTATAGTTTCAGTTTGATATTTGCTGACATTGGAGAATGACATGTGGTGATGGTAATGACTTGTGGAACTAGTAAAATGCATTGAAACTTGTAATTTCCTTCCTTGAAATTATGCCAAATTATAATGAAGATAAAAATGTCAAGGAAGTTTTTCTTTCCTATGTCAAAGGTTTCAAAAGAAGATTTAATGTCAGAGAAATGTATACAAAATACATCCTGAAATGCTTTATCTTTCGCAACCATCCATGAAAACAGGAGTGCCCCTAAAGAATGAGTGACAGTTAAATGTTAGAACCCCAAAGTCCCCTCAGCTCCCTCCTCCTGTGCATAAGCAGCGGCAAAGCAAGAATCCCCCCTCCCCCACCGGCATGAAAAAGCATCAACACCCACCACCGAGCACTCAAGCGTGCAGCAAAGCAACAACAAAGACACAGACTGGCAGTACCCCAAAGGCTACTCATTCACCCTGTATTCAACATACCACAGGTTCCCTCTTTATCCCTAATAAGGGAGAAAGAGATATCTCCATTTCACAGCGAGAGGGGAGACATAACAAACGACTTGCTGGTTTACAATGAAGATTTCAGAGGAAGATTACATAAAATGGAAGAGAAACAGAGCAAGACCAATATACATTCAGACCATAGAAACAGTAATACAGCACAAAACAGTCCTATTGGCTCAACTTGTCCAGTATGACTGACCAAGATGCTCATCTAGCCTGGACCCACTTGCCCCCATTTGCTCATATCGCTCAAAGCATTTCCTATCAATTTATCTGTCCAGTACCTTCTAAATGTTGTTATTGTGCCTGATGCAATCGCTTCCTTTGGTTGTTCTGTATATGTACCATCCTTTGAATGGAGAAGCTGCCTTTGACGTCCCTTTTAATTCTTTCCGCTCTTACCTTAAACATGTGCTCCCTAGTTTTTGATTTGTCTCTTTCTGGAATAAAGACTGTGTGCATTCACCATATGAATAATTCATTCACTATATGTCCTTTGTAGCTTGTAACAACCCTCAACAATAATGATCAGTTATGCACAGAGAGGATCTGTATTAACTGACATACCTTCATTGGTTCAGTTATCAACAAGCATGGAAGCCGTAGAAAACTGAATATTCGTGTGCACACTTACTGGATTTATCAGACACCCTTTGAATAGTCAAAGAACAGAAACTGTATTAACCAGGAATAGGACTTCATTTACTGATTCATTCAGTGATACAGTGCAGAGTAGGCTCCTCCAGCCCTTTCAGTATGGTGCCCATGCAACACCTAACAACCCCAATGTTAACCTGGTCACAGAACAATTTATAATGACCAATTAAGCTACCCAGTACGTCTTTAGACTGAGAGAGGAAATGGGAGCACCCAGAAAAACACACACATTCCACAGGGACTGAACTCAGAACTCCAATGCCCTGAGCTGTAATAGCATCGTGCTAACCGCTGCACTACCGTGGTGCCCCTAAGTTTAAAATTGGCCAAGTGTTCCTCTTGATCCTGACATAATCTCCACTTCTCCATTGTGAGGTTGTCAATACCAGAAACAGAATTAGGTTAAATATAGCTGGCATGTCTCATGAAATTTGTTGCTTTGCAACAGAAGTATATTGCAATGCATAATAACTATCAATTACAATATGTAGATACAAAAAATAAATTAAGTAATGAAAAATGAAAGGAAAAAATAGTGAGGTAGTGTTCATGAATTCATTGTACATTAGAAAAAGTCTGAAGGAAGGAGGAACAAGCTGTTCCTGAAATGCTGAATGTCTTTAGGCTCCTTGATGATAGCAATGAGAAGAGGGCAGGTCCTGGGTGATGTGGGTTCTTAATGATGGAGGCTGCCCTTTTGAGACTTTGCCTTTTGAAGGTGTCCTGGTTGCTGGGGAGGCTCGTGCCCATGATGGAGCTGGCTGAGATTACAATGTTCTGCAGCTTTTTCCAGTCTCGTGCAGTGGCTTCTCCACACCAGACAGTGATGCAACCAGTTATAACACTCTCCACAGTACATCTGTAGAAATTTGCAATAATCTTTGGTAACATATCAAGTCGCCTCAAACTCCTAATGGAATATAGCCACTGCCATGGTTCTTTATAACTGCTTTGATATGTTGGGCCCAGGATAGATCTTTGGAGATGTTGACACTCAAGAACTTGAAACTGCTCACCCTTACCACTTCTGATCCCTTGATGAGGACTGGTGTGTGTTCATTTTATTTTCCTTCCTAAAGTCCTCAATCAATTCCTTGGTCTTACTGACTTTGGGTGCAAGGTTGTTGTTGCAACACCTCTCCGCTAGCTCCTTGTATATCTCCTCATCACCATCTGAAATTCTGCCAACAATAGTTATACCATTGGCAAATTTCTAGATGTCTTATGAGCTGTGCTGAGCTACATTGTCATGGGTGTAGAGAGAGTAGGGCAGTGGGCTAAGCACACATCCTTGAAGTGCACCAGTGTTGATTGTCAGTGATATTATTTCCAATCCACACTTGCAGAGGGAGGTACAGAGGCCCAGGTTCTGGAGCTGCTGATTAGAACTGAGGATATGATTGTGTTGAATGTGAGCTGTAATGAATATGTAACAGTCTGACACAGTTACAAAGATGGGCAAATAACAGCAAGTCCAATTCCTTGGTTAGATAGGAGTTAAACCTCTCAGCACTTCATCACAGTAGATGTGAGTACAACTGAGTGACAGCCATTGAGGCAGCTCACCTCACTCGTCTTGGTCCCCATTTTGAAGCAGGCAGGAACCCCCAACTGCAGCAGTTAGTTAGTACAGGTTTTCAATGTCCTGCCAGATGCACCACCAGGGTCTGATGCCTTGTGAGGTAAAGCTGTTCTGGCATCAGCTTCCAAGACAGAGCTCACAGGGTAGCCAGATGCTGCAGGGAGTCACACAGCTTTAGTCTCCCTTTCAGAGCATGCATAATAGGCATTGAGTTCATCTGGGAATGAATCACCACTACCATGGATGATAAGTTTTACTTTGTAGGAAGTGATGCTCTGAAAACCCTACCAGAGCTGATGTACATCCAATTCCATCTCTAATATCGGAATTGGTTTTTTTTGCTCTTAAGATAGCCTCCAACAGGTCATGCCTGGAATTCTTGGATAGTTCCAGATCACCAGTCTCAAATGTTACAAATCGAGCCCTCAGCAGACTACGACTCTCCTGGTTCATCCATGGCTTTTGATTTTGGTATGTCCAGTATGTACTCGAAGGCACAAACACATCTACACGTGTTGATATAATCAGTGACAACTGCAGTGTATTCATTCAAACTGAATGTTGTCCAGTCTGATTTAAAGCTGTCCTATAAATCTCCTCCATCTCCCTTGACCATACATTTTTGGACCTCACTACTAGTGCTGCGGTCTTTGGTCTCTGCCTATACCCTGAGAGTCGAAGTACAGGAAGGTAATTGGAGTCTCCAAGGTGAGGCCATTCGATGACATGGTAAACATCCTTGATGGTGGTATAACAGTGGCCAAGTCTGTTGGCTTCTCTGGTTTCTCAGGTGATATGTTGTTACCTGATGTTCAGTGACTTCAAGCTGACCTGGTTGAAATGCACCACAATGATAGGGAAGTCATCTGGGTACACTGTTTCATGCCTGCTGATCACAGCAGGTGGGGGGGGGGGGGTATATGGGAGGCAGTCTTTAAAGGTTGGCACAACATTGTGGGTCGAAGGGCCTGTACTGTGCTGTACTGTTCTATGTTTTACAATGTTCAGCTCCTCTAGTCGCTGCCTGATGATGGCTTGAGGTGGATTGTACAATGCATGTTTGTACAGGATAAAGTCAGAAAACTCACTCCACTGATAAAACAGATGACATTTGACCTCTAGATGTTCCAGATTGGGTGAGCAGGATTGAGACAGCCAAAATGTCTGTACACCACAATGAGTTAATCATAAAGCATACTCTATCTTTTCTACCTTTTATTTTTTAAAAATACTGCATTGTCCTGCCTTTGTGGAGAATGGTGAAGCAATCAGGCTGCTTCCAAAATGGCAGGAGGTGGCCATGTTTCCATAATGCAGAGCACACAGTGCCTGAAATACCTCTGGTACTTGCTTTGAGGTCATAATTTTTATTTTTGGGAGACCAGCAGGCTAGTCAGGAGTAGGAGTCTAAGACCTCTGTGAATTAATTGTACTGTAGACCAGCTTGTCTTCAATGCTTCCATTTTCTTAAAAGAGAACTGCACTTGTGACCAAAGTCTGCAATTCAGGATTCGCTGACTTTGAATATCAATAATTTTTCTAAATGTCTTAAAATGATGTTTGCTGAAGTACCCATGTATATGACTGGATTTCAGCTGAAGTAGCCCTAAACAGGAATATTTGATGATTCCAATCGAAGTTGCATGCAACGAGTTGCCCATTTATCAGCACCATCTCAATCCACTTCCATGATGGTTCACCTCCAGAGTTTTTCTGCTTCTGCTCCTGAAATCCTCTGTTCTTATCATCTCATTGTGTCTGGCCCAACACTGCAAGCAGTATTAATTCATTGCTTTTCAATCAGATTTCTACCTCAGGTAATATTCTTTATTCTCCTTGATTCAGAACAGATCAAACCAGTCTAGCAGGTCACCCAACTACTGGGCTCAGGTTACTTCAGGTCATTGGCTGTTCTTTCTTTAAGCCTTCCACCTCTACCTAACCAAATAAACATCTTTTTATTTGGAAACAATCTAAGTTTTAGCAGATTATCAGCAGGGACTTCATTGTGTCCACATTCATTTGCTCAGATCAAGGCTTGTTTGTTTCCACTGACGTTGGCTCATTCTAGTTTGTTGTTTTGAAAATTTTATTTCTTTCTGACCATCACCCTCATTATTTCATGCGTACCTATAAGGTCACCCCTCTATCCCCTGGGCTGCAAGGAATAAAGTACAGCCCGCTGAAGGTATCACTATAATTCAGTCCCTCAAACCCCTGGCAACAGTCTCATTTGTTAGGCCTGTGCATGTAGGCACCTTCCAGTCTTCACCCAACTAAAAGCAGTCTAATAGGTTGAGAGAGGGAAATGGGAATACTTTGGGTAATTGTCTCCCCATCCCCCACCTTTGCAATTCCCAGTTCCCTCCCTTGGCTGCTAATCGTCTCCCTCTAGTGCTCCTCCCCTTCCCTTTCTTCCATAGTCTTGCACTCTCTCCTATCAGATTCCCCCTTCTCCAGCCCTTTATCTCATTCACCAATCAACTTCCAAGCATTTTACTTCACCCCTCCCCATCTCCTGGCTTCACCTATCACCTACCATATTGTGCCTCTTCCTTCCCTCCCCCCCGCCCACCTTCTTGCTCTGTCTTCTCATCTTTCTTTTCCAGTCCTGATGAAGGGTCTCAACCCAAAATGTTGACTGTTCACTCTTTTCCGTAGATGCTGCCTGGCCTGCTGGGCTACTCTGTTATTTGTGTTGATTAAAGATTAATTGTCCTTGTTCATTTCTTCACAAGTACGTCAAACATCTTTTCAGCAGCAGGTGTGATCTTTGCCCCAGCCATTGTTCTATGAAAGACTGGGCCCGAAGTTCTGTCCATGGGTTCCATCTCAGTGTCCCACTACAGGAATGGCTCTCCCCTTCTGTCACTCTCGAATCCTTTTGTTGCCCCTCACATGGGAGCTAGTTTAAACAATCAGTGGGTTAGCCTGCCTAATTCATAATTTAATAATGGAAAGCAACTTCCCACCTCAGCTTGGAATTATTCAAAAATAGAAGGTATAATTTTATACAGCTTTGTCCTTAACCTCCCAATCCAAATTCCTACAGCTCCAACTATTTTGTTGTTTATAGGATTTCAAAACAATCTTTTTGGATCATTTAGATGATTTCCAGGATGCCTAATAATCCCATATGCAGCACAGACACAAAATTATCTTCAAAAACCACATAACCCAACTTTGAAGATTTGACTTACTTCCAGATCATAAATGAGCCAGGACAATTTAAGAGTAGATTGTAATTCAACTCCCATGGCATCTGAATTAACATGCAGAGCAACCATTAAGCCAGCCCATATGTTAGTTACATGAATCAGCAGAGTGGCTGGAAATTGGCCTCAATGCAATCTACAGAAACGTAGTAAAGGTTGATCTGAAAATTGCCAATAGTGAGTTAATATGGAAGGAATTGTAATTACTGGTTCTTAATTTATCACTGTACAAGAAGGTGCTAGCATGAGAATTGTGGGCAGAAGTTCAAATCCCACAAATAATTATTCAAGCCTTGGCTCTTTTTAAAGACATTGAACCTGAAATGATGTCATTGGATACTAGTTAGAGGCTTAATGCATTTGTATCTGAAATACTTCCCTCCCTTAGTTCTACACCTACAAAATGTTGGAGGAACTCAGCAAGCAGAACAGTTGATGAGACCCCTCATCAGGACCGGAAAGGAAGAGGGCAGAAGCCAGAATAAAAGGGCAGGGAAGGAGCACGAGCTGGCAGGTGATGGGTAAATCCAGTTGAAAGGGAAGGCAGGAGGCCAAGGGAGGGGGGAAAAGTAATAATATGAGATGCTGGTAGGTGGAAGAGGTAAAAGGCTGAAGATCATTTTGGTAGTCTTCAACCTGACAGCATCGACATCAATTTCTCTAACTTTCGATAACTGCTTCCCTTTCTCTCTCCCAACTCCTCCTATTTCCCCTTATCCATGGTGCACCTTCTGTTACCCTTTCTCTTTCCCCTCCCTGCCTATCATCTTCATCTTTTTTCCTTTGGTTCCCCACCTCCTTCCCTTTATTCCATAGTTTATTGTCCTCTTAACAGATTCCTCCTTCAGCTCTTTGTCTTTCCCACCTATCACCAACTTCTCACATCATTTCTTTCCCCTCCCTGCCCCCACTACCTTTCCCCCTCTCATCTGGATTCACCTATCACCTGCCGGTTTCTGCTCTCCCCCCCCCCCCCCACTACCCTTTTATATCAGTTTCTGCCCCTTTCCATTCCAGTCCTGATGAACGGTCTCAGCCTGAAGCATTCATTGTTTATTCCCCACTATAAAAGCTGCCTAACCCGTTGAGTTTCTCCATAATTTAGTGTATTGCTTCAGATTTCCAGCATTTGCAGTCATTTTTGTGTCTCCATTGGTGCTATGCAGTTGCTGCTGTCACATTTCTGGTAATATACTGTCACATAGTATATTACCAGAAATGTGTTTGAAGTAGCATTTTGGAATTATTATGTCCCTTAAATTTCTGTTTTGGTGGTGAAGGGATGGTATACCTGATGCAAAAAAAAATTTCTGCAGATGTAGGAAATCTTGAACAACACAAAAAATTCTGGAGGAAGTGAGCAAGTCAGGCAGCATCATTGGAGGGGAATAAAAAGTCAACGTTTCAGGTCAAGACCTTTATCAGGAGGTCATGCCTCAGAGCATCAACTGTTCCTTTTCCTCCAAAAATGCTGTCTCATTTGTTGAGTTCCTCCAGCATTTTGTGTGGGAAGATTCACTTCTCTTTTTGATTAAGCTCCTGCCTGTCCACTTCACTCTGGCCATGCCCATTCTCCAAGGGCAAACTCAAGGCTCGAATACTTCCTGGAAGGCAGGGAAGGAGGGCGAGAAATGGTCTAAATAAATTAACAAGACCACATTATCATTACCCAATTTTATTTTCACTTGGCAGCTTGCCAAATGAGAAAAGACTAGACAGCTACTGTGAGAATGAACCCATATCTTGAGACAGTTAACACACATCCTTCTTGATGGTCACAGAGATGAGAAAAGATTGTGCATTGGAGATTGGTGTTGAGAAAGCCAGTCAGTAGTTTCAAAAACCAGACAGAGATTATGATTGTCAGAAAAACAACCCGAATGGATCTTTGCTGATCCTACTTGGAGTGCTATAAAGAGATGACCTTCCAGAGTTGGGTTCTCCCAGCTAAGCTTTGCAAAATTTAAGTCATTTAACTATGTTTAAATCATACAGCACAGATGAAGGCCATTGGGCCCATTGTGCATCTGCTCCCTCATTAAAAGAGCTATTCAGTTTTTTCCAAATATCCTGCCAAATATGTATTAGTCAGGAAAAATAAGTGTCATCAATCATTTCCTCCACCCTTGAGATTTCAGATGCTCAACTACAAATACGCTCCTCATTTCACCTTGGATTTTTTTCTCGTGTTACTTCTCTCTTTGGAGACTACCTTAAATTTGCATCCAATGGTTACCAATCCGATAATCAGTGAAATTAGTTTCTTAAATGCTCTATTTAAACCCTTCAAGATCTTGAATGCTTCTATCAAATCTTGCCTTGCCTACTGCTCTGATTTTGTTTGCCTCATCCACAGAATCATTACAAATCCCTAGTACATTCTCTAGACTTCAATGGTTTTTAAATTGACTTCAATATTCCATCTGGGGCCTAGCCAGTATTTTATAAGGTTTAACTTAATTTATTCTGTGACTATAATGGTAAAAGACCCATATGCTTATTTTAACAGTCTGTCCAACCTAATGCTGTGAAAGTCTATATTCCTTCACCTTTTAAAAAAAATTGTAATACTTATTTATGGTACCTCTGCTCAATCCTGCTACTAAAATCCATTCACTCCTTGCTGCTAGCTTTCTGCCTATTTCTCAGTCTAAATCCTCTCTGAAATCTGAAACCCTTCCTCACCTGAAACCACCATGGTGGGCTTCACAGCTGAACAGGTGAGAAGACAGCTGAAACGTCTCCACCCAAGCAAGGCTACAGGCCCGGATGGTGTCAGCCCCAGGGTGCTCAAAGGCTGTGCCCCCCAGCTATGTGGAGTACTTCGCCATGTCTTCAACCTGAGCCTGAGTCTCCAGAGGGTTCCTGTGCTGTGGAAGACCTTTTGCCTCGTTCCTGTACCGAAGACGCCGCGCCCCATTGGCTCCAATGACTACAGACTGGTGGCATTGACCTCCCACATCATAAAGACCCTGGAGAGACTTGTTCTAGAGCAGCTCTGGCCTATGGTTAGGCCACACTTAGACCCCTTCCAGTTCGCCTATCAGCCCTGACTAGGAGTTGAGGATGCCATCGTCTACCTGCTGAACCGTGTCTATGCCCACCTGGACAAGCCGGCGAGCACTGTGAGGGTCATATTTTTTGACTTCTCCAGTGTGTTCAACACCATCCGCCCTGCTCTGCTGGGTGAGAAGCTGACAGTGATGCAGGTGGATGCTTCCCTGGTGTCATGGATTATTGATTACCTAACTGGCAGACCACAGTACGTGCACTTGCAACACTGTGTGTCAGAGTGGTCAGCAGCACTGGGGCTCCACAGGGGACTGTCCCGTCTCCCTTTCTCTTCACCATCTACACCTCGGACTTCAACTACTGCACAGAGTCTTGCCATCTTCAGAAGTTTTCTGATGACTCTGCCATAGTTGGATGCATCAGCAAGGGACATGAGGCTGAGTACAGGGCTACGGTGGGAAACTTTGTCACATAGTGCGAGCAGAATCATCTGCAGCTTAATGTGAAAAAGACTAAGGAGCTGGTGGTGGACCTGAGGAGGGCTAAGGCACCGGTGACTCCTGTTTCCATCCAAGGGGTCAGTGTGGACATAGTGGAGGATTACAAATACCTGGGGATAGGAATGGACAATAAACTGGACTGGTCAAAGAACACTGAGGCTGTCTACAAGAAGGGTCAGAGCCGTCTCTATTTCCTGAGGAGACTGAGGTCCTTTAACATCTGCCAGACGATGCTGAGGATGTCCTACAAGGTTGTGGTGGCCAGTGCTATCATGTTTGCTGTTGTGTGCTGGGGCAGTAGGCTGAGGGTAGCAGATGCCAACAGAATCAACAAACTCATTCGTAAGGCCAGTGATGTTGTGGGGGATGGAACTGGACTCTCTGACGGTGGTGTCTGAAAAGAGGATGTGTCCAAGTTGCATGCCATCTTGGACAATTACTCCCATCCACTCCATAATGTACTGGTTAGGCACAGGAGTACATTCAGCCAGAGACTCATTCCACCGAGATGCAACACTGAGCGTCATAGGAAGTCATTCCTGCCTGTGGCCATCAAACTTTACAACTCCTTCCTCGGAGTGTCAGACACCCTGAGCCAATAGGCTGGTCCTGGACTTATTTCCACTTGGCATGATTAACTTAATATTATTTAATTATTTATGGTTTTAGATTGTTATATTTCTTCACTATTCTTGGTTGGTGCGGCTGCAATGAAACCCAATTTCCCTTGGGATCAATAAAGTATGTATGTCTGTCTGTAATCTATTACACTCATCAGTTTACTATATTTTCAAACTTTGTACTTAAAAGCTATGCTTTAGAAAACATCACTTGTCAAAAAGTTGCATACAAAAATGATACAGCTCATTTCCTTTCATTCTAATGACAACCAATGATCTATATTTGCAGTTTTGTCTTTTGGTCAATTTTGTCTATGCAACCATTGCATCTTGCAGTGTAGTCTCAATTTTGCTAGCAAGTCTACACAAGTTTATCAAACATTATATCTGCCACATTACCTTCATCACCTCTCTCCACTGCTGTATCAAGGAACTTGGTGAGATTAACCAAAATGTATTTTGTCTCTAACAAATCTGCACTAGCCCCCAATTTTACCGAAACTACTTTAACAACTGATAGTTTCCCCAACACTAGTACTGATTGATCTCTTCCCTTGTATGAACAAATTTGCAGTTCTTTTCCTTTCATGAACAAACTTGCAATACTTCTGACACTATTCTCTTGGAATAGGTTTGTGACTAAAGCTTCTACAATTTTTTCCTATCTCCTTAAGTAACCAAGGATCCACCCATCCAAGTTAAAGGACTTGCTAAATATATTAATGAGGCAAGATAGGGCAGCACAGTGAGTGAGTAGAGCTGCTGGCTCATGTGATAGAGACCGTTGTTCAATACTGAATTTGGACTCTGACTTTCCACAATCTCCCTGTGCACTCTAATTGTTTCTGTTTACTCCCGCATTTGATAGGTTAATCAGTAACTAACTTGTCTCTAGTGTGTCAGTGAGTGGTAGAACATAAGGAAAGTAAATGAGAATGTGAGATTAAAGTGGGGTTAGTGTTAATGGGTTGTTGATGGTCAGTATGATCTTAACCAGCCAAAGGACTTACTTCTGTGTTGCATCACTCTATAAACTTGCATGTGTAAAATTCAGAAGTTGGCTGAGTTCCTGTTAACTTGTGATTGATTTTAATATTTTAATAGTCTAATGATTTAAGAGGCCAATCCAGGCCATTGCCAATGTCTAGTGCAACCTGTCATTGAAAAAGACAGTGAATTTAAGACTCTAGTAGTTATAGTACTTGTATCAACTCTCAACACACATGGCAAGAAGCCTGAAAGGAAAGAAGGGCCTCAAAAGTCAGCAGCAAACCCATCAAATATGAAATGACAGGTATTAGGTGAAAAGACTTCTTTTCAATCAATGTAGACACAAAGATATTCATTCAATAAATGTTTGTGACTACACTGATGGAGAAGAATCCTTCACTTTTCAATGGAAAATGTTGGGAATCTGCACCAACTTTCTGGGAACAGTAGCTATTTTCCATCTGACTGTCATGAAAATAATTGGGAAGGGAAGAAGAGTAATAAACTGACCACATAGCTCTCTTTCCCATTGAACCATATCAGTAGTCTTGACGGGGGGCAAGCTGAGGGTAATGTGACTGTGGTGAGCAATGAAATGGCAATTAATCTCAGCAAAGATATAATTTCATACTTTTGAAGCAATAACTATCATTATCAAAGCTATTATAGAAATTCTCTCTTCACCCCAACCCCCTTACAAGCTATTTATTTTGAATGAGAAAGAAAATCTAGAAAAATTCTTAACTACAGCGGGCTGTCATACAAGTGCTAAATTTGTTTACTACTTCCCATCAGAAGATTTCTTGTGGGCATCTCACTACAGAATGCTGGAACATAACTTGTTACGTCACTTCTGTCCTTACTGAAAACTCTCTACCATCCCAGTCTGGAAAACTCTTACAGAATATTCCAAATGGAGGAGGGGGGATATTGTCTGAGAGTCAAGGGCCTCAGGGCAGCCCCCACACGAAGGTCGATGTATGTTGGAGGCAGGTACTCAGCAGTTGGAGAAGAAAATTAAGTCGGGGACCTGCCTTCAACAAGCAAGGGTGCTTTGCTGAGCTGAAGATTGCAAATAGCACTTGGTGGGAGAGTACTGAGTTGGATGCCTGGCATGGGCAGCTGGAATTCAATGACTCGGTGGGGGGGGGGGTGGGTGTGCCTATGACCAACAGCTAGAGGGGCATTGATGGGGTGTGATGGGTGGGGCGCTTCTGTTTATGAAATTAATGCCTCAGGATTAGTTTAGTAGCTGATCCAGAGTGGAGAAAAATTGTCCAGACACCATCTAAGTCGAATGTATTATCATATGTACATGTACACTAAGGTGCAATGAAAATTTGCAGCAGCATCACAAGCACATTGCAGCATATGAGCAGCATTCACAAGTAAAACTTGAATCAAACTTAAATTATACACATTTTATTACAAGAAAGAGCACTATTAGAACAAAAAGAATTTTAGCGCAAAGTGATCAAAGTGGTCAGAGTAAGAACTGATGGTTATAGCTGTTTCACGGAAAGAAACAGTGTCACATAATTACATTCCTGAGACTAAGAGACTGCTTGCAAGTGAAGTGCTGTCAGAGCTTGGGGAAAAGCAGGGAACTAAGAATTAATGGATAGATCTTTCTAAACACAATTACTGGAAAAATGTACTGCATAATGTCTACCTCTGTTATAAGCTGCCATTATTTTGAAAAACTATAGGGGTATGGGAGATCAGAAGAGGATGAAGTTAATTGGATTGTCTTTCACAAAATGTATCAATAACATAATGAACCAAATTCCTTTCTACATTGAGTTTCTATAACCCACTGAAGTTAAACCTGAAATTGGAGAGATTGAATGCACTGGATTTGTTTTCGCTGCAGTGAGGGAGGAAAAGGGATAACCTGATAGAAATATATGAGAGGCATAGATAGGGCAGATAGTCAAAATATTTCTCCTGTGATGGGGATATCACAAACAAGGGGGCAAAGGTTTATGATGAGAAAAAGTAATTACAAAGGGATCTGAGGGCCAGTTATCTTTTACATAGAGTGTAGTTATTATCTGGAACAAACTGCCGGAGGGGGTGGCAGAATACACTTGCAACATTTAAGAAGCATTTAAACTTGATCAGTCAAGGCATGTTATGGTGCAATCCTAATGTGAACAAATGGAATTAATGCACATTGTCAAGAAGTTTGGCGTGTATGTGACGGGCTGAAGGGCCTATATCTATGACTTTTTGGTTCTTTGATCTCAAACTTAAGTTTCATAATAGTTTATGAAAAGTCTACTAAATACATAACATACACTACTGCACCTGGAAGCAAACAAAAAACTCAACATGTCCAGCCTAACCTTTTTAAAACCTGTCATTTACAAATGATTTATATTAATGAGCCCAACTAAAATAATTATAAACAGTTGAAAAGACAATTAAATCAAGGTTTATCATTACAGCAGTAACCCTTGATTCAATTATATTTCATGTCTCATCATCAGCCTGTTATTACTTACAATGTAATTATTGCATTCCTGTTCTACAGCACTCAGTATGTAGCTCCTCAAAATTTATAAATATAGAATTGTTCCAACCTGCAAAACAAAAAAAAGTATTTTTCTTCCCTTCCAACCAAATCTGACATATTATTTTTAAAGTGGTCCTCAGTCTCTGATTTTAAGGAGGCTTAATTATGAAGATGCTTTTACTCTTCTGGTTGTGGATAGATGTTGGGATGCATAGCTATTTAAAAGTGTGTTCAGGAATTTCTCTCACTGAAGCTGAAATTAATATTTTCTACCCCAGAAGCTTTGGGTGCTGGGTTACTGAGGATGTTCAAGCCGACATAGTTAGATATTTGAATGGCAAAGAATAAAGGGATATAGGGACCTTGCAAGGAAGTATTGAAGTAAAAGATCATATAGCCATCTTATTCAGTACTTGATAACAGTCAAAATCTATTATGTTTTATGTTCTTGTTTCTGATACTTCACGTTTTTTACAACATAAGTAGACCATTTGGGCCAATGAGTCTATGCCAATTCAAAGTATTTTCATCAATCCCATTCCCCCACTTACTGTATTTCTCTGCAACCTATTGTGTCTCAGACTCCCATCAAATTCTCCTGGGACTTCTGCCACTCACCCTACGATGCAAACAATGTACTTTAGCCAATTAAATACCAGCATGTCCTTGGGGATCAGGAGGAAGACAGAGCACGTACAAACATCACACAGGCAGCACTAATGTCAAGATCAAGCCTGGGTCACTGGAGTTATGCAACAGAAATACTAACTGTGCCACCTGGCTGCACCATTGCTTAGAGATGAACGCAATATTCTGGTCATGCAATGTATAGCATTTGTTGGAGAAAGTTGCAGAGCGGTTCATGGATTAAAGAATATGAATGGATGAAGATGAGAAGGGACAGCTAATGATAGTAAGATGGGAATGAAGGATGGATATGAGGCAGAGACAAGTGAAGTGTAGGGCTGTAAGATTGGCACTGGAATTGGTTTATTATTGACACAAGTACCCAGAAAAGCTTACCTTGTACATTGTTTATACAGATCAAGTCATTACACATTGCATAGAGGTAAAACAATAATAATGTGGAATAGTATAAAGGCTCCCAAAAAAGTGCAACGAGGAAGTGCAGGATATAACGAGGAACATTGAGACTAAGAGTCCACTTTATCACTGTCTGATAGAATAGAAATAAAAAAAACTGTGGAATAGAAATCCTCCTTGAGCCTGGTGGTACATACCTTCAGGTGTTTGTCTCTTCTGCCAGATGAGAGAAGGGAGAAGAGAGAATTTATGGGGTGGGTAGAGTTTTGGATTATGGTAGCTGCTTTACTGAGGCAACAAGAAGTGCAGAGTCTATAGAGAGACTTTGGAACATCCCACGGTTGTGTAGATATCTTTTTTGAAAGCAAGTATGTCTTTAAGGCTGACAAAGTAAAGGGGAGAACACAGAATGGGAATGAGAGATGGGTTGGAAGTAGAAATTCATCCCAATTGTTTTTGCTTGTAGATGTGGTCAGTGAATTCTCTAAGTAACAGTGGTAGTAATGACCTGAGAACCTAAATCTCTATCCACTCCAGGTCCAACTAACTCATAAAGAGAAAATGATTGGTGAGTGTACTGTTGAAAATCATGTTCGATTTTTAATGGTGCTGTGTGGGGTGTTATACTGTATTTTCCTTGGACGAGAGATTGGCAAGGAAGATGTGTGGCTAAAGTAATAACCACTGTCCTATATATTTGAAGCAGAACCTCTCTACTTTAGTCATGATTTTCGACAGCAATGATCAACAGATTTCCTAATAAGTTGCTATACCTGAATTTTAGTCTTCTGTGAATCTAAACTGATAGAGGAAAAAGCAAAAAAAATCTTTTACATGAAATGAGAGGGAGGAAGGCACAAACAAGGGATTTTCGTTACAGTGGATAAGGAAGATAACACTTCATTTGACCGTGGGTTTGACAATGGAGACAAACTATAAACAAGGTTATCTGGTAAATTTGTGAATGGGAGCAGTTAGAGGTAAGAAGGTGGATCTGCAAAGCAGCAGGCATCCAAATCACTGAAGAGGATACATAAAATGGGCATAAACTATTTGAATGCCATCTTTCTAGAAGCAGATTTGGAAAGCTTCAATACTTCTCATTAAGTGTTTTGATATTTAAACTTTCAAGTTTTGTTGCTTTGAATGGCAACTGAAATGTGTTTTTCTTTAAGTTTTTTTATCACAAAGACCTGCTCTGGCACAATTTGCTTCACGCACAACATTTAAATCCAAGTGCATGCATGTCACACAAAATGCTGGTGGAACACAGCAGGCCAGGCAGCATCTATAGGAGAAGCACTGTTGACGTTTTGGGCTGAGACCCTTCATCAGGACTAACTGAAAGGAAAGATACTAAGAGATTTGAAAGTAGTGGGGGAGGGGGAAATGCGAAATGATAGGAGAAGACCGTAGGGGGTGGGATGAAGCTAAGAGCTGGAAAGATGATTGGCGAAAGTGATACAGAGCTGGAGAAGGGAAAGGATCATGAGACGGGGGGCCTCAGGAGAAAGAAAGGAGGGGGGGAGCACCAGAGGGAGATGGAAAACAGGCAAACAACTAAATATGTCAGGGATGGGGTAAGAAGGGGAGGAGGGGCATTAACGGAAGTTAGAGAAGTCAATGTTCATGCCATCAGGTTGGAGGCTACCCAGCCAGTATATAAGGTGTTGTTCCTCCAACCTGAGTGTGGATTCATCTTGACAGCAGAGGAGGCCATGGACAGACATATCAGAATGGGACTGGGACGTGGAATTAAAATGTGTGGCCACTGGGAGATCCTGCTTTCTCTGGCAGACCGAGTGTAGGTGTTCAGCGAAACGGTCTCCCAGTCTGTGTCGGGTCTCACCAATATATGAAAGGCCACACCGGGAGCACCGGACGCAGTATACCACACCAGCCGACTCACAGGTGAAGTGTCGCCTCGCCTGGAAGGACTGTCTGGGGCCCTGAATGGTGGTGAGGGAGGAAGTGTAAGGGCAGGTGTAGCACTTGTTCCGCTTACAAGGATAAGTGCCAGGAGGGAGATCGGTGTTGAGGGATGGGGGGGGAACGAGTGGACAAGAGAGTTGCGTGGGGAGCGATCCCTGTGGAAAGCAGAAAGGGGGAGGAGGGAAAGATGTACTTGGTAGTGAGATCCCGTTGGAGGTGGCGGAAGTTACGGAGAATTATACGTTGGACCTGGAGGCTGGTGGGGTGGTAGGTGAGGACAAGGGGAACCCTATCCCGAGTGGGGTGGCGGGCGGATGGGGTAAGGGCAGATGTGCAGGAAATGGGAGAAATGCATTTGAGAGCAGAGTTGATGGTGGTAGAAGGAAAGCCCCTTTGTTTAAAAAAGGAAGACATCTCCTTCGTCCTGGAATGAAAAGCCTCATCCTGAGAGCAGATGCGGTGGAGACGGAGGAATTGTGAGAAGGGGATAGCACTTTTGCAAGAGACAGGGTGGGAAGTGGAATAGTCCATGTAGCTGTGAGAGTCTGTCCTTCCAGGTGAGGTGACACTTCACCTGTGAGTCGGCTGGTGTGGTATACTGTGTCCGGTGCTCCCAGTGTGGCCTTTTATATATTGACGAGACCCGACGCAGACTGGGAGACCGTTTCGCTGAACACCTACACTTGGTCTGCCAGGGAAAGCAGGATCTCCCAGTGGCCACACATTTTAATTCCATGTCCCATTCATATTCTGATATGTCTATCCATGGCCTCCTCTATTGTCAAGATGAATCCACACTCAGGTTGGAGGAACACCTTGTATACTGGCTGGGTAGCCTCCAACCTGATGTCATGAACATTGACTTCTCTAACTTCCGTTAATGCCCCTCCTCCCTTTCTTACCCCATCCCTGACATATTTAGTTGTTTGTTTTTTTTTCTCTCTGCCCATCACCCTGCCTGTTCTCCATCTCCCTCTGGTGCTTCCCCCCCCCCCACCTTTCTTTCTCCCGAGGCCTCCCGTCCCATGATCCTTTCCCTTCTCCAGCTCTGTATCACTTTCACCAATCACCTTTCCAGCTCTTAGCTTCATCCCACCCCCCCTGGTCTTCTCCTATCATTTCGCATTTCCCACTCCCCCCACTACTTTTAAATCTCTTAGTATCTCTCCTTTCAGTTAGTCCTGACGAAGGGTCTCGGCCCGAAATGTCGACAGTGCTTCTTCCTATAGATGCTGCCTGGCCTGCTGTGTTCCATCAGCATTTTGTGTGTGTTGTTTGAACTTCCAGCATCTGCAGATTTCCTCGTGTTTGCATGCATGTCACAGCAACTTCAATTATGAAGCTGTGATGACTGCTAGGTCCACTGCATATGGTTTCTCATTCATTAAATTTTGCAGCTGAACAAGTCAGCAGGCTCTCTGCACCCATTCCTCAGCGCCTGCTATTACTCCAACGCTTTATGCATTATGTGACTTGAGACATTCAATGCTTTCATCTGCTCACAGCTATTAGTGAGGTCGCTGAGATGCAAATCGAGGGGGAAGGTGTACTATTTGAATATTCTGTTGCTTCTGCCCTCTTCAGAGTTTCACACTGTTCACCCCAAATAGTCCTTGCTGCAAATAAAAAACATTTAAACCATCGACATTATTGCAATATATTCTATTAAATCAAACTAATCACTGTGAGGGTTGAATTGTTGCAGATGTGTCAAGTCCCTGTATGCAGGGCCATACAAAAACAATCACAAATTGTAATCTTTTGTCAAATTCTCATTCCAGTCTTATGTCTTGTAGACAAAGATAGATAGATAGATAGATACTTTATTCATCCCCATGGGGAAATTCAACTTTTTTTCCAATGTCCCATACACTTGTTGTAGCAAAACTAATTACATACAGTACTTAACTCAGTAAAAAAATATGATATGCATCTAAATCACCGTCTCAAAAAGCATTAATAATAGCTTTTAAAAAGTTCTTAAGTCCTGGCGGTAGAATTGTAAAGCCTAATGGCATTGGGGAGTATTGACCTCTTCATCCTGTCTGAGGAGCATTGCATCGATAGTAACCTGTCACTGAAACTGCTTCTCTGTCTCTGGATGGTGCTATGTAGAGGATGTTCAGAGTTATCCATAATTGACCGTAGCCTACTCAGCGCCCTTCGCTCAGCTACCGATGTTAAACTCTCCAGTACTTTGCCCACGACAGAGCCCGCCTTCCTTACCAGCTTATTAAGAACCATCACTTTCATCAAAATGCTGCTTTTAGTAGATCGTTCTCCAAACAAATGAGCTTATAGAGTCAGCAGTTGCTCTGTTAAAAGATTATGGATTTAAACCCATTCCAGAAACCTGAGATGAGGTCTGCCATTCCTGTATGGTGCTGAGGAGGTGCTACATGATTGAAGGTGTATCCTTTTTGATGAGGTATGAAGTGAGAGTCTTATAGATCTTCCAGCTGGATGTAGCAGATGTAACACAATTTAAGAAAACAGGGTGTATTGACTGAGTTTTATTGGTTAATCTACATGATACAAACAGGTATCTGAACATCAATGCATTGCTTGTGGAAATTTGTGTACACAAATGAGTTGCCATGTTTCCTACAACAATAACTATACTTCAGGAAAGTGTTTCATTGTCTGCAGGTCATTTTGGAATGTCCTGAGGTCATGAAAATGTTACAAAAGTGAGTGCCATTCCTCTTATGAAATCTGTAATGAAACTCAAGATCGGGTGTGATTATTTCCTTTTGACATTTTGAAAGTAAAGGTTTATGCAAACGTGAGGCAAAAGTGGCATAAGTTTTGCAGTTTTGTCTTGTTAGTAACAAAATTAGTCTAACATTACAAAAAGAAAATCTGCAGATGCTGGAAATCCAAGTAACACACACATGAAATGCTGGAGGAACTCAGCAGGCCAGGCAGGATCTATGGAAAAGAGTGAACAGTCGATGATTCAGGCCACGACCCTTCATCAGAATTGGAAGAAAAGATGAGACGTCGTAGTAAGAAGACGGGGGCAGAGGGTGGAGAAAGAAGTACAAGGTGAAAGGTGATAAGGGAAACTAGGAGTGGGGGAGGGGTGAAGTAAAGAGCTGGGAAGTTAATTGGTGAGAGGATAAAAGAATATGAAAGAAAGGGAATGGGGAGGAGCAAAAGACAGAGGTGATGGGCGGGTAAGGAGAGAAGGTGAGAGGGAAACGGGAATGGGGAATAATGCGGTGGCGGGGGGGAGGGGTGGTGAATTACTGGAAATTTGAGAAATCAACATTCATGCCATCAGGTTGTAGGGTACCTATGTAAGGTGTTGCTCCTCCATCCTGAGTGTGGCCTCATTGTGGCAGCACAAGAGGCTATGTAATATGTCAGAATAAGACTGGCAAGTATAATTGAAATGGGTGGCCACTGGGAGACCCTGGTTTTTCAGGCAGATGGAGCGCAGGTGCTCGGCGAGGCGGTCTTTCGATCTTGGTCAGGTGTCACCGATATACAGAAGCCTAACATTGTGTAAACTGGGGGAGGTCAGATTGTCATTCTGCCTTGTTAATGGTAATATCATGGGTCCTTGTAACATTTCATTACAGATCATGAAGCTTAATGTTCTGGGAACAGCTACCACTGAGCCATTTCAATTCATCCTACTACACACCCCATCTTCTCTCCGACTGGAAAATTAACTTGTATCCCTCTCTTTCCCTTCTCTGGAAAAAGGTTTATAGACCCTTCTAATTGTGTTTCCATGCCTGCAGGGTTTTTCTGGAAATTTCTTTTTGTTTCATATGCCCAACATCTGCAGATTCTTTATTTTTTGTATGAGGATGCCCAATATTTGTTAGGGTGATTACAGGAGTACTTTCAATAATTCTGAGATGGGGAGAGATTAGACTATCAGCCATCATTTCTGCTCCAGATCCTTTTTGATTCAAGCCTTGACTAAAGTAGTCAAGTAGCTGGTAAATCTTTTCAGCCTGTGAATTTAAACAGTCCATGGGAATGCATGTCTGTGTCCACTTCAGATTAAATTATAGGGTTTAGATGTGGCTGTAAGAGAAACAAACAGTGTTCACTTCAGCATCCATGCCCACAAAGTTGCTGATCTGACCTAGTCCCATCTGCCTGCCTGTATTCTTGTAAACCTGTCCTATTCATGTAAATGTGTTTTAAGCATTGCAATTGTTTAACAACAGATCCCCCTGCATGAAAAAGTTGCTAATCAGGTCCTTTTTAAAATCTTACCCCTTTAATCTTAAACCTGTGAAACCACATTTATATCCATTTGTAGCTGTCAGAGCAGCAGAAGGGAGGAGCCAGCAGCTTTGAAAATGTTTTTTTTCTGATTGGCTGAATTGCTACCAATAAAAAGAAGATAGGATCAAGCAGAGTGGCCATTTTGGAACAGCAATCATGATGGTGTGCTAGTGTAAGAGTGGAGAGCTTAAGCTAGAGAGGCTTCATTGAAGAGGTATGAGGGAATAGCAGGTAAGACTCAGGTAATGTGTTTTTATGTTTTTTGGTTGATCTGTGACAGTAGATAAAATGGCAGTTATGGAAGTGGAATGCCCCTCCTGTGGAATGTGGGAAGTTTGGGAACATTGTGGTCTTCTGGCTAAGTGCATCTGTTGGGACTGTAACCAGCTACAGCTCCTGATGGATTGAGTGAAGGAAATGGAGTTGGAGTTGGGTATACTCAGGATCAGAATCAGATTTAATATCACTGGCATACTGTATGTTGTGAAATGTGTAGCTTTGCAGCAGCAGTACATCATAATACATAGTAATAAAAGCTATAGATTACAATAAGTACAAAAAAAAAGTATTGCAACAAGAGGGAAAATGACGGGGGACTCTTCATGG
Organism: Hemitrygon akajei; assembly: GCF_048418815.1. Taxonomy (NCBI): domain Eukaryota; kingdom Metazoa; phylum Chordata; class Chondrichthyes; order Myliobatiformes; family Dasyatidae; genus Hemitrygon; species Hemitrygon akajei. The sequence goes on from NC_133124.1 coordinate 99,177,779, forward strand.
GTTCATTGTCCATTCAGAAACCCGATGGTAGTGGGGAAGAAGCTATTCCTGAAATAGTGTGACCTCAGGTTTCTGTACCATCTCTTTGATGGTAGCAAAGAGAAGAGGGCATGTCCTAGGTGATGGGGGTCCTGAATAATGGATGCTGCCTTTTTATTAAGGTGTCCGGGGAGGCTAATGCCCATGATGGAGCTGGCTGAAATTACAAATTTCCACAGCTTTTTCCAGTTGTGTGCAGTAGCCCCTCCATACCAGATGGTGATGCAACCAGTTAGAATCTGTAGAAATTTCCAAGCGCCTTTGGTGACAAACCAATTCTCCTCAAACTCCTAATGAATTATAGCCACTGTCATGCCGCCTTTGTAATTGTATCAATACGCTGGGTCCCAGGATAGATCCTCTGATTTGTTGACACTCAGGAACATGAAACTGCTCACATTTTCCAGTTCTGATCTTTTGATGAGGACGGTATGTGTTCCATTGATTTACTCTGCCTGAAGTCCACAATCAATTCCGTGGTTGTTGTAATGTGAGTATTATTAAAAGTAAGTTAATACTAATCGGGAAGCTGTTGGTAGCAAGAGGCGGGATCCGGGGTTGGCGGGGTCTTTACTTCTGCTCTTTTTACTCCCAGTATGCATTGTATATAGTTCCCCCACCCATGCCGCACGAGGTACCTGGAAGCCTCTGTATTGTAAATATCATTTGCCATCCCAGATAAAGATGCTCTTTTGGCCATCAAGTTGTCGAGTGGTCATTTTGTAAAGTAGAAGTTACCACAGTGGTCTTACGGACAATGAGTACAAGGTTGTTGCTGTGACACCACTCAACCAGCTGATCTACCTCACTCCTGTACACCCCCTTGTCAGCATCAGAAATCCTTCAACTGCAGTTGTGTTGTCAGCAAATTTATAGAAGACATTTGAGCTATCATTGATGTAGAGTGTAGAACAGTGGGCTAAGCACAGATCCTTGAGGTGTGCCAATGTTGATTGTCAGAGGAGGAGATGTTATTTCCAATCCGTACAAACTGTGGCCTCCCAATGAGGAAGTCAGGATTCCTTTGCAGAGGGAGGTACAGAGCCCAGGTTTTGGAGCTTTTTGATTAGAAGTGAGAGTATGATTGCATTCAACGCTGAGCTGTAGTCAATAAGCAGCAGCCTGATGTAAGTATTACTATTGTCCAGGTGACCAAAGGCTGTGTGGAGAGCCAGTGAGATTACATCTATTGTAGACACATTGTAGCCATAGGTAAAATGCAGTGGGTCCAGGACCTTTCTTTGGCAGGACTTGATTCTAGCCAAGACCAACCTCTCAATGTGTGTGCCACTGGGCAGTAGTCATTGAGGCAGCTCACACTGCTCTTCCTGGGCGCAGGTTTGATCTTTGTCCTTTTGAAACAGGTGGGGACCTCTGGCTGCAGCAGTGAGAGATTGAAGGTACAGTTTGAGACAGGTTTTCAAAGCCCTACCAGGTACACCAACAGAACTTGATGCCCTGCAAGGATTCACCTTGTAAGGTGCTCTGGTGTCGGCCTCCGAGACAAAGATCACAGGGTCACAGGATGATGCAGGGGTCCACATTGATGTAATATTACTCTCCTTTTCAAAGCATGCCAAAAAGGCAGTGAGTTCAGCGGCGAGCGAAGCATCACTATCATTCATGATGTTGGGTTTTGCTTTGTAAGATGTAATGACCTACAAACCTTGTCAGAACTGACTTGCGTCCGACTGTCTCTATCCTCAACCAGAATTGTTTTCTCACTCTTAAGATAGCCTTCTATAGCTTGTACCTGGGCTTCCTGTATAATTCTGATTCGCTGCTCTTCAATGCCACAGATCTAGTCCTCAGCAGATGAGAAATCTCTTGGTTTATCCATGGCATTTGACTTGGGTATGCCGGCTGTGTCTTTGAAGGCACACACTCATCCACACAAACTTTGAAGTCAGTGACAACTGTGGTGTATTCATTCAAACTCAAAGAAGAATCCTTGAGCATTATTCAGTACAGCAACTCAAAGCAGACCTGTAAGTGCTCCTCTGCCTCCCTTGACCATAACTTCTCGGTCCTCACTACTGGTGCTCCAGTCTTTAGCCTCTGCTTATGCACTTGAGAATAGAGGTAGAGCCAGGTGATCAGACTTCCAAAGTGTTATGGGGTGGCATGGTAAGTGTGCATGATGCTGATATAACAATGGTCAGGGTGTTGGCTCCCCTGGCTCTACAAATGATATGTTGGTGTTAGTCGTTCAGAGATTACTTTAAGTTGGCCTGGTTATAATCCCCCAAAATGATATGATAAGCATCAGGATGCATTATTTCATGCCTGCTGATTACAGAGCTGGCCTGATGTGGAATATACACTCCTAACAGGATAATGGCAGAAGACTCCCTCAGCAGATAAAAAGGACATTTGACTGCTGATGTTACAGCTCAGGTGAAAAGGACTGAGACAAAACTGCCATTATCTATGCACCATGATGAGTTAATTATGAAGTATACTCCTCTGCTTTTAGAAGACTCAGCTATCCTCCCTTGACGGTGAATGGTGAAACAATTAAGCTGAAGTGCTGTGCCCGAAATAGCAGGGAAGCGCCATGTTTCCACAAAGCAGAATGCACAGCATTCCCTGATGTCCTTCTGGTACTGCACCCTTGCTCTGAGGTCTTTGATTTTTATTTTCCAGAGACTGAATGATAGTTGGGAGTGGGTGTTTAAAGCCTTTACATTTCAATCCTACTTGCAGCCCAGCAAGCTTTTCACGCTTACCCTTTCTTAAAGGGGACCTGCATTCGTGAGTCTGCTGTCCGGGATCCATCGTTTTGTTTTGAGTATCGATAGATTTTTAAAAAAGAACTTTTCTTCTTAAAGTGATACTGCTTATTGAAGTAACCACACCTGTGACTGTGGATTTCAGCTGCGGTAATCCTGAACAGGAATGTTTGATTTCCATCAGAGCTGCACGCTATGAGTTGCCCCTTATCAGTGCCATCTTTGTGCCATCTTTTGAGATTCTGGGGAGATCATAAAAGAGATTCTAGTGAGGTAGCCACAGCTCAGGTTGCATATTACAAATACATGTGTGACTACCAGAGGAAGGAAGGGAGCAGAGAGAATAGGGTTCCCTTTTGGCTATTCTCAATAACAATGAGGATAGTAGAAAATATTGGGGATAACTTTTCAGGGGCCAATAGTAATAGCTGGGTCAGTGTTACTATCAGTCAAAAAAGGGAAGGATGAAGTCAGCTAGCACAATAATGAAAGCACACTTGATGCGTATTTCTTTGGCAGCAATCAAGACTCCAGAATGGTGTGTTGCCTCCCCGGTGTGAGGGTTGAGGATGTCTTGCAGCAGATACAGGACATTCTGAGAGGGCAGGGTGATAACAGCCAGAAGTTGTTATCCATATTGATATCAATGGCATAAGCAGGGGCAGGAGTGTGGTCCTGCAAAGGAATTTTAAGGAGCAGGTCTTCCAGCTTGTAATCTCAGGATTACGACCCATACTAGTGAGCTGAGAAGTAGATACACAGTGCAGTTCAGTATGTGGTTAAGGAGCTGTTACAGGAGGCAGGGATTCAGATTATGAATCATCAGGATCTCTTCCAGGGCAGGTGGAAATCTGTACACACAGGATGTTTGTATCTGAACTGGGAGAAAGCCGATATCCTTGCTGGGAGGTTTGCTTGTACTACTCGGCAGGATTTAAGCTAGAAAGGTAGCGGGTGGGCCCAGAGCAGAAAGGCAACTGGTGGTAAGGTCAAGGGCATGAAAAGTAGTATGAGAAATGAGACTGGAAGGAAGCATAGCAAGGGCCAGTCTAATAAACATGGTGGCGTTGATGGGCTGAAGTGTATCTATTGGAGTGCTGGTAGTCAGGGTAGGGGTGGAAAGCTGTTATTCAGCTGGAGGGCCATGACCAGTGGTGTTCCATAACTATCAATGCTGGGATATATCAATGATTTAGATGAAAATGTAGATGGGTGGATTGGCAAATCTGCAGATGACACCAAGGTTGAAGTTGAGGACAGTATTAAGGACTATCAAAGAACATAGCAGGATATAGATCAGGTGCAGATATGGCCAAAGAAGCGGCAGCTGGAATTTAAGCCAAGCAAGGGTCCAGGTCCACAGTTCACTGAACGTGAATAAGATGGTTACGAAGAATGATTGCCTTAATTAGTAGTGGTGTAGAGTATGAGTAAGGGATTCATGCTACGTAAATGTCAAACCAGATTATACTTGGAGGATTGTATGCAGTGCTGGTTGCCCCATTATAGAAACCACGTCGAGTGGATTTAGAAGAGATTTACCAGGATGCTGCCTGGATTAGAAAGGATGACCTATTAGGGAAAGCTAGACAAATTTGGTCTGCTCTCTCTGGAGTGTCAGAGCCTAAGGGAAGACCTGACTGAGATTTTATTGATTGACAGGTATAGCTAGCATATGCAGTCTGAAGCTTTCACCAAAGGTAGAAATGTCGAACACAAAAGGACATACTTTTAAGGTTAGACGGGGGAAGTTTAAAGTTTAGGGGGCAAGTTTCTTTTTGTAAAGACTAGATTACCAAGACTACAGTAGAAGCAGACAGTTTGTTGAGTTTAAGAGGCTTTTAGACAGACACATGACTACGAAGGGAATGGAAGGATTTAGATGACTGACAAGAGGAAGAGATTTTGTATAAATTTGCAAAAAAGATTGGCACAACATTGTGGGTCAAGTGACCTATCTGGTGTCGCACACTGGCAGTATTGTATGCTCTATACCCACTAGTTTTCGGCTCTCCTGTCCTGGTGGGGGGGGGGGGGGGGAAAGATTGTGACCGCTTATGCCTCAGGTTATTTGTCTAATCATGTTAATTTTTTATTGTCTTCCAGTCAAGTGTGGACAATTATTGGTGCTTTAATTGAGTAAAATAGTTAATGCATTGGAGAGGGTAAGAGAAGTGTTAGATGTACTGTAGGTAGGTTCTTCCCAGTTTATTTATTGTTTCCTTTATATTTACACAAATCGAACAGTAAGGATGCCAGGTAGGATAGTTGAATGCTCCTCTTGCAGGATGTGGGAAGGCAGGGAGACCTCCAGTACAGTTTGCCAAATGTGTTCAGATAAGTTTTCTTTAATCAGAGTCAAGTCACTTTATTGTCATTTTGACCATAACTGCTGGTACAGTACACAGAAAAAATGAGACAATGTTTTTCAGGACCATAGTGCTATATGAAACAGTACAAAAACTACACTGAACTATGTAAAAACAACATAGAAAAAGAACTACACTGGACTACAGACCTACCCAGGACTGTATAAAGTGCACAAAATAGTGCAGGCATTACAATAAATAATAAACAGGACAGTAGGGCAAGGTGTCAGTCCAGGCTTTCGGTATTGAGGAGTCTGATAGCTTGGGGGAAGAAACTGTTACATAGTATGTTCATGAGAGCCCGAATGCTTCCGTGCCATTTCCCAGATGGCAGAAGTGAGAAGAGTTTGTATGAGGGGTGCGTGGGGTCCTTCATAATGCAGCAGATGCAGCGTGTAGTGTAGATGTCTGTAATGGTGGGAAGAGACCCCGATCTTCTCAGCTGACCTCATTATCCGCTGCAAGGTCTTGCGATCTGAGATGGTGCAATTTCCGAACCAGGCAGTGATGCAGCTGCTCAGGATGCTCTCAATACAACCCCTGTAGAATGTGATGAGGATGGGGAGTGGGAGATGGACTTTCCTCAGCCTTTGCAGAAAGTAGAGATGCTGCTGGGCTTTCTTTGCTATGGAGCTGGTGTTGAGGGACCAGGTGAGATCCTCTGCCAGGTTGACACCAAGAAATTTGATGCTCTTAACAATTTCTACTGAGGAGCTCTCGATGCTCAGTGGAGAGTGGTTGCTCCATGCCCTCCTGAAGTCAACAACCATCTCTTTTGTTTTGTTCACATTTAGAGACGGGTTGTTGGCTCTGCACCAGTCCATTAGCCGCTGCACTTCCTCTCTGTAAGCTGACTCGTCATTCTTACTGATGAGACCCACCACGGTCGTGTCATCGGCGAACTTGATGATGTGGTTCGAGCTGTGTGTGCAGCACAGTCGTGGGTCAGCTGAGTGAACAGCAGTGGACTGAGCACACAGCCCTGGGGGGCCCCTGTGCTTAGAAGTCCCAATAAGAGTGAGTGATATTTTATCAGCTTTTAGGGAATGAGACAGGACAGGTGACAAAAGTTTCTACTGTGGAATATTTTTCACCTAATGATCATAAGGCTTTTAGTTTCAAAGTAAATATTGAAAAGAGTAGGTCTGGTCCTCAAGTTGTGATTTAAACTTGGAGGGAGGCTAATTTTGATGTCATTGGAAAGGATCTAGCAATTTTGGATTGGGACAGGCTGTTTTCTGGCAAAAATGTACTTGGTAAGTTAGAGGACTTCAAAATTGAAGCTTTGCTTTTTATTTTGACAGGGACATACAAGTTTTGTACTTTCAAAGGTAACAGGTTTAGGGAGCCTTGGTTTTCAAGAGATAGAGGCCCTCGCTAAGAGAAGAAAATGAAGTGGTTTGCAGATATAGGCAGAGAGCAACAAGTGAAGTACTTGGGGAATATAAGAAATGCAAAAGAACACTTAAGAAAGAAATCAAGAAGGCTAAAAGAAGGTATGAAGTTGCCCTAGCAGACAAGGTGAAGGAGATTCCTAAGGAATTCTACAGATACATTAGGAGCAAAAGGATTGCAAGAGATAAAATTGGAAGATCAGAATGGTAATCTATGCATGGATCCAAAAAATATGGGAAAGATCTTAAAATGATTTTTTTGCATTTGTATTTACTCAGGAGATGGACACAATCTATAGAAGTGAGGCAAACTCATGAACCCTATACAGATTAGAGGAGTCGGTGTTTGCTGTCTTGAGGCAAATTAGGGTGAATAAATCCTCAGGGCCTATGGGAGGGAAGTGCAGAAATTGAAGGGTCCCCAGCAGAGAGATTTAAATCATCCTTAGCAACAGGTGAGGTACCGGAGGATTGGAGGACAACTAATGTTTAAGAAAGCCTCTAAAAATAAAACAAGAAATTATCCGCCAATGAGCCTGACATCAGTAATGGGAAAGTTATTGGAATGTATTCTAAGAGACCTGATATGAGTATTTGGTGGGCAAGGACTGATTACAGGTGGTCTGCATGGCTCTGTGTATGGTAGGAAACAACTAACCTCTTTTTTGAGTAAATTACCAAGTAAGCTGATGAAGGCAAGGCAGTGAATGTTGTCTGCATGTACTTTAGCAGGGCATCTAGTAGAGTCCCTCATGGAATACTTGTGAAGAAGTTTCAGTCATATGCCGTTCAAGATGAAGTAATAAGTAGGATTGGACATTGGCTTTGTAGGAAAAGCCAGAGAGTGGTAGCAGGTGTTTACCTCATTGACTGTAGACCTATGATCAGTGGAATGCTCTAGGGTTTGGTGCTGGGTCTGTTTGTATTTGTTATGTCTATCAATAATCATAATATTGTGGTTAACAGGATCAGCAAATTTACAGATGGCACCAAGATTAGGGGTGTAGTGAACACTGAGGAATCTATCAAAGCTGAAAAATGGCAGATGGAATTTAATGCAGACAAGTGTGCGATTTTGCACTTCGGTATGTCTTACAAGGTGAACAGTAGGGCACTGGGAGTGTGGTAGAACAATTGGGATCTGGGAATACAGGTCCATAATTGAGAGTGGTGTTACAGGTAATACGGTTGTAAAGAAAGAATTTGGCACATTGGCCTTCAAAACCCAAAGTACTGAGTACAGGAGATGGGTATTGTGCTGAAGTTGTATATGATGCTGGTGAGGCCTAATCTGGAGTACTGTGGAGGCCTAATTTTGGAGGATTACCTACAGGAGTGATGCAAGTAAGGATGAAAGAGTACAAGGAAAATTTGCAAGGATTGGGGGATGTGAGTTATAAAGAAAGATTGAATAGGTTAGGACTTTATTTCTTGGAAAGTAGAAGATTGAGGGGAGATTTGATAGAGGTATACAAAATTATGAGGGCTATAGATGGGGTTTTTTCACTGAAGTTGGGTGGGACTGCCACTGAAGGTTTTAGGTTAAGGGTGAAAGGTGAGAAGTTAAAAGTGACATGAGAGGACACATTCACTCAGAGGGCCGTGAGTGTGGGATGATCTCCCAGTGCAAATAGTGCCTGCGAGCTTGATGTCAATGTTTAAGAGAAGTTTGGATAGGTACAAGGATGACAGGAGTATGAGAGGCTATGGTCCAAGCACAGGTCGATGGGACGAGGCACTGGAAATAGTTCCGGCACAGACTACATGGGCCAAAGGGCCTGCTATGTGCTGTACTTTTCTATGACTCTTTTTCTCTGCCGGTATATCCTGAACCATGGCTAAGGCTTTTACACAGTTCAGGGTTGTTTTTAGGATGCAGATTTTCTCTCAAAGGGTTATTTGGTCATAAAATAGACAGCATTAACACAGGATTTCTGGCCCACCGAGACTGTGCTGATCATTGAGCGAACTTTCTACACTCATCCTGCACTAACTCATTTTATCCTATTAAATATCCCATTATCATCTCTTCGGATTCTCCCACTGAGCTACACACCAGCAGCAATGAACCATCCAGCCTGTACATCTTTGAATGTGGGAGGAAGATGCAGGTTCCAGAGAAAATCCACTAGGTGAATGTACACAGACCGCACCCAAGGTCAAAATTCAGCCTGGATCACTGGCCCTTTGAGAAGCAGATTCACCAGCTGGTGGAAATAGTGAATTCAGTCACTCCTCATTTCACCATCCCATCCATTGAAATTTCAAAACGGATAGATTTTCATTGATTAAAAGTAATAGAAGGTTTCCAATAAAGATTGATAATTGAAGCTGTGTATGGTTCAGACATTATTTAATCGGAAGGTAAGTTTCAGGAACTGAATGGTGTATTCCCTCTATGTTCCGATATTAACTGATTTTTAACAAATTCTTTGAATCCAAAGAATGGAGTGTCCCTCAAAGTAACATTTTACATGACTATACTTTGAGGAGGAAGGCATGCTTTCCATAACATTTATAGCCAGTGTTTTGGATTCCACACAAATTTTCTTAAGCTACCACAGCAGGGAAGACCCCCGCTCAGTGTATATTCATACTATTGCCATCTACAAAGCAAATAAAGGCTTTGAGGAAACGAATCCAAACAACAATGACAATCATGTCGTGATTAAGGTTTAAGCAGTTCAAACATCTGCAATTTGAGGAAAACATTTTCATGGGTGCACCAGGCAAGCCTAAATCTGGGATCATGCAGCAAAGTCTGGAGGTCATAGATCATAGGTCAGATGATATACAGCCTATAAGGTCACCCTAATGTAGTGAAATCTCCATGTCATGGGGTCATGAAACATTAACTGCTTTTTTCTTTTCACAGATGCTGTCTGATCTGCTAAGCTTTTCCAGTATTTTCTGTTTTTGTTGGAGTTTCAACATCTGCAACAGAAAATGTTGGGGGATCTCAAGTTGGGCAACATCTAAGGAGAGAAATTAACAATTGATGTTTGGGCTAAGGTTCTCCATAGATGCCTAATGTGCTGAGTTCCTCTGGAACGTATGCATGTGCTGTTCAAGATCTCCGGTATCCGCAGAGTCTCTTGTCTCCAATAAGTGTAATTTTTAATTTTAACCGCAGATTTTTAAACCTACATGCATATGGGTGTTAGGCAAAGATGGAATTAGACTTAAACAGATATCCCTAGAATTGGACGAGCTTTCAGATAAATCCAGGCAGCAGGTAAACCCCTGGAACTAGTGCATCATCCATCAGAACTTCTATTATTATCAGTCAGATTAAGGCTTGACCCTCTGTATAATGGCTTTCAACATGAGTTCATATGTTGAAGTTTGTGAGGGAATGGCTTCTTTCTTGGTGTATCAAAGGACTGTACTCTACAACAGAAATTCCTCCTAACTTTTCAGTCTGATTGTAGAATGGCCATTCATTGTTGTATTCCAGGTAATGTGGCACTGTATTCCAGATTACTCCACACCATCAGGATTGGGGGGGGGGTGGGGAGGGGGGAGAAATAATAAAAATAGGGGAAGTATTGTCAAAGCTCCTAACAATAAATATGTAAATAACTAGTTCTTGTTTCATAGCAGTCTCTAAGCCTAAGCCTGGCCAGTCATGTAACAATTTCATTTCAAGGCAATATAACAGCTTGGAACACATATAAACACATATAGAAAGTTCTTCCTGCTGGAGGTAAATAACAACTTGTTTAATTATGGTATAAACATATGACAGAATCCACAAAAGGGCTACATCCATCGCAGAGGACCTTGTTGCAAATTGCTTGAAGGTTTTATCTCTACTGACTGAGCTATCCTTGATAAACTACAATAAATATCAAAAATGTTGTCTGGAGGATGGACAAGTAAAGCTTGATCTGGAAAGTCTTTGAAATGACCTCCAGGAATAAAATAAGGTTGACTCGAACTTTGATCAATTATGACCATGGTTTTAGTATCTGACCATGTTGTTAATTGGTAATTAATGGTGCAGAATAGCAGTTAAATTTACAAAGTCACCTTAACTCCCTAGTAGGGAGGACAATGAAGGCCATTTTAGGAAAAAAATAATTGTGATGTAATTAATTTTAAGTTGGAAAGAGGTCACCGCTCAGACTTGGTGTTAAAACAATTGGAACTAGGAATCTTGGAAATATACAATATAAAAGGAAGTGATTTTTCCCTGCATATATATGCTGTGTATGAACAGGCCATTTAATTAGTCCCACTCCAAGCTCCTTCCCTGTGGATCTATGCCATGTCCTCAGTCAAATATGTTTTCTTTTAATTTGTCCCATTATGACATTCTTGCCTACTATTCTGAATGGCATCGGATGCAAATCCCTGGGTAATGGTTTCCCTCCAGTACCTTGGCCAAGTGCCAATTCTTGTGTGATCCCTTAACTAAATGTGGAGTATCAGCAGGCTCTTGGCAAAATCAAATGTCTACATCTGTACAATTCAGCCAACGGGCCAGTTCTAATGAATGATCATCAGCCTGTAATATCAAATCTGTCTTTCTCCCCCTATGGCCCTTGCCTAATTTGTTGAGTATTTCCCACATTCGCTTTTACATCAAATTTTCAAACAGTTACCATCAATGATGAGATCATTTACATCTCACAATTCCAGCAGAGTTTTTCTCTCCCACTCGTGCATCGTTTCTCATGTATTTTCTATCAATTTTCTGTTCTTCAGACAGATCATTTGCAGCTAACAAACCTTTATTACTCATTCCGACAAAACAACAATACCTTTTGTGTCAATCATACTTTCTTGATCTCCACAGGCATTCCCTTTGTTTTGTCCACCTTTTCCCCTCTCTCTAAAGCTCAAAAACATACTTGATTTCTAACTTTTCATATTCCCCATCAAAAGTCATGACCCAGAATGTTGACTGTTTCTCTGTCCATTCCTGCTTTCTGATCTGTTGAATGTTCTGAGCGTATCTTTTTTTTTATCACTTCTGAAAATTAACTTTGTGTTGATTGATTTGTTTAGTAATAGAAAACAACAGCCCAAAGATATAATGCACAGTGCTGCATACAGTAGCATTTTTACTTGTTATCTAACAAAGTCAATCCTCCTTCAGGAATCAAAACACAAAGGAGAACAGTGATATTTGTAGCAGAATATTAAATTCAATGCATTGGAAACTGCTGATTGGCAGGACATCGTAATGAAAATGATTGGTAGAAAGAGCTACTAGCATGCAATGTCAAAGCAAGTTTAATTATTCCCCAGAACTCCTGTTTTTAGGGATCTACCTTTAAAATTAACATTTATTGTAGAGTGACTGACATAAGCATTGCTGTAGATTGAGGAGATGGACCCACTAAAGCCAGATCTTGCCGGAGAAGCCAATAGGCATTGGTCTAATTTTAATCTTATACCTCCTATATTCCTCGAGAAACAGCATCACTCCCACAGTGTCATGGTTTACAATTTTGATGCATTTATTCTAATGTTGCTCCTGCATCTAATATTAATAGAATGCAGGTAAATGGTATTGATGACTTCACATTTAAGCCCTGGAAATGTCATCAATCTTCACCGTAGCTCATCCAAAACCAAGTATCCATCCGAAAGTGCAAAGCTGAAACATTTATTTTCTTTACTAAACTCATATGGTAGTTGACAATTCATGTGACTCTGATACTCCAAAGATCTCCAAACAGGGATCTAAACAATCTGGATTCATTTCCAAAGTTTTTGAAATACTACACAATCCAATCATTGTTAAAATGAATTAGATTTAATAACAAAATATAGATAATTGTGAATCTGTATTCACCATAAATTCTACAGCATGACCCACAAAGTCCACACTGACACAGGCATCCATCCATTTACATTAATCCCATTTTATTATGTCCACACTCTCAGCAGGTCCCCCAGAATCACCACTTAGCTACACACAGTGGCTAATTGACCTATGAAATACACACATGTTTGAAAGAACATCCAAAATTCCTTTCAGGCAGCATGGGAGGTTGGTATTGAACCTGATCACTAGAACTGAAGAAGCAGCAATACAAGATGTACCACAGGGCTACCCTATAGAATATAAGTTATTTTTCTTTTTATAATTATTAATATTTTTTATTTCCAGAGCAAAGCAGAATACTTGTATGAAGACAGGATATTGGATACAAGAGAAGACATCTGGTGATGAATTGTTACATGCAACTGTAAGTGAATTCAAGATCCTATAATTCAAGGTCATTCATCAGTGACAATAGAGTTGTTCATAGGTGGTTTCGACAAACAAACAAAATCAATAAGGTGCAATCAAAGGAAAGGGAAGGTCAGTAGGAGAAGTCTTGTGAATTGGATTTTCTCACTTAAATACAACCCCATAGTAGCCATATTTTCCACATGGTGTAATGCTGTTGTTACTATGTAAAACATTAAAATTGTCTATTTGAAATGTAGCTCCATGCATTATTGTAACATACTGAAATTATATCAAGAATGTAATCAAACCAGTCACAGATAGTCAATGAGAAATGAGAAGTGGGATGTTAGACTACAATCCTGATTTATCAATCCAGGGGAAAATGCAAAACTTCAGAGGTATAATTTGTAGCCAAAGATAGATTTTATTCTTAAAATTAGGACCTTTTAACCACCAGAGAAGGTGTGTTTCATCAGCTCATTGGTGAACTGACTCCTATGACATATATGAGCATGCACGACTTGGCTTATAATACAAGTGGTAGAGGGAGAGGGGTATCATTGTGGCAATCATGTAACCAAGGTCTCTGTAATCTAAGGGTTCCCAGCCTGGGATCCATGGGTGGCTTGCTTAATGGTGTTTGGATAGGTTTTGGAGTTGGTTTATTCCTTCTGCCACTTATGAAGGACTTTTATGTTCTTCTGATGCATGAACTCAAAGTTCCCAGTGGCACCCAACGATCCAACTCCACTTTGAGTAATACCAGATGTCTGAAGAGGTGTTGCAATTCTTCAATAAATCATTAGTACAAGCCTGAATCTGTAACCTTGTCCTGTGTCGGAACAGAATGTATGTTTCAACAGGACCCCACCACTAAGGACATCTTTCCCTCTCTACCCCTCTCTGCTTTTCGCAGGGATCGTTCCCTCCGCGACTGCCTGGTCCACCTGTCCCTCCCCACAGATCTCCCACCTGGTACTTATCCCTGCAAGCGTAAGTGCTACACCTGTCCCTACACCTCCTCTCTTACCACGGTTCAGGGCCCCAAATTGTACTTCCAGGTGAGGCAACACTTCACTTGTGAGGCAAACACGCGGAACGCTGCAGATGCTGGAAATCCAAGCAACACACACAAAATGCTGGTGGAACACAGCAGGCCAGGCAGCATCTATAGGGAAAAGCGCTGTCGACGTTTCGGGCCGAGACCCTTCGTCAGGATTCACTTGTCACTTGTGAGTCTGTTTGGGTAATCTATTGCATCCGGTGCTCTCAGTGCGGCCTCCTCTACATCGGTGAGACCCAACGCAGATTGGGGGACCGCTTCGTCAAACACCTACACTCTGTCCACCACAACAGACAGGATCTCCCGGTTGCCACTCACTTCAACTCTCCTTCACATTCCCATTCGGATATGTCCATACATGGCCTCCTCTACTGCCATGATGAGGCCAAACTCCAGTTGGAGGGACAACACCTCATATACCATCTGGGTAGTCTCCAGCCCCTTGGTATGAACATCGAATTCTCCAACTTCCGGTAATTCCCTCCCTCTCCCTTCCCCCATCCCACCTTCACTCTGCATCCTCTTCTAGCTGCCTATCACCTCTCTCATGATTCTGCCTTCTTCTACTACACATAGTGCTTTCCCCTTACATTCCTTCTTCACCTCTCCTGCCTATTCCCTCCCTGTTTCCTCTCCCCCACCCCTTGATCTTTCCTCTGATTGGTTTTTCACCTGGCACATTCCACCTTCCCCCCACCTTCTTTATAGGGCCCCTCCCCCCTCCTCCTTCAGTCCTGACGAAGGGTCTCAGCCCGAAACATTGACTGCTGCTTTCAACAGATGCTGCCCGACCTGCTGAATTCATCCAGCTTGTTTGTGCATGTTATGTATGTTCCAGAAGTCTGATGTCAAGTCTGCTCAGTATAACTGACTGTATACAAATAGGGCCTTGTTACTAGGCATGTTTGCCGGGAGGGGACACTGACTTATCTTTCGCATATCCTTCCAATGAATATGGTGAATTTTGCAAAGATGGCTTGTCATTATTTTTCCATGCCTTGAAATACGTGCTATAGGTAGCCCTGAACTGGGAAGCTTGCAGAAGGGCACATTCACTGCTGTACAATTAATCAGAAATTTTACGCCAAATCTGCAGTCTTAACTTTAAGTATACCTTTTACCTCCGTTGACCAAAGGATCTGCTGATGCATTGAAAAGGATAGTGAGTTTTGTCATTGATGTTTCCTTATGCCCAAGATCTGTTTCTGTTGTATATAGAATATGGGAAGTGGTCCAATTTTCTGGGATCTCTCCATGAACATTTATTATCAGAGGAATGTGTTGTGCAAAAGAGGCAGTTTAGTGAAGAACCTTTATCACATAGATGCTGACTGTAAGGCCTCTCCTTTCACAAGCTTCAATGAATGATGCCATGCTACTGTACCGTACATAACATTGACAAATTATAAGCACACAGAAGCAAAGAGAAGATACAACATAGAAATAAATCATTCAGTCTGCCTCTGAGCTATTCGTCCAAGTAAGTAAATGATTATATTTGCATTCGTATGCTATGTTCCAACAATAGTGATGGCAAAGGAGTTCAAGCAATTTATTTGACCTCAAATATCTGCCAATATTCATACCTCCCTGCAGTGAAGAATTTTCCTCTGCCCTCTTCTAAAGCCTACATTTCATCTCATTTCTGATTTCCCAACTAATGGAAACAAGCTACTTCTGTCATCACTTTAAATACAATCAGAATCTGCAGTTCTAGTAACTCAAATATGAGTTAATCTTTCATTGCAAAAAAAATCATTTGATTTTAAATGCAATATAACTCCTGTGAAAATTAGACTGTTGTCTTGCGTATAATTAAACAGCTGCATATTGGAAATTAAAGCTTGGATCTTTCATTTAACGACTCACACACTTTGCATCCATCTGAAACACAACTAGAACCCAAATATTTACTGATGGTTACAATGAAAAAGATTAAAGTTGGCTGTGTAAAAGGATAAAATCCCTGACTCAATAAAGAATTAAGTATGTCTGGCTACTTCAGAAATTAATGACTCACTGAGAAGGTTACATTCTTAGAAAATTACCGTTAAAGACATCGTCTAGATCATAGGGAGTGAGGGCATGTTGACAAGAATCATCTGCCACTGAAGCCTTTGAATCAGTTGGAGGGAACAAGTAATAAAACTGAAGTAATACAAAATCCAATGTCACTGTTTCACACTATTTCATTAGTAGATTGTTTGTTAGGGAGAAGAATTGGAATCCTTTATCTTCCTATTTTTTCCACTTTAAAAAATGTATATTGCCCTAGGACAGGTTTTTTTCAGTGACTGTAGAGCAGAGCTCACACTGTAACTCAACCACATTGAATTTGCAAGCCAGATGGCTGCATTTATTGTGCGAACTATCAGGAGGAGGTATGCTGGCACAAGTGCATTCCACCATGAAGCTCCAGGCTCAATCCAACAAATTCACTCCACCACAAGACATTGATTTCATCCCTGCCAAGCACTTCTTCCTATACTGTGAGAGAGAAAATGAGTCACTGGCAGACAGCTCGCATACCCATTGCATCAGCAGTGGCAGAGGTCCAAATCCAGACTATGTAGTTGTCTTTCATCCAGTGAATGGTGGGTGCAATAAGGAGAAAAAGAAAATGATGGTTGGGTGGAAGAATAGAAGAATTAAAGAATTCTGATTGCAGAATTTTTTTTAAGTTTAAGAACTTTTTAAGCTTAAGAACTTTTTTATGTTTAAGGAAATAGGAACGTAGAAAGTAAAAGCACGTAAAGTGATCACAATTGGTGCTGACACAGCTAAGGCAACTTTAGACCATAACTGTGCCTGATATGAAAAATATCCAACAGCCACAGCGTAATAATCAGTAAAGCAACTAGGATGTTAAACGCATAAAGTTAACATTAACAAGCCTGAAGTGTGATTACAGGTCAGCAGAATGATACGAGATCTCAAAGTCATGAGGTAATGCAGCCCAGAAAAAGACCCTTCAGCCCATTGAAAACACACTGACCATCAAACACCTACTTGGTTTGGTGCTAATCTCATTTTACTCCTGCACATTCACATCAATCCCTCCAGATACTATCATTCACCTGCACACCAGGAACAGCTTACAATAACTAATTAACCTGCTAATATAAATATCTGAGGGATATGAGAGGAAATGAAAGTACACGGTGGAAACCCACACACACTGAGAGCTTCAGGTGGCCAGGGGAGTGTTGCTGAAACCATTTAAGCGGCCTACTCCCATCAACCTGCACGAGGAGTATAGCACGCCATACCCCTCCTATCCATGTACCTATCCAAGCTTCTCTTAGCATTGAAATCGAGCTCACATGCACCACTTGTGCTGGCAGCTTGTTCCACACTCTTAGGCCCCTCTGAGTGAAAAAGTTTCCCCTCATGTTCCCCTTAAACATTTCACCTTTTGCCCTTAACCCATGACCTCTGGTTGTAGTCCCACCCAACCTCAGTGGAATAAGCCTGCTTGCATTTACCCTATCTATACCCCTCACACTTCTAGATGTATACCTCTATCAATTCTCTCAGTCTTCTATGCACTAAGGAATTAAATCCTAACCTGCTCAATCTTTCCTTATAACTCAGGTCCTCCATTTCCAGCAAAATCATTGTAACTTTTCTCTGTACTCTTTCAATCTTATTTACATCTTTCCAGTAGGTAGGTGACCAAAGCTGCAGTACTCCAATTAGGCCTCACCAACATCTTGTATAACTTCAAAATAACATCCCACCTCCTGCTGTGCTCAATACATTGATTTATGAAGGCCAATGTGCCTAAAGCTTTCTTTAAAACCCTATCTACATGTGACACCCCCTTTCAATGAATTATGGATCTGTATTCCCAGATCCCTTTGTTCTACCACACTCCTCAGTGCTCTACCGGTCACTCTCTAAGACGTACCCTGGTTGGTCCTACCGAAGTGCAACACCTCATTGTCTGCATTAAATTCCATCTGTGATTTATTTATTAACCCAACCCATTTTTCCAGCTAATGCAGATCCCTCTGCAAGCCATGATAGCCTTCTTTGCTGTTAACTACACCCCTAATCTTGGGGTCATCTGCAAATTTGCTGATCCAGTTAACCACATTATCATCCAAAATGTTGATTACAGATGACAAACAACAACAGACCCAGCACCGATCCCTGCGGCACACCACAAGTCACAGGCCTTCAGTCAGAAAGGCAACCATCTACTACCACTCTCTGGCTTCTCACACAGAGCCAATGTCTAATCCAATTTACTACCTAATCTTGAATGCCGAGTGACTGAACCTTCTTGACCAACCTCCCATGTGGGACTATGTCAAATGTCTTACTAAAGTAGACAAAGTCCATGGCTTTGCTTTCATCCACTTTCCTGGTAACTTCCTCAAAAAACACTTTAAGCAAGGTTAGATATGGCCTACCATGCACGAAGCCATGTTGACTATCCTTAATCAGTCCATGTCTATCCAAACACTTGTATATCTGTCCATTAGAATACCTTCCAATAAATTCCCCACAGCTGATGTCAGATTCACCAGCCTATAATTTTCTGGTTTATGTATAGCCTTTCTTAAACAGGGGATAACATTGTTGTCCCCCAATCCACTGGTCCATCAATTGTTGCCAAAGATGATTTAATATCTGTGCTAGAGCCCCAGCAATTTCTGCACTTGTCTTCTGTAGGGTCCAAGTGAACACCTTGTCAGGCTCTGGGGATTTATCCACCCTGATTTGCTTCAGGATAGCAAATATATCCTCCTCTGTAATCTGTACAGGCTCCATGAAGTTATTACTGCTTTGTCTCACTTCTATGGACTCTGAAACCGTCTATTGAGTAAATAAAGAAGCAAAAGATTAATTTACCAACTCCCCCCTCTGTTTTGGCTCCACACTTGGATTACCATTCTGATCTTCCAGAGAACCAGTTTTGTCCTTTGCAATCCTTTTGTCTTGGCATATCTGTAAAATCCCTTGGCGTTTTCCTTCTCTCTTGCATTACTTCTCCTCTGTAAGCTCCTCATTTGTTCCTACCTGCCTATACCCGCTGTGCACTTTTTTTTATCTCTCAACCATATTCTCCATTTCTCTTGAATGCCAAGGTTCCCTGTAGTTTTTATCTTTACCTTTTATTCTGATAGGTTTTGTACTCTCTAAATTTCGCTTTTGAAGACCTCCCACTTACCAAGTACACCTTTGCCAGAAAACAACCTGTCCCAATCCACAATTGCCAGATCATATCTGATACGATCAAAATTGGCCTTTCCCCAATTTAGAATCTCAACCTGCAGACTGGACCAGACTTATCTTTTTACATATTTACTTTGAAACTAATGGCATTGTGTTCACTAGATGCAGAGTGTTTCTCGACACAAAATTCTGTCACCTGCCCTGTCTCATCCCCTAATAGCAAATCAAGTATTGCACTCTCTCTCATTGGGACTTCTATGTACTGATTAAGGAAACGTTCCTCAGCACATTTGACAAACTCTATCCCATTTAGTCCTTCTACAGTATGGGAGTCCCAGTCAATCAGTGGAAAGTTAAAATCATCTACTATCACAGCCTTATGTTTCTTGCAACAGTCTGTGATCACTCTACAAATTTGTTCCTCTAAATCCCTAGGGCTGTTGGGTACTAGGTAATATATCTTCATTAACATGGTCATACCTTTCTTATACGTCAGTTCCCATAACACTTCTCTTGACAAGTTTTCCAGTCTGTCCTGTCGGAGCACTATCGTAACATTTTCCCTAACTAGTAAAGCTACCCCTCCTTTAATCCCTCCCACTCTGTCACATCTAAAACATCAGAACCCCAGAATATTGAGCTGCTAGTCTTGCCCCTCCTGCAACCAAGTCTCACTAATGGCTACAATATCACGATTCCAGGTGTTGATCCATGGCCTAACACTTTACCCTCCTCTGACCAACTGGACAAGAAGAACATATATGTTAGGTTGCTGTTCATTGACAACCACATGCCATTCAACACTATCATCGCCTCTAATCTTCCCACCAAACTTCAAGACCTAGGATGCTGTACCACCAGGCCATGCGTTTTCTCACAGCTACCATTGTCAAGAGATATAAAAGCCTGAAGTCCCACACCATAAGGTTCAAGAACAGATTCTTCATGTTAGCCAAACTGCAAAACTCTAATCATTATGTCAGTATAGCAACTTATTGTATAATTTTTGTTTAGTTTATGTTTCTCTTGTGGATATTGTCGCTCTAATGTTATGCACCTGTGATGATGCTGCATGTAGCTTTTTGTATCTGTGCAGATGACAAAAAAAAGCTCAAATTGACTTGACTTGACTTGCAAGCTCCACACAGACAACATTGGATGTCAGATTGCAGTTGTGAAGCAACAACTTTAATAACAGTGCACAGTTAATAATAGGTGCACTTGATGTCACGGTTAAAATATTAATGCCACTTCTGTGCCATAACATGACAGACACTGCTCAATATGTTTATCAGTTGAATTGACATGATGCTGATGAACTACTTCACGAAGAAACTGAACATTTGGTTGGGGGAAGTAACAGAGTTTGACCTGGCAGTTTTGATTGTTGGGTAAAAGATATATCACGCTGGAGACATAAATGGAAAGTTTATCTTTAACTCTTGGCAATAAACATACAGGTATGCAGGAATAGTAGTAGGCATTTGAAATCTCCTGCTCAACTTCCATAACTTCAGTAAAATTGAATGGACATGTGAGAGCACCCAGAGGAGAAAAAGAACAAAGCAGAACTTCTCCCAGAATGGTAAAGGGGATTTAAGTAGCCATCTATTCAAATTCTCTAATGTTTCTCCTGACTAATAATGGTAGATTATGGAATATCCTGCAGACATTTCAGACAGCAGTGTTGGACAGAAGTCAGGAGTTAGAAGTTGGAACTACAGCTTTAAAAAGAGGTGACATAGGGTCAGAGAATGTGCAATCTTTGTGGGTAGATTGAAGAAATTGCAAGGGTAAAAAAAAACATTATGGGAATCATATATAGGCCTCCAAATAGTAGCCAGGATGTGGTGCTGAGATTGTAAATGGAGCTGGAAAGGGCATGTAATTAGGGTAATGTCACAATTATAATGGAGGACTGCAATTTGTAAGGGAATTGGGAAAATCAGGTTGGCGGATTGCAAGAGAGGGAATTTGTTGAATGCATAGCAGATGGCTTTTTAAAGCAGCTTGTGCTTGAGCCTACTCGGGAAAAGGTTAGC
Source organism: Hemitrygon akajei (assembly GCF_048418815.1). Classification (NCBI taxonomy): domain Eukaryota; kingdom Metazoa; phylum Chordata; class Chondrichthyes; order Myliobatiformes; family Dasyatidae; genus Hemitrygon; species Hemitrygon akajei. Next base: position 99,198,792 of record NC_133124.1, read on the forward strand.
TTAGATTGTGTGATAATCCAGATTTTATTAGGGAGTTTAATTAAAGGACCCCTTAGAAGACAGTGATCATAATATGATGGAATTCATACTTCAGTTTGAGAGGGAGAAGCATAAGTCAGGTGTCTCAGTATCGCAATGGAATGAAGGGAATTACAGAGGCATGAGGGAGGAGCTCGCACAGGCGGACTAGCAGGGGATACTGGTGGGGATGACAGCAGAGCAGAGGTGGGTGAAGTTTCTGGGAATAGTTCACAAGATGCTGGATAGATATGTCCCACAGAAGAAGTTCTCAAATTGCATGGGTAGGCAACCATGGCTGTGAAGGGAGATTAAGGACTCCATAAACCCAAGGAAAGGGCATATAAGATTGGAAAAAGTGAATGAGAAGTTGGATGATTTTGGAAATTTTTAAAATCCATCAAAGGGCAACTAAAAAGCCATAAGAAGGGAAAAGATGAAATATGAGGGCAGACTAGCCAATAATAGTAGAAGTTTTTCAGTTATGTGTGAGGGAGGTGAGGGTTGATATGGGACCACTGGAAAATTATGCTGGCGAGGTAATAACAGGGGACAAAGAAATGGTGGATGAACTTAGTAAGTACTTTGCATCTGTCTTCACTGCAGAAGACACTAGCAGTGTGCCAGAGGTCTGTGACTGTCAGGGATCAGAAGTTAGTGTCATTGTTATTACAAAGAAAAATATGTTAAGCAAACTGAAAGGCCTTGAGGTGGACAAGTCAACTGGAACAGATGGACTACATCCCAGAGTTCTGAAAGAGGTTTCTGAAAAGATAGCTGACACATTGGTTATGATCTTTCAAGAATCATTTGATTCTGGCATGATCCTAGAGGACTGTAAGATTGTAAATGTCACTCCACTCTTTAAGAAGGGAGGAAGCCAAAAGAAAGGGAACTATAGGCCAGTTATCCTAACCTCAGTGGTTGGGAAAATGTTGGAGTCCACTATTAAGGATGAGATTTCGGGGTTCTTGGAGACTAACGATAAAATAAGTCAAGGTCAGTATGGTTTTTGTAAAGGGAAATCTTGCCTAACAAATCTGAAGGTAACAAGCAGGTTGGACAAAAGAAAGGCAGTTGATGTCATTTACTTGGATTTTGAGAAGGTGTTTGAGAAGGTTCCTCACATGAGACTGCTTAACAAGATAAAAATCCATAGCATTACAGGAAAGATACTGGCATGGATAGAGGAATGGCTGACGGGCAGGAGGCAGCTAGTGGGAATAATGGGGGCCTTTTCTGGTTGGCTGCCGGTGACTAGTGTTGTTCCTCGGGGATCAGTATTGGGACCGCTACTTTTTACATTGTTTGTCATTGATTTAGACAATGGAATTGATGGCTTTGTGACAAAATTTGAGGATGATACAAAGATAGGTGGAGGGATAAGTAGTGCTGAGGAAGCAATGCAATTACAGAAGGGCTTAGACAAGTTGGAAGAATGGGCAAAATATTGGCAGATGGAATACAGTGTTGGGAAACGTATGATAACGCATTTTGGTAAAAGGAACAAAAGTGCAGACTATTATCTAAATGGGACAAAATTCAAACATCAGTGGTGCGAAGGGACTTACGAGTCTTTGTGCAAGACTCCCAGAAGGTTAATTTACAAGTTGAATCTGTGGCAAAGAAGGCAAATGCAATTTTGGCATTTATTTCAAGGGGACTAGAATATAAAAGCAAAGAGATAATACTGAGGCTTCATAAGACACTAGTCAGACACAGAATATTGTCAACAGTTTTGGGCCCATATCTCAGAAAGGATGAGCTGTCTTTGGAGAGAGTCCAGAGGAGGTTCACGAGGATGATTCCGTGAATGAAGGGGTTAACATATGAGGAGTGTTTGGCAGCTTTGGGCCTGTACTCACTGGAATTCAGAAGAATTCGGGGGATCTCATTGAAACGTACCGAATGTTGAAAAGACTAGATAAGGTGAATGTGGAGAGAGAGGATGTTTCCTATGGTAAGGATGTCCAGAACTAGGGGGCACAGCACAGCCTCAAAATTGAGGGGCGCCCATTTAAAACGGAGGTAAGGAGGAATTTCTTAGCCAGAGAATTGTGAATCTGTGGAATGCTCTGCCACAGACAGCTGTGAAGGTCAAGACCATGGATATATTTAAAGTGAAAATTGATCATTTCCTGATTGGTCAGGACATCAAAGGTTGTGGCAAGAGGGCAGCGGTTGAGTGCGATCAGGGATCAGCCATGATGGAGTGGCAAAGCAGACTTGATGGGCTGAATAGGCTGAATTCTGCTCCTATAGCTCATGGTATTGTGGTCTAAGGGAAACTGTTGAGTCCTGAAGAAGCGTCTCAGCCCAAAATTTCAACTATCTATTCATTTCCATGGATGCTGCCTGACCTGTTGTGTTCCTCCAGCATTTTGTGTGTGTTGCTTTGGATTTCCAGCATCTACAGACTTTCTTGCTTTTATGAAACCATGGTACATTCTATTTTCCTTCCAATAATGACAATGCCATGCATTAGATCATAGATTGAACATAGAAAAAAAAGAGTAATAAAAAATTGATCTCCTGTTGTAATTTTAGCTTCTTCTGTTCTCTGTCAAAGTTTTGGACCAAGAAAAGTTTTGAGGCATTGCCCAGAGATCGAAGGAAGGAATTCAGAAGTTTAGGGCCTATACAGGTGAAGGACTGGAGGGAGAAGAAATAATAGGTACACCGGATGCCAGAGTTAAAATATTAATCGATTGCAGGATCCTCAGTCTGTAGAGGCAGAACACAAGAAAATGAGAGAAAGTGTAGGCCACATGGCCACTCAAACCTTTCCCACCGTTTAATATTATCATTGCTGACCTATTCCATGCCTCCCCATTGCCCTTCAATCCTCAAACCTCTCAACAAAATTATCGATCCCCACTTTAAATACCCTACCAATCTAGCTTCCATAAATCTCTGGGATAGAAAATTCAGGATATTCATGGCTCTTTGCACAACAAAGTTTCTGTGCGTCTCAGCTTTAAATGACTGGTCCCTTATCTTTCAGATGTATCCCTTTATTCAGGACTCTCGTTAGTGGGGAAAAAATTGTGAAGCCAAGGAAAAATCTAAGCATGAAAGCAAGAATTTTAAATTAGAAGCATCTATGGGCCAGGTGCCAATATTGCTCAACACTGCAGGTGCACCCAAACCAAGTGAGCTATCTATAATACCAGTCAACTGAAAGCTGTAACTTTCCATTTTATATGCCTATACCACCAAGCGCGTTTAAAAAGTGAGCTATTCAGGACTAAGATTTCAGGTCAGTAATTTTGTTATCTATTTATAATTGAAATACATTCAGTCCGACACAAAGTTCATTAGGAAGCACAAGATTGAAGTTTTTGACTAAAAGATTTGAAAGAATTTGTGGGAGGAGGAAATAAGATGTATTATATGGGAATTATAATGAAAATGTGGGATAATCCTTCTTGAAGTGGGAGGATTAAGATGAATAAGGGAGGAAGTTGACACAATAAAAAGCAATGAACTGATTAATACTGCTGAGTGGATAAAGTCTTGCAAGTCAAAAATTATAATAGCATCTTTTCTTCAGATCAATGCTGTAGATTAACCATGAAAATAGTTTGCCAGCTCCAACCAGATTTTGCTTACTTTGAGTTCAAAATATCATTGCTTAAAGTTGATAGATCAGTTCTTGCAGTTCTTGTATCCAGTATCAAATTTAAATCTATCTTTTGTACGTCCATTGACAGGATATGCGCAGTGCTGGGCCAGGTCAGCTTTTATAGCCTGTGCCTAATTGCTTTGATAGCGTGGAAATCTGTTCACCTTGGAGTCAGTCACACATTGACATCATAAGTCACATACTGCAAGTTACCTCCCTTGACAAAGTAAATTAAAACTTTTGGATGCAGCCCATGACCTTTGTTTAGCAGTCACAAGAAAGCAAGCACATCAGCAATGAGCCAATTAAAGGGTCCCCACAACGTCTTGTGCACAACTTCTGCCAGCATGAGTTTTCAGTGTCCAGAATATTTGACACTTCGTTGCTGGTTATTCCATTAATTGACTGCAGCCTTGTTCCAGTATGCATGTCAGGGCCATGTGCTGCAATCTCTGACTCTCTGGTCATCCTAAGCCTGCAGTGACATGGAAACCAATTGAAGCATGAGACTTGCTTAAAACAGGTTACATGAGGGATGCTGTGCACACATGTCGTGTTCCTCCCTCCATCCACTGTGTTTACTCGCACCTCTAAGGTAGCCTTTTATTCTGTGGTTAAAATGGAGAGATCCTTTAAGGGTGACACAACCCAATGATCAACCTGAAAAGAAGCAGCAGATGGAGCTTTTCATTCAGCTGCTGTTAAAAACAGAGCAGGATGTGTTTTAGTTCGTGATTCTGTGTGTAAATCACCATATTGCTGATGTTAGTGTATTTTTCTCCAGTTTTGTAACAGTTTTGCAGCAAGTGCATTATGCAGCACACGTTTAGCACACTAGAAAAGGGTGAAATCCAATTCCTAGGCAAGTATATCTTCCAAGTCAGACAATGTGTGACCTGGAGGAGAACTTGTTAGTCACGGTGTTCCTAAAGCATTTCTGGTCAGAAATGATCTAGGCCAAATGCTCTACACAACCAAGTTCTCTGGGAATTGGAAGGCTATAAGAATTAAAAAGCCCATCCAAAGAAACAAAATCTATGCCAAATAGCTAGAAAAGTCTGCTATATAATGTTTAGGATGTTCAATGTTATTTAAGTGGGTGGCAGGGTGGAGAAACATCTCTACCAAAGGAGATGTAAGGCACTCCTTCCCTCTGCTAGCCTGCAGGTCACCGTTGGGTAAGGTGTAGCACCTGCTTAGCCTCCTGATCAGGGTCATGTGAAGCCACAGGAGCAAGTGGTGGATGGTTATATGAGCAACTGGTACATATCATAAGCCCTGGTTATGCAAGCACAGACACTATGTAGACAATCTCTGAAGCATATTAATAATGACTAGGGCCATTTGGTTTCTAAAGACACTGCCCTGAAGAAGGCAATGGCAAACCACATCTGTAGAAAAAAAAATTGCCAAGAGCAATCATGGTCATGGTATCTATGTCATACAACATGGCACATAACAAATGAGCAAATGTTATTTAAGAGGTTATATTTAAGAAATGACTTGAAACAAACATTTGCCTAATGAGCTGGATTTGGAAATCTATAATAACTTTCAGAAAGATTAGAAAATGGATGCATTTAAGAAAAGGGAACAGAAAATAGAGTAATAAGATAATTCAAGTTAACAAAAGAAGGATGAAAAGAAGCCCCTTTGGAGACTAAACATTATAAATAAACTTCACTGAATGGGGTGTTCTTATGCTAAAAGGACTATATCATTGTATGTCAGAGGTACTATCCTTCATAGGATTATTAACTCAAGCCCTCACATTTTTCATCATTAAAAACATAGCTCCATAAACTTTTCATCAGAGTCAGTGCCACTATGAATCTGAATGATGAAGAATAGCAAAAAGTACAAGTATTTTCAGTCATGAAAGTGTGAATAGTGACCAGCCAGCTACCAATCTTTAAATGCTTACTTCATTTTTTTTCCTGGCAGGGTTTACAATGTCTGCTTGTCTCAACGTGAGGCTATCTTTTTCAGGCCTCTTCTGATGGATGCCTGCCATAAACTGCACTAGTTGCAAGGGGATTTGCCTTAGATGCCCTGACAGAAGGGAATAGTGATTAATCACAGCTGCACCAGCAGTAATTGAAAACTAAAGCTCCTGTGGACAGCCTGCCCCTGCATCCTGTACAATTCTGCATGCAACTTGAAAGCAGGTTTTTTTGCCAATCCAGTAGTTCTGAGTAAGCAACTACTTTACCAAAGACTTATACTGAGCATGGAGTTACCATTTAGAGTTCCAGTTGAACAGCTTTTGTTTTATATATAGTTCCAATATATAGATAAGAGAGACAAAGAAATATCCTGAAGAGTTGGGAAATAATTTCCAATTTGTGGATTATTTATATACTGCAAATAACACTAAATGTTTAATGAAGAAAATGAGCACAGCCTACAAACCATATGTTGTGTCCATTGAGAATATGTTTGAACATATCACCTCTGGCAATCTATTCCATGAGTATTTCTGGCACCGCTTTATGGACCTATGACACTGCCAAAATCTATAAAATATGCTTTCGGCTCCCAAAATCTTATTTTTGTAGTGATATTCTTGCAGATTAGTACCAAAAGCAGTCCAGAAATCACATATGTTTTTTCTGGATGAAGCAGTATTAAAGCTTTAACAACACTGATTCATTCGGATAAAGATTTAAATATAGAAATTGGATCTCTTAGTAACTGTTTTCCATTTGATGTTTAAAATCAATTTGTATTTTAGATTTTGGAGATATAGCTTGTAACAGGCCCTTCTGACCCAACAAGCCCACAGCACCCAATTACACCTATGTGGACTAATTAACCTACTAACACGTACATCTTTTAGAATGTGGGAGGGAACCCATGCAGTAATGGGGAGAACACACAAGCACATTATGGACAGCAGTAGAATTGAACCCTGGTCACTGGTGTTGAAACAGTGCTACACTAACCACTATACTAATGACCCAACATGAATTTAAATTGGAGTTGATTGCCATAGTGATCAATGTTCAAAGTCCAAAGTAAATTTATTATCAATATATGCATATGTTATATTATCAGAATATCAGAATATACTACCCTGAGATTCACTTTCTTGCAAACATTCACAGTAGAACAAAAAATACAATAGAATCAATGGAAAAACTACACTAATGTCTGATAAGCAACCAATGGGCAAAGGAATTAAAACTCTGCAATTACAAAAATCAGCAAGCAAACAAATAAATAAATAAATAAAATTGTGAACGTGGGTTACAGAATCTTTGGAAGTCAGTCCAAAGGTTGTGGAATCAGTTCAGAACTGACGTGAGTGAAGTTATCTATATTGGTTCAAGAGCCTGATGGTTGACTGGCAATAACTGTTCCTGAATCTGGTGGTGTGGGGCCTAAGGCTCATGTGCCTCCTCCCCGATGGCAGCAGTGAGAAGAGAGCATGGCCCAGATGGTAGGGTTCCTTGATGAAGGATGCTGTTTTCTTGTGGTAGCACTCCTTGCAGGTGTGTTGAATGGTGGCGAAGGTTTTTCCTGTGATGGACTGAGTTGTATCTACCACTTTTGGCAGGCTTTTCCATTTCTGGGCATTGGTGTTTCCATATTAGGCTGTGTTGCAACCAGTCAATATACTCTCCAACACACATCTGTAGAAGTTAGTAAAAGTTATAGCTGTTCTGCTGGATCTTCGCAAACTTTTAATAAAGTAGAGGCGCTGCCATGCTTTCTTTGTATTTACACTTATTTGCTGCACTCAGGACAGATCCTCTGAAATGAGAACACTGAAGAATTTAATGTTGCTGACCCTCTCCATCTCTGATCCCCTGATGAGGACTCACTCATGGATCCCTGATTTCCTCCTCCTGTATTCAATAATGAGCTTTTTGATTTTGCTGTCGTTCAATAAGAGGTTGTTATTGTTCCACCATTCAACCAGATTTTCAATCTCTCTCCTATATGCTGAATCAAGAATTACATAAAAAATAAAGTTAAAATACAGATAAGCGGTAAGGTTGATCAATACCTCTACTTCCTAACACACCCCTCCACACCCAAGATATAAATACTGGTAGGCATTAAGGGTAGGAGAGAAGTTATGGACATGAAGCCATGGAGTCTAATCCTCAGCCTCGACCCAAGAAGGATTTATTTCCAAAGTTTCTGTGATAGAGAACATTTTCACCTGCAACTTATTGCTATGATTTTCTAGTTTATAAAGAATGTACTAGTGTTTGGAAATCCTTTGCAGAATTATAATTTGTTAGAATTTACTCCTCAAGTAAATGCTTCAAGAAAGCAACATCCATCGTTAAGGACCCTCACTACCCAATGTATGCCTTCCTCTCATTACTACCAGTAGGGAGAAGATGCAGGAGCCTGAAGATGCACTCGAAGTTTTAGGAACAGCTCCTTCCCCTCTGCCGTCAGATTTCTGAATGGTCCAGGGACCTATGACCTCTACCTTGTTATTCCTATTTCGCACGATGTATTTATTTACTGTAATTTATATCTAATTTTTAATGTCCCTCTGTACTGCTGCCACAAAGCAACAAGTTTCACAACACAGGGTACGATAATGATGATAAACTTGATTCTGATTCTGAAATGTGCCCTAGTTAAATATCTGCGATTAATCTGTTTTCTTAGCTTGAAGCATCTCCTCCTTTACTGGAAGGACAAACCCACTACTCAAGCTAGTGACTATTGACATCTAACCCCCTTCAGAAGAGAGACCAAAGCAGATAGTGATTTTGTTATAGGTTACTATAGTATAATATCCCTAAAATGAGAACACGAGCTCACTTTTTTCATATTATTTCTGATTTTGCACTTTTAATTTAACTATTATATATATATATACATACACATACAGTAATTGATTTATTTATTTTTTCTATATTATCATGCATTGCATTGTACTGCTGCCAGTAAGTTAACACATTTCACAACATATGTTGGTGATATTAGACCTGATTCTGATTCTGAAACGGATAACTATAAGACTTGAGATCTTGGCAAAAGTTTAAGATTCTAGAGTGGGTACACTCAATATTATCACATCTGCTGGTTCCAACTATACCCTCTGAGCAGTTGGAGATTGTGCTGATGAATGGAGACTACACCCCACCATCAACGTCCTTCCACCAGCTTGGTGCAAGAATGAAGTTCCTTTAATCCCCCCCATGAGTATCTAAGGTTTTGCCGTGAAATGTCAGATGCAGCAAAGCATTGTGGTCATCATTATTTCCTTCCTATTCCTTCTGCTCCATGTCTTCCTCTTAGTTTAATCTGATACCTTGCCAAGTCAAAACACAAGATGTATGCACTAATAAATTGTGAACAGAAATGTTTATGGGGATGCCAGGAGCATGAATGGCTGTGAGGGTGAGAAGGATGGCTGCTGGCAATCACAATCTTTGGCAACTTACATCTAACTGGGTGTTCTTTGATTTTGAGAGTAGACTTATGTAGCTGGCATTCCTCCTATACCACACTAATCTCTGTACAGGTGGTGGATGATGGCTAAGGAATAAAAGTAATGTATGAATGGCTTGGTTAAGTGCTTGTGTGTGGTGTTCATGTGTGTTTGTATGAGTGTCTGTATGAAAGAGAACTATTTATACTGGTGTAAACAAGAGAAAATTCACAGATGGGTTTTGGCCCAAAACGTTGACTGTACTCTTTTCCTAGATACTGCCTGGCCTGCTGAGTTCCTCCAGCATTTTGCATGTGTTATACTGGTGTAAATATCACCTTCAAATATTTAGTTGGGTTATTAAATTTCTTGCAGACATAAGAGACTGCAGGGGCTGGGATCTTGAATTTGCTTTGTTTGCTGCTGCATTAAATTTCTTGCAAGATTTCTTCATTTTCTTTGCGTTCTCACTTCACCTTGAATTTATTACTGAAGACCTTTTTGTGACCATGTTAATTATTGTGCTCAAGACCAATGAAGTATCCTTTCCTGAACCAACAACATTGGTCAGTAATAGGCTAAGATTCAGTGATGTACAGAGGGACCTTGGCCATAGCTTCCCAGAAGTAACAACACAAGTGCAAAGGGTGGAAATGAAAGCCTTCATTATTTGGGCATTGAATGTAAAAGTCAGGAGGTTATGCTGCAGTTGTATTAAACTTCTGCTGGGCCACATTTGAAGGACAGTGTGGAGTTCTGGTTGCCACATAACAGGAAAAATATGGAGGCTTTGGAGAGAGTGCAGAGGAGACCCACCCAGGATATTGCTGAATTAGAATATAACGAAAGGATGAAAAAACTTAGATTGTTTTCTCTGGAACATCGGAAACCAAGGGACAATCTGATGGAAGTATATAACTTTATGGGAGGGATAGATAGAATCATTTTTCTTGAGTAGGAAAGTCAAATATTAGAAGTCAGGGCTTCATTGTGAGAAAGGGAAAGTTTAAAGCAAGGCTTCCACACAGAGGATGATAGACAACTGGAACGAGCTGACAAGGGAATTGATAGAAACACATAGAATGTTTAAAAGCATTTCGAGACACACAAACAGGCAGGATATAGAGGGTAATAAGCCTTGTGCAGACTGAGGGAATTAGTTTAGATTAGCATCATAATAAGTGCCGACATAGTTCCTGTGACGTACTATCTGTTATATGTCAATTGATGAACAGAAACTTCATCAATACACCTTTTTTTTTAAACACACAAACTTAGCATCCAGAAATATGATTATGCGCTCTAATTTCAAAATGGCACATGAATTTATGAGTTCCTGGTCCAGAGGTCAAATGTCTCTCAGCTGTTGCCCACAGGCATTAAGAAGATATTTTCTGCTCATTGGCACATCGTTACTCCAGCCTCATTCTGATATTAACACTTTAGAGATCAAGATCTGAATAGATCCTAAACATCTATTCCACGTGTAAGAGCAGACAGCAATTAATAGTGAGAACTTCAGAGGCATCATTATCCTTTTAGTTTGCTTAGATATGCTTGAGTAGCCACGCTTATCTGCATAGGGCAGCCAGTTATACTGTACCAACTCATTTATGTAATACTTTCTACACATGAGGTGTTTGTTAGGCTAACCAACATTAAGGCACGCAATTCCCAATGGAGCCAGTTAGCATGAAGAATGACTGTGCTGTTATTATCTTGTTATGGACATATTAACTTACAATTTTTGAGTCTTGCGTTGTCAAATGTAATTTTACAGGATATGTAAAATACATACAATTTCCTCTCCCTGCAGTTTAAGGGGATCTATTGATTAAAGTATGGTAGTAATTTGCAACATTGATACTCAGTTTTAAAACATTGGCTTTAGGTAGTAAAGAGGTTTTGTTACATGGAATGGTTCACATCTTTCCTTCACTTTTCTGTGCTATATATGGTATACTGCGATATGCTGGCATTTACTTTAGGTTACACAGAATACAATGTGTTCACTTTACTTCACAATACATGGCCTTACAATGCGCAGTATCTCCTGGGGTCATGATGAGGACACTTTCAATGTCACTGGCATTGATCACCTAATCGTTCAGTAGCGTGCACCATTTTCACAACTGTATCAACTGATCAATAATGTGGCCGTGAGGCGACCCACTTTCTGCGCAGGTGAACCGGCTCACAAATAGCCAGTGCGCGGGGGGAGACTTTGGTAATGCACCTCTGACATCATTTCCGCCCGGAGAGGGCGGGCGCTAGGGATTAAATGCCAGCGCCACGAAGTTTGAATAAACTAGTCTCAAAATGACTTACTGACTGCGTGTCGTTATTTCAGCGCTGTGTGTAGCACATCGCTACAGCCGTAAATTTGTATCTGCAATTATCATGTCTATCAATAAGTACATTATCATTTTGAACTTTGTCCTTTTGCTGTCTAAGAAGCATCATACCAACCCCAAGAGAACATGCCTCAGGACACGTCCTCAGGATTCCTGGATTTCAGTTAATGACGGAAAGAGCAGCAGCTTGAAAGTGCCGGTGTGGGGGAAGGAAGTGGTCTAAAGAAGGGGTATTACATGAAATGCTCTCTACTCAGATAAGACCTGAGCATCAAGTCACTTTTATTGTCATTTTGACCATGTCTGCTGGTACAGTACATAGTAAAAACGAGACAACGTTTTTTCAGGACCATGGTGTTACATGGCACAGTACAAAAACTAGACTGAACTATGTAAAAAACAACACAGAAAAAAAACTAGACTACAGACCTACACAAGACTGCATAAAGTTCACAAAATAGTGCAGGCATTACAATAAATAATCAACGGGACAATAGAGCAGTAAGGTGTCAGTCCAGGCTCTGGATATTGAGGAGTCTGATAGCTTGGGGGAAGAAACTGTTACATAGTCTGGTTGTGAGAGCCCGAATGCTTTGGTGCCTTTTCCCAGACGGCAGGAGGGAGAAGAGTTTGTATGAGGGATGCATGGGGTCCTTCATAATGCTGTTAACTTTGCGGATGCAGCGTGTAGTGTGAATGTTCGTGATGGCAGGAAGAGACACCCCGATGATCTTCTCAGCTGACCTCACAATCCACTGCAGGGTCTTGTGATCCGAGATGGTGCAATTTCCCAACCAGGCAGCTGCTCAGGATGCTCTCCTGAAAACACTGAAGGATCAAACTCAAGTCTAAATCTTTAGTCACAGCTTCCTGTCAAGCGACCAAATTCAGGCAATTAATTAACTGCATATCTTGTGGGACTGATTCATTGTTTGAAGTAGCGAGTGGGAGAGGGGTGTATTGTAGGGCAGGAACCATCTGAAATCTTCAAGTCTTGTCAGGAGTGAGTTTTTATTTGAACCAATAAAAAATAAGGGAGGTGTAAGCAGAGTGACCATTGTGGAAGTGGGTCAGTGTTAGAATAGTCTGGCTTTGGCTCAACAAGGTTGGGCAAGTGCAGGCAGAAGTTCTTAGAAAGTTTCTAGTAAGCTTTTTTTTCTCTTTCTCTGTCTATTAGTAAATAGCTAGAGCACTGAGAAAGGATTCAGAGTTAGTGGTCTGTTCTCTCTGTGAGATGTGAGAACTCTGTGAGACCTCCGGTCTCCCTGAACACTACATCTGCATGAAGTGCATTGAGCTGCAACTCCTTAGAGACCACGGTAAGGAACTAGAGCTGCAGCTGGATGACCTTCGGCTCATATAGGAGAATGAGGAGGGGATAGATTGGAGCTACAGGGAGGTAGTTACCCCCAAGTTGCAGGAGTCAGGTACCTGTCAGGAGAGAGAAAGGAAATAAGCAGCCAGTGCAGAGTACCGAGTACTGATGGGAGTGGATGGCCCTGCCAGAGAGAAGCCGCAGTGTGCAGATCTCTGGTGCTGAGCCTGGCTCTGAGCCTCAGAAGGGCAGTGAGAAGAAAAGGACTGCAGTAGTGATAGGGTTAAAGGAGGTTCTGTGCGAATGAAAAAGAAACAAAGGTGGTTCTTAGAATGGTGGTGAAACATAACTGTACACTGAGGATGTCACCTCGACTGGTGAGGAAACGTCTTCAAGCTCAGCAAACCCCACAACATCAAACAGATGGTACTCTGTCTCCTAGGTGCTATGGTCACCCTGCCCTCAAATTTACCTGGTCCATTTCTGACACTCCCTCCCCTTTCTTGATCTTTCTCTCTCTATCTCTGGAGACAGCTGATCTACAGATGTCTACTATAAGCCTATGGACTCTCAAAGCTACCTGGACTATTCCTCTTCCCACCCTGTCTCTTGCAAATAATGCTATCCCCTTCTCGCAATTCCTCCATCTGCATGGCATTTGCTCTCAGGATGAGGCTTTTCATTCCAGAACGAAGGAGATGTCTTCCTTTTTTAAAGAAAGGGGCTTCCCTTCCTCCACCATCAACTCTGCTCTCAAACGTATCTCTCCCATTTCCCGCACATCTGCCCTCACCCCATCCGCCCGCCACCCCACTTGGGATAGGGATCCCCTTGTCCTCACCTACCACCCCACCAGCCTCCAGGTCCAACATAAAATTCTCAATTACCTCCACCACCTCCAACGGGATCCCAGCACAAAGTACATCTTCCCCCCTCCCCTCTGCTTTCCGCAGGGAATGCTCCCTACGTGACTCCCTTGTCCACTCGTTCCCCCTATCCCTTCCCATCGATCTCCCTCCCGGCACTTATCCTTGTAAGCGGAACAAGTGCTACACCTGCCCTTACACTTCCTCCCTCACCACCATTCAGGGCCCAGACAGTCCTTCCAGGTGAGGCGACACTTCACCTGTAAGTCGGCTGGTGTAATATACTGCATCAGGTGCTCCCAGTGCAGTCTTTTGTATATTGGTGAGACCTGACGCAGACTGGGAGACTGTTTCGCTGAACACCTACACTCGGTCCGCCAGAGAAAGCAGGACCTCTCAGTGGCCACACATTTTAATTCCACGTCCCATTCCCATTCTGATATGTCTATCCATGGCCTCCTCTACTGTCAAGATGAAGCCACACTCAGGTTGGAGGAACAACACCTTATATACCGGCTGGGTAGCCTCCAACCTGATGGCATGAACATTGATTTCTCTAACTTCCATTAATGTCCCTCCTCCCCTTCTTACCCCATCCCTTACTTGCTTATTTATTTATTTATCCTCCCCCCCCCTTATTTCCTCTCTCTCTCTTTTCTCTCTCTGTCCCTCTCACAGTCACTCCTTGCCTGCTCTCCATCTTCCTCTGGTGCCTCCCTCCCCCATTCTTTCTCCATAGGCCTCCCGTCCCATGATCCTATCCCTTCTCTAGCTCTGTATCCCTTTTGCCAATCAACTTTCCAACTCTTAGCTTCACCCCTCCCCCTCCTGTCTTTTCCTATCGTTTTGGATCTCCCCCTCCCCCTCCCACTTTCAAATCTCTTACTATCTCTTCTTTCAGTTAGTCCTTAAGAAGGGTCTCGGCCCAAAACGTCGACTGTACTTCTTCCTATAGATGCTGCCTGGCCTTTTCCACCAGCATTTTGTGTGTGTTGTTTGAATTTCCAGCATCTGCAAATTTCCTTGTGTTTGCATTTATGATAGTGTTGGGGTATTTCGATATGTAGGTAGATCAGGAAAATTAGGTTTGGGCTGGATCCCAAGAGAGGAAATTTGTTGAATGCCTAGAAGATGGCTTTCTTAGAGCAGCTTGTGGCTGAAGCCACTAGGAGCAATGCAATTCTCAGCTGGGTGTTGTGTAATAAATCAGATTTAATTAGAGAGCTACAGGTAAAGAACCCTTAGGAAGGAATGATCATAATATCATAGAATTCACCCAGCAGTTTAAGAGGGAAAAGATTGTTACAATTAAGGAAAACTCAAAGGTTAGAACAGAAAATTTATCATGTACAGTGCAGCCGAATAGGTCTGCTTGACTTGTAGTCACCCAGAAACAACGAACACATTCACACACACACAGGATTAGTCAGTCAAATGTTATTAATAGATGGGCAAGCCCAGGAATTCAACCAATCACATGATGTCTCATGACAGACTGATAAACAATCACACGACGGATAGGACATCTCTCCACCAGTAAGTTTGTAGGCGAAACCAGCTTGATAATATTCCACTGGTTTTCTGGTCCATTCTGATCGGTGCAATCCGGAAACCCCATGACTGACTGTTGGTCCGGATTCAGTGTTTTTCAACTGGGGATTCTGCTTGGATAGTTTGCGGTGCTAACTCGTCTTGTTCACCAGTTCGTTCTGGAATGAGGGATTCACTTGGCCATCTCCTGATGTGGTCTAGATATTGGTGGCATTGACTACCATCGTCAAGTGCTGAAGTAAGTGTTGGTCCTCTTTCACCACAACTTCTCCTTTTCACCCACTTTCGGCTCTCCGGATCTCCCACCATTTTCCATATTAGAATCGTACCGCACTTCCATTGTCTTTTCTCTGTCTCTTACTCAGTTTTCTGGCTCTGAGCACAATAAATCCAATCAGGAATGCAACCCGTGGCCCATCAATAGTTCAGATGGAGAGAAACCTGTGGTAGTTTGTGGGGTTATTTGGTACCGGTACAAAAACTTGTTGATCCTTACGTGTATGTAACCATTCAACATTTGTATTGCTTGCTTGCCAGTCTGAGCAGCTGTTTCAGCCATATCATTTGCCGATGGGTGACAAGACGACATAGGTTGCAATCAAACTCCATTGTCTTGTAAAAATAATTTCAAATTCCTGGCTTGTAAATGTGGGACCGTTATCACAGACCACAGCATCGGGGATTCCATGTGTACAAAACATGGTATGTTCATTGTCTTCTGGCTGGTAAAAGTCTTCACTGCTTAGGCCTCAATCCACTCAGAATGTGCATTGATGACTACTAATAGCACGTGACTGTCTAACAGACCTGCGTAGTCTATGTGTAAACATCTCCAGGGCTTGGTGGGTCAATGCCATGGAGCCATAAGTACAGGAGCATTTAAAGGTCGAGACTGCTGATGGGTCGCATGCTGTAAGAACGTGCTCAATGTCTTCATCAATTTTCAGCCACCAAACATAACTCTGGGTTAGTGCCTTCATAGGTGATCTTCCTGGATGCACAATGTAACTCTTCCAGGATAGGGCACTGTATTGTAGGAAAAGAATGTGGTATTTGGTGGGGTAGTGGGTTGTTAATGTAGCAGAACGGATGGCGTCAGGCCAGGAAATGTGACAATGCAATCGGTCCCAGCTCGTCAACCGCAACGCGTCCTATGTTGTCGCTGTGGTAACTGTACCATTTAGGCATGTAGAGGCATTGTACAGGATGTCATTGTTCTAAGAAGTCAGCATGAATTTGCAGAGTGTGGGGGGATATATATAAGGGGCCAGGGGCTGTGAGGTGCAGAAGACAGGGAGAGGACGATATGCAGTCCGTGGAGAAAGACAACAACTAGCAAGACCAGAAGGAACCCCAGGTGGGGACGAAACATCCCAGGTGAAGACCGCGTTCACTGGCGTGGGTGCTTCATCACGCCTGTTCCTGGCCCCGTATGAGTCGTGTGGGAGTGGGATTAACCACACGTTGATAAGTATTGCTTGTATCGGGAAAAGGGCAGTTGCACAGCCGTGGGTAGTTAAGCTAAGCCGCTTTCCGCAATGAAGTGTCATTTATGCTAATATTTTACCTTACCAATAAACAAGTGTAATACTGTGATCCGGGGTACAGTCTCATTCTTGTCGCGGATACATTTTTCTCTGATACCACGTTCCTGCTTTGTCGGATAATTTTCCGTCCATAACAGGCACTTTAATCATGTAGAAATTACAATACAAGTTTCCCACAGTAGTCAATGGTCGTAGATGCTAAGCTCATTTTGACGTCTGGCATAGAGAAGCACAATTTCAGACACACTAGTTGGCCATCCATCTTTTGTGTACATCTTTACTTGTGCCAAAATTCCATCTCACTCAGTTCTTTCCTTTACCTAAGAAGCAGTGATCAGAGATGAGTTGACCCAGTCCACCAGCAGTACCAGTTCATCTGCAAGTTCTGACTCATGAGGATATTCACATAACAGAAGACAGCTTAAGGCATCTGCGGTGTAGTTCTTTCTACCAGGAGCATAAGATATTATGTACTGATGAGTGGACAGGTATAGGGCTCACCTTTGCATTCTTAGTTACGCCATCTGCAGCACAGCCTTGCTCTCACCAAACAATCCCACCAGTGGCGTGTCGTCGATATGAATCTCAAACTGTTGGCCATACAAATACTGGTGAAAACACATGACCCCAAAAACAACTGCCAACTGTTTTTGTTTGTCCAACTGTGCATAGTTTCATTTGGCAGGGTTGAGGGTGTGTGATGCGAAAGCGACAGGCTTTACATCTTTGTCCCTATCCTTCTGAGTTAGCACTGCACCAACAGCATACTGAGAGGTATCACAGTACAAAGCTGTTGGCACCTTGGGTCTGACGTGCATTAATGCTCAGGATTCAGTCAGCAGTTGTTTGGCTCTCTGTAAAGCAGATTTCTCTGCCCATTCCCAATGCCATCTCTTACCTTTCTGCAATGGATAATTAAGTGGAGCAAGAAGCATAGCTGTGAGAAGCAAAAAATCTGGGATAATGATTGAACATGCCCAAAAAGGAACAAAGTTATAGATGTTCATTGGCGCTGGGGCTTTAAGAATGGGGTGAAACTTTTCTTTGATTGGATGTATACCTTTGGAATGCAAGTGAAAACCCATGTATTCTACCTGATCTGCCAGAAGGATGCATTTCTTACGCTATAGTCATAGACCAAGTTGCATCAATTGGGAGAAGGTTTTATCAAGATTATTCAGCTGCTCTTCTAGGCTCAATCTGATAATCAGACTATCATCTAAGTAAGCTACTGTATTGGGCAGGTCTTTAATACAGGATTCACTGGTACGTTGGAATACTTGCTGGAGATGAATTTATGTTGAACGGGGGGCTGGTATACTGGAACAAGTCTTTGTGCTTTGCAACAGTAGTGAGGCTCTTGACTGCTCTTCCAGCTCAAGTTGTTGGTATGCATGTACGAGATCAAATTTAGTGAAGAATTTTCTGCCTCCTAGTGTTCCTTCTATCTTTAGAATCATGTATGTCTCAGTGGGTAGGCATGAATTCACTGTGAGCTTGTAATCTCCACATTCACATATGCTTATGCTCCCATCAGTCTTGACCACTGGTACAATAGAGGTAGCCCATTGTGAAAATCTCACAGATTTGATGATCCCATTTTCTTGTAAAAGTGTAAGCTCCACCTCAGCTTTGGGGTGAAGCATATGTGCCTTAAATCTTTGGTTTGACTGTGCCTGATTCGGGAAGACAAACTTTGGTACCCTTGAGCTTACCTTCATCAGGATTGCTGAAAAGAAGTTTATACTACTCAAGTAAGCTCTCGACCGACATGTCAGTTTCCATCTAGCATAAAACTAGGACAGGCACTTGCTGTAGCGAATCACACCCAAGTAATATCCCTCCTTCTCACTTTAGTGATACTCTTCGTTGGTGTGAATGATTTTCATGTTCAAGAAGAACCCCGTCCCAATCAGATGGCTGTAACTGCTCCCTCATGTAAGTCTTCAGCCTGTAACGTAGTGGCATAAGTGTCTTCAATGAGCCAGGGTCAAACGTATCTACCCATGGCTTTTCACTGCATAGAGTAATAGCACAACCTGTGTCAAGATCAAAGGAAATGGGTCTACCATTAATCTGTGAAACCTTCCATATGGGCGAACTGGCCCTTGAACATCTGAGTGCATTACAAATGCCTCTGGCTCCATAACCGCACATTGGGCTAGTGTGGAATGTTCTGGCCTGAATGAAGGCCAAGATCAGTAAGCTCTTCCCAAGTGTCATTTCTTTTGACAAGTATGGCAGACAAAGTCTCGTTGTCTGGGTGAAATTCATCGCAACAGTAATATTGGAAACCCGGAGTATAATTCCCTTTTTTCGTAGCAAGGGACACTCTATTAATGTCAGTATAAACTGCTGCAGTTGTAGTTGATGGGAATGCTGCCTCTCTTTGTACTTTGCACTGTTGCAACAAAAACTGCAATTTATCTGCCACTTCAATGCCATTTGCAGTATCAAAGGTTGACTTAAGTGTGAGCTTTGATTCTGCCAATAGGTGACATTGAATATAAACATTACACCCACCAATGACCAAGCGATCTCGTATCTTATCTTGAACTGCGCCAAAATCACAACATTCAGTCAGTTTTCGTAATTCAGCAACAAACGGAGCTACTGATTTATTTTCTAACTGATTACGAGTGTCAAATCTAAAGCGTTGTACAATAACTGATGATTTAGGATTATAATGAGACCCCAGCTCCACATAAGGAGGTAAATCAGAACTCACCGAACTTTGGACAACATTTGTTTTTGGATCGCATACACTAAGTGTTACAAACCCCGTAACTGGGTCACTTACCAGCAAAGATAGAGAAGTCCATTGAAGTCTGATGGTACTATTTTTAACAGTATTTATTAGTAAAAATACACAAAAATAATATCAATGCAAACATACAGATAATATACGTCGTCAATACTAAATCTAAAAGTGCGGGTATAATAATAATCAATAAGAAATAGCTCTATCGTTGTCTAGGGGATAATGTATTGTCCGATGGAAATATAAAAGTCACTCAGTTCATGCAGGCTGCAGCCTTTGGGGACCGCTGGGTTTGCAATGGTTGGAGAGAGAGAGAGATTTTTAGAAACTTGCCGGCTTTCCTTTTATGATTTCGATCCGTCAGAGTCTCGTTGGTGTGGCCGTTCACTTGTGGCCTCTCCTTTAGCTAAGCCGTTCTTCCGTGGCGAGCCCGCCAATCCCAGGCAAGGGAAGGACGCACACAAGCCCCCCACCGGCTGTCGCTATAAAACGCTGTCACTGGATTTCCAGCGTTTCTCCTGGTGCATCTAAAGGGGTTGTTCCCCAGACCCTCTTTTATCCTTACTCACGGGGTCTCAGATGTCAATCAGGTTGGGATGATGCAATCCCTCAACCAGCCCACTCTGGTCGTCCCCTGAGGGGCTTCAATGAATAGTACAGTACTCAATACACAATTCCATCTCCAAGAGACAATAGCCGTTATCAATGGTTTTGTTTCGCTGAGGCCAGGACACATTCCAAACCTTGTGGATTCTCTCTCATTTCCTGGGTCCCAGACCCGAATTAATAGCGATCTTGCAATTCTCAAAAAGGAGGGGGCGACTTTGTACCCTTCGTCCCCTCAGAGTTGTGGCACATTCGTAACACTAAGCAAGATGCTAGCTTTTTTATTGGGATTAGTGATGTCATTTGCCTCAAAAAGAAAGTCCAAACGTTCAATGTAAACATTCCAGAAGTATTGTGAATCACAATATTCCTCAACTTTTCCAATTATGCCCATTGTTCAAATGTGATCATGTATTCCAGAAGAGAGAGAGTTACAGACTTAATCCTCATCGCCGATGTTATCATTAGGGAAGAATCTGGAAGTTGGAACAGTGCAGCCAAATAGTTCTGCTTAAAACAATGAAGACGTTCACATGCTCGGGATTAGTAGGTCGAATGTTAATTGATAGATAGACAAGCCTGCAAAATCGGCCAATCAAGTGATGTCACTTGACAGATCGATAAACAGTCACACAATGGATAGGACAAAGATAAAGCCAGATATACAGTATTACAGTAGAGTAAAGAGAATTATGGAAGCATGGGCGAGGGGTTAGCCAAAGTTGATTGGAAGGGGACACTAGCAGGGATGACTCAGAACAACAATGCCTGGAGTTTCTGGGGACAATTCGGAAGGTGTGGGATCAATACATCCCAAAGATGAAGAAGTATTCTAAAGGGAGGATGCAGTAATCATGGTGACAAAAGAAGTCAAAAACAGCAGAAAAGCAAAAGAGAGGGCATTTAATAAGGTAGATTGGGAAGCTTTTAAAAAACAACTAAAAAAGCCATAAAGAGAGAAAAGATGAAACATCAAGTTAAGCTAGCCAATAATATAAAAAAGGATACCAGAAGTTTTTTTTTCAAGTGTGTAAAGAAAAGAGACTTGAGCATGGACATTGGGCCATTGGAAAATGATGCTGGACATGTAGTAATGGGGAACAAAGAAATAACAGACAAACATAGTAAATAATTTGAGTCAGCCTTCACTGTGGAAGAAATTAGCAGTGTGCCAGAAATTCTTGAGTGTCAGGAGGCAGAAGTGAGAGTTGCTGCTATTACTAATGAGAATGTGCATGGGAAGCTGAGAGGTCTAAAGGTAGATGACACTTGGACCAGATGGACTACACCCCAGGATCTTAAAGATGTAGCTGAAGAAATTGTGGAGATGTCAGTACTGATCTTTAAAGAATCATTAGATTTTGGAATGGTTTGGGAGGACTGAAAAATTGCAAATGTTACTTCACTTTTTCAGACTGGAAGGAGGCAAAAGATAGGAAACTTTAGGCCAGACAGCCTGGCTTCAATGGATGGGAAGATGTTGGAGTCCATTTAAAGGATGAAGTTCTGGGGTACTTGGAGGCACGTAATAAAACTGGCCAAAGTCATCACAGCTTCTTTAAGGGAAATCTTGTCTGCCAAATCTGTTGTAATTCTATGAGGAAATTACAGGCAAGATAGATAAAGGAGAGTCAGTGGATGTTGTTTACTTGGATTTTCAGAAGGCCTTTGACACAGTGCTGCAAAGCAGGCTGTTTAGCACAGTAAGAGCCCATGGTATTACAAGAAACATATTAGCTGCATACCAAGATAAGAGCCCACGATATTTCAGGAAAGATACTAGAAGATTGGCTGACTGGCAGGAGGCAAAAAGCGAGAATAAAAGGGGTCTTTTCTGCTTGGTTGCCAGTAACTATTGGTATTCTGCAGGGGTTGATGTTGGGACCAAAGGAATGAAGGCATAGGCTATTTTTAAATTTGAAGCAAATGCAAAAATCAGAAGTGCATCGGGACATGGAAGTCCTCATACAGGATTCCCTAAATGTTAAGTTTCCAGTTGAGTTTGTGTTAAGGAAGGCAAATACAATGTTAGTATTCAATTTGAGAGGACTAGAATATAAGAGTAAAGACATAATGCTAAGGCTTTATAAGGCACTGGTCAGACCACACGGAGTATTTTAAGCAGTTTTGGGTGCCTTATCTAAGAAAAGATGTGCTGACATTGGAGAATGATTAGAGGATGTTTACAAGAATGATTCCAGCAACAAATGGGCTAACATATGAGGAGTGTTTTAATGGCTCTGGGTCTTTACTCACTGCTGTTTAAAAAAAAATGAGGAGGGCATCTTATTGAAACATTTCAAATATTAAAAGGTATGGATAGAGTAGATGGGGAAAGGATTTTTCCAATTATAGGTGAGTCTAGGACCAGAGGGCACAGCTTCAAAATAGAGGGACATCCGTTTAGTACAGAGATGAAGAGTAATTTCTTTAGCCAGAGAGTAGTGAATCTGTGGAATTTATTACCATAGACGGCTGTGCAGGCCAAGTCATTGGGTATATTTAAGCAAAGTTTGTCAGTGTCTTGATTAGTCAGGGCATCAAAGATTACGGGGAGAAGACAGGGCAGTGGGATTGAGAGGAAAAATAAATCAGCCACGGTGGAATGGTGGAGCCGACTCGATGGGTCAAATATCCCAGTTCTGCTCCTACGTCTTGTGATCTTAACCAATTACTTACCCAGCATTCTGAGAATGGAGCAGAATGTGCCAACAATGTGAAAATCACTGTCAGAATATAAAGCATAGAACATAGAAGAACAGGTCCTTCAGCCCACTATGTTGTGCCAAATTCATTAAGCTAGTAATTAAATGCCTAATCAAACTAACCTTTTCTGCCTGTACAATGCCCATATCCCTCAATTTTCTGCATATACACATACCTATCTTTGATTCTCTTAAGCCCCGCTGTCGAATTTGTCTCCACCGCTAGACCTGGCAACACATTCCAGGCATTGATGCAAAAGAGAAAGACATACCAAGATTCTAGCTACAACAAGGCAGTGTTCTTTTCCAAGGAATGTCTGAACTATCAGAAAGGAGCCCTTCCTTTCTTCCATAGGAAAACACTGGAAGCTCAGCAAGTCACGTCACATCTGTGCAAAAAGAAAGAATTAACCCTTCAAATCGAGTATCAGCACATTCTATGGAGGCAAGGAATTTCATTACACAGTGATATATACGACAATAAACTAACCTGAATCTGGGTTGGTGATTAATTGACCTGGTTAAGAACATTTAAAGGCTCTTGGACAGGACATAGATCGGAATGGTTTATAGGAAAGGATATGAGCAAAGGGGACTAGTTTAGATGGAAATCTTGGTCAGTGTGGACCAATTAGGCTGAAGGACCTGCTTTCTTACTGGATGACTCCACGACTCTACCTCACATGAACATTGAAAAATCACAGTAAAATTCTAAAAACCATGACTGTTCAGAAATATGAATATTTGGCATCTAGCTTGTCAGACCCTGGTTTCAGCAATCAGTTAAAACTCATCTGCTTCTGTTTCCCAAACTCCCTTGAAGCTTTATCTGGGTCTTGTTTCCTGTACTCCCATTACACTTCTTGTTTCACTGAAAATTATATTATTTTTTATGTGTAACATTGAATAAAAGTGAGTTAAAATTGTTCTGGAGTATTCGTAGAATAATTTCTGATAGCTCAGATCTGCTTGTTCAGCAGCTGCTATATAAGTTTTCTTGTAATTAAAAAAGTAGATCCTGAATATTTCCCAATTGTACAGTGAATGCTTGAAAGAGGTGGTTAATTATTGGGTGCATTTGATGTTTCAATTTCTTTAATATGCTGTATAGTGAAAATACAAGCCTAATATTTCTTTTCTATTCCCTCCCAAGTTTTACTGATGTGTTCAGAAGCTACACTTATCCTTCCATTAATCAAGAGCAGCAGAGAAGATCACTTCTTCTTTAATGAAAGATGTGCCTTTATGCATTACACAGAAAAATACATTGTTTAGTAAGATGCAGCTGGAGTGATACATTGCCATTATATTCCAACGTTCCGCTGTCGAGTCCTTTTCTGCCAGCACTGATGTTCATTGTAAATTCATGCATACATCGAATCCAAATACTAAATCTATTTCTGACACTTCTCTTCCCTTTCACAATCTCTCTGCTTCCATCTCAGGAGACAAACTGCTGACAACATCTTTTATAAACCTACTGCTTCCCATGGCTACCCTGACTACACCTCTTCCCACCCTATCTCCTGTAAAAATATTATTCCATTTTCTCAGTTCCTTCTTCTCCATCAGCTCCGTTCCCAGGATGTGGCTTTCCTCTCCATGACCTCAGAGATATCTTCCTTCCTCAAAGAACATTTTTTTAAAAAAGAATGCATCCATTAGTTGCTCTTCTCAACCTCAGCTGTAACGAACTTCAGAACCTAAAATTCTTTTCAGTGTAGTGAAAAGCTATATACTGCAAAAATACAATGTAGAATGATAAGACATCCCTTTGTTAATCCGCTAAGAATAGACTACTAATAATAAAATGTGTATACTTTTGTTCAATTCACAATATCTTGGGCATGCTGAATGTTTCTCGAATTACTTTCCCAAAGAAATACATATCTACACACATTAAAATAGACTTCATTTTATGGCTTTCTAAATCAGCTATAAAACATGCATATGAATTTAAGGACAATAATTTATTGTTTATTCTCCATTTTCCTTGAAAAGGCAGTGGTGAGCTCCTTGCTGCAAATTAAAATTATAGAAAGGATGTAAAAGCAGAAAAAGGTAGAAATATCACAGTGTTAGGCAATATCTGTGGAAGGAGAAGCTGATTTAATGTTATAGTTTAATAAGCTTTCATTAAAATTGAGAAAAGGCAGAACTCAAATACATTTTAAATTGCAGTAAAGGTGAGAGGTGGTGGGAACAAAGGGAATATTTGCAATATAATGAAGATAAAGAGGGCAAGTGAAATAAGTAGAGATGGTAACAGCTGAGTGAGCTTGGTTTGAGTTTGTAAATTGCAAGTGGTCTTTCTAGAAGGATCTAAATGGAAAGAGGTGAATGAAATAGAAAAGGAGAGAGAAGAAAAAGAAGCAATGGAATTTTATGATACAGAGCACTGTAGATGCTCAAAATAAAACCAAAAATGTCGGAAATAGTCAGCAGAACTGGCACTATCTGTAGAGAAAGTAAAACAGAGTTAACAATCCTCATTGATGACCAATCATCAGATCCAATTGTTTTGCATTAGTTAAGGAGAAAGATAGGAGTGGACTAGAAGCTGAAGTCCTAAATTGGGGCAAGGCTAATTCTGAGGGCATTAAAGAGGAACTTGCAGAGATTTATTGGGAGATGTTAGCTGCAAGCAAAGGGACATATGGCAAGTGGTAGGCTTTTAAAAAGTGTGACTGGGAAAATTCAGGGCCTATGTACTCTTGTGAGAGTGAAGGGCAAGACAGGTAAGATTAGCGAACCATGGTTAATGGGAGATAATGAGGGTCTAGTCAGGTATTGGTGGCTGTAATCAACAGAAACTCTTTAAAGTTCAGAGTTCAATTACATTTATTATCAAAGTATGGTGTACATTATACAACCTTGAGATTTGTCTCCTTACTGACAATCACAAAACAAAGAACCCCAAAGGAGCCTTTTCTATGACTTTAACCCATAAAAAAGACCATCAAACCCCCAATGTGCAGAGAGAAAAAGACTGTACAAACAATAAAAGTAAGCAAAGAGCATTCAGAACAAAAGTCAGTCCACGGACACAAAGCCCGGAGCAGCCGGAGCAGGCCTCAGCCTCACATCCGTTCAGCGCAGAGCTGAGTGAACAGTGCAGTCTGTTATGCAGTCTGGCAGTCCTAGTCCTGATGTTCCTATACCTCCTTCCTGACAGTAGTGGGTCAAAGAGATTGTGGAATAGGTAGGTCAGTAATGCTTCAGGCCCTTCGTATACAACATTCCCGTAAATGTCACCAACAAGGGGGAGGGAGACCCCAGTGATCCTCTCGGTGGTCTTTACTGCCCGCGGTAGGGTCTTGCAGTCCAATGCCTTGCAGCTTCCGTACCACACAACGATGCAACCAGACAGGGCACTCTCGATATTGCTCTTGTAGAAAGCTGTTAGAATGATGGGCACAGGGAGCTCTGCACACCTCAGTCTCCTCAGGAAATGTAGACGCTGCTGTGATTTCTTGACCAATGAGGAGATGTGGGTCCAGGTTAGATCATCTGTTCTCTGCACACCAAGAAACTTTGTGCTCTCCACTCCATCCGCAGCAGAGCCATTGATGTGCAAGGAAGTCCACATTCATCTCTTTTGTCTTGTCCATGTTGGGACTCAGGTTGTTGTTTGCACACCCCTTGACAAGCCTCCCTACCTCTTTTCTGTGTGCCAACTCATCATTGTTACTGATGAGGCCAACTGTTGTCAAATCATCAATGACTTGATGATGTGGGTTGAGCTGGATCAGGCATTGCAATCATGAGTCAAGAATCATGAACATAAGTGGGCTGAGCACACAGCCCAAGGGGGCACCAGTGCTCGGCATGATAGATCTTGAGATGTTGCTGCCAAGTCAGACAGTCTGGGGTCTTTCCATCAAGATCCTATAACAGAGAGGGGTGTTGAGTCTCAACGAGGACAGTTTACCCACCAGCCTATGAGGGATGATCATGTTAAATGCCAAGCTGACATCAATGAACAACCTCCTGACGTATGAGGCATCGTTTTCTAGATGGGACAGGACGGAGGTTACACCGTCATCAGTGAATTGGTTTGAGGGGAAGGTGAACTGGAAAGGGTCCAATGTAGCTGGAAGCTGGGATTCACCAATAGGTAGAGAGCTTAAAGAAACAATATGTCTGAGACTAGGACAATAAATTAATCTGAGGGAGAGAATTTTCTATGCCATTGTTTTGTGTAAAGGCTCAGCATGTACTAGAAGCATCTAGTCAGAGAATGCCTGAAAACCACAGGCAGGTGCAAAAGAGGCGGAGAGTGAGACTAATTAACACCTTCAAAGTGACAACACATTTCATGGTGAACTGAATTGCTGCATTCTGATCCGTGTTATTCTAATGACACAGTTCAGCAGCTTCATTAAAATGCATCATTATCTTTCCACTTTGTTTCCAGGTCTTACTTGTAATTTACATAGGTTCAATCCTGACACCATCTCCTGTCATCCGTAATGTTGAGAGTAGTGAACCGAGTAACCCTTTACAACGTGAAAGCTATAGTAACACGTACAAAATACTGGTGAAGGGTCTCGACTCAAACGTCAACTGCTTATTCATTTCCATAGATGCTGCCTGACCTGCTGAATTCCTACAGCACTTTGTGTGTGTTACTCTGGATTTCCATCATCTGTAGAGTTTCTTGTGTACATGAAAATTATGATACTTTATACCAAAAAAAGATAAACTTATATCAATAAGCATATGAATAAATTACACCACCAGTGCATTTATCAAGCATTTCACAAGAAATCTGCAATGATGACATGTGAGCTGGTTAATAGTTAATAGTGAGCTGAAAAAATTCTGTGAGAAAAAAACAAATTACATAGTTACAACTTAACATATAGATGTCAAGGTTTAAAGAAGAAATATAAGTGCTTTATAAAACAAAACGACAATATTTTCAAAAAGCAGAGAAAAGTCATTGATAGGATATCAATTAAAGAAAAGAGACAGCCCTGTTGTTTGGTGCATTGACTCAAGTACAATTGCTGTAATTTACTGAGGTTTTCAAATTGTTTCACAAAAATCTATATTCTTCAGAATATAAAATAAATAGAAAATTTGGACAGTTTCTTTTTAATAGGAGCCAGTCTCAGCAAACAGAACAATATTAACGGAGGAGTATTGAAAAGCCATCATCTCCTCTGGAATTGCAGTCTTGAATGTAATGGAAGAAAAGATGTTCGTGATGAGGGATTTTATAAATGCTCCTTTTATGAACATGGGCCAATTGTAACATAGCCCAATTTTTACATCTGTCCAAGTGAATTTTCTCCTTGACTGTTGAGCCTGTATCAGGGTGGCCTACACTGAGTATTATAATGGATTTTTCAGAGAAAGCAAACACAAGGGAATCTGCAGATGCTGGAAATTCAAACAACAACACACACAAAATGCTGGTGGAACACAGCAGGCCAGGCAGCATCTATAGGGAGAAGCACTGTTGACGTTTCGGGCCGAGACACTTCGTCAGGACTAACTGAAAGGAGAGATAGTAAGAGATTTGAAAGTAGGAGGGGGAGGGGGAAATGCGAAATGACAGGAGAAGACTGGAGGGGGTGGGGTGGAGCTGAGAGCCAGAAAGGTGATTGGCGAAAGGGATACAGAGCTGGAGAAGGGAAAGGATCATGGGACGGGAGGCCTCAGGAGAAAGAAAGGGAGAGGGGAGCACCAGAGGGAGATGGAGAACAGGCAGAGTGATGGGCAGAAAGAGAGAAAATAAAGGGAGGAGGAGGGGGGATAAAAAGCTAAATATATCAGGGATGGAGGAGGAGGGGCATTAACGGAAGTTAGAGAAGTCAATGTTCATGCCATCAGGTTGGACGCTACCCAGCCGGTATATAAGGTGTTCCTCCAACCTGAGTGTGGCTTCATCTTGACAGTAGAGGAGGCCATGAATAGACATATCAGAATGGGAATGGGATGTGGAATTAAAATGTGTGGCCACTGGGAGATCCTGCTTTCTCGAGCGGACAGAGCATACTTGTTTTAAAAGATATTTAGGAAATTGGACCATGTTCATTTTAAGGAGTTGATTGGAAAGAAGCTATAGTGAGTCAGAAGAGAGCAGGAGAACTGGAAGCCTGGTGGTAGGGTGGGAGTGTGGGAACTGAAGTCCTGGAGAATCACAGGAGCCGCAGGGTGCACAGGAATTTCACATGGTTAGCTAGATGCTGAACCATCAATAGTTCCAAATAGTTATATAGCAGATTAATGGAGATCTTTTGGACTATATGGTGCCAATAATTGAAATGTTGTCTTTGCAAGTATTAAATAATTATTTCTGGATCTGGCTAACAGAAGTTGATTGTAAACTGAGATTTCTGCATCATTTTTAGAGCCAGCTCCTCCATGTGTTCAGGTCCTGTAACCATGATTTTGGGAATCAAACATCAATTATTCGGAAAGAAGAAGCAGTGTATCTACTGCCGTAAGGCTGTAAGACTTCCTGAAAGTCATCAAGCAAGTTTTGTGAAGTACTTTTGTATTCCCTGAGTTTGTACTCTTCTACTTGAATCTTGGGGAACATATTTACTTGTGAAATGAGGAAAGTAATAGAGATTTCCTAAAACTAAGTCTCTTTACAGGAGAAGGTCACAGAATTAAATGGCATCAAAATTTGTTTTCTCTTTCTCTGCTCTGATGACAGAGGTCTAGCCGGAAACATCTGCTGTTCAACTTCCCACAAAACTGAGCATTTCCAGTAACTGTTTTTATTAAGGCATTACAGTATTATGGAACATAATTAGGTATATTTTTGAATTCCAGAATTTCAATATATATTTTAGATTGTTCAGTCTTCCCATTTAAATTCCTGGGCAGTTTTGGTGACATTTTCTTATTTCAAGTATTTGTGTTGTTCCAATGCTGAAAAGGTTAAGCAGTGGTATATCAGTATTTTAATGCTTTATCAAACGCACTCTTCATGTCAACACAGAAAGTTGTTTCTTTTCCTGTGGAAGTCCAACATTTTTTGTTTCACAGTCCCATCCATGAAAGCATAGCAAATAAATATCCATTAATCCTGTGAATTCATCACAGGCATAACTGAATGACTTCAGACCGTTCTGCAGCCTGCTTCAGTAGTAAACTTGGAAACTTCCCTCTTTGTAGTGTGGTGCAAATTAGTGATTTGCTTTATTAGTAGTAAAATCTTCTGTCTTTTGAACATAAGATTATAGCCACTTCAGCAACATCCTTCATGATAAATTCTCTACCAGACTATGAATCTTTGGTGCAAATCATATTACATTAAATCACAAAGCTATCTTAGTTAGCTTTCAAACTTTTTGCAGAAATCATTGGTTATTTTGGACTCTTTAGCTAAGCCTGAATAAAGGTGCCCTTGTCCCCTTTAATTCTGAGTTAAATAGAAAATGTCAGATAAAAGTGGTTTGTGAATTGTTTGTGATGATATTCCAAGCCATTCACTCTGTGGTGTATGAGCAGTGTTTGCAGGAAAAGTGTAATGCTCCAATTGCATCTTCCCATTCTCTCTTAAAATCTGTGCTTCCTTCTTTATACCTGCATTTCTCATAATCAATGATGCAGATGAGTCATCAGCACAACCTGTTCTATACAGGCCTGCATTCTGTAGAAATATCCCACAGGGACATCACAGTCATACTACGTGTATTCAGCACTCCAGCCATCAGATATCATTAATCCAATATATTTCATGCAATGCAAATTGACTGACTATTCTGTCAAAGTTTGAGGGCATAGACCTCTTGAGATCAGAGGGCGCTTCATACTGTAAGCTACATGCATAACTTCCTGAAAAGTGTCTGTTGAAGTAACCAAATAGTTGATCCTACATAATAAATATACACCAGTGTTCATTTACATACCAGTATTAGAATCAAAGTGTCTAAAAGCAGAATAAAGCTCCCTCTAGTTTATGTCTCGTCCCTTAAAAGAGCATCCTCTAATGCAGTTCTATGTTTTCCCCCCGCGGATTCTTTGAATGGAATTGCTCATTCGAGTCAAATTGTGGTTGTGTGCCTTCGACTTAACGAAAGCTCTCAAAGCATTAAGAAACAAATAATTCCAGCACATTGCAGGCATCAGTCAAGGTAGTGAAAAGAAAACAGCATGCAGTAATAAAACGTTGCAATTGCAGGGAAAATGCGGTGCAAGTAGACAAATAAAATGCAAGGGTCACTACAAGGTAGATTGGGAGATCCAGAGTTAGATAGATAGATAGATACTTTATTCATCCCCATGGGGAAATTCAACATTTTTTCCAATGTCCCATACACTTGTTGTAGCAAAAACTCATTACATACAATACTTAACTCAGTAATAATATGATATGCATCTAAATCACTAACTCAAAAAGCATTAATAATAGCTTTAAAAAAAAAGTTCTTAAGTCCTGGCAGTTGAATTGTAAAGCCTAATGGCATTGGGGAGTATTGACCTCTTCATCCTGTCTGAGGAGCATTGCATCGACAGTAACCTGTCGCTGAAACTGCTTCTCTGTCTCTGGATGGTGCTATGTAGAGGATGTTCAGGGTTTTCCATAATTGACCGTAGCCTACTCAGCGCCCTTCGCTCAGCTACCGATGTTAAACTCTCCAGTACTTTGCCCACGACAGAGCCCGCCTTCCTTATCAGCTTATTAAGACGTGAGGCGTCCTTCTTCTTAATGCTTCCTCCCCAACACGCCACCACAAAGAAGAGGGCGCTCTCAACAACTGACCTATAGAACATCTTCAGCATCTCACTGCAGACATTGAATGACGCCAACCTTCTAAGGAAGTACAGTCGACTCTGTGCCTTCCTGCACAAGGCATCTGTGTTGGCAGTCCAGTCTAGCTTCTCGTCCAACTGTACTCCCAGATACTTGTAGGTCTTAACCTGCTCCACACATTCTCCATTAATGATCACTGGCTCCATATGAGGCCTAGATCTCCTAAAGTCCACCACCATCTCCTTGGTCTTGGTGACATTGAGACGCAGGTAGTTTGAGTTGCACTATATCACAAAGTCCTGTATCAGTTTCCTATACTCCTCCTCCTGTCCATTCCTGACACACCCCACTATGGCCGTGTCATCAGCGAACTTCTGCACATGGCAGGACTCCGAGTTATATTGGAAGTCAGATGTGTACAGGGTGAACAGGACCGGAGAGAGTACGGTTCCCTGTGGCGCTCCTGTGCTGCTGACCACCGTGTCAGACCTACAGTCTCCCAACCGCACATACTGAGGTCTATCTGTCAAGTAGTCCACTATCCAATCCACCATGTGAGAGTCTACTCCCATCTCCGTTAGTTTGTGCTTTAAGATCTTGGGCTGGATGGTGTTAAAGGCACTAGAGAAGTCAAGGGTTCAAGAGAAGTTCAAGAGTTTATCTTTCAGTGTCCAGTCAAAAATCTGATCAGTGGGATAGAAGCTCACTCACAGGTTGTTGTATGTTCTGCCAGATGGGAGAGTGAAGTAGAGGCCACTACATGACCTGTCTGGTTGATAAAACAAAAGCTTTTCACTGTATTCTGGTGCGTATGAGAAAAATAAATCAGTACTGATGGATTTCTATTATATGAATTTCTATGAACTTCTCTTTAGATATAATGCAAGCACTTAAAAGATTATACATATATTATTTTATTTTTATTATTTTGTTTATAATATTACAATTATAATTATTTCATTTTATACACAAACATAAATTATATATATTGTTTAATATAAATATTAGATATATATATTTTCATTGTGCTTAAAATGATTTATAAAGTTTATGTGTAATGCACTGTAAGGATTCACTGCTAATGTAATGGCTTCTCTGTAATGTTCACTGTTGAGGTAACAGTTTCTCTGTAGCAGCAATGTTTGGGTTATGGCTGGAGATAACAGGACTGTGGTATGCATGATAGCCAATTGGATATTGTTGCTCTGTCTTGTGAATCTGGAAGGATGTTCTTTCGCGGTCTTTGTCGAGGAGAGATGAAGAGGGAAGACGTGTGGAGAGAGCTGGTAGACCACCGGACGGAGTGGACTGGGATCTGAGGATCTGAAGGTCAGCAACGCTCGGAGGAGACCAATGGTGGAAGAATGACTACTGAGTGAGCTCCAATGTGAACTTTTGACTTTTCCTTGAATTGGGCCCTTTTTTATTTTCATTACTAACCCTATATTCAGATTAAGATTCATAAAGTTCAATCATTTAATTGCGTACGGTGTACTGTCTGATATTTTGAGTTGTGAGTTTGTAACTGGGCGGTACATTACACAGCATCCACACAAACATGATTTCTCAGTTTGGTGGGGCCAAGGCTGTTTTCCCCTAGACTAGTGGTCAGCAACCTTTTTAAGCCCAAGATCCCCTACCTTGGCCTTGGTGATCGCCCCCAGATCGATTAGTTACACGCATGTGCACCCAGGAAGAAAAGACCAGAAGTAAACCACCGCAACCCGGAAGTAGAAATAATGTATAAACACCAGGGGGTACCCGCCCTTTTCTGCACCGCTGACCGGTTTAATATTAACAATATTCTTGCGGACCGGCCGACCGGGGGTGGGGGGCTGTTAAACACGACCGGAATACAACGATACTCGAAGCAGGTTCCTTATGTCCAGTCTATTCCGCAATTTAGTTTTTGTTGCTCTCAGCACTTAGTTTCTGTCCCGCTTGCTCACGTTTTTTCCGCTGAAAAAACTCAATGGGTTTGTCTTTAAGCGCAGGGTGCTTGGGCTCAAGGTACCAGAGCAATTTTGAGGGCTTCATCACCTCAGTAGACAGCCTCCGCCCGCCCGCTGCCAGACGCCTTGGCCAGGTGCGGCTGGTCATGGGTGGGGTGAGAGGACAAGGTCAGGGCTGGAGGTCCCCATGTCGGGGCTGCGGCGATCACAGTCCGGAGAGAGCGACTGACCGACTGAGCAAGGAGTGCGACAGGGTGCCCCTCCCCCTCCTTGTAGGATCTATCAGCTGACAAAAGTTTGGCTGGAGGGATGACTTTCAGTAGATCGCAGTGAGGTAGCTGCTCTAATTACAAAACCCTGAGCCCGAATGAGGTCTGTGAATATTTTAGCACCAGGTTCCCCACGAACATTCAGTGTGCTAAACAGGTTTAGAGGCGGCGCCCATCTGTCCGCACTCCAGGCCAGTAGCAACGGCAATTCCCGCCGGCCGTATGAGATGGCCGGTTACCCGAGGCCAACCAGTGATCCCTGGCGCAAGGGTATCACTGAGTTTAGGCGACTGATGATCTCATGTGGGTTCAAGTTCAACAGTGGGCTGACAGGGAATGAGGAAAGGTACAGCTGACTCGTATCATTTCATCGCGGTCCGGTGGTTGGGGACCACTGAATTACACTGTGTAGTGCATGGCCGGGGATGTGTGTATCAACGGGTTGGTGACCACTACCCTAGATGAACACGAGCTGGGTGAGCCTGAGGGTTACATATGTATTTAATATACTTTTGAATAACTTAATATCATTAGTGCATTGTACTGCAAAGTTAAATAAATACCAATTCAGCGACTTATGTGTCTCCTTTAACACTGAAAACATATAAAACGCAGGACATTCAACCCATCTGGACCATGCTGGCTCTCACAGAAGCAACACAGTATTTCTAGTTACTGAAGTCAAACAGCCTACCAGCTTGAATTCTTGACGTGGAATGAAATTGGAACACCTAGAGAAACAATAAGCTACAAGTCCTCTCCAGGTTATGACAGCGATCCTTCACTGAGAACCGTTCATAACCTGAGCAGTCAGAAATGCAGCCACCTGGCAGTATCGTTCAATGAAAACACAGGCAAACCAAGAGCACTGTGTAGTTAAACCAGAACACCTCATTCAACCATTCTGGTTAGTATGCAATATTGGAGCTGTAATTTAACAGCTCTTAACTACTGTGCCATTGTGCTACTGTAAGGCAGAGAAAGAGAAACTAGAATGGCTATCCACAAGCTTTGATAACGAAGGAGGTTTTTAGAAATAGTTTAATAGAAAGCAGTGAATGGAAGGATTCAGACAAAGGCCGAGGGTGAAAGGACAAGGACAAGATGGTGAACGACACAGTCGCTGTTATATGGTTCTGAAACTGGGTGACGTGAAAGAGGTTGATGTTGGATGAAATCAGACACCCAGGAGGGTCGTAGGGCCATTGAACTTTGCAGGGATGAGAAAGGTTGAGGCCTTTGATGTATATGACCACAAGGATGCAAATTTCCAAAACAAGGTTATAAGAACAGGACCAATGTGAGCAGTAAGACCATTTGTTAGTGGTGAAAAGTACTTATGAGTTAATCAGTCAGAAGAAGGATCTCAGATAAGCTTAAGTTTCTGAATAGTGGAAGAATGGAAACTTAGATAAAAGATTTGGAAACATGAGGAAATCTGCAGATGCTGGAAATTTAAGCAACACCCACAAAATGCTGGTGGAACGCAGCAGGCCAGTCAGCATCCATAGGAAGAAGCGCTGTTGACATTTCGGGCCGACTGTACTTCTCCCTATAGATGCTGCCTGGCCTACTGCGTTCCACCAGCATTTTGTGTGTGTTGCTTAAAAGATTTGGATATTGACTTCAGAGGCTGCAGCAAGAGCAGAGGCTAGTTAGGTTCAACTTCAAATAACATCCAGAAATGTTTATGCTTATCTATGAGAGCAAATGAGGCTTCAGTTTACTGCTTCAAACGATGAAACCTCCAGCTGTGGAATATAACACTGATCTATCAACTAAATGCCACTATTTGGAATAGACAGATAGGTAGATAGATACTTTATTGATCCTAAAGGAAATTACACTGTAACATTAGCATTACAAGTGCACGGATATACGAATATTAGAAAAGAGGTAAGAAAGAGTAAAAAAAATTAAAAATAGCTTAATTAAATTAAGCATTAGACAAACAGGAAAAACCTAAAAGCAAAAATTGTAGAATTGGCAATCCATGCTGCAAGTCCTCAATGTAGTTCACATTTCAACTATGAATCAAACTGGATCCTATAGCATACCTAAACCATCAAGAGCACCATTGAAAGTGTTCTTTCCAGCAGCAACACTGTCTGGTATGGGAATCGCTAGGAAGCTGACATGAAGTCGCTACAAAGGATTGCGAGGATTGCTGAGAGATTATCGGGGACTCTCTTCCACCCATCAGAAATATTTATCAGCAGTCAGTGCTACATACGCAGGGCTCTCAGCATCATCGATGATGCCTCCCATCCATCCAACAATTTCTTTGATCCCCTACTATCAAGCAGGAGGTAGTGTAGCATTAGGACAAGAACTGTAGGATGTAAAACAGCTTCTGTCGCCTAGGCTGTAAGACCCTGCCACCACCCAGGTCTCATCGTGCATGAATTCCCTGTAGTGTTATACTGCTTACTACTTAATGTGTCGTAAATGCACCTTATTAAACTTATTTTTGGTAATATTACTTCATGTGTTGTGCCTGTGTGAGTTATATGTACTGTGTTGTGCACCTTGGCCCAGAGGAATGTTGCTTCATTTGGCGGTGTACATGAGTATGGTTGAATGACAAGACACTGAAGTTGAACTTCAAATGGTGTTACAGGATATTTTTTAAGCAACAAATTTCTCATTGTTCTGCCACATTGTGTTATATTCAAGCCTTACGGTTTTATGAGTCTCTCTCGCTAGTAATTGTGTGAATAACTTTAAGACCAACATATCCCATTGTATGAATTATTTATTGATGGTGGTATTTCAGAGATTTTTTTTCTGAAAAAGTCAAAAGGTTAATTTTTTAACATTAAGTACAGAAAATAATATCCATTTAATTTTACTGCTCTTGTAATCCTTCTGAATAATTGATCTTTTATTTGACAAATCAGAAGGGATTGGACAGAAAATTCAACTTTGGCAAGTTGTGAGCTTTAGGGAATAAGCGATTACGGTACATTTCACGTAATGAACTACAACACTTTCTTCCAATGTATCAACACTAGTGCACTTGCTGTCATATAGCCAGAGTCATGCAGCACAGAAAGAACGTCTTTGACCTATCCAGTCTGAGCAGATCAAAAAGCACCCACTTACATTAACCCTACACTAGTTAAATTTTATTCTCCCTACATCCTCACCAACTGAATCTAAATTCTGGAAATCCCAATGACTACAGTGAGTATACCAATGTGCAAATTCCACACAAACAACTCAGGGAGTTAAGATTATCGTTGGGACTTTGGAGCAACAACTCTCCCAGCTGAAGTAAAATGCTACCCCAATCATTAATGTATCCACGTTTCCCTCTAGCTTCTTCATCATCTCTTTGTAAATTTTCCATTCTTGTTCTTCTCTTCCTTATCAGAATAATCTGAATCATTATCCACAGACCTAATGCCCACAACTACCAAAAATTATCTTCACATCTTATTCACCACTTTTTGACAAATAGGCAGGAAATGTATTTACAACGTTGCTGCACATAATAATGGGATTCAATATTGGATTTGATGGCTATGTGTAATATCGCTGAAAATAATAAAGCTGAGCCCCCTTTTGGTCAAGTATCTTCAAGGGCGTTCTCCACATACTGAGTCAATGCACACTGCCCTGGTCCTAGGAAAAAGATATAAAAAGAAATTAATGAGAGATGAAAATGCATGATATCATTGGTTGTCACCCAGATCTAGAAATTCAAATTTCCAGGCAGTACAGAGATAGTAAAGCTCTGAAGTTGACACTGCTGGACAATTAGAAATAACTTAGTTGAACATGCTGAGGATTTGGAGAATTGCAAACATATCGCAGGGAAACATTCAATTCAAGAAAGAATTAACACCTAAATGGAAAATTATTTGAAAAATCTGCATACGGAGCATAAGAGAGACTGATGTGCATTTAATTAATGTTTTATTTCTGAAATTCAAGAATACTGGTAAAATTCAGGGTTTAAAGATTTCAAAGTCATGAACTAAATTTTGCATAATAAAACCAAGGACTCGTGACATTATTAATGCCCAGGTGTGCAAGCAACCTGTATGAAAGACAGCTGACCACATTTAATGTAAACTGTTCAAAGGCATTGGACAATCTGTGACAATATACTACAGTACAAGCTTCAAAAGCGAGCATGCTATATTTAACTTCCTCATGAAGTTGTAGAATTTCCCCTTTATCAGTGATTTAAATTCAGCACAGGACACTGAGTCCAGCAATTAACTATAAAGATACTCTTAATCATATGTCAATTTTTGGATTTTTTGGTCTTGCGAGCAAAGGAATTAAGCTCGGTGATGAAGAAATTCATAGTCTTCTCTCTTTTGTAAGTATGAATAAGAAGGCAATGAAGAGTATTTAAAGGGGATGGTTCTTAGAGAAAAGAAGTCACAGGTTATCTCCAAAGTAATGCACTCATCTATGATGCCAGAAGAAAAATTGGGTAGAAATTCTTCATAGTCAGGACAGAGTAAAACATCTTGAAACCAGGGAAACCCTCAAATAATATTTGAAGGTGACTTGGCAGAACAAAATGAATACATTGAATGGTTGGTTTGTATGTAAGAAATTATAATTACTGAAGGCTGGAAAGAGATAAAGAAATTGTAATCTGACTTGTGGAATTTGACAAGTGTTACTGTAAGATCATTACACATAATTGAAAGTACCATTTCATTCAATATAGAAATGGAGGATTTTCTATTCAAGGTTGCAATCAATACAAAGTTAGAAGTACATTGTACTAAGTTTGTGAAGTAAATTAAAACCAAAGTAAAATGAGTGAATTAGATGATTAAAATAAGCAATGATTGATGGATTTCAATGCTGGTATTAGGTTGCATACTTTAAACCCAGGAAAAGTTGTAGTATTTTCCACAAAGTGGAAAGCTAAGACCTAAGAATATAAGGTACTTCAATGAAGAAAATAACCTGTCACATGGGAGCCGATGTTAAATCTTTCCCAATTCCTACTGCCAGCTCGGGGGCTAGATTATTAGTTAAGGAATTGCAAAAAGTGCTGAAAAGCTGAAAAACTGAAGACCACAAAGTCAAATCTAGCTTTATAATCGAGAAGATCATTGATGAAACTTGCAGATGAGTTTAGGACACTACCCTCAGGAATTCCTACCAGCAATTGCCTAGAGTTAGAATAAATTGGCCTCATGTAACTATAATTGCCTTCTTTTGTGTCAGATATATTTTCACATAATGGAAGATTTTCTATTTTCCCAGAATAATGCACTTCATTTTCTATCACACACTCTACCTGCTGCAAGCACCAATACCAGCCCGAGCACCATACAATATTTAATTAATGGTTTTGAGGAGCAAGTATTGAATGAAACCGAGATCACCAAGTGAAAAGAATTAGGTGGAGGCACTAGACTGGAATAGTAAACAGTTGTTCAATTTCTATCATGGGACACCTCCCAACTTCAGTGGGAAAGGTGGTTCCTCATGTTTAATCGACATTCTCTTAGTTATTCTTTCAAGGAAATCTTCAAACAAATAATAAGGGATACTAATGGTAGTCTGTGAACGTTGTAATGTCACCAGTGAACTATGCCAACACTATGGTCTGCATTCAATACTTCTAATAATGCACCTCTTTTGAACTACTCTCACTGCAGTCTGAAGCTTGTCATTTCCCTCTAAGCAATGATCTAATTAATGATCTACAGATTTCACGATTGTCTGAAGTTCTTGGAGGACCAGTCAGGTACGACAGCCTTAAGTGGATGAAGGTTCATCATAATGGTCGAAAGCAAGGCGGGTGGGGGGGGGGGGGGGTCTCCAAACCAGGTTGAACTGCAGAGAGATGAAGGCCTCTACCCAGCATCTTGTTAACAAATGTGCAGTCACTGGAGAACAAATCTGAGGACCTGAGGGCAAAATTGCTGTATCAGAGAGAAATGAGAGATTGTTTTATTCTATGTCTGAGCTAGACTTGGCTTTCCTCAGTATGCAATCAAACCTTGGGGCTTCTCGATTTTACATATGGATCAAACTGCAGATTCGGATAAAGAAGAAGGTAGAGGTGTGTGTTTCATGATAAACTCTCAGTGGTGCTCCAATATGGTGGCTTTGTGGAGCTCGTGTTCGCCTAACCTTGAACTTCTAATGGTCAAATGCCACCCTTTCTATTTACCGAGGGAGGTCTCCTCCATAATCCTGACAGCAGTTTACATACCACCAGTGGCCAACCATAATGAAGTGCTTAAATACTCCATGATGCCGTCTCCAAACAAGAAACAGTCCATCCCGATGCATTTCAAATCATAGTCGGGTACTTCAACCAGGCTTGCTTGAAGAAATCCCTGCCCAATTACAATCAGCATGTAACCTGTTGCACCAGAGGTCCCAACACACTACAGCACTGTTATACTGAGATAAGAAATGCCTACCGTTCCATGCCCAGACTGCAATTCAGGAGATCTGATCACTTGGCTGTCCTTCTCCTACCTGCATAAAGGCAGAAGCTAAAGAGCAATGCTTCAAAGATAGGCCAACAAAGAGGTGGTCGCAGGAGGCAGGGGAGCAGCTACAGGTTTGCTTTGAGTCAATGGAACGGGCCGTGTTCAGGGACTCATCTGGGGATCTGAATGAATACACCGTGGTTGTCACGGACTTTATTAAAACAGTTGTAGATGAGTGTAACCCTACAAAATCATTCAGAGTCTACTCCAATCAAAAGCCCTGAATGAACCATGAGATCTGCAATCTGCTGAGAGCCAGTTCAGAGGCATTCAAGTGTCAGATGTCCAAGAAAGTTACAAGAGGTCCAGGCAGATCTCTGGAAAGCCATGTCGTGGCCAAAGTCTCAATTCCAGACTAAACTTGTATCAGTGATGCTCAACAGTGGTGGCAGGGCTTGAATTCTATCACTTCTTATGAAGTTAAATCAAGTGACATAGGCAACATTGGGGGCTTTGATCCAAATGAGCTCAATGCCTCCCCTGCTCACCTTGACTGCCAAAACATGCAGGAACTATCACAAACTCCCTGTGCCCCTGGTGAGCCTATGATTTCAGCCAACATGTGAGAAGCTTTCAGAAGGGGTGAATCCATGAAAAGCATTTGGCCCAGATGGGGGACCTGGCCCAAATACTAAAGACCTGTGCTGATTAACTGGCTGGAGTGTTCACTGAGCTCTTTGCCCTCTCACTTCAGCAGCCTGATGTACCCACCTGCTTCACGTAGACTTCACTTGTATCGGTGACTAAGAAGAAGCTGGTGACCTGCCTCAATAACCGTCATTCAGAACCACTTTTACATCCACAGTGAAAAGTTCATGCTGAAACATAGGAATTCCTGCCTGAGAAACAACTTGGATCTACTCCAATTTGCCTACCACAGGACCACAGCAGGTGCCATCTCCTTAGCTCTGCACTCAACATCTGGACAGTAAAGATGCATACATCAGGTTGGTCTTTATCGACTACAGCTCAGCATTCAATACCATCCCCCCTTCAAAACTAATCAATAAGCTCCCAGGCTTTGGCTTTGACACCTGCTTGTGCAATTGGATCCTTGATTTCCTCACTTGCAGACCCCAGTCAGTTCGGATTGGCAAAAAATTCTCCTCCACAACCTCCATCAGCACAGGTGTGCCACAAAGCCGTGTGCTTAGCCCCCTGCTCTACTTATGACAGTGTGGCTAAGCACAGCTCCAATACCATATTCAAGCTTGCTGACAACACCACTGTCATAGGCGGAATCAAAGGTGTTGACAAATCAGCATATAGGAGGGAGATTCAAAATCTGGCTGAGTGGTGCTATAACAACCACCTCTTATTCATTGTCAACAAGACCATGGATCTGATTATAGACTTTTGGAGAATGAAACCAGAGGTCCATGAGCCAGTCCTCATCGGAGGTTCAGAGTTGGAGAGGTCAACAATTTAAAATTCATCAATGCAATTATTTCAGCGGACCTGTCCTGCACCCAGCACGTAATTGCAATTATGAAGAAAGCACGGCAGTGCCTCTGCTTCCTGAGGAGTTCGCAATGATTCAGCATGACATGTAAAACTTTGACAAACTTTTATAGATGTGTGGTGGAGAGTATATTGAATGGTTATGTCACAGCCTGGTATGGAAACACCAATGCCCTTGAACAGAAAACATTACAAAAAGTAATGGATACGGCCCAGTCCATCACAGGTAAAGCACTCACCATCACTGAGCACATCTACACGGAGCATTGACGGAGGAAAGCAGCATCCATTATCAAGGACACCCACCAACCAGGCCATGCTCTTTTCTTACAGCTACTATCAGGAAGCGGGTGAAGGAGCCTCAAGACTCATACCACCAGGTTCTGAAACAGTTATTACCCTTCAACCATCAGGCTCTTGAATCAAAGGGGACAAATTCACTCAACTTCACTTACACCATCATTGAAATGGTCCCACAACAAATAGATTCACTTTCAAGGACACTTCATCTCATGTTCTTATTATCTATTGCTTATTTATTTATTAGTTTTTTTTTTGTAATTATTCAGTTTGTTGTCTTTTGCACACTGGTTGAATGCCCAAGTTTGTGCGGTCCTTCATTGACTCTGGTATGGTTATTATCCTATGGATTTATTGAGTATGCCCACAAGTAAATGAGTTGCATGGTTGTACATCGTGACATATATGTACTTTAATAATAATTTTTTCTTTTAATTTCATTAGAAGGAAGATCTCAATACCCACTGCTCACAACAGAGTAGCTACATCATTGGCATCCACAGGAATTCTCACAGGGGCAGAAAAACTGGAGGCTAGCATTAATTATCTCAAAAATGCACAGGTATTTGTGACCTGAAGTTACAATAGCTTGTTACAACCATCTCAACAAGCTCTGAGTCTGGAACAGGAAACAAGAAAGAAAAGATTCACACACAGACAAATTACACTTCATCTCACTGGACTATACCATGAAAGTTTACCAAGAACAGAGGGAAGTGTAGCTGGTTTATGGAGTAGTCCAAAATAGCTAGATCCGTCAAAGCATTCAAAATGAGAATTCTTTGAATAAGCACTGGTAATTAATCACAGTAACAAGAGTAACAGAGTGCTTGGTGATACACATAAAGGCACGGATAAGCAATGCTTCAATTTTAAAATGCTTGTCCTTATATTCCAGTCTTTCAATGATCTTTACCTGAAACAAGGAAATTTAGAGCAGGAAGGATTAGGCCATTGTCTCCTTTAAGACTGCTCTTCCATTCAATGTGATCATCAGAATCAAATTTATTATCACCGGCATGTGTCGTGAAATTTGTTAACAGCAGCAGCAGTTCAAAGCAATATATAATACAGAAGAAGAAGAAAATAAATAAATAAATTTACAGTATACATATATTGATTAGATTAAAATCGTGCAAAAATAAAACAGAAATAATAGTATATTAAAATAGTGAGGTAGTGTTCATGGGTTCAATGTCCATTTAAGAAACGGTTGGCAGAGGAGAAGAAGCTGTTACTGAATCACTGAGTGTGTGCCTTCAGGTTTCTGTACCTTCTACACAGGCTTCTGGTAACAGTGAGAAAAGGTCATGCCCTGGGTGCCAGAGGCCCTTAATAATGGATGCTGCCTTTCTGAGACATCGCTCCTTGAAGATGTCCTCGGTACTTTGTAGGCTAGTGCCCAACATGGAGTAGACTAAATTTACAACCCTCTGCAACTTCTTTCAGCCCTGTGCAATAGCCCACCCCCCATACCAGACAGTGATGCAGCCTGTCAGAATGCTCTCCTCTGTACATCTATAGAAGTTTTTGAGAGCATTTGTTGACATACCAAATCTCTTCAAACTCCTAATGAAGTATAGTCGCTGTCTTGCCTTCTTTATAACTGCATCGATATGTTGGGACCAGGTTAGATCCTCAGAGATCTTGACACCCAGGAACTTGAAAGTGTTCACTCTCTCCACTTCTAATCCCTCTATGAGCATTGGTCTGTGTTCCTTCATCTTGCCCTTCCTGAAATCCACAGTCAGCTCTTTGGTCTTACTGACGTTGAGTGCCAGGTTATTGCTGCGACACCACTCCACAGACTGGCAGATCATAGCTGAAGATCTGCCTCAGTAACATACAGTATTCCCTCTCTTTGATGTCTTTTGCACCCAGAAACTTCACCATCTCCTTAAATACATTCAGCATACAGGTCTCTTCAATCGTCTGGGATAATAAATTCCACAGTCACCTTTCACTGAGTGAAAGTAATGGGGCAGCACAGTAGCATAGTGAATAGCACAATGCATAGCTGTATGGATGACCCGGGTTCAATTCCCACTGCCGCCTGTAAAGAGTTTATACATATTCCCCGTGACCACCTGGGTTTCCTCTGTGTGCTTTGGTTTCCTCCCACCATCCAAAGATGTACCAGTTGGTTGGTCATTGTAAATTGTCCCATGACTAAGCTCGGATTAAATCAGGAGATTGCTGGGTGGCATTCCACCCTGGGAAGGGCCTATTCCACGTGGTATCTCAATAAATCAATTAATAAATAAATAAAATTCCAATCCTAAAT
Organism: Hemitrygon akajei; assembly: GCF_048418815.1. Taxonomy (NCBI): domain Eukaryota; kingdom Metazoa; phylum Chordata; class Chondrichthyes; order Myliobatiformes; family Dasyatidae; genus Hemitrygon; species Hemitrygon akajei. The sequence goes on from NC_133124.1 coordinate 99,243,014, forward strand.
CTCTAGCTTTTTATCTGGAGCTGTAATCCCTCATTCTAAATATTCCAGACAAAACATATGTTTATCGAAAATACATAAAGTTCAGTTTCAGCCAGATACTCCTTCCGGACAGGATGCTTTCCTTGGGTTCATTACCTTGAAGGCAGCCCACATGTCATCTTCAAATACTGAGACAAAGGATCATCAGGAAACATAGGATTGCCCCATTCTGGTGGTCAAAATGAGCATAGAAGTCATTGAGCTCATCTGGAAGCAAAGCATGTTTCATTACGCATCAGCTATCCAAACACTATTTAAATGATGCCAATTTTCTGTTTCTCATATCTAAATGGGTAATTTTACATATATCCACATTGTACTGTGACTGCCATGTTAACTTAAAGAAAAATTCACAATCAAATCCAGTTTGTGAAATCAGCAAATTTTGAAACACTATATTCCTTTATCCAACTTGGTTACTCCCCACACTAGTCCAAAAAGCTATCCCATAGACACCCAGAAGTTCTTACACCACATTACTTAGATTGATTTGGTTTGGTCAGTTCATGGATAGTTTAAAATCACCCATGATTATTGTAGTACCCTTGCTATGAGTATCTCTAATTTCTTGTTTCATACAGTCCTCTGTTTTACCACATCTGTTAGGAGGTACATAGACAGCTTTCACCAATGTCTTCTACACCTTGCTGCTTCTTAGCTCCACCAAGAATGACTCCAAATACTCTGAACTAATATCCCTTCACATTATTGCACAAACTTCATTACTTATTAGCTACCTATTGTTTTCTTCTTGGCCACTTTTACTAAATATCAATTACCCCGGTATATTTTAACACGCACAAAGTGCTGGAGAAACTCAGCTGGTAGGCACCATCTGTGGAAAAGACTAAATGAAACATTTCAGGCCAAGACCCTTCAACCGGACTGGAATAAAGATGAGAAGTCAGAGCAAGGGTGGGGGGGGGGGGGGGGGGTGATAAAAGTACAAGGTGGTAGGTGATAGGTGAAATTGGAAGGGGAGGTGAAGTAAGGAACTGGAAAGTTAGTAGGTGAAAGAGATAAAAGGCTGGAGAAGGGGGGAAACTGATAGGAGAGAGTAGAAGACCATGGAAGAAAGGGAATGGGGTGGAAGGCCAGAAGGAGGTGATGGGCAGGTAAAGAAGGGGGAATGGTGAAGGGGAGGAGGACAATTACCAGAAGTTTGAGAAATCGATGTTCATGCCATCAGGTTGGAGGTTACCCAGATGGAATATAAGGTGCCGTTCCTCCAGGCTGAGTGTGGTCTCATTGTAGCAGTAGGGGAGGCCATGGGCTGACGTGTCAGATGAGAATGGGAAGTAAAATCTAATGGGTGGCCACAGGGAGATTCCGCTTTTTCTGGTGGACAGAGCGTAGGTGCTTGCCGAAGCAGTCTCCCAATCTACGTTTGGTCTCACCGATATACAAGAGGCCACACCGGGAGCACCGGATACAGTAGATGACCCCAACAGACTCACAGGTGAAGTGTCGCCTCACCTGGTAGGACTGTTTGAGGAGGGAGATCAGTGGGGAGGATATCTACCCGTTGATTTCCCTCCTGGTAATTATCCTTGCACTCTCCCCACTGACTCCACCCCCCCCCCCCCCCCCCACCCCAGCATTATTGACTTTGTCCTGAAATGCAGAAGCAGGACTTGAACAGGACTTACTAATTGACAACAAACCTTATACCAAACCAACAAGCCGTTGGTTAATCTGCACCAGAAACGTCAGCAAAAGTAAGAATGTTCTGTGATTCAGACAGTAGAACTCGCACTTCCATGTCAGACATTATTGGCTAAATTTACATTCCAGGAACTTAAGTAATAAAATCTTAACTCATATTCCAGTAAATTCTGACGCACTACCACATTCTTCAGATGAAATACTCTCACAGGTGGATGTAAAAGATCCCATGGTACATATTTGAAGTAAAAAGGAGGATTGCCTACATGTGCTTTGGCAGTGCTTGATCATCAGCAGAATAAATCAGCTGATCATTATAACATAGCTTCTGCTGGAATAAAATATAAAATGCGGGATGAACCTGCAGGTTAGGCAGCACCTGAGGAAGAAATCAGCCTTCCAGGTTGAAGGCAATTCAATAGAAGTAGGAAAAGCTGCCTGTGGAACATCGCTATGTGAAAATTAGCTACATTTTTTATATTATGCAGTGACGACTCAGCAAGTTCTTTACTCTCCTGTTCATTATCATACTCATGGTCTATGCAATATTCTCATTGTATTGAGAATAGATGTAACACACACTAAGCAGTATTAATTTTGCCTCTTTCTTCCCCATCTTTCTAAATACCTTTGCTTCTCTCACCTCATTTTTACTTTGGTCCCTTCCCTTATCCTTATGTTAACCACTCTCATTCCTGTTCCTTATCTCCTTTTTTCCCTTTTTCTCAAATTTCCCATCCTCTTTAACTTCATTCCCATTTTGCCCTCACCTTTTCCGTCCTATTACTTTCTCAAGTTATTGTTCTGACTGTATACATATTCAACCAAACGAAACAATATTCTTCTACAAAACATATTACACACAGCATATAAAATAAAATATGACAACAAATAGTTAATAAAATAGCATTTGAAGTGCATGTAGTGCCCAGCACAGGTAAACAGTAAACAGCTTGTTGTCCTGGTGATGAGACCTCAGAGTTGGCAGAATATTCATTAGTTTCAGAACATGAGAGAAGAAGCTGTTATCTGTCTGACAGCCCTAGTCCTGTGGTCATGTACCTCCTTCCAAAAGGTTGTGGATCAAGGAGACTGTGGGATAGGTGGAAGGGATCCTCAACAATGCTTTGGGCCCTTTGCATACAACACTCCTGAAAAATGTCACAACTGGGAAAGGGAGACCTGGAAATCCTCTCAATGGATTTTAATATCCTCTGTACGGTCTTGAGGCCCGATGCCTTGCAGCTTCCGTACCACACAACGATGCAGCCAGACAGAACACTCTCAAAGGTGCTCCTGTAGAAAGTTGTTAGATTGGGGGGTGAGGAGCCTTGCACTCCTCAATCTCCTCAGAATATGTTGATGCTGCTTTGATGACTGACAAGGTGTGGGTGTAGGATAGATCATCTGTTTTTATGCACACCAAGGAACTTTGTGCTCTTCACTCTCTCCATGACAGAGCCATTGATGTACAATGAAGAGCGGTCCGTCTGTGCCTTCCTGAAGTCCACATTCATCTTGTTTGTCTTGTCCATATTGAGACTCAGGATATTTTCTCATAGGATTTGACAGGTCTCTCTACCTCCTCCCTGTATGCTGACTCGTCACTGTCATTGATGAGGCCAACTACAGTAGTATCATCAGTGAGCTTGAAGCAGTTTGAGCTGGATCTGGCAGTCCAGTAGTGAAGTTAGCAATGTGAACAGCTATAGGCTGAGCACACAGCCCTGGGAGGAACCAGTACTCAGCAGGATGGAGTTTGAGATGTTATTGCAAACTCCGACTGACTGGAATCATTCCATCAAAAAGTCCAATATCCAATTACAGAGAGGGTGTTATGTCCCAATGGTCATCTGAGGGATGATTATATTAAATGCTGAGCTGAAGTTGATGAAGACCAACCTGGGGTATACAGTACAATACAATACAATACAATACAAATACTTTATTGTCACCAAACAATTGATACTAGAGCATACAATCAATAACAGTGATAGTTGTTTCTGCGCTTCACGCTCCCTGAAGTACAAATCAAAGTAAATATAATAAAAATTTAAATTATAAATCATAATTAGAAAATAGAAAAGGGAAAGTACGGTAGTGCAAGTCAGGTCCAGATATTTGGAAGATACGGCCCAGATAGGATCTGTTCTGCAATCTTATCATGTTTGGAAAGAAGCTGTTCCCAAATCTGGCTGTACGTATCTTCGTGCTCCTGAACCTTCTCCCGGAGGGAAGTGGGACAAAAAGTGTGTTGGCTGGGTGGGTCTTCCCCTTGATTATCCTGGCAGCACTGCTCCGACAACGTGTGGTGTAAAGTGAGTCCAAGGATGGAAGATTGGTTTGTGTGATGTGCTGGGCTAGGTTCACGATTTTCTGCAGCTTCTTCCGGTCTTGGACAGGACACACCTATAAAAATTACTGAGGGTTTTAGGGGACAGGCCAAATTTCAAAGGTATGAGGTATTACTTTCTAAGTGGAGCAGGACAGAGCGGGGAGTCGAGGCTATGACACTATCAGTGCACGGTTTTGAGCAGTAGGTGAACTGGAAAGGGTCCAATATAGCTGGAAGGTGAGATTTTATATGATCTATTACCAGCAACCAAAGCACTTCATGATTGTTGCAGTCAGTGCCATGGGGCGATAATCATTTAGGCAAGCTACTGTTGCTCTCTTGGGCACCAAAATGATGGTGGGTGCCTTGAAGCCTGAAGAGTCAGAGGACCATTGGAAGGAGATATTAAAGATGTCCATTAAAACCTCTGATAGCTGGGCTGCACAATCACTCAGCACCCAACAAGATACTGTATGGTGTCTAGCCCCGAGGCTTTGTGTGTGTTTACCCTGGCTAGGATCTTCCTCATGTCACCTGTGACCAGGCAGGATGCCTGATCCTTAGGTGGAGAGGGGGCTTTCCTTGAATGACATCATTTATTGTGTCAAATCATGCATAGAAGGCACTCAGCCTATCAGGAAGGAAGGTGTCGTTGTCATTGACATGCAGAGTGGACGTGTAACCTGTTATAGTTTGTGAAAACATTGTGAAATTGAGCTAAAATGCATTACATTCTGTACAGTGCTGGGCTTCCAGTCAACATGACTCCGAGCTGTGATGCCCCTCAGTGTTGTAGCTCATACTGCATTTACTTGTTTTCAGGTTTGTAGCAATGGTTCTGCAGACAGCATGGGGAATTAGGGATCAGGTTAGGGTTTAAGGACAGGACTGAGGTGGAGTTACAGGTCAGGGGCAGGAACCAGTGTTTGGGTCAAGATGGCGCTGAGCTATGATGCCGTTGATGTCTTGACTCTTATATAGTTGCTTTTTTGCCCCATGGGGATGGTTTTGGGGACAGTACAGAGAGTTAGGGGTCAAGTAAGGACTTAGGGACAGGGATGAGGGAGAATGAATAGTCAGGAGCAGGAGTCAGTGAATGGAGTCCAGGTCAAAGTATTCTTTTTTTTTTGTAATTTATTTTTTTATTGAAGTTCATCGTCAAACAAACATTTCCATAAGATGTATTTCAGACATTGTACTTATATATCATGTAATTATATATATCACAAAATCTCCACGAAGTATTTATCTGGGGTATACACTTATAGAAAAGAGTGGAAAGAAAAACAAGCAAAAGGAAAGAACTATGTACAAGTAGGGAGTGATTTTTTTTTTACAACAGATTCATTGATTTGTGAGAATAAAATCAGGCCTATGAGGCATTATGTAGTTAAACCATTTTTCCCAGTATGAATCAAATTGTTCCAGCTTATGATTAACAGACGCTGTTATCTTCTCCATTTTGTAAATGTCCATTGTAATTTCCATCCATGTATTTAAAGTTGGGCTCTCCTGTGATAACCATTTCCTAGTAAGAGTCTTTTTACCAGCCACCAACAGTATATTCATTAAATATTTATCTCTTTTCAACCATTCTTGAGGTATATATCCAAAATATATGGTCTTACTCTCTAAGGGTATTTCACATTTAAAGGTGTCTTGTAGGGCATTGTGTATCCCCCTCCAATAGTTCTTGATAACAGGGCAGTCCCAAAAAATAAGATAATGATTTGCATTTTGATTATCCCTCCTTCCTTCTCCCATTTTGTTTTAATTTATGAAGTCGAATGTGTTTTAAGATTTGACAACCCCTTATACATGCTTGAAATTATTCTACTACCATTATCTGAATTATATGCTTTTCTAAAGAGCTCTATCAAGCATGTATTTGCCTTGGTTACATTTTTAAGCATCTTATTAACATAATGTCGCATCTGTAAATACCGATAAAAATCTTGTTTTTCTAATAAGCGTTTCTCTTTAAGCATTTCAAAACTGAACAGTGTTCCTTCTTTCATTATGTTGCAAAGAACTGTTATTCCTTCAGCTGTCCAGTCCTTAAATCTAGCATCCAATTTATTTGGTGTAAAATCAGAGTCATATGCACACCATTTAAGAATTGCAATATTTCCCTCTAGATTATATTCTTTTATAGTAGTTTTCCATATTTTAAGAGTCAATTTCACCCATGGGTTATCAATAGTATTTATGTACCTTTGGAGGTTGTTATCAGCCAAAATTGCTTGTATGGGGATGGGAAGTACCCGCTCCTCAATGTTTTTCCATTGAGCGTCATATGATGGGTTGCACCATATCACAGCTCTCAACTGTGCTGCAAAATAATAATCTCTAAGAGAAGGCAAGCCCCATCCCCCCTTTTCCTTTGCTAATTGCAAAGTTTTGAGACGAACTCTAGGCCTTTTACCCTGCCAAATATACCTTGATAGCATCTTGTTCCATTCATTGAATTGATTTTGATTAATCTCTATTGGTAGGGTCTGAAAGAGATATAACAGTCTGGGCAGTATATTCAGTTTAATAGACTCAATCCTTGAACCGAGACTGAAAAAAGGAATCAGGCTCCATCTTGCCACATCTTCCTTAATTTTTTTATATAGAGGCTGATAATTACATTCTGATAATTTTGCCAAATTTTTTGGCATAATGATGCCCAAATATTTGAATGACTGTGTGTGCCATGCCCAGGGGTATCGACATTCAATTTCTCTTGGTGGGCTATAATAATACGAAAGTAATTGTGTTTTATCTATGTTGATCTTGTATCCTGATAATTGACCATATTGTTCAAAGGATTGCATCAATTTAGGTAAAGAGTATGTTGATTGTCCTAGATAGATCAAAATGTCATCCGCATAACAAGCCAATTTATGCTCTGTTCCTTTAATAGTAATTCCCCTGATATCTTCATTTTGTCTGATGTATTGAGCTAATGGTTCCAGATATAGCACGAAGAGTAGTGGTGACCATGCACAACCCTGTCGCGGGCCCCTTTCTAGGGTAAGACTATTTGATAAATATCCATTGATTTTAATCCTAGCAGAAGGATTGTCATATAGTGTCTGTATAGTTTTAATAATTGTGTCTTGGAAACCAAATCTATGTAAAACTCTGTAAAGAAAATTCCAATTAATTGAATCAAATGCTTTTTCAGCGTCCACGCTTATCACTATTGCTTCAAATTTGTTTTTTTGTATATGATCCATAATGTGAAGTGTCCTTCGTATATTGTCTTGAGTCTGGCATTGTCGTATAAAACCTGTCTGATCATTACGTATCAGTATGGATAGAAACTCCTCTAATCGTTTGGCCATGATGGAGGTAAATAACCTATAATCTACATTAAGAACAGATATTGGTCTAAATGACCCGCATTCCATTTTATCCTTGCCTTCTTTCGGTATAGCTGAGATTATCGCTTCCTTCCAACTGGGTGGCATTTGTGCCTTTTTTAGAGCCCACTTCAGTGTGGGGAGTAAAACAAGAATTAACTCATTTTTAAATTCTTTGTACCACTCTGCCGTATACCCATCTGATCCTGGTGACTTGCTTAATTTAAGCCTACTAATTGCAGCTTTTAATTCAACTTCAGTTATGTCAGAGGTCATCTTTCAATTTTGTTCTTCACTTAAAGTGGGTAACTCTAGAGAATTCAAGAAGGTGTCAATTTAGGTTATGCTTCCCCCTGGAACTTTGGAATATAGCGTTTTGTAAAACACTTCAAAAGCTTCTTGAATTTCACTTAGCTTATTTTTTATCATTTTCGTTCTTGGGTCCCTAATTCTATGAATTGTATTTTCTGCTATCTTTTTTATCAGTTTCCACGCCAGTATTTTCATAGATTTCGATCCACTTTCATTTTGCCTCTGTTTCAGAAACAGTAAGTTTTTCCTGATTTCTTGCATAGCCAAATTATTTATTTCATTCCTAATTCTTTTAATTTCCCCTAATGTATCCTATGCCAAATTCAATTTGTGTTTTTTCTCTAGTTCCTTCAGCCTATTTTGTAATTCCTCTGATGTTTTATTCCTTATTTTTTTCTTATATGAAGATATTGCTATAATTTTCCGTCTTAAGACCGCCTTCAGAGTATCCCATAAAATGGGAGGTGAAACCTCTCCCCATTATCATTAAATTCTAAGTAGAGACCAATTTCTTTTTTAATTTGTTCCTTAAAGTACGGATCATTGAGTAGACTTGAATTTAGTTTCCAAATAGTGTTCTTTGGTTGTAGGTCAAAATCAACAGATAAATATATAGGTGCATGGTCACTTACATCTATTGTCCCAATTCTACAGGTGATTATTTTGTCTATGTCTTTTCCAAATGTTATGAAATAGTCTATTCTTGTATATATAGAATGTGGAGCAGAATAATGAGTGTAATCCCTTCGTTAAGGGAAAAGGTCCCTCCATATATCAATTAAACCAGCATCCTCAAAAAGTGTATTAACCTTCTTATGTAAAGATTTTGTTTCATAGGTTTTTCTATTGGAAGAATCTAAGTTTGGTTGTAATTGTAAATTTAAGTCTCCCCCACATATCAGGAGACCTTCTGTTTCCATTACCATAATATCAGTAATTTTCTGAAAGAAACCAATATCACTTCCCGGGGGTGTGTATATATTCAATAGAGTAACTGAATTGCCGTCTATATTCCCCCTTACCAGAATATATCTGCCTTCTTTATCTCCCATTTCGAATATTTTTTCAAAATTTAGCTTACTTTAGATAAGAATAGCAACTCCTCTCCTATGTCCTGGTTTATATGAGGAGAAAAACAGATTAGTGAAGCCCATCCTCTTTAGTTTTTTATGCTCATTATCACTTAAATGAGTTTCCTGTAAAAATACTACATGGGCTTGTTCTTTTTTCATTTTGGATAAAATTCTCTTACATTTGATTGGATTTAATAGCCCATTTACATTAAAAGAAATGAATTTTACCTTGTCCTTAGCCATCTGTATTTATCTGTCAATGTATCATTGAAATTAGAATAAAACTTAATCGATCTACCCCCCTGAACAAATAAGAACCAAGTAACTCAAATAATAACAAAAATGGCAACGAACATGTGATTCCAAGGCTGAGGTCTTTAGTAAATGACCTTGTGTTGAGCTAGAGGAAATGTCTAGCTGTGGGGGATAACCCCTTCTATTTGTGAGTTGAGGGCTCCCATTGCAGTATTCATAAAATATATACACACGTACACATATATGCACACATACATATATATATATATTCTCATTTTGGTGGGGTAAAAGGAATAAGTGAGCAAATAAAGAATAACAACTAAGTAATATAAAATCCACATTATAATAAGTATTTCTCGAGTTAGGTATATCACCGTGTACTTTTGCTTCTGTTTAGCTTCTCAACATTTTTAAAGTTAGCCAAACCTTATGGTTCTTCTAAAGGGGGTGAGGACTGTCTTTGGGAAACTCCCGGTCTCTTCCTGATATGTTTCTCTCGGCCTCCTCCCGTCTCCTGCCTTCTCGTTTCTCACACTATTTCCAAAGCCAAGCGGGACAATTCCTCAGCCAGGATTTCTTTCGTTTTGGTCATGCTGACGGGCAACCCTCTGGCCTTCATGTCTGTAATCACCTCTTCCACTGTCTGGTACAACTGCGTCCCATTGTCATAAAACACTCTAAGTTTAGCAGGGTACGGAGTTTGAAATCTAATCTTATTTTGCTTTAATACTCGCTTTACTTCGGAGTATTCTTTGCGTTCTGGAGGACCGCGGTGGGGGGGGGGGGGTAATCTTGGTCGAAATATATTAATTTATCCTCTAGGAACACGCTCTTCTTACCCCAGGCCCTTTGTAGAATCTTCGCCTTCGTACTTTACCGAAGGAATTTAATTATAATTGAGCGTGGCTTTCTATCCTGGGTAGGTTTTGGGACTAACACGCGGTGGGCTCTTTCGACTTCCAGCTTCATAGCCGGGGGAAGCTCCAGCGCGTCCGGCAGTAACTTTCCGACAAACTCCATCATAGACAGGCCCTCCGTCAACATTGTAGATTCTGATATTTTTCCGCCGTGATCTTCCCTCCAGGTCAAGCAGTTTACCTTCTTGGTGATGTATGATTTTTATTGTCTTGCTCAGTATCCGTTCCACGTTTCGAATGCGATCTTCCACCTTCTCAATGCGAGTCTCTGCCACCACTATTTTTTGATTAATGCTGGCGAGCTCTGCCTTAATATCACGGAGCTGCTGCTTTATATCTTTCTGGACCTCCATTATTTCTTTCAGGATTTCGAAGACATTCGCCGCTTCATCTGAATGAGGCCCAGCAGCCGCCTCGTTAGGAAGCATCGGGTCGGAGAGCCGCTCGCTGCACTCCTCTCGGACGCGCGCGGGCTCCGCAGTGTAGCTTTTTTTATTTCCATTTCTTCTCCCCATTCTTGCCCCTCTTTTCAGTTCAAATATTTTTCGAAAAATATTATATTTGATGGGTTAATGGGGCTTAATACGCATTTGTCCGGAGGAGCTAGTGACTTAAGCTGCCATTCTCGACAATGACGTCACCGGAAAACCCAGGTCAAAGCATTCTAAGATCAAAGGTCAGCAACCCCAGAGGTTGGGTCAGCAGGTGCTGAGGAGATCAGTGATCCCCAGGTCAACAAGTCCTAAGTCTGAGGTTCGCACAGGCGGGGGTCATGAGGGCCAGAAACCTCCCAGGTCACTGAAAATCAAGCCCCAAAGGTCAAAACTGGGATCAGCGAGTCCTGGGGTTGATACCCAGAGATCAACAAAGTTCAGGGGGCAAAACTGAAAAGTTGAAATCCAGAACTTGACAAGTCCAGAGGTAGAAGCCCTTAGATGATACACTGAAGTCAGCATGTTTGGGGTAATGTGACAGAGAGAGCCCAGTAAACGCACTCCGGAAATATGCACACTTATATACACACACACATTAACATCGCCTTGTCATGGTGGGGTTGTTTTGCGGAGTGTGTGCACTTCAATGTCTTCCCCCTGGTATATTCTAATAATGGCTCCTAAAGGATTTGGCTTGAAGGTGCCTTTCCAGCCATATACAGTAGAATATTCCATTTCTTTATTAATAAGGATGTGTAAATATGTATCTATTGTTTGTAAACTGCATTTAAGGTAGATACTTCTGTTTATTTTGTGATGTGATTGTAACTACATTGTGGGGTGCAACGTATTCTGATCATGTGCAGTCTTAAATTAACTTGGTGGGTAATTAAAGTTGCTATGTCCTGGTGCCTAAGTAAAATAGGTTGGATCAATCTTCATGGCAGAGAGGGAGAGAAAGAGAGCTGCCAGAAGTTCACACAGGCCTAATAGTATGGAGCTAGTTATTGTGTTTTTCTGCTCCCAACATATCCTTGGATGTTAACACAAATGATGCATTTCATTGTATGTTTTGATGTACATGTGATAGATAAACAGAACAAAGACTATACCTGAATCCCTCACTGCCATTCAGGGCCTCAAACTGTCCATAAGACCATAAAACATAGGAGCAGGATCTCCCGGCGGCCACCCATTTCAGTGTTACTTCCCATTCCCATTCCGGCATGTCAGTCCATGACCTCCTCTACTGCCGCAATGAGGCCACACTCAGCTTGGCAGAACGACACCTTATATTCCATCTGGGTAGCCTCCAACTGAATGAGATGAACATGGATTTCTCAAACTTCCGATAATTGTTCCCCTTCCCCTCCTTCACCATTACTTATTACCATTTCACTCTCTCACCTTATCTACTTATCTGCCCAGGACCTCTCTCTGGTGCTCCACCCCTTTCCCTTTCTTCCATGGCCTTCTGTCTTCTCCTATTAGATTCCCCTTGTCCAAACTTTTATCTCTTTCACTAATCAACTTCCTAGCTCTTTACTTCACCCCTATGCCTCTCCCGGTTTCACCTATTACCTATGACCTCATACTTCTTCTTCTTCTCCCCCCCACCTACTTACTTTGACCTTATCTTTTTTTTCCAGTCCTGGCGTCTTGCTCCAAAACGTCAACTGTTTACTCTTTTCCATAGATGCTGCCTGGACTGCTGAGTTCCTCCAGCATTTTATGTGTATTACATTAACGTGATAGATAAATCTGAATCTAAATCTCAATCTCAATCTACACATAGCATTAGGGTTGCCCTGCATGGAAATATTTCCAGCTACCATCTGTTTACCTTGTTAATCATTGGGGAAGGCATCAGAACTTGAAGAATTTCTCTCTCTGACAAGAACAGAGTTGCTACTTAAAAAGGATGAGGGAAAATCCTAGGGTTCAGGGATGATAATGTGCTAATCTTCTCTGTGTAGGGACATCACCAGTAAAGCTCTGACTTGATTGATACCCATGATTATCTCTATGCTATGGCCATGAGCATGATCAGTATGATCAAGATCACAGGACATATGCACCATGTGCTTGCTATTTCATTGGCGACCTTTACACAATGTGCTCCTAGTTCTTCTGTAAGTTATCAGCAAAGGTCATAGGTTGCACCTAAAAATTCCAGCTTGTTTGTCAGAGGGAAAATATGTGCTACAGGAAATCCAATATCATTCAATGCCTGATGATGAGTGGACATGGAAGTACCTAGGCCAATTTCCCAATGGATGCCATTCCTAATGGCAATGGATCCAATTTTTAGGTATATTTTGCTCTATATTTTGCTTCTCCCTCCTGCATTGCCATCTACTGCTATCTCATGGAAGTACAGGTTTTAGTATTGAGCATTTTATTGTCTGAGATCAATATGTATTACCAAAACATTTTACATCACTTATCAAGAAACTTTAGAACATGACAGGGATTATTTTATAAAAAAAAAAGAACATGCCACTAGTGGGAGTATAGAACAACACTCTCTTACCCTCTTGCCAATATCTTTCCCCCATCCTTCACTCCAACCTTTCTCATCTGCTTTCATCCCATCATTTAGTTCCTCCCTTTACTTCTTTATCATGATCTCTCCTTCTTCTCATCTCTCTACCCTCATCTGTTTCTCTCATCTCTTAATTAAATTAGGTTTCCACTATAATCATTTTTGACCCAAATATTGCCCTTTGTATTGATTCATCATATGGAGAACCATGAAACTTCAGCCGATTTAAAATGCATTTGCAAAATTATAAGGCAGAGAATTTCATACCAATCAGTGAAAATTCTGGATCAACTTACAGTGAATAGCAGATTCTATGTGTTAATTTTCCATTCATGATCCAAATGAACTCGAAAACTCCACCAAATAATAAATGTTGATATGTTTTGTTTTGCTTCAGACATTACATCTTTTCATCTGAAGATAACACAAAAGCAGTTTGCATGTTGGCCCCAGTGGAAGATGACTGTTGTTTAAATAAGAGTAAACTTTGGTAGCTTTGATATTCTGATGATCATGAGCTTGAATAATTTCTCTCTTTAATAATCTAGCCCAGAATTTAACTTTCCATTTGCCTGTTTATGTATAGTTTAGTTTTCTAGATTCTACTGTATTTCTTTTTTTCTCTGTAAATGCCTACAAGAAAATGAATCTCACATCAGTATACGGTAATATACATACTTTGATATTAAATTTATTTTGAACTTTGAACTTCAATGAAGTTAAATTTTGATGAGAATATGACTGCAACAGATGTACCACCACCATCAGAGATGGAGAGCAAGTTAATTGCACTGTTGACTGACAGCCTGTAGTCAAGCTCAATATTTGATGTTTGATGCTTAGTATCTGAAACAGAAGGGATGGAATTATTTTTCTCTTTCAAACAGACAGGTTGTAGTGACCCTGTTAAAGGGAATAGCTGAATAAAAGCTCTTGGAATTAAAAGCACAGGCGGATGCTAATGTGTTTCTGCATTCTACTTTGTTGGCTTTTGGAATCCTTATATACAGTTTACATATTCTGTTTAACAATATACAAAACCATTAAAATTCTGTTCAATATTTAGAATTCTTGTATATGCTGCTCTGTCAACGGTTATGAGCACTTGCGTGACCTTTACAATGTATATTCATGCAACTTTTCCCACAAATGCCACTGACTCACCTATTACCAGGCTTGATGATGATAATATGATTGAATGGCAGGAAGTAGTGGTTAGATTCTCTTTAGTTGGAGATTGATGATATTTAGGTTGCATAGAAGTAATTTATAATTTATCAGTCCAAGCATGCATGCTATCTATTATTGCTACTTGCAGACATAAGTTGAAGATGACATTTCAACTTTCAAGAGAAGTTTGGATATATACATGGATGGGAAGAATATAGAGAACGATGGTCCAGGTGCAGGTTGATAGGACTAGGCAGAATAATTGTTTTGGCATGACCTAGGTGGGTCAGCGGTCCTGCTTCTGCACTGCAGTGTGATGATGCATGACCCTATAACAATAGTTGGAGATGAATACTTTAATCATCCAAACACCAGCAGTCAATAATTGACTTCATTAAGTCCATAAGACTATAAGACCATAAGACAAAGGAGCAGAATTAGACCATTCAACTCCACCATTTCATTATGATTTATTGTCCCTCTCAACCCTATTCTTCTGTCTTCTGTGCATAAACTTTGACACCATTCCTAATCAAGAACCTATCTACTGCATCTCCAATGTAAATATAGCCAATGACTTGGCCTCTACAGCCATCTGTGGCAATCAATTCCACTATAGAAGAAAAAGTTAACCAATGGAAGAGCATGCACCCCATGGAAAACATCCCTATGATCTGAGCAGACTAGAGGTCAACAAAAAAAAACACAAAAAAAACAACAGGGAGGCGTCAAATCCCTGGCTCAGGGTTGGAGACCTCTTCATAGAAGCAAAAGGACCAGCTGCTTAACACAAATATTATCAAAAGTACATAATAAATAACCAAAAAAAAACCCCCAAAAAAACAAAAACAATCCAACACATTTCAGGATCCTGCAGCAGTTTAACTCAATCTGATTCCTTACACAGGCACAGTCAGGTGACAAACATCATTAACCAGAATCTTGCTTTAAAATACAAACTCAAAAAAAAACACCATACCTTACTCAAAATACAAGCCTGATCCGAGCTTAGAGTCAGAGCCCTACAGATTATATTATGACCAATTCATTATTACTGTTAGGACTATCTATAATAAATGTCCAGATATAATAATACAGAAGAAATAAGCAAAGGCAACTTACTTAATAGATATGGACATTCCAAACACACAAGATACAGAAATCAATCAGTGAAAAACATGGGAAATATACTGAATTAAAAGAGGAAATTGAAAGACTGTGGAACATGAAGAGGGTCTACATTATCCCAATAGCACTAGCTACAACTGGTCTCATTCAATAGAAAGGATATTCTATATCAATAGAATATTCTATATTCTATATCAATAGAAAGGAAGGACATTAGCCTGGAGGATGTGGAATCAATATGGGTAGAGCTGCATAACACTAAGGGGCAGAAAACGCTGGTGGGAGTTGTGTACAGTAGTAGTGAGGTTGGGGATGGCATTAAACAGGAAATTAGAAATGCATGCAATGAAGGAACAGTAGTTATAATGGGTGACTTCAATCTACATATAGATTGGGTGAACCAAATTGGTAAGGGTGCTGAGGAAGAGGATTTCTTGGAATGTATGCAGGATGGTTTTCTGAACCAACATGTCGAGGAACCAACTAGAGAGCAGGCCATTCTAGACTGGGTATTGAGCAACGAGGAAGGGTTAGTTAGCAATCTTGTCGTGCGAGACCCATTGGTTAAGAGTGACCATAATATGGTGGAATTCTTCATTAAGATGGAGAGTGACATAAGTTAGTTCAGAAACAAAGGTTCTGAACTTAAAGAAGGGTAATTTTGAAGGTATGAGATATGAATTAGCTAAGATAGACTGGCAAATGATACTTAAAGGGTTGACGGTGGATATGCACTGCAAGCATTTAAAGATTGCATGGATGAACTACAACAATTGTTCATCCCAGTTTGGCAAAAGAATAAACTAGGAAAGGTAGTGCACCCATGGCTGACAAGGGAAATTAGGGATAGTATCAAGTCCAAAGAAGAAACATACAAATTAGCCAGAAAAAGCAGCACACCTGAGGACTGGGAGAAATTCAGAGTCCAGCAGAGGAGGACAAAGGGCTTAATTAGGAAAGGGAAAAAATACTATGAGAGAAAGCTGGCAGGGAACATAAAAACTGACTGTAAAAGCTTTTATAGATATGTGAAAAGAAAAAGATTGGTTAAGACAAATGTAGATCCCTTACAGTCAGAAACAGGTGAATTGATCATGGGGAACAAGGACATGGCAGACCAATTGAATAACTACTTTGGTTCTGTCTTCACTACGGAGGACATAAATAATCTTCCGGAAATAGTAGGGGACCGAGGGTCTAGTGAGATGGAGGAACTGAGGGAAATACATGTTAGTAGGGAAGTGGTGTTAGGTAAATTGAAGGGATTAAAGGCAGATAAATCCCCAGGGCCAGATGGTCTGCATCCCAGAGTGCTTAAGGAAATAGCCCAAGAAATAGTGGATGCATTAGTGATAATTTTTCAAAACTCTTTAGATTCGGGATTAGTTCCTGAGGATTGGAGGGTGGCTAATGTAACCCCACTTTTAAAAAAGGAGGGAGAGAGAAACCGGGGAATTATAGACCGGTGAGTCTGACATCGGTGGTGGGGAAAATGCTAGAGTCAGTTATCAAAGATGTGATAACAGCACATTTGGAAAGAGGTGAAATCATCAGATAAAGTCAGCATGGATTTGTGAAAGGAAAATCATGTCTGACGTATCTTATAGAATTTTTTGAGGATGTAACTAGTAGAGTGGATAGGGGAGAACCAGTGGATGTGGTATATTTGGATTTTCAAAAGGCTTTTGACAAGGTCCCACACAGGAGATTAGTGTGCAAACGTAAAGCACACGGTATCGTAGGTATGGTATTGATGTGGATAGAGAATTGGTTGGCAGACAGGAAGCAAAGAGTGGGAATAAACGGGACCTTTTCAGAATGGCAGGCAGTGACTGGTGGGGTACCGCAAGGCTCAGTGCTGGGACCCCAGTTGTTTACAACATATATTAATGATTTAGATGAGGGAATTAAATGCAGCATCTCCAAGTATGCGGATGACACGAAGCTGGGTGGCAGTGTTAGCTGTGAGGAGGATGCTAAGAGGATGCAGGGTAACTTGGATAGGTTAAGTGAGTGGGCAAATTCATGGCAGATGCAATTTAATGTGGATAAATGTGAGGTTATCCACTTTGGTGGCAAGAACAGGAAAACAGATTGCTATCTGAATGGTGGCCGATTAGGAAAATGGGAGGTGCAACGAGACCTGGGTGTCATTGTACACCAGTCATTGGAAGTGGGCATGCAGGTACAGCAGGCTGTGAAAAAGGCGAATGGTATGTTGGCATTCATAGCAAGAGGATTTGAGTACAGGAGCAGGGAGGTTCTACTGCAGTTGTACAAGGCCTTGGTGAGACCGCACCTAGAATATTGTTTGCAGTTTTGGTCCCCTAATCTGAGGAAAGACATCCTTGCCATAGAGGGAGTACAAAGAAGGTTCACCAGATTGATTCCTGGGATGGCAGGACTTTCATATGAAGAAAGACTGGATCAACTAGGCTTATACTCGTTGGAATTTAGATGATTGAGGGGGGATCTTATTGAAACGTATAAAATTCTAAAGGGATTGGACAGGCTAGATGCAGGAAGATTGTTCCCGATGTTGGGGAAGTCCAGAACGAGGGGTCACAGTTTAAGGATAAAGGGGAAGCCTTTTAGGACCGAGATGAGGAAAAACTTCTTCACACAGAGAGTGGTGAATCTGTGGAATTCTCTGCCACAGGAAACAGTTGAGGCCAGTTCATTGGCTATATTTAAAAGGGAGTTAGATATGGCCCTTGTGGCTAAGGGGGTCAGGGAGTATGGAGAGAAAGCAGGTACAGGGTTCTGAGTTGGATGATCAGCCATGATCATACTGAATGGCGGTGCAGGCTTGAAGGGCCAGATGGCCTACTCCTTATCCTATTTTCTATGTTTCTATCCCAACAACAGCATTAAACAATTCGACCTACACATCAATATTTATGCAGATCTTCAGAAGGTCATAATACTAAACACCACTAAAATGGTTCAAAAGTTTCTTCCAATTGACAAATGAGAGTGCTTGGCTATGGCCACACTACAGGTTTTACTAGCTTGAGCTAAGAAAAAAATAAAAATAAAATAATAAAAATTTATTTATAAAGCACTTTTCATTCAAACAATGTAGTTCAAAGTACTTTACAAGGGGATAAAGAACAAACATGAAATTAAAAGACAAAATATTGTTAGTGAAAAGCAAGGTTAAATAAATAGGTGTTGAGTTGGCATTTAAATGCATCAACTGAGTCTGCATCCACTATAGTTTTAGGTATTGAGTTCCACAGATTTGCAGCATAGTTAAAGACAGCAGAGAGTCAATTATCTTTTGTAGGTGATTGTTTTATTTTAAGAGACCAGCAGAAGAAGACCCAAGAGCTTGAGCTGGATTATAAAACGAATCACATGCAACATGGACTTTATAAAAGCAACTATCAACAGACAAGTGGGCATCACTCATTCACCTCTTGTACTGCAACAAATATTAATAGGTGTCTCAGGCTTCAGGAAAGTAGAGAAAAGCTGACCCTGCATTCCATAAATTCAGAGTGCCCGGCAGCTTAGACCCTTTATCAATGGATCCGTGAGAGGGTGGTCAGGATTGGCAGTATCAGGAAGGTGAAAGAGTTTGGATGGGAAGCTTCAGGTTGAATTCCCCAGGGAGTCTTCTTTGTAGTTTGTTTTTCTCTCAGTGAGGTTACCACTGGACTGCCAAATAATCTGGATCTCGAAATAACATGAAGTGGTTCTTTAACAAAGTAACGGGAATCAAATCTGAATATTCTCCTGATAGTTAACCTTGCAAACAAGGAAGAGAGCTTTAAAATCAATTCTAAACGATAGAGGAAGAGGAAGATAATACTGAGTAGTTAGGATGGGAGTGATATACTCCCCCTTCCTGGTTTTAGTTAAAAGTGTAGCAACTTTGAGAAAACAAAATGGCTGCTTTATGATACTGATGTTGTGTAGCAGGCAGCCAGCATCTTAGAGCCATGCAGAACTTGGTAGAAAATGTTCATGGTAGATGGTTCCTTGCAAGATGCAAAATTAAATTGATAAAACATGATGGTAAATTTTCAGATTTCTTTTAAAAACATGAATAAATATTTTTAGCATCAGGCTGGAAGGAAAAAAGAACTCTTAAAAATTCATTGCTGAGATCACAGTGAACAACACAGTTATCTTGTTGCACTGATGCTGCAATCATGAGGTCAAAATGTGACACATTTCACTAAGAGCATTCTCAATTAAGAAAGTATTATTATTATTACCTAACAGTTATGTTAACATGGGCAAGAATGAAGGACTAGTTTCCTTAGCAAAGAAGTCATTGATTGACATAGAAACATTGAAACATAGAAAACATCAGAGGGATCTTGGGGTCCGAGTCTATAGGACACTCAAAGCAGTTGTGCAGGTTGACTCAGTGGTTAAGAAGGTGTGCGGTGTATTGGCCTTCATCAATCATGGAATTGAATTTAGGAGCCGACAGGTAATGTTGCAGCTATATAGGACCCTGGTCAGACTCCACTTGGAGTGGAAGGCCTCCATCGAAGGGCCTGTATTGTGCTGTAGGTTTTCTATGTTTCTTTGTTTCTACATACAACACAATACAGGCCCTTCAGCCCGCAAAGCTGTGCCGAACATGTCCCAACCTTAGAAATTACTAGGCTTACTCATAGCCCTCGATTTTCCTAAGCTCCATGTAGCCATCCAGGAGTCCTTTAAAAGACCCTATTGTTTCTGCCCCCACCATCGCCGCCGGCAGCCCATTCCACACACTCACCACTCTCTGCGTAAAAAACTTACCCCTGACATCTCCTCTGTACCTACTTCCAAGCACCTTAAAACTATGCCCTCTCATGCTAGCCAATTCAGCCCTAAGGAAAAGCCTCTGACTATCCACATGATCAATGCTTCTCATTATCTTGTACAAATCTATCAAGTCACCTCTCATCCTCCATCGCTCCAAGGAGAAAAGGCCGAGTTCACTCAACTTATTCTCATAAGGCATGCTCCCCAATCCAGGCAACATCCTTGTAAATCTCCTCTGCACCCTTTCTATGGTTTCCACATCCTTCCTATAGTGTGGCAAGCAGAATTGAGCACAGTACTCCAAGTGGGCTCTGACCAGGGTCCTATATGGCTGCAACATTACCTCTCGGCTCTTAAACTCAATCCCACGGTTGATGAAGGCCAATACACCATATGCCTTCTTAACCACAGAGTCAACCTGCGTAGCAGCTTTGAGCGTCCTATGGACTTGGACCCCAAGATCCCTCTGATCCCCCACACCGCCAAGAGCCTTACCATTAATGCTGTATTCTGCCATCATATTTGACCGACCAAAATGAACCACCTCACACTTATCTGGGTTGAACTCCATCTGCCACTTCTCAGCCCAGTTTTGCATCCTATCAAAGTCCCATTGTAACCTCTGACAGCCATCCACATTATCCACAACACACCCAACATTTGTATTACAGCAAATTTACTAACCCAACCCTCCACTTCCTCATCCAGGTCATTTATAAAAATCACAAAGAGTAGGGGTCCCAGAACAGATCCCTGAGGCACACCACTGGTCACCGGCCTCCATGCAGAATATGACCTGTATACAACCACTCTTTGCCTTCTGTGAGCAAGCCAGTTCTGGATCCACAAAGCAATGCCCCCTTGAATCCCATGCCTCCTTACTTTCTCAATAAGCCTTGCATGGAGTACCTTATCAAATGCCTTACTAAATTCCATATACACTACATCTACGGCTCTACCTTCATCAATGTGCTTAGAGACATCCTCAAAAAATTCAATCAGGCTCATAAGGCACAGCCTGCCCTTGACAAAGCCATGCTGACTATTCCTAATCATATTCTGCCTCTCCAAATGTTCATAAATCCTGCCTTTCAGGATCTTCTCCATCAGCTTACCAACCACTGACGCAAGACTCACTGGTCTATAATTTCCTGGGCTATCCCTACTCCCTTTCTACAACATCCACAACCCTCCAATTCTCCAGAACCTCTCCCGTCCTCATTGACGTGTGTAATCAGGTGTGAATGAGGACAACATTAATCCTACATAACAGTCGACTAATACAGCCTGGACTACAATAATCGCCTAATCGGATTTTAACGAACCAATCTCAGATTACATAATTGGCAACCAATAGAAATGGCATGCGTATACACACACACACACACACACACACACACACACACACACACACACACACACACACACACACACACACACACACACACACACACACACACAGACTAATCACAGGACACATAAAAGATGAACTATATTGATCACCAACATTTCATTCGAAGTTGCACTGATGATGTTGCCTAGCTGGGTAATGAAACATCTGCAAGCTAACAAACCAACTCGGTGAGCCACTCAATAACAACGTCCTCAACCTGAGCTACAAATCTTTTCCAACATCTTACTAAGGTAGTATAAAAGAGAAAAAAAAATCCAGAACATTGTGTTACATTTACAGAGAAATTGTACTGCTGGTGGACAAATAAAGTGCAAGGGTCAAGGCATCGTAGACTGAGAGATCAAGAGCTAATCTTCTTTAGGTTTCATTCAAGACTTTTATAATTATGGGATAGAAGATGCCCTTGAATCTGGTGGTACATGTTCACAAGCTTTTGTAAATTCTGCCTGAATTTGGGGAAAAGAAGCGAGAATGACTAAATTGCAAGGGGCTCTTGATTAGGTTAGCTGTTTTCCTGAGGAAGTGAGAAGTCTAGAAGAGTCATTAGAGGAGAGGTTGATTTTCATGCTGGACTGGGCTATGTTTAAAAAGACAAAATGGAAACAGCTCATTTCTCTAACAACTGATGTCCACCCCCAAATAAAAACTCAAAGTGATAAATTTTGTAGTTATTCTGAAATGAATTAAACAGGCTTGAGCAATCAATAGAACCCACATTATGTTGACCTACAGGTGCGTATTTTATGAGTCGATTGACTTGGTTAAATTCTCACTTCAATGATCTATTGAAAAACATGAATAGCTGCTCCAAAAGTAAACTGAATATGTTATGTAAACACTTCAATGCCCCACTGAGTGGCTTGTACAGGTACTCCAAAAGTTTAACAAAGAGGTTAAATAAACACTCCAAAAATCTATTAAATAGAGTATACAGATGCTCAAAAACCCACAGAATAGATTAAATAAACACTGGAAAAGCTTTTAAACATGATTTACAGGAAAGTAGTGGGAATGCTGTTAAAACCAAGCAGTTCCATCTACTGCTACAGAATTACCATTTAATGCTGGTCTTGGGAGTAATCCTCTCATTAGATTCTATCAGGAGCCTTGTTAACAATTTGAAATTTCAACTTCAAGTTCAAGTTCAAATTCAAGTTCCAGCTTATTGTCATTTAGCTGTATACATGTATATCACCAAATGAAACACCATTCCTAAGGAGCCCAACACAGTACACGTAACACACACAACACATAAATATAACCACAAATATAACAGAAGATTGACATTTGGCATAAGCTGCATTTATAATACAAGTCAAAATGTAAACAGTATAATGCTACTGGCACTTCCTATGTAATAAAATCTGGGTGGTTCCAAGGATTCCAGTTGTCTCATGGCCTGGGGGAAGAAACTGTTTCTCATCTAAACAGTCCTTGTCTTTATACTATTGTTCTTCCCACCTAATCATAGGGGGTCAAAAAGATTATTGGACAGGTGGGAGGGATCTATAACAATGCTAGGGCCCTGCATACTCAATGCTTGTATCTCAGATGGGTGGAAGGCATACACCAATAATCCTTTCAGCATTCACAGTTTTTTGTAGGGTCTATCCATCAAATGCCTTACAATTCCCATACCAGTTGGTGATGCAGCTGTCAGGACACTCTTGATGGTGTCCCGTAAAAATTGTTTAGAATGGGTGGGGACAGCCAATCTCTTCAGGAACTGGAGATGATCCTGTGTTTTCTTGACTAAGGAGATGGTGTTGAGGAACAGTTGAGATCATCCATTTGCACCCCCTCATGTATATGGAAATGTTGTGTTATTTTAATCTGATGTAGGCTATGTCCAAAGACTCCCACTATACAGGCCATGCCCTCTTCTTGCTACTAGCAGCAGGTAGGAGGTCCCACAACACTAAGTTCAGAAACAATTATAATCTAATGACCATCAGGCTCATGAACCACTGTGCATAACTTCATTCACCACTACTTATAATGGCCTGGATTAATCAGACCCAGCAACTTGTGGGTGGAGGAATGTGGTAATAAGCATATAAGCACAAAAAGTAACTTAAGCCTAATTTATTGTCATAAAATAGAAAGCACAATTAAAAAATAAAAACACAAAATGCTGGCAGAACTCATCAGGCCAGACAGCAACTATGGGAGGAGGTAGTGACGACATTTCGGGCTGAAACCCTTCATCAGGAGTCTTAAATTAAAACACATGAACATCAGCACAATTAAAACACATGAATAAGTCATGATAAATCAATTAAACACTTCAATGGTTGCTCTTCATCCATTAGTTCACCAATGTTTTGGACACGACATTCTTTGGACTCACAAAAGGACATTAAGGTCAAACACATACACAAGAGCCTGCATGCAGACACTAAGCAAGAATCCATCAACCTAACTCCCAAGGTGACCAACAGACATTTTGTCATTAACAGATATCCTTATGTTAATGGTCCCTGAGACTAAGAAATAATCCAGTTAAGAATCTAGCTACAATCAGCAAACATACTAGAGGTATTAAGAGACCAACTTGCTAAGAGTTCATAAAGAGTTAAATTGTCATTTTGACCTTCCAGGCATTCATCCAATGTTTTACAAAATCTAATAAAACACGCTACCCTGAACTGATTATATGACCTACAGACTCACTTTAAAGTTTGCTTTACAACTCATGTTCTCAATGTTATTTTTATTTACAAAGTCTATCTTCTTTTGCACAATAGTTGCTTGTCAGTCTTAGTTTATGTATAGTTTTCAAAAAATTCTATTATATTTCTTTATTTCTTTAATGTTTGCAAGAAAATAAATCTCAGTAGATTAGTAGAGCTACTAGGACTTGATGTTTCAATCCCAATAATAAAGTCAGCACTCTCGATGTTGGCAGTAAGCTTGGAGTGGTGACGAGGAGGGTAGCTACATTATCGGGGTCATCAGGTGGGCACCCTCCTTCTTTGATGTTTTGTTAATAAGCTCACAATGTCTCCAGAGAGCTCAACGGTGCTACTTGGCATCCCAGGTACACCCCCCTCAGTTCCGTACTCTCCTGTCTTCATCTTGCAGCCCAGTTGTTGTTTTTCCTTTTAATCCAAATCCAGTTGCTGCTTTCCTCTGCTGTGTTTGACAAGGACTTGATTGCTTGTTGGAGGGAGACACCCCTCACCCCCACCTTCTTCAATAGACTGGTCGTAGATGTAGCAACGAATCCCCTGCATCCCACTTCTACAGGGAAAATCTTGGTCTTCCAGCCGTTCTGAGCAGCTTCCGTTGCCAGTTCAGAGTACTTGGTCTTTTTCCTCTCATAAGCTTCTTCAACATCATCTTCCCATGGTACTGTCAATTCCACAACATATGCCAGCTTGGCTGTTGTGGACCACAGGACTATGTCTGGCCAGAGTGTTGTAGCCGCAATGTCTGCAGGAAACACAAGCTTTTTCTCGAAGTCCATGTCCATTTTCCAATCCCGAGCAACATGCAGAATGCTTATATCCTTTGATGTTACTTGGTGCTCTGGAGGTTGGCCTGCTGGTACAAATCGTGTGATGTGAACACTTCTTGCCGATGTTTGTGGGAGAGCATTTATGGTGGTTTGCCTCTGTTCCAAGATTGATGCCAGCTGTCTGAGAACTTGGTTATGCCGCCAAGTATACCACCCCTGGCTGAGGCTCATGGTGCATCCTGTTAAAATGTGCCTTAGTGATCCAGGTGCTTGACAAAGAGAGCAAGTGGGGTCTTCTCCCCACCACTGGTTCAGGTTTTGAGGTGTTGGTAGGAGGTCATAAGTGGCTCTGATGACAAAACTCAGCCGAGATCCCTCCATCTCCCAGATTTCACGCCAACTGAGTTTCCTCTTTTCCAGGCTCTCCCAATTAGTCTATTGGCCCTGCTTGGCCATTACGACGGCCCTGGCATGTCACTCTGCCTCCTCCTGTCTCCTCACCTCCTCCACCACAAGCGGTCTCTTCAAGGTAGTATATGGTAACATATTCATACTTTTATAATAAATTTACTTTGAACCTTGAACTCTGAACCCACAGACACTTCATCTCATGTTCACAATATTTATTGTTTATTTACTTATTATTGTTTGTATTTTACTTTTTCTCAGTTCAAGCTGTGAAAACCTGAGCCATTGCCATAGACAAGCATACTCATTTGTCAATTGCTTGGTACTTATGGACTATTCTAGTGGTGTTTAGTATTGTGGCTTTCTGAAGATTTACGTAGATATCACGGTGTAGACCTAATTATTTAATGCTATTGTGCAGTGCGTTTGAGATGATACCCATTGTAAATATTGCTGTTGGGATGTATACCTTGTTCATGTTCCAAAGTCTTTCAATTTCCTCTTTCAATTCTAACTGTTCTGTAATTTTTTAATGTCTGTTTCTCCTCTTCCTCCTGTCCCAGATATTGTTAATCTAATTGTGTCCAAGTGTACATAGAGTTTTCTATAATTTATCATCTCAGTTCTTACCTTTCTTTGTAAATTTTCCAGGTCACTATCAGATCAAGATATCATGCCAAAAAGAATATATTAATATGTGTATTAATATTATTATCTTCCATCTACTTTTTAGTTAAGTTATGCAGAGGAGTTATTAGTTGACATTTAAGTGCAAGTACTGTAGAATGGTTTCATTTATAAATTTTGTTTGGACTATTTAATTCAAGATGATCACAGGATTATGGAGGATGTTTCAATTTGTGACTAAGGAAAATAAGATTCAGAAACTGTTAGTAAATTAGGACTTCAATTTGCTTTCTCTGATGTAACAGCCTGAACATAAAAAGATCAACATGTTGTCATCTCGATTGTCTTCTTCTCCATCTTATTCCTGCTCATTTAACATTTAAGCTTGACATAAAAGTTCTTTCTTCACTCTTTCCTTCTGTATGTTTGAATTCCTGCCCCTCCCTCTCCAATCCCTATATCTTCCGATAAGCAGAAGAGGTTTTCTCTTTTTATGGTGTAATCAGCCCTTAACCTCCTTTGTTGCAGATTTCCTTCATCTGTGAAACCATTCTAGTAATTTTCTTTTCTCTCTGTGCCCTCTTTAGGATCTTCACAACCTTCTTAAAATCCAATGACCAAAACATAGATCTAATTTATTATGAAGACTTCTGTAAAGACAACCTTGTGAAAATGTAGAGCTACTGAATTTCCCTTGTCACTCTCCATATTACCTCACCAGATATAATTCTAGCAAATCAATAAGTATAAGCTACCTTGAACAAATCCATAAGTCTGTGTCTTTATTGACGCTTTGCTGCACGCATGAGTGCTCAGTGGGGGGTGCTGATGCTTTTTTTTTTGCTGGAGGGGGAGGGGGCGCCGTTGCTTTGCTGCTCCTTATGCGTGGGAAGGGGAGCTGGGGGGGGGGGTGTTTGAGGTTCTAACATTTAACTGTTATTCATTCTTTGGACCACTCCTCTGTTTTCGTGGGTGTTTGGGAAGAAGAAGAATTTCACGATGCATATTTTATACAGTTCTTTGACATTTAATGTACCTATTGAACCGACTTGCAATCTATCCATACACACTGTATAGGTTCTAGATGTATTTAATTATTTTCCCAAGCCCCCAGAATTACATGGTGCTTAGGAACACGGTCAGGTTGAAATATTCAAGAACCATATTTTCTAAAGAGCTATATCAATATTTCTTGAACAGCAAACCAGGAAATTAGCTGATCACAACAATGGTTGATAGGGAGATTTCCCCTTTTTCTCCCTTGAACTTTGTCCTAACTTTGAACTAACTGTTATTTCAGCAACTATTTGGGTAACAAGCTGATAACTGTAACTTTGATGGAAGAATATGAAAACCTAAAGGTGAAAAAAAACAAAATGAAGTCAATTAACTCCTATGCTTGTTCTACCATCAAGTGACTTATCCTGCTTCATTCCTGACTGATATTCTCTGATCTCGTCAGGTTCCAAAAATCCATCAGTCTCAGTATTGAATTTACTCAATAACTGGGCATCCGCAAGTCCTCTTTTACTATTCTCTGTGTAAAAGAAAATCCCTTCATCTCAGTCCCACTTGGCCAATCTCTTATCATGCTTCAATAAAATGGTGAGCTTTTGTTGAAGTCAAAACAACAGTTCCTCTCATAAAAAATTAGGACTATTTTTAGTGGCAGTTCAGTTTGCAAGCTATATAAATTATTGAAGACAAAATAAACTGCAGATGCTGGAATCTGGCACTGTGCCTTTTTCTTCAGCAAGAAATTCTCATCCCTCATGGATGATTCTTTCTCAAATCTCCAGTACATTCTTTCCATTTAGACTCTCTTTTCTGGACTTCCAGTCTTTCTTGACATTTTCATTTCTCTTTGCTTAATATCAACCATCTTGACACCTTCACTCCCCTTCACTCCCAATCTTAGTCCCTTTGACTTTGCTCACTTCAGACCAATTCCAACTGAGTCATCAAGCCCACAGACAATATTATTCCATTGTAGCCTAGTACACTTACCTCAGCTTTACAGAGGCTGGATGCAAGTTTTCTGACACCTCCTCATACATTCTTCTGGCCTCGAACCCAATTATCTAACACCTGGCCACTGTTTTCTGAGCCATTACAAATCTCAGTTTTCAGGAGATCTCCCCTCCATCCTCCATCCAGAGCATCCATCTTCATAATGCCTAAATCTGCATTGCCTACTTCTTCCTCTTACCTAAGATCTATAAAGAGGATTGCCCTGTTTATACCTGTTGTTTCTACCTGTTCTTCCCTCCAAACATAAATACCTGGGCTGCTCCTGTCTCTGCAGATATGCATTCCCTGCTACCTGGGCCTGTGATTTGGTTGACTAGGTCCAGAAGCAAACTGACCAGGAGACCGTCACCAGACTATAGGTCCCACACCACTAGGTTCAGGAACATTATTACCCTTCACTCATCAGACTCGTAAACCAACATGGATAACTTCATTCACTTCAAGTCTAAACTGATTCCACAACTTATGGACTCACTTTCAAGGACTCATGTTCTCAGTTTTACTTATTTATTATATTTGCACAGTTTGTCTTCTTTTGCACATTGTTAGTTTGTCTGTGTGTGTCATTTTCATTGATTCCATTGTATTCCTTGTTCTGTTGTTCTACTCCGAATGCCTGCAAAAATGAATATCAAGGTAGTATATCGTGACATACAGTCTATATATAATGATAATAAATTTACTTTGAACTTTTAACTTCAAACTTTATTTTCCAGTATTTGCAAAATCTTTTGTACCTCCATTTTGTGAAACACCTGTGCTCTTTCCATAACAGCCACTTAAAGCTTCCTGCTTCACATCATTTCAACTTTCCTTCCCAATCTAGTATCAACCATTCTGTCCTTCGCTTTATCCATTGCCATGGTGAAGCTAAAAGCAAACTGGAAGAAGAACATCTCATATTCTTAACATGAGAAAGACTGCAGATGCCGAAAATCTGAAGCAACACACAAAATGCTGGAGGAACTCAGTAGGCCAGGCAGCATCTATGGAGAAGAGTAAACAGTCGATGTTTCAGGCTGAGACTCTTCATCAGGACTGGAAAGGAAGGGGGAAGGAGTTAGACTAAAAAGGTGGGGGTGAGGGGAGGAAATAGGTCAAGGTTGCAGGTGAAACTGGGACAGGAGGAGGGTGTGAAGTAAAGAGCTGGGAAGTTGATTGGTGAAAGAGATAAAAGTGCTGGAGAAGCAGGAATCTGATAGGAGAGGACAGAAGGCCATGGAAGAAAAGGAAAGGGATGAGCTCCAGAGGGAGGTGATGAGCAGGTAAGAAGAAAAGGTGTGAGAAGGAAAAAAGAATGGGGAAGGATGAAGGAGAGATGGGAAGGTAATTACCGGATGTTCATGCCATCAGTTTGGAGGCTATACAAAGGGAATATAAGGATTTGCTCCTCCAACCTGAATGTGGCCTCATTGTGGCATTAAGGAGGCAATGGCTTTTCTTTCCAAAACAACTGAGATTATCCTGCCTCTTTAAAGAAGGGACTTCCCTTCCTCCACCTGCTGAGTAGCCTACATCCCAATGAAAACTGAGCATTTTCTGAAGACCCACAGCCAATCACCTGCCCTGCTAAATTTCTTCTTCCTTGGTTCGCATTTCCTCCTCCCTCCTCCTGCTTTCATCTGATCATCATATCTACTTCTGCTCAACTGGTTCCACCAATCGTCCACTAGCCTCTTTCTCATCCCCACCCTTGTACTGCAATGTACTGGCAATCTTTCCTTCTCCCTCATAGTCCTGAAACAAGATCTTGACCTGAAATGTTGAATTGGACTTTATGTCTCCGGAGATGCTGCTGGATCCAATGAGTTATTCCCATGTTCTGCTTTTTTTTTCTATGTAAGTTATTATTTACTATCAAGATATTTGATAAATTGTTTAAAATATAAGACTGACTTTTTTTCCCTTATTTTTCTTCATTTAAAATGTGGTTTTCATTATCAGTGCTTGAAAGATTGTTATTGCTATTTATAATTAATACAACCAAGACTCTCGAGATTTCCAATTAAGCAATGGTAAGTCATTACAGAAGTTCAGAAATACTGAGATTATTGTTCTCTATATCCTGCTGGTTGATGAAGGTGCATGATAAACACATTCAAGTAAGTATTTAGTGTTTAATTATAGTTCCTAGAAATGTGGTTACTATAATTAATAGTTTAATCATCATCATTGCAACAGTCAGTTATTTACATTTTTTATTTAGAGATGAATAGAGAATGGATTGATGGAAGTGGTTAAAATAAATAATCCTGAGGTCTGGATGTCAAAATTAAATAGCTTTATCAAACCATTTTTTTATTTGTATATAAAAGTCCTGTACGTAATTCAGCTGTCACAATTCAAAATCGGTGACCTAGAAATATGGGTGAACAAAGAGGTAAAGGATAATTAAACATCTACAAAATGGTGATCAAATTACAAACAAGAGAAAATCTGCATATGCTGGAAATCTGAGCAACATGCACAAAATGCTAGAGGAACTCAGCAGGCCGGGCAGCATTTTGTGCATGTTGTTTGTACAAAATGGTGATGTCCAAGGATTTTAAGATAATGGGTGTTCCTCAGCATTGTCATAGTGCAGACTTATTCATTAGAAGTAGAGAAATAGCAGAGATACAGGAAAGTTTCACCAATGTCCAGTATCACAATGGTCCCCAAGCCAAGTGGATGGGTTCAGGGGAGTGAATAGCTCCTATGGAATAGAGTTTTTTTTTAATGCTGTGAGCATGAAGAGTCCAAATTTTCCAGTGATGGTCTCAAAAACCATAGTGTATGACTGACAGTAATGTCTAGGTTTGAAAGTGGTTTGGTTAATGTCAGAAGGCTTGAAGTGTGCAAGAGATGGAAAAGAGGAAAGCAGATTGGAACAGGAGGCACGGAGACTTGAGGTGACAGAGTGAGTAGATCATAATAATAATCTGTCAATCCATTCTGTTGGAGAAACACTCCTGTGGACTGCACATCTGGTTGAGTGACTTACCTTCTTGTTTGTTTATCAAGCCATTGCATTGGTGTCATGAAGAAATGGTTTTGGATGGATCTTGGCAAATCAAAAGTCGGTGCAAGTCTCTTTCTTGTAGGGCGTGGGTAAGTGAGGGGCGTTGTGTACATACATTCAGAGATAATTACTGATGCACCATCAATAACTCTCTCTGAGACGTGAAGGTGAGATATCGGCTTTTATTGACTGGAAGAAAGAAGTGGTTGACCACCATACTACATCCTGGAGACAGAGAGGCCGGGCTCAGGCCTCAATCGCCTTTATACCAGGGTCTGTGGGAGGAGCCACAGGAGCAGTCAGCAGGGGGTGTGTCCAGACAGGTATATGTAGTTCACCACAATTACCTTCCTGCCTAATTCCCACACCCTTCCCCGCCAACAACAGTAACAATAGCATGAAATGCAGTGCTTGTCTAATGGACATATTAAATCTGAATTTCTATGCCTGATTTTATCAATGAAGAAACGTTGACTAAAATAAAAGCCAGTCTTCCATTCAAGAAAGAAATTTCTGAAGTACTTATTATCTTCTTGTTGATACTTGGATCTATAGTTCACCATTTAGTTTTCCAATGGATAATCTACATAGTAGTTGAATGCTGGAATTGAAATGATTTCTTAGTATTGCAGACCATTTCTGAGCAATGTCATAAAAGTTTACAAATAGGAAATAACACTGAGGGTGCAGGCTAAAAGATTTTGTTTTTTCTCTGTTTTTTTAACTACTCAGAACACTAGTCACTAACATCTACTTAACCTCTCATTCTATCAATGCTACATGTATTAAGTTTTACTTTTTCCCGCAACTCACTGACCTATTTTCCCATATTGCTGTTCTACAAGGGGTTGGGAAGGTGGCACCCGGAATATTGTGTATAGTTTTGCTTGTCCTGCTAAAGCAAAGACACATTAAGCTGGAAAGAGTGCAAAGAGGATTTACGAGAATGTTGGAGAAGTCAAGGGCCTGAGTTATAGTGAGAGGATGGACAGCCAAGGCCTTATTCTTTGAAACATAAGAGACTGAAGATGACCTTGTAGAGGCGCATATGATCATGGGGATCATAAATAAATGTGAAAGAGCACAATCTTTTTTTTCCCTGGGAAAGGGAATCAGAAATTAGAGGGCCTAGGTTTGAGTTGAGTGAGAAATGTTTGTAAGTGATTTGAGCAGCAATTTCTTCTTCTAGAGTGTGTTGCATATATGGAACAAATTTCCAGATAAAATGGTTGAGGCAGGTACATTAACAACATTTAAAAGACACTTGGACAGTTACATGGATAGCAAAGGTTTAAGGATAGGAGCCAAATGCAGGTAAATAGGACTAGCTCAGATTGGCACATTGCTCAGCATGGACAAGTTGGGCTGAAGATCTTGTTCCCATGCTATATTAGTCCGTTTAAAGACCTTTATGTCTTAAGCCAAACTAGCTTAAATAGGCATTTTCGTTGGCATGTTTCTATGCTGCATTGTTCTGTACCTTGATGAATCTATGGCCAATATCTTCCTATTCAGCGAATCAATGCTGATGCCAGCAATGAATGTGGCGTAAGAAGCAGTTTAGAAGATTAGCCTTCCATTCTCCATCGAACCACTCTTGATCATTTCAGGATCCCCTACAATGTTTGCAGCTACTTAAACCCTTGTAAAAATATTCACTGATGTTCTGTAAGAAATGAGGTAACCACTTTGCACACGATAGGCATACTTAATCCCAAACCTATCAATGATTTTAATAATAAATTTTAGTGATTTTAAATAAACCATAAACATTGATCAGAATACTTGGGGTAGCTTCCCTATTCAGATTTAAAATAGTTACGTTCACTCAGGAGAACAAAGTGGGAGAGGGGTTGTGATGATGCTTATTTTAATACCTCATTCAAAAGACACAACACCCCTCCCCCATCAAAGTATCACCTAGATCATGATCATGTGCCCAAGTCTATGGTGAATCTCATACTCACCCCTTCTAAAGCAGAGGCATGAGGAGCTAAAAGCCATTAGAATTTGTGATTAACAATAACTATGAAGATTAGACCATGTTGAATGGACATCAATTTGCATTTGAACAGTAGAAATGAGTGGCTATGTAAAATTAGAAATGGTGATTCAGCTTTTCACAAATTTCTTTTGTATCAGAATCTTGCATTATGACTATCAGGCACAGAGACTCATTCAGTTCTGCTCTATTCACAGTGATGGTGATTGGTGCATCATTATTAATATGAACTACGATTCATCTCTGATTTAATTCTCATTTGACTGTAAAGTCCAATTTTCTCTTCTAGTGGTTTTAGAATATGACTGACCCAAGGACTGATTATCTCTGATTTCCTTTTGATTTATTTCCTTCAAGCTTCTCCTCAAGCTTTGTTGTGCCATCATGAGCCCGTTTATGCCATGTTTTATTGTCATTGGCACCATGATTTCATGGGTCGGCTTAAATGCCACAGTTAGTTAAAATGGTCTTCAGTCACCCTTTAAATCATCAGAACTAAAGACCTTGAAAGCATTAACCAAGCTTTTTAGCCACTGATCTAGGAGTAACAAGAAACAAGGGAAAGAATTCAGAAGAGTTAATCGAACAACATAAATGTATGCTGGGAAATTGGATGCTCCCCATATCCTCGGACAGCAATGTCCAAATTCCATTCACAGAGTCAATTGCAAAAGAATATAAGAACAAAAGATCAACCCATTCTATCAGTACTGCTCATAATAATAAGATAGCTGGACTTTCGCCACTGCACCCAATCCACAATCTCCTTCCCAAATGCTCAGACAAACTCCATCCTCTATTTTTCCCCTACCTCTCTAGTTTCCATACTATTTTCCACCATCTTCTCCTCCAATCACTCCACAGTGCTCCTGGATAGATCACTGATTTAATATGTGTTTAAAATCATGAAGTATTGGAGTATAAAATAAGGTTTTTTACCTGCAGCAAGATAATTGGTAGTAAAGGGCAGTGGTTTAAAATAATTAGATGGACAATTTTTATGCATCATCTTATTATAATCTGAAAGGCATTGTTTGAAAAGCTGTAGGAAACAGACCCAGTGGTAACTTTGAAAGGAGAAAAGGAGTGTGGCTTGAAATGGAGAAAATTCCCAAACAATGGGGAAAGAGATAAAAATGAAGATTTGGGCTACTGCTTCCAAAGAGTTATTGAAGGTATCATGGGACTACTAACTTTCATCTGAATGTGATATTCTATGCCTCTACTCCTCAAATATGGATAAATAATGTGATGTTAAGAGTTGTAGAAGTTTTATTCAAAGAGCCCTGAGGATGAAAGGTTTCATGCACGAGGCAAGTAATGATCACTATATTGGAGATTGATCATTACACCCCGAGTGTCTGAAATAAGATGCTCTTCACATCCCACCACCACTTTTGCTCCCAAAACCAGGAACCAACTTGCTACCTGTGATTAAAGCCTGCTCCAGTCTAAAAAACTGAAATGTCATTTGCCAGGAAATCTGGTCCCCAAAAGGGCTCAATCACAGTTCATATACACATGCAAAGAATGTCATATGGACTTCCCATCAACAATTACTGCATAGTGAATCCTGCCCAACCAATGACATAGCCAGGTTCTGTCAATATTTGGACACTAGATTCATATACAATGAACACAATGCTGAAAAGTTTGATAATGGACTCAAACAAACCGCTTCTGGTTCCATTAGAAACCATTACCATATTATGCTAAGCCACGTGTCGAGCTAAAGCATTTGCTTGACATGGGATTTGTTCCAAGATATCTGATTACACATAGGGGGCATCAGAAGAATATAGTAACACATTGGGGAAGTACAGTGAATGAGCTATCAAGTGACATGCTTATCTCCCAAAAGGGTAAATTAACTTAAATTCAGTTAATGAAAAATATTCCAACTGAATGAGTTGATATTAGAGATCTCAGAAATTCTGAATTCAGGGAAGGGTATCTGTTACCTCACCGAGTCTGAACTATACATGAATCACAGTTAAATATTTAACTATACACAGTTAAATGCCCACTGAAGTGGCCTCATAAGCTATTCCATTCAAAGAAGATTAAGCATAACATTCTGGTGTCCATATCTTTCAAATTAATTGCAAACACCCAGAAGGGTTTTAATATACATCGGTGCCTCTAGACAAGATAGAGGAAATTGCATCTCTTTTCTCATCATAATCTGATTGTCCATACTGGAAAGTGTGCTCAAGGGTTGCAGTGATGCAGACAATTATTGCTATAGGTTACACATAAAGAGTTCTAACGGAGGGAAACCAACAGTCGTAACTCTGCATCTGAAAGCATACCTTCACTGATGGATGGAAGGAAATTAGATAGGGCAAAAAAAGCTGTCTTGAAAGGATTTTTAGTTTTCTCTCTGACATTTGTCAATTATTCCATTTTACTGAATAATTTCTCTTTATGAGGGATCGGGACCAAAAAGGAGTCTGTCATTGAGTAAGGAGATGGAGATTATTTTCTTCTCACTTGATGAGGAGATTTATATGACGCCCAAAAGCTTCTGAGGGAAGAAACCGTCTTTGTAATTGACTGTGAAGTAAATGGTTTTCAATCTGCTGCAACTTAATTAGAAATAACTGCTCTTATCTCTTTTCATACGGCCAGGCTAGTAACAAATTATATGTGGAGAAAACAAGGCCATTTTTTTCAACAATTTGAAGGGTAGCAAGTAAATTTCAACTTTTAATGAAGTCAACATGGTTAACTATGGTTAATTACAGCAACATTTCTCTAAGGATATGCAGTCAAATTAATTTATTTATTTAGTTTCTGCTTTCAGTTTTGCACCAAGTTTATCCTATGAGGAATTTGCAACACAAACCAAAGGAAGTTCTGGTTGATCACTAACTTGTATTGAATTGGCTATTCTTAGAGTAATAAGGAGAACTGCAGCTGGCTTTACAGAAGGTAGAGAGGTTTGTCAAATGGTGCAAGAAAAGCATCCTAAGTCTCAACATGGACTAGACAAAAGAGATCATTGTGGACTTCAGGAAGGCACAGGTTGACGACTCTCCACTGAACTTCAATGGCTCTGTCGTGGAGAAATTGAAGAGCACAAAGTTCCTTGGTGTGCAGATAATTGACAATCTAACATGGACCCACAACACCACCTCACTAGTCAAAAAGGCACAGCAGCATTTACATTCTCTGAGAAGATTGAGGTCTGCAAGGTTCTCTGCCTCCATTCTAACAACTTCCAACAGGAGCACCATCAAGAGTGTCCTGTCAGGCTGTATTATTGTGTGGTATGGAAGCTGCAAAGCATTGGTCTGCAAACTATTGGTCTGTAAAAATCATTGAGAGAATCGCCAAAGTTTCCCTTACCACTATTTGTGGAGCATTGTACATGAAGGGCCTAAAGTATTATTGAGGATCCCTACCGCTCATCCCACATTTCCTTTGACCCACTACGATCAGGAAGAAAGTAAAGACATATCAGGACTAGGATTGCCAGACTGAGTAACAGTGTCTTCCCTCAAGCTGTGAGACTAATCATACTCTGCCACAACAGAGGCCTCATTGCTAGGACAGCAAGCTGTTTAATGTTTACCTGTACTGAACTTTACTACATGCATTTTCAATTATATTTTATTAACTTTCTTACGGTATAATATTTTGGTCTCTATGTGCTGCAATAACTTCACTCAACTTCACCTGCCCTGTCACTGAATTTTTCCCACAACCTACGGATTCACTTTCAAGGATGCTTCATATCATGTTCTCAGTATTGTTTGTTTGCTTATTTATTATTATTATTGATTTAATTTTTGGACGTACACAGTTTGTTGTCCTTTGCACTCTGCTTGAACACCAAGATGGTGTGGGCCTTCATTGATTCTATTACAGGTTTATTGAGTATGCGCACAGGAAAATGAATCTCAATGTTTTATATGGTGATATATATGTACTTTGATTATAAATTTATTTTGAACTTTGTGTAATATATGTTGTGCTGCTGCACTGTGGTCTAGAGGAATGTTGTTTTGTTGTATATATGTACAGTCAGATGACATTAAACTTGAACTTGTACAATTTATGGAGAGAAAAATAACCTAAGATCTTATTTCCAATCCTCCATACCCACATTTCAGAATTGACTATGGTTTAAAAAATAACTTAATTGTATGTAAAATACTTTAAGTCAGTTTTCGATTCTGAAAGTTTCTCCTGAAGCTTTACACCAGCTGCAAGTTGGAAGAGTTGTTTAAACTACTCAGCCTGATGTCAGCTTAACCTAGTTAACTGCTCTGGGGAAAATAGAACATATAGACCAATACCTGAGATTCAGGAGAAACTGCATATTGGGATATTCTTCATATGAGCAACAACTTCACTGCTTCACTCATCTGACTCAACTTGACTAACATACTGTAAGTCCTTAGAAATCCCATCTAAAGTTTGAAACCTACACTACCATTAATCCTCTACCACTGTATCACAACATCCAAAAATTATCTTCCATAAAATAACTTCTGCCTGCTCACAAAGTTGGTGTGGGGGGAGACAGCTTAGCCAAGAAAAGCCACAGCAATCAGATCTCTGGCACTGAGTCTGGAAAAAGAAGGGAAGAGGGAAGAAGAAAGCAGTAGTAATAGGGGATTCATTGGTAAGAGGAATAGACAGGAGGTTCAGTAGATGAGAATGAAATTCTCAGATGATATGTTGTCTTCCAGTTGCCAGGGTCAAGGATCAAGCATTCTTAAGGGTGAGGGTGAGCAGCCAGAAATTATGGTCCATGTCACCAGGAAGGGTCATGAGGTCTTGTAAAGTGAGTTCATGGAGTTAGGTGCAAAGTTAAAGGACAGGACCTCCAGGGTGTTGACCTCAGGATTGCTACCTGTGCCATGTGCTAGTGAGGCTAGAAATAGGAAGGTAATACAGCTTACCATATGTTTAAGGGGATAGTGCAGGTGTGAGTGCTTCAGGATTTTGGATTATTGGGCTCTCTTCCAGGGAAGATGACACCTGTCCAAAGAGCAAACAAGAGAAAAACAGAAGAGTTGCTGGAATTACAAGCAATACACACAAAATGCTGAAGGAACTCAGCAGACCAGGCAGCAATTAAGGAAAAAAGTACAGTCGACGCTTTGGGCCGAAATCTTACGGCAGGACTGGAGAAAAAAAAGATGAGGAGTAGATTTAAAAGGTGAGGAAGGGGAGAAAGAAACACAAGGTGATAGGTGAAACCAGGAAGGATGAAGTAAAGAGCTGGGCAGTTAATTAGTGAAAGAGTAATAGGGCTGGAGAAAGGGGAGTCCAATAGGAAAGGACAGAAGGCCATGGAAGAAAGAAAAGGGGGGAGGAGCACCAAAGGGAAGTGATGGGCAGGCAAGGAGATCAGGTGAGAGAGGGAAATGAGGATGGGGAATGGCAAAGGGGGGGGGGGGCCATTACAGAAAGTTTGAGAAATCGATGTTCTTGCTATTAGGTTGGAGGCTACCCAGATGGAATATAAGGTAATGTTCCTGCAGATTGATTGCGGCCTCATTGTGACAGTAGAGGAGGCCATGGATTGGCATATCAGAATGGGAATGGGAAGTGGAATTAAAAAGAGGACAGTTTGCAACTGAACTGGACAGGGAGGTGTGCTAGTGCTGATCTGAGGGAAGTTAAATTAGGGTTGCAGGGGAATGTGAACCAGAGTGCCAGCACAACTAGTGGAGAGGTTGTGGAGAAAGTAGATATTAAGCCTACATGTAAAGACAAGAATAAAAAGCTTGAGCATGGTGAGAAGAATGTTCTGAGTTGTGATTATTTCAATGCAAGGAGAATCTGTAGGTAAGGCAGATGTGTGAGCTTAAAGCACGAATCAACGTTTGAAATTATGATATTGTAGCCATTATTGAGACTGGGTTGCAGAAGGAGCAGGACTAGCAGTTCTGTATTCCAGGGTTCCATTGTTTTAGGCATGATAGAGGGGGAGGGATGACATTACTAGTCAGGGGAATTTTACAGAAAATGTGTGGTAGAGCTCAGACATGTCTACTGAAGCTATAAATACTGAGGAATTGAGAAATAAGAAAGGGATGACCATGCTAATGGCATCATATGATAGACCACACAATAATTAGCAGGATCTAGAGCAACAGATTGATAGAGAGATAGCAGATAGTTGGCAAGGAAAGTCAGTTTGTGATAACAGGTGATTTTAATTTTCCACATATTGCCTGGGACTCCCATACTGTAAAAGAGTTGGATGGGAAAGAACTTGTCAAATGTGTTCCAGAAAACATCCTGAATCAATATATAGAGGTCGCAACTCAAGGGTGTGTGATACTGGATCTCCTATTAGGGAACAAGACAGAGCAGATGGCAAAAGTATGTGTGGGGTTACACTTTGGATCTAGTAATCGTAATTCTATTAGTTTCAAGATAATTATGCAGAAAGATAGGACTAATCCTTGGGTTCATATTCCAAATTGGAGAAAGGCCAATTTTGATGGCATCAGAAAGGATCTTGCAGGTGTGGATTGGAAGTCTGTTTTCTGGCAAAGGGATGCTTGGTATGAGGGAGGCCTTCAAAAGTGAAACATTGAGATTACAGAGTTTGTATGCTTCTGTTAGAATAAAAAGAAATGCTAACAGATTTAGAGAACTTTGGATTTCGAGGAGAATTGAGGTCCTGGCTAAGAAGAAGAAGGTGGTGCATAACAGGTAAAGGCAGCAATGAATAAATGAGAAAATTAGATACTTGAGGTGTATAAGAAATGCAAGGGAACACGTAAGAGAGAAATCAGGAGGGCTAAAAGAAGGCATAAGGTTGCTCTGGCAAACAAGATGAAGGAGGTACTATGAGCTTCACATATATCTTTTAAGATGAAAAGGATAGGAAGGGACAAAGTCAGTCCATTGCAGATCAACGTTGTCATCTATACGTGGAGCCAAAAGAGATGGGAGAGAACTTAAATGGCTTTTTTTTTTGCAACTACATTTACTTGGGAGATGGACCATAGAACAGAGCCAAAACAGCAGTGAAGTCACAGCAGTGAAGTCATGGACTGTGTCTGGATTAGAGAAAATGAGATGTTTGCTGTTTTGAGGCAAGTTAGTGTGGATAAGTCCCCAGGGTCAGATAAGGTTCCCACAGACTTTCTGGGGAGGCTAGTGTAGGAATTCCAGAACCTGACAGAAGTATTTATGGTAAAACATCCTTAAGCATTAAATTAATTCCTTAACCTTCAGTTTCAGTGCTAGACAACTCATTTTTTCTGCAACTCATTGGTATGTTCTTTTAGTTCATAAGAATTGTCCGTTTCAAAATACTTTGTAGTGCATACATCTTTTGCAATTCATAAACTGTTTATAAATCAGAAATCCTCTGTAAGTTTGAAATGTGTGTTAAGAATTATTTCTCTAAATTTGAATGTGTATAATTAAAAATAAAATAAAATGCATTTAAACTGCTTTGTTAGCTGGAAGTATCTCTTCCTCGATAGGGAGGGGGAACACACCACTCGGACAGATATTGGCAGCTAGATCTCGCTGCAAAGAGTAGACCAGGAAGTAAACTAGTCCTCAAAGAGTAGCTTTTCACAGTATAACCTCCCTATAGTGAGGGTACCTGAAAATACCAATATTGGCTAAGGCTTAAGATCTCTTTTGAGTTTAGGGTTTTGTGATCAATGCTATGAGTGCTTATACCATTAGATGGATAGCTAATATTGATTGGTTGTTCAAGAAAGGCATTAAGATCAAGCCAGGAAATTATAGGCCAATGAACTGAGCATCAGTAGTGGACAAATGATAGGAAGGTATTCTAAGGGACAGGATATATAAGTATTTAGATAGACAGGGCCTGATTAGGGATAGTCAGTGTCGCCATGTGTGTGGTAGATCATGTCTAACCATTCTTATAGAGTTTTTCAAGGTGGTTTCCAAGAAAGTTAATGAAGAAAAGGTAGTGAAATTTGTCTCCGTGGACTCTAGCATTGACTTTGACCAAGTCCCACTGAGAAAGCTGCTAAAATAGTTAAGTCACTTGACATTCTGGATGAGGTAGTAATTTAGATTCAAGATAAGCTTAACAGGAGAGCCAGAGAATGAAAGTAGATGATTGTTTCTCCATCTGGTGACCTGTGACTAGTGATGAGCCACGGGGGTCTGTTTGTCATCTATATTAATGAACTGGATGATAATATTAGAGCTGGATCGGTAAATTTGCAGATGGCACCAAGATTGGCAGCATAGAAGACAGTGAGAAGGCTATCAAAATTTATAGCAGAATCTGGAGAAGCTGGAAAAAATTAGCTAGAAATTGGCAGATAGGATTTAATGCAAATTAGTGTGAGGTACTGCACTTTGAGAGGACAAACTAGGGTAGGACTTTCACAGTGAATGGTAGGCACTGAGGAGTGCAGTAGAACAGAGGGATCTGAGAATAATGTGCTACAACTCCTTGACAGTGGCATCACAGGTAGATAGAATTGTAAAGAGAGATTTTAGCACATTACCTTTCATAAATAGAAGTGTTGAGTATAGGAGTTGGGGTGTTATGGTGAAGTTGTATAAGACATTGGTGAAATCAGATTTGGTGTATTGTATGTAGTTCTGGTCACTTCTACAGGAAAGAAAGCAGTAAGTTGAAAGCGTACAGGGAAAATTTACAAGGATGTTGCCAGGACTTGAGGAACTGAATCATAGGGGAAGGTTATAGAGCCATAGTCATAAAGGAGTACAGCACAGAAACATGCCCTTCAGCCCATCTAATCTATGGCAAAACCATTGAAATGCCTTCTCCCATCAATCTGTATGGGGACCATCCCTACTATTCACGTACCTATCCAAACTTTGCTTAAACATTGAAATCAACCTCGCAAGCAGCCCTCATGCTGGCAGCTCATTCCACACTCTCATGGCCCTCCGAATGAAGAAATTTCACCTCATTTTCCCCATAAACTTCTCAACTTTCACCCTTAACCCATGAACTGTAGTTATAGTCCCACCCAACCTCAGTAAAAAAAACCCTGCTTGTATTTTCCCTATCTATAGCTGTAATAATTGTGTATAACTCTATCAAATCTCTCAATCTTCTACATTCCAAAGAATACAGTCCTAAACTATTCAATCTTTCCTTATAACTCAGGTCCTCCAGACCCAGCAACATTCTTGTAAGTTTTCCCTGCACGCCTTCAACCTTATTTACATCTTTCCTGTAGATAGGTGACCAAAACTACACTCAATACTCCAAATTAGGCCCCACCAACATTTTAGACAATTTCAACATAATATCCCATCTCCTGGATTCA
This sequence comes from Hemitrygon akajei, assembly GCF_048418815.1. Classification (NCBI taxonomy): domain Eukaryota; kingdom Metazoa; phylum Chordata; class Chondrichthyes; order Myliobatiformes; family Dasyatidae; genus Hemitrygon; species Hemitrygon akajei. The sequence goes on from NC_133124.1 coordinate 99,285,222, forward strand.
GTATATTGATTTATGAAGGCCAATGTACCAAAAGCTTTCTTTATGAACCTAACTATCTGTGATGCCACTTCCAACAAATTTTGTATCAGTATTCTCAAATCCCTTGGTTCTACCACACACCCCAGTGCCCTGCTGTTCACTATGTAAAACCCACCCTGGTTGGTCCTACCAAAGTGCAAAACTTTGTACTTGTCTGCATTAAATTCCATCTGCCATTTTTTAGCCTATTTTTCCTGCTGATACAGATCTCTCTGCAAGCCATGATCACCTTCTTCACTGTCCATTACACCCCCAATCTTGGTGCCATCCCCAAGTTGCTGATCCAATTAACCACATTATCATCCAGGTCATTGATATAGATGACAAACAACAAGGAATCCAGCACCAATCCCTGCGGCACACCTCTAGTCACAGACCTGAAGTCAGAGATGCAACCATCTACTACCACTTGCTGGCTTTGCCCACAAAGCCAATGTCTAATCTAATTTACTACCTGTTCCTGAATGCTGAGCACCTGAACTTTCTTGACCAACTTCCCATGTGGGACTTTGTGAAATGCCTCACTAAAGTCCATGTAGACAACATCCACTGCCTTGCCTTCATCCACTTTCCTGGTAAATTTCTTGAAAACTTCTATAGGATTTTAAGACTATAAAGTTGAATAGATTAGGACTTTATTCCCTACAGCATAGGAGAATGAGGGAAGATTTTATAGAGGTATACAAAATTATGAGGAGTATAGATAGGATAAATCCAAACAGGTAACTTCCAATGAGGTTGTGTGAGACTAGAACTGGAGGTAATAGTTCCAGAGTGAAAGGGGAAATATTTAAAGGAAACCCAAGGGGACACTACATCACTCAGAGATGGTGCAAGCTTCTGTTGGTCGAGGTGGAAGCAAATTTGATTGCAATATTTAAGGGAAGTTTACATAGGTACATGGATGGGAGAGGTATGGAGGGCTACAGTCCAGGTGTGGGTTGATGGGACTTTGCAAAATAACGGTTTGGCGCTAATTAGACGGGCCAAGGAGCCTGTTTCTCTGCTATAGTGCTCTATGATTCGACGTTAGGTAAATTGCAAAACATAAATGGTTGTAGCTGCCATTTCCATCAGTGTTCACATGAAATTATTCATCCATCTTGTATCCGATTAATGCCGATATGGGAGAGGTATACAAAGAAAAGTAGTCTCAGTGAAACTGAAGACAGCCCTTGTCACTAAGGAGAAGAGAGAAAAAAAACAGTTATCAGAGAGTATAGTGAACCTAGTCTATTCAAATTAGACAACGCCTCAGCCTGTGCTGATTCAGCTGATCAGAGCTGGAATAAGAATTCAACTGCTCAATTCAGCCTCTTATTTCAAGGCAATATTGGATTAAGAAAAACAATCCTAGTTCTTATCAGCATCATGATTTCTGTTGAAAAGTACTTTATTTTGGCGTAAACTCTTCCTGCTACTTGGATCAATGAACTCTCCTTCCAAATCCGATTGCTAATAGTTTCAATTCATAGAGCCGAACACTGGTTTTCCTCCTCTGTGAAGCGTGCTTTTTCATTATCTTTCCAAAATGGTGCCTGTTCTTCAAAGTGGCATGCAACCCTCCACACAACTCCACTGTGACCTCCTGATTTGATATGGTGTGTGTCTGCTACATCTAGTATCAGCTTGATGTTAGCTTCATCCTCACTGGAAGACCAACTCTTAACTTGTGTCAGTCTTCGGTAGTTTGCTTTATTGATGCACTTGTCCTGTTTGTCCTTCTTTATGAGTTTTGCACATCTATCTACTTCCTGTTATTGGAAATAGAGCTCTTGTCCATCTCCATGTAAATTTCTACACACAGCTGTTTGCCACCCTTTAGGTTGAAGTGTTTTGAAAGGCTAAACTACTCAGATTGTATTCTGACTAAGATGTTATGTCTTTCTTTAGTGCAGGACCCCACCTTTGAAGCACTCACAGACTTTCCACTTCTTTGTGATGCTGTCTGGTTTCGTGCAGTGTTACTCACTGAAGAACTTCACAAAATTATTCATTGTAAACTATAGGTCATTTTCTGAGATCAGCATCTCAAGTGAAGCTTGCAAATTGTCCTATGAACTTGTGAATTTAATAGATTTTGAATGAGATTTTGAAAGGCAAACAAAAGTCAGATATACTCAGCAGACGACAAGAGAGAGAAAAAAAATTGGTAAATGTTCTTCCACAGAAGCCAGAGGAAGATATGTTTTTGATTGATGAGGGAAATTGCATGCCATGGTGATCTGGCAATGAAGAGGATTTGAGACCAAAACAAACAATCAAGATCTCTCTGAATGGCAGGTCAGATTTGAAGGGCTAAGTGACCTAGTCCAGCTTTTTTTTGTACAACAAACAATCTACTAAAGGGTCTCAGCTGGCCAGTCAGTATCTGTGGGGTGAAAGGAACTGTCACCATTTCTGGTCAAAACCCTGCATCATGACTGAGAGTGGAGAGGGGAGATACCCAATATAAAGAGGTTCAGAGACTTGTGTGATCATATACATTAGGTAAATGGTGGATTCAGCACAGATTGAGCCAAATAGGAGATGAGGAGGTGCGAAACTGGGAAACAGGGCAGATGGGTGAGAGATGGGGGCAATAAAGGTGGCAGGAAGAAGAGTGAAGGTGGAAACAGCTACCGGAGAGTGTTAAACAGGAGCACAAGGGACCACCAGTAGTGAGATCTGAGAAACAAGATAAAAATGAGAATCATTAGTGGAGAGGTGAATGGCTGATGAAATCAGGATCAGATGGGTGAAGGGGAAAACCCGGTTGCTGAAATGTGTGGGTAGTAGATTAATGGACTGGGGAAAGGGAGGGAAACAAAAATGGGTGATTGAGCACAGAAAGTGGGTATAGGACAGGGAGGACTGAAAGTGCATTGAAAGGAGAGAGAAGGTTGGTGGGAGAGGCAGGAGGAAACACTGAAAATGAGTGTTACCTGAAATTGAAAAAAATGAGTGTTAATAACATTGTTTTATAGACTACTTAGGTGGGATATGAGATGTTGTTGTTTCATTGGGGCCGAATGTTTAGTGCCTCAATCTAAAACTTTGACAATTCCTTCCCCCAACCCCACCCCTCCACCACCACCACCACCCTAACCCAAGGATGGTGTTCATTATGCTTGCAGCATCTACAGTGTCTCCTGTGTTTTTATTGGCTTGTGGTCTGGTGCTTGAGTTCTGTGTTTGTTTGAGAATTCCAGCATCTTGCAGATTATTGTTTTTTCACCTGAAGCTTGATGGGAGTGAAGCTTTTCCTTTAGTTGGTTTGTTCCTTCTGTTTTGCACTTACTCCCCTCGATCGACCCTTTCATTCCTGCCCAGTATATAGAGTATATATTAGAAATGCAGTGTAAAGAGATAACATTTCTTTTGTCTGTTACGGTTAGGTCTCTCTGAGTGCCTAGTTCTTTGCTCAAATGGATGTCTGACTGGGAACAGCTGCTGCCTTTACATCCATTTAGATCCATTCAGTTCAGTAGCCTCACAATCTCAACTTTTCTGCTGTCTTTTCTGTGTCCTACATCAATGGATGAGCATTAACAACATGATGATTTTCTCATACTCAGTATCTCTTGTGTCCTTGGGATATGCCCAGCTAAGTATGTCAGCTACATGTATATCTTTGCCTTAATAGCATTGAACCTTTGTGTTTTATGCCAGCTCCCACATACTGTAAGCATTCTCTGCAAAGTCAACAGTGTTCTCTTGAAGAAGTTAAAAGCTATGGTTTTCTGATTATTGAACACCCATAAAAGCTATTGGGAAAGGGCAGCACTCTCACAAAATGGCTAGCAGAATGCTTTACAACGCAGCTGCAAGATCGGGATTCTATTCCCACTGCCCTCTGTAAGGAGGTTGTAGGCTGTTCCCGTGACTGCATGGGTTTCGAGTGCATCATTTTCCTCATGTATTCCAAGAACATACAATTAGGGTTGGTGAGTTGTGGGCATCCAACGCTTGAACCAGAAGCATGGCAACATTTGCGAGCTGCCCAACACAATCTTCACTAATTTGGTCTAATGCCAATAATGCATTTCAGTGTATGTGTCAGTGCTGTTGTTGTTCCTCCTTGCATCTTATATCACGTCAGGCAACAACCTTGCCAGTTCTTTAGCATTTGTCAGTTTTTTACGAGGCCGAGTTGCTAGTTCGACACTCAAGCCAGCACGGTGGAAAGCATGCAAGGGGCTGGCCGGATTCGAACCCTTGAACTCCGGTGTGGATGCCGTACACCACTGGCTGGCAATGTTTCAATGTACATGTGACAAATATAGCTAATATTCATATCTTCATCTATAAAAATATCTCCAGTTCAAAGATGACAATTCTAGCTCCTCAGTTTATGCATAATAATCACAGAATCTTTCAGTGCTCTCCCTATATGTGTTCTCAGTTAACTATCTTGCTGAGTCTTTGTTCCAAGACCATTTTTCTAAGATTTCTGCTTATATTGTCAGTCGTTCTTATTATCAAAGTACCTCCACACAGGCTCTACTGGACTGTCTCCTTGATTTGTCTGAAGACATAAGAGACAACAGATGCTGTAACCTTTAGCAATAAACAAAGTGCTGCAGAAACTCAGTGGGTCAGGCAACATCCGTGGAGGCAGAGGTATGGTTGACATTTCAAAAAAGACCGCTTCAGGGCTGATTTTGTTTGTCTGCTCGCTCATTAGCAACATCCAGCAGCATTTGATCTCCTTCTTGGTCAGCTCATACCATGTCCAGATGGGACAGCAACTCATTTAGTTAATTTCTCACCTGTAACATCCATGTGACAGGCATTTCCTTCACTGGCTTGTTATTTGCTGGGTACAGTTTCACACTATCTCTGTTAATCAAATGGGCCATGAACGAGACTTTATTAATTTTCAGGTTCAGTATTTTCTCATTCAACTTCATTTGCTTCTTCCTGTATCTTATCATCAGTGCTTTCAGGTTCCAGCCTCCTCTTCCTGTTTGCCTATCTATAAAGGCCAATGGACTATTTGATATAATCATTACTTACATGGAACCTAGAACAGTACAGCTCAAGGAAAAAGCCTTTTTGTTCTCAATGTAATAACACTTACAAAATGCTGGAGGAACTCAGCAGGTCAGGCAGCAACTATGGAAAGGAATGAACAGTAAACATTTCAAGCTGAGACTCTTCCTCAGGTTTGGAAAGAAGGGAGAAGAAGCCAGAATAAGAAGGTGGAGGGAGGGGAAGAAGTACAAGCTAAAAGATGATAGGTGAAGCCAGGTGGGTGGGGGAAGTGAGAAGCTACGCTGTGATAGGTGGAAAAGGTAAAGGGCTGAAGATGAAGGAGTCTGATAGGAGAGGAGAGTAGACCACAGGAGAAAGAAGAGGAAGAGGGGCACCAGGGATGTGATAGTTTGGTGAATAGAAGGGAAGAGGTAAGAAGGGAACCACAAACCACGCCAGCTTCTGGAGTTTAGATGCTCTAATGCACCAGAATATGAATACCTGTCACTTTAAAGTTCAGGTCCGTCCTGGATACTCCAGCATTTAGGTCTAAATCATCCTCGTCAAGAACTCATGTCACAGTACGATTGAGTCAGTATGGACCCAGCAGGATATCCGTCTTTTGTCTGCTGTGACCAGCCACAGTGAGAGGATTTCTATTCAGAGCCTGGAGATACACAACTTCCAGGTAGCCATTTGTCAACTTTCACAAGGAGGAAGCCAGAGTTGCTCAAGAGAGCCAGTCAGTCACTCTACAAAGCCAATACATCCTCCAACCCCAGAGAGATTCAATGGTGACCCAGACTACCTCATTCAATGCTCATTAGTGTTTGAACTCCCCTCAGAGTGCAGAAAGGTGGCCTTTATTATCTCTCTTCTGACTGGAAGAGCCCTGGCCTGGGCTACTACACATTGGGAATGAAGGTTGGAGGTTTTCTCAGACTCAGAGGAATTCATGGCCACTATGAGGAAAAGCGTTCCATCACCCCGCTGAAGGCAGCCGAGCCTCGGACCGCCTGCTGAAGATTCAACAGGGTGGATTGTCAGCAGCCAATTACAATATCAAGGTTTGTACCTTGGCCAAAGAGAGTGGCTGGAATGGGGAGGCCTTGGCCACTCAATACTGCCATGGATCCTGAGGTGAACTGAAGGAGGCCTTGCCTTGGGAGAGCCAGCAGAGAACTTCGAGGTTCTGATCGACCAGTCCATTCATCTCAACGATCATTTGGCAGAATGTAAATGGGACTACACCAAGAGGTCGTAAAGGGCTGCTGGAGCCTGGCCTCTACGCATCGTAGTTCCAACTCCCGATCTTGGACCATGACCAGCTCGACTCCAGCTCAGGATCCTGTTGAGCTCATGCAAATCGGCCAATGATAGTTTCAGGCATTGGAGTTGAGGTTGCTGCTGATACTGCTAGGAAGCAGGTCAGTTGTGGGTCAAATGTCCAAAGCTGCAGCCATCAGAAGCACTGTTAAGACCGTCTGGTGTTGGAAGGAATGTGATGGTAGCAGCCACTATTCCCAATGTCTCAGATTCTGCTGTCACACTGAGGGCAGAGATCTGCTCTGGTATGAACCGCTGAGAGGACATTAATTTCTATATCACTGAGTCTCCTCACATACCCTTGATCCTTGGGCAACCTTGGCTGTCCCAGCATAACCCTTCTGTGAACTGGTAGGAACGGGGGATCATAGCATGGTCCATTTGCTGCAAGAAGGTATGTTTTTGGCTTGGTGTTCAGACCCTCAGACTCTCCTAAGATCAGAGTCCAACGAGGGGGCAGACTCCCATTCGAAGTAACCTGGAGCCTTCAGAAATCCCAGTCCTGCTTTTAAGGGCAGACAAGTTGGCTCTAGCCAATAGACCCATGCGAGTCCTGACCCTGTCCAGTCAGGGGTGCACTGGAACTAGATCATGAGTTCGGGAACAAGCCAAGGAGGTGCCCAAGCAGTCTGGAACTCTAGTAGCTAAGCCAGAGAGCTCCAGTTGCCAGGTCCCATCTAAGGGGGAGGCTCCAAAATGGAGACCCTTGAAGTCTCCTCACTTTTTTAAAATATATATCTGTTTTGCACTATTTTTAATCTATTCTTTATATATAAATCAAATCAATCAATTACAGTAAGAGTGTGTATATATATACACACACACACTCTTACTGTAATGGATTGATTGATTTTTCTATATTATCATATATATTGCATTGAACTGCAGCTACAAAGCTGACAAATTCCACGACACATGCCAAAGATAATGAACCTGATTCTGATTCTGATCTGATTTGGACTGCGATTAGGTTTCTGTTTTCACTAAAGTCTCTTGTGAACCTATGGAGAACATGGAGATAAACATAATCTGGAATATTCCACACTAAACAGTGTTGCAAAAACACAGAAAGAAAAACAATCTGTAAAACAAAAAAAAAATAAGATGCATGCATTTGATTCTCATTAAAATTGATTGCAACAAATACATTACAGTATATTAGTCCAAAAACAATCAAAATCGTCTGCAGTTCTGGTGGCTCAACCATAGCATCATTAAGCTGGAAAAGTGAGAATAAAGATTCACAAAAATGCTCAAGGGACTAGTGTGCTTCAGTTATGAGAAGAGACTGGATAGGCTGGGACTTTACCCATAAGGCACAGGAGGCTGTGGGGTGGCCTTATAAGAAGTATAATCATGAGGGTTATAGATAAGGTGAATGGTCACAATCTTTTTCCAGGGTAGGAGAGTAAAAACTAAAGGACATTAATTTAAAGTGAGAGGGGAAGAAGAAAACTTAAAAGGGACGTAAGGGGCAATTTTTTTGCAAAGAGAGTAATAGAGAGGAAGCTTTAGAGGTGGGTAAAATTACAAAGACAGGTGCATGGCTAGGGAAGGTTTGGAGGTATATACTGTAATCCAAACACAGGCAAGTGGGACTAGGTCAGGTAGACAAATTGGTTGACATGATGAATTGGTATGAAGGACACATTTCTGTGTTGTGTAATTTTATAACTATAACTAAACAAATTCTTGCAATCAGACAGACCATGAATTAAATTGTGTTCTTCTCCCTTATATCAAAATAGAAAGTGTTGGAAACATTATAGCATCTGTAGAAAAAGAAACAGCTAACATTTTACATTTCAAAGAACCATGAGAACTGGAAAAGTTAGAAAACAAATCAGTTTTAAGTTATAGACAAATGGGCAAGGAATGGATAGGATGAAGGGATTATCTCTGATAGGGGTTGGCCTGGGTTGCAATGGTAATGGGCAATTTATAATTAATAAGTTAATCAATGTGAGAGAGGGTAAGAAAGAAATATCAGAAGGAGTGGAGTGCAACTTAGAGATGTTGTAAAGAACTGAAATCAAAATGAAAATACTGGAAATGTCTAGCATATCAGGGAGAGCCCATGGAAAGGGGAAAAGTCTAGGTCATTATGACAGACTCATAACCTGATAGCAGAACTAGTCTGTTGAATACATGCAAAGAATGTGAATGAACTAAAATTGCCAAATTCAGTTTTGAGTCCCAAAGGCCACAACTTTTCCAAACAGAGGAGATACAGTTCCTCAAGCATGAGTTGTGTTCTGGTGGACAGCATGGAGGGTTTGGTACACTAAGAATTGAACTGAGAATTAGATTGATTGGGAGATCAAAGTGATTACCCAACATACTTCTGTACTCTGGGGGACATGATGTTGTGAATTTTGGATGCAGCACACAAGATTGGAAGAAGTGGTCCAGTAGGAAGACCAGTACCAGACCTGACAGTCTGTGAGGATATTGTATGCTCTCCCTATGATTGCCTCAGGATGCTCTAGTTTCCTTCTACGTCCAAAAAACTTGCAAGATTATAGATTAAACTGAAACAAGTGTGTAGGTCAATGGTAGAATATGAGGGAAGATTGAATTGAATTGAATTGAATGATCTTTATTGTCAATATACATAGGTACAATGAAACTCTGTTTGGCTTCCTCTCAGGCAATTAAATAAAGCGATAGATTAAAACAAAACAGTAAGAGAAAAACAGTATTAAATAGATAAGTAGCAGAAAATAAGTTGCAGAAGCACCAGAATATCACAGTAATGCACAAAGTGCCGTTAGTGCAAGTATTTGAGTCCTTGAGTGTGCATGTGTGTGCTCACAGTTTCAGTCATTGTTCTGTGGGAGTGGTGTGATGGAGGCCACAGCTCTGGGGTAGAAGCTGTTCTTCAGTCTATTTGTTCTGGCTTTTAGATGATGGGAATGTGGGAAGAAAAACATGAGATGAGTGGAGAATTATTGTAAATGTGGAATTTGCAGCCATTGTGGATTCAGAGGGGCAAGATTCATTTGACTTTAAGTGCAAGTAAATTGCTGCTTCACATGTAAGAAATGTTTGAGTCTTGGATTGTGGGAAGATATCAGATAAAAGTGCAGGTGTTGGAAATTGAATAAGGACGGGAATAGTATGTAGTGATGGAAAAGTGGACCAGGCCTTTGACAAAGTTTCACATGGGAGGATGGTCCTGTGGGGGACATGCCTTATTCTGCCTGTCAAAAGTTGCTTTGTTGTGTTTGGTTAGTTTAGAAACTGCAGCTGCTTTTCCCATTGGTTGACTGGTGTCCAGTTTCAAATGGCCTAAGTAGATAAGAGAGCACGTGGGGAAGGTTCTCTCTTTTCCTTTGTTTAAAGCAAGCAATGCACATGACTACCGTAGATTCCGGACTACAGAGCGCACCTGATTAAAAGCCGCTGGCTCTAATCTTAGAAATAAAATCAATTTTTTAATTGTAAAGGCCGCACCGGATTTTAGGCCGCACCGCTACTTTTAAATATACATACGTATCGGTAACACAAATTACGTTGCATATACTTTTTTACTGAACAGCACGAACAACATTCCAATATCTCCTAGCGACTGGTAAAAATATATATGCTGCAACCTTTAACTTAAAAGCAGCGTTTTCGCTCGGGTCTGACGCGCTTGCGTAACGCGATCGGGTCTAATCGGGTCTGACGCGCTTGCGTAACGCGATCGGGTCTAATCGGGTCTGATGCGCTCGGGTCTGACGCGCTCGGGTCTTGCTTTTCTTCGAGTATTTTCCATGTTGATGAGGGTGAGTACAAATGACTGATTTACAATAATTTAATTGTGAAAGTGTGCTTGATTTATCGTACAATTTCATTGGTCTACTGTTACGAGGCAAAACGTTTACGAGGCGGCATGAAAAAAAACCATGTATTAGCCGCTTCGGATTAAAGGCCGCAGAGTTCAAAGCTGTTCAAAATGTGGGAAAAAAGTAGCGGCTTATAATCCGGAATCTACGGTATTTGGAAGGTATGCTTTATGTGTGCTTTTAACTAAGTGTGTCTGTCGCATATACATATGTTTGCTGAGTATTCAGCTTTGTAGTAACTTGGAGAACATGAATGTTTGGTTAAATTTTTACTGATTGCAAATAAATGATTAGTATATTTAAGTTTGAACTCAGTGCTTTCTGTTTCACTAGCTAGACCCGTGAACTTAATTTAACATTGCTGCTTAGCATATAGGATGAAGTAGTAAATTGGATTCATCATTGACTTAGCTGGAAAAGCCAGAGAGTGGTATCTATGTGCTGTATATGATAAATGTACAGTGTTTATCACCTTGATCACTGAAAAGCATTGTTTTATTTAGCTGTATACACGCATACAGTTGAATGACAATACATGTGAACTTGAACTTGAATTTGAGATGAATTTGAATTCGAATTTGACTTGAGGCTTGTGACTAATGGTGTGCTGCAGGGATTGGTGCTAGGTCCGTTGTTGTTCGTCTTCTATACCAACGACCTGGATGATAATGCGGTACACTGGATCAGCAAATTTGTGGATGACACCAAAATGGAGGTATAGTGGACAGAAAGAAAGGCTATCAAAGTTTGCAGCAAGATCTGGAGCAGCTGGAAAAATGGCAGGTAGAATTTAATAAAGACAAGTGTGAAGTGTTGCACTGTGGGAGGACAAACCAGGGTATGGCATACACTGTGAATGGTTATGCACTGAAGAGTGTGGTAGAACAGGGGGATCTAGGAATACAGATCTATATTTCCTTTAAAGTAGATTCACAGGTACAAATAGAAATAAAGGCAGCTTTTACCACTTTGACCTTCATAAATCAGAGTGAGTAAAGGAGTTGGGATGTTATGCTGAAGTTGCATAAGATGTAGGTGAGGCCACATTTGGAGTATTGTGTGTCGTTCTCATCACCTACCTACAGGAAATATATCAATAAGATTGAAAGAGTACAGAAAAATTTACAAGGATGTTATCAGGTCTTTAGGACCTGAATTACTGGGAAAGGCTGAATAGGTTAGGACTTTATTCTCTGGAACATAGGAGAATGAGGGGAATTTTAATTAGGATAATCAAAATTATGAGGGTATAAATAGGTTTTTCCACTGAGGTTGGGTGAGACTACAACTAGGGATCATAGGTAAAGCATTAAGGGAAAAATATTTAAGAGGAAACTGAGGAGGAACCGTTTCACTCAGAGGATGATGCAAATGTAGAACGAACTGCCAGTGAAAGTGAGTTTGATTTGAACATTTAAGAGAAATTTGGGTAAGTATACGGATAGGAGGGGTGGGGAGGGCTATAAACTAGGTGTGGGTTGATGGGATCAGGCAAAGTAACAGTTCAGCATGGACTAGATGGGACAAATGTCCTGTTTCTTTGCTGTAATGCGCTATCCTTTTGGAAAGCTGAAAGGGAAATGGAGGGGAAGATAAATCTAAAGGTGGAATCATATTGAAGGAGACAGAAATTAGGAAGGTTAATCCATTAAATGAGGAAGCTGCTGAGATGGAAAGAAAACCAGGGAACTCAATCCTTGCAGTGTCTGGGAATGGGGAGGCAGGAGCAGAGCTGTGGGAATTGAATTGAATTGACTTTATTTCCCACATCCTTCACATACATGAAGAGTAAAAATCCTTACGTTATGTCTCCATCTGAATGTACAATGTGCAAATTATAGTAATTTGTAATAAATAGTATGTACAGTAAGACATACAATGGAACAGTCAATATAGCTTAGAATACAATTGCATCAGCATGAATTAATCAGTCTGATGGCCTGGTAGAAGAAGTTGTCCTGGAGTCTGTTGGTCCTGACTATAATGCTGCAGTTTCCCAGACGGTAGTAGCTGGGAGAGATTTTGGTTGGGGTGACTTAGGTCCCCAATGATCCTTTGGGTCCTTTTTACCCACCTGGTGCTGTAAATATCCTAACTAATGTGAAATTCACCTCAATGCATGTGCTGGGCTGTCCACAACACTCTCTACAATTAAGGAAGTGCATTTCCCCTACTAAGCAGTGAGATAGTTCTGTGACTATATAAGAGGGATCGTCATGGTTAAGGATAAAATAAGACATCGTAAATGTACCAAGATAGAATTTATCATCACAAAGCAGACATGATAGTGATGTGATTACTTGGAGAGGGAAAATGAAGCCCTTCCAAGAGACAGCTGGGAATATACGGGCTTGCATAGATATTTGTTGCTAATCTTCTCAGATAGCACCAGATCAAGAAACAGAGGAAAGGAATCAAAGATGGACTTCATGAAGTTGAGAGCAGGTTGGAACTTAGCAGTAAAATTAATTAAATTGTCAAGTTCTACATAAGTTCAGGAAACAGCCCGAATACCACTGCCAACATAATGGAAAAGTGTTAGGGAGGGAGGGCGAGAGGGAGAGGGAGGGAGGGAGGGGAAGAGAGAGAGAGGAAGAGAGAGAGAGAGAGAGACTGACTAAGAACGAAGTAAAGATTGCTTTCATAATTTCTGCTTTTATTTCTGAATCCCAGCATCTGCAGTTTATTTGGTTTTCTATTTGTCCCTCCATGATATTACTCACTATCAGGAAATCACTCATAGAATAGTAGAGCATAGTAGAGGCCCTTTGAATGCTGAACTAGTTAAACCAATGAATCCTAATTAATCTAATCCCTCTTTGCTGCACATTTACCATATCCTTCCCTTCTCTGCATATTCACGTGCCTTTCTAAGAGTTTCCTAAATGCTCCTATGCTATCTGCCTTTACCACTACACCTGCCACTGCATTCCAAGCACCCACCACTCTCTGTAAAAAAAAATATCCTCTATTGTATTTTCCCCCTCTCACATTAAATACATGCCCTCTACTGTTAGATATTTCATCCTGAGAAAAAGATATTGGCTGTCTATCTATGCCTCACATAATTTTATAAACTTCTATCAAATCTCCCATCAGCCTCTACCACTCAAAAGAAAACAGCCCCAAATTGTCTGAACTTTCATCATAGCACAGGCCCTCAGTACAAGGCAGCATTCTCAAAAACCAACTCTGCACCATCAATGTAGTTTCAGCTATTTTTGCTGCTTGTCTAACCAACAGAAGTGCACAATCCTTATTTGATGGCTTTACCCAAAGAACAACCACTCCAACACGGTTGAACTCCCTTAACATGGTTGCATTCAAAAGAACTCAGAGTAGTTAGAAGCAATTTAACTGAAACATGTAAGATACTGTGTAGTCTCAACAGAGTGGATGTGGAGAGCATGATTTCTCTTGTGGGAGGACGGAGAACTAGGTGTTGCTATTTTAAAATAATGAATTGCCCAATTAAGAGAGAGAGGGAAGCCTCTTTATTTCTCTCAAGGGTTTGTTAGTCTTTGGTACTCCTCAAAAGGCAGTAGAAACATCGTTTTTGAACATTTTTAAGACAGAAATAGATTCGTAATCAACAATGGGTGAATGATTACCAGGGGTAGAGAGGAGTATAGAAATGATCTTACAGTTTGATCAGCTAATTTAATGGCAGAACAGGATCAATGAACAGATTGAATTACTTCTACTCTGAATCCAAGTGTTCTTCTCAAACAATATACTAAAGTAGTGTTGAGCTTTCATTCCTCTAAATCAGAGGCTAAGCCATTTGCCTTTCATAGTCAGAACCAAGGATTGTTTATAGTCAAACCACTTTATAGAGGTACAGTTGACTCGGCAGCTGCTAAAAAAATAATCACAGGCATCTCTCTCCAAACACGTGAGTGTGAGTGTGTGTGTGTGTGTGTGTGTGTGTGTGTGTGTGTGTGTGTGTGTGTGTGTGTGTGTGTGTGTGTGTGTGTGTGTGTGTGTGTGTGTGTGTGTGTGTGTGTGTGTGTGTGTGTGTGTGTTAATTCACACCACCTCTCCTGCACCTGTCCTCCAGGATTATGTTCAATGTCCCTTTGCAGAGTTCACAACTTAATTTACAATGTATCCCTGATCAAGTGTTTGATGTTACCTCAATGCAGGGAAGTTTCAATTTTATTTTATTCCATTGTAGTAATGTTTTAATTTTGTAGTAGTGTTGTTTTGTTCTCTTTACATTTTGTCAGCTTTTCAACTTCTTTATGAGTGCATGAAAATTTACTCCCTTTGCATAAAGCAATTTATTTGTAGCAAGACCTGAAGGCCCTTTGTTCCACATTGGTAGTTATGACTCAGTGTTAATAGCTGCCCATTTCTCAGAAGTGACTATTCTTTATGTGCGAGCATAGGCAATGAATACAACAAATAATTTGGACATTGCAGATATGGCTGACATATGGTGTTTATCTGACATTCACATACTTGGGCATTTTCACAGTAACAGTAAAAACCCTAGAAAGTTTATCCTTTTCAGCCTCAAAGGCACCAGAATCAATAACTGTACCATTTCCATTGTGGCAGAGAAATGAACCATTCCAGTTTGAGAGACGAAAATCCTGCACAGTGGCAGTGTTGGATTTACGTTAAATACAGTAAATGCCATTATGCTGTAGTTAATGCACCAGAGACAGGAGCTTCAAATTGCTAGAAATCCTCTTCTCATATTTCACTTTACTATATTCCTACAAGGCAGATGACTTTAATCTCTACAATTTAAGTTGGATTTGGATATAGATCCCACAGGCAGAAGAAAAGTGTGCTAATATAACTCAACCCTTACACAATCTTTCTTTTAACTCAAGCCACTTTCCTTTTCTAAGGAAAACTTATGTGCTTCCAGTAATGAAACACTGGATGGATGCTCCTGTGCTATTTTTAATTGGTCTTTTAAGCAGAACTAATGGATTAATCAAATGTTCTGAAAATATTCTGTACACATTCCAAATGACATGCCTCTACTTAAGCATCACAATGGCATTCATACAGTCGTACTAAACACTGCAACAAGTCAGGTACCTCTCCATTATTCATGCACATCACCCTCTTAAAGCTTCTTCAGAATTTTAGTAGATTCTAGTATGTTAGGTAAGTTTTCGTTTATGTAGAATACAACTAAACTATGCAGATTATGAAGGACTATTCTACAGGGAATAATCACAAAATGAGCTTCATCAAACAATCAGCTCTCCACTGCATCCCATGGTTACAGATTCTTCAGTCTGCGCTCCTGGTGGCTTTCTTAAATGACTGTTATACATAACACATTATTAAATGCATTATCAAAATAGACCTGCAATTCTTCCAGCTTCACATTAACCACTCCAAGTGTACTCCAATTCTTCCTTCTCAAGCTGTTTATTACCACCAATCATAGCCTGCACTCTGAAAGCCTGTATTTAAATATTACCATTTCCCTAACTCAATCTTCTTTCAGTATCTACTTAAAACTTTACTCTATGACTGAATTTTACTCACAACCTGATATCATCGTTCCTTGGGTAGTTTTTTTCCCCTCTTTCTGTTAAAAGCCAAGAAAATGTTTTGGAATAATTTTCCATCCGTATATATTAAATACATGTTCACAACATTTTTTGGCACATACACTCAATGGGCACTTCATTAGGAATACCTGTACACTTAGCGCCACAGTACACTCACTGCCACAGGATTGGCTAGTAATTTGCTCGTTGATGCAAGCTAGCCAATCCTGCGGCAGTAACTCATTGCATGAACACATGCAGACATGGTCAAGAGTTTCATTTGTTGTTCAGACCAAATGTCAGAATGGGGAAGAAACTTGATCTAAGTGACTTTGACTGTGGAATGATTGCTGGTGCCAAACTGGGTGGTTTAAGTATCTCAGCAACTATTGAGCTCTTGGAATTCTCGTGCACAACATTCTCTAACATTCACAGAGAATGGTGCGAGAAACAACAAATGACCAGTGAGCTGTATTTCTGTGGGCAAAAGTGTCTTGTTACTGAGAGAGGTCGGGAGAGAATGGTCAGATTGATGCAAGTTGATAGGAAGGTGACTGTAACTCAACTAACCACACATAACAACACTGATGGGCAGAAGAGCATCTTTGAATACACAACATGTCGAATCTTGAAGTGAACAGGTTACCGCAGCAGGAACTCATGAACATAGGATCAGTGGCCGGTTTAGGAGGTTGCTAATAAACTGGCACTGAGTTAATATGACCTGAATCAGGGTAACTAATTGAAACGGATACCTGAAGAAACTTATTAGATTGATACTTCCCTTATAATAAGAGTAATACAAACTTGAGTCTTTTGAGCAGCAATATAATTCACTATGTAAAAGTGAAATGAAACTTTAATCCCAGCTGTCTAGCTGAGTATAGTGTTTTTGTTAAAGACAATACATCATACCGTTGCTATCTAATCAGAATTTAAAGGGTCACTAAAACCTTTTGCACAAAGTCTAATAATGTCAAAATACCACACACTGACATCCTTAGCTGTCATCTGAGATTAATGAATCTTTACAGAGGGCAAAGCCGTTTGGTGCAGAATGATTTAATGTGTGATAAAACATAATAAAGCAGGCAATAAATTATACAAAAGCCACGTTAACAATGTGGACTTAATTGATACTACTGCTTTTAAACTCCACAAATCCAGGACCATTAAAAGTTAAAGCAATCTCCGAGGCAATGACTTGTCAGTTTGGGGCATAATTGACTTTTATGTTTCAAATAAAGGAAGAAAGTAAATGATGCTTTCTCCAATAATATAATGCAAATGAACCCACCAATATTACCACCTAATGTAATCATATAATCAATAACTCATTCAAATCCTTACCTCTAAAAGTGGGAAATGATATTGTGTACCTGTCTCCCTCCTCCTTAATCTACTGAAACCTTTGGAACCACACTAAGGTGATTAAACTACATTAGGAGATACTTTATTAGCGTCTGGCTCCACAGTTGGTCAGCAGTAAGTACTCAGTAAGAGCCTTGAATCTCTCTCCCAGAGGTGATTTCACATTGCAATTACAAAATCTAAAACTTCCTTTATTCTACTGAATCAGTATGATGCTCCTGCTCCCTGTTTATTCAAAGAGCCAGTCTTTGAATGAAATTTTAGACCAGCAGCCTGCTAAACAGACAATAAAAATGTTGACTCATTTCAAATTAAATTAAAAACATTCGACTTCTCCAGCCTTGCTCTCATTATCAAAATCAGACTGTGTTCTCCATGTGCTTCTCATGCTAAGTTATTCTATGTGTTTTCCATTTTTTCATCCCTTGTAATGTTGAACCTCCAAGAGGACCACAACCTTGTTGTAGGGTTTGAAAGTTTGCGTGCCTCAGTGACCCAGAGAGCTATGTTGGCTGGAGACAGAGCCTTGTGCTTGGACTCTTGGTAGGGTCACCCAAGCCAAACAGGACAAAGGGTAGAGGCCAAACTAAGAGAGATCCACCATTCCTCCCGGTGGGGGGGGGGGAGGGATTCAGCTCAGGGCTAACAACCCTGACTAGTAAAACAAAATTGCTATGAAAACAGCAATGAAGCCACTTTCCTTTTCCTTTTCACTTTCCTTCACTGTATTCCTGAGTTTCCACTGGGGACTTGTTTTACTCCCTGTGGTGAGGACTGAAAGGGAGCTGCTGGCATGATAGGGGAGTCCCTGACCACCATCAAAAACAAGATGAAAGATAGTTTTGATGGCCAAGGACAGACAGAGATGAAGGACCTTCATTACTGCCCTAAACACCAGCGGCATAATGGACACTATGTAAGTAAGTATAACATTGAAGAAGGCCATTCAGTGAGTCTATGCCAAGTGACAGACAGACCTAACCCATCCTCACCCTTACTTTTCCATGTAAAGCTTTTTCTCCACATTCCCACCAACTTCAACCAGATTCTACCTCATGTTGATACATCAGGAGCAAGGAAGATTGACCATTTAATTTGCAAAGTCTTGCACCTTCAAGACGTGGGAGGAAAGAGACTACCTATATGAAACCCATGAAGTCACAAGGAGAATGTGCAGACGCTACACGGACTACACCGGAGGTCAATATCACCTATAGTGTGAGGCAGCAGCTCCATCAGCTCTATGATTGTTCTGTCCATGTTCCACTATGTTACTCAGAGTATTTTTAAGAGCATAAAAAATAGGGTCAGGAATTGCCCTTCAAGTCAGGTTTATCCTTCATTAAGTTTATGGTTGAATCAACGTTAGTATGATTTTATATTACTATTCATGGATGAAAGAAAAATGGAAGGCTATATGGGAGGAAAGCAATAGATTGATCTAGGAATAGATTAAAAGGTAGACAAAACACTAAGGCTGAAGGGCACTCTATTATTCTATGTTCTATGTTCTATTCCCATAATCTCAGATTTCCTTAATGCCCAGAAATCTACTGTGACCTAGACTCTGCAGCTGGAGTAGAAAATTTCAAATGTTTGCTTTTGATTGAAGAAAAAACACTTTGATTGAAGACATTTCTTCTAGTCACAAGCAGACCCTTCACAATGAAACTGTTCACTTCCAGTCATTGGAAACATCTTCATTTCTTCTAGCATATCAAGCCCTTCGAGAACTTGGTGAGTTCAATGACATCGCCTCTCACTCTTCTCAACTCTACAGAATACAGTTGAAATCTTACTAATTAATCTCTCCTCCTACAAAAAACATTATTCCTGGAACCAGTTTAAAGAATCCTTTCTGAACTTCCTCTGAAACAAGCACATCCTTTCTTAGATAAGGTAAGCAAAACCATAAATAATTCTCCAGATACAGTCCCATCAATGCCTAATGTAACTGCAATAAATAGTACTTCTGTTTTTAAATCCTCTCACTGTAAAGGTTAACATATCATTTGCCTTCTTAATAACCACTAAACCCAGATTTTAGTAAATGAACAACTTTGAACATCAACATTATATGGTCTCTCTCTATTTACTATGGATTCTGGTTAATTGGGCCATCAGTTAATTAGGCCAGCTGCTTATTTGGGACAACTCCTAAAGAACAAAAACTAATCAGGAAAGTTGCTGAGATTCTCCTTGTTTACTTGGACACTACGCCACTTACCACCTCTCCAGTATCATTTTCCACCTGTCCATTATCCACTCTTGCCTCTCTTTTACACTTTATGTATCTGAAGAAACTTTTGGTATCCCCTTTAATAATATTGGCTCACTTACTTTCTTATTCCATCTTTTCCTTCCTAATGACTTTTTTTAGTTGCCCTCTGTTGGTTTTTTAAAAGCTCTAACTTCCCACTAATCATGGTCTTATGGTCTTATAATTTGTTGCGCAGTTTGCTTTTTTTAATACTTTTTGAACTATTTCTGTGAAACTTCAGCTAATTGGAATAACCACTTAATTGGACACAAAATGTAACATAGGAACATAAAAACATAGAAAACCTACAGCACAATACAGGCCCTTCGGCCCACAAAGTTGTGCTGAACATGTCCCTACCTTAGAAATTACTAGGCTTACCTATAGCCCTCTATTTTTCTAAGCTCCATGTACCTATCCAAAAGTATCTTAAAAGACCCTATCATATCCGCCTCCACCATCATTGCCGGCAGCCCATTCCATGCACTCACCACTCTCTGCATAAAAAACTTAACCCCTGACATCTCCTCTGTACCTACTCCCCAACACCTTAAACCTGTATCCTCTTGTGGCAACCATTTCAGCCCTGGGAAAAAGTATCTGATTATCCACACAATCAATGCCTCTCATCATCTTATACACCTCTATCAGGTCACCTCTCATCCTTTGTCACTCCAAGGAGAAAAGGCCAAGTTCACTCAACCTATTCTCATAAGTCGTGCTCCCCAATCCAGGCAACATCCTTGTAAAACATTCTTGTACTGGTTATGATGTATCCCAATTAATTGGAATCCATTATTTTCTGCTTTTCTTTTAATTCCAATGTGAATGACCTCACATTTTCCATTTATTGTGTACACCCATGGGCTATCAATTGTGTTCATATGAAACTGTTACATTAGGCCAAAACACACCCACAACTAGCAAATGGATATGTAGAGTGCCTACTATACAGCATGTTACAGATGTCAATGGTGTCAGAGGTAGGCTTGCTGAATGACCATGAGCCAGCCCAATGAATTCTGGAAAGACAAGTTGGGTTGAAATTGCTCGTGATCTGTGTTCAAATACCCTGCTACAGTCAGCAATCAGCATCAGCTGAACATTCACACTGAACTCAACCTCAAGCTTCACTCCATTTCGCTACTTCAGATCTGATTTGATGAAAGATTAACTCCATTCCACTTTCGAAAAGTGTTGCTTGACCTGTTGAGTATTTCCTGAAATTTCTGATTTTACCTCAAGCACATTGACAGCTTCAGTTAACTCATTTAGTGTTCCTGAAATCTGTGTGTTTTGTGATTTTTTTTGGGTCTTTAATTGCCCCGAACTCAAGGATGATAGGTGGATCTGGAGTCACAAAAAAGATCCACAACATGTAAGAATGACATGGTTGCCTTCAATGAAGAAATAAATTTTATGATTACATTCATCACATTGAATCAAATCACCCCATTGAATCAAAGCTGATTCTGTGAGCATTCCCATCTATTCTAATTCCTCCAATTATTTCTCTGTAGCCTACACTTTCACACACCCAGATTCCCTTGCAACCCACCCACACTAAGGACAATTTACAGTACCAGCTTCCAGTTATATAGTAAATGCTCACAATAGTTTTTAATTTTGGATTTGTTTAATTTCTTGAATTTGAATTCCTCAGCTGCCATGATTGAATTAGAACTCATTTCCAGACCAGGTCTTTGGATGTCAGTCTAGCAATTTAACTAATACGTTAATGTTCCCATTAATTGCAAGGGGTCTTAACAATTTCATGGGGATTAATTTAGGGACACTTGCCTTATTAGCAGTAGTTCTTGTGTTAAATCCCTAGGAAATGTGAGGTCTGCAGAAGATCAGTGGAGTCCAATTTCCCATTCACATTTTTAAAGCCAGTCAGTTCAACATTCATTATCCCCTTAAGTGGGGGCAATACATCTTTAACAATCTGCAAATTTCAGGAACGTTCATCTTGTGCCTTTCCCTATGTAGTTTCAATAGGACAGTATCAGAATGTCCTACACCCAATGGTTGGATTCACTTGGCACAAAGTATCAACTGGATGTTAATTGCATTTGTTTTATTTTTCCTGAAAATTGGTTCCAATTTTAGTTAATCCATAATGATACTATCCATCATTTCACAACCCGAATGATCCTCAGCACAGGGGTTCAGAAGATCTGGAGGAGCTTCTGTAGAAATCACTGAAACCTAGCAAGTGGGTGCTAAATTCTCTTAAACTGAGAAAAAAATGTCTGGAAATAAGGAAATGGTAATGAAATTAAGCAACAAAATAGATTAAAAATGATATGGGGATAGACAACTAAATGTGAGGAAAATGTTTCTCTGACTGAAAAGTTTGGAACTGGAGGTCCCAAAATAAGGGATCAACCACACTGAATTCTTTAAGGAAGAGACCAATAGTGTAAACAGCATTCCTGCTATAATCTCATGAAAGCAAAACCTCCCTACTTTTGTATTCAATCACACTTAGGATAAATTATAACACAATTCACCTTTCCCAATTACTTGCTATACCTTTCTATTAGCCTTTTGCAAAACATTCACTATTATATCCAGTCTTCTTCACACCACAGAGTTCTGCAATATTTTACTGTTTACATAATATGCCTGATACTTAGTTTCCTTGCCAAAACTGACATTTTCATATTTTCATATTCTTATTTGCCAAACTTTTCAGACTCTTTTATATCTCTCCTTAGGACAGATCTGTTTTGCTGTTTAACCTTGTGGTCAATTGTATGTTCATGGAGCCAATACTGTAACAAAAGGGGTCTATTATCGTAGTCTTGAGTTTGCACTCAAGAGGCTTTTGGAACTGATACCAGTATTGAATATTCAAAGGGTTTCTGCTAGTTGGGTAGATATGTAACTCTGTAAATTGATCAGACTATGTTCCAAATGATAATGTTAAGAGGATGATTATAACAATTGAAACTGTACTTATTTATTGTCAGCTTTGTGTTGAAGAAATATAAAACATCATGCCAGGAGAATCAGTTTTTCTTGGATTCTCCTGGACTCTGTCTCTCCAAGATGTTCAGTGTGTGAATAAAGACATTCATATTTCAGTTACAGCTTCCACGTGGCTCAGTTCTAGTCAGTTACAACACCCAGTATTTCCCAGAGACCTCACCATTTAAAAAATGCATACATATTTTTTTCCTTCCACCAAACTGAATAACCCCACACTTTCACCATTACTTTGGACAGCCAGCACCTCTTCCCCAGGGCACCACTGCTCAATACAAGAGGACATGGTTTTAAGGTAAGGGGTGGAAAGTTCAAGGGGGATATTAGAGGAAGGTTTTTCACTCAGAGAGTGGTTGATGCGTGGAATGCACTGCCTGAGTCAGTGGTAGAGGCAGATACACTAGTGAAATTTAAGAGACTATTAGACAGGTATATGGAGGAATTTAAGGTGGGGGGTTATATGGGAGGCAGGGTTTAAGGGTCTGTGGTAAACTATGTATACCTGTCTGGACACACCCCTCTGCTGACTGCTCCTGTGGCTCCTCCCACAGACCCCTGTATAAAGGCGATTGGAGGCACTGCTCCTCGCTCAGTCTCCGAGATGCCGTGCTCCATCTTGCTGCTAATAAAAGTCTATCATTCACCTCCCGTCTCCAAGAGTTATTGATGGTACATCAGGGTCGGCATAACATTGTGGACCGAAGGGCCTGTACTGTGCTGTACTGTTCTATGTTTGTTTGTTCTCCATTGTTCCCATAACTTATCTCTATCCCTTTGAAGTCAATTTCCATCCCAATCAAACCTCACACTACCATTCAGCTTCGTATCATCAGCACTCCTGCATATATTACTTTTGTTGACCATATACTAATTACTTACATGAATAGCTGTGAACTCAGTATTGATTACTATGGCACCCCTTCATCATAGCCTCTTAACCTGAGATTGACCTATTTATCTTTACTCTGTTTTCTATCCATTATGCAGTATTCTCTCCATAACAGTTTATTATCTCTATATCTTAAGCTCTAATTTTGTGTAATAATATGATCTAAGACTTCAAATTATTAACATGGCGGCATACAGAGATGCAGCGGCTACTCTGGCTCCCAATAATGGTGCTAGCTTGAAATTCTTAAATAGTGTTCCACAGTTTCCAGTCAGGGATTTCAGTCGTCCAAGGGTCCACGGACATAGTGTCACTGAAGTCTTAGACAAAATTACTTTTATTCTGCCAGCAGCAGAGTGAATAGTGGTGCTCAGCAGACTAGGCATTCTACGGAGACTGGAGCAGGTGACAGCAGTTGGGCCTCAGATGCTCAGCCGAGAAAGTGGCAGACACAGGCAACGTGAGAGGGGGCAGAGGTGTGGCAAGAGAGCTGGGATGCTACTGAGGCTGAGTGCTAGCCCGACCAGACCAGAGGTACCATCACTTTTCCTGGCCAACGTCTGCTCGCTAAAAGATAAAATGGACTTTCTAAGACTGAGAATGAATGCAGAGAGATGAGAAACTGCTGCATTCTGGTTTTCACCAAAACGTGGTTAAACAACAACGTGCCTGACTCGGCACTTCTACTCGATAGGATGACTCTGTTCCATGGAGGCAGGAAATTCCTCTCGTGGATCGAAAAGGTGGGGGAGGGTGGTCAGTGTGTACATTAACAAAGGTTGGTACACAAACTCATCTGTAGTTAGCAATCAGTGTTCTGGGGAAATTGAGAATCTTTCAATTAAATTCCAGCCACATTTCCTGCTTTGGGTGCTACTGTTGTGTTCATCTTCGCTGTCTACACCCTCTCAAGCACAAACACTAGGCTTGCACTGGGACAGCTTGACCATATCATCAGCTCTCTACAAAACAAACAACAGGATGGTCTCTTTATAATTGAGGGGACTTCAATCATATTAACCTGAAAGGCCTTTTACTCAAATTCCACCAACGTGTCACCATGGTCACTAGGGGAACAAACAGACTGTACCATGTTCATCCAAACAAACGTGGTACGTACAAAGCCATCCCACACTCTCATTGTGGCCTCTCTGACCACATCTCCATCACATTAATCCCAGCATACTGACCACTGCTGAAAATGGAAAAACCAGTCAAACGGACCATCTCTGTATGGCCTAATGAGGTTATTTCTCTGCTCCAGGACTGTATTGAATGAACTAACTGGCAGGTGTTCAAGAAGGCCTCCGAAAACAGAGAAGACACAGACCTCGAGGGATATGCCTCACCTGTCATCGGCTACATCAGTAATTGTGTAGACGACATTGGAACTTTGTTTACAGGAAATGACATTAAACAATTTTGAATCTTGAATCTAAAATTCCAAATACATCAGAGTAATTGATTCATCTTATCTACTCTGCTAACTTTAAAAAACCATAACAGATTTGTCAAACATGATTTTCCTTTCATAAAACATATTGTCTCTGTCTCATCCTGCAGCTCTTTTCCTGAATAATAAATTTGAGCATTGTCTTCATACTGACCTCAGACTAGCTGATTAGTAACCCTCCATCTTCATTCTTCCTCCTTTCACGAATAGTAAGATTATATTTACAACTGTCCAATAAGTGGGGATCATTTTGGAACCTGATGGAATGTGTGCAGTTTTAGAATGTGACAAACAATATCTCCACATCTACCACCTTGGTTACATGAGTATGCAGATCGTAAGTTCTGGGGGATTGCTTACCTTTCAGTTGCACTAATTTCTCCAGTAACTGTTAATAATCTCTTTCAGCTTCTCTCTCACTCCACATTAATCATTCTTAATGAGAGGGTGTTGAGTGTTGTGGTTTTTATGTCTTCTTCCATTTAGACAGACACAAAATGTTTGATTAATTTTTGTCATTTCCTTATTCCCCAATCTAGTTTCTCCTGTCAGCCGTAAGGTAACACCATTAACTTTAGTTCATATTTTCCTTTTCATAATATACAGAAACTTTTACTGTCTGTTTTATGTTTCTCACTAGTTTAGTCTGATTTTCTGCTTTCCCTTTCCTTATCAACATATTGGTCCTTCTTTTCCTTAATCCTCAAGTGCGCTAGGTGACTACCCCCAGTGCAAGCTCGGTTCTTGTCCACACAGGCTGCAAGAATTTTCTTAATGCAAAGGCTTTCCCCTTCCTTGGTTACCTTTTGGATCTGAGTATCTATGTCGCTGATAGTCACACCCCCCTGATTCTCTTGATTGAACATTCTGTGATATGCTGCGTAAGGAGGACCAGAGTGTCTAGTTGACTTTCCCCATTGCAATTGCTTAAGATTTAATGCTTATTCATCAACTTGGAGTCGAAGTTCCATGATATGCAGCCGTTTGCTGTCAATAGCAAACCCGAGAAAATCTGCAGATGATGGAAATCCATCAACAAACACAAAATCGGGACTGTAAGGTTTAAACTTCTTCAGGGTAGGCATCCCTGGAAGAGACTTTGCAGTGTAGCAGTAGGATCACAAACTGCAATCCCAATGAAAGGACTCGCTCTGTAACTGACTGTTTACTCTTTTCCATAGACGCTGCCTGGCCTGCTGAGTTCCTCCATCATTCTTTATGTATTTACTGTAGATGTGATCACCATGAATCTCACTGGATCCCACACATAACACTCAAAATGCATTTTCTGTACCTATTTAAATTTAATTAATTTAGTTAATTTACCAATAAGTTTTCATTTGGCAGTTTATACTTGTTCATATAATCTTCTGCAGTCTCTTATTTAATTTCAAGAATTCAGTTTTGGTTGGCAACTAGAGTAGAACCCACAAGTTTATATTTCCACATACTGCATGTTCTGAGTTCACTGATGTAATTTAATATACAAGAGTCTGGCATCCGCTTGTTTACCACAGACTACTGCTTGTTTATCACTATAAATGAAAACCAAAATAAAAAATAACATGAGATCACTTCCCTTCATCCATCATCAAAGAGCCCTATCACCTAGGCCATACTGTCTTTTTGTGACTAACATCAGGAAGGAGGTACGGGAGCCTCAGGACTCACACTACCAGGTTCAGGAACAGTTACTACCCCTCAAACATCAGGCTCTTGAACCAGAGGGGAGAACTTCACTCAACTTCACATGGCCCGTTACTGAACAGATTCCACAACATGTAGACTCACTTTCAAACACTCTACAATCTCATGTTTTAGATATTTCTTTTTTGGGTGTTTGCACAGTTTTTTGTCTGTTGTACATTGTTTGTTTGTCTTTGTTGTATGTGTTTTTCCATTGATTCTGTTGTGTTTATTTTTCTATTTACTGTGAATGTCCATGAGAAAATGAATTGCAGGGTAGTATCTGGTGATATATTTGTACTTTGATAATAAATTTACTTTTAACTTTGAAATTCCTCACCAAAATGCATACTGCATAAACACTGTACACCATTCTGGAACAGTCTGGAGGAGCTTTAACCAAAAATAGGTCAAGTGGTTGCTGATACTCGCTAATCAAAGCTTTTCTACCATAGTGTGCAAACAAAATAAATTATTCAGTGCAATGAAGAAATATCTAACAAAGTAAGGAACAAACTGTCAAGGAGACTAAAATGACTGCAGTGGAAAATGTAAAGTGATTTGGGAGGGGAGGAGCTGGGGAGGTGGTGAGAATTAGCAGGCTGGGGCTTGCCAAGTCTCCTTACTCTGTTATATATGAAGCAAATAGAACACAGTCCTACTGTTTCATGGTCAAATCAAATCTACTTCAGTGGCTTTCTAATCTATCGTACATCAAACTTTCCAATTTAATCAGTTCCTAATCTGCCTCACCATTACGGCCTTTGTTCTATTAACTTCAGCAAGTTTCTTTCTGTAAATCAAAAATATTACTGTATTGAGTTCAAATGGTTTTGAAACTGCCCAGTAAATCCTCCCCTGTTTATAGAACCAGATCTGCATTTCAGAAATATCTCATTGGCTACAATCATAAAAAGTGTTCAGCACTTGGGAGTGTAATTATTTGTGAAAGGTGCTATAGAAGTGCATATCTTTTCTTCTATGTCTATTGATATTTTTGCAATTATTTCACTGAGTGCTATATTTGGACTGTAAGCAGTTTACATCAGAGAGAGTATTCGATGTGTTTCAAAGTTTAGCACTACCTTCCACAATATATGGTATCCTATTTATTTTAATGTGATGATAACAGAGAGATCAGGATGGGAGATGGCAAGATTTCTCTTCTGTAGTCCAGCTATTCTGGATTGGGTGTTGTGCAATTAAACAGAATTGATTAGAGATCTTAAGGTAAAAGAACCCTGAGGGGTAAGTGATCAAAATATGATCAAATTCTCCCTGAAATTTGAGAAGGAGAAGCTAAAATCAGATGTATCAGTATTACAGTGGAGTAAAGGAAATTACAGAGGCATGAGAGAGAATTGTTCAGAAAAGAACACTGGCAGGGATGACGGCAGAGCAGCAATGGCTGGAATTCCTGGAAGCAATTTGGAAGACATAGGATATAAACATCCCAAAGAGGAAGAAGTATTTTAAAGGCAAGGTGGATCAACTGTGGATCAACAGGAGAAGAGAAAGCCAACATTACAACCAAAGAGAGGGCATACAATAGAGCAAAATTAGTGGGAAGTTAGAGGATTTGAAAGCTTTTTAAAACCAACAGAAGGCAACTAAAAAAGTGACGAAGAAGGAAAAGGTGAACTATGGAAGTAAGCTAGTCAATAATATAAGTAACCAAAAGTTTTTTCAGATACATAATGTGTAAAAGAGAGGTGAAAGTGGATAACGGACTGCTGGAAAACAATGTTGCAGACAGAGTAATGGGGGACAATGAAATGGTAGATGAACAGAATAAGTATTTTGTATCAGTCTTCATTGTGGAAGACACTGACAATATGGCGAAAGTTCCAGGTGTCAGGGGTCATGAAGTGTGTGAAGTTACCATAACTAGAGAGAAGGTTCTTGGGAAATTGAAAGGTCTAAAGGAAAATAAGCCATCTGTACTGGATGGTGCACATTCCCGGGTTCTGAAAGAGGTGGCTGAAAAGATCAAGCAGGCATTAGTAATGATCATCCAAGAATCACTAGATTTTAGAATGGTTCCACAAGACTGGAAAATTGCTAATGTCATTCCACTCTTCAAGAAGGGAGAGAGGTAGAAGAAGGGAAACTATAGGTCAGTTAGCCTGACCTCAGAGGTTGAGAAGATATTAAGGATGATTATTAAGGATGAGGTCTCAGGGTACTTGGACACACATGATAAAATGGGCCATAGTCAGCATGGTTTCCTCAAGGGACAATCTTGCTGACCAATCTGTTGGAATTCTTTGAAGAAATAACAAGCAGGATAGAAAAAGGAGGATTGGTTGATGTTGTGTACTTGGATTTTCAGAAGGCCTTTGACAATGTCGCACACATGAGGCTGCTTAACAAGCTATGAGCCCATGGTATTACAGGAAAGATTCCAGCATGATGTTCTGCAGGGGTCTGAGTTGGGACCAATTCTTGCTATGTTATATATCAATAATTTGGATGATGGAATTGATGGCTTTGTTGCAAAGTTTGCATATGGTATGAAAGGTGGAGGGATGGTAGTTTTGAGGAAGTAAAGAAATTACAGAAGGACTTAGACAGATTAGGAGAATGGGAAAAGAAATGACAGATGGAATACAGTGTTGGGAAATGTACAATCATGCACTTGTATCAAGAGGAATAGAATATAAAAGCAAGGATGTAATATTGAGACTTTATAAAGCACTGGTGAGGTCTCACTTGGAGTATTGTGAGCAGTTTTGGGCATCTTATCTTAGCAAGGATGTGCTGAAACTAGAGAGTTTCAGTACACAGAAAGGAAGTTCACAAAAATAATTCCAGGGTAGAATGGCTTGTCCTATGAAGAGCAGTTGATGGCTCTGCGCCTGTATTCACTAGAATTCAGAAGAATGAGGGGTGGCCTCATTGAAACCTGCCGAATAGTGAAAGACCTTGATAGAGTGGATGTGGAGAGGATGTATCCTATGGTGAGAGAGGTAAGACCAGAAGGCACAGCCTCAGAATAGAGGAGTATCCTTTTAGAATGGATATGAGGAGGAATTCCTTTAGCCAGAGAGTGGTGAATGTGTGGAATCCTTTGCCACAGGCAACTGTGGAGGCCGCTTTTATGTATATTTAAGGCAGAGGTTGATGGACTCTTGATTGGTCAGGGCATGATGTGACACGGGGGAAAGGCAGGAGACAGAGGTTGAAAGGAAAAATGGATCAGCCATGATGAAATGGCAGAGCAGACTCAATGGGTCAAATAGCCTAATTCTGCTCCTATATCTTATGGTCTTATGTAATTAGTTGGGTCACAGTAAGAACTTACAGCAATTTTAGCAGTTGGAATTGCCTCCCAGCCATAAACAAGATTCCCCTTCAGCAGCTGCCAGGACTAACCTGCTCTTTCCCCACCCAATATGTGGAAAGAAGTGCCAAGGTTCCGGGTGGAATTTCTATATCTGCACCTCCGTTACCTACACTTGACAGGCACATGGAAGAGTTGAGTGTATCAGGCAGAGGGGTCGGCAGTCAAATCCAGAGTTCCATCACTTGATGGGAGAGAGACTTGGAGCAGCCGACCCTCTTCAGCTTGCCCCAAGCCATTGAAGGTTTCAGCAGTAGCTTAGTCAGATCCTTTCTACAGGGATAAATACAAAAGATGCTGGGAACACTCAGCTGGTCAGGTCTCACATGTGCAATGAGAAACAGAGTAACACACACTAAATGCTGGAGGAACTCAGCAGGTCAGGCAGCACCTATGGACAGGGATAAACAGTTGATTTTTAAGATCTTTAAGACATTTAAGATCAAGACCTTTTATCAGGAAAAACAGAGTTAATGTTTCAAGTCAAAGTCCACTTGTAAGAATTCTGACCAAGGGCCTTTGTTTGACCTGTTAACTCTGTTTCTCCTCCCATAGATGCTGAATGATTTGTTCTGCATTATGAGCATTCTCTATTTTTATCTCACTGTCCAGCATCTGTAGTATTTTTTTTCTTCCTTAGGAGCAGTGTTGTCACTTTAAGGTTCATCTCTTGCACTGGCAAGCTATTTTGAATGTAGAAATACCATTTGGAAAATATGCCATATTTGAGGCAGATAATGAAGGTCATTTAAAAGCCTTTCACTATTAAATGATATCCAAAAGAAAATAATTCTTCCCTTCCACACTGCCTTTTAGATAAAATCAAGCAGGCATACTTACGATGTCAGAGTCCATGAGGAGAGAGCCAATCATAGTAAATATATAAAAAATCAGAAAGCAGAATTACTTTATCTACAAAAATCAACAAGTACTGTTATGGGAAACATCTAAATTGTTCTTCATTAGGTATACAAACCTAATCACAGGCTTAGATATTAGCCCAGAGGCAAATTGTATCCCTGCTGAGGATTAAGTGCTAAGGAAAAGGGGAAGGGTGTGGTTGGTGGCTTTTGTGTGATTGTAATTCATAGATAATTCAGTACATCAGGCAAATTTAAACCAATTTACTCTTATTAAAACAGTTCCTACCCACAGGTTTACTTCCAAAGACTGTAAAAGATTGGCTTTTTCAAAGTCCACCACTTGCATGCAGTCAAACCTAATTTTTTTACTAGTGGCAGACTGACCATGTATTATTTGGACATCTTGGTTTCCCAAAGATCTTAGCGGTCATGACATAGTTAAGTTTGGGGGCTGGCAGCACAAATTCTGAACCATTGAGTCAGACACACAAATTCAAACTCTGCAGCTGGAGAATTTAAACTTAAGTAATTGACGAAATGTCTAGTTTAAACAAAAAGGGAAGGCTTGGTGAAGATAAGCATTATGCTGAGTACAGTGAAAACTGATCCAGGTCACTTATGTCCACCACAGAAGGAAATTGCCATCTTCCCCAGTCTACAGTGAATACCCACCCTCCAAAATGATTGAATCATAACTGTCTCTTCAGTTCAGGGGCAATTAGAGACAATAATTATCATCATTGTCAATAATGTTCACATTCTAAAGTAATGAATAGCACAGTATTCCTGCTATTAGCTGCAAAACTGCCATCCGGCTGGATGCTTAGAATCATAGAAGAGCTGATGTTTTTGACATGTGATGCCTGGACCTCCCTCTGCAACTGGATGCTTGACCACTTCAATGGGAGACCACGGCACTGTTCCCTTTAAACCGTGTGCGTGCGTAGCCGTGCAATAACTGAAACGCTCCCGTGCACATAACCTTTCTTGCCATGCAGCTGGGATTTTATTTTTTATAATGTCAATATAATTTTGAAATTATGTTAATATGATTTTGAAATCTGTGTTGACATAATTGTGAAATACCTTATAATTAATTATGTGTTACTGAATATAAATCATAAATTATCTAAATAATAAATATGCCACAACTACTTTGAGGAGAGATTTGATAGAGGTATACAAAATTTTGGGAGTATAGATAGGGTAAATGCAAGCATGCTTTTTCCATTGAGGTTGGGTGGGACTATAACCAGAGGTCAGGGGTTAAGGGTGAACAGTGAAAGGTTTAATGGAATCATAAGGGGAAACTTCTACACTCAGAGGGTCATGAGAGTGTGAAACGAGCTGGCAGCACAAGTGGTGCATTCAAGCTTGATTTTAAAGTTTAAGAGAAGTTTGGATAGGTACATAGATGGTAGGGGCATGGAGGGCTACAGTCCCAGTGCAGGTCAATGGGAGTAGACAGTTTAAATAGTTTGACACAAACCAGATGGGCTAAAGGGCCTGTTTCTGTATTGTACTTTTCTATGACTCTATACTTTAGATAGAGCTTCAACGTATTTACATTGTCAGTGTTTCAAGTTACAAATTGTAAAAATAAACAGAGAATCAAAGTCAGTATCTCATTGTTAATAAACCATTATTGTTTATTGAATTATTGAATTGTTAATAAATTCAGTTAATAAACTGAATACAGATGGCATCTAGTTAAAGTATTTTAAATTAAAAAGACATTTAAAGTGTCAGCAACACACACAAAATGCCGGAAGAACTCAGCAGGCCAGGCATCATCTGTGGAAAAGAGTACAGTCGAAGTTTCTGGCCAAGACCCTTCAGCAGGACTGGAGAAATAAGGATGAGGAGAAGAGTTAAAGGGTGGGGGGGGGGGGAGAGGAGGGAGAAGCACAAGGTTAGTAGTGAAACCAGGAGGGGGAGGGGTGAAGTAAAGAGCTGGGAAGTTGACTGGTGAAAGAGATAAAGGGCTGGAGAAGGAGGAATCTAATAGAAGAGGACAGAAGGCCATGGAAGAAAGAAAAGAGGGTGGAGCACCAGAGTGAGGCAATGGGCAGGCAAGTAGATGAGGTGAGAGAGAGAAAAGGGATTGGGAAATGATGAAGGAGAGGTGGGGGCCATTACCAAAAGTTTGAAAAATTAATGTTCATGCCATTAGGTTGGTGGCTACCCAGACGGAATATAAGGTGTTGTTCCTCCAACCTGAGTGTGACCTCACCATGATAGTGGAGGAGGCCGTGGATAGACATATCATAATGAGAATGGAAAGTGAAATTAAAATAAGTGGCCATTGGGAGATCCCACTTTTCTGGCGGATGCATTGTATGTGCGCAGTGGTGGTATCCGAATCTACGTCGGGTACCACCAATACAGAGGAGGCCACACCAGGAGCACGGGACACAGTATATGGCCCCAACAGACCCGAGGTGAAGTGTCAGTGGGCGAGGAGGTGTAGGAGCAGGTGCAGGACTTGTTCTGCTAGCAAGAATAAGTGCCAGGAGGGAGATCAGTGGGTAGGGACAAATGTGCCACACGGTTTTCAGGCTGTGAAATATTTCCTGCACAGAGCAATGGGTGGTCCACCCAGCTGTGAGAAAAAAAAACAGAGGGAACGTTGGACAACAGTCAAACGTAACATCTCCTCCTCAATCAACAATGTTTGCTTAGCCTATTGCCCTACTCTCTCTACGCTCATGGCTAGGCACAGCTCAAGTGCCATTTATAAAATCACTAATGGCACCTCTGTTGTTGGCAGAATCTCAGATGTTATCGAGGAAATATACGTGAGTGAGATAAATTAGCTGGTTGAGTGGTGTCATAGCAACAAACGTGCACTCAACATCATTAAGGCCAAGGAATTGACTGTGGATTTCAGGAAGAGGAAATCAGAAGAACACACACAAGCCCTTATTGAGGGGTCAGCATTGGAAAGAGTAAGCATCTTCAAGTTTTTGGGTGAGAACTTCTCTGAAGATCTATCTTGGGCCCATTCATATTAATGCAGTCATGAAGAAGGCATGCCAGTGGTTTTACTCCATTAGGACTTTGAGGAAACCGGTAGCAAACTTCTACATAAACATGCTGACTGGTTGCATCCCCATCTGGTATGGAACCTCCAATCTGCAGGATTGAGAAAGCTGCAGAGGTTTGCAAACCCAGCCAGCTCCATCACTGGCACCAGCTTCCTCAACATCGAGGCCATCTTCAAAAGGCAATGCCTCAGGAAGGACCCTCACCATCCAGGACATGCCCTCTTCTGATTACTACCATGAATGAGGAGGTACAGGAGCCTGCAGACCCACACCCAGAATTTTAGGTACAAACTCTTCCCTTCTACCATCAGATTTCTGAATGGTTTTGAACCCATGAAGACTACTTCACTATTTTGCTCTCTTCTTGTGCACTATTTTACTGAAGGTGAGTAGCTTTTTGTGAACAAGAGCAGTGGTCCCCAACCTCCGGGCTGCGGACCGATACCGAACCGCGAAGCATGCAGTGGTGCAGCGATAGCCGGAACGCACCAAGCACATCCTTAAGAAAAAAGCCAAAATAAACAAGCTAATTAATTAGGTGCTACCCGGCACGTAAATTGCTTGCCTGCTCTGAATCTGTTTATTGCTTGCCTGCTCTGGATCTCTTTATTGCTAATTGCCAACGAGACATCAACCGTCTTGACGTCACCACACCCTGTTCCAATTACAACCTCACTATAAAACCCACTGATAAGGGGATGCTGTTGTTGTCTGGCGTACCGACCTCTACCTGGCTGAGGCACAGCGACAACTCTCTGATACCTCCTCTTATTTACCCCTTGATCATGACCCCACTAAGGAGCACCAGGCCACTGTCTCCTATGCCATCACCAACCTTATCAGCTCTGGGGATCTCCCATCCACTGCCACCAACTTCATAGTTCCCACACCCCGCACTTCCCGTTTCTACCTCCTACCCAAGATCCACAAACCTGCCTGTCCAGGTAGACCTATTGTCTCAGCTTGCTCCTGCCCCACTGAACTCATTTCTGCATACCTTGACACTGTCTTATCCCCCCTTGTTCAATCTCTTCCCACCTATGTTCGTGACACTTCTCATGCTTTGAATTTTTTCAATGATTTTAAGTTCCCTGGCCCCCACCGTCTTATTTTCACCATGGATGTCCAGTCCCTATATACCTCCATCCCCCACCCGGACAGTCTCAAAGCTTTCCGCTTGTTTTTGGATTCCAGACCTAACCAATTCCCCTCTACCACCACTCTCCTCCATCTAGCAGAACTAGTTCTTACTCTCAATAATTTCTCCTTTGGCTTCTCCCACTTCCTCCAAACCAAGGGTGTAGCCATGGGCACCCATATGGGTCCCAGTTATGCCTGCCTTTTTGTTGGCTTTGTGGAACAGTCCATGTTCCAAGGCTATACCGGTATCCATCCCCCTCTTTTCCTTCGGTACATCAACTGCATTGGTGCTGCCTCCTGCACGCATGCTGAGCTCGTTCACTTCATTAACTTTGCCTCCAACTTTCACCCTGCCCTCAAATTTACCTGGTCTATTTCTGACACCTCCCTCCCCTTTCTTGATCTTTCTGTCTCCATCTCTGGAGACGGCTTATCTACTGATATCTACTATAAGCCTACAGACTCTCACAGCTACCTGGACTATTCCACTTCCCACCCTGTCTCTTGCAAAAATGCTATCCCCTTCTCACAATTCCTCCATCTCCGCTGCATCTGCTCTCAGGATGAGGCTTTTCATTCCAGGACGAAGGAGATGTCTTCCTTTTTTAAACAAAGGGGCTTCCCTTCTTCCACCATCAACTCTGCTCTCAAACACATCTCTCCCATTTCCCGCACATCTGCCCTCACCCCATCCGCCTGCCACCCCACTCGGGATAGGGTTCCCCTTGTCCTCACCTACCACCACCAGCCTCCAGGTCCAACGTATAATTCTCTGTAACTTCTGCCACCTCCAACGGGATCCCAGCACAAAGTACAACTTCCCCCCTCCCCCACTTGTTCTGCTTTCCACAGGGATCACTCCCTACGTGACTCCCTTGTCCACTCATCCTCCCCCATCCCTTCCCACCAATCTCCCTCCCGACACTTATCCTTGTAAGCTGAACAAGTGCTACACCTGCCCTTACACTTCCTCCCTCACCACCATTCAGGGCCCCAGACAATCCTTCCAGTGAGGCGACACTTCACCTGTGAATCGGCTGGTGTGGTATACTGCGTCCAGTGCTCCTGGTGTGGCCTTTTATATATTGGTGAGACCCGACATAGACTGGGAGACTGTTTCGTTGAACACCTACGCTTGGCCCGCCAGAGAAAGCAGGATCTCCCAGTGGCCACACATTTTAATTCCACGTCCCATTCCCATTCTGATATGTCTATCCATGGCCTCCTCTACTGTCGAGATGAATCCACACTCAGGTTGGAGGAACAACACCTTATATACTGGCTGGGTAGCCTCCAATCTGATGGCATGAACATTGACTTCTCTAACTTCTGTTAATGCCCCTCCTCCCCTTCTTACCCCATCCCTGACATATTTAGTTGTTTCGTTTTTTTTTCTCTCTCTCTGCCCATCACCCTGCCTGTTCTCCATCTTCCTCTGGCGCTCCTCTCCCCCTTTCTTTCTCCCGAGGCCTCCCGTCCCATGATCCTTTCCCTTCTCCAGCTCTGTATCACTTTTGCCAATCACCTTTCCAGCTCTTAGCTTCATCCCACCCTCTCCGGTCTACTCCTATCATTTCACATTTCCCCCTCCCCCCACTACTTTCAGATCTCTTAGTAACTATCCTTTCAGTTAGTCCTGACGAAGGGTCTCGGCCTGAAACGTCGACAGTGCTTCTCCTTATAGATGCTGCCTGGCCTGTTGTGTTCCACCAGCATTTTGTGTGTGTTGTACGTAAATGTCAGCTCAGAACAGAGGCGATTGCCGATTTCGCTTGCTCTACGCAATCTGCAATCGCCTTTGTGATTGGGAGGCTGGGGACCACTAACAGGGTGTCAAGCCAGCTTTAAAAGGCTGAACCTTATTAGAGCCCCTTAGAGCTTTGCAAGAAGTGATAAAATTGTGGGAGGGAGGAGAGGATTGCAGCAGATAATGCTAAACCATGATAATTTGGGACTCTAGAACACAGGTATCACAGGGCAGGGGAGCGCTACTGGTAGGGTTAGAGTTCCCATTTACTGCAGGAATAGTGATGGTGGTCTGTAGGAGTATTTAAATTGCATGGGGACTGGTATTCAAACTGCTGTTATTGCAAATATTACTTACCATAGACAATAACATATAGAAGCAGAATTAGGCCATTTGGCCCTTTGAATCTGCTTCGCTGTTACTGTTCATTAGAAATGCACCCTACTGTGATTATGAGTGAGCTTTCCTGTGCCACTTCATGCCTCACTGGATGCTCGCATTTGCTTTATCTAAATGGGTGAAATCTTCCAATTATTTTCAGACATCTCTCATATTGCTCATCTTAGCACTCAGCTTTGAGTTTATTTATTTATTAATTATTTTGAGATCTGTCATCAGTGACAAGGACAGCATTAATTACCCTTCTCTTGTTGCTCTAGAGAAGATGGTACTTGAACTTCTGCAGTTCTTCTGGTGAAGGTACTCCCATAGTGCCTTTGGAGCAGGCAGCTTCAGGATGTGGACCCAACTAACACGAAGGAGCTGTAATATATTTCAAAGTCAGGATACTGCATGAAGTGAGGGGAACTTGCAGGTAGAAGTCTCAGTTCTTCAAGATGGTGGAATCTGCAGTATTAGAAGGTGCAGTCTATTTAGTCTAGGTGAATAATTACAACACATTGCATAGAATGGTTTCCTAAGGTTGTCATAGCCAGGGTAGGTAGATGAAATAAGCTCACGCTACTTATTAAATCCTCCAAATGGTAGGTGTTGTGTCTGTGCAACACATATCAACTAAATAAATGCATGCACGTGGAGATGGCTTTAACCAGTGCATTCACATTGCAGCAAGAGAGAGAAAACAATGCGGATGTGTAGACAACAGGTCAATGCACATGTATAGATCACAGTCCATTTATAGCGCTAAGGGGTGTCATTGCTCTAAACAACATAGATCCATACAGTACACTTCCTCCCCCTTTAGATTAATGCAACATAAAAGTGTACAAGTACAAAATACTCAATTTCATTATGTTCCTAGGGATATCTTGGAGCATTTGATCCATAACTTTTTGCCAAATTACTGTGAGGCTGATGTGACGCTTGCTTGAGGCTACACCCATTCATAGGGACGGCTTTGGGAGTAAACCCTGAAGAAAAATCTGGAGCTGAAGTCCCTAAAGCAGTTCAACATTGAGCTCAGAGCTGACTAGCAACAGTTGTGATGCTGCTGGTGTTATACAGCATCAGTGTCTGCCGTTCCTTTGCACTCATCAGCTGTGTGCAGAGGGCATTGTACTGTTCCAGCTTGCGTACCGCATTGCACACCATGGAGACAGCTCGAACACAATATCCGTGGTTCATATAGATCAGTTATAAGTGTGGGCAAGGAGATCTCAGATGACCATATCTGAAGTGTTGCATATGTGAGACGAAATCTAAAGAGACAGTATATTGTTAATAACAAGATCCTCAACAGTGTTGATGGGCAGAGGGGTCTTGGGGCTCATAGCTCCCTGAAAATGGCTGCACAGGTTGATAGGGTGGTAAAGAAGGCAAAAAGCATGCCTAACTAATAGAGGAACTGAGTTCAAGAGTCAGGGAGCTATGCTGTAGCTTTGTAAAACTCTAGTTAGGCCATGAATCAAGTATTGCATTCCTTTTTGATTCGGAACAAGAAGGCAGCGGGAGAGCACCTAAGGATTTCCAGCGGGAAGGCATTTTGAGTTCACGGGGAAGAGAGAGGCCAGACTGCACAGGTGCGTGACGTCAGCCAGTTGAGCGCGAGCAGTTTAAAAAGAAGTCAGCCATATTCAGTGGGCAGCGGAGTGAGAGGCAGCAGAGTGAAAGGGCTTTGGCTCCACGGGCTTCAGCAGTAACAGGACAAGGTGAGGCAGTTGTTGATTGCAAAAGGAGGTAGTATGTGTGTGAGGCCAGTTTTCTGTGGTCGGTGTCAGATGTGGGAGGTCCTGGAGTCCTCCAGCGTCCCGGATGGCCACATCTGCACCCGGTGCATCGAGATGCAACTCCTAAGGGACCGTGTTAGGGAACTGGAGCTGCAGCTCGATGACCTTTGTCTGGTCAGGGAGTGAGGAGGTGATGGAGAGGAGTTACAGACAGGTGGTCACTCCCGGGCCACAGGGGACAGAGAAATGGGTCACAGTTAAGAGAGGGAAAGGGAAGAGTCAGGTACTAGAGAGTATCCCTGTGGCTGTACCCTTTGACAATAAGTACTCCTGTTTGAGTACTGTTGGGGGAGACAGCCTACCTGGGGGAAGCAACAGTGGCCGTGCCTCTGGCACAGAGTCTGGCCATGTGGCTCAGAAGGATAGGGAAAGGAAGAGGAAGGCAGTAGTGATAGGGGACTGTGTAGTCAGGGGTTCAGACAGGCGATTCTGTGGACGCAGGAAAGAAACTTGGATGGTAGTTTACCTCCCAGGTGCCAGGGTCTGGGATGTTTCTGATTGCATCCAAGATATCCTGCGGTGGGAGGGAGAACAGCCAGAGGTCGTGGTACCAATGACATAGGTAGGAAAAGGGAAGAGGTCCTGAAAGAAGAACACAGGGAGTTAGGAAGGAAGTTGAAAAGCAGGACCTCAAAGGTAGTAATCTCAGGATTACTGCCTGTGCCACACGACAGTGAGAATAGGAATAGAATGAGGTGGAGGATAAATGCGTGGCTGAGGGATTGGAGCAGGGGGCAGGGATTCAGATTTCTGGATCATTGGGACATCTTTTGGGGCCGGTGTGACCTGTACAAAAAGGACAGGTTGCACGTGAATCCCAGGGGGACCAATATCCTGGCAGGCAGGTTTGATAGAGCTGTTGCGGAGGGTTTAAACTAGTTTGGCAGGGTGGTGGGAATCAGAATGTGAGTGCAGGGATTAAGGTAGAAGGACAAGGGCAGAGTTCTGAGTTGATGAGGAAGGACAGGAAGGAGACAGAACATAATTGTAGCCAGTTAAAGGGGTTGAAATGTGTCTATTTCAATGCTAGGAGTATTAGGAACAAGGAGGATGAACTTAGAGCATGGTTTAGTACGTAGAACTACGATGTTGTGGCCGTTACTGAAACTTGGTTGGAGGAAGGGCAGGATTGGATGATGCAGGTCCCGGGGTTCAGGTGACTTTGAAGGGATGAGGCAGGAACTAGCGAGAGTAAATTGGAAACAGATGTTCAAAGGGGTGTGGTGAACTACATATACCTGTCTGGACTGCTCCTGTGGCTCCCCCCACAGACCCCTGCTGACTGCTCCTGTGGCTCCTCCCACAGACCCCTGTATAAAGGCGATTGAGGCCTGAGCCCGGCCTCATTCTCCAGGATGTAGTGTTGTTCATTCTTCCAGTCAATAAAAGCCGATATCTCCTTACGTCTCAGAGTGAGTTATTGATGGTGCATCAAGGGGAAAGCATAGAAGTAATGTGGGAGAAGTTTAGGGACCACGAGCTGGGTTCAGGATAGGTTTGTCCCACTGAGGTAAGGAAAAAATGGTAGGAAAAGGGAACCGTGGCTGATGAAACATGTGAGGCATCTCGTCAAGAGGAAAAAGGAAGCATATGTTAGATATAAGAAGCAGGAAGTAGGAGGAGCTTATGAGAAATATAGGGTAGCCAGGAAGGAGCTAAAGAAAAGACTTAGGAGAGCTCAAAGGGGGGCATGAGAAGGCTTTGGCATGTAGGATTAAGGAGATCCCCAAGGCGTTCTATGCATATGTGAAGAATAGGAGGATGACGAGAACGAAGGTGGGACCGCTAAAGGATAAAGAGGGCAACATGTGCCTGGAAGCAGAGGAGGATGGCAAGGTCCTAAATGAATACTTTGCTTCAGTATTCATAAGTGAAAAGGATCTTGATCAAGATGAGCTCAAAGTAGAGTGGGCCTGTGTGCTGGACAATGTGGAGATTAAGGAAGAAGAAGTGCTGGATCTTCTTAAAAACATTACTGCAGGTCGGGAAGAAACAGCAATGGACATAGCAGTGTAAGGTGGCTTTCCAAAAGGTAAAGAAATAGTGATGTCAGACACCACAGTCACACGTTATGATCGATAGCGTCCTGTAAAGCTTGCCATGCACTATTTGGAATCTCAACATAACCAGAAGCAAGGTGCTCCAAGATGTCAGAACCACTTCCTACAGTCCCAGAGTCAACTCCTACAGTCACTATAGAGGAGGCCCCACAATTTGAGAAGACCTGGGAGCCTGATGTTGCAACGCATCTTGGGATGGACCCCTCACACTTATGCTACATCTGTGCACAAAACCTCCGGATAAGAGTGACAAGAACAAGAAGAGTCATGTAGGTTCGGACGTCATCCAGATTAACAAGATCTGCGCCAATGCTTGGGGATCTGGGACCATCTGGTGATAAATTGGCCTACCGGAACAAATCATATATGGATGAGACTAGACAACATCTACCTATCTATCTATCTGTCTATCTATCTATGTATCTATATATACATACACAGAGTATATACTGTATATAACTTGAGATATATTCTATATTGAGTTAAGAGTTTATAGCCAGCGGGAAGGAGAGTTATGTACTTAATATTTCAGTAATATTTGAGTAATATAATGTTTGATTAAGCATTCTTGGTTGTTTAAATAATTCAGATGCATTATATGTGAAAGTACATGCATAGCATACACTATCACACCACCACGTCAAATGCACGTATCTCGCTGATGGTAAAAACTAAGAACGTACTTGAGTTATTCCTGACTCTCCTGTGTTTTTATTTGATTAGATTTTATGTTTTAGAGATACAAAACATAACACTTTTCTGCATTCTGTTGATGTTTTACCTTATGTACTACCTCAATGTGCTTATATTTGGTATGGATGGCTTGCACAACAAAGCTTCTCAGAAAGCCATGGACCAGGTGCTGGAAAGCTGCCCTGGATGACATCATTGTTACCGGAAAGAATGTCCTGGTCCATGGCTTTCTGCCAGAGTGCAGGTGCAGATGCTACTCCAAAAATAAGCCTATTATAGTGATAACATCCTTTGTGAGTGTTTAAAGTGAGAAACACTTTGGACTCTTCTTCCATCTCCATCTGTATATAAGCCTCAGCTAAGTCCATTTTGCTGAAGTGCTTCCCCCCAGAAAGGTTTGCAAAGATATCCTCTATCCTAGGCAGCAAGAATTGATCCTGGGTTGATGGTAACCTTCAGATCATCACAGATCCTGACAAACCCATTCTTCTTGGCATTGCCCATCAACTCCATTCAGCATTGGAAAGAATTCCTTCAACCTCTATGTGATCTAGTTCACTGGCTACTTTATCAAGGAAAGTATAAAGAACTGGACAGGTTTTGTAATGAATATGGATATGGCATTTTCATTTAGCACTATTTTACCCTTATTATGTTTGAGTATTTCAATGCCTTCCTTGAACACTGCTGTGGCATCATCCAGTACCTTTCTTAATTTGTTTTCAGTTGACTCTATTGCAGGGGATATGACATGCAAATGGTCGATGGATCTCCAATCAAGTTGTAGTTGTCTCAGCCAATCATGACCCCCCCCCAGTGCTGGCCCTCATGTTTTTACCACATACAAGCCCAATGTGGCTTATTGGTTGTTGTATTTGACAGTAACTAATATCCCACAGAAGTTATATTTTCTGAAGTATTATTTCTTAGTTCTATATCTGCAGCCTTCAGTCTAGTTTCTTTGAAATGCTGTTCAAATATATTTTATGGAATGACTGAACCAGCCAAGCCAGTCTCCAATTTCATTTTAATTAATTCACCGTTCACTTCTGGAAAGCCATATTGCTTTTCTATTATCTAACTAGAACTAGGGGACATAGCCTTAAGATTCGGGGGAGTAAATTTAGGACGGAGATGAGGAGGAACTGCTTTTTTCCCAGAGAGTGGTGAATCTGTGGAATTCTCTGCCCAATGAAACAGTGAAGGCAACCTCAGTAAATACATTTAAGGAAAGGGTGGATAGATTTTTGCATACTAGGGGAATTAGTGGTTATGGGGAAAATGCAGGTAGATCATGATGAGTCCATGGCCAGATCAGCTATGATCATATTAAATGGCAGGCCAGCCTTGCCAGATGGCCTACTCCTGCTGCTATTTCTCATGTTCTTATGTTTTTGAGTTAGTTTTCACACTGTAAATCTCAAGGCTACACAGTCTATGTCACTCCCATTATTTTCATTTTTTCATCAACAACATGCAGATTAGTGCTCTTTTTGAAACTGCACCTTGACTTCTTTTTCCTTTTCCCTGTGTGACCCATTTATTTTTGTCTGCCTGGCATGCTGCTTGTACGTGTCCCACTTTGCGTTTTCTGCCTTTAAACCTCCTTGACCTGTTGGTCAAGATATCAAGGATCCAATTGCAGAGGAGGTGCTGCATTCTAGTTCTGGGCTGTATCCATGGCTCTGCAGTCTCTTTTGTCCTGTGCATTGTAATTGCTGTACCAGGACATGATTAGGCATTCAGTGTGGATCAGAGTCAAGAGCCTTCAAAATGCCTGTGAACAAAGCATCTTCAGAGATGATACATGTTAACTTGGACCCCTCTGGGAAACAATGTTTTCTAAAGATCAGATTTTCCAAGGCCATCAACACCAGAATATACAAATGCAACTTAAGTTCTTCAGCCATCCTCTCAGTCAGTGCTGCTCAGTACATGGATATCAAGATCACCTTGACTCTTGTTTCTTTGTCACTGGAATTCCCAAGCAGCTACAAGAGATCTTTACAGGTCGGGCAGCATCCGTTGAAAATCAGAGTAGGCGTGCTTAATAAAATCATCCGTTTGATGCTGCCCAACCTGCTGAGTTCATCCAGCTTGTTTGTATGTGTTGATTTGACCACAGCATCTGCAGTATACTTTGTGTTTACGGGAGATCTTTGCTACTCACTACTATATCAGGGAGGTCACAAATAAATAATTCTGTCTTCTTTGATTTCAGTGAGAAGCAGGAGACATATCAGACACAGGGATGTACCAGCAAAGCTGGTTTTCCACCAGTGCAAACCACTGTTAGATAGATTCAAGTGCTCATAAAGGAACCCACTTCTTTTCCTCAATATTACTCACTTCTGATAATTGCCAAGGAGTCATACAACATGGAAAGAGGCCCTAAGGTTAAACTGGTCCATTCTGACCAAAGCACTCATCTATGCTTGTCCCATTTTCCTGCATTTTGCCCATATCCCTCTAAACCCTTTCTATTGATAATCCTGTCC
Source organism: Hemitrygon akajei (assembly GCF_048418815.1). NCBI lineage: Eukaryota > Metazoa > Chordata > Chondrichthyes > Myliobatiformes > Dasyatidae > Hemitrygon > Hemitrygon akajei. Next base: position 99,329,125 of record NC_133124.1, read on the forward strand.
AAATATCTTTCAAGAGTACCTGACTCAACCTCTTCTTTTGGCTTCTCATTTCCTATATTGACCACTCTCTGAGGAATCACCTCCCTCTCACCTTAAACTTAGGTTCTCTAGTTTTTGATTCTCCAAAACTGGGAGAAGGACAGTTGTGGTGAACAGTCTCAGCCTGAAATATTGAAATCTTCGTTCCTTTCCATAGATGCTACCTGACCTGCTGAGTTCCTCCAGTATTTTGTGTTACCCTGGATTTCCAGCACCTACAGAATCCCTTGAGTATATATAGTTAAACACTTCTGAAGATGTATAAAATGAATCCTGCCTGGTCTGGAACTGTTGAAATCAATTATTGCACCCTATTTACTCCACTGCCTGGATCAGCTCAATTCAGAACAAACCAACCTGCAATCATTCCTGGGGTGAAGCATTTGTTAGGGGGAAACAAATAACATTGAGATCTGTTTGACTTGCATTTCTCATGCAGTCTCCTATCAACTGATCTCGGCAGACTCAGCATGATATTGCTGGCTGAAATTGTTCCAACATCAACCCTAACATTTATCTGTTGCTTGGCTCCACTCTCTTCTTCCACCCAGCTGTGACCATAGTTAATAACCCTATAAACCCAGTGTAATTGTAAAACAGAGGCAGAACAAAACTCATCTTTGCTATTAATGTAAATGAGCAGCATTTTTATGTCATCCATTACCAGAGGACATGAAAGCATACTTTTATGTCTTGCACGTTGACCTTAAGAAGTCTTGCACAGCAGTCAGAGATACAATTTATCACACAGCTAAAGGGTTAGATTGGCTAATTAACTGGTTTCAGGCCAGTTCTCTTTAAGAAGGACTTCTTTTATCTTGCTCATATTTGCTTTTAATAGCTGAGATAATGTGGTGATGCATCAAGTGGGCACAGCTCATCTTTTCTATTCTCCTTTGTTTTCATTGTTCATTTATACCTCCACAAGCAGAATTACCACTGTCTTGAAAGAGAAGGAAATAAAGAGCCCAAACTTGTATAAGTACCTTAATAACACAAGTACTGGAGTAAAAGAAAAATGAAAATGCTGGAAGAACTCAGTCAGTCTCAGTCAAACAGTATCTTTGTAAAAGGAAAACGGTTTATGTTTTGGGGTGTAGACATCCTAATGAAGGGTCTTGGTCTGTAATGTCAACAGCATGTTCCTCTCCTTTGATGCTGCCTGACCTGCAGAGTTCCCCTAGCACTTTCTGTGTTGCTTGGGATTCCCTGCAGCTTCAGAATCTCTTGTCTTCATTGTGTCATTTGTTCTTTGCCCTAACAATGAACATTTAGCTCTTGATTAGTGCGTCATTTAAAAGGCCACATAACTCATATCCGGGTCACAGTGTGATAAAGTTAGAATCAAACTGAAGGAGCACACTGAGGACCTTCCTTATTCAATAGATTGGCTTGAACTTTGAAAAAGCTGGTCCCTGGCTTTGTCAACCGTTGCACCATGACCCATTCCTGCCATCCTCATGAGACAGTATACTGTGGTTACAATTGGTCTACGTGCCTGTTGTCTTTTAGCGCACCTACTCTGATTTTAAGCTGTTCCTTTGTAGGCTGAGAGAACAGTTGGCTGCTACCCTGGGCACTTCTGTCCTAGACCTCACCATCATCTTCCTGTACTAAAATAAACATGCATCTTTGATACACTGATTTCCTTTATGCTTGAGGTGATGTGATAGGCTATTGGAAAAAGCATTCTGGATCATTTGGTGCCTGCCATGTTTTTTTAAAATCCTGTATTGGTGGATCTACTCAATGCAGTGGCAAAGCAGCCCAAGCTAGCATGTTACCTGCATTCAAGAGTGAGCCTTCAGAGTAAGTGTCACCTGTCACATGGAACAACACCCAACTCTGTAATTTTTAACAGTGTTACTCAATGACAGTCAGGAAGAGGAATAGGTTGAATTCCCATTTACCTAGATCAGAGACGGACTGTGGCATACCAATTGTCACTTTAGTTAAAAGCTGATCAACTCAGCACTAACAAAGGATCGAGTCTTGCGATTAGCTACACAGTTTAGAAACTGGAGTGAAAATAATATTTCAGAATGAGAATCAGAATCAGAATTAAGTTTAATATCATTGGGATATGTCATGAAATTTGTTAACTTTGCAGCAGTAGTCTTTTGCAATGCATGATAAATATAGAGAAAAAAACAGTTTACTGGACTTTATTCCCTGGAGCGTGAAAGAATGGGGGGAGACTTGATGGAGCTGTATAGGATTATGATGGGTATAGATAGAGTGAATGCAAGCAGGCTTTTTCCACTGAAGCTGGGGGAGAAAAAAACCAGAGGACATGGGCTAAGGGTGAAGGGGGAAAGGTTTAGGGGGAGTGTTAGGGGGGGCTTCTTCACGCGGGGAGTGGTGGGAGAGTGGAATAAGCTGCCAGATGAAGTGGTAAATGCTGGCTCACTTTTAACATATAAGAAAAACTTGGACAGGTACATGGATGAGAAGGGCATGGAGGGATACGGGCCAGGTGCAGGTCAGTGGGACTAGGCAGAAAAATAGTTCGGCACAGCCAAGATGGGCCAAAAGGCCTGTTTCTGTGCTGTAATGTTCTATGGTTCTATTTAGGTTCAAAAACAAAGGAATTCAATTCAAATCATCACTAAAAACACTTTTATTTAAAGGAAATTGTGGTACACTATCACCAGAAACAATGAAGAGGCAAGCAAAGGCAAAGCGTCTTCAGGAATGTGCCCTGTAGGTGTGCTGCAAAGTCAACCATGATGCCATGCTGGTTGGAGTGAACGATTTGTAGAGGAAAAGAGGAGACAGAGGAGTTCTGATGCCCACCCCGCTGGTCCAGGGGGATTGCTCTAAACGCTGAGCTGATTTGGAAAAGTTGAGAACGGCTTTTTCAGCAGTGAAAAACAGGTCTAATGTGAATCGCTGGGTGGCGTGTTGTAGGCTTGGAGCAATTAGCTGCAGTGAGGCCCTGGGTCCTAATGCAAGGCACAATCCACTGTTTGGACAATCTAAATGCTGGCTCATATAGACCGGAAAGGCAGGGTTTCAAGAGTCATGCAAGGTTGGATCACTCTGGGTGCCAAGCCGATTTGGAGAGGTCGAGAACAGCTTCTTCAACAGTGAAGTCTAGGCTACAGCAAGGCTTGTGTTCTAGTGTGAGGTGCATTCACTGCTTAGACAATTTAAATGCTTGCCCAGACAGATTAGGGGATTCTCACTTCAGGACACTAAGGCTGTGAGACTGCACCCAGCTACTGTGCTTGGTGTCTTCAAACTTTGCGGTGATTTGCCGTACTAATATGAGTACCGAGGCTTTAGGCCTGGTCAGGGATGTTCTGGGGATTTGGATCTAAGGATTCAATTTGTTATTGCTCTTGCTTATATTGTTTGCATGATTGTTGGTCTTTATTTTTTGTAATTGGGATCTTTTGGGTTCCTTGCTTTGCAACTGCCTGTAAGCAAACAAATCTCAAACTTGTACAATTTATATTTCTTTGATAATAGATGTGCTTTGAACTTTGAACTTTTAAAATAGTTAAGTTAAACCAAGTAGTGCAAAAACAGAAATTTTAAAGAAGTATTGAGGTAGTGTTCATGGTTTCAATGTCCATTTAGAAATTGGATGGCAGAGGGGAAGAAGCTGATTCTGATTCACTAAGTGTGTGCCTTCAGACTTCTGTACCTCCTTTCTAATGGTATCAATAAGAAGAGGGCATGTCCTGGATGATGGGAGTCTTTATTAATGGATGCCGCCTTCCTGAGGCACTGCACCTTAAAGATGTCTTGGATACTGTGGATTCAAGTACTCGTAATGGAGCTGAGTACCGTAATTTTACAACTTTCTGAAACTTACTTCAATCCTATGCAGTAGTCCCCCCCCCCCCCACCCCTATATCAAATTGTGATGCAGCCAGTCAGAATGCTCTCCATGGTACATCTGTAGAAGTTTTCGAGAGTTTTAGGTGACAAACCAAATCTCCTCGAATTCCTGATGAAATATAGCTGCTGTCTTGCTCTCTTTATAGCTGCATCAATATCTTGCAACCAGGTTCGGTCCTCAGAGATATTGTCACCCAGGAACTTGAAACTAATTACTTTCTCCACTTCCAATCCCTCTATGAGGATTGGTTTGTGTTTCCTTGTCTTACCCTTTCTGAAGTCCACAGTCAGCTCTTTGGTCCTGAGTGCAAGATTGTTGCTGCGACACGTCTCAACTAGCTGGTATATCTTTCTCCTGTACGCCCTCTTGTCACCATCTGAGATTCTGCCAACAATTGTTCTATCATCAGCAAACTCATTGATGGCATTTGAGCAACACACACAAAATGCTGGAGGAACTCAGCAGGCCAGGCACCATCTACGGAAAAGAGCACTGTTGACATTTTGAGCCAAGGTCCTTCATCAGGACGGAAATTGAGCTATGCCTATCCACGCAGACATGGATGTAGAGAGAGTAACGTGTTGGTCAAAATAAGAGTTGTAAACAACATTTCTGAAAAATCTAGGTACCCTGAGCAAAATCAAACCTAAACAAAAATAATTAGTCAGTATCAATAAATCCTATGCTGATCATATTGTAATGAATTCTTAAATTCAGTAGTTTTAGAAGCTAATTGAACTGTAATAAAATATTGTACATGCCTCTGCTGGTGGAGGGGATTTTCTAAACAAATGCCTTTATTTCAATAAGGACTCTCATTAATATTTTTACTTTTTAAAAGCCTAAACTTTACTTTTTTTACCTGTCAGCTGAATAGAATTATTAATGATAGATGTGTCCAAAGCTTCCAATTTGTATGCGTAGACAATTTCCTAGTATGCAGGTTACCTCAAATGCCATTTTTCATGTTGTAACAAGATTTCTTGGTTTCTTTGTTCCAAATAATTTGAAATCCTGCCTGCAAAATGAAATTAACAAGCTTATTTTGAGGAGTTTTATTTTAAAAGTATTATCATTTTTGAAAACTATATTCAACTGCTCATTGTTTCAATAAGTGGCACCCTAGCCTATTGGATTTGTCTGGCAAGCAGAATAAGGGGAATTAAAGACAGTTTTACAAAAACACTCCTATAAACCTATTTCTGTCTAATCCTACAGTGGCTAAAAATAAACGTAATTCCGTTATAACAGGTCTTGAAATCCAATCTACAGTTTTTACAGCCTTTGTCTATTTTAAGTCTGGAAGAGTTGATTCTATTTATCTACACATACTTGGGGTTGAGATGCACATTGGTGGCTGTTTTCTACCATTGATAAAGTGGAATATTAATGCAGATGGTGGAAAAGGAGGAGCGTGGAGACTATTTATTACATTGACTAGTGTTTTCCATCCCAGCCCACTGCTACTTCTCCTTCCATTACACATAACTGGTAAAAAATGGCAAGACAAGACCAAACAAGCATTTTTTTATTGAAGTACTGAAATGGTCTGCTTACTAAATGAAATTAAAATAAAATGATTTCATTGATATTGGTCGAAGCACAAACAGGAGAAAATTAGCAGGTGCTGGAAATCCAAGCAACGCACACAAAATGCTGAAGGAACTCAGCAGGCCAGGCAGCATCTATGGAAAAGTGTGAACAGTCGAAGTTTCAGCCCACAATGTTGATTGTTTACTCTTTTCCATAGATGCTGCCTGGCATGCTGAATTCCTCGAGTGTTATTGATATTGGTTTTTTTTTTACTTCTTTAGGGTGCGTCTGGTATCTAAAATTGTTAAACCACCAGCAAGTGCAAGAGAAACTCAACAAAGTCTGAAAAGAGATCCAGAAGGATTGCAAGTTCCAACTTTTTTTCTCCCCCCCCATGTGCATGCTACAGCCAGTTGTGAGCACCCATTGATATTCTACTGATGCACAGTATAGTGCATTAAAACAATGAGAAAGTAACGTGCCCCTCTGCATTATATTTCCAAACATCTGTTACTTTTACTAATATATGCAGCATGTCAGATTTGTTGATTAGCCTGAACAGAAAGAGCAGTACTTGAACAGGATGATGTAATAACATAACTACACAGGTGAACAGATGGCAGTAACAAAGACAAGTTTACTGACATCAGAAAATAAATACCTCAAGCCTATTGTTATATCCTGTTGATATTTTTTTTCACAAGTTAAGGAGAGTTTAAAAAGCTCCATTTTAACTGATAGAAATTCCTGTGAACGTACAAACACCAGTTATTTTTAAACTGAGAGATCTAAATAAAAGGCCATGGCCCAAGATACTATGTGCTGCCAAGGCTGACTGAGGAAGGCCGGAGGCAACATGGGACTAATCATCAGCTCCTGCAGTGGCGAGAAGACTGGACCACTTACAGCTCAGGCCAGGCTTGAGCTGTTTACAGAGGATTAAGGAACATGCCAACTGTCACACTCATTTGGCTCAGCAGGTCTGGTTGGGGGGGGCCAAGATTGGAATGGTGGGTGAGAATTGTTTTTTATGTCTGTTGGGAACAATATTGCCCCTATTCCAAAACATGAATAAAAAAATTCGCCAGGCCACTCTGAAAGCGCCTACTGCTGACTTCCAAGCTAAACTGTTCATCAAATGGTAGAAAAACCTTTTTTTTAATCTTTAAATTATAACCAGGCTTCTAAGGCCTGAACTGAGCTGTGGTTTGCAAATTTAACTTGTCGTCAGCTAGAGCAGTGAGAGGAATGCTTATTTTCTACAAGCTCAGTGTATGCTTAAATCATGCAATTCTTGAGCATTAATGGGGCAATCAGGAAGAAACTAAAGAGTTCACATACCCAGATTTCAAATGTCAGCTACTTACCTCTCAAGCAAGAAAAAGATTTTGAAAGATAACCCCAACACGCCTCTTTCCACTCCGCATGTAGGGAATGATCCATTTATAAAGCTGTAGCTTTCATGATGATGGCGGGGGGTGTGGGGGAGGGGGTTAGGGATTAAGCAGTGGGAGGGGCTGAATGTATTTTTGGGTGAACCTTAAATAATGTGTGAGCCCTGGTAACCTCTAACTACAGTAAAATCTCCTTAAAATTATTGGAGCTAGAGTTTACCCGGAAATGCTAGGCAAGATCTGTATTTTATTCCGGTTTAATGACAGAGCTAACAAGCTTATTGTGCTTGCTGCTCATTATAACATTGAAATTCAACAATCACATGACTAATTGATATCATATACATAAATGCACCATGCAGCTATCCCTCTTTCAAAAAAAACAAGTATATGAAGTCTCTTCACATGTGTAAGCAGTCATTCCAGATTCATTCTGTGGACTAGATCCCTCATTGTCCATTTGTCTCTGACATTGTGAAGGTTCATTGGATTGGAGAGATAAGGCACCACTATTCTAACTTTTCAGCAGTGGTAGTTTCTGATGTCAAGATCATGAATAAATCTCTATCACAGTACATTCTTGATTGTTTCTTGCTTTAATCATCTGAGCACCGTGGATACCTCTGACCTTAAAGAATATCAAATACCTTTTCAGGTTAGATAGATTATTTCAGTGAGGCTGATACTTGTTCGCTACTCCAGCGACATATTCAACTTGAGCAAATTTGCCTGGAAACATTGCCTTTTCCCTTTAATCACTCCCCCCTTTTAATTATCAGGATGTCTACAAAGATGGCAGCTCTTCAGACTAATCTAATCATAGTATATAACATCACATAGCTATGAAGCAAAGCGTTGGCCAATGGTTCATCACAAAGCCAGAGGAACTCTGGAAAATCTATCACTTTGAAGCTGCTTTTAATAAATATACTGATCCTTCTACTGGAAGCAAAATAATAAAGGAATCAACAGATATTCGATGCCATTACATGGAACAGGTCACAAGTAAATACATTGACCTGTGGTTCGTTGTCAAACAATTATTCAACTGATATTCTGTATAGTGACGATCAAACTAAATTCATCAATATTATGTTCTATTTCCATTCAATTATCTACATATCTGACATTTGATTATGAATCGTAAAGAGCAAGGGAATTGTCATCCCTTGACACAAAATGCTTGGACTCAATAGATTGACCGAGTTGGACATCTGGTTGTGGTATTATTGCTCTGCACTGCTGACAAATTGTGCATATTAACAAAACTTTGTCTATGTCTTTACCAGTATTCAGCGGTACACAAAACTCCTGGCAATAACTTCCACTGTTGAAAATACCAAGGGACATTTTGTCCATTGGTCTTTGAAATTAATTTTCCAAGAGTGCTGGCTGTAACTACCCAAGGTCCCCATTTCATCCAGTCTTGGTCTGTTGAAAATTCAGATCTATGATTGGAAAATGGCTGCAAGTCTTCATTCGGGCACTTGTCACACAGCACCACCCTCTCAGAGTGGGTTTGCTTCGGGAGTACATTATGCTGAGTCTCTCAAGCAAAGTCTGAGCCTATGACGGGGAAGTCCTCATCTACAAGTAGTACGAAAATCATGCTTTCCCTGCTTATGTCAGCAATTAATGAAGTATTTGGGAAGGACATTGACAATTTCATTTGATGAATGAAATTCCATTATACACACACAATGAGAATAAAATTGAATATCTTGGCATCCTTGAAGCTGTGTTAGGATCAAGCATTGTCAATAACAGTTTGCAATCTTTAATAAGAATACTGCTTCTTCTCAATAGGAAGTAATGGAATTTCTTTACAGCAAAACTGTTAGATTTACCTTTCAATTCACACATACACGTAATTACATTCACTTTTAAAAGTGCACCAAGTATCATCCATCATCAAGAACCCCCACTATTCAGGGCATGCTTTTTTCGTGCTGTTGCCATCAGGAAGAAGGTACTACAGGAGCCATAGGACCCGCACCACCAAGTTCAGGAATAGTTATTAACTCCTGACAATCAGGCTCTTGAACTGGAAAGAATAACTTCACTCAACTTCCCTCGCCTCAACACTGAACTGTTCCCACAACCTATGGACTCACTTTAAAGGACTCTTCATCTCATGTTCTCGAAATTCGTTGTTTATTAATTTATTTATTATTATTATTATTTAATTTTTCTCAGCTCAAGCTGGAAAAACCTGAGGTACAGGGATAACCAAGCATGCTCATTTATCAATTGCTAGGAACTTTTGGACTATTCTATGGTGTTTAGTATCACGGCTTTCTGAAGATTTACATAGATATTACCGTCGAGTCCTAATTGTTTAAAATTATTGTGTAGAGCCTTTGGGAAGATACCAGTTGTAGATATTACTATATGGACAATGTGTACCCTGTTCATGTTCCAAAATCTTTCAATTTCATTTTTTAATTCAGCATATTTCTGGTGTTTTTTGCTTATGGATTTCTGTGAGTTATGTGTGTTTGGAATGACTATATCTATTATATAAGTTGTTCCTGCTTGTTTATCCTGTATTATTATATCTGAACGATTTTTATGGATTGTCCTATCTGTAAAAATGGATCAGTCCTAATATAATCTGTGGTATTCTGACACTAAAACTGTTTCAAGCTTGTATTTATAGTAAGGTGGGAGTTTGTATGAGTTTGTACTTATATGAGTTTGTACTTCAAAGCAAAATTTTGATGAATGATGTTTGCCACTTGATTGTGCCTGTGTAAATATTCAGATAAAGTTAAACTGCTGCAGGATCCTGTAATACATTGGATTGTTTCCGGTTCTTCGCGGCATTTATTTATCACCTTGAATTACCGGGTAAGTATTTTTGATATTTTATTTGTGTTAACCACTTGGTCCTGTATTGCCACAAGGAACACTTCTGTTTCTGTGAAGAGGTCACTGACACTGTGCCACAGATTCATCGCTTCCTTGCCGACATCTTATCTGCTCTGATCATGGGGATGTCTTCCATGGAGGGTCATGCTGTTCCATTGCTTAACTTTTTCTTCAAAAGTGATCATGTCTTCATTTTCACACGAGTGAATCTGCAGATGCTGGAAATAAATAAAAACACAAAATGCTGGCAGAACTCAGCAGGCCAGACAGCATCTACGGGAGGAGGTAGTGACGACGTTTCAGGCCGAAACCCTTCATCAGAAGTGCAGTAACATGGGATGGTGGAGAGGGGATAAGAAGTGGGGGGAGGGATGAAGAAGAGAGCTGGGAAGTGATAGGCTGGAGGGAAATGGGCTAGGGGGAAGGTGGAGAATAAAAGAGAGAGAAAGGTAGGGCTGGGGGTAGATTATAGTGAGGGGGGAAAAAGAGAGAGAAAGAGAACCAGACTAAAATGATAGATAGGGATGGAGGTAAGGGGGGGGGGGGGCACAGGGGTATCAACGGAGGTCTGTGAGTTGAATGTTCATGCCGGCAGGTAGGAGGCTACCTAGGCGGGAGATAAGGTATTGCTCCATCGACCTGCGTGTGGCCTCATCTTGACGGTAGAGGAGGCCATGGACAGACATGTCGGAGTGGGAGTGGTCTGTGGAATTGAAGTGTGTGGTTTGAGTTCTCATTTAAGTTTAGTGATGTATCAGAATTGTGTATGCTTGTGTGGAGTTCTGATTTCTGTTTTAGTTGATGAAAGTATATCCTAAGAAGTTTTATCTGACTGTTGTGTAGATTTCTAATGTCTGTTATTCCTCTTCCTGTTTTCTTTCATATGTGCATAGTTTGTTGTGTTTTCCACATTGGTTAGTTGTTCTTCCTGGTGGATGCAGTCTTTCATTGATTCTATTATTTTTTTTGGATTTACTGAGTATGCCAGCAAGAAGATGAATCTCAGGGTTTTATATGGTGACAGATAAGTACTTTGATAATCAATTTACTTTGAACTTTGAAGTAAAATCATTGGGGTTCAGGCAGTGAATCAATGGTCTCTACTCAAATTGTGTTAACAATGTTTAAATGCTCTTGGTTGTGTTTCAGGCTAATTCCACTCCATGTATTTTATAGCAAGTCAATGTAATAATGTTACTATCATAGCTAGGTTTTATCAATAATCTGGTATAATATAAAAATCATTTCAGAAAGAAGTCATGCTCTGTAACATTCCCTAGATGTTTGCTTTTCATGTTAACATTAATCTTTCTTTAATAAGTTCCAGCTCATTAATATTTACCTTCCTACTGAACTATACTATCTCCCAAAGTACTTAAACCTACATAGTTCCAATCTCAACCTGAGATGGTGAAGAAATTCAGTACCCATTCTATGGTGCTTACATTATCCTCTGCACTAGTTGTAGCAATGAGGAGATCATCTTGTTCATGCTGAACTGGAAGATTAGTGATAAGGATTTGACTTCCTATGGCAAATGGGTGTAAACTACAAACCTTAATGTTCACTTATAGTAAAGGCCTTTCCTAATCCATGTCCAATTTTATGTAAGCATGTGTCAAATCACATTCCTCGACATTGTTATATCACTTAATCTTGCACACAGGTCCTGGGAAGATGACAGTGTAAATCACTCTGATGAAAGGTTTTTGATCTGAAATGGTAATTGTTTCCACAGATTTCACCTGATTCTGATAAGAGTTTCCAAATTAAAAGGCAATTTTCATTGGTGACTGTCCGATTAAGATGTAACTACAATGCAATCCTTCTGTTTCAATCTTGCTTTTGCTTTATCTATTTCCATTTTCTCAATTTTTTCTTCCACTTATTATTTCATGGAATTAGAAACTTGTTTTAACAACAAGCTTAATCCATGTACAGGGTATCCATACACGGTGTACTAAATGGCTTCTGAGTAGGCATTTTTGAAAAAGTTATTGACATGTGATGAGGATGTTAGGAGAATTCAGGGTGACTTGGATAGGCTGGGTGAGTGGGCAGATACTTGGCAGATGGCATTTAATGTGAATAAGTGTGAGGTTATCCACTTTGGGAGTAAGAACAGGAAGGCAGATTATTATCTGAACGGTATAGAGTTGGGTAAGGGAGTAATACAAAGAGATCTCGGAGTCCTTGTTCATCAGTCACTGAAGGTGAATGAGCAAGTGCAGCAGGCAGTGAAGAAGGCTAATGGAATGTTGGCCTTTATTACAAAGGGCAAGGAAATCCTCTTGCATTTGTACAGAGCCCTGGTGAGACCACACCTGGAGTATTGTGTACAGTTTTGGTCTCCAGGGTTAAGGAAGGACATCCTGGCTGTAGAGGAAGTGCAGCGTAGATTCACGAGGTTAATTCCTGGGATGTCTGGACTGTCTTATGCAGAGAGGTTAGAGAGACTGGGCTTGTACACGCTGGAATTAAGGAGATTGAGAGGGGATCTGATTGAAACATATAAGATTATTAAGGGATTGGACAAGATAGAGGCAGGAAATATGTTCCAGATACTGGGAGAGTCCAGTACCAGAGGGCATGGTTTGAGAATAAGGGGTAGGTCATTTAGGACAGAGTTAAGGAAAAACTTCTTCTCCCAGAGAGTTGTGGGGGTCTGGAATGCACTGCCTCGGAAGGTAGTGGAGGCCAATTCTCTGGATGCTTTCAAGAAGGAGCTAGATAGGTATCTTATGGATAGGGGAATCAGGGGATATGGGGACAAGGCAGGAACCTGGTATTGATAAGGAATTGATCAGCCATGATCTCAAAATGGCGGTGCAGGCTCGAAGGGCCAAATGGTCTACTTCTGCACCTATTGTCTATTGTCTATTGACTATTGGACAACAGTGTCCTCAAGAATAATTTTATCATCTAGTCAAATGCTGAATATGTTTTTTCCAATTTAATTTCAAGTTTGCAAGACAATCTTTGTCTAACGAAGTTAGACATTTGGTATAACATGCCACAACTAATGGTAACTCAAGATTCTGGTGATTGTGACATTCCAACATTCCATCTGCTCCAAAGCTTTTAAAGCCTTAAATAACTCTTGAGATTGATTGTACTCCATGCTAACACTGACAGAACTGGTTGTCGTAGATGTCCTTCCTCATAATGAAACAATCTATAGGTCTTTTGGTTTGCATTAATAAAGGGTTGCCATCATTTAGGACTGTATCTTTAAAATTCCATCATCTCATAATGGTTTCTTGTTATACATAGGTTTAAGCTGCAGCTATTGTAATATTTTGCAGATTCCCCATTTATAACTTAATAGAAATTTGTCCTCTTTAGTTGCATTAGAAAAAGTGCTTTTATTTGCTTACTTATGTTTAAATTTACAGGTTGCTATCAAACAGCTCATTTTTGCCACCTTTTCTCCTTCCACATGGAAGAAGTATCTGCTCTGGGCCGAGCCGTCCCACAAGCTACACACCTTCTCTGCCATGGTTATGTCACCCTTTGGAGTGCTTCATGGCTACCGACCCCCGTTGTTCCCCATTGTGGAGACAACAGTGGAAGTCCCATCAACCAGGAGCCTGATTCACTACTGCTGTAATGCTGGAAGAGGGCACAGAGACTATCCTAGCTGCCAGACTAAGCACAGTTCACACCCAGCCAGACTACTCCAGTCTGGGTCCGTGTCTGTCTGCTCACCTAGGATCTGCCCCATGCTTTGACTCCCACAAGCTCTCACCATGGCTTATCAGTCCCTTTAGGATTACCCATCGCATCAACCCATCTTCAGCTGCCACCATCCCTCAGGATCACACCTACCTTCCACATGACCTGGCTCAAGCCCATTGTCCATTGATCACACAAGCCACCTGAGCCTGCATCTCTAGAGCCAAGGATAGTAGAAGATGGTTCAGTGTACTTGATTTTCTGGTTGAGGAATTCACATCATTGTGGATGAGGTATACAGTACCTGGCCACCGGGGAAGGGTACGGTGGAGAGAAGCAATCTTGTGAGCCATTCGATTACATCTTGGATCCATTGCTCATCAAGGAGTTCCATTGGACCCATTCAGTTTGTCCTGGGCAGTTGGGTGCCAGCCATAGGAAGGGGATTTTATTGTCAGGTCTGCACATGCAGACTCTTCCCAGTCTCCACCCAGCTAACAGGAATCGCCTGCTTTCATTGCCAGTTGATCACCTGCAGCCTATTTAAACCCAGCTCTCATCCACCCAATGAACCATCCAGCCTCGACCAGTTGCTCCTAGCCTTCAGTTGCCTGTTGTGTTTAGTATCTGTTCTTTCGTGTTTCGTGTTTCGTGTTCTTTCTTGTCTTGTTATTTTTGCAGACTATTATTAAAGTTATCATTCATTGCTGCTCTGCTTTTGGTCAAGCCTCCACTACATTTCCTAACATTACAATGCACAAGCTAAAATCTTCCCATGCCCTGATAGGGCCTTCAGTATAACAATATAATCACATTTTAGTTCTCTCATTTTCTGTAAGCTGAAGTGCTCTTCTAATATCCGAATGATCTCTTCTAATATAATATTAGAACATAAACCACTACAGCACAGTCCAAGCCCTTCAGTATCTGGCATGTGCCATACTTTTAACCTACTCTAAGATCAATCTAACCCTTCCCTTAATGTGCCTGTGATTCTTCTTTTAAAGCTACTACAGTAAATATGCTTTCAGAAAGAACTTATCAAACATCTCTTTTTCAAGTCATCGACTAACAATTAACTACCGGTGTTTGGGTACAATAATGTTTTAGTGTTATACTATGTGATATGCTCTATGCGCATATATGCTATAGATATCTTGAGCTTTCTATGGGTTTACCTAACTGTTGTTTGTGTTTTGTCCTGGAGCAAAATAACATCTTTTATTCCCCACACTGAAGTATTCAATGCCCGAACATTCCCAACAATATGTTCCGCTGGAGAGTATGATACCGTTGGTCATAAAAAACATTTCTGGGTAGCATATAAACAATTTATGAGATTGTACATATCCTCAGGCTAACAAGGAAGCCTCATTGAACACCCAGCTTCTTTTCTCATCAAAATATGGCTGCAGCACTTCAGCCACCTGTTTTTATGTCACACTTTGCATGCCTCACTAGGTTGAAAACTAACTCTGTCCACCCTGATTTAATCTTTAAAGCATCCATGTATATTTAAGAGCAACTGCCACTGCATTAAGTGTGATTACTCCCAACTTCACTTCTTCCTCTTTCTCTGAGCTGACCCATCAATAACCTTTAAATAAATTTGCTAGACCTGCAGTCAGGAGCTTCAATGTTTGGTGCTGTTTCCTGCTGCTTTTAGTCATCATTGCAGAGTTTTCTTTGGGTCTTTTCTACAAGCCCGATATAGGACCAATTCTTTAGAAGGGCGACAACAATATTTCTTTCAACAATTTTTTTTTCTACCAGTATCAGTGACAGAACTGGAAACTGTCCGTGTTGCCAATTGTACTGCATTTTGGGTTGAACCTTGGTATATACTGGAAGTGCTGATAAGCTTTAGCACAGTTATTTTTCCAGGACACCAAGAGTTACAAAACAGCAATGTGTATTTCTTATAGTTGAACAGCAGGACAGGACAAAGTATTGACTTTCTATATAAACAGATCTTAATGAGTTATCAAACAAGAGTAAGATTGGTAGAAGGATATGGAGATGAGTAAAGCAAATCAGGATCCAAAGAGACCAACTTGAAGGAGAATTAATTTACAATATATTTTAAGATAATCAACAGTTCTGAAGTTCCTTGCTATTAAGAAATATAAATGGCAGGACCCTTATTTCTGAGGTTAGATGGTTCAAAGTAATGTTAGCTGGTCCAATGATATAGAACCTTCAGTTCCCTGTCTTGCATTAGACTTTCCTGGAAGAGAAATCACCCACAGTTAAATATGTGGATGTTTTTTGTTTGCCAGAGAAATTAAGAATTGTGCCAACAAAATGAAAATAAACAGATGAAATGCGGAGGTTAGATTAGAAAAATAGTATTTCTCAGCATTTAGCTTCAGTTCAGTGGCATTTACATTTGAATATGGAAGATATCAACCTCTACATACATAATGTCCAGTGCAGTAATAACATGGGATCAAAATGTGAAACAGATACTTACGGTTAATACTTATATTGTGTGGGTGGAACTGGACTCTCTGACGGTGGTGCCTGAAAAGAGGATGCTGTCAAAGTTGCATGCCATCTTGGACAATGACTCCCATCCACTCCATAATGTACTGGTTAGGCACAGGAGTACAATCAGCCAGAGACTCATACCACCGAGATGTAACACTGAGCATCATAGGAGGTCATTCCTGCCTA
Source organism: Hemitrygon akajei (assembly GCF_048418815.1). Classification (NCBI taxonomy): domain Eukaryota; kingdom Metazoa; phylum Chordata; class Chondrichthyes; order Myliobatiformes; family Dasyatidae; genus Hemitrygon; species Hemitrygon akajei. The sequence continues at coordinate 99,345,163 of NC_133124.1, forward strand.
TTGCCATCAAACTTTACAACTCCTCCCTCGGAGTGTCAGACACCCTGAGCCAATAGGCTGGTCCTGAACTTATTTCCACTTGGCATAATTAACTTATTATTATTTAATTATTTATTGTTTTATATTGCTACATTTCTACACTATTCTTGGTTGGTGCGGCTGTAACGAAACCCAATTTCCCTCGGGATCAATAAAGTATGTCTGTCTGACTGTCTGTTAAGTGGCAGAACAACTTTCAAAAAAAGGCTTATTGTGGTTTTTTTTAAGGTTGTTGGTGAGATGAAGTCAGAAAAATTAACAGAAAATAACACTTTAAAATCCTTCATAAATAACTTAATACAGATTTAACTCTGAAATTAGCATTGGTGACTTATGTTATAGGGCAATCAAACAAGATGATGGAAACAGCATGAAATATCCAGCAGGAGCTCTCTTTAGGATGTCTATAGTATTTGAAAATAATACGGCATAAATGGAGTATATGAAGCATGAGAAAATAGTTCTGCACAGTATTCCATTGCTGAACTAATTATGATGATATTCTCAGAATATATAGGGGAGAGCTACAACTAAGGCACTACAGGATCTGTTTGTGGATCAGTCATTGAGGTATCTAAATAAAGATTCAGTGTTCTCAGTGAGCATTTATCTAAGTGATTTCTCTTTCCCAATGATCTATTTAAACCATTCTGCTATTAATACAGAGGAAATTTGTCACATATATTTTATGAGGCTTCATGTAGTTCAAAATCAGATTATGGCTGAGTATAGAAACGCAATTGCAACAATTCCTTTGCTTCCTCTATTTGGTCTTTGGTCAAAAACTATGTAGAATCTGTGGAGGGAATAAGCCATATGTCAGATATGTCTCATTTGAGCTTTAAGTATTTGTGGTGAGCAATCAAATTTAAAAACTAAATGAACAACAGACTAAACAAAGAGAAAATGCTTTAGGCCTGTCATGACTGCACCCACTTCCCTAATTTGCATCTCATCCCATCAGAACTAATGCAATACTTAATTAATCTACAAAGAAAAGGTTTTGCAATATTAATCCCTAATCTGTGACAATAGACAGATTTTCTACAAAAAGATTTGGGGCACATGCTTAACTCTGACTTTTACATTATGGCTCCCAATCGTTTTGACACCAATTTGGTGAAATACTTGCACCAAGTATTTCCCACCCCCAGCTCCTCAGATAAAATCAGTCATGGATCAGAAACTGAATGTCTGCCCTTTTTGACCTCTTGACTCATTGCCATGATTTGCAGCACATTTGCTGCCCAAAAATGGAAGATCTTTGATGCTGTAGGCTTTCAAATCCCACACCAATTTACATCCAACCACTGACATTAATCCCATTTTTAAAAAAATCATCCCCACACTTCTGTCAACCATCTCATTCTGTCACTCACGCACTCATTTGGGGCAATTTACAATGGCTAATTAACATGCCTACCTCCACATTTTTGGAATATTGGAGGAAGACAGAGCAATCACAGGGGAGGATGTGCAAACTCCACAGAACCACTACCACAGATCAGGATTGAAGCTAGTTTGCTGGAACCATGCGACAGCAGTTCTACTAGTTTTGCCAGGCTAAAAGTAAAATTTTGGTTTGATGGCTACAAATATATCAGAGAGAGGTAGCTGAGTCAGAATGCAAAGGGCTGAGTCACAGTCACATTGTCCATGAATAGTTTAGCACCAGGTCCCCACAAACATGTTGTGTGTTAAACGTTGTTAACTAGTGCCTCCTCAACAGCACTTCAGAACAGAAGCCAGTGGCACTTCACACCAACTGGAGTCAGTCATCCAAGCTTCCTCCAGGTTTCTTTCACATCAGCAGGAAATAATACTTGCAATGGAATTCTAAGTAGAAGCAAAATACTTGGAGTTATTTACAAAAATGTTTCCTGCAGAACTGCAAGGTCTGGATGGTTGAGAGGCAGACAAAAGGATTTCTTTGTGCCCTCCTCTCAAATTTTGAACAGTCCTCATAAGCAAAGCCTTTATTGGAAACCGGGGTCATTTTGGCAGGTATGCCAAAATCTGTTAAAATTGGGTAAATTTTTGGAATAGTACTTAGGATCATCAGATTCCAAATCTATTTAAGGACTGTGTCTCTTATTAGAAGTCACACAGACCAAAATAAGCGACCCTTCCCTCCTAAGCTATAAAAAAGCAATTGACATGTCCACTGTGCGCCTTCGGTCTTGGGAACTACGGTAACTGCTTTCCACATGAATCTTTTCAACAAAGATTGTTGAAGCAAAACTGTGTCATTACTTGGATGATCATGAAACGTGCCAAGAAATTGGCATTTAAAGAGCAAATTACTGCAAGAGAAACAACAAGAACTGAACAGAAAGAGATTATCAACTGCGCACTAGATGAAAAATACTTTTTTGGATGGTTTTCAAAAATTAAAATTCAATACCACCAGAATCCACCCTCTCCCCTCCAACACCACCATTTGTGCAGTTTTCTTTGGGCGCAGATTGTTCTCGAAGACCTGTGAAGAACAAATACAGCCGTTGCTAAGTACTGGTGCAATCGTTCAGTTTGTTATAACTTCCTCTCTGAATTAGAAGGCTGACTGAACAGACGTAGGCACACAAGCTATATTGACAATTCAGTGCAGTGCTGAGGGAGGGCTGTACCATTAATGAGTATATTTTCCTTTGGATAAGTCACTAAAATAAGACTCCAGCTGCTCTCTTGGGTGGATGTAGTACTATTTCAAACAGTGAATAGCATGGTTATCCCCTGTGAATTGGCCAATATTTATCCCTTAATCAATATTGCTGAAAGAGTTATCTAGAAATTAATCCATGGTAGTCAGCACTAAAGCTGTCACAATGGAATAAATTTTGGAGGCAGAGTTATCAACAGAGTGGATTCAGGGCTACTGGCCAGGGATAAACATCCAGCAATTATTTAACAAATAACATATTTACTCTGGCAGCTTGTTGTGAGCAAATTGTATGCTAGGTTTTCTACATTACAATTGTGATATCACTTTATTAGTACTTCACTAAAGCAGCTACCCTGTTACCTCACAGCAGAGAAAAAAGTTCATTCTGGCATGTCAATGTTAGAGACCACAAGCCATTAGGTCATTCAGCACAAAAAGTCCGCTCTGCCATTTCATCTTGGCCCACTCAACCCCATAACCTGCCCTCTCACCATATGCCTCAATGCCCCACCCCATCAGGAATCTATTAACTCCATTTTAAATATACCCACAGACTTCATCTCCACTGCAGTCTGTGGCAGAGTATTCCATAGATTCACCACTCTTCAGCTAAAAAAATTCCTCCTGTTCTAAAAGGTCGCCCCACAATTTTGAGGCTGTGCCCTCTAGTGCTGAATACCCCCACCAGAGGAAACATCCTCTCCAGTCCACCCTATCTAGTGCTTTCAACATTCAGTAGGTTGCAATGAGATCCTCAAGCATTCTTCTAAATTCCAGCAAGTATAAGCCCAAAGCTGCCAAATACTCCTCATATGTTAACCTCTTCATACCTGGAATCATCCTTGTGAACCTCCTCTGGACTCTGTCCAATAACAATAGATACTTTCTGAGATAAGGGGCACAAAATTGCTGACAATATTCTAAGTGCGGCCTGACTACTGTCTTATAAAGCTTCAGCATTATCTCCTTGTTTTTATATTCTATTCCCCTTGAAATGAATGCCAACATTGCACTTGCTTTCTTTACCACAGACTCAACCCGTAAATTAACCTTCTGGGAGTCTGGCACGAGGACTCCTAAGTCCCACAGCACCTCTAATGTTTTAATTTTCTCTCTGTTTAGATAATAGTCTGCACTATTGATCCTTTTACCAAAATGCATTGTCTTACATCTCCCAACACTACATTTCATCTGCCACATTGCTTCCTCAACACTACCTATTCCTCCACCTATCCTCGTAACACCTGCAAATTTTGCCACAAAGTCATCAATTCCACTAACTCATTGATAAACAAGGTGAAAAGTAGCAGTCCCAATACAGGCCCCTGAGGAACACCATTTGTCACTGGCAGCCAACCAGAAAACGCCCTCTTTATTCCCACTCACTGCCTCCTGCCTGTCAGCCATTCCTCTATCCATGACAGTATATCTCCTGTACCATCATAGGAATTTATCTTGTTAAACAGCCTCATGTGAGGCACCTTAGCGAATGTCTTCTGAAAATCCAAGTAAATGACATCCACTGCCTCTTCATAAGCACCTTGCTTGTTACTTCCTCAAAGATTTCTAACAGATTTGTCAGGCAAGATTTCCTTTTACAGAAACCATGCTGACTTAGAATTATTTTATCATTTGTTTCCAAGTACCCCAAAACCTTATCCTTAATAATGGACTCCAACACTTTCCCAAACACTGAGCTTAGGCTAACTGGCCTACCATTTCCTTTCTATTGTTTTTCTCTCTTCTTAAAGAGTGGAGTGACATTTGCAATTTTCCAATCCTCCAGGACCATGCCAGAATCAAGTGATTCTTGAAAGATCATGACCAATGTATCCACTATCTCTTCAGCAACCTCTTTCAAGACTTTAGGATGTAGTCCATTTGACCCAAGTAATTTATCCACCTTAAGACCTTTCAGTTTGCCCAGCACATTTTCCTTTGTAATAGCAATGGCACTCACTCCCGCTCCCTGACACTCACAGACTTCTGGCATACAGCTAGTGTCTTCCACCATTAATTACTGAAGCAAAGTACTTATTAAGTTCATCTGTCATTTCTTTGCCCCCCATTATTACCTTACCAGCATCATTTTCCACTGGTCCAATATCAACTATCACCTCCCTTTCGTTCTTTATATAACAGAAAAAACTTTTAGTATCCTGCTTCATATTATCAGCTAGTTTGCCCTCATATTTAATCTTTTCCCTTCTTATAGCCTTTTTAGTTGCCTTTTGTTGGATTTTAAAAGCTTCCCAATCACCCAACTTCCCGCTCACATTTGCTACTTTAAATGCCCTTTCCTTAGCTTTTCTGCCCTAACTTCCCTTGTCAGCCACGTTAGCCTACACCTGCAACTTGAGAACTTCTTCTTCTGTGGGACATATGTATCCTGCATCTTGTGATCTATTCCCAGAAACTTCAGCCATCTCTGTTCTGCTGTCATCCCTGACGGTATCCTCCTCCAATCCACCTGGGCAAGCTCCTCTCTCATGCCTCTGTAATTCCCTTTATTCCATTGCAATACTGATACTGGTGACTTATGCTTCTCCCTCTCAGATTGCAGTAGGAATTCAATCATTTTATGATCATTGCCTCCCTGCTTTTATTGGCTGAGACACAGAACATAAGAACAGAGAGGCTTTGCTTCACTGTAGAACCACCTAAACAGTAATCAGACTACAGATAGAGGACTGTGTACAGATTTGTTCATCAGACTAATGAAAGAACAAGAAAACACCACAGGGAATGCAAAGACATACAATTTTTTCAGAGTTACAATATAGTAACAGACCCTACCAGCTCAACAAGCCACACCAGCTATTTACACCCATTTGACCAATTAATCCGAATGTCTGTGGAATGTGGTAGGAAACCAGAACAGCTGGAGAAAAGCCATGTGGTTATGGGGAAAATGTACAAACTCCTCACAGACAGGGCAGGAATTGAACTCTGATTGCTGGTGTTCTAATACCGCTACACTAACTGATATATTACCGTGCCACCCCATATTTCCAGGATTGGAGAATTATGAATAAAAAACTATATTGCAAACGTTAGAAAAAATATAACATACGTTTGTAGAAAGCAGAGAAAGAAAAGCAGGACTAGTTCATGCTTCCTTCGCCATTCAGTCCACTTGCTGCTGCTGCTCTACCTCAATATTATGTTCCCATCCACACCCTATACACTTAATACCTACTGTGCCGAGTAATCTCTCTACCTCCTTCTTTAACATATTCAGTAACTTGTACTCAACAGCCTTATTTGGCAATGAACTACACAGTCTCACCACCATTCTCACCTGTAAAAGCCATAGAACATATCTTGAAACTGATTACCCCATCCCCTGACCAACCCAGCACCTGCCAGAGAAAATATCTTCAGTCCATCCTCAACAAGCTAGAGAAAATCCGCAGATGCTGGAAATCCAAGCAACACACACAAAATGCTGAAGAAACTAAGCAGGCTAGCAGCATCTGTGGAAAAGAGTACAGTCGACGTTTCGGCCCAAGACCCTCCTGATTGGTTTGTTCTACCAGAAGTTTGTATGTTTCAATGAGATCTCCACTTATTCATCTAAATCCTTATGAATGACAGCTTAGTCAACATAATCTCTCCACATACAATAGACCCACCTAACCAGAACTCAATATGATAAACCATTGTTCCATCACTTTCAACAACAGGTATATCTTCTCATAGTTAAGGAGACTAGGAAAAGGTTTGATTGTGGTTTATAAAACTATGAAATCAAAGGAGGATAAATGGTAATGGATATTGCATTGGCAGAGGTAACTGGGGACACAGATTTAATTTAGTTAGTCAATTAGAGAAAGCACTTATGAGTTGATAATTCCCCTGGACCAGATAAGATCTATTTCCTAGGGGAACCTAGAGAGGAGATAACTGGGACGCTGATGGATATTTATGCATTCTTGTTAGCCAAGGGTGAATTGAGGGAAGCTGTTCCTTTATTTAAGGGCAGTAAGGATAAGCTCGGCAACTATAGGTGGAGAAATTACTGGAGAAAATACGGAGGGATGACCATGAAACATGTCTAACACTACAGCAGTAAATACAGTAGATCAGCAGGAAAATTGGGCTGGGACAGTCAAAACCTCATTAATTGATAGAGTTTTTGAGAAGAAGAAGATTGATGAAAGTAGGCTGGTAGACATTTGGACATTTGTGAGGCACTGACAAGATCCCACGTGACATATTAGTCCAGAAGGTTAAAGTATATAGGATCAAAGCTGAGTAGTTAATTGGATCCAAAACTGACTTCGTGAAAGGAGTGGTAATGATGGAAGGATGCTTTTCTAATGATGGGATCCTTGTTGTTTGTGATTTATTATGGATGTAAATATAGAAGATATTAAGCTGTGGATGACATGAAAGTTGGAGGACTTGGTTCCAGTTTAACATGGCACTGGAGCGACATAGTGATTTTCTACTGGCAGCAAAAAAATCTAATAACTACTCAGTTAACCATGCATTTTCTATACAATGATTACTGCAAAAAATAGACTGTAACTTCCATTTCAGAACTGCCTGTATGACCTGACATTTTTGGGGTGTTCTGGGGGATTTGGTGAATTGGGAGTCTCAAAGTTGCCATGCGTCTATGACAGCATGGCAGGTACGGGCTGAATCAAAGCAGCAGGGTGCAGGATGAGACCAAGAACGTAATGATGTTTGACCATTGCCGGAGCAAGCTTGGGACCAAATTGAAACATGGAGGTCCAGGCCCGAGAGTGAAAAACGAGCTGATGTTTGGCTGATTTAAGTCCAGATTGAAAAGGTCTGGGTTTTGGAACCGGGGGCAAGAGATGTGCTTCACGAAGGTTACTTATCTCTGCATTGAGCTGGGGCTGTGGCTGCAACTAATGGGCTCCTGGACCAGCTGCAACAATGAATTGGCTGCATGGCTGTGGACTCACTTTTGTGAACCTTCGTTTGGGGTCTTATTTGTTTACTTTTTATCGTTCGCACGGTTTGTTCTTTTTTCTCGCACATTGGGTGTTTGCTGGTCTTTTTTAATGGGTTCTCTTGGGTTTCTCTATTTTTGTGGCTGCCTGTAAGAAGACAAATTTCAAGGTTGGAAATAGTGTGCATACTTTACCTACGGGAAGTGATTGCATAGATTGGGTTTCTTTTCTCTGAAGCATAGGAGGCTGAGCACTAACCTAATAAAGGAACAAGCAACAGCTGTGTCATGGAAAATTTCCATTCCTAAGAACTATTCATAAGCCAATTTCTCCATAAGTCAGAAATGTCAGTTTTCTATAGTAATCCATAATGAATCACTATACATACGCTAAGTATAATTCTTTCAATTCTTGAATAATCAGCCTAGCACCACCCATAATTATACTCCTGGAATACTCTACATAGTTATTAGTGAATTCCATGAAACATTTTATTATTAGTAGTAGTTCAAAATTCATTTAAAAATGTATGTACAGAATTTGCTTGAAGTCAGATTTCCATAATTCAAATCAGCAGTAACCTGGGGAAACCTTGCATGCAAGATTATATGTGTCTTGGATGGGGCTGATCTGCAGGTTTTTTACCCCTGGTAGGGATATCAGAGAAGAAAAAGACATTGACTTAAGTTGAAACAAAAAAAATATAAGGGAGATTGGAGGGAAAATTTTTCTACACTGTGAGTGCTTGATAACTGAAACTCATAGTCAGAGGAGATGATGAAATCAGCTATAATCACTTACTGTTAAGAGACATTTAGACAGACACTTAAATTAATGAAGTATAGCAGGATACAGACAAATAGGATTGCTGTAGATCTGCAAGATGGTCGGCATGGAAATAATGAGTCAAACTGTCCGTTTCTGCACTGTGCAGCTTTAAGGGTCCATGGCTGTATGGGGGTTGAAGGATTTTTACTTCAGTTAAAGTGTAACTCCAGAAAGAGGAGTGAAACGTAAGCCTTCATAATATTTAAAAAGTATCTAATTGGCTTTAACATATAAAGCAATGGAATGAGAGCTTGGAAGTAAGAGGGACCTGAATAGATCCATTCTTGACTTGGCACAGGCCCAGTGGGCCAAGTATTCCCTGTCTGGGATACAAATTCTTTTATATATAGCTACATCTTTCCCTTTTTTACTTTGTTCCAACTTTCTTCAGCTTGAAGCAAATGCCTAATGGTTGGAAGCACTACAATTAATCAATGTTACCATGTCCTCTCTTAGGTTAGTTTATTCATTGGTAATCAAAACCAGAGTTCAGACATTCCTTGGTTCCCTCATTATTGTTACTTAAAATGCTTCAGACGACAACTAAAAAGATCTTAAATTCTTTCCATAATGCTTTCCATTGGGGTTTGACATCATCATTAGTTAAACCTCAATGGTAATGTTTAACTAAAACACCAAATACTTCAAACTATTGAGAGGAGTAGACATTAATGATGACAATCCTTCTTTAAGAATCTGCAAACGAAGGAGGAAAGTTTGAGCACTTGCCCAGTATGCACTGGACTGTGGCTTTATCTGTTCACAGCCTCATCATTTGCATCAACTGCGTAAGAAAGAAATGTCTCATTCCAGCAGTTACTTTAAAAACAAACATTGAAATTAAAAGCAAATCCATGGGTTGTTAGTATCAAATGTAAATGGAACTGATCTCCCACCACCCAAAAAGGATAGTTAGCAGGTGATAGGTGAAACCAGCTGAATGGGAAAGGTAAAGGGCTGGAGAAGAAGGAATCTGATAAGAGAGGATGGTGGCCCACAGGAAAAAGCAATGGAGAAGGGGATCCAGGGGGAAGTGATGGGCAGAAAAGAAGAGGTGAAAGGTCACAGCAGGGACTAGAAGAGTGGAGTGGGAGGGTACAAGATTCTCTAAATCTTATTTGTAAAGCATCTGAGTTTTCCTCAAGCTGACTTTATTTTTCCAGTTGAATTTACTGAACCTAAGATTTGACTCTTGAAATTTGGCAAACTAAGCTGAGTAGACATCTATTTTTTGAACCATTGACATAATTCAAACAGTCACCATGTCACATTAACAGCATTCCATTTGATGTCTTGCTTTTGTAATGCACTGCCCATTGCATCAAGAATTTTTGTGGCATCAGATAAGATTCAAAGATGAAATGAAGCATACTCCATTGCAGTTACTATCACCACACCAATCTGGTGATAAACAAACTGATGAGAAAATATATTTCTGGTGGCCAATTAACTAAGCAATCAAGTAAGTTGGAAAGATAAACAGAAAAAGAATTAACCTACATTTATTCAAATACTATTTCAAACTCTGGATGCCATATAGAATCTTACAGGAAATGCAATATAGCCACTTTTGTTAAGTAAGAAACATGGTGGCAATTTGTGCATAGCACGAGTATCTTAACAGCAACCAGATTCATAATGCATTTGATACAGTCATCTGCTCAGCAATTCCCCTACACCCAACAAGGTCAGAATCAGAATCAGATGTATTATCACTGACATATTTGTAAAATCTATTATTCTGTGGTAACAATACAATGCAAAAGCATAAAAATCTAAGAATAAAATATATATATAAATAATAAAAAAGGAATAACAAGGGAGTGTTTATGGGTTCATAGATCACTGAGAAATCTTATGGTGGACGGGAAGAAGCTGTTCCTAAGTCAATGAGTATGGGGGTTCAGGCTCCAGGACCTCCTCCTTGATGGTAGTATCATGAAGAGGGCATGCCTGGATGATGAGGGTCTTTAATGATGGATGCCGTGTTCTTGACGGACTACATCTTGATAATGTCCTTGATGGTTGGGAGGGTTGTGCCTGTAACGGAAATGGCAGAGACTAGACTCTCTGAGCCTCTTAAAACCCTGTGCATTAGAGCCTTCATACCAGGCAGTGATGCAGCTAATCAGAGTGCTCTCCACTAAACCTATAGAAATTTGCTGGAGTCCTTGTTCATACACCAAATCGCATCAAACTCCTAATGAAGTATATCTGCTAGTGTACCTTCTTTGTAATGCATCAATGTGTTGGGCCCAGTATAGATCTTCTAAGATATTGACATCCAAGAACTTGAAGCTGTTCACCTTTCTGCAGTTGATTCCTGAAGGACGATTGGCATGTATTCTCCCAAACTTTCCTTTCTGAAGTCCACAATCAGCTCCTTGGACCTGCAGATGCTCAGTGCAAGGTTGTTGTGACAATACCTAACTAGTCAATCTGATCTCACTCCTGTATGTCTCCTCAACACCTTCTGAGATCCTACCAACAACAGAGGTGTTATTGCCATGTTTATAGATTGTGCTTGAGCTGTGCTAAGGCACACAGTCATGTGGGGAGAGAGAACTAGAGCAATGGGCCAAGCAAGCATTCTTGAGATGCACCTGTGTTGATAGCCAACTAGGAAATATTATTTCAGATCCACACTGACTGCATTCTCCTGATAAAGAAGATGAACATGCATTTGCAGAGGGAGGTACAGAGGCCCAGGTTTTGAACTTTGGTTATTGGTACTGAGGGAATAACGGTGTTGAATGCAGCACTGTAACTGATAAACAGCAGCCTAACGCATGTCCTGCAGTCGTGCAATACTCCAATGCTGAGCAGAGAGCCAGTGAAATGAGTCCACTGTAGACCTGTTGCAACCAGGCCCTTGCTTCAGCAGGTTAATTCCAGCCATGACCAATCTCTCGAACCGTGTCATCATGGTAGATAAGAGTGCTACTGGGTGGTAGACATTGAGGTAGCTCACCCTGCTCTTGCAATATGATTGCTGCCCTTTTGAGGCATCAGGGAATTTCAGACCACAGCAGTGAGATTTCTAATTGGAATTGATTAATTATTGTCATATGCACCTCAATAGAGTGAAAAATTCACTCATGATGAGGTAGAATATAAGGTCCAGTGCTCAGTCCATTCAATTATTGCCCAAAAGGGTGGGTCCTAATATTGAAACATCATAGTTCTGGCTTACATATTTGCCACAATATGAAGTTTAACACCTGCACCTTATGATTTGTACACTGGAAATTCTTCAACCTTGCAGAAAATACTGATACACAAAGGATAAAATTAGCTGCAGCAGCACAGATAAAATAGAAATCCATGGTGAAATGGGTAAACATTAAAAAGGTGAGCTGACAGATGTCAATACGAGCATAAAGTGAGAACTCTGAGGCAGGTGTAGGAATTACAACATGAGCCTGTTTGTAGTAAATTGCTGAAAGGGGCAGATTAACAAAATAGCTAAAATATCCTTGCGTTCTGGGTTCAGTAAATAGAACCACAAAATATAAAAGCATGGAAGTTTCACCAAACCTATATAAAAGACAAATCAGCCCCAAATGGAGTATTGTGTATAATTCTGGGAAATGCACATTAGGAAAAAAATGTCTCTGGCGTGGGTGCAGATGAGATTTACTGGAATGCTTCAGGGGATGAGGAACATGAAAAGAATGGAAAAGCTATGGTTGCAATTTGTAAAGGAGGCAAAAAAAGTTTATAGAAATGTTCTAAATCATAAGGGGTTTAAATAGTTTCTAAAGAGTTGTCTGAAAATTTAATCATATAGTTCTGTTCACTTCATTGCAATGTGGTTGAAAATGTGCTATTCCTTCGCTACTAGTCCTCCCTACCTAGCAATCTCAGACTTGGCTTTGACTCCTTAATTGCTCTGGCTCCAGTTTCTGATCACCTACAATACCAAACTTCCCAAACCCAACCCCAGCAGCCAAAACTTAATGGAGTCCTTGAACTCTAGCTCACTACCACCATTCCTACCTCCAAAGTGTACCACCTCCAAGCATCTCTCTCTACTGTGTCCCAACTGACTGCATTCTGACTCTATGCACTGACTAGTCCTCCACCCCACCCAGCCAACAATTGCAAGCCCACATTATCCCTGGAATGGCCTTGGGCCACAACAAAGTCTGGCATTGATATACCAGGCAAAATCAATACAAAGTACATTTAGCAAACTGTTTGCAAAGGTGGAAATTTCATAAACAGAGGTTGCAGATTTATATTATTTGATGGAAGTACCAGAAGGTGATACAAGGAAAACTATTTTTATTTCCCTAATCAGTACGACACAATGCAATGTCCAAAAAGGCTAGTACGAGAGGTGATTGATAAGTTTGTGGCCTAAGGTAGAAGGAGTCAATTTTAGAAAACCTAGCACATTTATTTTTCACCCTCCCCTAGTATTGCTACCATGTCCTCGTGGACCTCCTTGGGTGATAAGCCCTTGAGACCGAGGCAGTGGATGACTGCACAAAGGCTGATGTTGTCCATTTTCTCAGACAGTGCTTACTTGCAATTTTCAATTGTCTGAAACAGAAATACCACAAAAGTTATTAACTTCAAGCTTTCTACATTATCACTCAAAGAGTTGAACTGCACTGTTGTATAACTCATCTCCTTCTACCCTAGGCCACGAACTTATCAATCACTCCTGCTGTGGATCACTTTCTGGAGGTCCAAGACACCGACTTCTACAAAATAGGGATTCGTATGCTCCAGGACCATTGGACTAAGTGTGTAAATGTAGGAGGGGACTATGTTGAAAGATAAATGTGCTAGGTTTTCTAAAATTGACTCCTTCTGCCTTAGGCCATGAAACAGTCTATGAAACATTTCTTCTGCCCTCCAGCTGAGTGCTTTCCCTGGCTCAGCTCTCCATACAGCAGCTGTTTTGGTAGTCGACTGTCAGACATCCTGACGACATAGCCAGCCCATCTGGCTTGGGCTTTCTGTAGGAGGGTGTAGACGCTGTGTGTGCTAGCCCACTCCAGGACCTCCGAGTCTGGGACTTTGTCCTGCCATCGTACGTGGAGAAGTCTGCGGAGGCAGCTCAAGTGGATGTGGTTGAGCTGTTTAGCGTGTCTGCTGTAGACAGTCCAGGTCTCGCTGGCATAGATGAGGGTGGTGAGAACCACTGCTCGGTAGACCTTCAGCTTGGTGGTAAGGCTGATCCTGATGCATCTGATCCTGGTGCTTTGCTACAAGAAAGTTGCCTGATGGCTTTTCTGACTTCTTCTTCTGTGGGGAGGTTGTCAAGGTCCAGGTTGGTCTCCACCTGAGGTAGGCGAGCAATGGTCTCATCATTGATTATGGCAGGGCGGTTGAGGACCTGGTTGAAGTGTTCAGCCCATCTCTCCAAAATCTGATTTTTCTCTGTCAGCAGCCGAGTCCCATCTGCACTGAGGAGGGGGGAGGAGCCAGAGGACTGAGGTCCATACATAGCCTTCAAAGCGTTGTAGAAACGCTTGGTGTCGTGACTGTCTGCGTAGCCCTGGATCTCATCGGCCTTATTGCTGAACCAGACATCCTGCATCTCACGAAGTTTCTTCTGCACTTTCCGTCTTGCACTGGCGAAGGCATCTATCTTTGCTTGTGATGTGGGATCGTTCTGGTGCGCTCTGAACAGTTGGTGTTTCTCTGACAACAGTGCCTGTATCTCCTCGTCGTTCTCATCGAACCAGTCTTGATGTCTACGGATTGCTGGTCCGAGGTGTTTGAGAGCGGTAGAGTAGACTGCGTCTCTGAAAGCCATCCACTGCTCTTCAATGCTGGTGTGGTCATCCTGGGGTGTGTCAAGCAGCCTGCTATCTAGGTCTTCACGAAATTCTTCTGCAACTACGCTGCTCTTCAGCTTGGAGACATTGAGCCTCTTTGCAGTCTTCTGACCTTGGGGTCTTCTCACAGGCAGGATGCGAAGTTTAAACTTGGACACTATGAGTCGATGATCCGTCCAGCAGTCAGCACCACACATGGCCTTTGTCACTCTCACGTCTTGCCAGTCCCTCTTTCTAGTGATGACATAGTCGATCAGATGCCAATGCCTAGAGTGTAGATGCATCCAAGATGTCTTGTTACAGGTAGGGAGGCGGAATAGGGTGTTGGTGATGACAAGGTCATGCGTAGCGCGTGTCTTGAGGAGCAACAGGCCATTGCTGTTACATTTGCCAATACCATGTCTTCCAAGAATCCCTTCCCAGGTCTGGTAATCTGTCCCCACTCTGGCGTTAAAGTCCCCGAGGACAATAAGCTTCTCTGACTGTGGGACTGCTGCTATGAGGGCATCAAGTTCCTCATAGAACTTAACTTTGATGTCATCTGGGTTGGTCATTGTTGGGGCATATGCAATGATCAGCGTTGCACTCCTCTCATTGCCAAGTGGGAGCTAAAGCGTCATCAGGCAATCGTTGATGCCCTCTGGAAGCTTGGCAAGTTTACGAGCGAGGTGGGATCGGATGGCAAATCCAGCGCCAGCCTCTCGTCGTTCAGTGCTGCTGCGACCGCTCCAGAAGAAGGTGTACGCACCACCACGTTCTGTAAGCTGGCCCTTGTCTGCTAGGCGTGTTTCGCTGAGTGCTGCAATGTCCACGTTATAGCGGGCTAGTTCTTTGGCGACCCGTGCTGTTCTTCTTTCTGGTCTGACAGCCTTGGTGACGTCAAGCAGAGTTCGCACGTTCCACGTGCTAAGGTTGAGCACCTTCACTTTCGTCTTCTTTGTAGTTCGACCGCTGAGTGGGATCCCCGCCAGCCGCGGTGTGCTGGCCAGGGTAAGATGAAGCAAGCTATGTTTGAGGCACCTTTTCTAGCCCCTTCCTCCATGGAGGTGAGCACAGCGATTCCTAAAGAGGACTGCTCAGACACCCAGGGGGCTGCCGAGCTCCACTGCTGCTTCATTCCAGTGGAGAACGACCCAATGCCCTGGGCCGCCTGTGTGCAGGTTTGTGACTACAGCTTCCAGTGTATCCACACCTGCTGCTTCGCCACTCGCCCATTGCCACAGGACTTGAAGTTTTTTAGCAGAATGGGTTTGGAGTCGTGACTTGCGCTTGACTTGGATTAAAGTGAGAGAGAGTTGCGCAAATCGTCAGCCTCACTCTCTCGTCCCGACCTATCTGTATCCAGTTGCAAGACGGATTCGAGACGGCTGGAGATAAGTCGGGATGCAGTGGATGGCCAGCAGTGTCCTACGTGTTTTACTGTGCCTTGATTGCGCTCCACAATGCTTTGCTGGGTCCGCCTTTCTACTCGTTGGACCGCCAACTGGTGGTCTCCTCCGCTTAGTCCGCCGAACTCAGTCTTCGCATGCGTAGGTAGACAAGCCTAAACTCACCGAGGGTTTGAGGACCATCGGCTACCCTCACCAGGTTTTGCCAGCCAGTCGAAGCCATTGCCCGGGGTGTGGCCGCTGTTGCATGCAAACAGCTACGAGGAACCACAGGTGAGAGCTGAGTGTCAGGTGAGGACCAATGCGGACGAACTACTCAGAAGAGTACGACGTGTTCCCCGTCAGAGGTACTACCTCTCCCTGACACCCCATACACCCCAATAGGAGATTTAGTATCATGCTCTTTCTAGTTGGGACTTCTATGTATTGATTATGGAAACTTTCCTGAATGTATTTGACAAACTCTATCCCATCCAGCCTTTTTACAGTATGGGAGATCCAGTCAACATGTGGAAAATTAAAATGATCCATTATCACAAGCTTATGATTCTTGCATCTCTCTCACATCTTCTCCCCTGAATCACACAGACTGTTGGGAGGTCTATAACACAATCCATTTAACATTGTCATCCCTTTCTTATTCTTCCATTCCACCCATATTGCCTCAGTAGGTGAGCTCTCCAGTCTGTCATGCCTAAGCACTGCAATGACTGATAATGCCATCCATCCACCCCCTTTTAATTCTTCCCGCTTTTTCACTTCAATAACAACAGAACCTTGGAACACTCAGCTGCCAGTCATCATTTAACATGATAATCTATGCCCTAAGCTCATCTGCCTTTCCTACAACACTTTTTGCATTGAACAATACATATCTCAGAATATTAGTCCCACCATACTCAACCTTTCAATTCCTGATTGTCTATGTAGGCTTTGCAACATCTTTCCCTACAGCCACTCCACTATCTGCTCAGATGCTCTGGTTCCTATCGCCCTCTAACTCTAGTTTAACAACCCCTCCTCCCACCCTCCACAGCACTACAAACCTTCCTATTAGGATAGTCCCACTCCAATTCAAAAGCAAACTATCCTGTCTTTACAGGTTCTAGCTTCCCTAGAAGAGAGCCCAATGACTCAAAAATCTGAAGCCCTCCCTCCTACACCATCTCCTTAGCCATGTGCTAAATGGTATGATCTTCCTATTTAAGGCCTCACTTGCACGTGGCACAAATAGCAATCCTGAAATCACAACCCTGGACGGCCTGCCCTTTAACTTAACACCTAACTCCTTGAATTCATTTTGCAGGAATTTGTCGCCCTGTCTACCAGAGTCATTGGTACTGACGTGGACCACAACATCTGGCTGCTCACCTCCCACTTAAAACTGCTCTGGACTCAATCGGAGATGTCCCTGACCCTGGCTCCTGGGAGGCAATATCCCATTCAGCAATCTCATTCTGTCTGTTCCCCTAAGCAATGAAACGCCTATCACTACAGCTCACCTCTTTTCGTCCCTTCCCTTCTGAGCCTTAGACCCTATCCAGCAGCGTAGTGAGAGTGCCTCTGTCAAAAGACAATAGTGGCTCAAGAAAGAATTGGGAATGAGCAATAAATACTGATCCCAAAAGAGGTGGATCTGAAACAGTCACCAGCTACCAGAGAAAGAATACCAGTCAAGTTAAAATGCAGTTGAGAGAGAACTCAGTGGCAAAGAAACAAACCACCCTTAATTGATTAACCCCATGGTTAACTCTTCCCAAATGCTATTTTAATTGGTGAAGAGGGCCAAAATCCTTCACTCATCATTGAATTATGATTGCATATTTGCACGAAAACTGGAAAAGTGTAATGAAAACAGAAAATACTCAACATCTCCATCAGCTCAGGCAGCATCCATGGAGGGAATAAAAGTGACAATGTTTCAGACTAATGAACTTTCAAATGAACTGCTCTGTGTCTCCATCAGCAACTTATAACCTGCTGGAAGAACTCAGTTCATCATGTAGAATTGTTTGTTACACCAGATTACAGCATCTGCAGTCCCCTGTGTCCCCTCTCAGCTGAGTGCTTCCAGCTTTTTCATCCACTGTAATTTCCTTCAGTGTTGCCAAATTTAGTCAGAATAAAAAAGGAACAGACCATAAGAAAATAAGACATTGGAGCCAAATTAGGCCATTCAGCCCATACAGATATTACCATCAAGGCTGATTTATTGTGCCTCTCAACCTCATTGTCCTGCTTTCTCCTCATAACCTTTGATGCCTTGACTAATCAAGAACTATCAAACTCTGTTTTAAATATTCCCAGTGACTTGGCTTCCACAGTCATCTGAGACAATCAATTCCACAGATTCACCACCTCTGAAGAAATTTCTCCTCATTTCTGTTCTAAATGGTCATCCCTCTATTCTGAAGCTGTGCTCTCTGATCATAGACTCTCCCACTATAAGAAGCATCCTCTTCACATCCAATCTATCTAGGCCTTTCAATATTTGATAGGTCTCAATAATATCCCTCCTCATTCTTCTAAACTTCAGCAAGTGCAGATCTAGAGCCATATAATGTTCCCTATACATTAACCCTTTCATTCCTGGAATCACTCGCATGAACCTGTGGACCGTCTCCAATACCAGCACATAATTTCTTAAATAAGGGGCCCAAAACTGATCACAATACTCTAAGTGCAGTCTCAACAATCCCAAAAGGCTATTTAACTTCTCACGCCTGGTCCATCATGGCTGCTCTCTGTGTGATATTCGTCAAAGGAATGTAGCTGGTAAATTATGGCACTGGATTGTCTGGTGATGCATTGCCAAACGTTAAAAACAATAATGATGAAATGGGAGCAACTGGTCTTAAAGAATTTACTTATTATGGAGATTTTGATACTCAGGCTTAGTTCTCTGGAAAGGCTAGTCTGGAAAGAAGCCTAAACATTATTATGAAATAGCACCTTCAGTGGACTGAAGGAAAACAAAGACCAGCTGTGACAATTTAATTAGGAAGATTTTCCCTCGTGGCTATTTTTACCAAAGGGGTAAACACCTTCCAAACTCATAAACAAAACTGGAGTCAACGTGAAGGGAAAACTTTCCCTGTATTTGCCGCAAGGGGAATCCAAGATAAAGAGAGTTTGATAATCTTGTTAAACCACCACATATGTTGCAAGTTCAGTTACAATAATGTTAGTTCTGCTTTTTTTTGGAATATTGTTCCGTGAGTAGGGGTTTAAATACCTGAGTGAAGGTTATTGTCATAACAATACATAAAATTGAATTCAATAAAATCTGCTAGTTATTACACTTGCATCAGAAGAGCAGTTAAATACTACTGGAGTTTTGGAAAACCACATTTCGGTGACCAAAATCTTTCGGGAAAAGAAACTTGTCACTCTAAACCAATTTGATATACAGGTAACTAGGTTAATGCTGTAACTTTATTTATGCAGGGCAGCAGAGAGAAACTGGTGAGCCTTATATCAGCGGTGAGAAAGGCATTGGATGGAATTCTGAGAGACAGGACAGGACAGGACTCAAAGGCAAGGATTGTCAGCATGGCTTTGTGCATGGGAAATCATGTTTCATGAATTTGAATGAGCATTATGAAGTGATGATCAGGAGGATTCTTGAGGCAGGGTGGTAGACATTGTCTGCAAGGACTTTAGCAAATGTTTTGACAAACTTCTGCTTAGACTGGTCCAAAAGGTTAGATCACATGGATGAGCTTGCCAATTAGATACAAAACCTGGCATTCTAGAAGGAGTCTAAGGGCGCCAGTGGAGGGACGATGGGAGGTTTATGACCACTGGTGTGCCTCGGTTGCTTTTCATATTTTTAATGATGTGGATAAAAATGTAAGTGGCTTAATTAGTAAATTTGCAGATTACATCAAAATGTATAGTGAACACCGAATTATAGGAAAGATATCAATAAATTAGAGAGAGTGCAGAGACGATTTACTAGGATGTTACCTGGGTTTCAGCACTTAAGTTACAGAGAAAGGTTGAACAAGTTAGGTCTCTATTCATTGGAGCGTAGAAGGTTGAGGGGGGATTTGATTGAGGTATTTAAAATGTTGAGAGGGATAGATAGAGTTGACGTGAATAGGCTGTTTCCATTGAGAGTAGGGGAGATTCAAACGAGAGGACATGATTTGAGAGTTAGGGGGCAAAAGTTTAAGGGAAACACGAGGGGGTATTTCTTTACTCAGAGAGTGATAGCTGTGTGGAATGAGCTTCCTGTAGAAGTAGTAGAGGCCAGTTCAGTTGTGTCATTTAAGGTAAAATTGGATAGGTATATGGACAGGAAAGGAGTGGAGGGTTATGGGCTGAGTGCGGGTAGGTGGGACTAGGTGAGATTAAGAGTTCGGCACGGACTAGGAGGGCCGGAATGGCCTGTTTCCGTGCTGTGATTGTTATATGGTTAACAGTGAAGAAGCTTGTCTAAGGATATTGAACAACTGGCAAAGTGGTAAGGGAATGGTAGATGGAATGTAATAGACAAGTGTAAAGTGATGCATTTTGGAAAAGTAAACTGGGGTGCACCAAGACATACACAAGGAAATGCAGGGCTCTAGGAGTGTTCCAACAGAGAGGGGTTGGAGTACAAGTACATAGTTCCCTGAAAGTGGCAATACAGGAAGGCAGCATGAGGGAAAAAGCATATAGTATACTTCTTCAATGCCATTGAGACAAGAGTTAAGATGTCATGTTACAATTGGTCAAAACTGGTTTGGCAGCACCTGGATTACTGTGTGCAGATCTGGTTGTCACATTACAGAAATTATGTAATTAAACCAGAGAAAATGCAGAAAAGTTTCACAAGAATGTCGCATGGATTAGAGGGCTTGAGTTATTAGGAGAAATTAGATAGACTGAGCTTGTTTTCCCTGGAGCAAAGGAAGCTAAATGATGACATAATACAGTTATGAGGTGGCACAAATGTGATTGTGGATAGGTAGTTAGCTACAGACCCATTACAAATGGTAGGGATGTCTAAAACTAAAGGTTTAATAGCGCCTAAAAGATAATTTATCACCCGTGCATCAAAACATTCAGAGAAATGTGTTATTTGCTTTAACAACCAACACACCCTAGGACAGGTTATCTCTGGACTCCAGTCCTTGACCCTGGACTCCTGGACTCACAGACAGTGGGCAGTCAACCTTTCGGCTTTTACTTCCAGACTCATCCATTTTGGTATTTGACTGTTGACCTTCTACCTCTGGACTTGTCAAGCTCTATAATTCACCAACCTTTAGGTATCATTTTCAAAAATCACTGATCACAGGTTTGACCTTTAGTCTTGGCTTCCAGACTCACGCTGACCTTCGATCATGGTGACCTTAAGGGGGTGTTCCTGATAACTTCCACTTGTCTGGACCACAGACATGAGACTCACCAACACAGGAATCGCAGATCTTCTCAGGATCTGACAAACCAACCTCCAAGATGGCTGAACTTCAACCACAGAATGCTCTGACTTGGACTCCAAACACCAACTCCTGCCCCTGACCTCTAACTTTCACTCGTCCCTGACCCTAAACCCTAACCTGCCACATTACATCCCCGCATTGTCCCCTGAACCATTCCTACAATCCTAAAATACAGCTAGGTCTGAGCCATAGTATCAGCAGAAGTCGCAGCTTGGTGCCAACTTGACCAGTGGTACTAAGCAGTTCCTTTACCTCTGTAAGTTATTGCCCTGTACCAAGGCAAATTCTGACAGAAACCTGCATAGTATTGGGAAAGATCAAAGTCGGGTGGCAGTTCCAGGTTTTCTAACCGTCACAGGGACTTCGGTCAACATCTCAGTAACCTGAATGTTGTTTGTATTTGCATTTAAAATCATACAAATCACTTCATTCTACACAACGATGCATTTACTCTTCCAGAGCTTGACATCAGTCTCATGTTGCTTCCTGATTGCCTTTATAAATATTCAGAGCTTTTCTTCTTTGATAGGATGTCGGATCTGATAGCTTTATGGCCAAGCTTGCGGACGATACAAAGACAGGTGCAAGGGCAGCTAGTGTTGAGGAAGCAGGGAGTTGCAGAAGGACTTTGACAGTCTGGAAGAATGGTCAAAGAGGTGGCAGATGGAATATAGCGTAAAAAAGTGTACGATCATGCACTTTGGTTAAAGGATCAGAGGTGCTGAGCGACTTGGGTTTCCTCATGCAGGATTCCTTAAAGGTTACCTTGAAGATTGAGTCAGTCATGAGGAGGGCAAATACAATGTTGGCATTCATCCTGAGAGGACTAGAATATAAAAGCAAGGATAAAATGCTGAGGATTTATAAGGCATTGGTCAGACTGTACTTAGGGTATTGTGAGCATTTTTGGGCCCCTTATCTAAGAAAAGATGTGCTGGCATTGTAGAGGGTTGAGGAAGTTCACGAGAATGATTTGGGTAATGAAAGGATTATAATTTACACACTCTGGGCCTGTACTTGTTGGAGTTTAGAAGAATGGGGGGGGGGGAGGAGGATTGCATTGAAACCAGTCTAATATTGAAAGGCTTAAATAGAGTAGATGCATTGGGGGAGTCCTGGACCTCAGAATAGCGGGATGTCCATTTATAACAGAGTTAAGGAGAGACTTCTTTAGTCAGAGGGGAGTGAACCTGTGGAATTTATTCCTACACCCAGCTATGGAGGCCAAGTCATTCTGTATACTTAAGGTAGAAGAAGATTGATTCTTGATTAATCAGGACATCAAAGGTTACAGGGAGGAGGCAGGAGAATGGGGTTAAGCGGGATAATACATCAGCCATGATAGAATGATGGAGCAGACTCAGTTAGCCTAATTCTGCTCCTATGTCTTTTGTTCTTCTGGACCTATGAAGACAATTTCAAACCATCACAAAAAGAAAAAGTGTTGGATTCACTTGTCCACAGTGACTCATGACTCTATGCACCTAGGTTCATGAATAATTATCACTATGGGTGTTGATTGTAGGAAAATATTGGCTTTCTTTCTCCACAATTATTTGTGTATATGTATGTGGGACATATTCACATATTCAACTTTGTAATGGCCTTGAGAATTCAGCATCATGTGACATGGGCCATATGCATTGTCCATCAACTGTGCTTCTGTGGAAGAGTTACCCTATAGTTTCTGCAAAGCCAAACAGCTTTACTTGTATTGGATGTCGCAAGAATGGACGTTGTGCTATCACTTTGTGTGGTTTTGTTCAACCTCTCCTTTACTCAAGTCTACTCTGCATGTGCTGCTTGCCTAGATGCAGAGTATATTGCATTGCTGGCTGGCTTGTTGTGCACTTCTCACAGCTGAATGAAGTTTATTCATTTGTGGCTGCAAAGTGCTCGCACTAAATATATTTTTCTAATACATCTTTAATATATTGAGCTGATCTTTTCCTAATAGAGTTGATGTTTGTGTACTCAGCTACTATGACTGATAACTTTAACTTTCAGCATTGTGAGGAATTATGCATCAGATCAGAACTTCAGTCACCTAGTCATCAGTGCCTTGCCAGAAAATGCCTTCAAATTCAGCCCTCTCTTTGTACATGGCACTCGTGTACACACCTCTGCCCATAATCAAGCAGTTAGTTGCTGTAGATAATGAATAAACTGATCATGAAGTTTCACTTTAATTTAAAGTCAACTATTATTGCTCCTGCACTCCAATATTCTCATCACCTTTACTATTGTACAAATATTTCCATTGTGGCTTTTGTCATGGATGTTGCCTTCACATTGAGACCCATAAACTCAGATTATTCTGCCTAGTAATCCTACATCCAGACTTACTTGAAATGTTAACTGATTCTCTTTTCACTACCAATGCCTTACTGACTGAATATTTCAGTATGTTCTGTTATCTCTGATTTCCAGCTTCTGTAGCTTTACTTGGAGAAAGAAAAGTTAATGCAGGAATTTAAACAACATAAATTAGATTGTTGTTCACAGTTTCCAAGGCTGTCCTTAATGATCAGATGTGAGTCTGTATCATTGGTAATAAGCCACTAGATGTAGAAAAAGAAAGCATAATTAATCCTTCTGCCTCTCTACTCACATTCATGGAAGGCCCTAACAGTTTTTTGGGACTTGATGGGAATTGATTAAAGCAATATATCTCCAAATTACTTCCACTTTTTACAACCAATTCAATTCCATTTACTCGAAGCTTCCATATCACATTTTTCAAATCTACATAGAAACACATAAAACCTACAGCACAATACAGGCCCTTCAGTCCACAAAATTGTGCCAAACATGTCCTTACCTTAGAAATTACCTAGGGCAACCCATAGCCATCTATTTTTCTGTGCTGTATGTACCTGTCCAGGGGTCTCTTAAAAGACCCTATCAAATCCGCCTCCAGCACCATCACCAGCAGCCCATTCCATGCACTCATCACTCTCTGCGTAAAAAACTTACCCCTGACATCTCCTCTTTACCGACTCCCAAGCACTTTAAAACTGTGCCCTCTCATGCTAGCCATTTCAGCCCTGGGAAAAAGCATCTGATTGTCCACATGATCAATACCTGTCACCATCTTATACACCTCTATCAGGTCACCTCTCATCCTCCGTCACTCCAAGGAGAAAAGACCAAGTTCACTCAACCTGTTCTCATAAGGCATGCTCCCCAATCCAGGCAACATCCTTGTAAACCTCCTCTATACCCTCTCTATTGTTTCCACATCCTTCCTATAGTGAGGCAACCAGAACTCAGCACAGTACTCCAAGTGGGATCTGACCAAGGTCCTATATTGAGTAACTGCAATATTATCTCTCAGCTCCTAAGCTCAATACCACAATTGATGAAGGCCAATGCACCGTATGCTTTCTTAACAACAAAGTCAACCTGCACAGCAGCTTTGAGTGTCCTGTGGACTCAGACTCCAAGATCCCTCTGATCCTCCACACTGCCAAGAGTCTTACCATTAATACTATATTCTGTCATCATATTTGACTTACCAAAATGAAGCACCTCACACTTATCTGGATTGAACTCCATCTGCCACTTCTCAGCCCAGTTTTGCATCCTATCAATGTCCCGCTGTAACCTCTGACAACCCTCCATATTATCCACAACACCTCCAACCTTTGTATCATCAGCAAATTTACTAACCCATCCCTCCACTTCCTCATTCAGGTCATTTATAAAAATCACAAGGAGTAGGGGTCCCAGAACAGATCCCTAAGGCACACGACTGGTCACCAACCTCCATGTAGAATATGACCCATCTACAACCATTCTTTGCCTTCTGTTGGTATGTCATGGTCTGGTCCATGAAATCTGCATTCCGGTTCACGGTCCAGTCCATGTTCTTTATTCCAAGTTTTCGAGTTTTCCCCAGTTTCTGTTGAGGCATCTGATTCTCATTTGAGCTGGCTTCATAAATAGCTTCAGGATTCAGCCTCTGGCTGCTGGATTGTTCCTGTCCAAACCCCCTCTCTGTATTCCCCTCCCCCACTGTCAAGTTCAACCACCAGAGCAAGATAAGGAACTGTCTTTCGTTGTTTTGAACCGTCTCTGTGTCCTCACCTTCACTGTGTAGGTTCAGCCATCTGCCGCTACCTTGTGTTGGGAACCATCTCGTCGTATTCTACATGTTGTGTAATGAGTCCCGGCCCCATGTCCTGTACCCAAGGAGGGGTTCCAGCTCTGTGTTCTATGTAAGGAGTCCCGGCCCCATGTCCTGTACCCAAGGAGTGGTTCCAGCTCTGTGTTCTATGTAAGGAGTCCCGGCCCCATGTCCTGTACCCAAGGAGGGGTTCCAGCTCTGTGTTCTATGTAAGGAGTCCCGGCCCCATGTCCTGTACCCAAGGAGGGGTTCCAGCTCTGTGTTCTATGTAAGGAGTCCCAGCCCCATGTCCTGTACCCAAGGAGGGGTTCCAGCTCTGTGTTCTATGTAAGGAGTCATGGCCCCATGTCCTGTACCCAAGGAGGAGTGCCAGCTCTGTGTTCTATGTAAGGAGTCATGGCCCCATGTCCTGTACCCAAGGAGGGGTTCCAGCTCTGTGTTCTATGTAAGGAGTCCCGGCCCCATGACCTGTACCCAAGGAGGGGTTCCAGCTCTGTGTTCTATGTAAGGAGTCCCGGCCCCATGTCCTGTACCCAAGGAGGGGTTCCAGCTCTGTGTTCTATGTAAGGAGTCCCGGCCCCATGTCCTGTACCCAAGGAGGGGTTCCAGCTCTGTGTTCTATGTAATGAGTCCCGGCCCCATGTCCTGTACCCAAGGAGGAGTGCCAGCTCTGTGTTCTATGTAAGGAGTCCCGGCCCCATGTCCTGTACCCAAGGAGTGGTTCCAGCTCTGTGTTCTATGTAAGGAGTCCCCGCCCCATGTCCTGTACCCAAGGAGGGGTTCCAGCTCTGTGTTCTATGTAAGGAGTCCCCGCCCCATGTCCTGTACCCAAGGAGGGGTTCCAGCTCTGTGTTCCATGTAAGGAGTCACGGCCCCATGACCTGTACCCAAGGAGGGGTTCCAGCTCTGTGTTCTATGAAAGGAGTCCCGGCCCCATGTCCTGTACCCAAGGAGGGGTTCCAGCTCTGTGTTCTATGTAAGGAGTCCCGGCCCCATGACCTGTACCCAAGGAGGGGTTCCAGCTCTGTGTTCTATGTAAGGAGTCCCAGCCCCATGTCCTGTACCCAAGGAGGGGTTCCAGCTCTGTGTTCTATGTAAGGAGTCCCGGCCCCATGTCCTGTACCCAAGGAGGGGTTCCAGCTCTGTGTTCCATGTAAGGAGTCCCAGCCCCATGTCCTGTACCCAAGGAGGGGTTCCAGCTCTGTGTTCTATGTAAGGAGTCCCCGCCCCATGTCCTGTACCCAAGGAGGGGTTCCAGCTCTGTGTTCTATGTAAGGAGTCCCGGCCCCATGTCCTGTACCCAAGGAGGGGTTCCAGCTCTGTGTTCTATGTAAGGAGTCCCCGCCCCATGTCCTGTACCCAAGGAGGGGTCCCGGCTCTGTGTTCCATGTTCCTGTCTCTTCCTCGACCAAGTCAAGGCTTTGAGGTCACGTCCAGTCCTAGCCACGTCCTAGAACCTTGTCCTGTCCAAGCCACAGCTTTGTGTTCTCATCTTCTCCATGTGCCTCGCCCAGCCCAGGAGTATCTTGACCAGCCCGGTGCTGGGGTTCCCTCATCCTGTGCTGGGGTTCCCTTGTCCTGTCCAGGAGTCTCACATCTAGTCCTGTTGCCTCTCCTCATCCTGTAGCCACATCTTGTCCTTGCCGAGTTCTGGAGTCCGAGTCCGAGTCAAGACCCAGGTTCTGGGTCCTTGTCCAGTCTCTGGCTCGGAGTCCAAGCCCAAGCTCCTAGTTCCCAGTTCCATGTCCTGGTTCCGCTATCCTAGTCAAGTCCTAGCCCAGGCGCAGAATCCTTGTCTCATCCAGGGCCTGTGTCATGTCTAGCATCCTTTCTTCCCCACTTCCCTTACTTTCTTGATACACCTAGTCCTCTCCCTAGTACTTCAGTGTCTGTGTTTCTTGAATTTGGGTGCATTCCCAATGCCCACCTTATGACAGGGCAAGCCAGTTCTGGATCCACAAAGAAATGTCCCCTTGGATCCCATGCCTCCTTACTTTCTCAATAAGCCTTGAATGGGGGACCTTGTCAAATGCTTTGCTGAAATCTATATACACTATATCTACTGCTCTACCTTCATCAATGTGTTTAGTCACATCATCAAAAAATTCAATCAGTCTCATAAGGCACAACCTGTCTTTCACAAAGCCATGCTGACTATTCTTCATCATATTATGCCTCTCCACATTTTCATAAATCCTGCCTCTCAGGATCTTCTCCAACAACTTATCAACCACTGAAGTAAGACTCACCAGTCTATAATTTCCTGGGCTATCTCTACTCCCTTTCTTGAATAATGGAACAACATCCGCAACTCTCCAATCCTCTGGGACCACTCCTGTCCCCATTGATGATGCAAAGATCATCACTAGAGGCTCAGCAATCTCCTCCCTCACCTTCCACAGTAGCCTGGGGTGCATCTCATCCAGTCCCGGTAACTTATCCAACTTGATGCTTTCCAAAAGCTCCAGCACATCCTCTTTCTTAATATCTACATGCCCAAGATTTTCAGTCTGCTGTAAGTCATCCACACAATTGCCAAGATCCTTTTCCGTAGTGAATACTGAAGCAAAGTATATATTAATTACCTCTGCTATCTCCTCCAGTTCCATACACACTTTTCCACTGTCACACTTGATTGGTCCTATTCTCCCACATCATATCCTCTTGTTCTTCACATACTTGTAGAATGCCTTGAGGTTTTCCTTAATCCTGTCTGCCAAGACCTTCTCATGGCCCCTTCTGCCTCTCCTAATTTCTTTCTTAAGCTCCTTCCTGCTAGCCTTATAATCTTATAGATCTCTATCATTACCTAGTTTTTTGAACTCTTTGTAAGCTCTTTTTTTCTTCTTGACTAGATTTACAACAGCCTTTGTACACCATGGTTCCTATACCCTCCCATCCTTTCCCTGTCTCGTTGAAATGTACCTAGACAGAACCGCACACAAATACCCTGTGAACATTTGCCACTTTTCTTCCGTACATTTCCCTGAGAAAATCTGTTTCCAAGTTCCTGCCTGATAGCCTCATATTCCCCTTACTCCAATTAAATGCTTTCCTAACCTGTTTGTTCCTACCCCTCTCCAATGCTATGGTAAAGGAGATAAAATTGTGACCACTATCTCCAAAATGCTCTCCCACTGAGAGATCTGACACCTGACCAGGTTCATTTCCCAATACCAGATCAAGTACAGCCTCTCCTCTTGTAGGCTTATCTACATATTGTGTCAAGAATCCTTCTTGAACACACCTAACAAACTTCACCCCATCTAAACCCCTAGCTCTATGTTTGCATTTAATTGCTCATGCTGTTCATCTTCCAGCTTGCTTAATTTTTTATATTAACTTACAAAACATGTCTCTGTCTCATCTCCACAACCTCCCCTTCTGAACCTTTATTACTTAATGTTTATTTTGGTGTCCAAATCATTCATGTACGTAAATTATAAAGGACCTGTGGCTGGAGTTTCTTTTGGGTTGTGAAGATTTTAACAGGTGATTGATATATGGTATATACTGAAATACAGTGAAAGCTTTGTTTTACATGTCCCCTTTATAGATAATTTCAATCTACAAATACTTCAAACTTATAAAAAGTGAAAAGCCATAAGAGAATGCAGTAAT
Organism: Hemitrygon akajei; assembly: GCF_048418815.1. Classification (NCBI taxonomy): domain Eukaryota; kingdom Metazoa; phylum Chordata; class Chondrichthyes; order Myliobatiformes; family Dasyatidae; genus Hemitrygon; species Hemitrygon akajei. The sequence goes on from NC_133124.1 coordinate 99,373,985, forward strand.
AATAATAAAAAATAAAAGTAATGATAATAATATAAAAGCAGTAATAATGCAGAATATCATGTTACAGTTAAAGAGAAAGTGCAGAGCAGACAGACAATAATTAAAGGGCCACAACAATGTAGATTGTGAGATCAAGAGTTCAATATTATTATACAAGAATCCATTGTTACAAGAGTCAATGTTCTTATGACAGCAGAATAGAAGCTGTCCTTGAACCCATTGGAAAGTGTTTAAAGTTTTTATATCTTCAGCCTGATGGAAGGGTGTAGAAGAAAGGATGACAAGGTTAGAGGCATCTTGGTTGTGTTACCTATTTTTCTGAGGCAGCAGAAAGTGTAGGCGGAGTCCATGAAGGGGAAGCTCATTTTCATGATGAACTGAGGCATGTCCACAACTTTCTGCAATTTCTTGCAATGTTGGACAGAGCTCTTGACATACCCGGCTGCAATGCATGTGGGTAAGATGCATTTTCCGACAGACACATATTTACACCTGGGAACTTGAAGCTCTCAACTATCTCCATCTCAGCATCACTGATATAGACAGGTGAGTGTGCTCCACCTCACTTTCAGAGGCTTCATTTTGCAGAAATTGAGAGAAAAGTCTTGCCTTGACAACATTCCACTAGGCTGTCCATCTCCTTCCCATACATTATCCTTATTTGAGAACTGACCCGCTACAGTGGTGTTATCTGCAAATTTATAGATGGAGTCAGAGCAGAATCTGACCACACAGTCATGAGTTTATAGAAGTAAGAGGATGAGAATGTAGTCCTGTGTGTTGAGGATAATTGTTGCAGAGGTGTATCCTTACTGATTGTGGTCAGGTAGTCAGGGAGTCAAAGATCCAGTTGCAGAGAGTTGTGCGAAGTCCTCTGTCTAGGAGTTTGGAGATGAGTTTGTTTGGAATTATGTTATTGAAGGCTGAGTTGTAGTCATTAAATAGGAGTCTGGAGCAGGTGCCTTTGTTATCCAGATGATCCAAAGATGAGTGCAGGGTAATTAATTTTAGACGGTAATTAACTCAAATGCTGAATATGAAGGAATCCTTTGATTCAGATCTACCTGAATGTGCTTCTAGAAAGAGGGTAAGACAGTGAAAATAAGCAAAAACCATTCAAGTTCCATTCCTGCGTAGAGGATGGAATCTATATGGTTTTGCTTACTTAAGAAAATATCTCTAGCTATCACTTGCAAGAAAAAAACATGTTTTATCCAGCTTCTTCTGTTTTTAATCTAACACTTGCTTGGTTTGACAGGGATCCCCAGTGGATCAACAACCTACCCAAAATTGTCAGATTTCTGTCTTGAAAGAACTGTGTTGTGGCAAGATGAAATATTGTGAAATTGCTAGCTTAAGGCTTGACATCAAGAACCAAGCTAGCTTGAAAACAAGCTGGTGATATATCTGTTTGTGAATGCATATGTGTCAGTGCCCGTGTCCGTGTTTGTGCATGTGTGTGTGTGTGTGTGTGTGTGTGTGTGTGTGTGTGTGTGTGTGTGTGTGTGTGTGTGTGTGTGTGTGTGTGTGTGGATAAACACCTATAACATGAGCTACACCATGCATTTATTGTGTGTCACTGAAACAGGAACCCCTGCAGTAAGAACATCTACAAGAGGGTGATCACATGCATGCCACAACCCTCCTGCACTTACTTTCCATCACCACACTAAGCCGATGGCATTGAATTGCAGGATGAATCAAACACCAACACCTGAAGAGATTGTTTATACTAATCCAGCACAAAGAGCATGAACTGTTTATGCTGGTACCTTGTCCAACTGTGTGATCTAGACCTCTGGAGGATTCTCTATATTACAAAATCCATACACAACTAATCTACTTGCTAATTCAGACTAAATGCTGTAGGAAAGGTTATTAAATAATCACAGCATGAATATATAATTAGCCATTTTCATCAATTATAAAAAACGTCTTTTAATCTAGATCCTTTAACTAACTCAGTTAGGTGTAACAAAAAGAAACCTTAGGGAATAGCTCTAAGTTATGAACATGTTTCAGATGTGTAGTTTCGTATTGGATCACTAGTTACTTCCATTTCTGACACTGCCCTCCCCTTTCTTGATCTCATTATCTCCATCTCTGGAGAAAAACTATTGACTGACCTCTTTTATAAACCTGCCAATGCCCACAGTTACCTTAACTATACCTCCTCCCACTGTTTCCTGTAAAAATGCTATTCCCTTTGCTCAGTTCTTTCATCCCCACCACATCCATTCCCAAGATGCAGCTTTCCTATCCAGAACATCAGAGATGTCCTCCTACTTCAGAGAACAGAGCTTTTCTTCTCCACAGTTGGTACTGCCTTCACAGGCATCTCCTCCATTTCCTGAATATCCATGCTCACCCAATCTTCCCTCCGCTTTAACAGTGATAGTTCCTCTTGTCCATACCTATCACTCCATGAACTTTTGTATCCAACTCATCATTCTCTGCAACTTCTACCATCTCCAAGGGGATGCTAAAATCAAATATATCTCTACCTCACTCAACGACTTTCCACAGGGATCGCTCCTTCTGCGATTCCATTGACCATTCATCTCTCCCTACTAATCTCCCTCACAGCACTTAGCCTTCATTTAATAGAAAGACTAGTTAAACAAAGGAGTTATCATTTTTGGGTAATTATAAGAGCCCTTTGAAGCTTTTAAAACACATCAGTAGTCCTGAACCAAAGCTCCGAAATCCTGCTGTGCAAAATTCAGGAGCTCATCAATTTCCTACAATTTACAAAGGCAGCAGAAAGTCACCTATCCATGCACCTCCTACCTCAACTCCATTCAGGGCCTAAAACAGTCCTTCCAAGTGAGGCAACACCTCACCTACGAATCTGCTGGGGTCGTCTATAGCGTCCAATGCTCCTAATGCAGCCTCCTTTAGATTGGTGAGACCCATCGTAAATTAGAGGACCACTTGAGCAAGCAACTTCACTCCATCAGCCAACAGCAGAACTTCCCAATGGCCAAACATTCCATTCCCATTCTCACTCTCACATGTTGGTCCATGGCCTCCTCTTATGCCACAATGAGGCCACCCTTAGGATGGAGCAACATCTTATAGTCCTTCTGGGTAGCCTCTAATCTGATGGCAAAAATATTGATAATTCCTTCTGATATAAAAATCCCTCCCTCTTCCCTCTACATCTATTCCCAATTCTAAACTCTTACCTCTTTTCACCTGCCTATTACATTCCCTTGAGTCCCTTTCTCCTTCCCTCTCACCTACTCACCTGACTTCTAGCTATCCTCTTTCTCCTCACCCACCTTTTTATTCTGGCATCTTCCCCCTTTTTTCAGTTCTGAAGAAGGGTCTCGGCCGGAAATATTGACTGTTTATTCTTTTGCATAGATACTGCTTGACTTTTTGAGTTCCTCCAGCATTTTGTGTGTGTTGCTTTTCATTTCAGAGCATGTACACTTAAATGAGAAGCTTCTTGGTCGCCTGTCTTTTTTTTGTCTGGTGAATTGTGAAGATGGCCAAAGATATTATTACCACAATAAACATTCTGGAATATTTTACAATGTAAAAGCAAAAGCATAATGCATCCATCCAGGGAACTGAGCTCAAAGGGGTATCAGCGACATCTTGTCAGCTCTAGACTGAGGCAAAGAAATAACAAGAAATGGAGCTCGTGACATGAAGTACAAAGCCATCTTTGTCTCAGATATGCAGCAGCCAGATGCTGCCTTAACCCTTCCATTGTGAAATAAACATGAAAGAACACCCAGACTAGAGAAATTTTGAACTTTATTACACATTGCATAAGTTTTTGCCCCCAAGAAACCTAAGTAAGGAGAGTGATTACTGTTGAATCCATTAGAAACTTTTTAATACACTTCTCTTTTAAAGGTAATTAATTATCCACCTCCACCTTTGACTTCAATTGAGAATTTCATATTGTAACAGTTATTTCTCTTAAATATCCTTTCAGTGATCATTTTAAAGTATATACACTCAATGAACACTTTATTAGTTACACAAGTGGAACCCAATGTGGTCTTCTGCTGCTGTAGCCCATCAACTTCAAGTTCAACCTGTCCTGTGTTCAGAGATGCTCTTCTGCACGTCATTGTTATAACACATGGTTATTTGTTACTATCACCTTCCTGTCAACTTGAACAATTCTCCTCTGACCTCTCTCATTAACAAGACATTTTTTTGCCCATAGAACAGCTGCTTATTAGATGTCTTTAATGTTTTTCAGACCATTCTTTGTAAACTCTAGAAACTGTTGTGTGTGAAAATGGCAGAAGATCAGCAGTTTAGGACATCTTTAGGGAGTGGTGTCTCAGAAAGACAGCATCCATTATTAAGGACAGCCAGCAGCCAGGACATGCCTTTTCTCACTGTTACCATCAGGTAGGAGATACAGAAGCCTGAAGGCACACACTCAGCGATTCAGGAACAGCTTCTGCCCCTTCTAAATGGACATTGAATCTTTGGACACTACCTCACTCTTTTAAAAAATATACAGTGTTTCTGTTTTTGCATTTTAAAAAATCTATTCAATATACGTAATTGATTTACTTGTTTATTTATTATTATTTTTATGTTATTTATTATTTTTTTCTCTGCTAAATTATGTATTGCATTGAACTGCTGCTGCTAAGTCAACAAATTTCATGTCACATGCCAGTGATAATAAACCTGAGTCTGATTCTGAAATATTCAACCCACACCATCTAATAAACATTGCACAATCAAAGTAAAACAGATCACATTTTTTCCCCATTCTGATATTTGGTCTGAACAACAACTGAACTTCCTGACCATTTCAGCATGATTTTATGGATTAGGATGCTACCACATGATTGGCTGATTAGATGTTTACATTAATGAGTGGGTGTACAAGTGTACTTAATAAAGTGGACACTAAGTGTAGTTACTATCTAATGGAAATAATTCTTCAGTGGTTATCTCATCAAAAATTCATAATTCTGTTAAATAAAATTGAATTAAAAAGTTAGGTTCTGGACCTAAATTTTGCTGCTATTCCCATTTCTCAGTTGATTAGTTGGGCTTTTCACAGTCTGGGGTACCTTCCAGATACAGTGATTGGGCTAATTATTAGTCTTGGTGGAAATTCTGGGTCAGATGTTGACCCTGAGAAGCTGGCTAAACATAATATTTTTAATTTTGTATTTTTCATGAAATTGGAAGTTTATGGCATCACTAATCACCCAGGTTTGTATTATTCTCAGTATTTTCTGCATTTCCCACAGATTGTAGTTGTATGAGATCCCAATTGCTAGCTTTGGTACCAGTGAAGTGCTTCTAATTGCCTTCAATGCAGATTACCAGTTCTATAATGATATGTTCCCCACTGTATTGCAATACAGACCACTATGCAGAGGAATTGCTACTTTAAATTCTCATTATTCAGGGTACATCCGCCCAAAGGACACTTGTGTAGCATGAGGAAATTGGCCAACGAACTACAAAAAATTAACTGGGCATCAGGTGCACCTTAGTTTAAAAGAGAAATCGAACAGATCCGAGAGTCCTGAAAGTAGAGCCGAGAATAATGGAAGTGCTCACGAGGTCATATAAAAGGCAGACAAGTAATGAATGAAGGAAGTCTCTTTGATAAAAACTCATTGACCTGAAAGTGTTCCGCTCTCCATAGATGCCACTGACCTGCTGAGTACATCCAGCATGCTCTACTTTAATTGAGATTTCTGGCATCAGCCGTTTTCAGATTTCCTTAGCTTCCCTCTTTCTTCACAGATGCTAACAGACATGTAGGAGTGTTTTCAGCGCCTCATAATCTATTTAAGTGAAATTGATTAAGGGATATAAGTCATCTCCCACTGAATGTGCACAAAGATCTTTTACTCTTTACAAGATGAAAAATAACAGGGGACTCTTCCAAATGAATCATCAGCCTTGGCGTGGCCCTCGGAATTCTGGAGTGGAGTTTGAATATGTAGCCACAGTCTTAGAGGAATGAAGCCACTGATCCAAGGCCAACGCTTCCTGCTCATCTTCAGTTAGAACATTACTGCAGAATACAGGACCTTCAGCACACAATGTTGTGCTAACCTCTTAATGTACTCTAAGTTCAATATAGCCCTTCCCTCCTACATAGTCCTCCATTTTTTCTATGCCCCTAATAAACTCTTCTCATGCTTCCAGCCAGGTACAGGTATCAATCCCTGATGAAGATGGCAGAGTTTGTCATCGAAAGGTCGGTTAAATCGATACCTGTGTCTGGTTAGAAGCCCAAGAAGACTTTATCCGTCATACATGCTGGGAAAGCACCAGATCCTTTTTCATCCAAGTTCCTATTTAAAAGTTTTTTTTAAATGCCCCTAACGTTTCTCCCACTACCACCACCCCTGGCAGGGCATTCCACGCACCCACCACTCTCTATGTAAAGAACTTACCTCTGTCAATCTCCCTGTACATTTCTCCAATCACCTTAAAATCATGCCCCCTTGCATTAGTCGTTTCCATCCTGGGAAAAAGTCTCTAGCTATCCACTCGATCCATGCCTCTTATTATCGTGTATACCTCTATCAAGTTACATCGCATCCTCCTTCACTTCAAAGAGAAAAGCCCTAGCTTGCTTAACCTAATCTCACAAGACATGATGTCTAGTAAAGCAGGAGGTAAAGTTGGTAAAGCTCCTCTGCACCCTCTCTAAAGTTTCCACATCCTTCCTATAATGAGATACTGTAACCAGATTGAACACAATATTCTAAGTGTGGTCTACCAGGGTTTTATCAAGCAACTTCATGGCTCTTGAACTCAATCCTCCAACTAACAAAGACTAACACATCAAACATTTTTAACAAATCTATCAATAGTGCAGCAAATTTGAGTGATCTATGGACATGGATCCCAAGACCCCATTGAGACAATACTTATAGATAGATAGATAGATAGATAGATACTTTATTCATCCCCATGGGGAAATTCAACTTTTTTCCAATGTCCCATACACTTGTTGTAGCAAAACTAATTACATACAATACTTAACTCAGTAAAAAAAATCTGATATGCATCTAAATCACTATCTCAAAAAGCATTAATAATAGCTTTTAAAAAAGTTCTTAAGTCCTGGCGGTAGAATTGTAAAGCCTAATGGCATTGGGGAGTATTGACCTCTTCATCCTGTCTGAGGAGCATTGCATCGATAGTAACCTGTCGCTGAAACTGCTTCTCTGTCTCTGGATGGTGCTATGTAGAGGATGTTCAGAGTTTTCCATAATTGACCGTAGCCTACTCAGTGCCCTTCGCTCAGCTACCGATGTTAAACTCTCCAGTACTTTGCCCACGACAGAGCCCGCCTTCCTTACCAGCTTATTAAGACGTGAGGCGTCCCTCTTCTTAATGCTTCCTCCCCAACACGCCACCACAAAGAAGAGGGCGCTCTCCACAACTGACCTATAGAACATCTTCAGCATCTCACTACAGACATTGAATGACGCCAACCTTCTAAGGAAGTACAGTCGACTCTGTGCCTTCCTGCACAAGGCATCTGTGTTGGCAGTCCAGTCTAGCTTCTCGTCTAACTGTACTCCCAGATACTTGTAGGTCTTAACCTGCTCCACACATTCTCCATTAATGTGTACAGATCCAGTCTTGTTACCCAACGAAAAGCACACTTTCAAATGAAAATATGCAATGAAGCCTCACTAAATTGATTCTGATCTTTGGGTAAAAATTAAGCAGACTTGTCCTCTGCACTTCTTATTTTGAAATAGTGACCCATGACTGCATCCAGGGAGAGCACTACACTACTTTATCAAGTGGCCATTTGTATGTTTGTGCAAAATTCTCATGGACCACTTGACAAAGTAGTGCTGAGCAGAACTGAGATGAGAAGGAATTTCTTTACTGAAATGTTGAATCTTTTGAATTCTCTACCCAAGAAGACTATGGAGACCTAGTTGCTGAGGATACTCAAGGCAGACATCAACACGTTTCTTGCATGTTAAGGGAATCATAGGATGTGTAATAGCACAGAAACATAATGCAAAGTCATGATCTTATTGAATAGTAGAGCAAGCAAGAGGGCAAATTGCCTATTCCAGTTGCTGCTTCTTCTGTATATTCTTAGATGCTCTTTCCTTTATACTAAAACTGTTTCATGACTTCCTGATAAAGCCTAACATACAGTATAACAATTTCATTATTCTGACAGCCAGATAACTCCTCCATAATGCATGGAAGATGGGAGCAATGGACCGGTGGCTTCTGTTCTGAGAGCTTCTCTGTCTTGCTACTTCAGCTGATGATACTACATCGAGTCACCTATTCTCAAATAATAATGTGGCAGCCTATGGAGAAGAAGTCATTACCTTGACACAGCGGTGTCAAGAGAACAACCTCTCCATCAATGACACAAAAATAAAGGAGCTGGTTGTGGACTACAGCAGGCACGGAGACCAGCTAACCCCTATTAACGTCAATGGATCTGGGAATGAGAGGGTGAACAGCTTTAAGTTCCTTGGCATACACATCACCAAGGATCTCATGTGGTCTGTACATGCCAGCTGTGTGGTGAAAAAGGCACAACAGCACCTCTTTCACCTCAGACGGTTGAGGAAGTTTGGTATGGGCCCCGATATTCTAATAACTTCCTACAGGGGCACAACTGACAGCATCCTGACTGGCTGCATCACTTCCTGATATGGGAACTGTACCTCCCTCAATCGTGGTACTCTGCCCAGCGCATTTGTAGATGTGGACTTCTCACTGTTCAGGACATTTACAAAGACAGGTGTGTAAAAAGGATCATTGGGGATCCGAGTCACCCCAACCACAAACTGTTCCAGCGGCTATCATCTGGGAAATGGTACCGTAGCATAAAAGCCGGGACCAACAGGCTCCGGGACAGCTTCTTCCACCGGGCCATCAAACTGATTAATTCATGCTGATACAATAGTATTCTTATGTTATATTGCCTGTCCTGTTGTACATACTATTTATTAGAAATTACTATAAATTGCACATTGCTCATTTAGGCGGAGATTTTTACACCTTGTGTATATGAAGGATGTAAGTAATAAAGTTAATTCAATTCAATCAAATCAGCTTGAAGCACCCAAGAAGAGATTAATGCAGAGTATATAAATCTACCTAAAAAGATAGAAGCTTTCCTAAAACGGCAGAATGTGAATGGTCGTCATTGGCTATATTTGTTAGTAATTGTTAATGCTTTATTAATTTCATATGTACCAAAGTACAGTGAAAAACTTTGTTTTGCATGCCATCTTTACAGGTCATTTCATTACATCAGTACATAGAGAAAATACAAGGAAATGTTGGAGTCGATTATTAAGGATGAGGTCTCAGGGTACTTGGAGACACTTGATAAAATCGGCCATAACCAGTATGGTTTCCTCAAGGGACAATCTTGCTGACCAATCTGTTGGAATTCTCTGAAGAAATAACAAGCAGGATAGACAAAGGAGAATCGGTTGCTGTTGTATACTTGGATTTTCAGAAGGACTTTGACAAGATGCCACACATGAGGCTGCTTAACAAGCTACAAGCCCATGGTATTACAGGAAAGATTCTAGCATGGGTAAAGCAGTGGCTGATTGGCAGGAGGCAAAAAGTGGGAATAAAGGGAGCCTTTTCTGGCTGTCTGCCAGTGACTAGTGGTGTTCCACAGGAGTCTGTGTTGGAACCAATTCTTTTTATGTTATGTGTCAATAATTTGGATGATGAAGTTGATGGCTTTGTTGAAAAGTTTGCAGACGATATGAAGATAGGTTGAGAGGCAGGTTGTTTTGAGGATGTAGAGAGGCTACAGATGGACAGACAGCTTAGAAGAATGTGCAAAGAAATGGCAGATGGAAGACAGTGTCTGGAAGTTTATGGTCATGCACTTTGGTAGGAGAAATGAAAGTGTTGACGGTTTTCTAAATGGATAGAAAATACAACAAACTGAGGTGCAAAGGGAGTTGAGAGTCTATGTGCAGGATTCCCGAAAGTTTGATTTACAGGCTGAGTCTGTGGTGAAGAAGGAAAATACAATGTTAGCATTCATTTCAAAAGTACTAGAATACAAAAGCAAGGATGTAATGTTGAGACTTTATAAAGCACTGTTGATGTCTCACTTGGAGTATTGTGAGCAGGTTTGGGTCCCTTATCTTAGAAAGGATGTGCCGAAACTGGTGAGGGTTCAAAGGAGGTTCACAAAAATGATTCCTAGATTGAATGGCTTGTCATATGAAGAGTGTTTGATGGACCTAGGCTGTATTTACTAGAATTCAGAAGATTGATGGGATTCAGATGGATTGATCATTGAAACCTGTCAAATGATGAAAGGCCTTGCTAGAATGGATGTGGAGAAGATGTTTTCTCTGGTGGAAGTGACCAAGTCCAGTGGAAACTGTCTAAGAATAGAGGGGCACCCTTTTAGAATGGAGAAGAGGAGGACTTTCTTTAACCAGAGAGTGATCAATCTGTGGAATTCTTTGCCACAGGCAGCTGTGGGGGTCAAGTCTTTATGTGTATTTAAGGCAGAGGTTAATAGATTCTTGATTGGTGAGGGCATGAGCAATTTGGAGAGAAGGCAGGAGATTAGGATTGAGAGGAATATTGGATCAGCCATGATGAAATGACGGAGCAGACTTGATGAGCCAAACGGCCTAATAATAATTATGCTCCTAAATCTTATGGTCCTGTGGTCTTGTGGTCTTATAACACAGGACATACAACACTGGCAAACATTAATCTGCAAGATCATGATGTAGTAAATTGTGAAGTCAAGAGTCCAACTTGTCTTACTAAGAAACCATGTAATAGTCTTGTAGCAGCGACGTAGAAGCTATTCTTGAGCTTCATTGCACGTGATTTCTGGTTCTTGTATCTTTTCACTGAAGCAAGGCTGGATAGAATGTCCTTGGTTGGAGGGTTCTTTGATTGTGCTACTGAGGCAGCAAGTTGTAGATTGAGTCTCTGGAGGTAAGGCGTTTTTCATGATGTGCTTACCTGTTCACTTATAAAGGTTCACTTATTCTCAAAGTATACAACTCTGAAATTCTTCTTCTCCAGGTGCAAGGAAGAAAAGAAAGGCAGCATAATTATCATCCCCAAATTCCTCCCCCTACAGAAAGAGAAACAAACAAAATCAGAGCAGGCACATCAACACACAAAATCCCCTCACCCAGCACAAAAATGACAACCAAAAACAGAACAGGCACATCACCCCCAAAATCCTTCTTCCTTGTACAAAAATTGAACAGAAACAGAACAGGCACCCAAATCCCTCCTTTTGCAAAAAAAAGAACAAAACGGTATAGGCACATCGACACCCAAGTCCCCTTCCTGCACAAAACAGAAGGAGAAAGTTCAGGCAAGAAGCACAGAATATAAAAAACTATAAGACAGGCAAATGGGTCAATAGTCCAAGTCCACACCCAAAACACATAAAACCTGGGTAACATTCTCCAGGCACAGCGGCAGGCTCTCCCCTCTCCAGTAGCAGAGTGATCAAAAGACAGGCAGCTAGCGCTCACCTTCCGTATTCACCTCAATGTTTCAATCTCCCTCGTCACTATAGTCAGAACTAAATGGCAAAATGGAGTCAAACATCAGCTTGCACCCCTTCCTGCAAACTGCCTGCCTTGTGGTTGTGCCTCTGCCTTCCAGAACACTCTTTGAACCTTCAGAGTGCTGAAACACCCAAATAATCTCCAGACAGCAAATCATGGGCACCAACAGTTCCAGAATCATATGCAAGGTAAAAAATAAATGTAAAAGACATAAAAGAAGTGAAATATATGGTTTCAGGATCTATCCAGAGGACATCGACCAAAGGAGCATTGTATGAAAGTACCATCTCGACCAGGAGTCCACAACCCTCCACTGTTTCTTGCTGTAGAGCAGTTGCTATACCAAGCCTTGATACATCGTCTATGGTGCATCTATGAATGGAACAAAGTAAGTGCAAGGTAAGTATAAGCCATTGATTTGCATAATATGGTAACTGCATGTTAATGGACACAGTTAAATACTTTTGTTATCAATATGCATGGCAGCAAGATACATTTACTATTGCTAGAACTGTTGTTCAAGTTCTTCAATGTGTAAAATGTGTGCATCAGAAACCCACCAAAGAAAACAGTGACATCTGAAGAAAAATCTACCCTATTAAGTAAACCCAGTTTCAAATGAGCAAGTCTCCACAGCTTGAGACCACTTCAAAATCAATGCCATGTTGCACTCACTTCTTCATCTCATTCAAAGCAGGATCATCACTTTACTAGTGGGAAAGGACTGAGACACATTGCCACAGGGAACTTTACCCTGGTGTTGTCTTTGCAATGTGACTGATCTGAAACCCTAGCTGGGTATCTGCTAGGGTAGATCTGGGCCTCTCCGTGAATCTGCTATAGTTACTATCATATAGATTTGTTGAGTTTGCCCACAAGAAAATGAATCTCATAGTTGTATATGGTGACAGATATACATTATGATAATAATATTTACTTTGAACTATGAACTTTGATATGAGAGCGCATGATGCTCATCACAAAATGTCTGAAATAGAAAAAGCATTATGCTACCATTGTCAACTTCAATGAGCCCAAATTTTTCTCCAAAGCAGACCCAAGAGAAATGCAAGAATCAACCAGACTGGTGCAAAATAGTTAAGGTTAGAACAAAATACACTCACTTCAACAATAGAACTGAATGGCCCTGTTAATTCCTGACCGTTGTGCTCTCATCATTTTAATTATATGACTTTTACTCAAATGCCATACTTAATGACTTCTTTTACTATAAATGGTTTCCAATATTTAATGATCTGGTTATTAGTATAAAGTTTAATGTCCTTTTATTGCAAAGCTGTAGGATTAAGTTCCTTAAAGTGCAATTATAGTGATCCTTTGAGCAGTGATAACGATGATTAGATATTTTTCTCTGATGATCTTCAATTAAGGAGCGGTAGGCATGCTAATCAGTCACACATTGTTGCCTAAAGTTGTCTAGATGTAAAAAGTTAATGATTTGGAAAAAGTAAAAATGTAGAGATCGGACCTCAGCAAAAACAAAAAATTCAGAATGGATTTTTGTTTCTTCATGAAGGAGAAATAAAAACAACACATACCAATCCTTATTGAGAGGTCATTTGTGGAAAGGGTGAGTAGCGAGTAGCTTGAAGTTCCTGGGTATCAACATCTTAGAGGATCCATCCTGGGCTCCATATATTGATGAAATCATGATAAAAGTATGCCGGTGGCTGTACTTGGATTCTATTGTATTTATTTGCTCTACTGTAAATGCCTGCAAGAAAATGAATCTCAGGATAGTATTTGGTGACATACGTACTTTGATAATAAATATACTTTGAACTTTGAACATTGCGTTCTGGTCACCTGGCTACAGGAAAGAGATCAATAAGATTGAACAAGTAAAGAGAAAATTTACAAGATGTTACCAGGATTTGAGGATATGAGTTATAGGGAAAGGCTGAAGAACTTAGGACTTTATTCCCTAGAGAGTAGGAGAATGAGTGGAGACTTGATGGAGGTATACAAAATTATAAGGGGTATAGATATATTGTAAATGCAAGCAGGCTTTTCCCTTTGACGTTGGATGAGACTATAGCTACAGCACATACATTAGGGATGAAAGGTGAAATACTTAAAGGGAACACGAGGGGAAACTTCACTCAGAGAATGGTGAGAGTGTGAAATGGACTGGCATAGACTAGAAGGGTCAAAAGGACTGTTTCTGTGCTTAGTGGTCTATGACTCTAAGTTATCCTTGTCTGATCATGATTTGAAAAATAAGCTTAATTTGGTACATTGAAGAGGTAGATTAGGTTCTGAGATCAAGCCTTTGAAATGAGTACTGTGCCAGGAACTTTCTGATTCTCCATCTGGAGCCTGACTCCAGGGGTCGAAGAACATAATTTAGGCAAACACAAATGGCACAGACTGAGAAAGAGTTAAGCCGCTGGAGCTGCCATTTCTCTGTTGAGCCATCTGAACTGAGGCTCCATCTACCACTTCTGTTGGAAGTGCAAGATCTTTTGATAACATTCAAAAGTGGATCAAAAACAGGGGCCATCGATCTAAAGTAATAGTTAGAAAGTATAGAGAGGAAATAAAGAACATAGTTTTCAGCCAAATATTAATAGAAACCCAAAGCACACTGTCTGCAGAGGCAAAAACACTCACTTACTTGGAATTGACCTTCAAGAGCAGTAACCTGCAGAACTGAGTTATATTATTTGTATTTTATTTTATTTTATTTAGAAATACAGTTCTGGCCTAATGAGCTGCACCACCTAACAACCCACCTATTTAACCCTAGCCTAATCATAGGACAATTTACAATTACCAATTTCCAGTACTACTTTAGAATGTGGGAGTAAACCAGAGCACCTGAGTGGAGTAGCTTTTTCTCAAGTGGAATGGACATCGCCAAGCAAATGCCCTCATTCTGTGCTGTAAATGTGTCTGTGTTTTTAAGGAATAGTATGAAGGCCTCGTTAGTACTTCACACATTTTTATCTAAAGCTCACATTGCTGAAATAGATTATCCAGTCATTATCACAATGTCAGATCTCGGATGTTGCCACCAATCCCACCAACTCAGAAAACTCCTGGAAGGCCCTAGTTCTGTCGGATTCATTCCACAAAGGTCTTGTGCACTTCAAGGATACTTGCTTAAAAAATTCCCACTACATCTACTTGTTTCATATTGACACAGCACAAGATTTGCTACTTTTTTCCCATTAAACGTTCTACAACTGTCAGCCTGGTGAATGCCAGATACAGACAGTGAGCTTCCAATGAGATTGATGGCAGTTTTTTGCTTCTGATACTGTGGCAGCCAATTGTATTTGGCTACAGTTACCAGCAGCCTTCCCTTACAAATCTCTTCCAGAATCTTTAGCTGTTATCAACATTTCATGCTGGTCTTCCTTTCTCCAAAATTAACCCAATGAAAGACTAGGTTGCTGGTGGTAGTAATACTTTCAAAGGACAGATCTTACAATAAATAGATTACTTCTATCATGGCTGTCAAATAAATGGACAGTTGCTAGACCATTCAGCTGGATAAGAACATAACAACATGAGAAATAGGAGCATAGATCATCTGGCCAACCAAGCCTGCTCCACCATTCAATAAGTTCATGGCTGATCTGGCTGTACACTCATTTCCACTTACCTGACTTATCCCTATAACACTTAATTCCTCGACTATGCAAAAATCTATCCAACTATGTCCTAGGTATATTTCATGAGATAACCTCTACTCCAGGGGTTCCCAACCTGGGGTCCACAGACCTCTTGATTAATGTCATTGGTTCAAGCCATAAAAAGGGTTGGAAACCTCTGCTCTATTGTTTCCCTGGGCAATGAATTCCACATATTCACTTTTCTCTAGGAAAGACAGTTTCTCCTCATCTCCACCATAAATCTACCCTACTGAATCTTGAATCTTAACCCTAGTTCTAGTCTCACTTATCAGTGTAAACAACTTTCCTACCTCTGCCTTATCTATCCCTTTCACAATTCTCACAAAATGCTGGTGGAACACAGCAGGCCAGGCAGCATCTATAAGGAGAAGCACTGTCGACGTTTCGGGCCGAGAACCTTCATCAGGACTTCTCCTTATAGATGCTGCCTGGCCTGCTGTGTTCCACCAGCATTTTGTGTGTTTTGTTTTAATTTCCAGCATCTGCAGATTTCCTCATGTTTGCCCTTTCATAATTCTATATGGTTCTAGGGATATACTGTCGAGTGCATTTCCTTGTGTTATTTTCTCCTACCTGATACACACACTCTTGAGTATCAGCAATGGAGGACAGCACCCAACCTAGACCCTGTGTTACTGTGGCATTACATCCCACAGTATTTCTGAGCTATTATTGAAATAATGTTGACAGGATGGCACACCTAACCTGCTTGAGCATAACAGTGTGTCCTTATATTTTGCACAGCTGAGCTTCATACACTGGAAAGTTCCCAAATACCATCTCACAGGGGAAAAGAACGTCTCACATAGATAATCTGCAGCTTCTTCATCTCTCCTCCCACTAAAACTCCCAAGCCAGCAAGGATATTCATCTGATCTACTAACATAGCAGCCTGAGGATTGGTCTGAATGATCATTACTGGAAAATCAGACTGACTCAATGAATTTGACACAAGTAGCAGAATACCATTTGAACAAGAACAGCCATGTACATTAGTCCTTTCTAGCTGCGGACAGCTGAAGTAGACATTGTATGAGTGAACACAGGTCAGTGCAAACGTCTGTTGTGTTACAGCCAGAAAAGAGTAACTGACATTATCACTAAATTGTTTAAAATATTTCACTGTGGATTGGAGATGGTGCTCTCTAAAATGTCAACATCCTCATTTATGTTATCAATTGAGGTAATGAATTCATTAAAATTATTTCCCAGACTTACAGAATCAAAATTGTCCTCATTCAATTTGACTTTGATTTAAATAGATCTGAAATTTATTATCCTCCCACTATTTGGTTCTATGGATATACTGTATTTTCTTGTGTTATTTTCTCCTACCTGATACACACACTCTTGTGCATCAGCAATGGAGGACAGTGCCCAACCTAGACCCCGTGTTGGCATTACATCCCACTGGGTTTCTGAGCCATTATTGAAATAAGGTTGACAGGATGGCACAACCAGCCTGCTTGAGCATGCTAGTGGGTCAGGCACTGGTTTTGAAATGCATTGTATTTATGTTAACAATAAAGCACAAACGGTTAGTGCAACATCATGATGAGCTGTCCAAAATGCCAAACATTTCACAGCGTAATCCTTAGTGTCAGATATTCAACATGTAACTGATACAAATGGATATCAGATTCACTGTAACTATAACAATTAATAACCCACCAAAATTCACAACTTAACTGGTTCCAAAAACCCTTGATAAAACACTATATTAAATTCTAAAAAATGCTAGTATGAGAAAGCTTTTCTTCCTTTCGTCTAGTTACTCCCAGTTCAGTATCCAGATGCCTTTAGTCCTGAAGAAGGGTTTTGGCCCAAATCATGAATCCCCCAGCATTTTGTATGTGTTGCTTTGGATTTCCAACATCTGCAGGCATTCTCATGTCTAGGTACCTCTGTCATTTTCCCACTCCCCCACCTCCTGAGCCCATGTCTACAGTTCTATCCTGCTTTTCCTCTCACTATCCCATTTCTAATGCTCTATCACCAGTGAGCCTCATTCTTCCACCTACTACCTTTCTCCAAAATTATTTCCAATCATCTTTCTCAAAGCTAAAATTAAACTCCAATCTCCCTTTTCCCTGAGACTCTACCCATCAATTCTATTCTACAATATTCATGTGTGCATTACTGAGGCATCATTACCAATTTTCATTTCTCATTTTAATCTCTTTTGTGGGAATCAAGCACCCACCTCCAAGGTATTGTTGCAATGTCGCATTAGCCTGAAGCCCAGCCATCTTCAGCTGCTTTATCACTAAACTTCCTTCCTTTAGAAGGTCAGAAAGGTTGATGTTCACTGCTAATTGGGCTCCAATTGATTTTTCAATTACATTCATGTCTCCACAGCAAATTAAGCAGTCATAAAAACAAGAAATAGCAGTAGAAGCAATAGGAGCAACCATCCAGCCATTTGTCCTGGCTCTGTTATTCATCAAAGTTACGGATGATCTTCTATCTCAGTTATACTTTCCTGCATTTCCCTTTTCCCTTTCCCATGTCCCCTTTTAACTTTATATCTGGATGCCTGCTGCTTTGTTTTGGATGAATTTAATGACTAAACCCTTACAGCTCTACTGTCAGAATAAAGAAGTTCTTCCTCATTTTTGTTCCAAAAAGCCTTATGGACTCCTCAAACAGTGGAAACATCCTCTCTACATCCACCCTTTGAGTTGTGTATGAATTCTGTAAGTTCCAATGCAAATACGGACTCAATTTGCTCAATCTCACCTCAAGAGCGAACCTGCCATCGCTGGAATCATTCATGCAAATCATTACTGCACTGCCTTTAGAGCAAATACACCCTTTCTTAGGTCAGGAGACCAAAACTGGATACAATACTTTGGGTGCGCTCTCACCAAGACTCTTTAAAATTGCAGCAAGACTTCTATAGTCCATACTCATATATTCTCATTGCAAAAGATAAAATATAGTTGTCCTCTTAATCACTTGATGCACCTACACATCCATGCCTATACATAGATAACATTTAACTTTTCTTTCCCTTGTTCCATGTACTCCACGTGACTTGACCCCACACACTTCTCCCACTTCTCACACACTGCACCTCCCCCAGTTTCCCAATTGCCCTCCACACCTCCCTACCTTGAATGCATACTCCAAATTCCTGTCCTATCAGATTCCATCTTCTTCAATCCTTTGTATCTTCCACCTATCACTAGTCAGCTTCTAGCACTATTTCTACTTTCCTCTCCCCTGTCCGCCTATCACTCCTCCTCACCTGGATCCAGCTGTTACCTGCTGCCTCTTGCTCTCTCCTACTCTACACCTTTTCATGCTGGCTATGTCCTATCTATCTTTCAGTCCAGATGAAGCATCTCCACCAAAAACATTAACTGTCAATTTCTCTCCATAGATGCTGTCTGACTCATTGACTTCCTCTAACATGTATTCCATTGCTCCAGATTTCAGTGTCTGCAGACTCTCATACTAATATTTCAGGGAAAGCTGATAAGTGGCAAGTAATGATTGCACCATTAAATTGAAGGAAATGACCATCCCTAACATGAAAGAGTCCAACCTTAACATTCAATGGCATTACCGTCACCAAGTTCTCCATCATTGACATCCTACGGGTTGACAATGACCAGAAATCGAAATGATCCAGCTACATAAACTACAAGAATATGTCAGGGACTGAATTACCTGTAGTAAGTTCCAAAGCTTTCACCACTTCCAAACCGAAAGCTGGAATCAAAGCCTGCACGGATGTAGCTATAACAGCATACAATAAGCTCAGCAATCTAATTGATTCCTATCAACTGCACTGAGCACTTAGTTCATTTACCACCAGTCCACAGTGGCAGAGTGAGAACAAGATATGCCACAGGCTACTCTGATAGCATCCACAAAAACACAACCTCTACACCAAGAAGGCAGCAGAAAACAATACTGCATAACAGAAAATTAATTTCAGAATTTTTTTCTTTCCAAAACACAGGCTCCAAACTCCTGTCACCAAGTGCAAAAACAAAATACAATAGCACAGGATATCTGTGAAAAATAAACAGGAAATGCAGGAACTACTCAGTGGGTCAGATAGCACCCATGATGAATAAAGGCAGAGTTAGCATTTCAAGTCAATGGCCCATCATCAAGTCCATGTTCACTTTCTTCTAATGCTACTATCGAAATCTCTGTTTTATCGCTTCCAGTCCCTCAACACATTGAAGCACATTATCTCTACTATAATCAGATGCATTTTTAAGTGACCTGAAGTGCAGGAACAGAGCATAGGTCCATTTGTTTTGGTGAGTAACAAACAATATCTGCCAAAAAACCCACAAAAACACTGAACAGAGCTTCTGTGGAAAGGAAAACGAGTCAACACTTCAGGTCAGGGATTCTTCCTCTGAACTGAACCAGTAACTAACTTCTTGTTCCACAGATGCTGCAAAACAGACTAACATCTTCCAGCAAGTAAACTCTTCCTGGGCTTCCAGCCAGATACTGTTACCAATTTCAATGACATACTCTGCCATCTTCATCACCGATGATGCCTGGGCATGCCTAGTCCGTTAGAACTTATACCCCCATTGTCCACCCCTCCTGATTGGTCAGTCCTCATCCAATCAGGTTTCCACTGTCCCGCCTTATTTACCATCGAATTCTAGTTCTTACGTAGAGTGAGACCTCTTTCTTAAAATTATTTTCCTCTAATTTTATTCTAATGGCTTCCTTCACCAGGCGGTCCCAAAAACCATTGGTGCAGCAGAGTAGTTTGGTGCCGTCGAAATCAATCCTATGGTTATTGCAAATGCAATGTTCTGTTTCCATTGATTTCTCTGGAGAACCTGAATGGATTATCCAGACCACCAGTGCTCCTTGATGTGTGTTTCCACCATGCGTCCCATCTGGCTGATGTACACTACTCCGCATTCACAGAGAATCCTGTAAACGCCAGCAGTCCCGAGTCCCAGGTCGTCTTTTTAGAAACTGTGGAAATATAGGAAAGACAGGCGATAGTGTTATTTTTCCATCAGCCCTTTTTAGGGCCCAGTTGATTTCCTTCACCTGTAGCCATTCTGTAGGAACTTTAGGTGTAATATTCTTATTTCCTCCTACAGAATGGCTACAACACACTGTATGACCAACTTGTCCTCAGATCTCTTTTATATCTCCCTTCAACTTTAACCTATGTCCTAAAGTTTTAGCCACCCCTTCCCTTGGAAAAAGGCTGTGACTCTCTAAAACAACAACTTCTCATTCAATATCAGCGAGATCAAGGAGCTATTTGAATTCAGGAGGAGGAAACCAAAGGTCCATGAGCCAGTCTTCATTGGGGGATCAGAGGTGAAGAAGGTCTGCAACTTTAAATTCTTCTGTGTTACCATTTCAGAGGATCTGTCCTGGGTCCAGCAAGTAAGGGTCATTACGAAGAAAGTACAACAGCATCTCTGCTTCATTAGCTTGGGAAGATTCAGTATGAGATCTAAAACTTTAACGGACTTCTATAGATGTTTGCTGGAGAGTATATTGACTAGTTGCATCATGGCCTGGTATGGTAACAACAAGCCCTTGAACAGAAAGTCCTAAAAAATGTAGTGGATATGGCCCAGTCCATCATGGGTAAAGCCCTCCACATCACTGAACGTATCTAAATGGAGCGCTGTCGCAGGAATGCAGCAACCATCATCAAGGACATGCACCACCCAGCCCATGCTCTCTTCTTGCTGCTACCATCAGGAAGAAGGTACAGGAGCCTCAGGGCCCACACCACCAGGTTCAGGAATAGTTATTAACCCTCATCATCAGCCTCTTGAACCAGAAGGGATAACTTCACTCGCCACATCACTGAAAAGTTTCCATAACCTATGAACTCACTTTCATCTCATGTTCTAATTTTTATTGCTTATTTGTTAATTTTTTAAATTTGATATTTGGTGTTTTTTGCACGTTGATTGTCTACCCTGTTGGGTGCAATCTTTCATTGACTCTTTTGGTTTTCCTGGATTTACTGTGTAAGCCCATAAGAAAATGAATCCCAGGTTGTATATTGTAGCATATATGTACTTTGATAATAAATTTTATTTGAACTTTGAACCATACCTAAATGTCTCCTTAATGACCTTATTCATCTGTTCACCATTTTCAGCCAGTCGCAAACTTGCAGCCCAGGACACATCAACACTTCTAAGATCCCTAACATTTACTGTACATATCTGACCATATGAGGTAACCAACATCCAGAATCTCAATTTGATCTTGATTATATTTCATCTGCCATGACTCCATCCAATGTTCCAGCTTATCTATGACCCTCTGTATCCTTAGATAACTAGCCTCACTCTCTAAAACTCCACTAATATTTATGTCTGCTATATCATATGATCTCTGATATACAGTGCTTTTAAAAAGTATTCACCCTCCCTTTGAAAGTTTTCATGTTTTATTGTTTTACAAATTGAATATCATAGTGGAATTAATTTGGTTTTTTGACATTGATTAGCAGAAAAAGATTCATTCGTGTCAAAGTGAAAACAGATCTGTACAAAGTGATCTAAGTTCATTACAAATATAAAACACAAAATAATTGATTGCATACGTGTTCATCCCTTTTAATATGACACACCAAACCATCACTGGTGCAGCCAATTGGTTTTAGAAGTCACATAATTAGTTAAATGGAGATTATCATGTGCAGCTAAGCTGTTTCAATTGATTGTAGAAACAATACATTTGTATCTGGAAGGTCCACATGCTGGTGAATCAGTATCCTGGCAAAAGCTACACTGTGAACATAACAGGACACTTTAAGCAACTCTGTGAAAAGGTTATTGAAAAGCAGAAGTCAAGAGATGAATACAAGAGAATTTCCAAGTCAATGAATATCCCTTGGAGTACAGTTAAGTCAATCATCAAGAAATGGAAAGAATATGGTACAGCTGTAAATCTGCCTAGAACAGGCTGCCCTCAAAAACTGAATGACCGTGCAAGAAGGGGACTAGTGAGGGAGGCCACCAAGAGACCTGTGACAACTCAGGAGGAGTTACAAGCTTCAGTGGCTGAGATGGGACAGACTGTGCATACAACTATTGCTCAGGTGCTTCAGCAGTCACAGCTTTTGGGAGAGAGGCAAAGAGAAAGCCACTGTTGAAAAAACTCACATGAAATTTCAGCTAGAGTTTGCCAGAGGACATACGGGAGACACTGAAGTCAGCTGGAAGAGGATTCTATGGTCTGATGAGACCAAAACTGAGCTTTTTCACCATTGGGCTAAACACTACGTTTGGCATAAGCCAAACAACTTTCAACATCAAAAACACCCCATCCTTACCGTGATGCATGGTGGTGCATCGTGCTGTGGGGATGCTTCACTGCAGCAGGTCCTGGAAGGCTTGTGAAGATAGAGGGTAAAATAAATGCAGCAAGATACAGGGAAATCCTGGAGGAAAACCTGACACTCTCTGCTGGAAAACTGTGACTTGGGAGAAGATTTGTTTTCCAGAAAAACAATGAGCCCAAGCATAAAACCAAAGCGATACATGAATGGCTTAAAAACAATAAAGTAAATGTTCTCACCAAGTCAGAGTCCAGACCTCAATCCAATTGAGAATTTGTGGCTGGACTTATGAAGGGCTGTTCACTCATGATCCCCATGCATTCTGACAAAGCTTGAGCAGTGTTTTTTTAAGAAGAAGGATAGTGAAGGATAAAATTGTCCCTTAAAGAATCAGAGTGGACAGCTATGTATGGAGCCAAAAGAGATGGGGGAGATTTTGAACAATTTATTTTCTTCGGTATTCACTAAGGAGAAGGATATTGAATTGTGTAAGGTAAGGGAAACAAATAGGGTAGTTATGGAAACTGTGATGATTAAAGAAGAAGAAGTACTGGCGCTATTAAAGAATATAAAATTGGATAAGTCGCCAGGTCCTGACAGGATATTCCCTAGGACCTTGAGGGAAGTTAGTGTAGAAATAGCAGGGTCTCTGACAGAAATATTTCAAATGTCATCAGAAACGGGGATGGTGCCAGAGGATTGGCGTATTGCTCATATGGTTCCATTGTTTAAAAAGGGTTCTAAGAGTAAACCTAGCAATTATCGGCCTGTAAATTTGACGTCAGTGGTGGGTAAATTAATGGAAAGTATTCTTAGAAATGGTATATATAATTATGGATAGACAGGGTCTGATTAGGAACAGTCAACATGGATTTATGCATGGAAGGTCATGTTTGACAAATCTTATTGAATTTTTTGAAGAGGTTACTAGGAAAGTTGACGAGGGTAAAGCAGTGGATGTTGCCTATATGGACTTCAGTAAGGCCTTTGAAAAGGTTCCACACGGAAGGTTAGTTAGGAAGGTTCAATCGTTAGGTATTAATATTGAAGTAGTAAAATGGATTCAACAGTGGCTGGATGGGAGATGCCAGAGAGTAGTGGTGGATAACTGTTTGTCAGGTTGGAGGCCGGTGACTAGTGGTGTGCCTCAGGGATCTGTACTGGGTCCAATGTTGTTTGTCATATACATTAACGATCTGGATGATGGGGTGGTAAATTGGATTAGTAAGTATGCAGATGATACTAAGATAGGTGGCATTGTGGATAATGAAGTAGATTTTCAAAGCTTGCAGAGAGATTTAGGCCTGTTAGAAGAGTGGGCTGAAAGATGGCAGATGGAGTTTAATGCTTTTAAGTGTGAGGTGCTACATTTTGGTAGGACTAATCAAAATAGGACATACATGGTAAATGGTAGGGCATTGAGGAATGCAGTAGAACTGAGTGATCTAGGAATAATGATGCATAGTTCCCTGAAGGTGGAATCTCATGTGGATAGGGTGCTGAAGAAAGCTTTTGGTATGCTAGCCTTTATAAATCAGAGTATTGCGTTTAGGAGTTGGGATGTAATGTTAAAATTGTACAAGGCATTGGTGAGGCCAAATTTGGAGTATTGTGTACAGATTTGTCACCGAATTATAGGAAAGATGTCAACAAAATAGGGAAAGTACAGAGAAGATTTACTAGAATGTTACCTGGGTTTCAGCACCTAAGTTACAGAGAAAGGTTGAACAAGTTAGGTCTTTATTCTTTGGCGCATAGAAGGTTGAGGGGGAACTTGATAGAGGTATTTAAAATTATAAGGAGTATAGATAGAGTTGACGTGGATAGGCTTTTTCCATTAAGAGTAGGGGAGATTCAAACAAGAGGACATGAGCTGAGAGTTAAGGGGCAAAAATTTAGGGGTAACACGAGAGGGAACTTCTTTACTCAGAGAGTGGTAGCTGTGTGGAACGAACTTCCAGTAGAAGTGGTAGAGGCAGGCTCGATATTGTCATTTAAAAAATATTGGATAGGTATATGGACAGGAAAGGAATGGAGGGTTATGGGCTGAGTGCAGGTCGGTGGGACTAGGTGAGAGTAAGCGTTCGGCACAGACTAGAAGGGCTGAGGTGGCCTGTTTCCGTGCTGTAATTGTTATATGGTTATATGGTTAAGAATGGGGAATGATTGCAGTATCCAGATGTGCAAAGCTGATAGAGACCTGTCCACACAGACTCAAGGTTGTAATTGCTGCCAAAGGTAAATCTACTAAATACTGACTTGCAGGGGGTGAATACTTATGCATTCAATTATTTTTGTGCTTTACATTTGTAAATAATTTATATTACTTTATAGAGATCTGTTTGCACGTTAACACAAGAGAGTTTTTCTTCTGTTGATCAGCATCAAAAAAGCCAAATTAAATCCACTGTGAATCAATGTTGTAAAGCAATAAAACAAGAAAACTTCCAAGAGGGGTGAACTCATTTGAAAGGCACTATATATATCACAGCACTAATCCTAATGGTGCTTAACTGGTCATACTTTTCCATTCAGATAAGCAGCCCTCCAGCACTACCCTCTGCCTCCTATCACCAAGCCATCTGTTGTACAACACCTAGTAAATGTTAAATAAGCAACAGATGAAGATATCATTTTAAACTCAGAGTTCATGTTTCTTTTTTAATTCGAGCAGTTAATGTCTTGTGCACATGAAAACAAGTGCTGTGACAGCTATGAAGAATTGAAATGTTAATATTGGTAGTCACTAAAAAATGCAACATATTGACAGGATAGTTCATAGGCCTGACAACATTTCCTTACTCTTGGTTTCTGTAGCATTATTCTGCTTCCTTGCAAGGAAATTGACACCTTCTAGGGGACAAATGACTAAGTGTGTAGTTATTTCTAAAGCAATTGTGCACACTAGTACAATCTACTAAACAAATACAAAATAAGGAATGTAGTGATTTGGGAAACTGCCAGTCCCTATTTGGGAAAAAAATTGGGAAATTTGTCTGGCCGACAGCGGTATATATATATGTAAGTGTGGTGGGAAGGTAAAGAATGGGTCTAGGGTTGTGGGCATCACTGAGTCGTAGCTGAAGGATGGTCATAGATAGGAGCTTAACATCAAAGAATATATTTTGCATCAAAAGAACAGGCAGGAAAGCGTAGGCAGTGGTGTGGCTCTGTTGGTATGAGATGAAATTACATCTTTAGAAAGAGGTGACATAGGGTCAGAGAATGTTTAATCTTTATGGGTGCAGTTAAGAAACTGCAAGAGTAAAAAAAAAAGCCATTATGGAAATCATATGTAGGCCTCCAAATAGCAGCCAAGATGTGGGATTAAGACTGCAAAGGGAGCTGGAAAAGGCATGTAATAAGGGTAATGACACAATTGTAATGGGGGACTTCAATATGTGAGGGGTTTGGGAAAATCAAGTTGGTGTCAGATCTCAAGAGAGGGAACTTGTTGAATGCCCACAAGATGGGTTTTTGGAGCAGCTTGTGATTGAGTCTACTCGGCTAAGGCTGTCTTAGATTGGGGATTGTGTAATAACCCAGATCTTATTAGGTAGCTTAAAAGTAAAGGAACCCTTAGGAGACAGTGATCATAATATGATTGAATTCATACTGCAATCTGAGAGGGAGAAGCATAAGTCAGATGTATCAGTATTGCAATGGAATAAAGGGAATTACAGAGCCATGAGAGAGGAGCTTGCCCAGGTGGATTGGAGGAGGATACTGGCGGGGATGACATCAGAGCAGAGATGGCTGAAGTTTCTGGGAATAGTTCACAAAGTGCAGAATAGATACATCCCACAGAAGAAGTTGTTCTCAAATGGCAGGACCAGGCAACCTTGGCTGACAAGGGGAGTTAAGGACTGTATAAAAGCCATGAAAAGGGCATATGAAGTAGCAAGAGTGAGTGGGAAGTTTTTAAAAATACAACAAAAGGCAACTATAAGAATGGAAAAGATGTCATAGGAGGGCAAACTAGCAAATATAAAGCAGGATACTAAAATGTTTTTTCAGTTATATAAAGAGCAAATGGTAGGCAAGAGTTGATATTAGACCACTGGAAAATGATGCTGGTAAGGTAGCAATGGGGGACAAAGAAATGACGCATGAACTTAATGGGTTCTTTGCATCTGTCTTCACTGTGGAAGACAATAGCAGTGTGCCAGAAGTCCATGAGTGTCATGGTGCAGGATTGAGTGCCATTGCTATTAAAAAGGAAAAAGTGCTAGGCAGGCTCAAAGGCCTTAAAGGTGGATAAGTCACTTGGGCCAGATGGACGACATCACAGAGTCCTGAGAGAGGTTGCTGAAGAGATAACAGATGCATTGGTCGTGATCTTTCAAGAATCACTTGATTCTGACATGGTCCCGGAGGACTGGAAAATTGGAAATGTCACACCATTCTTTAAGAAGGGAGGAAGGTGAAAGAACAGAAATTATAGGCTAGTTAGCCTAACCTCAGTGGTTGGGAAAGTTTTGGAGTCTATTATTAGGGATGAAGTTTTGAGGTACTTTCAATCTAGTGATAAAGAAATCAAAGTCAACATGGTTTCTGTAAAGGGAAAACTTGCCTATTAGAGTTCTTCAAGGAAGTAACAAGCAGGGTGGACAAATAAGAGGCAGTGGATTTCATTTACTTGGAAATTCACAAGACACTTATTAAGGTGCCACACATGAGACTGCTTAACAGGATAAAATCCTATAGCATAACAGGAAAGATACTGGCATGGATAGAGGAATGGCTGACAGGCAGGAGGAAGTGAATGGGAATAAATGGGACATTTTCAGGTTGGTTGCTGGTGTTCCTCAGAGGTCAGTATTGTGACAGTTACTTTTCACCTCGTTTGTCAATGATTTGGATAATGGAATTGATGGCTTTATGGCTAAGTTTGCGGATGATAGGAAGATAGATGGACAGGTAGGTAGTGCAATTGCAGAAGGACTTAGACAAATTGGAAGAATGGACAAAAAATTGGCAGATGGAATACAGTGTTGGGAAATGTATGATAATACATTTTGGTAAAAGGTACAATAGTGCAGACTATTATCTAATGTGGAGAAGATTCAAACATCAGAGGTGCACGGGGACTCAGGAGTCCTTGTGCAAGACTTCCAGAAGTTTAATTTACAGGTTGAGTCTGTGGTAAAGAAGACAAATGCAATGTTGGCAGTTATTTCAAAGGGAATAGAATATAAAAGCAAGGAAGTGATTCAGATACTTTATAAGACACTAGTCAGGCCACCTTGGAGTATTGTCAACAGTTTTGGGCCCCTTAGAAAGAATGTGTTGTCCTTGGAAAATGTCTAGAGGAGGTCCACAAGGCTGATTCCTTGAATGAAGGGGTTAACATAGGAGAAGTGTTTGGCAGCTTTGGGCCTGTACTCTCTGGAATTTAGAAGAATGTGGGGGAATCTCATTGAAACCTACTGCATGTTGAAAGGAATAGATAAAGTAGGTGTGGAGAGGATGTTTCCTGTGGTGGAAATATCCAGAAATGAAGGGCTCAGCCTCAAAATTGAGGGGTGACCTTTTAGAACAGAAGTAAGGGGAATTTTTTTTAGCCAGAGAACGATGAATCTGTGAAATGCTCTCCCACAGACTGCCATGGAGGCCAAGTGCATGGGTACATTTAAGGCAGAAACTGATAGTTTCCTGCTCGGGCATCAAAGGATATGGTGAGAAGGCAGGTGTATAGGGTTGAGTGGGATCCGGGATCAGCCATGGTGGAATGGAGGAGCTGTCTCAATGGGCTGAATGGTCTAATTCCACTCCTGTGTCTTTTGGTCTTATGATCTTATTGTTTGCCCCTTAGTAGTAATTGTTGTACATAGGGCTATCAATTTCTAACAAATAGAAAAAATGTCGGAAGCAGGCCAAACTTAAAATCTGTGTCTGGTGATAGGAGTTAACTCTGAGACTGCAGGAAACAGTTCTGACAGCTCTAGATGACTATCTTCTCTAACAATTGAATTCTGCTCTCCTTAACTGATCAATGTATCATCTCCAGATGACTTCAAATGCTATCTTCACTGTGTGGGAGAGTGGAGCAGTTCTGTTCTTAATCCTTTTGATCCTCTCTGTAGTCCCTTGCCAGGACTACCTGTCCTGGAGTGAAACATCAAACCTCCTTCTTCGAGGAGTCCTCACATTGTCTCAGCTCTTTGTCTCACATAATCCTTCTGACATTGGGTTGGAGGTGATCCAGACATGAACACAAAGGGCAACCCAGGAACAGCATGGTGGGTGAGTTGTTGGTTGTGGAGTGTGCTGCATTGAGATATACAAGGAGGAAATTGGCGAGCTTCTGATACAGCGTTAGTGTAGTGTGTTCTGCAGATGTTGCTTACAGTGCATTCTTTAGACTCTAGGCGAACCTTTCCACAAAGCCATATGTAGAGTATGGTAGTTTCAAGAATGACTGAAACTGTTCCACAACAAACTGTGCACCATTGTCACTAAGTGTTCTGGAACACCAGTCCTTGAGAAGAGGCTTCTCAACTCATCAACAGTGTGCAAGTCTGTAATGGAGACCATTGGGAACACTTCTGGCCACTATGTAAGATCCTCTACTACTACCAAAATTTGTGCCCATGAATGATACAGCAAAACCCACATGAATCCGTTGCCAGGGCAATGCAGGCCATTCCTAGGGTTGGAGTGTTGCAGCTCTTGGCAACTTCTGGACATGTTGGCATCCTGAACAGTGCATGGCAAGCTGCATCATCTTCTGATCCATCCCAGGCCACCAGAAAACTCCTTGAGCCAAAACTTTCATTTTGACTATGCATACATGACGAGCAGCTCCTCTATCACTCTAGCTCAGATTGGATGGTACAACAATTCTCAATCCCCAGCTAAGGCAACCGCCGTTATGGGCAAATTCATCCCAGTGCAGGTAAAAAATGGGGTAACTGGAGTTTCTGCTGCACATTCCAGCCATTTTGAGGTTTCATGTAGACCTAAAACAGTGTGGGGTTCTTTTCTGGTTTCCCTTTGAATCGTCTCTGCTGTAACAATGGTGATGCACCATCAATAACTCTCAGAGACGTGAGGCAAGATATAGGCTTTTATTGGCTGGAAGAAAGAACAAGCAGCAAGAGACCACCACACAACATCCTAGAGACTGAGGCCGGGGCTGTGCCTCCAATCGCCTTTATACAGGGGTCTGTGGGAGGAGCCACAGGAGTAGTCAGCAGGGGGAGGGGGGGCGTGTCCAGACAGGAATATGTAGTTCACCACAAATGGTGATGTTCAATTTGTGTTGGAGAGAATACTGCATGTCAAAAGGAGTGTCCTCTTTTGTAAACTTTTCAGATATTTCCTTTCCAAGAGTGAATGGAACTATCCATCAGCATTTCCATGACAAGTTATCATCTTGAATTTGATCTTGTAATGATGTCGTCCAAGAAACAATGGCCATCTCTGCATTCATGCTGCTGCTGTTAGTGGAACACCCTTCTGTGTATTGAAAATTGACATTCATGGTTGATGATCAGTAATAAGGGTAAATTCTCTCCCATAGAATTACTTGTTGTAATGTTTTACACTCCAAACCAGACTCAAGGCCTCTCTGTCAATCTGTTGGTAACTTTTCTCTGCAGTGGTAAGGGATTATGATGTGAAGGCTATGAGGCGTTCATTTCCATTACTCTTAATAAGTGATATGACAGCACCTATACCATAAGGTGAGTATTACAGGCAAGCTTCACTGGATGATGTGGTCACAAACAAGAGAAAATCTGCAGATGATAGAAATCCAAGCAACATAAGCAAAATGCTGCAGGAACTCAGCAGGCCAGGCAGCGTCTGGGAAAAGAGTGCAGTCGACGTTTTGAGCCAAAGCCCTTCGGCAGGACGATGTGTATCATAACTTGTGAATACAGTGTCTGACATCACTATTTCCTTGACATTTTGGAAAGCTACCTCACACTACTTTGTTCGTTACCATTTCTTCCTGATCTGTAGTAAGGAGTTCAAGGGGTGGTGCACAGTGGGCAGGATTGGCAGGAACCTGTTATAGTAACTGACAAATCTTAAAAAAGAAACACAATTGTGACACATCTTTTGGCCTTGGGCTTCTACCACTTCTTGAATTTTCTCAACACACTGGTGTAATCCTTGTGCTTCAATGATGTGACCATAATAAGTGACATTTGTTTTAAAAAATCACACTTGTTGCTTCATGCTCTGAGCCCATAATCTTCTAATCTTTTTAAAAGAGTCTTGAGATTTTAGAGCTGTTCCTTGTCATATCTATCGGTAACAGTGATGTCAACCAGGTAACACTGAGTGACTGGGCAGCCTTGCAGTACCTGGTCCATAGCTTTCTGCTAGAGAACAGGTGCAGGTGCTACTCCAAAAATAAGCCTATTATAGTGATAAAGCCCTTCGTGAGTGTTAATGGTGACAAAAACTTTAGACTCTTCTCCGATCTCCATCAGTAGGTAGGTCTTAGGTAAGTCCACTATGCTGAAGTGTTTCCTTCTGGAGAAGTTTGAAAAGATATTCTTTATCCTGGGCAGAAAGTGTTGATCTGCTTTCTGCACTAGATTGGCAGTGACCTCAAAATGACCACAGATCCTGACAGACCTATCCTTCTTGGCTACTGGGACCACTGGTGTTGCCCATGGACTCCACTCAACCTTAGAAAGAACTCCTTCATCATCCATGCGGTCTGGATCACTGGCTACTTTATCACAGATGGCATAAGGAACCAGATGGGTTTGCAAACTTGGATGTGGCACTTTCACTTACAACCTGAAATTCTTACTGTCCGCAGACGTCCTCAAAACAGAAGAACGACTCCCAAAGAATGAATGACAGAAAAAAAACCATAAAAACTAAAGCCCCCTGCTCCCCTCCCAGGCTCAAGAAGTATCAATGCTCCCCCCTTCCCAACCCTCACTTATTCTAACATAAAGCATTGGCATTCCCACCACCCACCATGCAAGCAAAAGATATGTACATGGTTATGATCTGTAATTCCTAAACATAAAACTACGTAATCACAGGAAAAACAAGGGAGCTTGAGAGATGCGTGTAAACTTCGTTTTTACTTTTAGCGAAAGGCGCGTGCATATGACATGGGGATGTGACAATGTATGCTATTCACATACTATTTCATATAACACACAATACATTATTTAAACATCACAGAATGCTTAATCAAACAATATATTTACAATATTACTCAAACTTTACTGAAATATTAAATACACAACAAGTTCCACTGTTTTTATATCACATTAGTGCTGGAAGCTTAGAGTTAATCTAAGGATTTGTGGTTGTGATGGGAGGGAGGAAGAAAAATGTGGATAGATTAAACTGACAAAAGTAAAGGAAGTTCTGTAAATGTTAATATTTATTTATCACATCTTCCAATATTTACTTGTGTTAGAGTGCTTGAAGCATTATGTACTGAGCATCATCAACAGACCACAGCTGAGAACACATCAATGTTTCTTTAAGACACACCTCCTTTAAAACAGGGAGTAAGTGTCAAACTAAAGTTACAATATCTTTCAATTCAACGGCAGAAATGTGAGGGAAACAACTTGATAAAATTAGCCTCTGGAACTGGAAAAGATGGTCTTGTTTTCTCGCCCTTTAGAGCTGCTGGGAATAATTGTAAATATGGCTGTTCCGACCACCTGTGGTGAAGTGACAGCAACAACACTGATGTTGCAAGTTAGTAATTGGAACACACAGCCTCACGAATCCCAAGTGGTGGTTGCTGGCAGAGGCGGATTCGCATGAGTACAAAATGTCATTTGTGTCTCTCAAGAGGATTAATTTGTAACTTTGGGTGATGATGTAAACAAGTGATATTGAATTGATTGTCACTTATACAATTGTCCTGGATTTGAAGTCAGAAGGAAGGAAAATGGGGAGCAAGTCTGATGTATCAAATCGTCAGTTACACACAACCATACAATTGACCCTAACATAATACAAATAGAAGCCATGTTAACACTCTGTCTCTGTAAGCCCTCCAAACCCACATCTCAACAAGCACCTCTCAGTTCTATCTACTATAGAAACCTTTTCCCTTCATTTCCCCCTCCCAGCCCTGTGTACCCTACTCCACATTTATTGTAGCTATTGAAATTGTTTTGAGTCACCTTCTGTTATCTTTGATCTTAAGCGTATAAAATTGTGATGTACGTTTGGGTTTGCAAGACTCTACCCGCTTGTTGTGGCGAATAAAGAGTTCTATATCACCAGCTTCTGTGTGTCTCCGGTAACTTCGATCACAGTCCCAACATTTCAGAGCTCGTACAGGATATGCCCATGACCCACTGTGTGGCCAGTGACTTCTGTAATGTAAAGGGTAAGTATTTTTTAAAGACTAGCACCCACACTTAAAGTCTGTTTAAGGCCAACAACCACAGAATCAGGGAGTATCAAAGGAAATGGCGGAGAGCTGAATTGGTGGATATAGAAGTGTGGGGCGTGTGTGTTTCTGTGTTTTGTGTAAGGGACCAGCTACCAGACGCTCAGGACCCCCAGATGTGAAACTGATCAGGATGCCAGAGGGAGTGTGTATACTTATTTGATGAATTGTTTGTGACTATGAGTGAGAAAACCAGAAATTCAAAGCCTAAGACAGATGATAGTGCAGAAAAATTTAACTTTCTAAATAAAAGGGATACTACAATGTTATGGCTCAATTACAAGAGGGAAGAACTCACAGAGCACCTACTCCATAAACTTGAGAAGGCTGAACATTGAATTGTCAAAACTGGGTTTGTTAAGGCCTGGAGGAACACTGGAGGTGATAGAAAAGCCAATCAAAGAGGAAGGGAGATAAAACAGCAGTTATTCTATGTCATGTAAGGTTTGTATATTTGTAAGAGAGAACAAGGTGCCTGGAATCATGTCGTGTACAAATAGTAGAGTAACAGAAGGAAAGGGGTGAAGACAGAGAACAGTGAGACAGTGTTCAAATAGAGCTGGACAGACTGAAGGAACACTTAGAATACTTACAGAGAGAGAGATGTGGGAGAAGAACAGGCACAACAGTTCTGGTTCATTGCACAACACCCAATCTAGACGAGCTGTTCCTCTAGTGGGCTCAACCACAAGCTGCTCTAAAAAGCCATCTCATAGGCAATGTAGAAAGTCCCCCTCCTGTACTCCAGTACCAACCTGATTTTCCCAATCCACCTACACATTGAAGTCCTGTATGACTATTTTAACATAATCTGAGGTACAGGCATAGCCAAGGATGCTCATTTCTCAATTGCCTAAGAAGTTTCAGACTATCCTAGTGGCATTTAGTATTGTGGCTTTCTGAAGATATTGCTGTGTAGCCCTAATTGTTTAATGCTATTGTGTGGTGCCTCTGGGGTGACACCATTTGTGGATATTACCATTGGGACAATGTATATACCTCATTCATGTTCCAAAGTCTCTCAATCTCTTCTTTTAATTCAGCATATTTCTGGTACTGTTCACTAATTGATTTCTGTAAGTTATGTGTGTTTGGAATGGCTATATCTAATAAGTAAGTTATCCTTGCTTGTTTATCCTGTATCGTTATTTCCGGATGGTTATTATGGATTGTCCTATCTGTAATAATGGATCAGTCATAATATAATTTGTGGTATTCTGACTCAGAAACTGGATCAGGCTTGTATTTATAGTAAGGTATGATTTTTTTTTATGAGTTTGTATTTTAAAGCAAGATTTTGATGAATGATGTTTGGCACTTATTGTGCCTGTGTAAGTTAGCAGATTGAATTAAACTGCTGCAGGATCCTGTAATGTGTTGGATTGTTTCTGGTTTCTCTTGGCATTTTCTACATTTATCATCTCGAATTTGTTGGTTGCAGTGAACCTGGACCTTGTAGGGATCAAATGACCCAGTATGAAAAGGACCTCTGCAAGTGGCTTAAAGTGTGAAGGACCATGTGAAACAACAGCAACACATTGCTGATCAGAGAGAGACAGAGGGAGAGAAAATAAAGGCAAATCGTGGCAGGGGAGTTGCCTGAAAAGGAAGGGTTCACTCCCAGGTGGATGGGACTACAGATGGTGCCCCAGACAAGTTACACCTGTGTTGGTGAACAGTCCCAGCAAGGTAGCCAGTGGAAACATTGGGCTCAGGTTAAGCCATATGGTTCACCTTCATGTCACTCTCACCGACAGAACAGGGGATCAAGTCCACCAGTTAATCATGTCATTACAGATCATTTAAGCGATGGACACCAGCCTGCTCCGTCATACCTGGGCACACCTGATGGATGTAGACCCACACGTGAAAGAGCATAAAAATGCAAATGCAGAAGACGCACAGAGTCCGTGTTAGCAAACCGTGAATAAAGTTTAAGGTATAACAGTAACTATGCTTTATAATGAAAGCTGGTCCTGGGAGATAGATGACTAGCTGGATAGATCAAAATAGAAAGATATTGGGAATAGAGATGGGAAGGGATCTGAGTTACCTCAATGGAAAGGCAGACCGAGAAAGAGAAGAGGTTGCACATAGCTTCTGAAGGCAGCCACCCCAGCCTGGAATAGGACTGGATACAACTGAGCCAGGCCCTATCAGCGATTGAGCCAGTGATCAAAAGTTCAAGCCGGGAGGGGTTTGCCATCGGGGTGAGCCATTCAAATAGAGACCAACCCAAACCCTCCTGTAGATCGATCAAAGACACAGAGATTATTCTGACACTTTTGTCATGGCATGGAATGTGACCTGTTGCCTGTTAACCTAAAACAAGGTTACCTTGCTGATGCCCCCGTCCACACAGTAACTACTGACAGGCGTATCTGATAGTTTCAGTTATCAGAGATTGAAAGGGCAATGATAAGGATGTTAGTAAAGTGCAATCAGCCAGCGGGGAAGGAGGTAACAAACACACGAATGACAAAGCTGCATTCCAAAGACCGATTGACATTGAGAAGACAACTGTGTGCTCGAAGTGGATGTGATCAAATTTCTGGAATGTTTTATTGCCATCTTTACTTGGTCTTGTAGATAGCCAATTAGGGATGGCAGGTAATTTAGCTGTAGATATGTAGGGACATGATAGGTTATTAATTGGGGAAGGGATCCGAAGTGAAAGCCATTTTCGCTGCCCTACTTAATTTGATTCTCCTTAGGGTGTGGCCTTCCTGGGACATACAATATTTCTGTCCAGGGGCTAAGAGGAGGGTATGTTAGCGAGTATTCTGGAGTTACGTCAATCTCGCAGATATTAATTCAAACAAGAACCAGTCTTCAGTTCTTAATGCAAATTGCAAGCAGTGAATTAGAGTTAAAAGCAAATAAGTAATACTGGCTGTAAGAGATGAGATTAGCAAAATGATGACCATGATGCATCAGCTGAACATTAAGAAAATAAGGATGAGTTAATTGGCCTGCATGAATCCAGGGATTGAGTCAATGGTTTAAGAAATTTGCATCATTGTAAACAAGTTCAAGAAAGCTTGAGACCAGACTACCTC
This sequence comes from Hemitrygon akajei, assembly GCF_048418815.1. Lineage (NCBI taxonomy): Eukaryota > Metazoa > Chordata > Chondrichthyes > Myliobatiformes > Dasyatidae > Hemitrygon > Hemitrygon akajei. The sequence goes on from NC_133124.1 coordinate 99,409,948, forward strand.
TACCAAAAGGCGGGCATCTGGCTCTCTCGCATCAGAGGTTTTTAAAATATCAGTGTTATTTAGTTTCTTCCAGCAAAGGCATTTGAAGCTTCAGCAGTGTCATCAATTACAATGTGCTTCCACTGTAAATGTGTACCTCAAAGGAACCATTTGTCCACCCAAAGTATTGAAGTAAACAATGTCATTGTAACTATAGGCATTGTATGGTACCTCCTTCTGTTACCTTGGATCTTAAGGGTATTAAAATGTAATGTACTATTGTGTTTGTGAGCCTCTACCGACAGTGTCTCCATTAGAATGCCTCTGGTTGTGATGAATAAAACCTTCTATATCACCAGCTTCAGTGCCTCTCCTGTGACATCAATCGCAGTCACAACAATTCCTACCAGCCAATGAAATATATTGCAGCATATTCCTCCATTAAAGACTCTCACTGTGGGAATTATTTTCTTATAGTTGCATCCTCAAGGTACAGGTGTCACTAGCAAGGCCAGTATTGTTTGCTTTGGGGAAGATGTTGATTGGCCTTGTTCTTAGACCATTAAAGTCCAATGCTCTCATGATGGTTTTAGTTCCAGGATTGCAATTAAATGATGATTTGATCTGTAGTTCAGGATGGGGCTAAAAAGCTTAAGATCCAAGCACTGCTGCTTTCTCCTTCGAAGTGATGGAAGACATGTGTTTGGCAAGATGTTGATGAAATAATAACAGAAAACACCTGAAAAACTCAGCTCAGGCAGCATACAGTATATGGTAAGAGGAACAGTCAATGTTTCAGATCTGTGGCCTTTCATCAGAGAGTCATAATCAACATAGATACAGTCTCTTTGACCCAACAAGTCCATGCTGACTATGGTACCTTCCCATCTCGTCCCAATTTCCTATGTTCAGCCCATATCCCCCTAAATCCTGCTCCTCCATGTACCTATCCAAGTGCTTCTTAAATTATATTATTATTCTTTCTTCAACAGCTTCATCTGGCAGCACATTCCATATACTCGCCACCCCTGCATGAAAAATCTGCCCTTGGGGTCCTTTTTAGATTCTTCCCCTCTCACCCTAAATCTAGCTCTGTTATCCTTAGCACCACTGGGGAGAAGTAATATTGTCAGTAACATTTCCTATTTAGGCATTCTTACTGATTGTGCAGCCACTGTCTTATTATTGGACTGTACAGCCTCAAACGGGCTTCCTTCCATCTCTAACCCCCTTGTTTTGGCTTCCTTCATTTAAGGAATCTGTATTCATTTTGTGGCCACTGTCATAGCATTAGATCATACAGCCACAAATAGGCTTCTTTCCACCTCTAGCATTCAGGTTCTAGCTTCTGTTATCCTGGGAAAAAGAACTGAGAAAAAATGTCATAACTTTGAGAAAATCTCATGATTTTAAGTATTTCTATAACGTTGCTCCTCATTCTCCTATATCAACAGATATTGCATTCAATTGGCCTCAGTGGCCTCAGCAACAATCTGAATATCCGAATCCTTGGCTTAGGAATTTAAGTTGTTATACTGCTATTTAATTTGTGGGTAAGTGAAAGGAATTTTCTTCAGGCTTGTTTCTTACGGCAAACAAAAGCAAGGACATTTACTAATAATTGAAGGCCTTAACATATGCAACAAACCACTCAAGGGATGAGCAGATTAGGCTCACAGTAGGTCAGCACTTCAGCTGTCCTGTAGGTTCTCTGAACAGATGGAAGACTAGGGTAGCAGTCAGTTCATCCACTGTAAGAAGATCTACAAGGGGAAAGAAAATATTTACTTTTCCCAATGCAGGTTTTGAAATTTGGACTTCCTGCATAGAATCTGTTTTGACAATAACATTTATGTCAGAAAGTATTTTTTTTCCAACTCTTTTCATTCGCTTTCCTCTACTGGGATATTTTCTATCAACTGAGCCAAAAAACGAAGTCTTACTCAGATAAATGCCAATTGAAGTTGGAACTGCTTATGTCCTGTTGCAATGCTTTTTTTCCCACTCTAATTAAAACATGATATTTTTTCTTCCTTCTGCCTTTCCAGGAGAGGGTAGATTTTGGATTTTCACCTTTCTGGTACCCAGCAAGAATCTAGTACTGTTCACTTCACAATAGAAACATGGTTGGCACTGCAAACCATCAAAATCTAGTAGAAAATCATCACCAGACAGCCAACGACAGGCTGCCCATAACGAGAATCACCTTGCTAAATTTACTTCAGCAACTTTTATTCTTAGAGCTACAGGGTCATACAGCATGGAAGGAGGCCATTTGTCCCACCACACCCATGCTAGCCAATGGGTATGTGCTCCATCTTCCAGCACTTGGTCCACTTCAGTGCCCTAGCAATTCATGTGCTTATCTAAATGCTTCTTAGGTGCTGTCAGTGACTCTGCTTCCACCACACTCTTTAGTGATTACATTCTTAGTACTGACCACCTGTGTCCAGAAACTCACCTTTATCAATACACTGTATAGAGGGACCTCCTAAAGAGGTTGCAACACTGAACCTCCTCCTGGTGCCTGAGTGGCAGATGTGTCTCTCCGTGTGTACTTTAGGTACAGTAACCATAATTTTACTCATTTATAAGTAGTTATGGAGAAGGATATGACAGGTTCACAGGTTAGAGTCTTAAACTGGGGCAGAGCAAATTTTGGAGCTGTTAAATGCGATCTTGCCGAGTTTGAGTGGGCAAGGTTGTTTGCAGGGAAAGGAGGATCTGATTCAGGATAGGCTTTTTGTGCAGGAAGTCATGGCTGATAATTCTCCTGGAGTTCTTTGAGGAGGTAAGTAAGTGGGTAGATAAGGATAAAGCAGTGGATGTTGTCCATATGGAGTTCAGAAATGGCTTTGACAAGGTCCCTCGTGGTAGTCTAGTCTCGAAGGTTAGATTGCATGGGATCCAATGGAGGTAGTAGATAGGATTCATAATTGGCTCAGTGGAAGGACGGAAACGGTGATAGTTTCTTCCCTGATGGAAGGCCCATGTCTAGTGTTTTGCCTGGGGAGTTGGAGCTGGTATCTTTGCTATTTGTAATTAATGTAAAAGATTTTGATAGGAATATACAAGGCATGGTCAATAAGTTTGTGGATGGACTCAAATAGCTTGTGTCGAACATTATGAGAAATTACAGAGGGATCTTATCAGCTCAGTACCTGTGCTGAGTACTGACAAATGGCTTTTATTCCAGATACAATCACAGAGTCATGGAGCAATACAACACAGAAACAGCCCCTGTGGCCTATCTAGTCCATGCCAGCCTGGTTTACCGCCTACTCCCATCTACCTGCACCCAGACTATAGACCTCCATGCTCCTCTTATCCATGTACTGTACCTAACCAAACTCCTCTTAAATGTTACAACTGAAGTTCAAAGTAAACTTATTATCGAAGTACATATATGTCACCATATACAATGCTGAGATTCATTTTTACTGGCATACTCAATAAATCCATAATAGAATAATAACCATAATAGATTCAATAAAAAATTACTCCAACTTGGGCATTCAGCCAGTGTCCAAAAGACAACAAACTGTGCAAATACAAAAAGAAAGAAATAATCATAATAAATTAATAAGCAACAAATATTGAGAACATGAGATGTTGAGTCTATAGTTTGTGGGAACTTTTCAATGATGGGGCAAGTGAAATTGAGTGAAGTTATCCCCTTTGGTTCAAGAGCCTGATGGTTGAGGAGTAATTGAAGCCATATCTACCTGGAAAATAAAAACTTGCATCACACTCTAGAGTGAAGTAGTTCCCTCTCAAATTCCTCTTAAATAGTTCACCTAAACCTATGACCCATGGTTCTACTCTCACCCAACCTGTGGGGAAAAAGTTAAATGTGAGGTATTGCATTTTGGGAGGTCAAACTCGGGTAGGACTTATGCAGCGAATGATAGGACTCTGGGGAGTCATGTGAAACAGAGAGATCTAGGAGTTCAAGTGCATAGTTACTGAAAGGTAGATAGGACAGTGAAGAAGGCATTTGGCATGCTGGCCTTCATCATTCATGGCAATGAGTACAAGGGTTGGGAAGTTATGTTGCAGTTATATAAAATGTTGTTGAAGCCCCTTTTAGAGTATTTTGTACAGTTGTCACAATGTTATAGGAAAGATTTTATGAAACTATAAAAGGTGGAAAAAAGATTTGAAGGATATTGCTTGGACTTGGGGGGCCTGAGTAAAAGGAGAGTTTTGGCATTGTCTTAAACTCTATTCCCTGGAATGTTGGAGTTTGAGTAGTGACCTGATGGAGGTACAGGTTTCCCCCGCTATCCGAAGGTAGAGTGTTCCTATGAAATGGTACATAAGCCGGAATTTCGTAAAGTGAATAAGCAATTACCATTTATTTATATGGGAAAAATTTGTGAGCATTCCCAGACCCAAAAAATAACCTACCTTCATGCCAAATAACACACAAAACCTAAAATAACAGTAACATATAGTAAAAGCAGGAATGATATGATAAATACACAGCCTATATAAAGTAGGAATACTTTTCTGCAATCATTGCAGCACTGTCTAGCATAGGGAAAATCTCACTACATAGCGGAAGCAGTCTCACCAGAAACACTCTTTCCAGTAACCTTTAAGCTATGAAGCTGCCAAATCATACCAAATAACACATAAAATACACAGCCTTAATAAAGTAGAAATAATGTATGTACAGTGTAGTTTCACTTACTGGAATCGGGAAGACAGTGAGCACACTGATGATGGTGTGTTAGGCTCAGTCGTCAGAGGTTGTGGTGCTCTGCAATTTTTTCCAATAAATTGCAGTTTCATCACAGCTAAATACTTGCTTATATGAATAACTACCTTCTGTAATTATTTTCTTCAATTCTGCTGGGAACTTTGCGGCAGCTTCAGTATCAGCCGAAGCACTCTCCAGTAAACTTTAAGCTATGAAGCTGCCCTCACCTCAGAAACCACCCATGACTGCCTTTAAATTCCACTTTTGCAACACGTTCATCAGCATTGTCCAGAGCTTTCTGTTTCAGCTTATTAAAAAGACTGACTGATTTCTCCTTAAGTATAAGATAACGGAACACCATGCTTTGTACACCCATCAATCCACTCAAGCAATAGATTTTCCATTTTATCCATTATTGGAAGCCGACTAAAAGAGACCACTTTGCTACGAGCAGAACCAACAGTAACAGCTTTCAACAGTAACCAGGCAGCTTTCAAGATTCTTTCTCTCTGCGTATAAATAGTGCGAATGGTTCGACGTGCAAACAACGTCCTTACATCGTTCACCACAATTGAAATGCTTAATTATGTCTAGTTTTACGCTAAGTGTAACACCCTTACAAGCTCTTTTAGGCTTTTCTGATACCTTAGAACTCACCTTGCTAATGGATGCGCAAAATAAATCGACATAAAGCACAGAGGCTCACAGGCACGTGTTTAAGCAATGCCGGCTAGAATGCAGTTCCGGGGGAGGAGTTTGGCTGCTCGGGGTGCGCGCTACCTTTTCTCGTAACAATGAAAACACCTTCTGTTAGTGAAAACAGGTAACTAATGTAGGTCTTTCATAACAGCGCGGTGTTGTAATGCGAACGTTCGAAAAGTGGGGGCCACCTGTATATAACATCATGAGGGCCATAGACAGGGTGAAAGCACGTAATCATTTACCAGGAAAGGTGTGCTAAAAAGAAGAGGACATAGGTTTGAGATCGTAGATGAGAGATTTAAAAGGGACATCATGGGCAGTTTATTCACCCTAAGAGTTGGGGGGTATATTTGGAATTAACTGCCAGAATTAGTGGGTGGGGGGGGCATATCTGCATCATTTAAAAAACATCTGGATACGTACATGTAGGAGGGGTTTAGAGAGTTATGGGTCAATGGGACCAGTTCACATGGCAACACAATTATCATGAATGATTTAGGCCGAAGGGCCTGTTCGATGACCTATGACTCTATGACTACCTTCTGTCTGAAAAATGGTTCCCTCCAAATTTCTTACTCTTTACCCTAAAATCTATGTCCTGTAGTTTTATCTACATCTGATATGGGGAAACATTTCCTGCAGATGATGTTATTGATGCCCATCATTACTTTACATGCCTTAAACATGTCCCCTCTTAACCGCTTCTGCTCTAAGCTGAACAGACCTAGTCTCTCCAGTCTCTCCTTATAACTGGAGCAGCTAGCCCTGTCTATCCCAAGCAACAGCCCAGAAAACCTCACCTGCAACCTCCTCAGCACTATCATCTCCTTCCAATTGAGCAGTGAACGGAAATACAGACCTCAGTATTCCAGCTGCAGTCAAACCAATGTTTTATAAAGCTAATGCTTAGCCTCCCTGCTCTTGTATTGAATGCCTCAACTAATTTCCATTATGCCTTATTAACCACATTATCTAATTATGCTGCCACCTTCAAGAATCTTTGGTCTTGCCTGATAGTTTCTTAACAATTCCTTGCTTAATAGTATCAGTTGCTCTGTGTAGATATCTGAGACTATTGGCAAATTTAAGTACTGGCTATTAAGATAGCACAATGTATTTTAGTTACACTAGCACCATCAGCACTGAAATATGTCCTGAGACTATTTACTTTCTCTCAAAGGTAAATTACTGAATTTCTTAATAATACATTTCGATATATAGATCAATCCACTGTTGCCTATGCCTGACTCCTCATTTATCTTACTTTGCTCTTGAAATCTCACTTATTCACCATTTACTCCAGTTCACTCAATTTACCCAATTGCTACAGGCTTATTTCTTCCATATGATTGATATTAATGTTAAGTAGAGTCCATCTATGTATTTCCCTTGTTACATAAACTCCCACGTTGTGAATGGGTCACTATTCAAGTTAGTCATTTTGCATTGGGATTTACATGTTGTCGTGCCCTCTCACCACTCACACTTGTAAAGCATGAGAATGGAGCTTTTGCTGCTGCCTCAGACAGTAAGTTATAGCCATATTTGTGCATGGTGGTGAAACTTGATGGTGTGTTTCAAAGCCATATTCGTCAAGGTTTCAATTTTGCAAGCTGGACCGAATTTATGTTTCTGTATGCTCAACAGTTTAGCTGGAAGTTGCTTATCATCAAAGCTGCACACCAGTTTATCCTGTAGTGTACAGTATAAGTATTCAACTATGTTGTTATCATTTAATAATGTATCTCCAGATTTTTGATTCCCTGTGCCATGTTCAAGTTTACTGAATCTGCACCAATAGTCTTCAGAATTTTGTTTCTTGCAATGGTTTCTCTTTCCTGATTGCAGTTGCCTTTGTGTTCAGTACTGTCAGTTTCCGATTTTTGGTAAACCTGTCAAAGAGGTTCTTCAAAATGCTCTGCTTTGCACTCATGGGATCTGATGTGTATCATTGTTGTTTAACTGCCTGCTTCACTGGTTTAGTTTATTGGGAGTTGACCTGAGTCACAATTCTAGAGTTAATGCTTGCGGCATTAAATAAACTATTGAAAACACCAACACTATTAGAGCATGCCTTCACTCATTAATAAAGGTGAATTGCACAAAATGCATGCATGTATGTCACACATGGCATTACATCAGTTGATTTTAAATTATAAAATGGGATTTATTTTTTATAAGTAGGAGAGAGGCAGATAGTTTAGGAGAAGGACTGCATGGAGATGACCAATCGCAGCTGAAGATTCTGCGGACACTGGTAAATTGAAAGCAGAAATCTACAGGGGATTAAAAAAGGAGAGTGGTAAGGAGAAGATAAAAGACTGGAAATGACTGCACAATTGCTGTGGGTAAAGTCATTGCAATTTCAATGGTTTCAAATTTCACTACCAATACAGAGGCCATTCCCAGGCTGACGCCTCCAGTACGAGGGCCCTAGTTAGGCCTAAATCAGTTCCAATGGGCAGCTCACATCACTCATATGCCTGGCACCACTTTCTCAAAACAAACATTCTATTCTGAGCTTTGTCACTGCAAGTGTTTACCAGATGCTCAGTGGTAAAGATTTAACAATTTTCTTAAACCTCCTTGAGAAGTCTAAGAAAGTGCACATCACTTGCAAACTTCCTTCCTACCTACATTGACCACATCAATGATATCAGAACCCACTTAACTGGGAGAAGTAAGTTATTCTCAGTCCTGCAGATTCACCTAATAAGTAAACAATCTTTAAAAAAGTGATATCCATAAAGTAGAAATTGTAGTTCACAACTAAAATTACACCTACTACATCATTAAAAACGAATATAAAATGATGGTACAAAGCAGAGAGCCTCATAATACATTGATGATGAAAGACTCCTGGGATCAAACAAGCTTTGTTTTTGGCTCATTCTTCAATTTAACTAAATAATCTTTTATACATGCTCATTACTGAATAAAGAAAGCAGGGACTCCTGAATAAATTTACTAAAGGAACTTGGATCCAGTAATTATTTTTCTTCTATGCACTGGCATGCCATATAGTTATCCTTCAAAACAGATTTAAGTTTCTGACTGTTAAAGCATTTTTTCATGGAAGGTTATTTTCTGCTATATTCCCAAAATAAAGAAAATCCATCAAGACAATTGTTATGCCTTACTAAACAGAAATAATATAGTGTTGCAATACCCTATTGCACTAAGTGCTCCAAACAGCCCTTCATCATTATGCAGAGCCTGGAGCTACCAAGGTCATGTTTGCTGGGGTTCATTCTGCCAGAAGCACCTGTAATTTCCAAAATTCCCCCAGCCCCACCCCAATGGTCTTCTAAACCATTTCAGCTTAATTGCTGGCACAGCTAGGAAAAGTGTTTCATACAAATACTGTACTTAATGATATTCTTGGCTTTTCCGCCACTTTATCAATCACAAAACGACATTCGTTGAAGGTACGTTCCTGAGTGCACACTGAGACTGAGTTTAATCCAATAATTGACAGAAAGTGAAAAGGTGAGTAATTGAAGAACTCTCTGCCTAGAAACCTGACCTCCTGAGAGGTCATTCTACACCACCAGAAATGAATTACAGCTAATGATTCATGACAAATTTGGGTTTTATTGATTATAATGTTCAGCATAATTCTATTACACCAAACACTTATCACAATGACATGAGCAAGCTACAATGGAAGTTCATCTCCTTTGATAATGACGTTACTCTCGCATCATAATCGTTGTCGCAAACTAAGGCATCTGCAGGTTTGTATCCACGGAGACATGACAGGGTCAGAGGAAAGGTGATTAAAAAAGAAATGTTTTGGTGACCTTACCATCAGAGTTGCCTGTGGTACATCATAAGGCAGCACCCTAGAGAGGTGATTATCAATTGTGCTCTAAGGACATGGTAGAACTTGGTTTTGATATCAAGAAGCCCTGGAAGATCACTTCCTATCTTTCTCACACAAAATTCAGATTATTGTGTGCTGAGTTAGCACCTTATTGTGAGCAGTTTTGGGCCCATGTCTGGCATTGAAGAGGGACCAGAGGATGTTTACAAGAATGTTCCTGGGAATGAAAGGGTTAATGTATGAAGAGTGCTTGATTGTTCAGGGTCTGTATTTGCTGAAGTTTAGAAGAATGTGGGGCGGGGGTTCTCGGTGGAACCTATTGAATATTGAAAGACCTCAATAGAGTGGATATGGAAAGAAGTTTTTCTATAGTGAAGAAGCCTAGGACCAGAGGGACAGCCTCAGAATACAAGGGTGTCCCTTTAGAACAGATGAGGAGGAATTTCTTTAGCCAAAAGGTGGTGAATCTGAGGAATTCATTGCCATTGACAGCAGTGGGGGCCATGTCAATGGGTATATTTAAAGTGGATGTTGATAGGTTCATGATTAGTAAGGGCATCAAAGGTAACAGGGAGAAAGCAGAAGAATAAGGTTGAGAGGGTTAATTCATCAGCCATGGTGGAATGGAGGAGCAGATTCAATGCACTGAATGGCTTAATTTTGCTCCTATGTCTTACAGTCTAAATGAACCAGTGGTGATCTAATGAGATCCTGAAGGTTGCAGTTAGATCAGTTCTATAGTCACTCTGTAGACTTTGTGGCCATACCCCTGCCCTCTATCAGCCTACACCCCACTGTCCAAACTGACTGCCAACTCTTGTCATGCCTCACCTTCAGATTGATCCTACCCATGTTATGAGCTGGTAGTAATACAGATGGAGGGCAGGATGAGTTGGTTTAGACTTCTTTGATGATATTGCTGTCAGGACATAAGCCTTCTCCATCAGGATGCTCCTGTGGTCCACTCCCAGCAGATACAGTGCTGACTGATTAGAGAAATATCAGTGCAATATGTTAATGTTCAAGATGAGCATACTGTCCAAGGTAACACAAGTGAATCTGCAGATGCTGGAAATAAAAAAAACACAAAATGCTGGCAGAACTCAGCAAACCAGACAGCATCTATGGGAGGAGGTAGTGATGACTGGCCTGCTGAGTTCTGCCAGCATTTTGTGTTTTTTATACTATCCAAGGTTGACATTTTGATTACTAGATAGGAATATCACTGTAAATATTTGTGTTTGTTGCCTCATAACTAATAGTCCAATCACTACTAACTGGTCTCCTTTGTTCCACTTCTCATTAACTTGAGGTCACACAAAGCATTGCTTCTTTTCACTGAACAAGGGCAGGGCCCATTCACCCATTACCTCTGCGCTTGCTAATTTGCAGTTGCCTTCAGTGTTGTAGATCTTTAATACGTTAGTTATCATCATTTAAAAAGTTGTAAGTTCTGGAATGGTAGAAAAGGTGACCCCACTGTTTGAGAGGGGAGGGAGCAAGAAAATAGGGACTACCAACTAGTTAATGTAGAATCTTTGTGGTAGAGTTGAGAAACTGCAAAGTAACAAGACCCTAATGGGAGTTATATATACGCCTCCAAACAATAGCCAGGATGTGCGGTGCAAATTACAACAGAAGATAGAAAAGGGATATAATAAGGGCAATTTTACAATAGTCATGGGGGATTTCAATATGCATGCAGATTAGGAAAATCAGTTAGGTGCTGGATCCCAAGAGATGGAATTTGTAAAACGCCTGCAAGATGGCTTTTTAAGAGCAGTTGGTGGCTGAGCCCACTTGGGCAAATGAAATTCTGGATTGGGGGTTGTGTAATGAACCAGATTTGATTAGGGAGCTTAAGGTAAAGGAACCCTCGGGAGACAGTGTTCAAAATATGATAGAATTTCCCCTGCAGTTTGAGAGGGAGAAGTTGAAGTCAAATATTACAGTGGAGTAACGGGAATTACAGAGGTATAAGAGAAGAGCTGGCCAAAGCTAAATGCAAGGGAATACTGTCAGGAGAAGTACAGGAGGCTTGACACAAACTCAGAGCAGCAGAGACGACTTAATGATGAGTGATAACTCTAATAATGAATTGCCAAATAACAAATTACGAGGTGCCACAAAACAAGAGGGAACAGATACAAACCACAACAAGACAAGAAGGAGATGGAAGGCTAGGAGCAACTAACTGAGGCTGGCTGGTTTGATGGGGAAACAAGAACTGTGGATGAGGGCTAGGTTTAAACATGCTGCAGATGATAAGTTAGAAATGAGTGGCAGTGACACCCGGTAGCTGGGTAGAGACAAAGAGGAGCCTGCTTGTGCAGGCCTCAGAGAACAACCCCCCCCCCCCCCCCCCCCCCACCAACTCTTCACAGCCGGCCCTTGAAGGACCAGGGCAATCCGGATGGGTACAATGAGCAACGGATCCAAGATGTAAATAGATTGCACCGAGGTCTCTCCTCCAGCCTGTACCCTTCCCAGTCTACCATGTACTGTACACTCCGTTCATAACAACGGGAATCCATCAACCAGCAAAGCATGTACACAGTACTACCTTCCACCATCCTGCATTCCAGAAGTGCAGGGCCAGGTGGCTTGAGTGATCAGTGGACAATGGGCTTGATCCAGGACATGTAGAAGGTTGGTGTGACCTTGAGAGACAGTGCCAGCTAGAGACGGTAAGTGACTGGAATGATGCAGTGGGTAATCTTGAACGGACCAGTGAACTTGTGCGTGAGATTGGGGGAGATGGCGTGCAGGGGCAGATCTTGGGCGCACTGCCAAATACGGTCCTCAGGCCAAAGTAGTCTAACTGGGCACTGATGCTGGTTACCTTGGCGGCCATATGCACAGTTGACATCTAGGATGGCCCTGCATGCCTTTTTCTAAGCATTCTGTCATCAGCAAACTAGAGCGCTGGTGAATATGTCCTTCACCATAGGCTCCTCCACAAGGTACAATGTTGGGGGGAGGGGATTGGTAGCTATGAAGTACTTCAAAGGGTAACATACCTGTGGCAGAGGAGGTATGTAGATTGTGGGACAATTTGGCCCAGAGCAGATACTTCTTCGATGTGGAAGGATTAGAGGTGGCGAAGCATCGGAGAAACTTCCTCACTTGCTGGTTGACTCTTTTGGACTGACCATTGGTCTGCAAATGGCAGCCAGAGGACAAACTCACTGTGGTGTGGAGGAGAGAACAGAAGGCTCACCAGAAGTGGATAATGAATTATGGAGGCAAAAGTGCTCTGAGAGGCTATGATGGTAATGGGCCAGCAGCACTTTCACATTCCATCACAATGGTCCTGAATCCTGAGTTCCAAAGAGAGATGAGGAAGGCAATCTTGGCTCAGTCCATAGAATACAGTGGTATTGGTGGTTCATGAGAATGATTCCAGGAATGAAAGAGTTAACATATGAGGAGTTTTTGATGGCTCTGGGTATGTACTTGCTGGAGTTTAGAAGAATGGTGGGGGGGACCTCATTGAAAGCCATCAAATGTTGAAAGGCCTACCTAGGGAGGATAGGGAGAGGATATAGGGGAGTCTAGGACCAGAAGGCAGTGTTAGAACAGAGGAACTTCCATTTAGAACAGAGAAAAGGAGACATTTCTGTAGCCAGAGGGTAGTGAATCTGTGGAATTGAATGCCATGGATGAACGTGGAGGCCATGTCAATGAGGTTTATAGGTTCGTGATTAGTCAAGGTGTCAAATGTTACAGGGAGAAGACAGGAAAATGGGATTGAGAGTGAAATTAAATCAGCCTTGGTAGAATGGCAGACCAGAATTGACAGGCTGAATGGCCTAAATCTGCTCCTATGCCTTATGATCTTGTAGTCTAAGCTGCTAGCCTTATATCACAGTGGGGAACACCTTGAAAAGAATGGAAGGATTTCAGAAGCGGAATTAACTTTGTTGTTGTTCAGTCATTAAGTCGAGTCCGACTCTTCGTGACCTCATGGACCACAGGCCTTTCTCCCGCGCAGATACTGCTGCTGCCCAGGCTGGAACCTGACTGGGTTTAAACTCAGGACCATCTGCCTTGAAGTCCAGTGCTAATACCACCACACCACCAGCTGGCCCAAGAATTAACTTAGGAAAAGAAAATCATAGAATCATAAACCCCTTCTACCTAACTTCATGCCGACTGTTTTGAGCGGCAAGATTTTCCTATCTGCCTGCATTTGGCCCATACCCCTCTAAACCTTTCTTATCCATGTACCTCAATAGATAGTTTATAAATGTTGCTAATGTGCCTGTCTCCACCACTATTTCAGGCAGCTTATTCCAAATATACACCACCCTTTATGTGAAGAAGATATCCCTGATGTCCTTTCTCAAATCTCTCGGTTCTGCTCTCTGTCCTCCCTGTGAATACGACTGTATGCTTTCACCCTTTCTCTCCCTGAGTTCACCCTTCAATCTTCTATGTTCTATTGAATAAAGCCCTAGTCTACACAATCTCTCCTTCTAACTCAGGCCTCCAAGTCCAGGCAATATCCCAATACATCTTTTCTGCATTCTTTCTCATTTAATAAGAACTTTCTATAACAGGGTGACCAAGATGCTACACAATACTCCAAATGCAGCCTCGCCAACATCTTATATAACTGCACCCTCCCAGCTCCCATGCTCACTTCCCGACTGATGAAGGCCAATGTTCAAATTTCATTTAACTCAGCTACTTTAGTTGTTTGAGGATCAGAATCAGGTTTATGTATTATCTCTAACCTCCAGTACGTCGTGAAATACGTTGTTTTGCAGCAGCATAACAGTGCATACATAAAAAATAACTACAAGTTACAATAAAAATGTACATAAAAATAGGTAGTGCAAAAAGTGAGATAGTGGTTATAGTCTGGCAAAGGAGAAGAAGCTATTCCTAAAACATGGAGTGTGTGTCATCAGGGTCCTGTGTCCCTTCCCTGTTGGTAGCAATGAGAAGAGGGCATGTCCTGGATAGTGACAGGTCTTAATGATGGATGTCGCCTCCTGAGGTATTGTCTTTCGAAAATGTCCTCAATGGTTGGGAGGTTTGTGCCTTTGATGAAACTGGCTGAGTTTACAACCCTGTGCAGCTTTTTCCACTGCAGAGGGTTGCAAATCAGTGCTCCATCATGGCACCTCCATACCAGACAATGATACAAGCAGCTAGGGCAAGGAAAGTGAATACGGGATAATTTGATTTTTGCAAATGCCTTTTCTAATGTCTCACGCAGGAAGGTATATCAAAAGGAACTGAGGACAATGTACTAACATGAACTGAGAAGTAACGAGAAAGCAAATAGGAGAATAAGTTGGCTGTTCTTCTGGCTGACAGGCTGGAACTGATAAGCTGCTCCAGGCTTCAGTAGCTGGACTCCATCCATTTAGAAATTAAATCAACTGAGAGAGCCAAATGTAATATTTGGGATTTTAAGCGGAAAAGACAATGGAAAGAAACAGCAAGGAAATTAGTGACTGGGCATGAACATAGCAGATGGAATACTGTATGATGTGGAATGTATGAGCCCATCCATTTTGGGGGTGATACAGAATTGATAGTTTTAAACGAGTCAGATTGGGAAATGCTGCTGTTCAAAGGGACATTGGTAGCCTTGTATGCAGGTTTCTGAAAGCCAGCTAACTTATGGGCAGAGTTGAGTGTGAGTTGTCTGGTTTTGTTGGAGACAAAACTAACTCTGAATACAATGTTCTGCACAATGAATTCACAGCTTAGACTCAACCATCGACATTAGAGTAGCTCCACCACCAGAAAACCTAACTCAGAAGGGAATCAAATCCCTCATGAAAGTGAAACAATTGGCAGAAAAGAATATTTGTTGAAGGAGGAGACGCTATTCATCTTTCGAGTATCTTAAACTTTTCCAGATAAATGCATCTTCCTTCTAAATAAATAATGAAGACTGGTTTTGTAATAGAAACCTGTCTGCACATTATACAATCCCATACGGTTTGCACATGACAAGAATGCCAGTGTTACTGTTCTTATGTATATCTGACCTCTGTCCATTTGATCCTTGCAAACACTGTGAGCTGAGCTTTCATCAGCTTATCTATGCACTGTGTGTCTGTTTTGCAGGCACACCCAGCACCACAATCTTAACAGATGTCCAGTCGCTTTTCAAATGAGTCTTCTGAGAAAATTAGACAAAGTATGACTTAAATTGGAAACTGTTAGCCTACAGAATAACATGTTGACATGTTGTAAGGTTTTGAGCTGCCTTTTCTTTCTCCTGAAAACACTTCAAAATAATGGCCCAACCCTATATGTACAATAAGTGGATTGCTTTCTATATATGTTTGAATTAGAGTTCAACATTCAAGATTATTTATCATATCTCATCTTCACTAACTAAGAACACAGCCCACAAGCGCTGCCACATACTTTGGTGCCAACATAGCATGTCTACGATGCTCAGTAGAACAGCATAGAACACAAGAAGCAACAATCAAAAACAGCAAAGCAAGACACGTTTCTCCCTCCTGCACACATGCATACACTGTCCTCTAACCCCCAGGACACCGTCTTGTGCAGCCTCCAGCCTCCAGGGGACTCAGACCCAGACTTGAGCTCACAGACACTGGGCTTCAGATTCCCCGGCGGACTTGCAGAGATATGGATTGGGCCCTTGGGTGTGGACCTCCTACTTCAGATTGGCCACTGACAGGACCCCGAACACGAAGCTTCAAACTCAGGTCTCACAAATTCACCAGCCTAGGGAGCATCGGACCACATTCCTCCTGCCCACATGGAACTCCATCTCTGAAACCCACCAACAATTGGCTTACCCTGAGAGGGGGCCATTTAGCATATGAAAAGTAAGTATTAACCCTTTGGTCCCAGCAATAATAATATTGATGACCAACATTTAAAGTTCCTAAGGCAGCACCTTCCAGACCCACGCACATTACCACCTAGAAAGACAAGCACAGCAGATACCTGGGAACACCACCACTTTGTCACTCACTATCCAAGTCTCCCTCCAAGTCACTCACCATCCGGACTTGGAAACATATCGTCATTCCTTCACTGTTGCTGGGCCAAAATCATGGAATTCCCTCCCTAACAGCACTGTGGGTGTACCTACCCCTCAGGGACTGCTGCCATTCAAGAAAGCAGCTCAGGGGCAACCAGGGATGGGCAATAAATGCTGGTTTCACTGGTGACACCCACATCCCATAAATGAATAAAAATAATTAGCTTAGCAAAGGCTCTATCACAAAAGGCACAGCAAAGGAATGTCATATTGGAAGGGCAAATTAGAATCACAGTAAATGTACATGAAATGTGCTTATCTTTATCATACTAAATTTTCTTCTGGCTATGCCTTCCACTTTCCAGCCCCCTTCCACACCACCCACCGCGCAGACCCCCGAATGGTCCTTAGCACAGCTAAAAAGGGACGGATTTTGTAAGAATTTGGTAGAATGCCAGTAGTGGGTGAAAATGCTGGAAGATTTTATTGCGTCCTTTCCAGTGAATTACTTTCCAAAGTGAAAATCATTATTGTAAGAGCATGGCTTCAGTTTGCCTTAGGGTTGAAGAAGTAGGGGCCCAGTTAATTGGAGGAACACACTCCAGATGCTAGAAATGCAAAACGAAAACAGAAAATGACAAAAAGAGCTTTACAGGTCAGACATCATCTCCAGAGAGATAGAGAGCAGAGTCAATGTTTCAGATAAAAAGCCCTTCATCAGGTTCTGGCTGACCTGCTGAACCCCAGCATCATATTCTGTTGTTATTTTTAACACTTGTTCTGTCAAGCAGGTCTCATAACTAGTCAAAATGCACCAGAACATCCAGCTGTATCCTGGACAGCAGGACAAATAAAAAGAGCACATAGAGATGTTTCAAAAAGATGGTTACAATTTCTCTGCTAATCAGCTGTAGGTCCTTCTAAATAGGCGAGAAATACAAGATGATAAGAGGCATAGATGAAGTGGATAGCCAAAGGCTTTTTCCCAGAGTGTAAATGGCTAATACCAGGGGCCGTAATTTTAAGGTATTTGGAGAATAGTGTAGGCAGATGTCAGAGATAGGTTTTTTACACCAAGAGTGGTAGGTGCGTGGAAGATGCTGCTGGGTTAGTGGCAGATGATGATATAATAGGGGCATTTAAGAGACTGATAGATGAGCACATGGGTGAAAGAAATTGGAGAGCTATGTGGCAGAGAAGAGTTAAAATTATCTTGGCGTATGTTAAAGGACCAGCACATCGTCGTGGGTCAAATGGACTGTAGTGTGCTATACTGTTCAATGTTCTAAGTATTCAAAAAAGGTTGTGAAGGAATTTAAGAACCTTGTTTTTCATTGGTTGAACTTCTTCCAATTCATCCTTCACTTGGAAATATTAGTGGCTTTTGAGTTGGTCCATAGTTCAGAGTTAGTTTTTAACATTCAGACTCAGTAGAGTCATGGCCCCATCTGGCTGTCCCCCATTTCGCTCCTATCTCCTTGATTATTGCCTTAATTTGAGTCATTAGGTTCCCAATTGCTGCTAGTTCACTTAATTACAGCACATCTGGTTTCCATCAGAGACTGCAGGATAAGAACTCTGGCATCACAACCACGGGTTGCCAGTTCGTTGGACTATTCCCGTGTGATAACTTCGTTTCCCAACCGTTTAGGACCATTAGTTCTAAGTTCGGTTCTAGTTTCAAGTTATTCCACAAAAACCCCGTCTCTGTGTCAAGACTCTATATCAGAGCTCCAGGTCAAGACTCCCCTGGTTATCTGTTCCATGTTCGCGACTGTGCAAGCACCACTCAACCCTGTCTCCATGTCTTTGTCCTGCACTTGTGTTAGAAACATAGAAACATTGAAAATAGGTGCAGCAGTAGGCCATTCTGCCCTTCGAGCCTGCACCGCCATTCAGTATGATCATGGCTGATCATTCAACTCAGAACCCTGTACCTGCTTTCTCTCCATACCCCCTGATCCCTTTAGCCACAAGGGCCATATCTAACTTCCTCTTAAATATAGCCAATGAACCAGCCTCAACTGTTTTCTCTGGCAGAGAATTCCACAGATTCACCACTCTCTGTGTGAAGAAGTTTTTCCTCATCTCGGTCCTAAAAGGCTTCCCCTTTATTCTTAAACTGTAACCCCTCGTTCTGGACTTCCCCAACATCGGAAACAATCTTCCTGCATCTAGCCTGTCCAATCCCTTTAGAATTTTATATGTTTCAATAAGATCCCCCCTCAATCTTCTAAATTCCAGTGAATATAAGTCTAGTCGATCCTGTTTACCCCCAGTCACTCCTTGCAACAGGTAGATCAGTTAACGGCCAGATCAAAGTTCTCCATTCAATACAATGGCATACATTATAGTTGTATGTTGCCTCCCTGGTACCAGGGTCAAGGAAATCTCTGTGTGGGCACAAGGCGTTCTGAAAGCTGCCAGAGGTGGTGGTCCATATAAACAACATAGGCAGAAAGAGAGATGAAGTCCTACGAAGAGAATTTAGAAAGTAATGCTGAAAGTTAAGAAACAAGGCCTCGAGGATAATAATTGCAGACACAAGATTCCCCATCATTGAAGACATCTTCAAATAGCAGTGCCTTAAGTAAGCATCATCTATCATTAATAGTCCTCACCTTCCACAACATGCCCTCTACTTATTACCACCATCAGGAAGGAGGTATAGGAGCTTGAAGACCCTCCTTCAATATTTCAGGAACAGATTTCTTTCTCCCACCATCAGATTTCCAAATGGTCCATAAACCCATGAACACTACCTTGTTATTCTTATTTTCAACTATTTATGTATTTTATATTGTAATTTATAGTAATTTGCTATGCCTGCACTGGACTGCTGACATAAAATGATGAAATTCGTCACTAACATTCTTTGCCAATAAACCTGATTCTGATTCATTAATCTCTGGATTATTCACCATGCCACAAGCTAGGAAGACAAGAAATAGGAAGAGTACAATTAAATCTGTCCCTAAGGAGCTGGTGCGGGATGTAGGGCTTCAGGTACATGGTAGTCTTGAGTTGCACTTAATCTGGATGTGCATCAAATACCTTGCTGAGAGGTTTACCTGAGCTACTCAAGGCGGTTTAAACTAGCATGGTATTGAGGTTGGGCTGGGGGAAGGGGGGTGGTCTGGCATTGATTTAGAAACCAAAGCATTAGGTCAACAAATAGAGACTAAGGGGACGAAAAGAATTAGGTTAGTAGGGTGGAAAGAAAGGATAAACAGGAACAGGTAAATGAACAGGGTGCAGTTGATGGGCTGAGAAGCATTTATTTTAATGCAAGGATTATTACAGGTAAGGCAGATGAACATAATAGATTAAAGTTCAAAGATCAAAGCAAATTTATTATCAAAGTACATTGATGTCTCCATATATAATCCTGAGATTCATTTTCTTGGCAGCATACTCAATAAATCCACTAACCACAATAGAAGCAATGAAAGACCACACCAATAGGATGTATACAACCAGTGTGCAAAAAACAACAAACTGGGACAAATACAAAAAGGAAGAAGAAATAATAATAATAACAAATAAGCAAAAAGTCTTGAGAATATGAGATGAAGAGTCCTTGAAAGTAAGTCCATCAGTTGTGTGAACACTTCAATGAGAAAGTGAAGTTGAGTGAAATTATCCCTATTGGTTCAAAAGCCTCATGGCTGAGGGGTAATAACAGCTCCTGAATCTGGTGATCTGAGTCCTGAGGCTCCTGTACCTTCTTCCTGATGGAAGCAGCAAGAAGAGAGCATGAGCTGTGTGGTGGGTTCCCTGATGATGAATGCTGATTTCCTGTGACAATATTTTGTGTAGATGTTCCCAATCGCAGGAATTGCTTACCCATGATGGACTGGGCTATATCCACTACTTTTTGTAGGATTTTCTGTTCAAGAGCATTGGTGTTTCCATACCAGGCTGTGGTGCAACCAGTCAATATACTCTCCATTCATCTATAGAAATCTGTCAAAGTTTTAGATGTCAAGCCGAATCTTTGCAAATTCCGAAGAAAGTAGAGGCACTACAGGACCAAGGGTAGGTCCTCTGAACTAATAACACTGAGGAATTTAAAGTTATTGACCCTCTCCACCTCTGATCCTCCGATGAGGACAGGCTCATGGACCTCTAATATCCTCCTCCTGAGGTCAATAATCAGCTCCTTGGACTTGCTGACATTGAGTCAGAGGTTGCTGTTGTTGTGGAACCACTCAGCCAGATTTTCAATCTCCTTCCTGTATGCTGATTCATCACCACCTTTGATTCGGCCTATGACAGTGGTGTTGTCAGCAAACTTGAATATGGCATTGAAAATATGGCTTAGCCTCACAGTCATAAATGTAAAGCGAGTAGAGCAAGAAGACTAAGCACACAGCCTTGTGAAGCACCTGTGCTGCTTGAGAACATGGAGATGTTGTTGCCAATCCAAACTGACTGGGGTCTGCAAGTGAGGAGATAGAGAATTCAATTGCACAAGGAAGTATTGAGGCCAAGGTCTTGGAGCATATTAATTAGTTTTGAGGGGATGATGGTATTGAATACCAAGCTGCGATCAATTAAATGCATCCTGATGTATGCATCTTTGCTGTGCAGAAGTTCCAGGATTGAGAGAAAAGACAGTCAGATGGCATCTGCTATGGACCTGTAGGCAAATTGGAATGAATCCAAGTCAGGAGTTGATATGTTTCATCACCATCCTCTCAAAGCACTTCATCACTGTGGATGTAAGTGCTACTGGACAATAGTTATTGAGACAAGTTACCATGTTCTTCTTAGGCACTGTTATCAGAACACCACCAAGAGTTTATCATGAAACGTACACCTCCTCCTTTTTGCCTTTTCTGAATCAGCAGTTCAATCCATTCTGTAAACTGAGAAGCCTTCTAGTCTGATCACTGCATCTGGCGTGCTGGGAGAAAGCCAAGTCTTGCTCAGACATAGACGTAGCTCAGACAACAGACTCTCATTTCCCCCTGTTATAGCAATCTTGCCCTCAGGTCATCAATTTTGTTCTCCAGCGACTGCACATTTGCTAACAAGATGCTGTGTACATGGGGGGGCCTCATCCCTCTGCGTTTCAGCCTGGCTTGGAGACCCCTCTCCTTCCTCACTTCCTTCCATTATGATGAACGTTCATCCACTTAAAGGTGTCATACCTGACACTAAGACATTCAGACAATCATGAAAGCTGTAGATCATTCAGTTGATTTAAAAGTACATTGCTTAGAGGGAAATTGCACCATGCAGATTGCAGTGAGAGTAACATGAAAATGTTATCTTTAAAAGTACATACCCCTCAGAATGTCACCGTGGTTCACCTGCACCATCTTAAACCTTGTTTTGGGAAAAGACCTTGGCCAGGTGAGAGTATTTTAGTGGGATTTTGTGAACAAGGATCATGACTCTGCAAGTTTACATATAGTTAGGGATAAGGATAGGACTGGACCAAGGGAAAAGGCTAATTACAACAATATTAGACAGGAACTGTGTAAAGTAGATTGAGAGTGGTAAGTCCACATGTAACACATGGAAGTCATTTAAAAGACAAATTCTGAAAAGGTTCATTATAAGAGTATAGGACAGGAGCTGGGGAGAATAGACTGGGTGCAGCTGTTATTGGGTGAGGCCAACCCCTGACATGCAGAAGTAATTTAAAGGTTGGCTGGTAAGAATTCTGGTCTAACATGCTCCTTAAAAAGAGAAGGATAGCAAATTTGGGAAATTTGAATGACAATTTTGTTGAAAATGTATAGTTGTCAAAAAAGAAAGGGAAGTACATGTGCAATTTAGGCTGCTGAAATTAGATAGATCATTTAAAGAGAGAATTTTAAAAGGAATAAAAAGGATTAAGAGACCCTGAATTTCTTTTTGGCTAGTATGATTAGAGGAATCCCAAGGGGTTTTGCATTAAAAACAAGAGGACAACTAGGTGGAGTGAGGATAGGACCACACATGGACCAAGGAGGGAATTTATGCTAGGAGCCAGAAGACATGAATGCTTTGCATTCATATTCACCAAGCAAAAGGACATGGAGAAGAGTGAGATCAGGGAGGGGCATGCTGTTATTTTGGGGAATGTTGAGATCAAGGGCAGCAAGCAATGACAGCTAGGGTCTGATGTGATCTATCCCAAGTTACTGAGTGAGATGGGATGAAAATTATGAAGGTCTTAACAGAACTCTTTGTATCTTGTCTATTACAATTGAGGTCCTAGAGGACTGGACAATAGCCAGTGCTGGTCCTCTGTTTAAGAAGAGCAATAGAGCTATAAAAGTAAATTATAGTCTGGGGAGCCTTATGTCAGTGGTAGGGAAATTATTGAGAAAGATTTTTAGGTATAGGATTTACTTTCATTTAGAAAAGCATAGACTTATTTAGGATGCAACACACACAAAGTGCTGGTGGAACGCAGCAGGCCAGGACTAACTCCTGATGAAGGGTCTCGGCCCAAAACGTCGACTGTACTTCCTATAGATGCTGCCTGGCTTGCTGCGTTCCATCAGCAATTTGTGTGTGTTGCTTGAATTTCCAGCATCAGCAGATTTCCTCATGTTTGACTTATTTAGGATGGGCAGCTTGCTTTGTGCAGGAGAGGTGATGTCTTAAAGACATAATTTAAAATGTTGGAGACAAAGATGATTAATTAAGGCAGGGCAGTGGATGTTGTCTAAAATTTCAACAAGTTCATCATGGTGGGCTGATCCAGAAATTTGAGGCACATGGAAGCCATAGATGACTTTTGATAGATAAAAAAATTAAAATTAAAATAATAAGGGGGATAGATAGGGTTGATGTGGATAGGCTTTTTCCAATAAGAGTAGGGGAGATTCAAACAAGAGGACATGAGCTGAGAGTTAAGGGGCAAAAGTTTAGGGGTAACACGAGAGGGAACTTCTTTACTCAGAGAGTGGTAGCTGTGTGGAACAAGCTTCCGGTAGAAATGGTAGAAGCAGGTTCAATTTTGTCAGTTAAAAAAAAATTGGATAGGTATATGGACAGGAAAGGAATGGAGGGTTATGGGCTGAGTGCAGGTAGGTGGAACTAGGTGAGAGTAACTGTTCGGCACGGACTAGAAGGGCCGAGATGGCCTGTTTCCGTGCTGTAATTGTTATATGGTTATATGACGCATAGATTGTTTTTAAAGTTAGGTTGGCTATAGAAGACAAAGGGTTATGGTTGAAGGGTGTTCATTCTGAATGGAGATCTCTGATCAGTGGTGTTCTGCAAAGCTCAGTCCTGATATCACTACTTTTTTGTGATAAAAATTATTTGGATTAAAACACATGTGGCTGATTAGTAAATTTGTGAAAAGGCATAAAATAAGCTGATTTTGGATAGTGAAGAATTTTGTCAAAAGATTTGACAAGATATAGACAGTTCAAAATGGAACAAAGCAATGGTAGATGAAAGCTTGGAAAGTGAGAGGTGTTGCAGTAAGCGTTTAAAAACATTGATGTACAAAGAGATCTTGGACTACAAGACCATTACTCCCTGAAAGTGGTAACACAAGTAGATAGGGTGATAAAGAGGATGGCATGGTAACATAGTGGTTAGTGTATCATTTTACAGTTCCTGCTTTCAGAAGATCAGGATTCAATTCAAGAGACTAACCATTTGCCAGAAGTTCGAGTGTGCCGGGGGAAGAAGTGAGAGAAGTTACTAGGAGAAGGTGCTTGGGAAGATCTGAAGGTAAATAAGTCAGCAGAACCTAATGGTCTTCACCCTGTCAGGTTCTGCTGCTGAAGAGATTGTGGGGCATTAGTAAAGATCTTTCAAGAGTCAATGTACTCTGGCATGGTTCCGGAGGACTGGAAAATTGTAAATGTCACTCCACTGTTCAAGATGGGAGAGAGGCAGAAGAAAGGAAATTATAGTCCAGTCAGTCTGACCTCAGTGTTGGAAGATGTTGGAGTCAATTGTTAAGGATGTGGTTTCAGAGTACATGGAGGCATATGATAAAACAGGCCAAAGTCAGCATGGTTTTCTTAAGGAAAATTTTGTCTCACAAATCTGTTGGAATTCTTTGAAGAAATAACAAGCAGGATAAACAGAGGAGAATCAGTTGATGTTGTGTACTTGGATTTCCAGAAGGTGACACACATTAGGCTGCTTAACAAGCAAAGAGGTTATGGTATTACAGAAAGGATACTAGCATGGATAGAGCATTGGATGATTGGCAAAAGGCAAAGAATGGGAATAAAGGGAGCCTTTTCTGGTTGGCCACCGGTGACTAGTGCTGCTCCTCAGGAGTCTGTGGTGGGACAATTTTTTATGTTATATGTCATTGCTTTGGATAATGAAATTGATAGTCTTGTTGCCACGCTTGCAGATGATATGAAGGTTGGTGGAGGGGCGGGTAATGTTGAGGAAGCAGAGACGCTACAGAAGGACTTAGACATTAGGAGAATGGGCAAAGAAGTGGAAGATAAAATATAGTGTCGGGAAGTGTATTGTCATGCCCTTTGGGAGAAGAAATAAATGTTTAGACTATTTTCTAAATAGAGAGAAAATTCAAAATTTTGAGGTGCAAAGGGACTTGGGAGTCCTTATGCAAAATTCCCTAATGGTTAATTTTCAGGTTGAGTCAGTGATGAGGAAGGCAAATGCACTGTTAACATTCATTTCAAGAGAACTAGAATATGAAAGCAAGGATGTAATGGTGAGGCTTTATAAGGCACTGATGAGGCCTCAATTGAAGTATTGTGAGCAATTTTGAGCCCCTTATCTAAGAAAGGATGTGCTAAATTTGGATATGGTTCAAAGGAGTTCACAAAAATTATTCTGGGATTAAAAGGCTTATCATGTGTGGAGTGTTTGATGGCACTGGGCCTGTAGTTGATGGAATTCAGAAGAATGAGGGGGGGATCTCATGGAACCTATTGCTGAAAGGCCTTGATAGAGTGGATGTAAAGAGGATGTCTAAGACCAAAGGACACAGCCTCAGAACAGAGCGACTTGGCTGTATCCTTCTATTTAGAAAGGAGATGTGGAGGAATTTCTTTAGTAGAGAATGATTAATCTGTGGAATTTCATTGCCATGGGTGGCTGTGGAGGCCAAATCATTGGGTATATTTAAGACAGAGGTTGATAGATTCCTGACTGGTCAGGGCATGGAGGGATACAAGGAGAAGACAGGAAGTCGGGCTGAGATGGAATAGATCATCCATGATGAAATGGTGGAGTATACTCGATAGGCCGAATGGCTTAATTTTGTTCCTATATCTAATGCTCTTATGGTCTAATTTCCACCATTGATAGTAAAGTGTTTGCGCATTCTCCCTGTGACTGTGTAATTTACCTCTGGGTGCTCCGATTTCCTCCCACATTCCGAAGACGTACGGGTTAGGGTTACTAAGTTATGGGCATGCAATGCCAGGGTATGGCAACACCTACGGGCTGCCCCAATTACAACTTCGTTGATGCAAATTACACATTTCACTGTACAGGTATGTTTCAATGTACATGTAACAAAAAAAAGACTAATCTTTCTTTATCTCTCTTTGAACAACATACATACCTTCATTGGAAAGGATGTTGAATATAAACATCAGGCTTGTTCCTATGCTATACTATTCTATATGTTTAGTGAGGAAGCTGCAAAAATCACACTTTTACAGAAGAGATTTAAATTTCCCTAGTTTGAGATAATGCGGTGAATAGCAACACTGCTAATAGTAGTGGAGATCAGCATCCTCACCCTAAGGTAAAGACATTCTTGTCTGTGAGGCTCAGTATCAATCCAGGCAGTAAAATGATCCGAAATGTCTTGTGTTGAGGAATAAAATATAATCATTGTGTCAAATCATCAAGACAGCTTCCGAATGTTAGGAGTGCACTTTAGTGAGTCACTGTAATTTCTTTTCTTCAGAATTGCAGTAAACAACATCTCCACCTATAAACACCTGCAACAAGGTTAAGAACTTTATGTCGCTCCTTTCTTGTGCCTTTCTAAATGCCTCAAAACCAATGAGTGGATCTGATGCATTCACTGCTGTTGTCATACGAATAAAAAATATTAATAAAACAAAGAAGAAACAGAGCTTATAGATACATGGTACATCACAGTGGGTACAGCCCAGTCCATCACAGGTCATTGAGCATATCTACAAGGGGCACTGACACAAGAAAGCAGCATCCATCATCAAGCACCCCTACCATCCAGGCCATGTTCTCTTCTTGCTGCTTCTATTGGGAAAGAGGTACAGGAGCCTTAGGTCCCACACTACCAGGTTCAGGAGCAATTATTTCCCTTCAACATTCAGGCTCCAGAAGCAGTTTGAATAACTTCACTCATCTCAACTCTGACTGATTTCACAACTTACAGGCTCTACAACTCATGTTCTCAGTATTTATTAACTTGTCTTTTTTATTTGAACAGTTTGTCTTCTTTTGTACAGTGTTTGTCATCCTTCCTATATTTTTCTTTGATTCTATTGTATTTCTCTTGTTATGACCCCAGCCCCCTCCTTTGTGAGATTCGCAAGAGCCCTAGTCAAGGGGGGGTCAAATGACCCAAGAGAGAGAGGGAGACGTGCTGAAGACCACGTTCTCCAGGGAAGCAGAATAAAGCGACTCTTTGACTATTGTCTCATGAAAACCATGTGAAAAGCCCTCGGGCAAAGTGGGCTGGTCGCTCAACAAGACAAAAGCCTCGGACATAGCCATTGTCTTGGGAGACACCTTTGTGGGATAAGGAATTGGCCTACGTGCAAAATCTCAGGGCAATGTGAGATGGGTGATGGGGGAAGGATTGCCTCGCCCCCCTACCCTGATGGACATCTACAACCCTGCCAGTCCAGATAAAAGGTGGGCTGCCGAGGCGGGGCGCCAGATGCACCAGAAGATACGCGAGAATTCCTGCGACTGCGTTTAGAGAGCGACAGCCGGTGGTGGGGTTCGTATGCGTCCTTCCCTTGCCTGGGATTGACGACCTCACCACGGAAGAACGGCCTAGCTACAGGCGAAGCCACAGATGAGAGTCCATTCCCCAACGAGACTTCCGACTACCTCCTACAGGTTGGAAAACCTGTCGGGTAAATGTTTCATTCTCTCTCTCTCTTTCTAACAAAAGTGCACCAACGCGACACCACAACCGATGGCGGCTGGTGGAACTGCAGTGACCGCAAAAAGACTTTTAAATATCCAGTAAATGATATATATCTACATTACCCCTAGACAACTGTAGAGCTTATTTCTGATTGATTATTACTATACCTGTGCTTTAGATTGAGTTGTGACGACGTATGTGATCTGAATGTTTTGTATTAACCATACGTTTGTGCCCCTTTATAAATAAAAACGTTTGAAAATAGTAGCATCAGGCTTCGGTGGATCCATCTATCTTTGCTGGAAAATTTCCCGGTTACTAGGGAACGTAACACTCTGTTCTACCGAAAATGCTTGCAAGAAAATGAATCTCAAGATGACATATCTGGTGACATATATCTACTTTGATAATAAAATTACTTTGAACTTTGAGCATTACATTAACTACCATTATTTTTGTTTGAGACCATGGCACCATTACCACTTGCAATGACCTGTAGTAGTCAAACTCTCCAGGGACATAAGAACTTCTTCATTTGTTTTAGTTTACATGTTCCAGCTTACTCCACCTCTATGCGCTCCCAACCCTGATCCTAACTCTGTCTCCACACCCGGCCACACACCCAGAAGTTCAAAGCCAATCTTGTGAGTGGACACATCCACAGTTAGTAAGTACACAGGTAATGAGGACTTGGTGTAATGGAATGTTTTATATCAAGAGTCAGGTAATATTTTGCTTCGAAACTTTATTCAAGCAGTGGCAGCTCCAACTTTGTTAAACTTCCTTACCACAACTTAAGTTGCTGGAACTTAAATCTATATAGCATGTAGAATATAATGGTTTGTATATTCTTTACATATACAGTGGATTTTGATTAATAGGACTGTTGGTTAATCACAGCAGCTGCTTATTTGGGACAAGTCATAAAAAAAACTAATTGTGAAAATACCTAGGCTTCCCTTTATTTATTTGGGACATTAGGATGCATAACTGAAACAGGATACTGTTGCTGACCAGTTTTTAACTAGTGTCAGTCTTCTGCTCTTGGTATACATGTCATGCTTAGAGTGAACTGTTTTTAAAAAGCATCAGTTGCATAGGCTTGTGTTCAAAAAGTAGTGATTTTTGTCACTGAGGATGCAATCGTCAAAAGGATTGTATGAAGGCAGTCCATTATTTGCACTAGGTGCCTACACTGATTTTGTTCATTTACAATCAAAAGAACATAGCAGCATTCGTTGAATGAATTCCTCCATCGATAACTATTAAGAACTAATGCACAGTTTTATAGTATTGTAGTAGCATTAGTAGTGTTTTAATTTGCTCTGTATTTCATTAAATACATAATTGTTACTCAGTTAAATGGTAGTTTGCCTTTTTTTATACCTTTGTAGCTATTCCCATGAAACTATGGCTAATTGGTGCAGGCTCGTAATTGGGCCAAAATGTACTGGTACCGATATGTTCCAATTTACCCTAGAATCCATTGTGTGTATATATGTTGGGAGATCGCTTCATCAAGCAGCTTCACATCTTCACTTCATCTGCCATATCAGCCAGGATTACTCAGGGACCAGCCATTTTAATTGCACTTCCCATTCCCACACTGATATACCCTCTGTCTCCTCTACTGCCAAGTTGAGACTAGATGCAGATCAGTGGTACCGTACCTCAAATTCTCTCTTGGTAGTTTCCAACCTAATGATTTCTCTAATTTCTGGTAACTCCTCTCTCCACCATCCCTTGTTTTCTCTTTTCCCTTTGTGCCCTTTCCCATCCCCCATCCTCTCTACCTGCCCATCAATCACACCTTCCTCCCTATGGTTTTCCACCTCTTTCCCTTTATTCCATGGTCTACTGACTTCTGTTATCAGATTCCATCTTCTTCAACCCTTTGCCAGTTCCACATTTCATCACTCAATCTTTCACATCATTCCTTTTCCCTCCTCACACACTTCCCACACTTCTGCCTTCTCCTTCTCACAAGCATTTACCTATCACCCTCCTCTCCCTCTTCCGGATTCTACCCTCTTTCTTTCTAGTCCTGATGAAGGGTCCTGGCCCAAAACATCAAATTTAATTTCCCTCTGTAGACGCTGCCTGACTAGCTGAATTCCTCCAGCATCCTGCAGTTGAATTTTTCCCGAGTATACAATCCACTGACCTAAAGCTGACACAGCCCCCAGGTATTTTATATTATGAATTAATCCTGTGCTTAAGGACATTCAAACACACTCACAAGCATTAACAATGGTGAAAGAATGAGGAACGAGGTAATTCATTGCAGCAAAGAGTTCAGCTTGCAATGTAACTTCATTCTGACTGTGTTTACATAACTGAGCTCAAGGTCCCAGATAACTGGTAACTAGGAGATTCATTTTATGAAACAAAATGTTGTACTCATATTTCATTATCAAGGTCAGAGAGGATCTCAAGGATTTTCTACCTGTCGTCTTCTGTTTGTATCTCTTTTACATAAGCCCATGAAATAAATTATGTGTTGCTAGGATATGACACTGCAGAGAGGTCTAGTTTAACAAGTTGTACACTTAGAGCAAAGTTATTCTAGCTGCCTTAGTGAAGGAGCATATGCAGCCTGTGCTTATTCCATTCTAAGTGAATTGGATAAACAGGGGATTCCAGTTAATTGCAACACTGCGGGACCTCTGCATTTTGGCCCTATTAACCAGCTGCCCAATTAGATGAAGTTTCAAGGAAATAGTTAAAATGGTTAAAAGATACAAACTACCATTGAACTGAGTAAAAAAAATTACGCATTTAAATTAAATACAGAATAAATTAGAACACAACTGATATTACTACAGTATTATAAAACTGTGTGTAAGCTCCTAACCATTATCGACGGAGGAATTTATCCAGTGCACAATGTGAGTTGCTATTATTGTCTATAAATGAACAAAATCAGTACAAACACCTAGTGCAGATAATGGACAACATTCATACCATGCTTTTGATAATTGCATCCTCTAAATCTTCATTTTTATTACAACATTCAAAATGATTGTCAATACCTTCAAATTCTTCATAGTTCCCAAGTTGTTGAAATAGTGAAATTGGTTATTTTCACTCTTGGCCATTCCTGGCATCTCCAATCCTGAATGCTTGAAACCACAGTGAGCAAAACGGTTTCGAATTGTCTTACTGCATATTCCTCACCAACTGTCAGTTCACTGCATTTTAACACAAGTGCATGGTAACTGATGCTATTTAGAATATGCACAGTGTAGTGTCTAACAGCCAAACAAGTGCAAGTGGCTGATGCTAGTTAAAAACTGTTCAGCAACAGTCTCTTGCCCCAATTAAGCGGCACAGTGTCCTAAATAAACGAAGGGGATCCCAGCTATTTTCTCAATTAGTATTTACTCTTTCAGAGTTGTCCCAAATAAGGGGCTGCCCCAATTAACCAATGGCCCAATTAACCAGAATCCACTGAAGGTGGATTTAATTTTATATTTTTTTTAAAGCTTAGCTTCATTTTTCATATGTAAACTACATCAAAACATATACTGAAATGTGTTATTTGTATCAAATTAAATCAGTGTGGGGAACCATAAGTATCAACATTCTTTCGGCACCAAACTAACATGCCCTCAACTTATTAACCCTAACACATACAGTAAGTCTTTTGAATGTAGGAGGAAACCAGAGCACCGAGGGCAAAGCCATATGGTCACAGGGAAAATGTAGAGACTCATGGCTGACAGTAGTGGGAATCAAACCCTGATCGATGACTGCTGCCGCTATGAGGTAATTGTGCTAACTACTGTGTTGCCATGACAACTAAGGGCCATCAGACCATGCAGATTCTTCTGCTGCTTATGTCCATATACAGGGATTATCTAAACACTTGGAATTGGAATTTATTTATTCATCATTGTCACATGTACTGAGATACAGTGAAAAGCTTGTTTGGCATTCTGTTCATACAGATCAAATCACCACACACTGCATTGAGGTAAATTAAGGTAAGACAATAATAATACTGCAGACTAAAGTTTAACAGCTACAAAGATAATGTAGTGCAGGTAAACAAAAAGGTGCAAGGTTAAGGTATACAAAATTGTGAGGGATATAGATAGGGTAAATGCAAGCAGGCTTTTTCCACTGAGGTTGGGTGGGACTACAACCAGAGGTCATGGGTTAAGGGTGGAAGGTGAGAAGTTTAATGGGAACATGAGGGAAAACTTCTTCACTCAGAGGGCCATGAGAGTGTGGAATGAGCTAACAGCACAATTGGTGCATGCTAGCTGGAACTCAATGTTTAAGAGAAGTTTGGATACATATGTGGATAGTAAGGAAATGGAGGGCTAGGTCAATAGGAGGAGGTGTTTTAAATGGTTTCAGCAAGGAATAGATGAGCTGAAGGTCTGTTTCTGTGCTGTACTTCTCTACGACTCTATGACAGTGAGATAGATCTGAGGTCAAGAGCATATCTTATCATCTTGATTCATATTAGGAGATGATTGAAGCTAAGAGTAGATTGTTGCCTAAATGGAGAAAAACTGCAAGTGGTGGTGCATGAAACTGGATTTTACTGTGCATGAATCAAAAACTTGAATTGTTTTCTTTGAGGTGTTGGAAGTTGAGGTGATTCCTGACGAAAGTTTATAGAAATTTGAGGGGCAGAAATGAAGTGAACTTTTCTGCCCAAGTAGAATACAAGAAGGCACAAATTTAAGGAGATTTACATGGCAAAGAATGTTTTTTACATAGAGTGCAATAGTTGCCTGGAACAAGCTGTCTGTGGTGGAAGCAAAAATATGATAGTGATGTTGAAGTAGCTGTTAGATAGACACATGAATATAACACCACAAGACCATAAAACATAGGAGCAGAATTAGGCCATTCAACCAATCAATTCTGTGATCATGGTTTATTTATTTTCCCTCTTAACCCCAGGAAATGGAGGGCTATGGATCATGTGCAGGGAGCAGTGATTTAGTTAACTTGCCACTGTATTTGGCACAGACATCATGGCTAAAGGGCCTGTTCCTGTGCTCTACAGTACCATTCTATGCCATGGAATGAACATATACTGTAGGTTATTGCACTGTGGCAGACAGATAGCTATTCCTGACACCTAAGCTCTCCATTTCCAATTGGGGAGAAGGTTAGAAGGTTGTAGCTGGTGTGCTTAGCATTAAAAGACAACACCACATAAATTCAGATGGACTGAGTTTGATGGAGTAAATCACAACACATCCTAAAATGATTGCACCTCAAAGAATCTTCAAGGAATGGTGTCTCAGAAAGTCAGCGTTCATTATTAAGGACCCCCCCCCCCCCCGCACCCAGGGCATGCCCTTTTCTCATTGTTATCATTCGGTAGGAGGTACAGAAGGATGAAGGCACACACTCAGTGATTCAGGAACAGCTTCTTCCCCTCTGCCATCAGATTCCTAAATGGACATTGAACCCATGAACATTCTCTCACTTTTTAAATGTATATCATTTCTGTTTTTGCATGATTTTTAATCTATTCAATATACATATACTGTAATTAATTTACATTTTTATTAATTATTATTACATTCTTTTTTCTCCCATATTATGTATTGCATTGAACTGCTGCTGCTAAATTAACAAATTTCATGACACATGCCAGTGATAACAAACCTGATTATGATTCTGATTCTGAATATAAAACACAATTGGGATAATCAATTTATAAAAAGTGTTTGTGCATAAAAATTATGTTCTTTCTTTCAAATGGTTTATGTTCATTCCAGACATGGATGATAGAACTGGAGTGCTTCTCAAACATTTTTGGGTTCCTACCCCCTTGACTCCCAGATCACATCTCCAGCCTCTCCCTTTCTGGTCATTAGATAAAAAACTACAAAGAATTTTGATTTACAATGCACAGTGAAGAAAATAGGAACTGCAAATTCAAAGCAGTAGCAAAAAAAAAAAAATCAAATGTATTTAAAGCTATAAATAAAATTATTTCTTTATTTAATTACAGTAAAACCTATTTTCATCGCTAATTTTAGAATGTACATTGCTAATCCAACTACTAAAACCACTTCATTACTTTTTCACCCTTCAAAAAGATAGATGGGCTTGGTGCAGTGATACCAGCTTCTCAACATCAGGCTGAACATCACTCAGAAGGAGTCTCAGATCCTCACGTTCAGTAATTTGCAGTCTGTTTCGTTGTTTTGAAAGAAGTTGAAGGACTGCACCAAAACTGTGCTACACTAAATATGATGTTGGAAAGACAGTAAAGAACACCTTGACCATTTTTTTTCACATAGCAGGATAGCATTCTGAGACTTCTGCAACCAAAAGTCTTGATATTATTTTTTGAACCTCGGCATCAGCTTGTAGCCAACTCTTCCTGTTAATTCTTCATCACAAGTGTTCAATCTCAAATTTGGATCAAGAGAAGATCCTGAAATCTGACATGTCTTTATGCAGCTCACCCAGGTGGACCCAGTATACTTGAAAATCAGCATCTGGTATTCCTTCTTTCTTTTCCAACTTAAAGAGGCTCAGAAATTGGAAAAGGCCATGACAGTTGATGTTGCAATTAAATAGGGTTAACATGGACAGAAATGTGGATATGACTAATTTGACCTGATAAGATTCATATAATTTATTTGCAATTGAAGATTGTTTTCATATAACTTGGTGAATAATTCTGACAAATAACCAATGTCATGCTAATATTCTGGAGTTGATTACTGAATGAAGCATTCAAGTCTTCAAAGAATGTTATCAGTTTCAAAAAGCATATAAAAGTGTTTCAGGCAGTTTCATTTTGAGAGTCATCTGACTTATGTGTGCAACAGTGAGCATTCAAACTATTCTTCATTCTCAATACAAAGCACTCGAAATAGTCAAGAATTGAGAGCATGAGACGTGATTTTATTTACCGCTATGATAGCAGTATTTAATGATTAGTGCAGCCAATCCCTTGTGCTTTTTTGCAACAAGATGTTGTCTGTGAATTACACAGTGAATGGTAAGTATGTTAGGTACAGCTTTTTTTCAAGGAAGTAATAACTCCACTGTGGTGTCCTGTCATCAATGGTGACCCATCTGTTGCACAAGCAGGAACGTTGGTGAGCGGAATGTGCTTCTCTTTGAAAAATTCAACAACCTAGAATGTTGACTCTCCCTTTGTATTTGTTTCCAGCCCCTTGCAAATAACAACTTTTGAACCATGCTTTCATCTTTCTTGAAGGAAACATAACCAAGAAGCAAAGATTAGTTGCCTGGCAAAGTTGGCTCATCCAACTGCAGAGCAAATTCTGTTGTCCTAAGTATGTTGAACAGTGTGTCTTCCACATTCTCAGACATTTTATCTATTCATCTTTGAACAGAGTTATTGCTGAGTGGAATTGTTTTAGTTATTTGGTCTGGTGACTTATGCAAAACTGTTCTTGGAACCTCCCTTATTTCTGGCAGCATCAGTTCTTCTCCAATTGTATGGAGCTTTCCAGACTTAGCAATGAACAATGAGTATGAAGCACACAAACCATCACTATTTTGTTGTGAACTGTTTTGTTTCAATATGTTTTGAAGTGTTTCCTCTTTCTGAAAGTTTTATCAAAGTGACTGAAAAAATCCAAGTTTTCATTTGCTTTATCAGAGAGCATTCTCTTCAAATGTTCAAGGAGCCTGTATGGTTTCATTGCCTCATTTTAAAAAACCTTTTCACACAACAGGAATTGCATCACTACAGGACAAGAGTATGGGAATCGTAGTAGGTAACACTGTACTACAGTGAAAGGCAACAATGCACAGGTCAGGTCTGGAAATAACACTACTTCTTCAGTCCAGAATTCTCATGGCACCAAAATACAGAAGTGTTACATTGCTTTCAGAATCACATTTAATATCACCATCATATGTCGTGAAACTTGTTAATTTTATAGCAGCATTATGATGAAACATGCCAGAAATAGAGATAAAAAACTGGATTACTGTGAGTATGTATATGTCTATTAAATAATTAAGTTAAAATAAGTAGTGCAAAAAAATTAAAGAAGTAGCAAGGTAGTGTTCACAGGTTCAATGTTTTCAACAACTATAATCTACATCAAGCAAAGTATAAGAGAATGGTGAGTTAGCAAAATGTGAGGTAATTATGTGATTATTGTAGTCAATTATGAGGAACTGAGGATCAAATGCTCATAATAAAGTAATTCATTTATTAAATTTAGACTGTAATCACTCAGCTTCCCCCTTGCTATTGAGCACCCTTTCTACACCTGCTTTATTTTTATCCTCCTCTTAGAAACTCTTACTGCTCCCAGGGGGATGACCCACTTTAGGAATCACTGAACTAGAGTGATGATTTAATTAAAATTGCTGACTTACTTGTAATGAAGACATATTCTGTTTCTACAAGTTAACTTTTAGCTACTAAACTGTCACTTCAAGACTCTGAGAATGAAAGGATTAACATATGAGGAGAGTTTCACAATTCTAGGCCTGTACTCGCTGGAGTTTGGAAGAATGAGGGAGATCCCATTGAAAACTATTGAATATTGAAAGGCCTAGATTAGATATGAGAGGGTGCTTCCAATCATGGAGAAGTTTAGGACTAGAAGACATAGCCTCAGAAAAGAAGGATGTCCCTTCAGAACAGAGATGAGGAGCAATTACTTTAGCCATAGAGTGGTGATTCTGTGGTATTCATTGCCACAGATGCTGTGAAGGCCATGGCATGGGGTATATTTAATGTAGGGTTTGCTGGGTTCGTGATTAGTAAGAGCATCAAAGATTATGGGGAGAAGACAGGAGAATGGGGTGGAGAGGGATATGGTAGAATAGCAGAAGACACTGGAATGAAGCATGGAAACAGCTGATAAAGTAGATGACCTTACTCAATGGCAAAGAAGGCCATGTTTCTTATTCTCTTATGTCCATCTTAAGATCTGGTGTGAGGAGGCTCAATAAAACTGAAAGCATGTTCAATTCCTTTCATACTTCTTCAAAAAAAAAAGCCAATGCCTGCAAGCAGTGAGACCTTAACATCATTTAGGCATGGTTCGTTAAATGGAAAGTAATATACTTCCCAAACAATTACCAAAATAAGCCAAGTTCTTATTTGATTTTTCAGAGTTTATTCCCTCCAAATATTCTCAGAGCCTGGATGCTTTCATTGCCTTGTGTGAAAAAACATTGTCACACAACAGACACATTGGCTGCTTTTGGTTGTGTAGTGCTGGTATAAATCCATTTCTCAGATACTGCAGACTACCAAACATGCAGACAAAGGGGGTGCTGTTATAGTGCAATGGACTGACCTCTACTTTGCCATGGCCAGAGGCAACTCTCAAACATCTCATATTACTTTCTCCTTGAATAGGACCCTATTCCGCACCATCAGAAAATAGTCTCTGACATTATCACTAACCTCATCAACTCTAGAGAACTCCTATCCACTGCCAGAAAACTCATAGTTCCCTTACCCTGCACTGCTCGTTTCTATCTCCTACTAAAGGTCCATAAACCTAACTATCTTGGTAGGCCCATTTTCCCTACCTGCTCCTGCCCCACTGAACTTGTGTCCTCATACTTCAATGTAAGTTGGGGAACCACTTTATCAAGTACCTCTACTTTATCCACTAAAAGTGGAATTTCACGATGACCATCATTTTAATTCTTCTCCCCATTCCTGTCCAACATGTCGGTCCATGGCCTCTTAGGTAGCCTCCAACCTGATGGCATGAACATCAATTTCTCCTTCCAGTAATTTTTCCTCCCCTATCCCTTTTCTTCTATTCTTCACTCTGACCTCCTACCTCTTCTCCTCACCTGCCATATCATCGTCCCTTGCTGCCACTCCTTCGTCCCTTTCCCCCATTGTCACAACCACAGATTCGGCAGTGCAGCAGATTCGGCAATTGTGCTCGTGAATATGCATGTGTCAGCCAATTATTATTTCATTGTGATAGTATTTAACTCCATTCATTCTGTCGTAGTGTTTGTCGAGACTTGGACACAGCAACGCTTCGCTACCTGCTTGCATTCCACCTTGCCTGAGAAATTGGACTGTCGAGTCAAATGACTCTGAAGACTAGTGGTATTCGTTTTATTCATAGTTGTTCTTTTCAGCCACGGTGTAGGCTTCGTTTTCCATTTGAGAGTTTTAGTTAATGGTCCTGTTTGGCCTAGTGTTTATTGTTTTCTTTTCCCTTTAATGCTGTTCGCATTAAAGTCTGAACTACCGACCTGCTTCAATGTCTCTCACTCCACACTTGGGCCATATCCGAACCTGATGACACCCATAGTCCATTCTTCTCTCCTATCTGGTTCCTTCTTTTCCAGCCCTTTACTTTTTCCACCCACCTGGTTTATACTCCCCATATTCACGTTATTTCCCCCAGATACCCTTTCTTATCTACATAGAGTTTTGTGCAATTTACAGTGGCCAACCTGCACGTTTTAGGGATGTGGGAGGAAATTGGAGCAGCTTGTGGGAAACCCTTGTGGTCACAGCGAGAACGATAGAACTCAATGTAAAAGCATGGGAGGACAGGATTGAAGCTGAGTTATTGGAACTGTGGGGATACAGCTTTGATGTCTGCACCACAGCACAGCCCTTTGGTAATCCTGCATCTTTTCCTGTAGTATGTAAAAAGATAGTGATCTCAATTCAGGACTTTACTCAGTCATCGACCCTCCACAGTGCTCTTGGACAGTAGATTCCAAATATTCATTATCCTCTGGCCGATCGTCTTCACATCTTTATTCAACTGCAAACAACTTAATTTGAGATTTTTTAGAATCAGAAGATGTTTTTATTAGTGAAAAAAGTAATAGAGTTAATGTTTCAGCTCATAGTTTTCTGTTTTTCTTTCAGATTTCTACCAACTGCAGTTTTTTGAGATGGTGGCCACTGGCAATAGGTACTCCGTTCAGGACAAACAGCAACTCCTGTCCAGCCCCTTCAGAAAAAATCTCATCTCATTAACTGAAGTTTTATGGCTTAACTCAAGCAGGCAATTGCCCTGCAATGAAGGTCACTACAACTTTGACCTTCCTAATGTTTGTCCTGAATTTGCATATTAAATGTCAATGATTCACGTATAAGACTTAAACATCTTTCAGCCTCTCACTATTTGAAAAATTCTCTGCCTTTTCTCTCTAGCAAATTGGATGGCCTCACATTTTCCACATTATAATTTTTCCATGTCCTTGCCCATTCACATAGCCTACCTCTGTCCCCTCATCAGAATTATTGATCGAGAGGTTGAACCACTGTAGCCCAAACACTGATAGCTGATCCACTGGTTACAACCACCCAGCCCCAAAATGGCTCACTTATTTCTTACCTCTGCTTACTGTTCAAGATCCAATCCTCAATCCATGTCACAAACCTACCTTGAATAACAAGGTTTTTAATTTGTTAAATTGACTCTCATCTTACAGCTTCTCAAAGGTCTGGAGAAAATCCAAATTCACCACATCAGCTGATTCTCAAAGACATGCAGGCTGGTGAAGTAATGGGCTGGGGTAAAATACCCTTTGTGTTAGTGGGTGGTAAAATTGGGGTAAGTTGATATAAAAGAAGTAAGAAATAGACTATGGGGTAATTTAGTGGGTGGCTGGGATTGTTCTGTGAACTGACAATAAACTCATTGGAATAGGAAGCCTCCTTCTCTGTCATAAGAAAAGATTGAAATTGCTACTTCCTTAATCATAGAGTCCATCATTTTCTATTCCTCTGATGTCAAAGTATCTGAAGCTATAGTTTCTATTTTCTCCCTGCTCATTGCTTAAACAGCAGGGTTCCCTAAATCAGTGGGAATCTATGGAAGATGACAAGTGCATCCACTATCTCCACTTAACTCTTTGGATTCAAGTCATCAGATCCTGACATTTATCAGATTTTAGCCTCATATATTTTTCCAAAAATAATTTGTTTTAATATTTTGAATTTCTTTACATGTAGTGAAGAAGTAATATAATCATAAATTAGATGGTGAGTAGGCAATTGTAAAAAGATACTGGTGCTCAAAAAAAGAAGGAAATGCTGAAAAACCTTGCATCTCCACAGATACTTTTAATTGTTTCATAAATCTCTGCACCCACTATAATGAATGGATAACTTATTTCAAATTATTTTAGATAAAAAATTACAGCCAGGTCTTCATTTCCAGTTTTGTTATTCTTAAACTCATGTCTATTGACATTTGAAGCCTCCTCTGCCACGTGAATCAGCTTTGTTCATGATCTCAATGTTTATTTTCATTTTGTCATCTCAAAATGTTTTCTTTCAAAAGAAAACCAGACCAACTTCCATAATAGGTTTTCATAACAAATGTCTGCAATTGAAAATTTCCTTCACTCCTCTCCTCCATCCCCTGTCTGACACCACTTGATAGAAGTTGTCTCTTCTCACCAGCTAATGAAGTTTAATCATGGCAAAAATTAGTTTTATGTGATGGGCTCGTGTCTCAGATGTAATTGTAAAAAAAACAAAAAAAAAACACTGGCTTCTGGAATAAGAAATCCCTTATAACCACATAATTTAGAGGATTTTATTGATTGTTTTCAAAGCGAAGTTGACAGTATTGAAATGCTGAGTGAGATGTGTGGAGGGTGGAAAGCTTCCTGGAGCATTTTTTGATTCTTTCATCACCAAGGTTCTTACACAATATCTTTTTGAGGGTTGTTTTAATCCTAGTAGAACATAGAATTTACAGCACTGAAACAGTGATCATGCTCTGTATGAGTCTCTCCCAATTTCTCCCCCAATTTAATCAAATCGTATAATTCTGTTCTATTGCCAGTGATGTCTTTACCTGCCTTCCACTTGGGCCTCATATCTAAGATCTGGTATCGAGGATCTGTGCTCCAGAAGTAGCTGCACAATCAGCCAAGATTTTCCAACCAACTACAACACTGGCATGAACCCAGTAATGTGATTTTTTTCAGAAATGTGTTGTTGATGCAGTGTAAGGTAAATTCAATCTGGTTAATTTCTGCTCAGTCAATCTGCTCTTACTTGTCAGCAAAGAGATGGAATCTGTCACTGACGCTGCTCTTGAGTAGCACAGAAACCTACTCACTGATTCCTGGTATACCCAACTCCAGAATTCATCACAGCCTTTCTCTAAGCAGCTGGAATCTGGAGCTGATGTGAAATAGACTGTCCTTTATATCAGGACATTTTCTGACTACGTCAAAGAGCTTGGGGACAAGTAATATCCAGGGGGATGCAAAGGTTAGGTGCACCTTGCACAAGGAAAGGTGGATGGGCTGTTGGAGTTCAGCCAAACATCATCACTCAGGGCAATGTTCAAGTCCAACCATCTATTGCTGCTTGATGAATGACATCAAAAGGCCAGAAATGCATATTTTGCTGATAAGCGCACTGTTTTAAATTCTAAATAATGCAAATAAAGCAGTAAATATCTGTATGTAGCAAAATCAAGATAAAATTTGAAACCTCCCTAGTTTCCTTGGTTGCGTAAGTCTAGGGAAGACACACTCTGGTCCCGCCAGCCCCGTGAGATTGAGACGGCCCTCCCACCCCAAACCCCGGTTTGTGTGGACGCTGTGTAATTTGCTACCCTGTTACAACTCAGTGCCAAGAAACAACAGACAGCACACTGCATACAATTAGAGGAATTATATTTATGGATCTTAACTGAAGGGTTTGTAAAGAAAAGACAGAATGAAACAAAAAGGGCCCATTATAATTAAACATTTAAATGTGCACAAGTTGGAGCTGAACTCTTCCAAAAGTCATACATATTCATGCACTCATAGTGGAAATCGGCACTTTGCTCCATCGAATCACAGTCCCCCACTGTGTCGAATCTCACCACCAGTTCTCTGCAGCATCTTGTCTCTTCATTTCCCCCTGAACAAAGGACCCCGCTTACATTCCAAAGCATCCGTTATCTCTAACACTGCTTTGACACAAAAAACCATTATGTTAGCAGTGAAAAACTGTTATATATTTGTTACGAATGAGGAGCAACTCTGATGGGCAGAAGGGTGCAAAGTCTTTTTTGAGAATCGCAAAATCGCTATTATTTCGGGTCTGATACCAAGGAAATGAAAGAGATAACAGCAAGGGCAGTTGTTATTGACAATGCTCATGAAAAATTGATGAGAGAGAAGCCACAGGTTGGAATGTCTCCTATTGTCAAAAAGAGAGATTACTGCTATTGTCTCTTGAAGAAGGAATTGTGTATTGAGTACTGTTCTATTCATTGAAACCCCTCGGGGGCAACCAGAGTGGTCTGGTTGAGGGATTGCATCATCCCAACCTGATTGACACCTGAGACCCCGTGAGTGGGGATAAAAGTAGGGTCTGGGGAAACACCCCTCAGACGCACCAGGAGAGACTCTACGAGACCGGTGGGGGGCTTGTGTGTGTGTCCACCCTTGCCTGGGTGACGAGTCCTCCACAGAACGGTCTAGCTAAAGGACAGAGGGGTCATACGTGAATGGCCACAACAACAACGCATCGACGAATCAAGATCATAAAAGGAAAGTCAGCAAGTCAATAGCTGTTACTGTTTTCTCTCTGTCTCTCTCTCCAACAATTGCAACACCACGAACAACAACTACCGCAGCCTGCATGAACTGAACTGAACTTTATATTTCCATCGGACAATTCATTATCCCCTAGACAACGATAGAGCTTATTTCTTATTGATTATTATTATACCCGCACTTTTAGGTTTAGTATTGATGACGTATATTATCTGTATATTTGCATTGATATTATTTTTGTGTATATTTACCAATAAATACTTTTAAAAATAGTATCATCAGACTCCAATGGATACTCCTATCTTTGCTGGTAAGATACCCAGTTACGGGGTTCGTAACATATTATAGAATGGACTAATAAGTAGGAAGTCAGATTTATGCAACAGAATTTCCAGGCAGCAAACATCTTTAGCAAGAATCTAATCAACTATCTTTGATATTTAAGAGCATCACTGTCTCCGAGTTCACCATCATCAATGTCTTGGGGATGAGTATTGAACAGAAACTCAACTGGACTTACCAATATCTACATGGTACAGTGAGAAGGGCAGGTCTGCGGCTAACTATACTCTGTCAAGTGATCCGCTTGCCAATATTCCAAGAGCATTCACCCAGGCAGGTCAGGACTACGTTGGAGTATTCTTCACTTGCTAGTATGAATATAATTCCAACAATACTTAAGAAATTTGACACCATCCAAGGCAAAGTAATCTGATTGGTATCTCAATCACCATTCCACGCCATTCACTTCCTATACCACTGGTGCACAGCAGCTGCAGCGTAAGACCAAAGGGACACAGGAACACCACGTCATGCCGATTCTCCTCAAAGTCACACACTATCCTGACCTGGAAATGTAGCA
The DNA here is from genome assembly GCF_048418815.1 of Hemitrygon akajei. Taxonomy (NCBI): domain Eukaryota; kingdom Metazoa; phylum Chordata; class Chondrichthyes; order Myliobatiformes; family Dasyatidae; genus Hemitrygon; species Hemitrygon akajei. The sequence continues at coordinate 99,452,547 of NC_133124.1, forward strand.
CCAATCTTTCCTCCTTACTATGTCTAAATTCTGGGACTCCCTATGCATGAACATTTTAGAAGCAACTCATGAGAAACAGTTCAAGAAGACAACTTAGTACCATCTTTTAAAGCAAAAAAAAAAGTATGGGCAAGAAATACTAACTTTGTGAATGATGCCCAAATCCCCCAAATAATAAATTAAGTAAAAACACTTTTGGATTCACCAGCAAATAAAGTATCAGCACAGTGAACTTAGGAATGACAGAGTTGTGTACTTAATCCATGCTTGAACATGCCTCAATGGAAAATTATGAGGTATCAAGCTGTTCTCTAAGAAAGGGTAAAATGACTAATAGTTTCAATAGAGCCATTTTGCTTGATCTGTTGTTGTCTGATTTCTAATTTACTTACTTTTCTACAGTCTCAACATTTCAAAATAATCCATTGTGATATTTTACAGTTAAATGATAAGTAAACTTTATAAATGTTGTATCGTGAATGGAATCACGGGAGAGGGAATTACTGGTAGATACAAAACAGCTCCTCAATTTGACACAACAAGATACAGCAAGCATCATACGGAAACGCTTTCGGTGGAAAAGGTCTGCCAGCCCAATGTGGGCTCGATATTTATTTGCCAAACACAAAGAGCAATCCCTATTTACAAAGTATAGACAATGCCTTCTTTTGAAGCTACATTCAAAGCATCACACCTTCTCACTTCATCCTTTCCTCTCAATGCCAGCATGTCTGGATTGGTATTCACAGCCTTTAGGAATGCAAGTTAAATCCACAATACATTTATTTGGTATTTTACGTGCTAACATAGAGGACAATTCATACTTATAAAGTATAGATAATACTCTCTTCGAAACTATAGCATCTGGTCAAACTACGGCGTCAGCAGCATCTGGTATTCACAGCTTTTAAGAAATGCATTGGTATGAACTCAATCCACAGTACTTTGTCAAACAGAAGACTGGTGGCCAAACCATTTGCTAAGTGTGAATGACCTGAACACAAAAATTCACTCTAACAGTAAGGATACCCCTTGCTTTTCTCAATAGACACAGTAAAGATAGGGACAGATTTGAAACTTCCAGTTGACTGTTAGTTCTACAGAAGCACATGGAGCAGCAGTCTGGTGATAGGCACAGGTGAGAGGAGGCGGGACCACTCACAGACCATGCACTATACAATGTATTCTAGCTCATTTTATAAAGCTACTTCTTTTCTTTTAAACTCCTCTGTTACATCCCTGGGAAAAATTCAAAACAAGGTTTCTTCTTCCTTCTACTATTACTTCCTTTCCCTTCTTTCTGAGTGATCCAATGATTTCAGATATTTATAAGTCTGCAATTTTTCGGTCAATAAAGCAAAAAGTAGGACATTACCAACAAATGCCCATTCACTGCCAAATATTGCAGGTAAATGTTGTCAGCTGTTAAAACAGTGGATCAATTTGAAACAAGAAAAATTCCCTTTAACAAGGTTCCATATGCAGAATTATATTTATATGAAAATTGATAGCTACAGCTCTCCAATGACTATAAAAATAATTATCTATAACTTTTCACTATCTCTCTCCTATCATCAATATATTGGCAATTTGGCTGTGGCCATCACTGTTAGACTTCCAGCTCAGTGATCACAGGCATATGTCAGTACTTAGTGCCAGAAAGCAAAAGCTAATGCACTTTATTAATAGCTACCTAGAGCAACAATAAATGGATAAAAGAACCATTACCAACGGCACACAAGAACATTTAATACAATATGCAAAGTGAAAAGGTCATTTCATACATTGAGGTCATTTCTTCAACAGACTGTAGATCAACTATTATTGTTTTTATCCAACCCATTAAGCCTTGATGGGAGATTGAAGATAATGATTCACTGTAACAGGAAGATTATTAAGCAAAGGTATATTTAATGTAGGTATTAACATTGTAGGATTAGTTTTTATCACTCTAGGATGTGTACACAGATTAAGAGATAGTTATTGTCAGTCCTTCACTTAAGTGACGATGAGGTAATATGAGAGTACTCATAAACAGTTCCCCTTCTACATGCCCTCTGTGATCTGGAGCTTGTAAGGTTAAAGCTGTTATGGTCACAGCTGGAACCTGAGCTCATCTCACAAAACTAATTCTTGCCATCATGAAAACTGATTAGCAGATAAGAGGAGAGAGATGTGCTTCTGAGATCACTTCTATCAAGACAGCATTACACAAGGAACAGAGGTTAGCAACAAAGGTGATTTCAGAGATGCATGAGTTGCTGGGAAGTGATTAGAAGCAGCAATCTCCAGTAAGTTTTGTTACATTTTCTAACTCCCGAACCTAATCAAAGGGAAATCACTGCAGCCCGGAATACTTCAGTAATTAGTTTTTCTTTTTTAGTCAGACACGCACATATGACGTGATAGCATAATGATATATGCCATTCATGTACTTTTACATATAAACTGCAGTGAATTGTGTAAGCAAACAAAGAATGCTTAATCGAACAATGTATTTATATTATTACTCAAATATTACAGAAATATTGAATATACTACAAGTTTCCCTTATCACCCTGGAAAGGATTCTGAAAAGCCACCATATATCAGATGTGGTTCAAGGCTACCACTGACACAAACAGTAGTGAGCTCTCAAGTCTTACTTCAGAAAATGGATTGCAAAATCTAAGCTATTTCAGCAGAATATTAAGAGAGTGCTGTTTTGTAGCTTGTGCCATCCTTCACTTGAGTTCAAAGTTCAAAGTAAATTTATTATCGAAGTACATATATGTTGCCATATACTACCAAGATTCATTTTCTTGCAGACATTCACAGTAAATAATGGGGTGTCAAGGTAACATACTGGTTAGCACGATGCTTCACAGTACCAGTGATACAAGTTCAATTCTCACCATTGCCTGTAAGGGATTTGTGCATTCTCCCTGTAATTGTGTGGGTTTCCTCCGGGTGGTCCGCTTTCCTCCCACAGTTGAAAGACATACCAGTTGAGCATTGTAAACTGTCCCATGATTAGGCTTGGATTAAAGATTCAAGGGGATTATTGGGCAGAGCAGCTTGAAGGGTCAGATGGGCCTATTCTGCGCTGTATCTCAGTAAATAAACAAACAAACAAACAAAGCAACAAACAAATAAATAAACTAACTAACAAACAGGCAGGCAGACAAATGAATAAATAAATGGAAACACAATGGAATAAATGAAAAAACCCACACAACAGAGATGGAACAACACCTAGTGTGCAAAAGCCAACAAGCTGTGCAAATACAAAATGAGAAGAAAAATATGCAATAAATATTAAGAACACGAGTTGTGAGTCTTTTAAATTAAGTCCATACTTTTTGGAATAAGTTCAGTATTGGGGTGATTGAAGTTATCTCCGCTGGTTCAAAAGCCTGATGGTTGAGTGGTAATACCTGTTCCTGTGCCTGGTGGTGTGGGACTTGAGGTTCCTGTACTCCTTTCCTTATGGCAACAGTGAGAGGAGAGGATGATGTGGATACTGCGGGTCCTGGATGAATGATACTGCGGGTCCTGGATGATGGACACTGTAGGTCCTGGATGATGGATACTGCAGGTCCTGTATGGTGGGGGTCCTGCTTTCCTGGGCAGTGCTCCATGTAGGTGTGCTCATTGGCAGGGAGGGCTTTACCTGTGAAGGACTGGGTCACATCCACTCCTCCTCTTCTTGGACAGCCCACTCTGGATTATCTCAGCTCAAAGTGCCAACTGGACATCAAATGGCTTGACTCCCTCCTCTTCGAACCTTACTCCCTCTGAATGAACTCCCCTCCTTATCCTCTGCACCAGCCCCAACCTTACCACCAAACCCACATATAAAGGGGGTGCTGTTGTAGTGTGGCAGACTAACCACTACCTTGTTGAGACCAAGCGGATGCTCAGACACCTCCTCATTCCTAACCCTTGAAGAAGTTCCCACTCTGGACCAACAGCAAACTGTCCCTGACACCATCACTGACTTCTTCAGCTCTGGAAAGCTCCCATCCACTGCCATCAAATTCATAGTCCCATTACTTATTTCTCCCTGCTACCCAAGATCCCTGAACCTGACTGTCCGTGTAGGCCCATTGTCTCTGCCTGCTACTGCCCCACTGAACTCATGTCCTCATACCTCGACTCCAATCTATCCCCCTTGGTTCATTCCCTTCCCACCTATATCCACAACAATTCTCATGCTCTCGATCTCCTCACTAACTTTCAATTCCGTAGCCCTGACTGCCTCATTTCCCATCCCTATACACTTCTATCCCCATCAAGAAGGCCTTAAGACTCCCCACCACTTTCTCAATAAAAGAACCAACTAGTTCCCCTCCACCACCATCCTCCTCCATCTGACAGAACTAGACCTCACCCTCAACAATTTTTCCTTTGGCTCCTCCCACTTTCTCCAGACTCAGTGGCTAGCCATGGGTACCCACATGGATCTCAGATATGCCCTACATTTTCGCTGGCAGTGCATGTTCCAAACTTACCTTGATAATACTCCCCAACTCTTATTCCGCTACATTGACATCCGCATTGGTGCTGCATCATGCACCCATGCTGAGCATGTCAATTTCAACTTTGCCTCAACTTCCACTCTGCCCTTAAATTGACTTGGTTCAGCTCTGATACCTCCTTCCCCTTTCTCAATCTCTCTCTCTCCATCTCTGGAGACCAACTTTTGACCAACATCTTTTGAAAAACCTCCCAAGTCCCACCGTTATTTTGACTATACCTCTTCCCACACTTTCTCCTGTAAAAATCCTATTCCTTTTTCTCATTTCATTCATCTCTGTCTCACCTGCTCCCAAGACGCAGCTTTCCTTTCCAGGACGTCAGGGATTTACTCTTTCTTCAAAGGACAGGGCTTTCTTTCCTCCACCATTGATGGTGCCCTCATCCATATTTCCTCCATTTCCTAAATATCCACTCTTCCCATCTTCTCGACACCTTAAAAGTGATAGAGTTTCTATTTTCCTACCTGCTACCCCATGAGCCTTTGCAATGAACACATCATTCTTTGCGACTGTCACCACCTACAAAGGCATCCTACCATCAAACATAATTTTACATCCCTCCTTCCCTGGTTCCATTGTCCACTTGGCCCTCCCCACCAATCTCTCTCCTGGCACTTATCCCTGCAAGTGGTCAAAGTGCTACACCCACGCATACACTTCCCATCTCACCTCGATTCAGGGCCCAAACAGTCCTCACCTGTGAATCTGCTGGGGTCGCTCTAGTATCTAGTCCTCCCGACTTAGTTTCATCTACATTAGTGAGACCCTTCATATATTGGAGGACCACTTCATTGGGCACCTCCGCTCCATCCGCAAAAAGTGGAAATTCCCAGTGAACAAACATTCTGATTTCAATTCCCTTTCCCGTTCCACCAGGACAGTCCATGGCCTCCTCTTATATCACCATGAGTCCACTCTCAGGGTGAAGGGGCAACATCTTATATTCCATCTGGTTAGCCTCCAACATGAATATCAATTTCCCCTTCTGGTAAAGAAAAAAATTCTTCCCTCCTTCTCCCCTATTTTTCTATTCCCCACTCTGGCCTCTTATAATTTCTCACCTGCTTATCACTTCTCCCTGGGTCTCCTTCTCCTTCCCTTTCTCCTGTGGTCCACGCTCCTCTCCTATCAGATTCCTTTCTCTCCAGCCCTTTACATTTTCTACTGACCTGGCTTCACCTATCACCTTCTAGCTATCCTCCTTCCCCTCCCTCCACTCCTTGCACCTTCTTATTCTAGTGTCTCCCCCCCCCCATCCTTCCCTGTCCTGAAGAAGGGTCTCAGCCTGAAAAGAAGACCGTTTATTCACTTCCATAGATGCTGTCAAAGCTGCTGAGTTCTTCCAGCACTTTTTGTGTGTTGTTTTGTATTTCCTGCAAATGCAGAATTTCCCATGTTTATAATCCTCTTTATTTTGTAGTTTTTTTCCATTCAAGAGCGTCGGTGTTTCCATACCAGGCCATGGGTTGCAACCAGTTAGTATACTTGCCACCGCACATCTGTAAAAGACTTTCAAAGTTTTAGAGGACATGCCGAATCTGTGCAAACTTCTAAGAAAGTCGAGGTGTTGCAGTGCCTTCTTTGTAATGGCAGATGCTTGCTGGACCCTGGATTAATCCTGCAAAATGATAATGTCGAGTAATTTAAAGTTGCAGACTTTCACCACCTGATGGGAACTGGCTCATGGACCTCTGTGTTGAACTGATGTCCTCTACACTATTAAGTAGATGTAAAAGGTCCCCAAACACTAATTTTAAGTGAACCTCTACACAGTCTCATGCTTAATATGTTTCTTTTGACTGACATCACTCACCTGATCAATATAATGTCGTTGTTTGTGCATTACTTCTACTACTGGGTGCCACTGTGGTGTAGGAGATAGCAAATCACTATTAGAGCTTGGGGCATTCCCAAGTTCAGAGTTCAATTCTGGTGCCATCTCTATGTTCTCTGTATCGGATACATTGGTTTTCCCTGGAAGCTGCAGTTTCTTCCCACAGTCCAAAGACATACAGCTTAGTTGGTCATTATAAATTGTTCTGTGATTAGCTTAGGTCACTCAGGATTGTTGGATGTTGCTGGGGTGGCGTAGTTCGAAGAGCCAGAAGGGCCTAGTCTTATATCGCTAAATAAATACTTTTCAATAAGAAATTCACTTCATATGTACGTGGAAGTAAAGTCCTTCGCATTGCCCTGGAGTCATGTAAAATGTCATATCATTGGAAGTCTTTCCTACTTCAAATTTCAAAGTTCAAAGTCAATTCATTATCGAAGTACATGGATGTCACCATATACCACCCCAAGATTAATTTCCATTTTCTTGCAGGCATGCTCAATAAATCTGATAACCATAATAGAATTAATAAAAGGCCACACCAGCAGGGTGGACAACGCATGTGCAAAGGACAAGCTGTATAAGTTCAAAAAGAAAGAGTAAAAATTATAATAATAGCATCTGGCAACTAATCACCTCTCACTGAGATAACCACAATATACTTACAGAAGAGCAGAGAGGATGCCGTAAGGGTATGAAAGGATGTAAATAACAACTGATAATAGATTCTGTAATTCTAAATCAAGCCTGGTGGAAAGGCAGAAGTCTTATATTGACTATCAAAAAGCATTTGACTCTGTCCCACACTCATGGTTAATAGAGGTTCTTAATGTATATAATCTACACCTAATACTTGTGGCATTCCTTCAGTATCTGATGAAGCAATGGCATATACTATAATCACCCTATTAACCACCAGAGAAGAACAACCACCATTATCAAAATAAACCCAGCTATTTTCTAGGATGACTCTCTAAGCCCACTATGGTTTTGTTTAGCTTTAAACCAGCTCTGGAATTTACCGAATTAGATGAACGTGGGTTTCAAATCAGAAACAATAGAACAGATTATACCTTGACAAATCTTCTATACATGGACAATTTGAAATTATATGTTCCTTCATTAGTAAAGCTAAAGCAATTAATTCATATGGTAGAACTATTTTCTAAAGATATTAACGTGAACTTTGAACTATTTAAGAGCAGAACATTAAACATAAAGAAAGGTGCAATAGAGCTAGAGCTCATAAAAGAGGATACAATACAACCGATGGATGAGGATGAAACATATAAGCATCTTGAATATTAACAAGCAAAGGAAATAGATCATGGTGCAATAAAGTGAAAACTATCCACAGAATTTACTTCAAGGCTTAAGAAAATCTGCAAAGCAGAGCTCAATAGTGAAAATATAATGAAGGCATTAAACACTTTCTCTATTCCCACGAAATCTCTCTGGTTTCCTTGGCTGTGTAAGTCTAGGGAATACATGCTGCAATCCTACCAAACCCCGAGATTGAGACGGTTCTCTACCCCAAACCCCGGGTTGTGCGGATGCTGTGTAATTTGCTACCTTATTACAACTCAATGCCAAGAAATAACAGACAGCATGCTACATAGGATTAAAGGAATTAAAGATAAAAGGCAAAAAACAAAGAGGGCCCATTATAATTAAACAGTCAAATGTGCACAAGTTCAAGCCCAACTCTTCCAAAAGTCATATTCACCGATCCTCAGTCGACTGCGGCACCTGGCTCCATCGAATCACGGTCCTCCACCGGGTCGAGTCTTACGACTGGTTCTCTCCAGCATCTTCCCTCTTCATCTCCCGCCGAACAAAGGGCCCGGTTCACATTCCGAAGCATCCGTTATCTCTAACCATAAGCCAAACACTGCTTCTACAGAAAAACCATTACGTTAGCAATGAAACCTTTCCCAGTGTGTTACACACATATTAACATCTTCTTTTGGGCATAATATCTTGGTCCAACACCAATCTGAAAATTGACAAAGAAAAATAAGAAATGAAATGACAATTTTTTAAAAACATTATGTACACTTAAACATGCTTAGATTGGCATTAACTAGGGCAGAAGGAGGAAGAAGAATAACAGACTTTAAAAAATTACCCAACAGTCAGATAAAATTTCTAAGGATAGATTTTCATCAACAAAAATAGGAATCAGCATTCCATACAGGCATATGCAAGAAGTACACACCACTAAACTTAAATGACAACACAACCCAGAAAAATGAAGAAATAATCACTATGGAAGAAAAAGTTAACCAATGCAAGAGCATGACACCCCTTGGAAGACATCCCATGACCTGAGCAGACTAGAGGTCTGGGATGCGTCAGATGCCTGGCTCAGATTTGGAGACCTCTTTCCAGAAACAGAGGGTTACTTGTGGCAATACAGGATCAGGTGGTTAACACAAAAAATGATCAAAAATACATAATAAAAGACCAACAAAATCAAGATGATAAATGTAGAAAATGCCAAGAGAATCCAGAAACAATCCGACACATTATAGGATCCTGCAGAAGTTTAATTCAATCTGATTTCTTACACAGACAAGTGGCAAACATCATTCACTAAAATCTTGCTTTAAAATACAAACTCATTAAAAATACATACAACAAATGCAAGCCTGATCCAGTTTCAGAGTAAAAGTCCCACAAATGTTATTATGACCGATACATTATTACAGATAGGACAATCCATAATAATCGTCCGGATATAATGAAACAGGATAAGCAAGCAAGAACAACTGAATAGATGTACCCATTCCAAATACACATAACATACAGAAATCAATAAGTGAAACACATCCAAAATATACTGAATTAAAAAAGGAAAATAAAATATATTGCCTCAATAGTAATATCTACAACGGGTCTCATCCCAAAGTCACTACACAATAGCATTAAACAATTAGGCCAACGCAGTAATATTTATGTAAATCTCCAGAAAGCCACAATAATAAACACCACTACAATAGTATGAAATTTCCTAGCAACTGAGAAATGTTTGTGCTTGGCTATGTCTGTACCTTAGGTTTTTCCAGTTTGAGCTGAGAAAAAATAAAAATACAATAATAATAAACCCCCCCTCCCCCCAAGCCAAGCAAATAAATAAATAAATAAATAAATGCTGAGGACATGAGATGGAAGTGAATCCATAGGTTGTGGGAACAGTTCAGTGATTGGACAAGTAAAGCTATCTTCTCTGGTTCAAGAGTCTAATGATTGAGGGGTAATAACTGGTGGTCTGAGTCCTGAGGCTCCTGTATCTTCTTCCTGATGGCAGTAGTGAGAGGAGAGCATGTCCTGAGTGGTGGGGATCCTTGACGATGGATGCTGCTTTCCTGCATCAATGCTCTATGCAGATGTGCTCAATGGTTGGGAGGGCTTTTCCTATGATGGACAGTGCCATATCCATTAGTTTTTGTAGGATTTTCCCTTCAAGGGCATTGGTGTTTCCATACAAGGCTGTGATGCAGCCAGTCAATATACTCTCCACCACACATCTATAGAACTCTGCCAAAGTTTTAGATGTCACGCCAACATTTTGCAAACTTCTAAGGAAATAGAGGTACTGCCATGCTTTATTCATAATTATACTTATAAACTGGGCCCAAGACAGATCCTCTGAAATGATAACACTGAGGAATTAAAGCAAGTGACCCTCTCCACCTCTGATCCCCTGATGAGGACTGGTTCATGGACACCCAGTTTCCTCTTCCCGAAGTCGATAATCACTTCCTTGGTCTTGGTGATATTGAGTAAGAGGCTATTGTTGTGACACCACTCAGCCAGATTCTCAAACGTCCTCCTAGTTGTTGATTTGTTACCACCTTTGATTCAGCCTACGGCAGTGGTGTCGTCAGCAAACTTAAAAATGGCTTTGGAGCTGTGCTTAGCCACACCGACATAAGTGTAAAGTGAGTAGAGCAGGGGGCTAAGCACACAGCCTTGTGGTGCACCTGTGCTGATGGAGATTGTGGAGGAGATGTCATTGCCAATCCAAACTAAATGGGGTCTGCAAGTGAGGAAATTGAGGATCCGATTGCACAAGAGACATTCTTTTATTAGCAGAACAGAATCATATGTATTGCCATGGTTCAGCTCTGCCCCACTGTCAAACACATTGCTGCCACTTCTCCTGACCCAACGATCAAAAGATCACACAAATAATTTTAGCAGTTCTGCTAATCTATTGAAATGCCCATTCACAATACTACCGTATATAAAAAGACTGAATTTTATTTACTTCAGTGAAAACAAGATCCACTCTACAAGAGGTTTTCAAGTCAAAAATGCCTAATTCCCAGAATCATTAATCAACTCTATTTAAATGTTCTCGAGTCTACCAACATCATTTTAAAGGTCAGGTCCTCAAGTGAAAAATGGTTTACAACTGACCTCAGCAGTGATCTACAAGAAGGGAAAACAGCTCATTTCATCTTTTGATTAATCACCCACAAGATTTATCTTGGTATTTAATTAACTTTCTATACAACAGATTCATATTGACTACACACTTTCAGTGTATGATCAATAGTTATATTCAACAGTGTTTCTCTCTTCTACACTGCTAATGGCATCCTTTTACCATTCATGCCTCAAAATATACTGTTTCACTTGTATCAGGGAGAAGTCAGCCATTGTCAGAGTGTGCAGTTTTAGAAATAGCAGCCATAAATACACATAAGAACTAGACTTCACAAACTACTTTAAATAAAAACTACCTATCAATAACAAGTAATTAGTTTTGAATTTAAAAGGGCACCAGCTTACACAAGCAGCATTGTTGAAGAGGGCTGACAACTGGTTCATAGCTTTAGGGCACTGAAGAGATAACGTTTGGAAATTGACATGATATCCATAGGACCAGATGACGTAGGAGAAGAATTAGGTTAGCCCATCAAGTCTGCTCTGCCATTCTATCATGGCTGATTTATAATCCCTCTCAAACACATTCTCACATTCTTCAGCCTTCGCCCTGTGACCTTTGATGCTCTTACTATTTCAGAACCTATCAACCTCTGCTTTAAATATACCCAATGACTTGGCTTCCACAACCATCTGTGGAAATGAATTCCATGGATTCACCACTTGCTGGTTAAAGAAATTCCTCTTCATCTCTGTTGTAAATGAGCATCCCTCTCTAATGCCAGCACATCATTTTTTTAGATAAGGCACCCAAAACTGCTGACAATACTCCAAATACATTCTGGCCAATGCCTTATAAAGCCTCAGTATTGCATCCTTGATTTTATATTCTATTCTGCTCAAAATGAATGCTCTTATTGCATTGGCTTTCCAACTACCAACTCAACCACAAGATAACCTTTAGGGTATCTTGCACGAGGACCCTCAAGTCCCTTTAAGGCTCTAATTTTTGAAGTTTCTCCCTGTTTAGAAAATAGCCTACCCCTTTCCAACTATTTTCATATTGTCCTCAAATTTGGACACAAAGCCGTCAATTCTATCATCCAAATTATTGACATATAGCATGAAAAGAAGTGGTAACAACACCTACCCCTGCATAACACCATGAGTCATGGAAGCCAACTAGGAAACCTTTATATCCATTCTTTGCCTGCTGCTAGTCAGCCAGTCTTCTTATATTTTTGTAAGCAATGACCAAACATAAAGACAATAGGCCTGCGTCAAACAGGCATCTTCAGCTAGTCTGCTCGCTACCACTCTCTACATGAGTCCCCTGTCTGCTCGTCTTTCACCACTGATCTCCCCCCGGCACTTATCCCTGCAAGCAGGACAGGTGTTACACATGTCCCTAGACTTCCTTCCTCACCACTATTCACGACCCCAAACAATATTTCCAGGTAAAGCAGCACTTCACCTGCAAGTCTCTTAGGGCTGTCTACTGTATTTGAGGATTCCTCTACATTGGTGAGACACGACATAGATTGGGAGACCACTTCATCGAGCACCTTCATGTTGACTGCAACAAAAGGTGGATTTCCTAGTGGTCACCCATTTCAATTCAATTTCCCGTTCCCATTCTACAAACGTTTGTAGATTGATAGTTCTCTACTGCAATTATGAGGCTACACTCAGGCTGGAGTAGCAACACTTCATATTCCATCTGGGCAGCATCCTGATGGCATGAATGTCGATTCCTCTAACATTTGATCCTTTCTCCCCCTCTCCCTTCACTTTTTTTTCCATTCCCCATATTAGTTGACCACTCATTCTTTTTTTTCCCTCCTCAGCTGCCCATCACCTCCCTATGGTGGCCCTCCTCCTCCTTTTCTTCCATGGTCTACTGTTCTCTCCTATCAGATTCTTCCTTCATCAGCCATTTGCGTCTTCCACCTATCATCTCCCAGCTTTTTACTTCATTCCTCACCCCCCACAACCCACCCACCTTCCTTCTCACCTGGTTTCACCTATCACCCGTCACCTTACATTCCTTCCCTTCCCCCACCTTCTTATTCTGGCCTCACTATAAATATGTCATCCCCTTCTCTCAATTCTCTGCTGTAACTGCTCTCAGGATGAGACCTTCCATTCCAATGAATGTGAGATCACCTCCTCCTTTTGTACATGGCATCAAAGGTTCTAGGGAGAAGGCCGGGAACTGGGGTTGAGGAGGAGATAGAAAAAAGAATCAGCCATGATTGAATGGCGGAGCACTCGATGGGCCAGATGGCCTAATTCTGCTCCTATGTCTTATGGTCTTCTGGTCTTATGGGCCTTCAAAGAAAGGGGTTTTCCTTCCCCTGCCATCATTGCAGCCCTCACCTGCATCACTTCTATTTTGCGAAAATCTACCCTCACCCCATCCACCCACCACCCCACCAGTGATAGGGTTCCTCTTGTCCGCAACTACCACCACATTAGCTGCCACATCCAGCACATAATTCTCCGTAACTTTCATCACCTCCAACAAGATCCCACCACCAAACACATGTTTTCCTCCCCCTAACTTTCTGCTTTCTGCAGGGATCGCTCCCTACACAACTCCATTATCCACTCATCCCTCCCCACTGATCTCCCTCCTGGTTCTTATTCTTGCAAGCGGAACAAATGCCACACCTGCCCCTACACCTCCCCCCTCACTACCATTCAGGGCCTCAAATAGTCCTTCCAGGTGAGGCGACAGTTCACCTGTGAGTCTGTTGGGGTCACCTACTGTATCCGGTGTTCCCAGTGTGGCCTCTTGTATATCGGTGAGACTGCTTCGCCAGGTGGCCACCTATTTTAATTCTACTTCCCATCCCTATTCCGATATGTTAGTCCACGGCCTCCTCTACTGCCATATTGAGACCACACTCAGGTTGGAGGAGCAACACCTTGTAGCCTCTAACCTGATGGCATGAACGTGATTTTTTAAAATCTTCTGGTAATTGCCTCCCCCTTCACCATTCCCCATTCCCATTTCCTTCTCTCCCCTAATCTCCTTACCTGCCCATCACCTCCTACTGGTGTTCCTCCCCCTTCCCTATCTTCCATGCCTTCCGTCCTTTCCTATCAGATTCCCCCTTCTCCAGCCCTTTATCTCTTTCACCAGTTGACTCCTTGGCTCTTTACTTCACGCCTCCCCCTTCCCAGTTCATATCTTGTATTTCATCCTCCCCTCCCCCCACCTTTTTACTCTGACCTCATCTTTTTTTTCCAGTCCAGATGAAGGGTCTCGGACAGAAATATCAACTGCTTACTCTGTTCCATAGATGCTACCTGGCTTGCTGAGTTCCTCCAGCATTTTCTGTGCGTTGCTTGGATTTTCATCATCGGCAGATTTTCTCATTTGTGAATAGCTTATTCCTCTTTCTTTTCCAATCCCGACGAAGGGTTGGCCCAAATCATCGACTGTTTATTCCCCTCCATAGATGCTGACTGACCCACAGATTTCCTCCAGAACTTTATGTGTGTTGCTCAAGATTTCCAGCATATGCAGCATCTCTTGTGTTTATCTTCAGTGAAGGTATTTAGCAGCATCATGACAGAGATCAAGGAAGGTTCCAGAAAGTTTATTTTACCACTTTGTGCATCAGATATGGATGGAGGCATATTTATTCTGTCAATCAATAATTGGGGTATTTTATAGCCAGAGAATTATCCCTCACAACACTATTTCTGAGTGCCTGTGTTTTTATTGCACTCAGAAGCTTTTAGAATATTGATGTGAACATCTTTGTTGCAACAATTTTATTTGATTGCCTTGTCAGTAGAGATCCTCTCCCATTGTAAATATGTCATTCTATAGAAACATTTATGCTTACACAATATATTGAAGTAAATTGTGCAACTGTAATTATTGAAGTATTAATCACTTGCTGTTATCTACTCAACAGTACAAATACTTCATGTTCAGAGAGATTTTACCATCAATTTTCCCTTGCATGTTGCTTATGTACATCTCTGGCTCTCGTTTCCATTTGGTCATTAATTGATTGTCTTAACATTTTGAAGCTGATGAGTTAGTTTGCACTGTCTGTTTTAACTGGTTCACATTGCAATCTGAGAAGGATTTTGCATAAGATAAGGGCTTGTGTTGTTGCAGGCAATACATTAATATGGATAAGTGATTGAATAACAAAAATAAAACAGCGATTAGTGGTAAGAAGGTCATCTTCAAGTAGGCAGATTCTCACTGTTTTCAGCCCATTGTTAGATTCAAACAAAAGGATCAAATGAATTTCATCAAAATGGGTTGATGATACAAAGATGGTTGGGAGGCAAAAGAGGTGGGGGCATGGCATTGCTAATTAGGGATAGTGTCATGGCTGCAGAAAAGGAGGAAGTCATGGAGGGATTGTCTACTGAGTCAGTGTGGATGGGAGTCAGAAAGTCTCCCATCCCAAAAATCTTCCCACTCCCAAAAGTGGGAAGTCACCTACTTTTACTAGGTGATATTGAAGGGACAAAACCGAAACTCAAACTTAATAAATATCAGAAAGAATTTATAAAAATTGCGCTGGCTGTAGCCAAAAAGGCTATTGCAATTACTTGGAAATCAGATACATATTTAAGTATAGATTGTTGGAAAAAAGAAATCTATGGCTGTATTCCATTAGAAAAAATTACTTATAACTTAAGAGATAAATATGAAACATTTTTGAAAATCTGGGGCCCTTATTTACAAAAGACAGGATTAAATATATAGGTGCTCTGAAGAGAAAATTAATGGTTACTTGGGGAAAGAAATAAATACATATACTAAAGTTATTAAGAACTCCATGGAGCATGTGGAGACCTTCCAACAACCAGGCACTCTTTCTTTCTTTCTTTTCTTTCTTTCTTAATTTTTTTCATATAGGGAAGTTAGGGGGGAGGGATTAAGGGGAGGGGGGAAGGGTCACATACTTTTTTTTTCTACACTTGTAATCATTCAAAAATTCAATTAAATAAAATTTTAAAAAAAAAGAAACAGGAAAGGGGCAATAACTGTACTGGGTGTTTTTATAGACCCCCCCCCCCCAATAGTAACACATATAGGAGCAGACAATTTAGGAAAACATTTAATTGGGGTAGGGGGAACAATGATGCTATTACGCATGAACTTGGGTCCATAAATTTGGAGCAGATGTTCTCAGGAAAATGCATGGCAGAAGTGTAGCAAGTGTTCAGGGAACTTTTGCATGGAGTTCTACATAGGTGGAAAGCGGCCAGTGAGTGAATGGGCCAGTGAAGGAGTGGAGATTTGAGGCTTTGACTCGAGAGATTCTGGCAGTTTTGGTAGTTGGACTGTGCAATCAAGTCAATCAAGATTTGAATAGCTCAGCAGAAAGCCGTTGATTAGACAATCAAGATTTGAATAGCTCAGACTCAGCAGAAAGCAGCTGATTGGGCAATCGAGGTCAGGTGAGCAAGCAGTTTAAAAAGCTCAAACAAATAAATAGAGGGTTACCTCAAGCGGAGCAGCATGTGGAAAGCGGCCAGTGAAGGAGTGGAGTGGAGTTTCAAAAGTTGAGGCAAATATTGGGTAGCTCATGGCAGCTGAGATCGGCCCCATGGTTTGTTCATCCTGCAGCATGTGGGAAATCAGGGATACTTCCAGTGTCCCTGGCGACTATGTGTGCAGGAAGTGTGTCCAACTGCAGCTTCTGGCAGACCGCGTTGAGCGTCTGGAGCTGCGATTGGATTCATACTGGAGCATCTGCGATGCTGAGAAAGTTGTGAATAGCACGTTCAGTGAGTTGGCCACACCGCAGGTAAAGGCTACACAGGCAGAAAGGGAAGGGGTGGCCACTAGACAGCGTAGCAGTAGGCAGATAGTGCAGGAGTCCCCTGGGGTCATCTCCCTCCTAAACAGATATACAGTTTCGGTTACTGTTGGGGGAGATGTCTCATCAGGGGAAGGCAGCAGCAGCCGAGTTCATTGCACCATGGGTGGCTCTGTGGCACAGGAGGGAAGGAAAAGGAGTGGGAGAGCTATAGTGATAGGGGATTCAATTGTAAGGGGAATAGATAGGCGTTTCTGCGGCCGCAAACAAGACTCCAGGATGGTATGTTGCCTCCTTGGTGCAAGGGTCAAAGATGTCTCTGAGCGGCTGCAGGACATTCTGGAATGGGAGGGTGAACAGCCAGTGGTCGTAGTGCACATAGGTACCAACAATATAGGTAAAAAATGGGATGAGGTCCTACAAGGTGAATTTAGAGAGTTAGGAGATAAACTAAAAAGTAGGACCACAAAGGTAATAATCTCTGGATTACTACCAGTGCCACGTGCTAGTCAGAGTAGAAATAGGAGGATATTTCAGATGAATACGTGGCTTGAAAAATGGTGCAAGGGGGAGGGATTCAAATTTCTGGGGCATTGGAACCAGTTCTGGGGGAGGTGGGACCGGTATAAACAGGACGGTCTGCACCTGGGCTGGACTGGAACCAAAGTCCTAGGGGGAGCGTTTGCTACTGCTGTTCAGGAGGCTTTAAACTAATGTGGCAGGGGGATGGGAACAAGTGCAGAGAGACAGAGGGATGTAAGATGAGGGTAGAAGCAAAAAGTAGTAAGGTGAAAAGTAAAAGTGGCAGGCAGGCAAATCCAGGGCAAAAAGCAAAAAGAGCCACTTTTCAACATAATTGTATAAGGGCTAAGAGTGTTGTAAAAACAAGCCTGAAGGCTTTGTGTGTCAATGCGAGGAGCATTCGTAACAAGGTGGATGAATTGAATGTGCAGATAGTTGTTAATGAATATGATATAGTTGGGATCACAGAGACATGGCTCCAGGGTGACCAAGGATGGGAGCTCAACATCCAGGGATATTCAATATTCAGGAGGGATAGACAGGAAAGAAAAGGAGGTGGGGTAGCATTGCTGGTTAGAGAGGAGATTAACGCAATAGAAAGGAAGGACATTAGCCTGGAGGATGTGGAATCGATATGGGTAGAGCTGCATAACACTAAGGGGCAGAAAACGCTGGTGGGAGTTGTGTACAGGCCACCTAACAGTAGTAGTGAGGTTGGGGATAGCATTAAACAGGAAATTAGAAATGCATGCAATAAAGGAACAATAGTTATAATGCTTGACTTCAATCTACATATAGATTGGGTGAACCAAATTGGTAAGGGTGCTGAGGAAGAGGATTTCTTGGAATGTATGCGGGATGGATTTCTGAACCAACATGTCGAGGAACCAACTAGAGAGCAGGCCATTCTAGATTGGGTATTGAGCAATGAGGAAGGGTTAGTTAGCAATCTTGTCGTGCGAGGCCCCTTGGGTAAGAGTGACCATAATATGATGGAATTCTTCATTAAGATGGAGAGTGACATAGTTAATTCAGAAACAAAGATTCTGAACTTAAAGAAGGGTAACTTTGAAGGTATGAGATGTGAATTAGCTAAGATAGACTGGCAAATGATACTTAAAGGGTTGACGGTGGATATGCAATGGCAAGCATTTAAAGATCACATGGATGAAGTACAACAATTGTTCATCCCAGTTTGGCAAAAGAATAAACCAGGGAAGGTAGTGCACCCGTGGCTGACAAGGGAAGTTAGGGATAGTATCAAGTCCAAAGAAGAAACATACAAATTAGCAAAAAAAAGCGGCACACCTGAGGACTGGGAGAAATTCAGAGACCAGCAGAGGAGGACAAAGGGCTTAATTAGGAAAGGGAAAAAAGATTATGAGAGAAAGCTGGCAGGGAACATAAAAACTGACTGTAAAAGCTTTTATAGATACATGAAAAGAAAAAGATTGGTCAAGAAAAATGTAGGTCCTTTCCAGTCAGAAACAAGTGAATTGATCATAGGGAACAAAGACATGGCAGACCAATTGAATAACTACTTTGGTTCTGTCTTCACTAAGGAGGACATAAATAATCTTCTGGAAATAGTAAGGGACCGAGGGTCTAGTGAGAGGGAGGAACTGAGAGAAATACATGTTAGTAGGGAAGTGGTGTTAGGTAAATTGAAGGGATTAAAGGCAGATAAATCCCCAGGGCTAGATGGTCTGCATCCCAGAGCGCTTAAGGAAGTAGCCCAAGAAATAGTGGATGCATTAGTGATAATTTTTCAAAACTCTTTAGATTCTGGATTAGTTTCTGAGGATTGGAGGGTGGCTAATGTAACCCCACTTTTTAAAAAAGGAGGGAGAGAGAAACCGGGGAATTATAGACCGGTTAGTCTGACATCGATGGTGGGGAAAATGCTAGAGTCGGTTATCAAAGATGTGATAACTGCACATTTGGAAAGAGGTGAAATCATCGGACAAAGTCAGCATGGATTTGTGAAAGGAAAATCATGTCTGATGAATCTTATAGAATTTTTTGAAGATGTAACTAGTAGAGTGGATAGGGGAAAGCCAGTGGATGTGGTATATTTAGATTTTCAAAAGACTTTTTACAAGGTCCCACACAGGAGATTAGTGTGCAAACTTAAAGCACACAGTATTGGGGGTATGGTATTGATGTGGATAGAGAATTGGTTGGCAGACAGGAAGCAAATAGTGGGAGTAAACGGGACCTTTTCAGAATGGCAGGCAGTGACTAGTGGGGTACCGTAAGGCTCAGTGCTGGGACCCCAGTTGTTTACAATATATATTAATGATTTAGACGAGGGAATTAAATGCAGCATCTCCAAGTTTGCGGATGACACAAAGCTGGGCGGCGGTGTTAGCTGTGAGGAGGATGCTAAGAGGATGCAGGGTGACTTGGATAGGTTAGGTGAGTGGGCAAATTCATGGCAGATGCAATTTAATGTGGATAAATGTGAGGTTATCCACTTTGGTTGCAAGAACAGGAAAACTGATTATTATCTGAACGGTGGCCGATTAGGAAAAGGGAAGATGCAACGAGACCTGGGTGTCATTGTACACCAGTCATTGAAGGTGGGCATGCAGGTACAGCAGGCGGTGAAGAAGGCAAATGGTATGTTGGCATTCATAGCAAAAGGATTTGCGTACAGGAGCAGGAAGGTTCTACTGCAGTTGTACAAGGCCTTGGTGAGATCGCACCTAGAATATTGTGTGCAGTTTTGGTCCCCTAATCTGAGGAAAGATATTCTTGCCATAGAGGGAGTACAGAGAAGGTTCACCAGATTGATTCCTGGGATGGCAGGACTTTCATATGGAGAAAGACTGGATCATCTAGGCTTATACTCACTGGAATTTAGAAGATTGAGGGGGGATCTTATTGAAACGTATAAAATTCTAAAGGGATTGGACAGGCTAGATGCAGGAAGATTGTTTCTGATGTTGTGGAAGTCCAGAACGAGGGGTCACAGTTTAAGGATAAAGGGGAAGCCTTTTAGGACTGAGATGAGGAAAAACCTCTTCACACAGAGAGTGGTGAATCTGTGGAATTCTCTGCCAGAGGAAACAGTTGAGGCCGGTTCATTGGCTGTATTTAAGAGGAAGTTAGATATGGCCCTTGTGGCTAAAGGGATCGGGGGTATGGAGAGAAAGTAGGTACAGGGTTCTGAGTTGGATGATCAGCTCGAAGAGCCGAATGGCCTACTCCTGCACCTATTTTCTATGTTTCTATGTTTCTAGGTATGTTCTATTGAGGCAGGGAAAGGATGGTAGAGTTAAAGAACCATGGTGTACAAAGTATGTAGAAAATCTAGTTAAGACAAAAAGAAAAGCTTACCAAAATTTCAAGAAACTAGGTACTATTAGAGCTCTAGAAAACTACAAGGTTGCTAGGAAGGAGCATAAGAATGAAATTAGGAGAGTCAGAAGGGGCCATGAGAAGGCCTTGGTGAGCAGGATTAAAGAAAACCCCAAGTGCTCTACAACTATGTGAAGAGCAAGAAGATAAGCCGTTTGAGAATAGGACCAATCAGGCATGATAGTGGAAATGTATGCATGAAGTCGGAGGAAGTAGCGGAGGTACTTAATGAATACTTTGTTTCAATACTCACCAGGGAAAAAGACCTTGGCAATTGTGGGGATGACTTAAAGCTGGATCATCTGGAGGGTTGTCAGAGGTTACAGTGGGACATCAATAGGATGCAGAACTGGACTGAGAAGTGGCAGATAGACTTCAACCCAGGTAAGTGTGAAGTGGTTCATTTTGGTAGGTCCAATTTGAAGAAAGATTATAATATAAATGGTAAGACTCTAGGCAGTGTGGAGGATCTGAGAGATCTTGGGGTCCATGTCAATAGGACACTCAAAGCTGCTGTGCCACTTGACAGTGTTGTTAAGAAGGTGTGTAGTTTGTTGGCCTTTATCAACCATGGGATTGAGTTCAAGAGCCGTAAGGTAATGTTACAGCTATATAAGGCCTTGTTCAGACCCCACTTGGAGTACGTTCAGTTCTGGTCACCTCAATACAGGAAGAATGTGGATACTATAGAGAGAGTGCAGAGGAGGTTTACAAGGATGTTGCCTTATGAGAGTAGTTTGAGTGTACTTGGCCTTTTCTCCTTGGAGCAACGGAGGATGAGAGGTGACCTGATAGAGGTGTATAAGCTGATAAAGGGCATTGATCATGTGGATAGACAGAGGCTGTTTCCCAGGGATGAAGTGGCTAACACGAGGGAGCACAGTTTTAAGGTGCTTGGAAATAGGTACCGAGGGGATGTCAGGGGTAAATTTTCCACACAGAGTAGCGGGTACGTGGAATGCACTGCCGGCGGCAGTGGTGGAAGCGGATACAATATGGTCTTTTAAGAGTCTCTTAGATAGGTACATGGAGCTTAGAAAAATAAAGGGTTATGCGCTAGGGAAATTCTAGGCAGTCTCTGTCTCAGTCTCTAGTCATGGTCGACACAACACTATGGGCTGAAGGGCCTGTAATGTGCTGTAGATTTCTATGTTCTACGTAAGTAAATAGAAGAACAGAAAGAGTCAAAGCAGGTTATAAACAGATTGAATGAGTGACTACAAATGTTGGATATGTGGGGTTAATAGAAATACAGAATCCATTTAAATTCTATGAGACTTTTGACTAGAGGGATTAGGCAGCTCCCTTTGCTCAAAGTCTGTTAACCGAGAATAATGAAATACCCATTCACTATTCAATGCACCTGGTGCAAAGTGTTAATATTCTGAACTATTCAAGGAAAATAAAGGAAAGCAAAATTGTGATCTGTAATGAAACAGCATACCATCTTCCGACTCTGGACTCACACGTTAAGAACAGTCATCTCTGTGGTGTTGCCCTTCAGCACAGAGCTAAATTGTGGAAATAACAAAGACCAAACAAACCCAATAATAAAAGATAACATTGACCCAAACTGAGAAACTACATTAATTTTGTCTTTACTGTTTGCAGTTTATTACATCCAGTTAATTATATCCTCATTCATTGTACAATATTTGAGTTGCCAGCTTCTGTAATTTAGAAAGATTGAATGGGGTCTAATCAACCTTTGTCCTTCTATGTTAAAACAAATTCAGAAATAAATTACCTTCTTCATTTCCAATCTCTTCCAGACGAAGCTTTAGATTTGTATTATTGCAATTTCTACAAGTGCTTATCTAGGGGAACTAGTAATCGCCTATAACGTTATGGTGGATACCTTAAGGACCCCTGCATATTTTTATACCTGCTCTGAATTTAACAGAATAAAATGTCAGTTTCTTCTTAGGATTTTTGTCCTAGCTTGTTTTCCAAAATGTGCCAGAGAAGCACAAGAAGCTATAATATTTTTAATCATTGATTTCTCCTGTAATGAATGATTTCCTCCAGTTGCACACATTGTTGAAAATCCCATTCCCTCCAACAGGGAAAATCTATTTGTACAAATTGGCATGCATATCTCAGATTAGAAAATTACAAATATACCTCTGTAAAGAGGAGAGTGAGAAATAAGAAAGTTTAAGACCTAGCAGTCCAGGATCTGATATGGGAAAATTATTGGAATCATTACTTAAGAGCAAATTCCTTATAAGCTCCTTGAACTTTATGATACAATAGCTGCAGTACAGGAGAGTAACATGTTTATGTGTATAGTTTATGAGGGCTTCCAGAATGTATTTGCTAAAGATCCATATGAGACTCTTTGTTAATAGCACAGGCTAATGGAATCAAATGTAAATTTTTGACTTGGTTAGATTCATTAGACACTGGAAAGCAGAATGCCTGGATAATGAATAAATAACTTCATCAAAAAGATGTGACTAGTGGTGTCCCAGAACAGTCTGAGCAGGATGTCAATTATTCATTATTTTAATAATCAGATTAGATCATTCCGGCAGCCCAATCAGTGGCGGGAGCCATGCACAGCAAGAGGTTTCTCACAGGTTGGGGGCGCTTGTTTAAAAGGAGAACTTTGCGGGTGTTCCGTGTCATTCCGGTGGCCCAATCAGCGGCAGGAGCAGCGCAGAGAGGACTTAATAAAAGTACAGAAGGGACAAGTGGAGCAGCTTTTGTTGGGAGTGGTCCAGTGGTGAGAGTGGGAGTGTCAGGCTTTGGCTCAAAGAAGGCTTCGGCTCGGAAGAGGCATCGGCTTTGGGTAAGTTGTCTAGGTAAGTTTCTGTTAAGTTGCCCTTTTTTCTTATTGTGTCAGGGGTACAGGAGATTCTGTGAATGTTTATGGGGCACCTGGATGTATGTTGCCTCCCAAATGCCAGGGTAAGGAACGTCTTGGATCATGTCCACTGCATTTTGGAAAGGGAGTTTGGAGCAACCAGATATCTTGGTACATATTGGTACCAATGACATAGGAAGGAAAAGCAAAGAGATCCTGAAAAGAGAATTTAGAGAACTAGACAGCAAGCTGAGAAGCAGGACCTCCAGGGTAGTAATTTCTGGATTGCTACCTCTGCCACGCACCAGAGAACAGGATGATATGGCAGGTAAATGTGTGGCCGAGAAGCTGGTGCAGGGGGCAAGGCTTTAGGTTCTTGGATCTTTGGGATCTCTTCTGGAGATCTGGAGACCTGTAAAAAAAAAGGGATGGGTTGCACCTGAACCCAAAGGGGACCAATATTCTCATAGGCAGGTTTGTTAGAGCTGCTGGAGAGGGTACAAACTAATTTGACAGGGGGATAGGAACCAGAGTGAAAGGACTCAGAATAAGACAGATAGTAAAAAAAAAGCAAAGATAGCGTGCAGTCAGACTGTCAGGAAGAGCAGGCAGATGATAAGACAAAGTTGCAGCCAGCTGGCCATTAAGGATGCAGAATCAAAAAGGGTAGCAAATACAGTACTCAAAGTATTATATCTCAATGCACGGAGTATAAGAAATAAGATGGATGATCTTGTTGCACTTTTATAGATCGTCAGTTATGATGTTGTGGCCACCTCTGAATTGTAGCTGAAGGATGGTTGTAGTTGAGAGCAGAATCTCCAAGGTTACACATTTTATCAGAGGGATAGGAAGGTAGGCAGAGTGGTTGACATGCCTTTGCTGGTAAAGAATGGCATCAAATCAGTAGAAGGATGTGACATAGGATCAGAAGATATTGAATTCTTGTGGGTTGAGTTAAGAAATTGCACCAGTACAAGGACCCTGAATGCAAACCTCCAAACAGTAGCTGGGACGAGGACTACAGATTACAACAGGAAATAGAAAAAGTGTGTCAAAAGGACAATGTTATGATAGTCATGGGAGATTTCAACATGCAGGTTGCTTGGGAAAGTTAGTTTGGTAATGGATATCAAGACAGTGAATTTGTTGAATGCCTATGAAATGGCTATTTAGAGTAACCTGTCGTTAAGCCTACTCAGCTATACAATTGGGAGTTATGTAATGAACTAGAGGCAATTAGGAAACTTAAGGTAAAGGAACCCTTAGGAGTCAGTGATCACAATGTGATTGAGTTCAATTTGAAATTTGATATGGAGAAAGTAAAGTCTGATGTAGCAGTATTTCAGTGGAGCAAGGGAAATTACAGTGCTATGAGACAGGATTTGGCCAAAGTAAATTGGAAAGAGCTGCTGGCTGGAATGATAACAGAGCAGCAATGGCTTGAGTTTCAGGGAAAAATTAGGAAGGTGCAGGATAGATGTCTTCCAAAAACAAAGAAATATTCAAAAGGCAAAATAGTACAATCATGCTGACAAGAGAAGTCAACACTAAGGGCATACAACAAAGCAAAAATTAGCAGGAAAATAGAGGATTGGGAAGCTTTTAAAAACCTACTGAAAGCAAGTAATAAGTCATTAGGAGGGAAAAGATGAAATATGAAAGCAAGCTAGCAGATAATATCAAGGTGGATAGAAAAAGCTTTATCAAGTATATAAAAAAATAAAAGAGAGATTAGGGAGGATATAACAGGGCTAGGAAATAGGCTGAGGAAATAATAACAGGTGACAAGGAGATGGCAGATGAACTAAATGAGTATTTTGCAAGAGTCTTCACTGTGGAAGACACCAGCAGTGTGCTAGGTGTTGACGGGTGTGAGGGATGAGAAGTGAGTGCAGTTGCTATTACAAGGGATAAGATGCTCAAAAAGCTGAAAGACCTAAAGGTGCATAAGTCACCCGGACCAGATGAACGGCATCGTAGGGTTCTGAAAGAGGTGATGTTAGAGATTGTCGAGGCATTAGTAGTGATCTTTCAAGAATCATTAGACTCTGGCCCGGATCCAGAGGACTAGAAATATGCAAATGTCACTCCATTCTTTAAGAAAAGAGGAAGGCAGCAGAAAGGAAATTATAGACCAGTTAGCCTGATTTTGGTGGTTGAGAAGATGTTGGAGTCAAACATTAAAGATGAAGTTATGGAGTACTTGGTGATACAGGACAAGATAGTGCAAAGTCAGCATGGTTTCATTAAGGGAATATCTTGCCTGACGAACCTGTTGGAATTTTTTTTGAGTTTACAAGTAGGATAGATAAAGGGGATGTAGTGGATGTTGTATATTTGGATTTTCAGAAGGCCTTTGACAAATTGCCACATATGAGGCTGCTTACTATGTTAAGAGCCCATGGTATTACAGGAAAGTTACTAACATGGTTAGAGCATTGGCTGATTGGTAAGAGGCAGTGGCTTGGAATAAAGGATACCTCTTCTGGTTGGCTGACAGTGACTAGTGGTATTCCGCAGGGGTCAGTGTTGGGACTGCTTCATTTTATGCTCTATATCAATGATTTGGATGATGGAATAGATGGCTTTGTTGCCAAGTTTGCAGATGACAGGAAGATTGGTGGAGGAGCAGGTAGCGCTGAGGGAACAGGAAGGCTACAGAAGGACTTAGACAGATTAGGAGAATGGGCAAGAAAGTGGTAAATGAAATACAGTACAATGTTGGAAAATGCATGGTCATGCACTTTGGCAGAAGAAATAATTGTGCAGACTATTTTCTAAATGGGGAGAAAATCCAAAAATCTGAGATGTAAAGGAACTTGGGAGTCCGTGTGCAGAACACCCTAAAGGTTAACTTGCAGGTTGAGTCAGTTGTGAGGAAGGCAAATTAATGTCAGCATTCATTTCAGAAGGTCCAGAATATAAAAGGAGGGACGTGATGCTGAGGCTTTGTAAGGCAGAGGTCTCACCTTGAGCAATGTGAACAGTTTTGGACCCGTCATCTAAGAAAAGAGATATTGGCATTGGTGAGGATTCAAAGGAGGTTCTCAAGAATGCTGATTCTGGGAATGAAAAAGTTATCATATGAGAAATGTTTGGTGGCTCTGGGCCTGTACTTGTTGGAATTTAAAAGGATAAGAGGGGCTGTCATTGAAACCTTTCAAATGTTTAAAGGCCTAGACAGAGCAGATGTGGAAAGGATGTTTCCCATGATGGGGGAGTCTAGACAAGAGGGCACAGCCTCAGCATAGAGGGGCATCCATTTAAAACAGAGATGCGGAGAAATTTCTGTAGCCAGAGGGTGGTGAACTTGTGGAATTTGTTACCACAGGCAGCTGTGGAGGCCAGGTCATTGGATGTATTTAAGGTGGAGATTGATATGTTCCTGATTGGTCACGTCATCAAAGGTGAAGGCCAGGGAGTGGGACTGAGCAGGGGCAAAAAGGGTCAGGCATGATTGAATGGCCAAACAGATTCGATGGGCCAAATGGCCTAATTCTGCTCATATGTATTATGGTTTTATAAAGGATCACATAGCCAGATACATTGGTGACCTAAATGTTAGTAGCAGATCACATATTTTAGATGTGTACGGAAAATTACAATGAGAAAATGATATATTCATTGAGTGGTTGAAACAGAGCCAAATGAATTTCAACAAATTCAGAAACAAATAGATGATGCAGTCATAAACACGAGATTCTGCAGGTGCTGGAAACCCACACACAAAATGCTGGCGGAACCGAGCAAGTCAGACAGCATTTATGGAGCAAAATAAACAGTCAACATTTCATGCTGAGGTTCTTCATCAGGACTGGAAAGGAAGGGGCAGAAATCAGAATAAGAAGGGGGGAGAAGGAATACAAGCTGACAGGTGAGAGGTGAGACCAGATGAGAGGGAAAATCACTGGGTGAGGTAAAGGGATGAAGTAAGAAGGACCTCCATCCACTTAGATTGAACCATAGTCTTGAGAAGAACTCGAATAAACCAACTGAATCTATTTGTGGATTCATGAGCCTCCACTGCACAGCTCATCACGCACAATCATAAAGACCTTGATCAGATCACTCCTCAAGTTTTTACTTTCATGGAGAAGAGAGCACAAGACAATTCAATTTCACACTGGTATGATCTGTCAGATCTGTCTGAATACTACTGAGTCTTTACTTAACCTTTTTCTGTTGCTTTAACATAAATGCTATATTTTAATTTGAGTACTGAAATCTAAGAACAATAAAGATTCAAAGGGTCATAGCAGTCCAAGCATATAAAGCACTAAAATGTGGTTGCCAAACTCAAAATTTAAAATGTCACAATTATTGGAAATGCAAAATAAAACAAAAAGTAAAATAGGAGGAAGACCGATGGAGAGAGAAACTAATTAAAAGTGTCAAGTCTGTGCCTCTCCATCAGAACTTTGAAGGGTTAGAAATAAACAAGTTTTAAAGAGCAGGAAAATGGGGAATTAAAAAGATCAAGGTTAAAAGTGACTGAGGCCTGATTTCAGAAGCAAAGTTCATTGCACAATTGCTACCATATTACATTCTTAGGATATGTAACTAAGCATGAATTTTCATTTCTCGGGTTTAAAAAGTGAAAACATTTGATCACAGTAGGCAGAGATTCTAATAGGTTCACCAGCAGTCAACCTGATTGGACTTTTGCCAATACAGCAGAAATATCTCTTATTATGGTGTAGAACTAACACCTTCCAATCCATCTAATCTCGTGGATATGAGATTACAGTATCTCTACAAATTAATTTGTTAACGTTGCATTTTCTGGAAATAAAATGGGATGGAGAGATTGAGTAAGAGAGAAAAGATCTAACGGATATTTTCCTATTCCTAATGCACCTCAATCTTCCATCCTTATTCTTCCTGTTGCATCTCATGGAATGCAAATTTTCCAATGGATTTTGTAGCAGTGTTTTCTGATGAAGTGTCAATGCCTCTTTAAAGAACAATTCAATAGCAAAGAGAAAAAGCAACTTTTAAAATTGACTGAAGTCCACAAGTCCCTTTTTGTCCTCTCAGCATAAAGCACATTTTTCATTATCATTCAAACTTTTCAGTTTTCCTACTGCTGCAGCTACATCAACCTCGTAGGCAACTGGCCAGCAATGATTAATTGGGGATCATGCGTGGAACAAAGCCTGCCCTAAATCAGGCTTTCAATTCCACCATCTGACCCACTAATAGCTTGCAGCTATTGAAAAACTATGAATCCCAGGCGCCTGTTTTCAGACTGAAAATCTGGATGACAACTGCTCAGAAGTCTCGGTGGCAGAACGAATGTGTTGAATTAGTACTTTGCCGTTCTTCACATACATCATCATCCACAGCACCTTTCAAAAACAAATAACATTGTTTTAAGGCAGTCGGACACACTTACATTTGTCATTTTTCTATTTAGCAACACAAAATGCAAGCTCTATACTGGATGAGAGGCAGTGTCAAAGTTTGGAGCATCTTACATTAAACACTCTGACAGCTCCATTGATGATCCATTTGGTAACTGCATACTTTGGCACGGAACTGAGCTACCCAGGCCAGAAAACTTTTTAGTTTGTTCGTCATTGTGTGCTGGATTGGCCAAGTTCACAGAAAGCGAGTAACTAGCTTCACCTTTGCATTGGTGCTAATATTTTACAAGGATAGAATATCAGCCATTCTGGCCAGTCTTCACTGTTGCCTGATGACTTCTGCAGGCATGCATGTGTGTGCATTAAATGAGGAGCAGCTTCATCTGTGGTCTTTGGTGACATCAAATAACCTGTCAAATATATAGAATCGCCTCAGGGTGGAGATACTAAAATGCTTTGTTTCTTCAGTGGGAGAAAAAGAAACAATGAAAAATTATTGGCTGTAAAAGTAAATGAAAAAGTTGCAGCAAAGGGAATCATATTAAATGGATAATGCTGGAGCTGCTGTTTCAGTGGGTAAGAAGCCTGAGGATATAAGCCATTCATAATTCTTAGTATTTTCATGATTTTAAAGTAGTTGCTAGAGGATAATTGAAACTCCCAAGGGAGATGACCACATTAATGTTGATTGATTTTACCAGTGTGTAGTTTCAGTAATATACACTACAGTATCATCTAGTCAAAATCTCCTTTGCTCTTTGGGATTTATTTTTCACTCTGCCAGCAGCTGTTACCTTAACCCTTATACTGCACTTTCTGCAGCTTCCTGCCAAATTGTCCACCTTAGCACCAGTCCCTAGACTTTTCAAAGCATTGTAAAATAAAATGCCCTTCTGACCTTGCTTTCGAATTTGTCCCCAGCCCATATTTTCTCTCTGGCTCCATGTTTACCTTCCTAACACCACGAAGAAAAAGGACTTATTTCCCTGTTTGGGATGAGTGCTGCAAAATGGTCAGCAGCATTCTCAGCTCTCTGAGCCGGCATTCTAATTATAAACATAAAATGCTGGACACACAAAATGCTGGTGGAACTCAGCAGGCCAGGCAGCATCTATAGGGAGAAGCACTGTCAACGTTTTGGGCCGAGACCCTTCGTCAGGACTAACTGAAAGGCCTTTTTCAGTTAGTCCCAACGAAGGATCTCAGCCCGAAACGTCGACAGTGCTTCTCCTTATAGATGCTGCCTGGCCTGCTGTGTTCCACCAGCATTTTGTGTATGTTGTTTGAATTTCCAGCATCTGCAGATTTCCTCGTGTTTGCTCTATAAAATGCTGGAAATATTCAGAAGGCTAGGCAGCATCTGTGGAGAGGGAAACACTGAGTTAGCATTTCACAGGTTTAACTTTCATCAGAACTGGGAAATGTTAAAAAGTAAGCATTATTTGTTACAGCGAAGGGGTTGGGGTGGAGGGGGGGGGAGGGAAATGTGCACAGAATGGTCTGATAGGGTGATAGGCTGCACATGACAATAACCTCGACCTGACTTGACCAAGACAGACTGATTGACACAAGTGGTGGTGCTGCTGACTGAGGGTGGGAGCTGCTGATCTTCTTGCAGCATTCTTTTCAAACAGTATACCATCTCTATTCTTTATGTGTCTTTGGAAAAGTGAATATGGAGGCAGACAGTAAAAGGGAGAAGAAGGCATATCAGCTAGGGATTGCAATAATACCCACTGCAGTGTCATGTTATAGAATTATAGATTCAACGGATTGTACAGCTTAGAAATGAACCCTTCTTCCCATCGCTTCTAAGCTGACCATCAAGCCTATTCATACCAATCCCACACCAGCAATAATTCCATATCCCTCTGTGCCTTGCCATTCAAGTACCTGCCCACATACCTCTTTAATGCTGGTGCTTTTCCAGCCACTATCTCCTTCTCTCACAGATCATTACAGATACTATTTATCATAAAGAAGTACCCTTCAGAGTCCCTTTCAATCTCCTCCCTCTCACTTAAGCCTTTGTCTTCTAGTTTTGGACATTCCTACCATGTGAAACACACTCTGGCTATCTACCCCACTCATAATTTTATCTCAATCACCCCCTCAGCCTCCCTTGCTTAAGGTAAAACAGCCCCAGCCAATCCAGTCTCTCTTTATAACTCAAGCTCACCAGTCTTCCTTGCAAATCTTTTTTGCACCCTCTTGAGTTGAATCAAATCCTTCCCATAATGCGACCAGCAACTACATTCAGTACACTAAGTACAACCTAGCCAATGCTTCGTATAACATGACATCCCAACAGTATTGCCATTTCTGGGAAACTCTGCACTTGCAACGCTCTCCAGGGACCTGCCATTAACTGTCTATATCATGTCCTTTCCAAAATTCTCCACTTCACACTTGTCAGAGTTAAATTCCATCCATTATTCCCTTGCTCACTTCCCCAGTAGATTTATGTCCTTTTATAATTTTGGACAACCTGCTTCATTGTCCACTGCACCAATTCTGGCATCAGCTGCATTCTCACCTGAATCATGAATATAAATGACAAACGATAGAGGACACAACTTTAATAGTTGCAACACCACACTGGTCATAGTCATAGGCTTCCAATCTAAATAACAGTCCTCTACTGCACTCTCTGCTTGCGACCTCCAAGGCAATTTTGTATCCAATTAGCCTGTTTGTCCTTGATCCCATGTGTCTATTCTTCCAGACCAGCCTACTATGCACAACCATGTCAAAGGCCTTGCTACGTCCATGTAGCCAATAAATACCACACTGCCTTTATCAGTGTTCTTGGTCACCTCTTTAAAAAACTCAATCATATTCATGAGAGGTGATTTCCCATGCCCAAATCCATGCTGACTATTATTAATTATGTAACTCTTGCTTTGCCTAGTGGCTTAATATAGGGGTGATAATCCCCTACCCGGCCAAACTTAAGAAATCTCATTTAGGTGGATGATGCGCGATGTGTCCCCTGTTACAAATCAGTACCACGAAATAACAAACAGTACACAGTATGCAATTAAACGATTAAGCTTTATAACTCTTACTTTTTGCCTATATGGTTAGTAGAGAAACAAAATTTAAAAAAGGGGCCCAATCTTATTAAACAGTCTGTGTACAAAGTTGGAGATCACTCATAGGCTGATCGGTCCCCATCGACCTCCTCCGACTGTTGCTGCCCTTCAGATCCTCCCCCTGAGTCCACCCTGTCTGGTGATCTACCAAATCTCTCCATTCGTGTCTTCTCTCTTCAGCTCTCTCTCTTTGGCAAAAGCTCACGAACTCAACTGCTTCCAGATTCACGGGACAGGCCAACTAAATCCTGATTGGCTAACATACATCCCACAGTCCTGTTATCTCCAGCCATAACCCAAACATTGCTGCTACAGAGAAACTATTACCTCAGCAGTGAACATTACAAAGAAGCCATTACATTAGCAGTGAAACCTTACAGCGCGTTACAATTATCCTTGCACTTCCAAATACAGTAATGCTGTCTCCAGAATCCCTACCAATTATGTTCCCACTAATAATGTAAAGCTTACTCTTCTTAAGTAAAAGCACAACATCAGCTGATTTCCAGTCTTCCAGTTCTACACATTTAACTAATAAAAATACAGTAATGTCTGCTAGCACTCTTGTCCCTTGCCTCCCACAACATCCAAAGATACATCTCATCAGACCCTAGGGACTTATTATCCATAATGCTTTTCAGGACCTCCAACACTTCCTCTTTTGTTATGTAGATATGCTACATGACATCAACTCTTCCCTCTCTTAAACTTCCTAGCGTCTGTGTCCTCTTCAGAGTAAATATAGATGAGAAGCTTTAATTTAAGACCTTGACCATGGATCCACATGTAGATTACCATAGTCCTGGCAGAGTGAAAAATAACTCCCAAAGAGAAAAGGAGATTTTTGCCAGATGATACTGCAGTGTATATCACTGAAACTATTCACTGATAAAATCTGTCAACGTTACTGTGGTGAAGGCTTGTTAAATGCAGCTGAGCTGTCTGGTGGAGGTGCAAATAGAAAGAATTCGATGGTTACAAAAAAGAAAGCGGTCATAAAGGATTGTGGAACTGTGAGATAAATATGTAACTGCAGTTGCTGGACATGGAATAAAAGAGAATGTTGGAAATATACAACAGGTCAAGCAGCAGCTGCGGAGGTGGAAACTGAGTAAACGTTACAGCTGATAAAATTTACATCTCTACCAATGTCAACTCAGTTTCAGGACAGAAGTCTATATAAGTTAAAATACCATGATGGTAGCTACCAGTTCCAGCTCTAGACCAAAAATGTATAAATTTTCCCTTACTCATGAAGGCTTCTGATTTAAGAAGGTGCTATTTACTGGTTTAAGCGACAACTTGCTAGTGGTCAACAAAACAAAGAAAGCAACTAAATGCTTAATTATTCACACCGTTTCTGGGAAACAATTACTGCAAATAGTGGCCTGTGGCTTCCCTGTTGGAGTTGAGTTGAACTGCCTGTATGATCTAGCATTTTTGCAGTGTATCTGGAGTCTTGCTGGGGCAGGATGTTTACCCATGCGGGAGTTGTCGGAGAGGACGGAGGCAATTTGAGCTGGAGCCGAGAAAGTGCAAGGAAAGATCCAAGGTTTGATCAGTTTAAGAGCCAAGCAACAACAAAAACACAGCACTTTATTAATCCACTACCTTCTCTGAAATCTGCGAATATTCAGCATGGCATATCAAAACTTGAATAAACTGCAATAGATGTGTGGAGGAGAGTATATTGATTGGTTATATCATGGCCCGATACAGAAGCACCAATGCTGCTGAATGGAAAATCCTACAAAAAGTATTGGATACGGTGCAGTCCACCACTCAGCACACCTACACAGAGTGCTGTCACAGGAAAGCAGCATCTATCATCAAGGACCTCCAGCATCCCAGCCATGTTCTCCTCTCACAGCTAACATCTGGAAGAAGGTACAAGAGCCTTAGGACACAAACCACAAGGTTCAGGAACAATCAGGCTCTTGATCCAATGTGAATAACTTAACTCAGCTTCACTCATCCCATCACTGAACTGTTCCCACAACCTATGGACTCATTTCCAGGGACTCTTCATCTCCTGTTCTCGATATTCACTGCTTATTTATTTATTTATTTATTTATTTATTTTGTATTTGCACCGTTTGTAATCTTTTGCACATTGTTTGTTGGTCCATCTTGTTGGGTGCACTCTTTCATTGATCCTATTGTGCTTTTTGGATTTACTGAGCATGCTCACAAGAAAATGAATTTTAGTATACATATGGTGACAAATATGTAGTTTGATAATAAATTTACTTTGAACTTTGAAGTCACTGGCCTATGGTCATTGTTTTCCTTTTTACAGCAGCTTACCAACACTGGAGGTTATATAATATTTACCCTTCTATTCCTCCCTTTCTCATTATGTCATGGTCCCGATCATTTATTCGCTATATTGCTCCTAATTTTCTTTGATTATGCCATGGTCCCGATCATTAATTTCCCAATTGCTTCCTATTCGCATTGATGATGGCACACCTGGTTTCCATCAAGGACTCAGTATCAGAACCCCAATCTCACAACCACTAGTGGCCAGTTTGTTGGTCTTTTTTCCTGTGAGTAAACTATGTGTTTCCTGACTGCTTAAAACTGTTGGTTCTAAGTTTAGTTCCAGTTTCAAGGTTTACCTATGAGACTCTGTCCCCCTGCGTCAAGGATCTGTGTCAAGGTCCCTCTGGTTTGGTGTTTATGCCCGTGTAAGCATCCTGACTCAGTCTTTGTGTCTGTGTCCTGTACTTCGGCTTGCTTCAGTCACGCATTGCAACACATTATCCAGAAATACAAACAGTCCTTCTAGGAGAAGCGGTCTTGCATGTCATAAAAATTATTTAGCCTTTTATAATAGTAATGAGATCCTCCATAATTGAAACACCATAGAATGATTGAGTGACCAATTTAGTGTACATTTTGTTCTGTCTGCAAGAGTTTCCACTTGCTTGTCATTTTAAATCTAAAACTCACTCTAAACATGCTCTCCTTGGTTGCTTATACTGTTCCAGAAAAGCCCAATATGAACTTAAAAAAGAATATTTTATCTTCCAATTCAGTGTGGTACAGCTCTCAGGATTCAATTATTTCAGATAAGCTACCTCTTCAGTTTGTACTAAAATTAGCTAATTCTGATGGCAGATCACCAATCTATAAATTTAACTTGGCCTTTTTCCTGTCACAGATAGTTCCTGACAATCTGAGTATTTTCATCAGTTTGTTATATCTCAAGCTCTCTAATCCAGGCAGTGTCCTGTTGAAGCTCTTCTGCACCCTCTCCAAAACCTCCACATCCTTCCTGTAATTAGATGTACAGGATTAAACAAAGTACTTAAAATATGGCCTAAATGCACTTTTATGCAGCTACAACATGAATTCCTGACTGTTATATGCTCTGACCAATGAAGGCAAACATACTGTTGTATCATTCAATCTCCCTTGGTGTCCACCTTTCCCAAGCATTGCTTCTGTTCTTTCCACACATCCCTCTTCTCCACCTCTTAAAACACATTGGACTTCTAACTTTCCTAGTTCTAATTAAGGGTCATCAAATATTAACTCTCTTTCCCTTTCCACAGATGCTGCCCAACTACTGAGTATCTTCAGCATTTTCCCAGATTTTCAGCATCTGTATTTTCCATTCCAAACTGTGCCTAAACCATGTCGATACAAAAAGGGTAAGAGAAGCACCAGTATATCACTCCGTGCTTTTGGGTCAGGGTAGTGGCTATTTTCTAGAGACTCTGGATTGACCACGTGCTGAGGCTTCATTACTTGGCACCCCCGACTTCTGGAATGGCAACAACAATATGGTGGTTTTAACATTTTGTACTTAGACTTCCTGTCAAGAAGTGCGGTCCTGACCTATATAGAAAATCTATGTATAAATTTTGCAAAGCCATCAGGGATGTCAAGAGAACATACCAGGCTCAGCTGGAGTGACACACAAGCCACCAATTTTGCTGTCATGCTTTAAAGGACTAGAATGCAAAGTCAGGCAATATATCTAGTTGGTAACAACACACCCCTAACACACCCCTTGCCAATGAGCTCAATGTATTCTATGCATTTTAAAAACTGAATATGGGTGAAATGATGCCACCCACCCCAACAGCCTTTGATATGCTCATAGCGATGGTCACTGTCACAGAGCAGCTTTCCTGAGGGTCAACCCATGGAAAGAAACAGACCTAGATGTATTTCTTGATTATGTTCTCAGATCCTGCGCAAAGTAGCTGGTGGGTGTATTCACAGATATCTTTAACTTCTCCCTACTTCAGCCCAAGGATCGCACCTGCTTTAAAAAAACCACTATTATCCTAATGCTAAAAAAAAAATAATGTGCCTATACAACTACCATCCAGTGGTTCTGACATCTATCATGAAATGCTTTGAGGTGATTCCAACCTTCTAGACAAACACAACCCACTGCTGTCTCCCTATTGCTGTGGCAGACCCATGGTGGATGCCGCTTCTTGGTCCTACATTCATCTTTGGAACATATGGATAACAAACTTATCTCCAAACTCCTTGGTCCACATCTCTGTACCCCTCTTCTGCAAATGAATCCATGACTTCTTGATCAACAGTTCACAATCAATAAGGAGAGGCAACAACACTTTCACCATGATTATCCCCAACACTAGTGCCCTATACGACTGTATCCTCACCCCTTACTTTACTTCCTATACACTTATGACCATGTGGCCAAAATCTGCTCTAACTCCATTTACAAGTCCGTAGATGACACCAGCTGGTGGGCCAGATCTCAAACTGTGAGATGCAGTGCAGGACAGAGGTAAAAAACCTGGTAGCATGGAGTCAAAACACCAATCTCTTGCTGAATGTAAACAAAATGAGAAAAGCTGGTCACTGACTTCTGGAAGCGGTTTGGTATACATGCCCGTCTATATCAGAGATTCTGCAGTGGAAGTGGCTTAGAGTACCTAGTTGTAAATATCACCAACAATTTGTTTTGCTCCAGATGTATGTATGCCAAGGTTAAGAAAGCACATCAGCACCTCTACTTCTTTAGAAACCTATAGAAATTCACCTTGCCCCTGATTACTCAAACAATCACAGCTTGGTATGGCAACTATTCTGCCCAAGACTGCAAGAAACTGCAGAGTTGTGGACTGAGCTCAGTCTATCACAGTCTTCCCTGCATTGACTAAGTCCACACTTCCCACAGCATTGGCAAAGCAGCCAACTTAAACAAGGACCCCTCCTACCCCAATCATTCTCTTCTCCCCTCTCCTGTCGGGCATAAGATTCAAAAGCTTGAAAGCACATGCCACCAAGATCAAGGACAACTGCCTCACTATTTTGCTCTCTCTTTGCACAATTTAGTTATTTTTATAGATTTCTTATTGTAACAGGTTTTTTATGTATTGCACCACACTGCTGCTGTAAAACAACAAATTTCATGTCAGTGATAATGAACCTGATTCTGTTTCAGACGTTCAATATCGCTGTTTTCAGAATCTTGAACAGACCCCAGATGCACTAAAAGATGCTCTCTTGATCTTGAAACCTACTTGCCATGGTGCTTGCACTTTACTTGTCTACCTACACTTCACCTTCTCCATAACTGTCACACTATTCTGTGTGTTCTGTTTTTTTTCTTAGTTACCTTGATGCTTAGGACTTTCAGTATATATGGAACGATCTGTACAAATGGCACACAGAGCCTTTCACTCTGTCTCACTGCAAGTGACAGCGATATTCCAGTTCAAGATCAAGGTTATTGTCATTCAGCTGTGCACATGTACATGAATGCAACAATGTTCCTCTGGACACAGTACATACAACTCACACACGTAACACAGAAAGTAATATTACCACTAGTAAATTAACAAAATATAAGGAGCCTTTGAGCCACAAGTTTAAAAGTAAATAGAACAACTCTACTTGTACTTCATGCGTGATGAGACCTGGGTGATGGCAGGGATTTTGGTAGTGTTGTGGCCTCAGGAAAGAAGCTGTTTCTTCATCCCAACAGTTTTTGTCCTAACGCTATGGTAGCTCCTGCCTGATTCAAATAGCAATATATTGCAAAACATTACAAGATACTTCACAGATAAGATTATACATTTTATACCTACAGCAGAAACTAGATGTCTTTCGTTGCAGTTGGTTGATGTGTATAAAACTCAACCCTGATATAATAACACACACAAAATGCTGGAGGAACTCAGCAGACCAGACAGCGTCTAGAAAAAGAGTACAGTCGACATTTCAAGTCAAGAAAATAAACACAAGAGATTTTGCAGCAGCTAAAATCCAGACTAACACATACAACATGCAGGAACGTAGGCAGCATCTATGGAGAATAATAAACAGTTGATATTTCAGGCCAAGATCTTTCATCAGGACTTCTACAATCCTGATATAATACATACTTTCTTTATTATACTGCTGTCGCATGTTTGTCAGACACATAATCACTTGTACTTTCTATGCCTTCTTATTCTAGTTTTCTTTTGATATCCAGTTCTTAATTACACACTTGTGTTATCTTCCGACTGTAACAGAGTGACCTCTGAACTAGATATCAGGGCAAGTTTAACCTGATTAATTGAGTAGATCTTGCTGGCCAACATAGTTTGCAAGATGCCGGTCAGATCACTGAGAAAGCCGTTTACTTATTTCTCTATGTGATGACGTGTTCTTTCAGCACCCACAAGGAAACGTTAACCTAACCAGTGCCCCACCACCCCCACTCTTCACAGACCACTGCCTGCCAATGGCTTTGTGGCAGTTAACCTGGTCTCTATCTGTCAGCAGGTTCTCAGAGGTACTTCAATGAGGCTGATTGGTACAATGGTTCTCACTGCCATGCCCAGGCAGGTTGGCTGCTCACAATAGATAATGTTTCCCACTCATGTGTTAGATTTCTAAGTCCTACTAATTGTCACATTAGTAGGGGATGTCACATTAATTAAAGGAAGCCAAGTTGCAAATTAAATCAATTCCATATTGTACATCCCTTCTACACAGGAAGACCTCACTTAAGAGGTCTAGTGAAACGGTGAGCTCTGAGGATGGCTGAAAGGGAAAGCAAAATGAAAGGTATGACAGTATTATTTGGAGTCAGGCCTTTTTGGGAGATTTTGAATGCAGACTCATCAGAAGGGTCGGCAGCAGGTGGAGCCTAATGAATAACATTGAATCCTCTGAATGAGCTGTAGAAAGAGAAGCAGGAAACAAGAGATAACCATACTCCATGAGCACCGGGCAGGAGATCACGATATTGATGAGGGTGGGGCAGGTGGAAGGTTGGGAGCATTGCAGTTTGCTTGTTGGGTGTGACTGGGGAAGAGGTCACAAAGGGATCTGAAACTGAGGATTCAAATCCTAAAGTGAATTTGTTGAGGTAGAGGAGCGAGAGAAATCTTGGAAACTCCGTAGAGAAGTGATGGTGCAGAAGTGAGAGTGCAGCTTTGAGGTCATTACACAACATTGATTGTGGAATGGAAGGCAGTGATGGGGGATATAAAGAAGCTGAAAATGAAGGTGTGTATAGAATCAGAATCAGGTATAACATCATTGGCACTTGTCATGAAATTTGTTGTTTTGTCGCAGCTGTATGTTGCAATACGTAATAATAGAAATCTGATAGCGGGGGGGAAGAAACAGTTCCTGAAACATGGAGTGCGTGTCTATTTTATTCTACTCGGCATATTTACATGCAGGTGAAGCACCATCCCTCATGAGTTCCATATTGACATCTGCAGGGTTGCAGTCCAGATATGAGTCAGTGCCATCATCATTGATTTC